>NC_141691.1:1916174705-1917424705 GCF_964263255.1 Lissotriton vulgaris
TCCTCAATTGAGTTAACTAGAAAGTGAAGAAGTGAGGGGCATATTACCAAGGCGGGCGATATGTGATTATCGCCGCTTTAGCCGCCGTTTTCGGCCGCTAAGCGGCGATAATTCTATCAGCCTATTAGCAAGCTGTCGCTGGCAGTAGTTAGCGACAGCTTGAAAGCAATAGCGAGCGGTTTGGGGTCCGCTTTGCATGTCAGCGATATTGATCGCTAATGACATGAAAAGTGGGCGTACCCAACCAGTTAGCGACTGAAAGCAGTCGCTAATGTCGCTATCGTCTATTAGCAAGGCAGGCATGAATATCTCCAAAAACTAACGCCTGCTCAGACCAGTTCTTAGCCATTATATCCAATGGGAGGTGGATATAATGGCTAAGACCCTGTTAGTGATAATGCATGAATATCGCTGTATACTCAGCGATATTCACGGATTTAGCCGCTAGCGCCAGAAATATTATCGCTTTTGAGATAAACGTTGCTAATAGCATGTTATATCAGCGATAATATCCGGCGATGCCCAGCGATAAAAAAATTGTCGCTAAGCCTACTTAGCGATAAATATTGCTAGTTGTTGGTAATATGCCCCTAGGTCTTCTTGTGGTAGGGTAAGCTTACTTATCAAAGGATCTGGAGTTAAAGCTTCAAATCCTCCTCAGGTGTATCAACTTCCTAAATTGACCATTAGTTTATGATGCTACCTTGCAGGCAAGACAGTTGTTCAACGTCTGCTTATTGCACTGATACTAGCAACAAGAGATCACGTTTGTGAAAATAGTGGGAGGAATAACCCAGGAGGAGACGTATGTGATAGACCAAAGATTTGTGTTGCAATAGCTCCTCTAGAAAGAGGGAGTGGGATTATTTTAGGGTGGTAGCATATCAGATATAAATAGCTTCCCCATCATTGACACTGCACTTATATTTGTGAATTCAAATAATTCTGCCTATGTGCGTAATCTCAGAACACTTCAAATACACATGCCTTTCTAAGGGTGATTTCCCTTTTTTTATTTTATTATATTAAAAATAAAATGGCTAATTAATATAGTAGACAATGTAGAAGCAGCATCTATTAAGTTTCCGGATTGTTTTCTGAAAGTGAAAACATGGAAGAGAAGTGGGCAAAGTGATATTGTAACCTTACACTAATTTGAAGTAAATTGCCCCTGGTTGGTTCTGAATTCCAAGACAACACTGATTTAACAGTTAATTGTTCCGCTCTATATATTTACCATCCCTGTACATTGAGCTTTGCCTTTTTTAGCATCTGGACAGAGACCGCTTTACTTCTCGGTTGCAAGTGCTGATGTGATCAGTATAAATCTGTGGCCTGCCACAGACGTCTACGCTGTGCAATTTACATTATGGCTTTTGTGATGGGACAAAGTAGTCCCTCACTCAACTCGTGGCAGCAAAAGTAGCTTCTCCAGTGCTGGCAGGACATTCGCATCTTATGCTAGCAGCCTTGCTACCTGCTCTCACCCAGCGACTTTTTGCTGATAGAGTTCCGCACAGAGTGCAAGACAGACAGTTAGTCCTTGTTGCCTCTAATGGCTGTTTTTTCAGGCCCAGGCAAAACTTTAATTATGCTGGCATAATTCACATAATTTAGGGAATTTCGTGTTTAAGTTGTTACACAACATTTTCAAAATTACACTAAAATTATAGAACAGGAATAAGGCAAACCACCTAAACACAAGCAGCTATTCATAGCAATTGTAGGGATTTTTTAGTGTGCAATACACCATGGTGTCAATTGGCGCGAGGACCCATTTCTCACCAACATATAGTGATGAATGACAGGTTTGCATTTCACTTAATGATGTGTATTTTTCCCCACATTTTGCGTAATTACTCTAAGCAAATTATGCGAACTAAGCACACCCATACTACTTTTGAGTCTAAATTTTAATTGTACAAATCTTTTGTTGTAATCTCTCTCAATCATTGTAGAAAGTTTTGCTTGTTAGGTCTTGCCTTCACGGCCCGCACGTGCTGCATAGGAAGGGACCTTTTGGAATCGATCAGAATTTTGGCAAAAAGCATGCACCTTTTGCATTGCTTTCTATTGCAACGCGTGCACGTTTGGCGTTTCCCTTGCGGGAGCGAGCTTTGGCACCATCTGTTTGTAATTATCTTGAAAACAGATGGTGCCCCTGCTCGCTGCCGCAAGGGAAATGCTGTGTGTGTCTGGTCCACCCCATCTTCTCCGTACACACCCTGATCCTTTGTTTTATTTTTAGCGGCGTAAATCTTCAATGCGGCTGGCTTAAAGTTTGTTTACCACACATGGCCTTTGAAGTTTTGCCATGCTGCATGCCGCACCTCTACCCTCTCTTGTCCTTTTGCTCTCTGCCCCTCCCGTGCTGCAATTGCCTCTGTATATTTTTAATCTTTTTACTTTGTTTTGTGCTTGCCCCTCTCTTCCAGTTGCGTGCACCATCTGCAGCTCTGTAAACGCGATGTCTTCAGTTTTAATGAATGATCTTTTGTCATCTCAGTCCTTTCTTTCCTGATTCCTTTGTAACATGGACAGAAAGTATCAGCAGCTAAGGACCGAGAGAAGGTGAACACACTGGGGAGGCGTTGGGCTATCTGCCGTCTGCAGGGCCCACGCCCGCCTGACCCACCCCGATTCACCTAAGGTGTGAAATGAACAAGTGAGCAAGAGGTTCTTACGTCTGCTCGCTCTTTCTACCTTCTCTTAAATATAAACCATAAAAAACGAGTGGCACCTTCTCCCTGGGCTCCTTTTTATTGTACATTTTGAAAAGATGAAAACTCGCGGCCTTGTAAAGTCACAACATATGACCGGGTTCAGGTTACTGACTTATATAAACCATAACAATTCATTCTGCCATAAAAGTTAATTCAAATAAGTTCTTCAAATCTTACAACATTGCAGAACACTAAATCTCATGCGAATATCCTGTATGAGTTAACACTGAAAACTAGAAAACTAGTAAATTAATATTGATATATACAATTTACATAACAAGAAAATATTCTTAACATCTTAAAAGTCGCTTTTCACAACATATAAAAAGTACACTACCTTTAGAGTCCCGATGCCATCTGTACCATCAAAAGGTAAGTACAGTTCCATAAATACACTCCACATACCACTCAGTACCACATAATTACACACCACATAATTACACTCTACTCAATGCAACAAAAAAACCTCAATAAAATACCACATAATTACATACCATATAATTACACTCTACTCAAAGCAACATACGCTCCACATATTACCACTCAATGCCACATAAGTAAACGTCATAATTACAATTTATTCAATGCAACAAATACACTCCACATAATACCACTGTGCCACATAAGTACTAAACAAATAGAAGACATTTTTTATGTTAAAATATTTTTTTAATCTGGTTGTTCAGTTGTATATAATGTCGTCTTAGTTTTCATAAAGCTAACAAAAATGCTTAACACCTTTTATTATAACTTTTCAAGATAATGCCACAATGCTATACAACATAGCCAAAACTTCAGGATAAACACATAAGGTCCGAAATGCGAGACCTATTGGCTATGCCAATGCTTGTTTAACTTTGGAATCTATTATTTGCAAACCTCAATTTCTGGAACTCGTACGTATATGCTACAAAATGACACAAATATTACTGACTATCTGACTTCTTGTTCTTTTAAAATATGGTGCAATTTATAACCATACCTATTGGGTGTCTATTTCCATACGCTTGTGCACAATTATTTGGGTAAATAGTGTTGTTTTAAAATGTATTTTTTTTTACTTGTCTTTAAGAGTTTTGTTGCAATTGATTCACACCTGGATCCACGAAGCCCCCACATTGAGTCATCCTTCGTCTCTGAGTAATATACTATTTCTAATCTTTGCTTCTTGCCTTGGCCTATACATAATCCTTTATACAACTCTATCTCTCTTTGGGTACCCAATCTGTCCCCTCTTTAATTCCCATAAATAACTTTAAATCTTTGAACTTTGTCTTGCACTGAAACCTCTTTCTGACCTTGCACCTAATCTCATTCACTGTCCCTCACTTTTTCTCTATCATCTACAACACCCATGCTAACAGCCTTGAAAAAGCCCAAGGCCTGCACGCCATTGTGAGTGACACACGTGGCGGCTGCAATTGTGCACATTTGTTCCTGCCATTGTGAGAAAAATGATAAACAGAATTTACAAAATTCAAAACAATGACCTAATTTTCTTTTTCTTTTTCAATTTAGAAATTGCATCAAAACCAGAAAATCTACTCCATCTCTGTCCACCTTCTATTATCTCATTTCTGTGGTCAGCCGCAATTTTTGCTTTTCAGTTTCTTGCTGAACGATTGTATGTCTTCAAAGGTTAGAAATGGCATTTCGAGAAAAGTGGAGCAAGTTTAAAGATGTTTCTGTGGCACGTTTGCCAATTCACAAAAATTGTGATCAATTGTTTGGGCCCTCTCGCATCTGTTTGGGGGAATATGCCCAAGGGCTTCATTATCATGGTGGGCTCCTCAAGATATCCTATATTATATCATAGAAATTTGTAAAACACGACTAATCACCTGTGAGTGTATCCAGGGGCTGAGAAAGGCAGATCTGAGGGGGAAGGAGGAGATCATGCCTGTTTTGTCTGGAAGAGTCATGTCTTGAAGTTCCTTCAGAAGTCCATGATGAAGGGGGAGGTTCTGAAGTGTTTCAGGAGGTCGTTTCAGGTCTTACTGCGAGGCATGAGAAGGCGCGTCGTCCGCTTCTGGTCTTCTTCATACAAGGGAGGCGTGCTGTTGCCTGGGATGCAAATCGAAGGTGTCTGGTGGGTTGGTAGAAGTTGAGGCAGTGGTTGAGGTAAGCAGGACAGGTGTTGTGTATGGAATTTGCATCAATATGACCTGGGATCAATTTTTGGTGTACAAAGCATACATTAATTTGGAAAATCTGTGTGTTAGTGCATGAACTACACTTCTGTAAAAATAGGATCGTGATTCGGCCCTTGAGTACAGCCAGGACATCCACTGGCAGACTTACTAGAAATCAGAGTACAGGTGGTCGCATCGACTATTCATGAAACCGAACTAAAATAACACTTTAAGGGCAAATTAGAAGGGAACCATCAGCCACTGAAGTGCCAATCCATCGTCTGTTCCTCGTGAGTAACAAAACAATTCCATTTCCTTTTATACAAATTAAAACCCACAAATCTACTATTATACCTATAAAAATGAGATGTTATTCCCTTATATAGTTTGCAGATTTAATGAGAACGATGGCACAGACAGACAGTGGCCCCACAATTCTAGGTCAAGCCCTCCCATCTTTTCTTCAGAGGTTTCATCAAAGAACGATTTCAGTTTCAAATAATTAAAGTAATACTAAGAGCTGCCATGGCTGCCAAAATAATATATATATTGTGCCGAGTCCCCTGGAATACATAATGAATCGAGATCCTTACTGGCTAGTGGGAAGTTGTCACCCAGTCATAATATTCCATTTCCCAGATATGAAGTCAGTGTTAACGGGAAAAAAAAGTGTTGCTGGGTTTTAAGTGCTCTTATTAATGTGTCTAATGGATGCCTCACCTCCTTACTTCCTCGTTCATTACCACAAGAAGGGCAGATGCATCAGCGCTCATGAAAGCTGCGTGTCCTGGACATTAGTTCTTAATGAAATATGTGGATTAAACTCCGGCCTGCTGTGGTAATGGAGCAGTGTTAAAAAGCTATAACAGTTCTTCTCAATTCAGTTTTAGAAGCACAATTGCTTCCCTCTTCACATTATCATTTCTAGGATGTTCTGTAATGATTAGGCTCATGTTTGCCTCCATTTGCAGTGTCTGGTTCTCAAGGTCACGAATGAGCCGCAGGCCTGGCTGCTGAGCATCTCCGAGCATGCGCGGAAGTGTCTGCTGTAAGGCAGACATGCAAAGGAGGCGCTATTCCCACACTTTAGGGACAGATTATTATTATTTCTAAAGACAGCAAAGCCCCAAAAACCAATTTGCTGCATTGAGTTGAGCAAGGAGGGGTGAAAGCAGCACTCTCAGACCCTGTTTAGCGGGTCACAGGGTAGAAATGGGATACTGGACTCAACCGTGTGGGTTGAGGTAATTTAGCGCTCATGGCCCAGGGTCTGTTCTACAATGGCTCTGCAAACTGGATCCAACCCCTTTCACACTTGACTCTTAGTGTTAGTGATGGCGAGCAGTCACAGGCTTTTCAGCGAAGAAGTGTGGGTGTGCTCGAGCTTAGAACTCAACAATCACACAGTAGGGCTACAAAGGTTTTATCCTACCCAGTACTTTACTTTTATAACGAAAAGTACTTTTACATCCAAAAATGAAATACTAGATAAATAATAATTTGAAAGCACAATTTAGAAAACTGGGAAGTGGGCTTACTGAGCTTAATGTGCTATCCAATTCCTGTTTCCCTGGGTTCCCCTTTACTCTGCTCTAGGCAGTTCTCACCTCGTGGTAGGAATTTCTATAGTAGTTTGAATTTGTATGCCACGTCACTGTAGCCACTCCACTATACACTATTCCACTCTATGACACTCCAGTCTGCCCTATTACATTCTATGCAACGCCACTGTACGCCACTCCAGTCTATATCACTCCACTGCACAACACTTCACTGGACACTACTATACATTATTCCACTCTACTAAATTCTACTGTACACCACACCAGTCCACTCTCCTCTATTCCACTGTATGCCACCCCACTGTACGCAACGCCACTCTACCCGATTTCAGACTATGGCACTCAACTCTAAGCCACTTTATTTTACGCGATTCAATTGGAACCCACTCCAATGTATGCCACTCCGCCATATGCTATTACACTCTACCCCACACCACTATATGCCCATTCAGTCTACACCACTCCATTATAAGGCACTTCACTGTAAGCTAGTCAACTGTACACTATTACACTTTACGCCACTCCACTGTAGAACACTCTGAACTATGCCACTCCACTCTACACTATTACACTGTACACAACTCTACTCTACTCCAGTCCACTCACTGTATGAAACTTCACTTCATGCTTCTTCAGTGTGTGCCTCGCTACTGTATGCCACTACACTATACACTACTCCATTATATGCCATTTCACTCTATGCCATTCCACTGTATGCCACTTCAACCTAAGCTGTTCCACTGTATTCCACTCCACACTATGCTACTCCACTCTACCCCACTCCAGTGTATGGCACTCCACTCCAGGCCACTTCATTCTACGTTTTTGATTGGACCCACCCCACTGTATTCAATTATACTCTACCCCAAGCCACTGTATACCACTCCAGTCTATACCACTCCATTATATGCCAGTCCACTGTACGCTACTCCACTCTACACTATTGCACTCTAAGCCACTTCACTGTGCAACACTCCACGCTTCACCACTCCACTCTACACTATTACACTGTGCCGCTCTATGCCAGTCCACTCTACACTATTGAAGTGTATGCAACTCCACTCTATGGATCTTCAGTGTCAATCCATTGTATGCTACTCCTCTACAGCTACTCCAGTATATGCTATTCAACTCTACACCATTTCACTGTATGCAACTTCACTTTATGCTATGCTGTATGCTACTCATTTCTAGGCAACTCCAGTGTGTGCCAGTCTACTCTACCCCCACTCCATTCTATGCTATTCCATTGGACGCCACTCTAATGTATGCTATTACACTCTACCCTATTCCAATGTAGCAGACTCCAGTCTACACCACTTCACTGTACGCCACTGCACTGTACACTACTCCACTATACGCTATTCCAGTCTACACCACTCAACTGTACATGACTCCACTCTATGCTACTCTACTGTATGCCACTCGACTATACGCTTTTCTACTCTATGTTCTCTGCACTCAGATAAAGCAGAAATTTTAATCTTCACACTTATGGTGCAGTCTTCTAAAATATGGTCAGGAGCCTTAGTCTACAGACCGCCTGGATACAAAGTTAATTTTGTAAACCAGCTTGTTGAATTTATTGCGCCCTGTGTCGTGGGTGCCGATAATTTCATCCTTATCGGTGATTTCAATTATCATGCTGATTTAGCACGGGACCCCGACACTGACCAACTGATTACATCCCTGCAGACACTGGGGCTGGAGCAATTGGTGGTCGGGCCTACACATCAGGCTGGCCACACTCTCGACCTCTTGTTTACTAATTCTACTAGGCTTGTCGTTGATCAACCTGTACAGCTTCTTTGGACGGATCATTACTTAATACATTTTAGTTCTCTTACAAATGATCCGATAATCAAACATGATAAAGAAAGCGTAGTTATTAGACCTTGGCACAAAGTTGCATCTGCTTCTTTCTCTAATAATTTCAGCATCGAAGCTGTAACTGAACACTAACAACATTGAGGAAGCGATTATTGACTTCGAACAGGCTACAACAGCGACCCTGAACACAATAGAGCCTTTTTCTAGAGTCAAGGTCTAGCATAAACCTTCTCCCTGGTTTACCACAGAACTTAAAATTGAGAAATTATCTAACAGGGCAGCTGAGCGTTTCTGGAGAAAAACTAAAACAGCCAGTGACCAAGCTAATTATAGAGAAAGTTATCGCTCATATTTAAATAACATCAAAAAGGCAAAAAAGTTGTATTTAGAAGGGAGGATTGAGAATGCAGTCAACTCGAGTAAAGAGTTATATAAAATCTTGAAAGAATTCATTACCCCTGATGCTATTCAATCCTCCGTGGCCCCCTCTCAAGATTGTGTCAACAAACTATCCTTTTTCTTTGATGAGAAAATAAAGGTTATTTACAGATCCTTCCCGCAGTATAACGGGACTGATATGCAGGTAACTAGGAGCAGCCACCTATTGATACCTCCGTTGTCTGTAAGTGGGTGTGTGAGTGGTTCTGTGGATGATGTCATCAGTGATGTCATTTGGGATGTCATCAGTGATGTCACTAACCATGTCATGAGTGATGAAATATGTGAGTTCATAAGCAGTGCATTGTGGGGGCGTAAGTTATAGTTAGCTCAGCTAACTATAACTACTGAATTTCTCTAGTTTTGTATACATATTTAACTGTACTTTTCATGGATTGTGAAAGTGTTTGGTCTATATATAGACTTGACTTCCAAATGAGTATACAGACCCAGCATAGTTTTGCTTTTGAATGTGAAGATCACCATTTATTTTTATTTAATTATTCTGGTTTTAGACGAGGATCTTTATTTTTTTACACACACATGATCATTTCCTTCAAAGGAGATATTAGTAATTCAAACACCTTGAAGTATTTTAAACATCCGTTATTTACGTGTAAACTAAGAAAGAGCTGAATTACTTGAGTAGAAGCAAACACAATTTTCATCAGATGAAACAGAATACTAAATATTGAAAAGAGAGTAAATAATTCAAGGAAGACAAAGAAGGGGTAAGTGCTTGTACTACTTATAGGTAATCGCATTGACCAAGGCTTATTTTTTTCACAACATGAATTATTGCATACCATCCCACCCTCTGGCTTCATTTTGCCAACAATGTCTTATGCTTTAATACAAGTTGCAATACAGGCATCGGAGCCCATGTCTCAGAGGAGAATAGGAATGTTTCTTTTTAATAAGTAATGTGACAAGAAGATGAAGGCTTAGTGTAATGGGATTACTGCTAAGTAATATTAGATGTACAATCCTCAAATTCTTTAGACTGCATAATTTCTCCAAATAACAAGAGTGAAAAAATGGAATGTATGTTGATGTTTTATCTGATCCCTGATGCTTGGCGCATCTAACAGGATAAATATATATATTACAAGGAAACAAAGTTAAAGAGATGAATAGAAGCCAGGAATAAACACACAGCTGTCCATTATATCCTGGAACGTTACTGGCCTAAAATGACTTCTCGGATTCAACTCAGTAATTACATACCTTCAAGAAAACAACACCCTGTCTTGGGTCTTGGGCCACAGAGCCCTTAATTCTCCCAGGTTTCTATGAACTTCATACCGCAGCCATAAAACGTAATATCTTTGGGAGAGCATCATGCGGTCTATCAATCTTCATTAACCAGGCTCGTAGAATAGAGACAACTTCAATTGCAACTAATACCCCAGATCTGTAAGCAGCCCTCACTAAGGGCTAAAAAGCAGTAATAACTCAATTTGCCTTCTGTTAATCAACTGCTATGTCAACCCTGCCTCCCAACAAAAAAAACAAGCGCTAAAAACATTTCCCAACAAAAATGGATCATCTTTAAAATAAATACGCCTCACACTTCCCAGTTATTGTCGATGACCTGAACATCTGGGAGTTAGGGAATCCGAAAAACCACCCCCCACCTTACTGAAGCGGCCCCTCTGCAGTGGTGTTTTATACTCAAAACTTGGTCTCCACACATGGCATCAAAATGGCGGCAGACCCTCTCTGGCTCCCTCTCCCCACCTTCAGGGACAAGTCCACAACTGACTACTTCTTTATGTCAGATCATCTAGAATCATACCTTAACAACTTTGAGGTGGTCAATAGGGATTAGAGTGATCATAGACTGCTGAGGACAACCCTTCGGCTAAACGCGAAAAACCACATTACAAATGCAAGAACTAGGTGTCCCAACTGGAGTAGAACACCATGAAGTTGTGAGAAGAATAACATGGTCTACAAATCTTGTCCCAAAACGTTTGGAGTGGATTACATATAAAGAGGCAAATCCCACAGTCATGTGCAACTTCACCCCCCAACCTACGGAGCACTGGAAAGCACTCCTAGCGGAATTAAAATATGCCCTAGGGGGAATCTGGAATCATCCAAAGCAGGCTATCTATACTCAGTATCATCCCCCACAAATCAAACAAAGAGGTCTACATCCAACTAAATACAGCGTCCTAAAGGCCTTGAAGAAAAAAAGCAATAAAAAATCAGCAAACACAGACAATAACAGTCCTTCGCGCGGAACATAGAAAGAAAGTCTGGGAGATACGATCTAAAAAAACGAGGCAGAATGGGTAAAAATATACACCCTCCTCCAAGAAAGGGGACATATCCAACTCTGGAAATACATTAACCAACATAGTAACACCGGCCAGAAAAAAGGGAACGGAGTGGCAGCAGCTGAGTGGGACAAACACACAAAGCAGTTAAACTCAAATCACCAGAAAATGTTGTAGACTCCTCCACAACAACCTCTCCATGTTACACACAAGACTGTTAAAAAACCTAAAATCACATAGGCCGTGGTAACCACCTTAATCAAAGAAATGAGTACAGAAGGTGCCCCAGGACCCAATGGGGTTCATGCATCAGTGTTTAAAGCCTCACATGTATTCTGAGCAGAACAGCTCACACCACTCTTCAAGACATATTAGAAAAGAGTAAACCCGAACCAATATCCAATAGTAATGTAGCTATAGACAGACACAGTGCCTGGATTGAATCAGCGGTAAATATTGCAGCCCCCACAAAACGGTTCACTTCCAGGAGGAAAAATCCGTCAGAACCGTGTTTCACGGATTCATTAAGGGCACAAAAACAAACATGCCCAAGGACCGAAAGGAAATGGAGAACAAATTACGACAAATGTCTGAAAAGGCTTTATGTACAATCATTGGCAGACTACAAAAAATTGATTATGAGGAAAAGCAAGTATTATACTAACAAAATTAATGAGACTAAGAATTCCAGTAGGGAGATTTTCACCACTGTCAAAAAACTAGCGAACCTACCGACGGCTATACAAATGGAAAGCAGCATAGAGTTCTGCAACACACTTGGGCAGTTCTTTATTGACAAAGTCACCTCAGTGTATGAATCTTTTAAGAATACTACCAAGCTTATGGACTCAATTAAACAAGATACAATAGATCGGAGCATTTCAAGTCCTAGATCTGGGTTCTGTTTCTTACCTCCCTCATCTGAACAAATCAACCGGGTAGTAAAGAAGGTTAAATCAGGGGGACCAATGGACCCTTGTCCACCCAAAGTGATGCATATATTTTCGGAATTATTAAGTGAACAATTAAAAATTGTGTTCATAGAAATAATTCGGTCAAGCTACTTTCTAGATATGTGGAAGATAGCTTCAGTACTGCCACTCCTAAAAAAAGACAACTTGGACCCCAAACAACCTAGCAGCTACCGTCCAATATCAAAAATTCCATTCCTGGCTAAGGTTTTTGAAAAATTACTCAATAATCAACTATCAGAACATATTGCTGAGAACGAACTTCTGGACCATTCGCAATACGGATTCCGAGAGGAGCACGGAACAGAAACTGCATTAATTCTGGCAGTTGAGGAATTGAGGATGATTTTAGATGCTGGAGGGAAGGCCGCCCTGATTCTACTGGATCTTTCGGCAGCCTTCGATACCGTGAACCATGAGATATTACTTGTACGTCTAGCAGAACTAGATTCCAGGAATCGGCACTCATGCTGATGGCCTCCTTCCTCGGAGATAGGTCTTTCTCAGTAAAAGTAGGAGACTGTACATCTGCCTCTTTTAAATCACCATGTGGAGTGCCTCAAGGATCTTCCTTGAGCCCCACACTTTTTAATGTGTATGTCGCTCCCCTGGCGGATATCATAAGGCAGTATGGCTTCACACTAGTGTCATACAACAATGACACCCAAATAGTGGTGTCAGTCACAGGGAATGTTGAAGGAACAGCAAGGCGTTTTAATGAATGTATGGCTCAGGTTGGCTACTGGATGCAGTCCAACTGCTTGAGCCTAAATGGAGAGAAAGCCAAGGTGATGCTACTGGAAGCGAGAGCAAACTTTTGGTCGCCAAGATGCTGGCCGGATAGTCTGGGTGATTGCCCAAAACTAGTGAATAAAGTTAAAAATCTGGGAGTCATATTTGATAATCGACTGACTTTTAATGACCAGAGAAATAACCTTGTATCAATCATCTGGTATATATTGAAAATGATTAGAAGAGTCTGCCCATATATACCTCAAGATTCATGCAAAACACTGGTGACGGCAATGGCCTTGACTAGACTAGATTACGGAAATGCCTTATATTCAGGATTGCAAGTCCAACACCTAGCAAAACTCCATCGCTTGCAGAACGCCGCCGCAAGGTTGGTGCTCAAAATAACAAGATCGGAACCAGTAGGCCACAGATTGAGCAGCCTTCATTGGCTTCCTATGGGGAGGAGGATTAAGTTTAAATCATTGTATCTGGCTTACAAAGCCTTGCATGGGGGCGTACCACAATTCCTGAGAATTCATCTGAAGTGGTATATGCCGGCTAGAAGGTTAAGGTCAGTCCACATAAAGACTGTGCAAGTTCCTAAATTCAAGCAGATGAGGTGGGGAGGGAGAAGTTTCTTGTTACGTACCATCAAGGACTGGAACCTGCTCCCCATTACGATAAAATGCAGCTCGTCACTCCTGCATTTTAGAAAAGCCATAAAAACATGGCTTTTTACCTGCTAAGACTATACATGTAAGCATAACTCCTCATTAAGCATTGGACATAGCGCCAAGACGCCCCAGGGCATTTGTGCGCTTTAGAAATACTAAATCAAATCAAATCAAATCAAGTACGCTTACGCCACTTCAACTGTCACATCGTTATGGAAAGGCTCCATTCTTTGCCCCATTCATAAAAGAGGGGACAGCATGAAACCAGAAAACTATCATCTCATTGTTCTATTAGACATAGAAGCGAAAGCGTATGCAAGAATACTACTGAAAGTACTAGAAGCCTGGGCAAAAGACAACAACATCCTTCCCCTCTTTCAATCTGGTTTTAGGCCGGAAAGTTACACCATGGATAACATCCTAGTACTGGGTCACCTGTCACATTGAGGAACCCAGCCAGCACAATTACCCCTCTTTTGCTGTTTTGTGGACTACAGTGCAGCATTTGACCGGGTTGTTTGAGGGAAGCTGTGGGAAAAAGTAGATTTCTGGCAATAATCGCACTACATCAGGGGACATGGGTCCATATCAAGACCAGCCAAACCACTGTAACTGCTAAGGTGTCAACCAACAATGGCCTGAAACAAGGGTGTGTCCTTGCCCCCTTCTCTTTATCTCTACACTGCAGACCTGGGAAAAGCCCTGGAAAATGCAAATTTACTAACACCAAGGTTGAGGAAAGTGAGCCTCCAAATACTTCAGTATGCCGACGATTTCGCAATAATGGATCACACGCGGATTGGCCTACAGAAAGCTCTAAATGCCCTACTCAGGTATTATTAAAAGTACAACCTCCTGGTGAACTGGGAGAAAACCAGGCTACTTATCTTTGGGAAGTACCACCGAAAGAAAACAGCACAATGGCGCCTAGACTATCTGCGAATTAAAACATGCACAAGTTATAACTACCTGGGCATCAGGTTATTAGAAGGGGCAAAACCAGCAGCCCACTTGAAACATCTAAGAAGCAAGGGGGGCCGGCATTATTCACAGTTTAAGATACCTGAACCAGCGGCTTCACAGTCCGACTGCAGAACCCATCTTGAAAGTTCTAAAAGCAAAACTTGTTCAGTCTCTTAACTATGGTCATTTAGTCTTTCCCGGCACCTTCAACAAGCTCCTCATGAACCTCCAAATTTCTGCCTACAAGAAGGTTCTGGCTCTCCCACGACAGGCCAGGAGAGCCAGAGTAAGGCTGGATCTGGGACTCATCTGCCCAGATATCACTTGCTCAGGAGACATATTAAAATACTATATTAGTACCTTGTGTGCCACTGCATTCTCCCTGAAAGCCCAAATCAAAACAATCTTTGAAGCGGGTGGCTCTCCATGACAGGCCCAGTTGGTAGTAGCCACATGTCTACTCAAAATAGAAGCCCAAAATCTGCACAATTTGGATATTCCGGCAACAGCCTGGAAAAAGCAAGTGAACACACAGGTCAAGAGAATATACTTCCAAAGAGACCTGGAATCTCTACACCACCAACCCAATATCCTGGGAAAACCTCAGCCCTATTTTGAGCAAGCCTTGACAGTCCTGGCCCGGAAAAGAATCACTTACTTGAGACTTCTCGCTCTGCCCATTGTGGACTTCAGTACATCCTGGGCCCGGCAAGACAACTCAAGCGCCTGTCGTCTTTGTAGTTACCACCGTGAATCTTGGCTTCATCTTCTGTGTTGCTGCCCAAAGTTAGCTAGAGAGCGGCACCGCCTGGTACTCCCAATTTGCAGGTTTCACTGCTCTGGACCTTGAGGAGAAGTTTCAGACCTGTGCTTCTCTGCCAATACAGCTCAAACTGTTGCCGACTAGGGAAATTCATAGACGCAATCCAGGCTGCACAAACCATTAAGACACAAGTTGTAACCAGTCGGCCACCAATCAAGAATGACTATGACTAAACATTTCTTAAACCAGAATATCAGTCCGTGCCCACAACATACTCAGAGTCCTGCCTCAGATGATATTCTTTATAAATACCAGGCACCCAAGGGAACAAAAGAAAAAAAGATATCAAGACCAGGGGACTAAATAAGCTAATCTAGTTACCTGGAACTGCAAGAAGGAAAATTAAGTTGTTTTAAATGGCTAGTAACCAAAATAAATATTAACTTTATCGGACACAGGGCCCACGTAAAAAGACGTGCAAACTGGGCCACCCAATGCAGGGGCAATCTCAAAGCACCAGCACTTTAGTTCCAGCTTGGACAGTTGTTTTTAATGATTTTTCCTTAGTTTTAAGCAAAGTCTTTTAACTTTTCCTTATTTCTCCTTCTCCATAGTAGATTGTAATGATAGCATATTGTAATGATTTTAATTAATTGAACAATAAAGTACAATTCAGAGGTGAGTAGAAGCTAAAATGAAAGGATCAATATTTGGATTTGGCACTGACAGAAAATATAACCAGCTCATATAACTAGCTCTGTTAAACTGAAGTGCCTATCCACACCCAGCATAGTCACTGATACTGTAGGCAGGCACTGGAAGCTGCCAAAGTATTTATAACCAACATGTTGCAAGCTATCTATTGTATTACCTCCACCTTTTTTACCTCTATTTGAAGGTAGGGGAACAGCAGAGTAGGTTTCTTAACCCCACAGTAGTAAGTGTGTCTGATGTAGATACAGAAGCTGCACAAACAGTCTTTAGCAGCTTCTGAATGCCCTTGTCAAATATGGGAAAGGGATATTGTTGCCCTAAATCATAATCTTGTCTCTTATGGTACCAACCCTTATGAAACATGCAGAGTATATGGGCATTGTCATCATAAGATCAAATCTTAGTTTTACTCACTGTTTTAAATTTCAAATAAAAAGATACAAAAACATTGGGATTTTTTAGTTAGACTAAAATTCTATAATTATTTCTTTCCCTGAGCTTGGAAGCACCCCTGCTAAAACCAACTCATGGATCTGGTCCAATATATACCAGAGCTTGAACTGGATTCACACAATTCCCAGGATGTAGGTTGGATGAAGGAGCCTGGGCTGTAGGCCAGCGTGTAACAGTGACAGTAATCATATTTGACAATGGCACACTCACCCATGATCATGGTGCGTTCGATTCCATTTGGGACATTTGTATGCATTCTGAGTCAACCTGTAACACCTAGAAGGGAGACATGGCAAATGGATTTTTTTTTCAGATAATTGCAATCTTTAATGCATCAATGTATTGGCATCCTGTTTAAACATATATATGATACAACATTCTTATTGAGGAACTATTTGTTATTGATGCATTACTTTTCTCTTGTTTAGAGAGTGTATATTGTATATCTTGGGAAATTGAGAGACAGTTGAATTAATGCACCTTTTAGTTTCTTCTCTGCAATTTAAGGAGTAGATGGTGGGGGATCTCTCTGCATAGCAATAGAGATTTCAGAAAGGAATGGCTCCTACCACTCTCTACTCTCCAGTGGTAACAGAGATTGAGCATGCCATATGCAAGAAAAGAGAATGTTGGGTTTTTGTAAATCTGCCTTTGACATTCTTAAATCCTCAAGCTTTCCCCATCCCAGTATTCATACGGAGTGTGCTTTGAAATGGAGCCATTGAACCCATTTTGACCCTCTCCCTCAAGGAGTTTCGATACTAGGCACCTTTGCGATGGATGCTGCCTTGACAGAGAGAGTTCAACCCAAAGATTTGCTGGGTGTCAAATGAAAATTGCTGATGAGGATAATGCTTTGAACGTCCTTCTCAGCAGGCACTGTCACCAAGCAGGGGCTCCTACTCCTAACATATAATGAACCTGGACTTTGAAATCTGCATCCAGGTTCACCTTTGGCTTAATTGACACCTCGTGTAAACCAAAAAGATGAAAAGAAAAGAAGTGGAAAGGATGAAGAATGTAAGATTTAGCTGATGAGGAAGATAATGATTAGTTTCAGTGGAGAAAAGAGATACAACATAGAGATTTAGCTATGCTGGAGGTGAAAGGAATATATTGTTTCACGGTTTAAGACTGTGCACGAATTGAAAGATCCGTTAGTAACAAGCTCTTACAGTTGCATCTTGATGGTCTGAAGTTGCTGGTTGTGGGAGTTAAAAGAAAAGACTGTACACTGATAGAATGTTTAATTGTGTAATTTGATGATATGCAGTCGCTAATAAAGAGTTTTTAAAAAAAACATAGAGATTTAGCTTG
The DNA here is from genome assembly GCF_964263255.1 of Lissotriton vulgaris. Lineage (NCBI taxonomy): Eukaryota > Metazoa > Chordata > Amphibia > Caudata > Salamandridae > Lissotriton > Lissotriton vulgaris. The sequence continues at coordinate 1,916,192,266 of NC_141691.1, forward strand.
GAAGAGAAATAGGGGATAGGAGATACATGATATAAAGAGGGGTTAAGAGTTAAAAATAGGATTAATGGTCAATAGACAGCAAAGAAGCAGCAATTTACCCAGGTCATACTGGTTACAGGAAATAAAGTAATTCAAAAGATCCTTTCAGGTATTATGTTATCTAGTTTAGGGCATTTCCTACTTGAGATCTGTTCAATGGGCCATTTTAATCAATTATTTCCATGGGTTCCTTTCTAGTGTTCATGGCCTGCACCTCAGGACATTGCATCAAAATTAATCTGCAGCAGCAACCTTTGCCTTGCTGGAAGGACACATTGAGGTAGGCTGCAACATACATTTCTTCTGAGTTCAAAGTCAGGGCATACATCACTACAAATCCCTTAGCCCAGTCAACTGTAAACTTTGGTCCCTTGCCACCTTATTACTTTAAGGCGGTTTTCTGACTTTTGAATGACGAGCATTTTACTCTTTATCCTTGTTTCCTAGGGCATTCTCTGTATTTCCTGCATCCATTTTAGTCCTTGTTCCGTTGTTTTAAATTTAGACCTATAAGTACAAACATATTTTACACATCTTAGTGATTAGTGGAGCTACAACTGTAATACTCAGGCACTACCCTAATTTTCCCTAAAGAGGTGGTTCAGAGGAGGATCAATGGTGATTTGTTCCTGATTTGTTCCTATTGGGGCAGGAGTAAGGCTGATTAGCAAAATGATGGACTGGAATGTAGCCAAAATAATTACAAGTCGTGGAGATTAATTTAAGCATTTCACCCATCACTGGTTTTTTTCCTCCGTCAGATGCATTAACTCTAACAGTTAGGAGTTGAAGGTGCATTAGCTTTAGGGTTTAGGTATCATAAATAATAATCACACAATAAGAACGCTGCTAGCCATGACAGGCTTACTGAAGCTCACTTTGGAAAATGGGTATACCTTGATTATAAGGAAATGTTTCCTGAGTAATTGTTTTCCAAATTTACAGGAGCATTTGGTGAAAAGAGCTCTCTGGCGCTGAGAGCACAACAAGGCACCTGAATGTAATGTAGGCGCCAGAGTGTCAAGAAGGCACTATGGGATCCTTTGCAAAATGATCCTGGCCCCCAACATGTTAAGCAGGAATAGGCTGGGGTGCTAGGAGGAGATTGGAATCAAAAGTACAATTAAAATGTTTCCCAAGGAAACCACAGATTTAGTGAAGGAAGAATTATTCATTTGCATGAAAGGAATCATGGGAGAATACCTTTGAGCAGGTAGATATTGATTATGTCTAAAATGGGTGTAGGGGTCTTAGGAGACTGAGATTTATTTGAAAGAAGATGGAATGAGGTTTTCAAAAGAAGTTGCTCTTAGAGAAAGCCAAGTTGGTATTAATTGTAAAACATTGTGTTGCCAAGGGTTACGAAGAAGTGCCAGAAAGTGGTATGGTGTAGGATATTTCAGGAGTGTGTGGAAGGCTTTACTGCATTGGTGGTGGAACTGTCACTGTTAAATTGAATATAGTGGATCTGTTAATACAATATTCGTTATTCTGGAATCTTTGCTTTCAATAATGCGTTACTTTCATTTCTAGCCTTCACTATAGTTTCTTGTTTTTTAGTGATTAATGTTTACCACTCTATGGATAGAAAGGTCAGGTAGGAGTTGAAGGCATACCATTATGCACAGGCATTAGGATTGAACACAAAGGGTGATGATTTTCTACCAATATCCAGGACATTACTCAGTGTGGAGAGAAGTGTTTCAGGTTTCAGAGGGGGCAGTAAGGGATGTGCCAACAGTGTTTGACTGAGTGGATCTTATTGGAATTTTTTCAATGAACATGAGTTCCCAATCTTTTGTTTGTTCATTGCATGGAAGCTTAGTGATATCAAGATTAACAAGAATTACCAGGTGGTTGGGGCAATCTGTGACAGGCGGGCATTGGCAAAGCAGATGTAACAAGATCAGGGTTGTTTCTTTTGCAATGTGTTGAAAATGTGATGTGCGAGGTCAGTTCAAATGAGGTAAACATTTTCATGAACTGAATCGCTATTTTGTTGATGATGTGGTCTGTTGTGGAATTAAAATCTCAGAGGTATTTGTTATTTGTTTAGGAATTAGAATAAGAAACTGAGGATATGTCAGAAATTAAATGTCTAGTGTATCGGGTGGAAGACAGATATGATTAAATGTGACAGAGAATGTGGGTGTGAGAGTCCAGCAGGAAGGTTCATAAAGAGAAGGTCACATTATACTTTTATTTAATTGCTCAGCAGGATGGAGATCCTGTAGATGATCGCAGGATCATCTTTAGCTTTGAGTGTCTGAGTTTGGCAAATCATTGTACATCAAAGTTTGTATCACAAGAGAATGCCTACATTTTTATGAGTCAGCAAGATCAGAAGCATGAGGCTATGCTGAACAAACATGTACATGTGGAAATGAGAAAGGAACTTTATTAAAGAGGAATTAAAAGAATGATAAATAATCATGCCAAATAATAAAAAACACTCTATGAGTTTGAGTATCCAAATAGCTTGAATAATTAGATATTTATGTTACCCATAGCATCTCCAAATTAGTTCCATGGACTAGTGATGTTATTATCGGAGGACTGAGCAAGTAGGAAACTCAATTCCACAAAGATTAGTGAAGGGCCCAGACTCTATGAGATCTCTGTTGGAAAGAAAAGGACACACAGATGTGACTGCCTTACATTCTGAGATAGATACACCATGGCAGCCAAAATACTACAACCTTCAAATCTCACAGGTTTTGCAGAATGCTATAATACTTAACAGCAACAATGGTGCACGAACACAAATGCTCTGGGATGTATATATGTCTAAATACGATGCCCATGAATAAACACATTAAAAATGCTATTATAAGTTACTCTCATTTCATGATACCATTGACGTGGAATATGGTGAGCTAGACTCATCAGTAAGTGTGTAGTATTTTGCTCTTAAGCTTAGAAGAAGCTTGGAAGAATAAATTACTATGTTATTGTACTCTGTTACAATGAAAAAATCTATTTCTACTTACTTGACAATTAAAATAGGAACTAGAGTGGATTCAATCGTGATCCCCTCATACTAACTTGGATGTACTATGAATGTTTCGTAATAGTTGCTAACATAAAAGCCAAGATTATAAGTTAGATAGAGTGTGTCAATTCAATCAATCACTTTATTCGATATATATATTTTTTTTAAATAAAGTTTTTATTTTCATCAGCACATTTATACAACAAACATAAACTGGATGTTTTAAGAATTATACATCATGCGAAAACACATTAATAGTGAGAAAAAAAAACAATAATTGCAAAAAAGGAGGAATCATAGGACACACAAGTTATTTCATATGATACTAACGATAACAAAATTATTCCATCCAAAGGTGGTTGGTGGCTGGAGTCGGGTCCGGGTCCCGAGCTGGTGCGTCCTGCTGCCGCGTGTGAAGCCGGGGCCTCGATTAGCCGTCGGGTGGAAGTGCGACGAAGCCGGCGCAGCAGAGGAGCAGTGGGCGGCCCGACACTTCCGGTGCCCGGGCAATTGCAAGGTGCTTCACGAAGCGGCGGGGGAGAGGCATGGTGCCGGGCGACAAGGCTACAATACCCCACCCTCCAGTGCTGACGGGGCGAGGTAGCGGCAGGAACCACACAAGCCCCACTCGGCGGTCGTATCGGACCGAGGGGACGCAGCTAGCCTGTGGGGCCGGCGGACCACCTTTCCCCTCCTTCTCCTACTGGAACTCTACTGGCAGATTGGGCGCTTACTGCAGGGAGAAGCGAGGAATCCCGGCTGGAGCTGGCCGCCGCGCTCAGTATGGTGTTACATGCACGGTGTGCGACACTGCGAGGTCACTAATGGGACCCCCCCGAGGTCGGGGGCCAGAGACTTGCTGACTGGTCCTGCAACGGCGGACTAGGGGCAGAGACGCAGCGGTGCTCGGCAGTGGAGGTGAGCCGCCCCTGAGCTTGACTACATTTCGTGCCCTGGCCACGAGAGGGTGATCCTTGGCGGACGCGTGGTGGGGCCCCTGCAGTGAAGCCTGCGGGACGGTCGAATCAATGCAACCCCGGCACCCACCATAGTGCATCAGCCGGCCAGGGATTTGCTGGGGGTGCAGACCCAACGCGGCGCCTCCGGCGCAAGGAGGCGAAACGGCGCAGATGGCCATGTATACTGGCCTAGAGGTGGACATCCACACCCCTGTCCATACCCCAGCGACGCCCGGGACTTGGGGCCTGCATCCACGGACCACCATGACGAGGTGCGGCAACAGTGGGCACAATTCGAAGCAAGGCACGATAGACAAGTTCACCTGGCCGACTGGGAGTGCAGGAGCAGCGGGGGGCCCCCCGGCGTCAGGCCCTGATAATGCAGCCCTCATGGCGGTGATAACTCAATCCAGAGACATGCTAGACACGAAAATTGGGGCAGTTGGGGCCGATGTTACATTGCTGCGACAGGACCTGCGTAACGCGGTGGCCCGCATTACCGAAGCAGAGACGAGGATCACGTGGGTGGAGGATGATGTGGTGACCCTGAAGAAGAAGGTGGCCAATATGGAGGGGATCCAGAAGGGCCTAGCCCTACGGGGTGAGGATGCTGAAGGGCGTGCTCGAATAAACAATCTACGCTTAGTGGGATTCCCGGAAGGCTGTGAGAAGGGCGACATGGAGGCCTTCCTGACCCACTGGCTGGAGGGGTGGCTCCCTCCGGACTCTCTGTCGCACTGTTTTATCATAGAACGCGCGCACCGGGCGCTGATCCAAAAGCCGCCGCCGGGGGCTCATCCCAGACCAGTGATAGCCAGGCTGCTTAACTACCACGACCGCGACACGATCCTGTGGCAGGCGCGCATGAAGGAGCCTCTGCTGTTTGAAAGCCACAAAATTCTGATATTTCCGGACTACACCAGGCTGGTACAGCAACAACGTCAATCCTTCACCGAGGCCAAGCGCGATTGCGGGCTTAAATATCCAGTATGCTTTGCTTTACTCAGACCGCCTGCGGGTGGTTTTCCAGTCCAAAACCCAATTCTTCAACACTCCGGAAGAAGTTTTTGCCTGGACAGATGAGACAGTCTGGATCAGGGTGCATACTCCCCCAGACGCATCCTCCACAACGGGGCCCCCTCGGACCCCCCGGCGGTCACGTAGCAGAAGTAATTGGAGGTCCCTCACTAAGAAGAATCCTCCCCCGGAGAAAGGCGCTGCAGAGGCCGCTGAGGCTACAGACTCCCAAAATCCCGAATCATAGCCTACAAGGGGTGTGGCAAACTTCAGACTGCGATCTGGCGAGGGGAATACACTCCTCCTGAACATGGACAGCTTTTGCGGACTGCTGCTCGAGACTCCAGCTGAACATGTAACTTAGTGGTTTGGGGGCGCGGGTTGGGAGACGACTTGAAGAGGGCGGACTTAGCCCCTCAGTTCGGAAGGGTTGTTAGTGGGGGGTTAGTTGAGAATTGTGTGGGTAGTTCTTGGGGATCCATTGGGATAGTGGGTCTCAGACCTCCCGTTGGGGGCGGGGGGCGATCTATACCGTGACAGGTACTTCAATGTTGCTGAGGTATGGGATGGGGGGAGGTAGGGGTGTTCTGGGGGCTGTTGGGAGGGGAGAGGGGAGGGGGGGTGTTGTGGGTACAGTTGGGTGGGACGGGGGAGGGGTAGGGGTAGGGGTGCTGCTGGGGGGGTAGTTCATTTAAACACAATGTCTGTGCGAGTTCGGCTGATAAAATGTGTGTGTGTGCGGCTCTGAGAGCCCAGGACCTTGGTTTTCCCTCCCATCGATAATGGCTGATGTCCAGGAAACGGGCCTTCCACAGGCGTTGCTGCGAGTGGTGAGCTGGAATGTCCGGGGGTTGCTGGATAAAATAAAACGAGGGGCGGTGCTGAGGCTGGGGAAAAGGGAACGGGCGGATGTCCTCCTCCTGCAGGAGACGCACCTCCAGGGCACTAAAACCCTTAGTTTACAACGGTATGGCTATCAGCAAGTGTTTCATGCGGGTTTCGTGAGAGGGTCCCGGGGAGTGGCAGTCCTAGTGCATCGCAGGCTCTCCTAGGTCCATGAGACGCAGTGGGTCGATGCCTATGGTCGATTTATGCTTGTTAAAGGTATGGTTGGGGATGAGCCGATGGTCTTTGGTAGTGTGTATGCCCCACCCCCATTGCAGGAAGTGCTCATTGAAAGGATGTTTGAGGTGTGGGCTGATATCCCGAATGTTTTGGCGATCGTGGGCGGTGACTGGAATGATGTGATGGATGGACGACTGGACCGTTATAGGCCCGGGGGGGCCTTCAGTACACGCCCCTACGAAACTGAGCGGCTTGGTGCAGGGAATGGGATGGATCGATTCATGGCGATACCAACATACTCATGGCCGCGAATACTCATATGTCTCTGCTGTGCACCGGTCCTTCTCCAGACTGGATTATTTGTTCATTCCGTCTCCCTGGGTAGGGAGAGTAGCCTCTACGTCTATACTCCCACGTGGTATATCCGATCACCTCCCTGTGACGCTGGACCTGTACTTAGATAAGAGGCGACAGCCCTTTAGGTGGCGCCTGTCTGCATGGCACTTACAGCAAGATAATTACCGGTCTCATATTCGGGAGGCCATATCTCACTAATGGGATGACAATGATAGGCCCGATACAGATGCCGTCACCCTGTGGGAAGCTCTAAAACCCGTGATCCGGGGAGTCGACATTGCCTGGTGTGCAGGAGCCCGCAGGACTCGTAGGAAGGACATAGAGGAGGCAGCGGGGCGGGTCTGGGATTTGGAGGGGGAGAGTAGTACTGGGGACACGGTTGAGGTGGTGGGACAGCTGTTGTTGGTACAGCAATCTTATACCTCCATGTTACTGAACGAGGCACGCCAGTTGTGGTTAGCCACGCAGAGTAGGATCTATCAGTGGGGGGATAAATCCAGTACCATGCTCTACAGACTCTGCCAGAATACCTTCCGGGCGCAGTCCCTGCCGGGACTTCGCGACGGACTAGGGAACCATGTGACGGCCCGGAGGATCTTGCAGCCAGCTTCGCACAGTATTTGGCGGCCCTGTATGCCCTTCAAGAAGTTCTCCCAGCGGAGTACGTAGACAAATTCTTGGCGGACCTTCCGCCGCGCGCGCTTTCGGATGAAGGTCGTGACCGGCTGGAGCTCCCTCTATCTTTGGAGGAGCTGGATACGGCGCTTGGGGAGGTGAACAATGGTAAGGCCCCTGGTCCTAACGGGTTCCCTTGCGAATTCATGAAGACCTTTCATCTCCAATTGGGGGTGCGTTATAGAATGGCGTTGGAGGCAGCCAGGGAGCGGGGTCGCCTTCCGGCGGACTGGCGACATGCCGGATTGTGGTCTTCTGTAAGCCCAGGAGGCCCCCCGAACACCACTCTTCGTATAGGCCGATATCGCTTCTGAATTTTGAAGCAAAAATGTTGGCGAAGGCCCTGGCCAATCGCCTCCTTCCCGATATCACAGATATAGTTCACCCTGATCAGGCTGGATTTATGCCCCATAGGGCAACGAGACACAATATTCGTCGCGCACAGGTGGTGGTGGAGGCGGCCCGGGCTGCCGGGATCCCGGCGGCACTCCTTTTGGCCGATATAGATAGAGCATTTGACTCCCTAAGCTGGATCTATCTCCGAGCGCTTCTGTCCCGCCTAAATCTTGGGCCTCGCTTCCTCTCATACCTGCAGTTGCTATACACGGACCTGACGGCGTCCGTGAGAGTGGCGGGAGTGGTGTCGGTCCCCTTCTCTATCGGTCGGGGCACCAGGCAGGGCTGCCCCCTCTCACCCTATCTATTTGCATTGGCCATGGAGCCGCTAGCGGCGTGGTTGCGGATGGATGCACAGCTGCGGGGACTCGAGTGGGAGATGGATCCGTCTGACCGTATTGCACTCTACGCCGACAACGTCCTCTTCTTTCTTACAGATATCAATAGGTCCGGACCTAGAGTCCTTGAGATAATGCGTGTGTTCGGGGAGGTATCAGGCTTACACTTAAACGTACATAAGTCCACGCTGTGGGTCCTGGGGGGAGGTGAGCGGAAGGGACCCTGGGCATCAGTGCTGCAGGAGGCGGTTGGTGGCATTAAATACCTGTTTTTTTTTTTGACAGATGTACCGGGAGTAGCTTGGGCACGCAACGTGGTGGCTGTCTGGGATTGAGTGGTCGCTCGGCGATATTTAAGATGGTGGCCCTCCCGCGCCTCCTGTACCAGCTGCAGAACCACCCATATCCCATTGCGCCGCGGTGGTTTCGCCACGTGAACTCGGCGTTAAGCCAGTTTCTCTGGGCCGGTGGAGTGGCGAGAGTGGCTCTTCGTACTTGCTTTCTCTCCACGTACTGTGGGGGCTTAGCTACCTCTGGCATCCTATCCTACTACCAAGCGTCTCATTTGCTGGTGCTGAATGAATGGTGGTATGGGGACCGGGGGGACCCGGCCTATGCCCTTGAGCGGTACATGATGGATCCAGATACGCTACATACCATCCTGTACTCGGCGGCCATCAGGAAGAGGCTTCCCGTGGTTACCCAGGTGATCTTCCGAGGGTGGCGTGGAGCTCTGCGCCGCATGGGGTGGTGGAATAAATTAACGAGAGAGACTCCGCTGTGGCAGAATGGACAATTGCCGGCTCTGGCGTCCTTGCAGGGGTTTCGGGGCTGGGATGCCATTGGCATTTCGGTGCTGGGGCACGTCATGAAAGTCCCTCAAGTCGTTTCAAGCATTGAGTGAAGAATACGCTATGCCTAAGACCCAATTTTTTAAGTACCTACAGCTGCGACATGCCCTGTCCCCCTCCCTGGTAGGCTTAGATTCACTGCCCGAATTTAGTCCCCTTGAGGCTAAGGAGTTTATGGGGCAACTGGAGGAAAAGAAGATTTCTAACATCTATCAGACACTGGTTACACATTGCTCCTTCCCACTAGATAGATTGCGTTCGGTGTGGGAGGGAGACATTGGAGCTTTCGAGGAGGAGGACTGGAGGGAGGCCCTGGAAGCCCCGAGAGGAGCGGCGGGAGCAGTACGGTTACGCTTCATTCAATTCAAATACCTACATAGGGCCTATTTTACCAGGGACCGACTGTGGAGGGCTGGTCTGATTGCCTCCCCTGAGTGCTTGCGGTGCGAGCGGGAGGTGGGTACATTTATTCACACGGTATGGTCGTGCGAGAAGCTGTCGAGGTTCTGGATGGGTGTCTGGGATTGCTTGTCTGAGGTGTTGGGCTGGGACCTTCCCTGCTCACCGCAGCTGGGCTTCTGCATATAATGGAACAGGTTGGAGGGAACATATATATACGTCATTTACTAGTCCTGGGCCTTACAGTGGCCAAACGTGATATAGCTCGGGCCTGGAAGGACCCCAGGGCCCCCTTGCTGGAAATGTGGAGGAGGGGTTTGGACTTTTGCATGGGGCTGGAGCGTCCAGTGTTCGAGGCCAGGGGCTGCCCCCGGAAACATTTTAAGATTTGGAAGCGTTGGGCAGACTATAGAGGGCTATGGCTGGAACCACCTTCTCCCCAGGACGTTGGTGCAGAACAATTGCTAGTTGATCAAGGGTGAAAAGGAGTGCACACTGTTAGCGATTCGATAACCTTTGCTCTTGGACTATATAGACACTGTGTGGGGATGGGGGTAGGATCCGGGTAGGAGGGTAAGGGGTGGGAATGTTGGGAGGGCTATTGCATTACCAAATGTTGATGGAACTGAATGTATGCGATGACTCATTATCTGCTCACTGGTCCTTCGATGTCTTGAGGGACAGTGTCCCATGTGTAATTCGTCAACAATATAATAAAATTTGTTCTGAAAAAAAAAAAAGGAATACATCGAAACAAATATAAAAACTTAGGGAGTATTTTCATTTCAATTAAGTTGCATCTGCCTAGCAATCCTAACGGAAGCTTATGCCAAGTTTTAAACAATTTGGTAGTTTCATTTAGGAGTGATACGTAATTTAAGTCAATGATCTGATTGACTTTGGCTGTTATGTAAACACCAAGGTAGGTCACAATAGTGCTAGCCCCGGTAATGGAATTTTTAATCCCAGCTGTTGGAAGCACTTGAGTCTTGTTAGCATTCAATTTATAACCTGAGACATTACCACATTTCACTGCTTCTTCCTTAATACTTATCATGGCCTCAACTGGATTAATTGCATAGACCGCGATATCATCAGCATATGCCGTGATTTTAAGTTTGGAGATCCCAGATTCCAGTGGCCTAATATATGAACAGGATTGTAGAGTACGCAAAAATGGCTCTATATATAAGAGCAAAGAGTAACGGGGACAAGGGGCATCCTTGCCTAGTCCCACACAGGATCCGAAATGGTATGGATCGAGACCCCATATAAGACAACTTGGCCTGCAGGTTACACTATAGAGCATGTACCCCGGAACGAAAATGTGTCCCTAAACCAATCTTAGCCAATACGCCCATAGGAATTCCCACCTGACCCGATCAAAAGCCTTTTCGGCGTCTAGGAGAATCATTCCAAAGTCAATTTTTTTTTCTCTGCCTAATTAAATGCTCCAATAGCCATATTAACGTGGGTAGTAGTGTCCCTCCCCATAATAAACCCATGCTGTCTTTCGGAGACTAATCCCGGAATAAGCGGAGCCAATCGGGTCACCAAGATTTTTGAAAATATCTTGGCATCCATATTAATACGAGAAATTGGCTGATATGATCCACATTCTGTTGATGGCTTGCCCTTTTAAAAAAAAAAACACCATCTGTGTTGTATTCCACAACTCCGGTATCTGCCTGCCGATGGCCACATATTGTATTACCCTGGTAAGGGGCAGGAGCAGAATCTTTTTAAAGGATTTATAGAATTCTAATGGCAATGAATCATCTCCAGCCGCCTTCCCCGTTGGTAATGCTGATAACGCCAATTCCACTTCTTCTATCAAAACTCTCGTCTAATATAGCAGCTTCCTCAGCATCTACTACTGAAAGACAGCTACTATCAATATAGTGTAGTATCTCATCTTGTTTCGGTGCCCACGTGAGGGAATAAAGTTGTTGATAAAACAGCAGAAATTGTTCTAAAATGGCTGAGGATTCAGTATGCAGAAGCCCATCTACACCCTTTATAGTGCTTATCCTGGTTTTAGCCTTCGCCTCTGCTGTCCAATACGACAATACGTATCTTATATGTACCCCATATTCATATTTTTCTAATTGATGTTTATTGTAGCTAGCCGCCATTTTATCCCAAAAAACATTTTCACTAAGATTCTTGCATCTATTAACGACAAAAGTAAAGTGTCTGAGTCATTGAATCTTTCTTTACTGAGTATGCATCAGTGTCTCCATTTCCATTTCACGCTTTTTATTCTGCAAAAATATATATTTTTTGTGTAATGCCATGGACATACACTTTCATTGTGTCCCAAACAATTAATGGGGATGCTGACCCTGTATTTAACCTACACAATTCCTCCAGTTGCTGTGCCATATCAACCAAGTATTCGATGTCCTCTAACAGGTACTTAGGGAAGGAGAATTGACAGACTTCCTTCTTCTCAGCTTCAACCCGGAAGGAAAGAATAATGGGATTGTGGTCGGAAGTCAGCCGAGGGCATATTTCCATCTCTGTTGTTGTAATTAAATTGTTTGAAACCCAGGCCATGCCTAGAATAAGACTTATGGGGAGTCGAGTAAAATGTATAGCCCAGTATTATTGGATATATGTGTCTCCATGCATCCTTAACAGGCTGAAGCCTTGTCATTTGAAATATCGCATTTGCACAGATCGCGTATTAAAAACAGAGTGATCACCACGCCCATGGTTGAGCATTTAATTGAGAAAGGACACGACAAAAATAACATCAAATGGTCGATTTTGTTTGTGATGAAAAAAACTCACCTGGATGTAGATCGAGCTCTACTACAAAAAGAGGCCTACTTAATCTTGAAATTTAATAGTACACAGACAGGACTTAACAGCCTGTCTGAGGTAGCAAGATTATAACACCTGTATAAATTGAGACTGATTGGGACTATCAATAGTGCTTTTGGGCTGTCCGTCCGTATAAAATGTCTGTATTCTGAAGCGGTGCCTTGTTTTATTGGTGTCTCTGGCTTGCTAGAAATACAACCTTGTTTAGACCAAAGACTTTGACTCTGGAATGGTTTCCACTTTTAGTCCTAAATTCTTGCCATGAAAAAGATATGCCACAAAAACATCTCCCCTTCCCAACGTAGTCATGTTCGAGCAAACGTTCTCCCTGGGCATGCAATAAACTCTACCATTTGTGGTCTGCATTTGTTTGTTAGCCAAAAATGCTATGGCTTTTTGAAAACTACATATCCCATAATCCATTGTTGAGTACTAACTCCTATAAATAGTGTAGATGACAACCGGCCGCCATCTTGGATTAACCGGGTTGTCGGCTGTGGCCTTTACGAAGAAAAGGTAAGCTTTGTGCTCGCGTTTAGACAAAACGGCTTTGGATACGGGGAGAGTGGCGGGATGAATAATCTATAGCATACCGATTTGTAACGAGTTGCTCCGGGTTCCTAAACAGAACTGGAACTTTGCGACTTGTGTAGAAAAGACGAATAAAGAGCCCCAGGTATGCCTTACTTTTTGCCTAAATAAGTATTACGCGCAGCAACATAATAACGCATGCTACACTTTGCTAAAACAAGTTATGTAACTTTGACTTTTGTAGACAGTACCCGGCGATGGTGAACGCCGAGGGCAACAGACAAGCTGTCCATTAAAAGATTAACAAAGGACATCTTCTTGATTTTTGGCAGAAACATTCACGAGCTATGTCAGTGATAAAGGCCCCTTTCTCTTTAATTGTCGTCTCATTGTAAATAATCAAATAACGGTAGCCCCTACAATTTCTTGGGTAGGTTGCTGCACGATCCAAATGAGAGACTGAATTTTCACAGAAGAAACCCACGCCAGTTTTGTAAATAAAGGAAGCTTCCCTACAACCCTCTTCTGTTCATACTATGGTAGGTTGTCTGCACATTGGCAGATATAGTCAACCAGTGCAACTGAAATTGAGAGGTACCCCGATTTTTTTGTAAATAAAACTTTATTGTTTTTTACATTCCATGTAGATAATGACAAAGCCCTGATGAGATTCCGGGAACTGGTTCCCCGGGATCGAAACGCGTCGGCAAACGGGGAGGAGTAAATAATCTATCACAGTATCAATGAATAACATCTGATGTGTAGATATATTGTTTTCATTAATTGAACTCCTCATTGTTTCACTTTGTCTATTCATTTTTGACATTTGAAGTGTACATAATGTGTTGTTTTGTTTAAAATTGTTTTTGCTCGGGATGAATGATTGATATTGATTAATTGATCTTGATTTGTTTTTTCTGTTTCATGTATATTTCTAATGATAATGTATAGTGTTGTAAATAGATCAATGTACAGTGGTCTTGTTTTGCATCTATGATGGTCGGTATAAATAAAAATACCTTATCAAACTAAATAAATTGTAGTTTGACTTTTGAAGTAAATTCTGAATAAGGATGGAGGAGGCATTTTCGTTTTTTCTTGATAAAATAAGGTCCAGCCTACTCAATGCCCTGAAGGGCCTAACTCCATAGATTTATAAAATTTGAAATATCGCAGCACTGGTCTTGCGCATTCTAGAATTAAGACATTTTCCAGTGGAGTCTATCCCATAATCTATGACGCAATTAAAATCCCCCATAATCAGTTTTTCACCTCCCAATTTAACAATTCTAAATTAAGATATTCAAAAATAGCTGTATCATTCACATTAGGACCATATATAGCACAGGCCACACATTTTTTACCCCACAACTCCAGCTGAGCCAGTGCCTAACGTTCCCATTGATCAGACTGACTTTTAATCACTCTGCAGTTAAGCCTCTTATCTTTTAAAATGGCCACTTCTTTTATAGATACTGATTGAGTGGTACAAGTAATAGTATCATTCGCTAAGTGCTTTAACATTTTCTGATGAAACATGCCCTTATGAGCATGTAGTTGCTTCAATTGCCCATGAGTGCAACATCGTAAGGTACAGGAGAGAAGGATTCGAGTAGAGGTCAACAAGGGGGAGATGAGTTGGTCTAAAGGCTGGGCGGTCAACCTCAAATCTGGGGAACTGGGTTCGAGTCTCTGCAAAAACACTGAACATCCTGTGATTCTGGCCAAAACAAAACCTCCCCGTGCATAACAAAAAAAATAATCTGTCCTCATGTAACGCAACTGGTGCCATGTAAAGAGCTCTGATACCCGATACTTTCGGGTCAAGTTTGCGCTATATAAAACTCCGTTAAATAATTTAATTTTTTTTAAACCTACCCAATTGTACCCCCACCCTTAGCATAGGAAACTAAATAGGATACAATTTGTAATATAATTAACTTACATCAAATTGGTTATTAATTTACAGTAGCCTTGGCTGTGCTTTGATCAAGGTATGTATAGCAGCCTTCAGTCCACAGAAGAGAGAAACAAAAATCAGGCCCAGATTTACTAAAGGCTTCTGCTGGAGATCGAGCACGCAAAGTGGCACAAGCATCTCAAAGCTGCACTAACAACTCTGACACACCAAAGCTAATTTGCACCTTCAAGTTGACCCTCACACAGCACCCAAACCTTTTGTTATTCAGGGAGGGGGTGTGTATAAGAAGGTCACCACAAAACCCATAGCACAAAATTAAAGTAATGTGATCTGACTATGCCCCAAATCCAGGTGCCTACTGCGACCAGGTGCATGCATAGGTTCAACCAGTACTTTGCATGATATACTAATGTTAACATCTGTGCTTTACACACCTTACAAACATCTTACACGCCTGATTCCTATGCAGTGGTCTACATGAAGGAATTTCTATTGGGGTTGTACCTGAAATGCATATCTTAGAGTAGAAATTGGTGGCTTGCGTTTGCACCACCACAAAGAACTGTTAGATTAAGAACAGGAGCTGCCAATCACATCAACGGCTGGCTGCATTTGTTAAAACTTATGTTGTGCTATTTTCTGTGATATTTTGGGACCTTCGTGCAATGCAATGCTGCAATTTTTCATGCAGTGCTCAGTTGTGTGAAGGACAGTAATTCTGGGTCCCAGAGTTCTAAAATAAACAAAACTGTTGCATTTAGGCAGATCAAATTTCTCAGAAGTCTACATTAAATTGTCCTTTTATCTTTGGCTTAGAAACAGCTTAGAAACAGCAACATTTACTAAAAAAAGTGTAAAGAAAAAGCATACATATTACATAAATAGAGTGGCTTTGGGTCAGCCCTGTTCTCCATTGGTCTACATACATGACTTTCAGATTTTGATTTCTTCCTTTGCATTCTTTGTCCATCTATTATTTTTAGCCACCCTGTGTGTTCCATGCTATCCTAATTCAAGGACAATGATACAATTTCTTTGAACCATTAAGAATCATATTATCATATCATGGGCATTAGCACTAAAATAGGTTTCAGTACAATTGTAGCAGCTTGCTGAGGACAAACCTAATGTATTTGCCAATGCTTACTTCTTAATGTGCATATGGAGCGTATTCCCCAGCCCTGGAGCATGCAAATTAAATCCACCACACGGGAGCTGTAGTCAAACACTTCTTTATTCTTCAGCATACACTCACACACTGTGCATTACCTCATACTCAACATTAGCCACACCCTAACACCTCCCAGCATATGACATAGTTTCTGTTCAGAGTCTGCCCCATCGCCATAAGGGTCCTATTGCATATAACATCAATATTCTACATCTCCCCCTTTGTTAAATAAAAAGTGGTGAACACCACGAAAATCAAATTTCTTAAATCAGTCGGCGAGGTGCTTGCACTTGCACTTGCTGGCTGGACTGGGTGACCTAAGATGATCAGGGTCCACCGTGACAGGACAATGGTGACATAGGCTCAGGTGCGAGAGCCGCACCTGCTGACAGGGGTGCCTCACGCATGGTTTCAGGACTCGACAATTGTCGCAGTAGGTGTTTTGAAATATGAGGTGTCCAGAGTGAAGGATTGTCCAAGAGGACAAGCTGTTATTATATATCCCTTGTGTAGTACATGCAAGTTGTTATTCTAGTCTTTCTCAGGAATGCCTACGAATGCCTACTCTCTCTATTCTATATTCTATGTTCTACTCTGTCCTCTCTTCGTATGTTCCACTCTGTGGCAGTTGACCGGTTGTTGCTGCTGTGAGTGGTCTGCTCTTACGCTGTCTCTTATCCAGAATAAAGGAACCTACAAGAATCATCTACCGCCTCTGCTACTTCATTTACTACACCTTGCACGACACGACCCGTAGAGGATCAGTGGCAAAAGAAGTGTCCATTTTCCGTTTTCATTTCTGTTCAACCAATACCCAGTCTCCTTTGTCAAAGACTGTCTTCTGGGCATGATGACGCTGATTGGCATATGCTTTAATTTTCCTTTTTGGAGTCGCGTAGGTGTCTCGAACTTGGTCAGTATTCACTAGTAGATCTGAGGTCCATTGAGGTAGTTTTGTTCTGATGTCTCTCCCAAATATCAAGGTGGTTTGACTCTCACCAGTTGCGGAGAGAGGAGCTGACCGATAGCCCAGGAGGGCCTGGTATATGTCTTGGTTATGATCAATTCTATTTGATGTTGAGTCAGACAAGAAACTCTGTGCTGTTAAAGGGTACGCCATTGTCAGGTTTGAGGATTTTGGAAATGCCCCAAGCTTCAAAGATGTCATCAAGTCTTCTATGTCCTGTTCATGGGTTTGTTGAAGATACATCTTCCACCAAAGGAAAACGTGAATACTCACCAATGACTACCATGAGATGGAATCCATTTCCTAAAGGACCAAAAAAGTCAACTTAAACTCTCTCCCAGGGATGGGCAGAAAGGTCAGACATTGTCACTAAGTGGTGCATCACCTTAGGAGACAGGCAGTTGCAAATGTGGCACAATTTTCAGCCCCATCTCAACGCGCTCATCTAGCGAAAGGAATCACACTTAATCTCATAGGGCTCTTTTACTGGCTACGATGCCAAGGTGTTCTTCATGGGCCAGCTTGATGACCTGCTGTCCTAAGCTTTTAGGTGTGATGATTCTCAAGTCTGTCAGTATTATGCCTTATTGAGTGGCAACAAACTCGTCTGGCACATTTTTGAACTTTTGGAATTCAGCATCATCGGTAAGAGGCCAGGTATTTCTCGTGCATCATTGTGTAGCAATACCTTCTTTAACAATGATCATCTCTTTATCAGCATTGGTGGCAGAAATTATTTGTTCCGCTGATACAGCCGCTGGTGTGTTGAGATATGCTTCAGCTATCTTAGATGTCAAACTATGACAATGTAGCAGCACTCGTGAAAAGTAATCTGTTGGGTTTTGATGCTTCTCCGATTTGTGCACAATCACTTAGTGTTACTCTTGAAGTCTTAACTCCTACCTCTCAATGCAGGGGCTCTCTTAGCCTCTGGGTTCACAAATATTGTAGCACCTGGTGATCTGTGATGACAGTGAATCGTTTTCTGTAGAGGAATAGCTGAAAATATTTGCAGGCCCACACCACAGCCAGACTCCCCTTCTCCAGCTGAGTAGGCCCATTCTCTCTCACAGAGGCTTCAACTGGAATAGGCCACAATGTGTCTCAGAGCATTCAGAAGGATATTGTGTTGAGCAATGAATGCCCCTAACCTTACCGGGCTTGCATCAACCGTTATTTCAATATGTAACTTGAGGTGAGTAGGTTTCAATCACATGTTTAATATCTCTGAAACTCTTGTCGCATTCTGGGGACTATTGAAAGAGTACATTTTCCATTGTCAAGTCTTCTAATGGGGCGCTCACTGTAGCAAAGTTGTTAATGTATCTTGAGCAGTAACTACCCATGAATAGAAAGGATTATAGTATGGTTACACCTTGGGCAGGTGGGGTAAGTGGATGATAGTGCTTGCATCTTGTCTGGGTCTGGAGTCATTCCTCCATCAGAGAATACGTGCCCAAAAAACTTGACTTTGGTTTTGTGAAACTCCCATTTTGCAGCATTCAGAGTGAGACCGTATCAACAAGTAACTGGCATACTTGGTTAAGAGATTTATCATGCTCTTTTTGTGTTCTCCCAAAAAACAGTATGTCATCACAGTAATTGAAAGTATGTGTAACAGGTTAGATAACTTAGTAAAAAACATTCTGAAATATCTCAGCAGCCGAGGATAATCAAAAATTTTGGGGCATATTTACAATGAAGTGGTGGAGCGCGGCATTAGCATCCTTGGCTTAATGCCACGCTCTGCCACTTCTGAAACACAGGCTGCACCATATTTACACAACGTGGTGCAAGGGTGTCTGCTTTGAGGAGAAAATTTCTTATGTGCAGGAAGGTGTCCCTTCCTGCACATAAACATTCTTTAAATAGCGTTTTTTCACTTCTGTGTGTGCTGCTTAATGCGGCACACATAGAAGTTACAAAATGTATTTTTTTTTTAAGATTGTTTATGTGCAGGAAGGGTCACCTTCCTGCACATAAACATTCAATGGCATTTTGCTGTTTCTATTTGTGCTGCACAATGCAGCACTCATGCAAACAGCAAAAAGGAGGTAAAATAAAGCATTTCTCCTCGTTTCGCCTGTATAAGACCAGGTTTTCCCTAGTGGCGCTGCTTCCTATTTATGCTGCCCTTGTAAATAGGGTGCAGTGTCAAAATCAATGGGTGTTGGGGTGGAACGCCAACGGCAATACCCATTGCCTTCCGCTTTCATGCTAAGTACAGCGTGAAAGGGTACCTTATTTACAAGGCAGCATTAAGCCACGTTAAGTGGCTTAATGCTGCCTTGTAAATAAGGCGAAGCACATATCGCTATTCGCTATTTACAAAGTACAACAGTGTCAGAGACACTGATTGCGATGCCCAATGAGATCGAAAAATGCGAGCCTCATGAATATTAGTGAGGTACTCTTAATTTGCGACCTCCTTGGAAATGGCAGGGCCATCCCAGGGATGGTGGCCTGCTGGGCTCAGCAGACTTCCATATCTGGGACTGCTTTTAAAGAAAGCAGTTTTTTAAAATACAGCCCATTTTCCTTAATGAAAAATGGGCTGCATTAAAAAAAAAAACATTTTTTAAGTGTAGGTAGTGGTCCCTGGGACCACTGACTGCCCCTTTAAAATATTTTCCCCTGCATTTGCAAAGGGGAAGGGTCCCCTGGGTACGCCTTCCCATTTGCGACTGCATTACCACCCTCTTGAAGAGGGCAGTAAATTGCGAGTGTTTTGCGAACACAATAGCGGTCGCAAAACATTCGTACATGGCTTGTGAGTCACTATTAGGAAGGGAACACCCCTTTCTAATAGCGAGTCGCAAAACACTATTTTGCGAGTCAGCAAATCATTTGCGAGTCACAAAATAGTGTTTGTACATGACCCATAGAAAAATTCCATGCGCAAACGGGTCGCAAACCGGTTTGCACATGCTATTTTCTGTCGTATATCTGGCCCATAGTCTCTTATATCTGAACAAACCAACATGAGTCGAAAAGGTAGTAATTTACCTGCAGTTCTCCTGCAGTTATAGTTGATGGTATTCTTTATTCACGTCACAATGGGAAAACACTTTGGCTCTCTACAAATGCATGATCATGTCTGTTATGTGTGGACCAGGATGGCTCACTATGGCTTTGTTTACCTGGCACAGATGCCCACTACTCCGCTACTGTCCTTTTTTGATTCTACCACTATAGGCAAAACACGTGGCATGGGGCTTGTGGAACGTTTAATGATGTCATGCTTTGAAAGCACTTCCAACTCTATGGTGTCACTGAGCAACAGGAAAACTGTCTTCATTGATCTGAGGCTGTACTTTCATTCTCTTGTGTTTTCCCAAGCCATGAAACAACAATGGGAATCAGATTGTTGTCTCAGACTGAGCAAAGAGATTGCAGTTGAGGGAATTTAACCCCAGGTCAGGAGCAGTGGCAAAACTGAGCAAGCAGGCACTCTATGAAGTCCTATGTAAAACATGGATGGTGGCTTGCACCAATGTCTGTTTCTGTTATATTGTGGCTGTGCAGTGGCACAGAAGCAGCCCAGGTGTATACCCTTGTGCCTAATGGAGAGGGGTGAGGCACAGGGAATATGCTGTTATACCTGTCCATGGGCATGACATCTATAATAAAAGGTATTGAATGATAATTCAATTTCAACGTGATTTGGGACAATGTCCAATTGAAGTTTGTCGCTTTGTTTGGTGAGTTTTCTGTGAACTGTGTTCTTCTTTAAAGGCACCCAATGCCACATGTGCACGTCGTCCTTTAGTAGACATAGAAGTCTACTTAGTGATGCAGAAGAGCCTTTGTATGATGAGCTTGACGACGACTGATTTAACCTGGTTTACATTTGTCATAGCTGATGTTGCTTTTTAGTTTTGTGGGCATGGCAAGAGTGTTTCTGGAACATTCTTGCGTCCATCTTTTTTTTCCGTCATGACGCACTTGATTTTAATTTAGCTCAGCACACAGATATGAAATTATTATGTTACCCACAACCTTTGAAGAACTGTCTGATGACTTGAGATCCACCTTAATGGAGAAACAAAAAGGGACATCGGAAGAATAGCTTTGATTTCTTCAAAGACATTAACTTATGTGCATCTCGCTTTTGCTTGTGCTTGCTTTCACAGCCAAGGCTAATTCATTGAGGGCCATTCCTTCTTCCAGCTTCTTGGTCTGCTTGCTCTTCTGCTCTTGCAGCCATCAGTATATTCTCTAGACTGTGTTTCTCTTAGCATGCCCCCTCTAAACTAATCTAATTTAATTCTTGTCTTTTACTTTGGTTCCTGCTAACATTTATCCTGCCAGATAAGTCAACCATCCGGTATCAGATATAATGTCAGTATGCATTTCTTTGCCATATTTTCTCTAGAGAAACTATGCACTCAAAAATAGCTGACTATAATAACGCCCATATTACTTTACAGTAATTCCATGACCTGAAGTATTAACTTTGTTGTCACATGACATATTACAAAGGAGGTGCGTCCATACTTCAGGGAGACATGCATTCATTGTCTACACTGATCAAAGAATCAAAAAAATATTTCAAATTCTTTTGTACGGTCACACCCACAAGACAGAAGTGCGAGACACAACTGAGGTCAGCAGAGAGAGAAAATTCACTAGAAAAGAGATTATCCATCAAATTATAAAGGTTAACTGCTTCTCAGTACATTAAACATTTCTAAAGTAGAGCTTAGGGTGGAAGGTAATTTGAGAAAAGCAAATAGAAGAAAATTAAACCCAGACACACATACCAAAAATAAGTTTATTTTCAAATCCTGCAGTAGTTACCTATGCATCTCAACAATATTTACTATCCTGTTTCAACTGAGGTAAACTGTTATTTTCTTTCCTTCCATTGCAAGTAACCTAATTGAGGACTATTTTGCTTTGTAGTTGATAACCTATTTTGTATTGCAGGTTCTTGGCTTGATCCACTATGACCAAACCATGTGGACATTTCACATCCTCATTTTATAATATACTGTAGCTATACATTGATAATTGCATGTGTCTGTGCTGAGTAACAGTACTGATAATTATGACTTATATAGGTTCATTATATCACTTTCATTATATAGGGAGTTTTATGACATTTAGAAAGCTCATTGTTACTACATCTTTGAATGTCTTACTGTCTTGGACACTGACCAAATCCCTGAACTTTAATTTAAACTCATTGAACCAATCAAATGCTTTCTAGACTCCTTTTAAAGATGTGTTTTATCTCCATAGTCTTCCTCAAATAAACACCATGCCCTACCAAGTAAAAGGGTGGATCTCTTTGATGTGCCATCACTTAGCCATGACTCTCCCATTTCAGTCAACTGGTCTCACCATTTTTAAATACTCTCAAAGGTCCTGACCTAGGATTAATATACGCCTTTCAAGAAATCTCTTTGGTCCGTAGGGAACCTTAAACTATTCCAGCTTCAACTTGAACTCAGCACGCAGCTCCCTAACCTGTGACTTACTTGGCTTGCTCTTAATGACAATGGGCCTCATTCACAAAGGCTATCTGAGACAAAGGTTTAACTTTACGACTTTTGGTATTAAAAAAGGTAATTTACGAGTTCTAACTTTACCTCCACAGTCGGGCTGGAATCTAATCCGTATCAAGCCATAATCTCCAGTTCAAGCTGCACTCTCCGGCTGCGCTCCCCTCAACACTAACAGCCACATGCATCAAAGGAAATTGCATTCGCAAACGGTGCGAATCGCAAAATTCGGCCGTTTGCGAATGCAATTCCCATTTTTGGGATGCATTAACATTTTTGTTATTTTCGCAATTTAAGAAATCACAAAATTGCGATTTCTTAAATTGCGATTGCATTTAAGGAATCTCAAATTGAGATTCCTTAAATGCAATGCATCAGACATTAAAAATTTGCGAATTCGCAAATAAAGGGAGCAAATTACCATGAAGTTGACCTTCAAGTAATTTGCGAAAACTTTGAAAAATGCACTAAAGTGCATTTTTCAAAGTTCCATTTTACAAACACACATGCCCTTGGGGCATGTGAGTGTGCAAAATGTACTCCTAAGCAGATTTCAGGGGTGCAACAGGGTGTCCTTTGGACACCCCTGCACCCTTGATATTGTATTCTTAATTTGCAAATTTTTAATGGTGAATTGCAAATTAAGAATGTCTTTCCATTCATTCCTATGGGCCTCTAGACCCATAGGAATGGATGGGAAAGTATTCCTTAATTGCGATTCTCAATTAGAGAATCGCAATTAAGGAATTTTAAGAAATCACTATTTTTATAGCGATTTCTTGATGCATTGCAGTTTGCAATGCCTTAATTGCCCGATTCCTTATTTTTCACAATTAAGGAATCGCAAAATGCAATATTGGTGCATGTGCCTGTAAGTGTGGTGTAACACTACAGTCAACACTGAGGGGAACACTAATTGTGGAGTGTATGTATCATGATGCAAAGGAGCAAACTTTTCTGGGATGTGATGCAGTGTATGGCCACACCTTTCCCCTGCCCAAACTGATTTCCTGACCTCCTCTACCATTTATCATACCTTCCTAATCTTCTTTTTTGTAAAAATTGTGTTCCCACCAGTTCATTACACTTTAACCGGTCTGAGTGCAGCTTGAGCCGGAGATCCATTCCTGATGGCAGATGTAAAGATGCGACTCATAAATGACCTCTGTGAATACCAAAAGTCGTAAAGTTAGACTTTTGTCTCAGATTGCTTTTGTGAAACGGGCCCGATATTGCTAAATTATACAAGACATATGCCTGAATCATTTATTGTCTGCCCCTTAAATCACCAAGATTCATCCAATGATGTAACCATCAACTATATCCTAAATATGTAGTTTTTACATACCATGAAACACTCTTGGATTAAAGTACCCACTGACGACAAGGAACCCTCTTTGTGTGGTCAAGTCTACATTTATTCAAATAGGT
Organism: Lissotriton vulgaris; assembly: GCF_964263255.1. NCBI lineage: Eukaryota > Metazoa > Chordata > Amphibia > Caudata > Salamandridae > Lissotriton > Lissotriton vulgaris. The sequence continues at coordinate 1,916,215,711 of NC_141691.1, forward strand.
TGCCCAAGAAACCAGACCCAGATACTTTTTTTAAAAATTCCATGATAAAACCAATCCCGCTAACATATCATCAGTCTTTTTTTACACCCAAAAATCGCAAGATAATCACTCAATTTTTAGATCCATTCAAAGAAAGCCAAAATTCATACCTACTCTTTTTCTGGCCCTGTGCCTTTTCAGGATCCTAAAAGTCTGAACTTTTCATTTGCAGAGGTTGTCAAATTGGTGTTCTATTTGAAAGTCACTTTATTTTCAAGTAAACTCCACACCTCACTACAATACTCTGGACCTGCTGTCTTATTGGTCTCACCTGATCAATTTATCTCTGCACGCAGGGTGTTTCCTAACCCCTTGAAAGTGGAACATGTAACCCCTTATCAGAAAAAGGCATCTGTGGACCTCAGGTTCTCAACACTCTTTGGCTTATTCTGAACTCCTTTTGTAGAGTAGAGCAATTAAACATTATGCCTCTTTTCAGCTTTCCTTGATCATCTCTCTTCGTAATCTTTTCAGATCCTATGAATCCTGTTTGAAGTCAGTTGTAACACTGACATAAGCTCCCTCAAGGTCATAGCCTGAGCAACGTTGGCCGATGCCCGGTGGAGCTGCCCTATGCAGCTATAGAGGAGTCTGGCCCCTTGGCCGTCACCTACCCAGCCGGACATCTGACATTGTCTTCCTCGTCTCCCCATTCGTGTCTCCTTCCCTCCCCCTCCTCCTCCCTCTGTTCCTTTGATTCAAACTGTTGTAACTATGTAACCGGTAACCCGCTGATCCAACTGCTATAACTATGTACCCTGTAACTCACTGATCCTTATGTAAAGCGCTCTGATACCTCCGGGTCTAGCCAGCGCTATATAAAACTGTGCAAATAAAAATAAATAAATAAATAGATCATATCCTCCAGGTACTGGATTGGAATTACGCTTTTTTTCCTGGTTTTGTTGGAGCTCTCTGCTGCATTTCCCACAAGGGGCTGCTCAACATCCTGTGAACTAAAATGGGACTACTTGGGGGCTGGTATCATGGGGGGTGGAGTGGGTAAAACCCAAGGTCATGATTCTCACAATTTAACCTGAATTGTTCTAAAAAGGTCTGTTCAGTAGGATGAAATTAAGAGCACAAATCTGTGCTTGCACAAGATTTGCATCATAGCAGGTGAGCAATTTACACTCAGTTAAGCAGGAATTTCTCAATTATTTGAAGGTTTCACCAGCCCAAATCATGTGAACTAACACCAGTGTTTTGCGAACCCGGTATTATGCAGTTTTAGGCACAAAGAGGAGTTTTGCCAAAATGGGGGATGTGGCTTATCGTTATCAGAGCCCAAGTACTTTACTAAAACTATATTCTCACTGAGCAAATATTAACTATCCTTTGTGCACATGGAACATTCTGTGCCACAGTACTCAAGCCACACATCATGTGGTCTGTCTCATTTGAAGTGGGGCCAAAACAATGTGCTTATCTTCATTTCCCATTTGAAGTAGCTCATTCGAACATTACTTTGCTGGGTCTGATGTATTCAAACTCAAGCTCTGCACTGGACTGATGTATTCACGGACTGCCAACGCAGTGTCTACCGCACTTTGTAATTGTAGTATTGTCGCACTGTAAAATGCCGGGCCACATGATCAAGAGGTTGATAACTAATAAGACTGTTGTGATATTGCTTCTGCCACCCATGCCTATGCTGGTTGCTACGTGTTGGGAAGGGGGATATTCAAACTTAGGATATGCACTGGACTGATGAATTCATGGACTGCCAATGTAGTGTCTAGCGCACTTTGTACGTGTATTATGGGTACGGAGAAATGCCAATAAACAAAGTAAAAAATTAAAAAAGAACATTACTTTGTTTGAGAGTCCTGCTGCACCTGTTGCATCTAGATGATGACTACATTTGGAGATTACCGAGAGGGAAAAGTTAGCCCTGCGGACGTGAGATTTTGATCGATTATCTGATCACCCTAATTCTTATCTCACTTGAGTCCCTTTTGGATCGATTATTGGCTGTCATTGAGTAAAAGGCAAACCCTACATAGGTCAAATCAACCCCAAAGACTGACGCAACTCTAAAGAACCACTTACTACGGAAAAGTTTTAAGTATTTATTATAAAGCCAAAATCAGTTGCAAGTACAGGCACCTCAATATAAGGTTCAAAAGATACACAGGTAATAGGATGAACATAAACTCTCTGAGAGATCTCAATCGACAGAAGAAAACCACTAAGACCAATTCAAAAATCAGTAAGTTGAATATCATTGACACAAAATGGATCTTAAGCGTCATTTACAGAAAGAAAAGAATCAGGTTAAACTGACCCTACACTATCCTAGGTGACATCCCTACTTAACAGATTCTTTACCTAAAAGGTGTCAGCCGTTGGACTTCCGAAGAAGCTCAATCTCTTAGTCTCAGATGGAAACCTATTTCGTGTAGCAGTACCCTCTCTGCCTACCCATCCGCTCTCTAAGGGTCCTCAGGCCATCTGCTCTACTTCCTCCCCGGGGTGCTGTCCCTAATACAAAATCACAGTATGGGTGGAACGCCCTCTTGAGACGCCCACCACGTATACAATTCACGTGGTCTCGCTTCTGGTTTTTTCCATAGTTTCGTTTCTTTGGATCGTCTGTTAAGTTGACCTTGCTTCCCAGGCGCCGTCTCCAGTGTGCCGGTACCCCCATGACATTCCGGTCGACTCCTCCGGACCCGAGCCTATCTCCTCAAACAGAGCTCTATTCATCAGGCTTTTGATTGGTACCCCCCTCGCACCTGCAAACAGACACTTCGAAGCAGGGCCCTAAATTCCAGGCTCCCCTTATCGGACTAGGCCGTAAAACTTCAACCAGCATTGGCAATTTATTTTAACGAGGCTTCTGACTTTAGCTCACACGTGCAGATCAAAGACGACCCACTATCTCTCCTGGCCTACTAAATTATGTGCAGTAGTCTGCACTCTGTGAACCCTTATTTCTTTAGCTTAAAACAACATGCTAACCTACCGCACTAAAGTTATACAACGCACTTCTATAAAATACAGCCTTTAATATATATGTAAGCAAAATCATTGAATAATATTGAATCCATGCTACATGAAAGATGCAATGTTTCATTTCGTTCTTCCACGGTGCCATGTGGTCTGCACGTTTCTTCATTTTACATTTCACATCCTTCTTCATTTAGCAGCTACATAACATGGAACCTGATTAACGCATTTAATATTTCTAAGCATTTCCACACATTTCTATTATAGCCCATACTCTATAGGGGCTTTCTATCTCTACTAAAACACTCTTGAGTAAGTACGGATACATTTTCTCATTTCTCAAGTTACATTAGCTAACTTTACGCCATGGGCTTGTACGTATGGCGTATACATACGTTTCATTCAAATTGCGCTCTCTCAGTTCCCTCCTTTGATAACCTCTAGGGGTCATCATTAGTACATCAATTTGAATGTGTCATACAGAACTTGTTGCAAGGCTCCCTCTTTTTATCGTTTCTAGAGCTCTCAGACTTCTATACTGATGATCTTGCATAGCAGCTAATCTCCGCTCCTGTTCTCTCATGGACTTTGCAACCTGTTTGATCTATACCATCTGTACAGTCTCACTAAACCCCACAATATGATTATGCAAATTACAATTATGAAGATAGGCTTCAGAATATACCAGACAAAGCTCTTCCCGAGATTGGCAAACCAACCTCCAACTTTACCCATCCCATGACCTACTTTTTCCCAGACATTTACTCTTGTTAGGTCCTCAATCTCTTGGTGTATCTTAGTAATATTCTGTATAGCCTTCTCAAGAGGTTTTGAATTGTCTGGAATGTAAGTGCAACATTCCTGGACCTTCAAAGCCTTACAGACTCCGCCCTCTTTTGCTAGCAGAACGTCTAAAGCAAGACGGTTCTGAAGGACCATTGCCCTTATCGATTGCATCTCCCCTTCTACCAGCATTAGTGACCTTGCAGTACTGGCAGACAACCTATCTACAACTGTAACCAGTCTCCTAATCTTGACATCATTAAGTATCAAACCTAAAAGAGGAAACATGGCGCCAAATACGTCCCCAACTACTTCAGCATCACCTACATCTCTTTTCCCCCTTGCTGAAGCTTTTCCCTCTATGATCTCTATATCCTTTGCATGGTATATTTTGGGGAAGACAATTGCCAAATAGCATGAACCGTACCAGTTGTCAGGCAGTTTCACGTAGGCATTTCTTCCACATACAAAATACACATTAGGAATTGCTTGCATCCCTTTTAAGAAATCTTTTGTGTAATATTCTAATCGAAAAGCATGTTCACAACTAACTTCACCTACAAATACACTCTCATAGTAAGTTTTGCTTCTGGTTGGACCATTACTACCCTTCTTCTTGTGTGCCTTTTCCTCCTCTGTCCAATCTGTCTTCCATTGTCCTGACATTTTCAAAATCTTTTGCCTCCTGTAACGGTCATCAACTTGTCCAATAAACTTTTTCTCAATCTCTGATACTTTGCAAGTCAGATTGTTTCTTCGTGTATATGAAGTATCCAGTGTATCCCAAGGAAGGAAGAATTTAGCCAATCTATCTTCCTTCTTGTAATAGTTCCACTTATTCATCTGTTTATAGTTCGGGACTTCGGGTAACACCGAATCATAGTTTGAGAAGTAGTACTCAAACCCATCTCGTCCATAAAATATACTGAGCAATAAACTACATGTAATCCCATATGTCAATGGAAGATGATGATATCGAATGCCTTCATCTACGGAAGCCGGTAATTGCATGCAGACATAACAATCCTTGGCCTCCATGGCATCAATATACTCATATAATAATTTGGCATAAGCGTTAGTTCTAAAATTTCCCTGGGACTCATCTACGTGTAACCTACGGGCCTCTGCTGCCAGCAACGCCTTTTCCCGAATTACATTGTCCTCCTCCTTCTTTCCAGCAAGAGCAGGTTTCAGAGTCGTTACAGGCTTTACATCTATTATCTCAGTTACACTTGCATGTCCCACTACGTATGATACAGTGACTACTATGATTATAAGGGAAATCACTACTGCTATAAGTGTGCCTACTATACATTTTGCTTTGCGGTTCGAACCACCGGCCTCCATGTTATCAAACAGTGTAGTTTCCTTTTCTGAAAAGTCTCTTTTGTTTCTTCACTCTGTTTTCATCTCGCTTTCTCAATCCGTTAACCACACTTGGAGGATGGCAAAGTCTCTTTACAGCAAAGTCTCTTTAATTTCAGCGACAGACAACCTTAGCCCTTCTCCGTCCTCTAAATGAAATCCCTAATTTTCTTCTTCTTTTCACTAGGCGCTAGGTTATCTTCTTTCTCTCTGGTTTATTTACAAAGTCTTTAGGTATCTACAATAATTCTGGTGCCAGCAGCTCTAATGGCATATTCCAACAATTCCAATCGAAGGATGGTTTCCTCGTGCTCTGGTACTGGATGACCCAAGGTTGGAAATTCTAATCTATTCAGCACCAGGTCCTTGATCCGACTTAGGTACAGGGGAACGGGGAGTGTGAACGTTAGCAACCCTTCAGTTTCGATTCCAGAGGTCAACAGCCGTACTTCCACCGTTACAATTGGATCGAGATTGGTCACCTGCTCTTCCCTCACCCTCCCGGATCTCTGTCCCCAAGACATCTGCCGCCAAGTAGGTCCACTCAGGAGTGGCGTATCTTCTGCAGGGCACACGTACCCTCCTTGATCTTCTTGGACTCTCAGAGTCTGAGTCCACTGCGCCTTCGTCTAGGTCTGAGTCTTCAGAAATTGGGACAAGAGTTCTCTCTGGATTTGCTCGAAGGCTTGGCCTTCTCCTTCTTTCCGGCCAGCTAGCTTCTCCACTCCTTGTCCTCCTGCTCCTTGTTCTTGCACTTGACTCTTGACCACTTGCAGCTTGATCAGTGTCTGATTCGTACTCCCAGCTACTTTCTCCTTCTGTCGCAGCTTCAGTTTCGCTGGTGTATTGACCGTCCTCGGCCTGGTGAGACACGCTCTCAGTCTCCTCTGACACCTCTGCAGCTTGGCTGATCCCCTCTGTGGCTTCTCCGCTTTCAGCTGGATTTTCATCCGAGAGAGGAGCTGTTTCTTCCGGAGGTGCTGGAACTCTTCGAGTGTGTGAGGCGTGGATCCAGTTGGGCAAGCCTCCACACTTCACTGCAGTGTTCGTGATCAATATGACTTGGAAAGGTCCACGCCAGCGCACGTCTAGGCAGTTCTTCCTTACGTGCTTCTTCACCACGACCCAGTCCCCAGGGCACAGGTCGTGGCACAAGTCTTGAGACGATGGAACTTCAGCAGACTGCACCTGAAGGGACACAGAATGAATGGCGTCAGAGAGTCCCTTACAATAGTCCAGGATCAAATCATCTGTGATGTTCAACAATGCTGTAGTTGGAATGGATGGCAGTCTCATAGCCCTCCCCATTAACACCTCATGTGGGGAGAGACCTGTCCTTCTGTCTGGTGTGCTACGTATGCTCATAAGGACCAGTGGCAGTGCATCAGGCCAGCTCAAGGATGTCGACGAACAAACTTTGGCAAGTCGGGACTTAATAGTACTGTTGATTTGTTCCACGATCCCTGAAGCCTCTGGTCGATAGCTACAGTGCAGCTTCTGATCTATACTTAGGGCTGAACAAAGCATCTTCACAATTTCGCTGTTGAAATGTGTTCCGCTATCTGATTCCAAAGAGGCCGGCACCCCGAAGCGCGGTATCAGTTCTCTAAGCAATAACTTTGTTACTGTGAGTGTGTCGCACCTGCGTGTGGGGTATGCCTCAACCCATCTGGAAAAAATGCAGACAATCACTAGGACGTATCTGAGGCGGTTGCACTTTGGCATTTCAATAAAATCTAATTGCATTCTATTGAATGGCCCCCCAGACCTCCCTATGTGGCTCAATGTGACTGGTGTTCTCTTCCCTACATTCAGTTGTTGACAGATCACACAACGTTGACATACTGCTTCCGCCGCTACTCTAAACTTCGGGTTGTACCAGGTCTGTCTGAATACCCTCACCATGGTATCTCTACCTATGTGTGCTGGTCCATGTATTCTCCTTGCCATCGGACTGACTAGTTCGTTTGGTAAAACTGCCCTCCCATCTGCGGAGATCCAAAAATCCATTTCACTCCTTGTACAACCTGCTGTTTCCCATGCTTTTTTCTCAAAATCAGGTGCATTCTCCTGTACACATTTCAACTCATCCCAAGTGTCTACAGTTTCCAACAACATGGTTAACTCGGTTCTTTCCTGAATACCACTCACTTCTACCTCTGTAAAAGAATATCCTTGTTCCGCACAATAACGTGCAACTTCGTCTGCATACCTGTTGCCTTGTGACACAAAATCAGTATTTCTAGTGTGGGCTGTGCATTTTACAACGGCAATAGCTGCTGGACCTTGCAATGCTTCCAATAACAATCGAACGAATTCTCCATTTCGTATAGGAGAACCTGAGGAGGTCATATAACCTCTCTGAGACCATAACTGCCCATAGTCATGAACTACCCCGAAACCATACTGGCTATCGGTGTAAATGGTGACTCGAATTTTGTTACCTGCTAGACAGGCACGTGTCAATGCAATGATTTCAGCTACCTGTGCGGAGTGTACTCCTTCCAGGCAAGCGGCTTCCACCACTCCGGTGATTGTGCAAACGGCATAAGCTGCTCTCAGCTGACCAATATCGTCCCTTACGCATGAGCCATCAACAAAGAATATTTCATCGGGGTCGGTCAATGGCTCATCTACGATATCTGGTCTCGGTTTGGTGCATAGTTCAGTCACATCAAGGCAGTCATGATCTGTACATACATCATCATCAATGTCGTTTGGAAGTGGCATCAAGGTGGCAGGATTCAAAACAGAGCATCTCTTGAGAGTCACGTTCTCGGCAGCCAAAATGACTTGCTCATAGCGCGTGAGCCTGCTATTTGTTAGATGCTGTGTCTTGGTCCTGGTCATCAACAGTTCAACAGAATGCGGTACATACACCACTAACTGGTGTCCCATAACTATGTTTTCACACCTCTCAATGCTGACACCCGTTGCAGCAACGGATTTGAGACATCCGGGCAACGCTGCGGCTACTGGATCTAAGGTAGCCGAGAAGTATGCAACTGGTCTACGGGCATTTCCGTGTATCTGGGCCAAAACTGACAACGCACAGCCTTCTCTTTCACAGCAGTAAAGTAAGAAAGGTTTCTCGTAATCAGGCATCCCTAGAGCCGGGGCACGACATAAGTCCTCCCTCAGTTGCAGAAACGCCATCAAACAATCCTTGTCCCATGGTACCGGATTACTTGCCCCCTTGTGTGTCAGCTTTTGCAAAGGTTTTGCCTTCAGTGAAAAGTTGGCTATCCACTGCCGGCAATAACCGACCATTCCTAAGAACATCCTGACCTCTCTCTGTGTCGTGGGCGAATTCATTTTCATGATCGCTTCTACTCTGTCTGGTGACACCTTCCGTTTTCCCTTTTCAATCCTATGACCCAAGTACTGTACTTCTGTCAGGCAGTACTGTAATTTGCTTGGAGACACCTTGTGTCCGTTCTCCGCCAAGTGATTTAGTAACGTGATGGTGTCTATTTTGCAAGCTTCCTCAGTTTCTGACGCTACAAGTAGGTCGTCTATGTACTGAACCAGAACCGAGTTCATTGGCAGTACTAGACTTTCAAGATTTTTCTTCAAAAGCTGGTTAAAGATTGATGGGCTCTCTGTATACCCCTGTGGGATACGACACCATGTTAAAACGCGATTTTCCAGCTTAAAAGCGAAAAGATACTGGCTCTCCTCATCTAAAGGGATGAAGAAGAAGGCCTGGCAAAGGTCTATCACTGTAAACCATTCGGCTTGGAATGGTATCTGAAACAATATCACGGATGGATTTGGTACCACAGGACAACATGAAACAACTATGTTATTATTCTTTCGAAGGTCCTGCACTATTCTGTATTTCCCACTAGGCTTCTGCAAACCCATGATCGGGGAGTTACATGGACTTCCCACGATTTCCTTCAGTATTCCCTGCTTAATCATGGATTCAATCACAGGTTTTATTCCTGCAATCGTCTCCGGGGTCAGCTTGTATTGGGGTGTTCTTGGATACTCAGCATTTGGTTTTACCATGATTTTTACTGGCTCTACCCCTTTGATCAGTCCTATTTCTTCCCCAGTGAAATCCCACACTTCGGATGACACCGCACCTCTCAAGTCCCATGGAAGCTCCTCCACCGTCAGGGTAGGATATAGCTCCACGCACTCCCTTGAATTTGCAACTTTGAAATCAGCGTCATCATCGTGAGTCTGTACCTCCACTCCCTGAGGCGTGCAATATATCGTACAATTCAGTTTGCACAGCAAATCCCTTCCCAGCAAGCACACAGGACTGGAGTCGCAGACTACAAACTGATGCTCATCACTGTATTTTCCTATTTTCACTGATACTGGTTCCGTCAGAGGATTAGTCATTCTCCTATTTGCAACTCCTACCACTTGTATAGTTTCTCCCGACATTGGCAGACCTGGGACTACTGCTGATCTCAGAGTGGATCGAGTGGCCCCCGTGTCCACCAAAAAGGTCGTAGGACACCCTGCCACTTCAGCCTCCACGTATGGTCCCCTCTGGTCTACCTCCAAGGCTGCCCGAGGGTACAATCTTCCTCTCTATTCACTCGCTGTCCCGTAAGGGGATCAACGTAGTAGCACTCTTCTCCTCCTACAAAAAGGGGCATCTGCTTATAGGTTTTTCCCCCTGTCGCAATTCTGGGTGGTTGAGGGAATTGGGCTCGAGGAGTCGGGGTCCCCCCTTTGATAAACTTTCCCTTTTGTAATGTCGACCCCTTCGCCAAACTGCTCTGGACCTCGTCCTCCTCCTGTTCTAGTTCTCCAGTCTCAATATTATAGGGGCACCCGCGTTTCCAATGTCCCACCTCGTTGCATTGGTGACACCTGGTCGTCTTTTTCAATGTCGCAATATCGACTCTAGGTCTCTGTTTTTCCTCATCGTCTTAATTCTGATTATTTTGCTTCCTTCCTAAAGTCCCTGTTCCCTGTTGCCGTTGTCCACCCTTTCCAGCTGACTGCATCTGTACCAGCATCAGTTTTTCCTTAAGTTTCTTTGCTTTGGAGTCTATTTCATCACTGCAGTACCTTGCATATCTCAAAATTTCATCTAATGGTTTGTTTTGCCAACAAATTAAATGCTGCTGGATCATCAAACTGATGTCAGGTCTCAATCCCAGAACGAACTTTGACACAAACTGTCCTATATCTTTAGGATCCATTACATCCAACCCACTGTACTGTTTGAATGCTTTCAGCAATCTTTCATAATACTCATGAACAGTCTCTTTAGGTTCTTGAGTGGTTCGATCTATCTTAACCCAATCTATGTCCTGCAACGGCACCTTATCTTTCAGCCATGCCATTACCCTCTCGTACTTCTCCATGACTTTCTCTGATGGCCCGTTTGTCTGGGCATCCCTATCCGGTTCAGAAGTTGGCCATTCAACGCTAAGCTTGCATGCCGTCCACAAATCTCCTGGCACTACAATGTCAAACAGGGTGTTCAAGTCTACCCACAGTACTTTGGATATCTTTACGAATCTCTCTACCTGTTTATACCATTCCACGGGGTTCTCCCTCAGCTTAGGAAAAGAATTGGTAAATGCCGCTAAGTCCCCCCTACTCCAGGGCACATGGACATAACTCCCATTCGCGATTTCTCGCAAAGGGAATGCTTCCATTCTCTGTGTCCCTCCTTCTGGGGACATCCCAACTGTGCTCCTTCTGACGGTCCCTCTCTTGGACCATCTTTCCTCCCATTTATCCAAGTCCCTCCACATTCTTATGCCCAAAATCAGTTCTTTTATGTGTATTTTCAACCCAATCGTCCTCCTTTCGTCTAAGTCCTGATCCGTGCAATGCAGTCTATGGTTACCCTGTAATGCTTTAGTTCTTGATAAGTCTATCATGTACCTGCTTGCCAATTCAGATAATCTTTCATGTACTGACCTCGCCTTCCGAGTAACATCCTTTGCCATAAACAGTACCTCATCTTGTTCATACAGGTGGATTCTCTCCATTGGCAATGTGCCATCTATTATCTCATCTAGATCTGATTTTAGACTCGTTACATTGAGTCTTTTTGCCTTTACCTCAGCCCTTAGTACCTCACTTCTAGATGGTCCGTCTACATTCCTCTCGTCCCAACTCCGAGTCCTACGCCTGGGCACAGGTGAACTATGAGGAGTCCTTCCTTGTTCCCACCTTTCTAAATCCCATGCTCTTCCATCTTCCCTAGGTGTATAGTGGAACAATGCTCTATTCCCCACCACCCCATTCTGTCTCTTCGGCTCTGCCTCTCTAGACACACGACAGGATCCCCCGCTATTTTCTAGGCCTTCGCAATTCCCTTGCTGTCTGGTGTCACTCAGTAAGTGGTAAGGTCCCTCACAGCTCTCCATGTTCCCGCGATCCCGTCCGTGATCACTGGATACATGGTGAGATCCCTCGCGACTCTCCATATTCCAGCGACTCCAATGTTGTACATTTTCGCCCGGTGTATGGTGAGTGCACCTGTAACTGTCTCTGTACTCCTGTGTCCTTCGCTCTCCCTCACTGTATATTGGGCGAGGCACCCCCCCACATCCTGTACTCCTGTCTTCGCGCATTTGTCTGTTGTCACCTATGGTATGGCGGGTACCTCCTTGGCTTTCCTGACTTTCTCTGTCCCACTCTGGACTGCTTTCGCCAGCCCCGCAGTGAGAGAGAATTTTGTTATCTCGGCCTCTCCATTCGGCTTCCGGTTCTATTTTCTTATTCTGAGTCTCTACAGCCTCATCCCATTCCTTCAGGTACTCTCTTAATTCTTTAAAGGATTTCGGTCGTGATCCCCTCAGATCCATCAGCCCTCTCTGACCCCCCTGCTCTATTAAGGGATCCGTTACTGAATCCAATGGGGTACTCCGACCTCTCGGTCCTAGCAACTGCCTTTGTGAATTTATCGTGTTGTTCCTGCTTTCCATCTCTGCTCTTTCCCTGTCTAATCGTACCTGTTCCTCCTCTCGTGCTCTGTCTGGGTTGTAGATCGACACTACAGGACCTATAGTAACAGGCACTTGTAGAGCATCCGGTAGTTGGTACGACCTTGCACACTCTGTTTCCGGCACTTTTTGTACCACAAACCTTCCGACTACTCTCTGTACCGGACTAGGTTGAGGTATTTCCTCGCCTTTCTTGGGTTCCCAATCTGATATGGGGAGTGGTCTATATTCCCCTTTTCCGGCCCCGTCCCCCTTCTGGGGCTCGGGACGTTCGGCCTCTCTATTGTACGGGGGTGGTCTGTCCAGTAATAACCTATTTATTAGGCTGTCATCTGTCTCGCTCTCATCATCCTCCTCTTGAGGCTTCTTTTCTCCTGTGACTTCTATCACTGGGTACAATTTATCTGCTTCAATTCTCTGCACTCTCCATTTTTTAGCTTCTTCATCCCATTTGGCATCCTGTACTGCTCTTACCGATCGTCTCACTCTCTCTTGGCGCCTGTTCAGGCTCCGGTCGTACGCTGCCCTGAACCATGCATTGAGGGCTTCAAACTGTGTTGGTCTGGGTAGAGGTCTCGTTGCGAGCATTACTGCTTTCAGCTGGTTCAATGCTTCTAACCTAAACGTCCCGAATCTCGGGAACGTCAGTTCCTCATTTCCCTCTGTTATCTTGCTCCACTCGGAGATCCACAGTATAGTATGTAACCCAACATTCACAGCCATATAATGAGCTGGTGTACCCTCCGGCGGGGCTTCTTCCCCAGCGTATGAGTTCCCACTGTCTCTCTTAAAGATCGCCCTCAGACATTTAAAACACTTCATTTTCAAAATCTACGATTTTCCTTAATGCACTTCCTTGTTTACTTCCCGATGGCGAACCACCAATCCCTGCGCGGCTCTCGCTGATCAGCCTATCCTAGCGCGGTTCTCGCTGACCAGCCTATCCCAGCGCGGCTTTACACCAACTGGCCTATCACAGCGCGGCTCGCTCTGACGTCACTCGTCCCCTTTGCAGCAGTTCCCCTCCTTTCTCAGCTCGCGTCTCGGTCATGCATGCGTCCCATTCATACACCGAAAAATGACTACTTCCGACCAAGCGATCACTTTTCTTGACTGTACGTCCACAGTCTAACTGTAATTGTCACCTCAACTGACGAAACGTCTTCCGCGAACGGTCAGACGATCGCCTTAACTGATAGGTTACTTACACACAGTAAACGTCCGACCAGCGTCCGTTACTCATACACTCACTCTTACGTTCCCCCTATCACGGTCCTACGGGCGATCAATGGTACCTCATGACCCTCTTCACAATGGTAGACAATTACTCTGGATGTCCGATACACCCGAACCACTTAAGCCCTTCCCTGGACTTAAGATTTTCACCGGTTGCGCGCGCTCACAACCGTCTCACAATCACACTACAGGCATTCAACTCCGCTTGACATTACAACACAGGTACAACACAAAACACCGCAATCTGGCAACGCATGACGCTTATACTCACTCTCGACCGTCTCTGCTGCTTTTCTCTCTCGCACCGTCAGCACCTTCTTCGGCAGGTAGCTCTTCTTCTGGTCATCGATGACTAGGGGCCTTGGGGTAATCTTAACCTGATCTAGGTTGCCTTCCTCAAGAAGCCAACCATCTTTCTCTGCTACCAACTGCGGACGTGAGATTTTGATCGATTATCTGATCACCCTAATTCTTATCTCACTTGAGTCCCTTTTGGATCGATTATTGGCTGTCATTGAGTAAAAGGCAAACCCTACATAGGTCAAATCAACCCCAAAGACTGACGCAACTCTAAAGAACCACTTACTACGGAAAAGTTTTAAGTATTTATTATAAAGCCAAAATCAGTTGCAAGTACAGGCACCTCAATATAAGGTTCAAAAGATACACAGGTAATAGGATGAACATAAACTCTCTGAGAGATCTCAATCGACAGAAGAAAACCACTAAGACCAATTCAAAAATCAGTAAGTTGAATATCATTGACACAAAATGGATCTTACGCGTCATTTACAGAAAGAAAAGAATCAGGTTAAACTGACCCTACACTATCCTAGGTGACATCTCTACTTAACAGATTCTTTACCTAAAAGGTGTCAGCCGTTGGACTTCCGAAGAAGCTCAATCTCTTAGTCTCAGATGGAAACCTATTTCGTGTAGCAGTACCCTCTCTGCCTACCCATCCGCTCTCTAAGGGTCCTCAGGCCATCTGCTCTACTTCCTCCCCGGGGTGCTGTCCCTAATACAAAATCACAGTATGGGTGGAACACCCCCTTGAGACGCCCACCACGTATACAATTCACGTGGTCTCGCTTCTGGTTTTTTCCATAGTTTCGTTTCTTTGGATCGTCTGTTAAGTTGACCTTGCTTCCCAGGCGCCGTCTCCAGTGTGCCGGTACCCCCATGACATTCCGGTCGACTCCTCCGGACCCGAGCCTATCTCCTCAAACAGAGCTCTATTCATCAGGCTTTTGATTGGTACCCCCCTCGCACCTGCAAACAGACACTTCGAAGCAGGGCCCCAAATTCCAGGCTCCCCTTATCGGACTAGGCCGTAAAACTTCAACCAGCATTGGCAATTTATTTTAACGAGGCTTTTGACTTTAGCTCACACGTGCAGATCAAAGACGACCCACTATCTCTCCTGGCCTACTAAATTATGTGCAGTAGTCTGCACTCTGTGAACCCTTATTTCTTTAGCTTAAAACAACATGCTAACCTACCACACTAAAGTTATACAACGCACTTCTATAAAATACAGCCTTTAATGTATATGTAAGCAAAATCATTGAATAATATTGAATCCATGCTACATGAAAGATGCAATGTTTCATTTCGTTCTTCCCCGGTGCCATGTGGTCTGCACGTTTCTTCATTTTACATTTCACATCCTTCTTCATTTAGCAGCTACATAACATGGAACCTGATTAACGCATTTAATATTTCTAAGCATTTCCACACATTTCTATTATAGCCCATACTCTATAGGGGCTTTCTATCTCTACTAAAACACTCTTGAGTAAGTACGGATACATTTTCTCATTTCTCAAGTTACATTAGCTAACTTTACGCCATGGGCTTGTACATATGGCGTATACATACGTTTCATTCAAATTGCGCTCTCTCAGCCCTTAGTACATACTCCCAACTGTCAAATGTAAACATTAAGGGGCATATTTCTGAAATTGATGGCGCAGCAAGTCACCTTGCCGCGCTGCCCTGCGTACTGGGAAAGGGCAGGAATGCACTGTATTTATCCAATAAGGTGCATTTCTGTCCTCTTCCCTTGCACTGGTGTCTTTTCGTCAGCCTAGCCCCAATGCAGACACCCTTGCACCCGGTGCAAGGGTGCCTATGTTGTAGACAGGAATGTTTTTGTGCAAGAATCACCAAAACCCACTTTTTGTTCCCATTTGGATGGGAATCCCCATGATAGAATTTTTATGTATTAGTTCTGAGTATGTGCATTTATTGGGATCCAATACACAACGTATCCCCAATCTTCATGAGGACCTAAGCATAATAAGCAGCCGAATGGGACCGTATTAATTCTGCTGATCAGGGGAGATAACTGGCCATTTTACCCAAACAATCTGTGATTTTGAAATAATGGTAGGTTGGACATTAGGCACGGTTGAATTTAAAGGCTGGATTTACTAATTTAAACTTCATCCTTGGGGATCGCGGACATCCAGATTTTACAAGCAACTTTCTGAAAGGTCCAGTCAGAAGGATGGCACAAAAGTAAGACTTCATCAGGGCTGCACTAGGAACGAAAAGAAATGTTGATCAGTTTTGTCACACCAGCCCTTATCCTACAGTTGCGAAAGAGAACTACAACAGAGTTTCGGAGGGCATGGTGCTTTGCATTCTCCCCCAAAATTAGGGACAAGCGAGTAGATGCACACATTGCTGCAACAGTAGAAAATCTTGACCCAGAATTGTAAATGCTTTTAGAGTTTGTGCAGGTACACAAATGGCATGTATTCGAATTACTTGGGAAGAGTTCAGTCATATCAACCTAATAGCATTAGTTTTCCATGGTTAATTTTCTTCCCCAAAACTAAGAATTGCATGAAGGACACGTCATCAGAAAATTAGAAATAAACTATCCATTAATAGACAAGCGGCCACTTGCACCATAGGCCAAACAGTTGACCTGCTTGAGGAGCTATGACGGGCAAGGGAAAGGTAATGTATGTTTGTATGTGCCATTTGTATAGTGCGAACCTAGCCACATGATGGAGAGAGAACATGTAATCCTCCACCCACTTTAAAATGCAAAAGAAAGAATCCATTCTCCTTTGTCATCCACACACTACACATTCACCTTCAACAGGCCGTTTCCAAGGGATTGCCCCTAAAAAAATCAGAACACGAGCAGTGCAAATACCTAATCAGGTATGCCTGCTCCTTTAATCCACTGTTTTCAAAACAAAAACCCAAGTTATTGTGATAATGCAAGCACTACATCATCTTCTTGATAACCACAGGCACCTTTTGGATTGTATGAAGCTCTCCTGTTTGGTGACATTGACAAAATGCCCGAATGAGAAGCAGCATATTCCAATTTAACCTCTGACACTCGAGCAAGCAATTTGCAAAATTACGTCCAAGCTGTCGAAAATTGCTGTGCATGAATTGGTTGGACAAAGTGGTGAAACTGAGCGGTGCCCTGCCAAGTGAGACCAACTAGGCCAGTGTGAAATGCAATACTCTGGTTCTGTACCTGGGCTAATAAGTACATTTGACCTTTTATGTAGCACTGCGTACATTGGGATCCCACCAAATTAAAAAACATTTTTTTTTGAAGAGTTTTAGATCTTGACCCGAATCAGGTATCGGAGCGTTTTACATAGCACCAGTTACGTTACATGAGGACACGAGGTGCTTTTAGACCTGAGCGCGGCCTTTGACACCATATCCCACGAAACACTCATTAAGGCGTTATACAGAAACGGTGTCCGTGGGAAAGCGCTCGAATGGATTCGGTCCTTCTTGGCGCAACGGACATTCCAAATAACATCCTCCTTGGCCTGCTCCGACACCTTCAAAGCCCCTCACGGAGTGCCACAGGGATCTATTTTGAGCCCCCTGTTTTTTAACCTTTACCTCAGACCCCTGGCCGACCTAGCGGAAAGATCTGGACTTACCCTCATGACCTACGCCGACGATTCCCAAATTATATTCTCCCTATCTGAATCTTGTCCATCATCCCCATCTCTCCTCAAATTAGGGCTTCAAAACATCCTTAATTGGATGACAAGAAATCAATTAAAGCTTAACGGAGACAAAACAGAGATTCTTCTTCTAGGAAAACGACGAGATCTTTGGAACCCTTCACACTGGCCAAACCAGATGGGTAATCTTCCCACCCCAGTTACTCAAGTACGTAATCTGGGAGTCATCATGGATAGCTCCCTCTCCATGAACCAACAGGCCAGCAAAGTTGTTGGCCTATGCCTTACCATTATCAAATGGCTGAGGAAAATCCTTTGGATGCTGCCCTCCTCCACTCAAAAAACCGTAGTCAATGCCCTCATAACATCACGGCTTGACTACGGCAACATTCTGTACCTTGGCTCCAACAAAGCGGTAGTCAGTCGATTGCAACTTGTCCAGAACGCAGCTGTTCGACTACTGTGCAGAATCCCTAAAAATTCCGGAGTCTCGAGCTACCGACGTGAACTCCACTGACTCAGGGTAGAAAGCAGAATCCGTTTTAAAGCCCTGAACTACATGTTCAGAATCAAAGCAGGTACTGCACCCAAATACCTTTTAGCTTTGGCTCATCCTTACACTCCCAAGCGAAACCTTCGCTCGCAATCAGCTGCCAACTTCTGCGTACCAAGATTCAAACTGGCAAGAATGGGAGGCAGATCTTTCGCCCACCTTGGGCCATCCCTCTGGAACGCATTCCCTCCCTACATTCGAAAGGAGGAAAACCATGTCAGGTTTAGAAGGCACCTTAAGACTTGGCTATTCGAACAATAACCAGAATAGCCAGTAATCTCCTGCCATCTTTATGCTGTGTCTCGGCGCCGGGAAACCCTTTTTGGGTAGCTGTCGCGCCTTACAAATTAAAAAAATAAAATAAATAATTAAAACATTTATGTTAGGCACTGGGGAGATTAAGTGATTTGCCCAGAATCGCAGGATGTTTAGCGTCATTACCGAGACTCGAACCCAGTTCCTCAGGTCCAAGGTCAAGCGCCCTAGCCGTAAGGCCAACTCCTCTTTAAATAAAGTAGAAATGAAATGAAATAAAAGTAAACATGGCTATTGGTTCCCAGATCCCCACCAAATGGAACCGCTTAGCTTTCATGAAGAAAAAAAAGAAAACAACAAACCTATTGGATATCAAAATGTGAGATTTGTTCGTATTTATTTGACCTGTATTTCGTTCAGCTTTGGCTCAGCCTGCTGAGGGAAACTACAACTCACATCAGTCTATCAGGGACTAACCTGCTATCTCAATGGGTCTTTTCAGCCCTGTGCCCACCTCATCAGAGCAGAGAATGAGGGCCAGGAAACTTAGTAAATGTACTACCATCAGAGACCGCATGGAATCTGCTACCTCTTTATGGTTCTGTGCGGTGGGCACTGGACCCATACTCGGGACAGGACACCACCATACATGTTGCAGTCAAATATTGTACCAATGCTTTTGGGGTCTTTTATTGTTATTAAACCAATGTGCTTAACATGGAGCAGTGTGTATCCTAATCAGGCACTCATTGATCGCCGTCACTCTTTTACTGTCACCCTTTCTAACACCCAAATAGATCTAACAAAGGTGTGCAGAAAGTGTAGCAAAATGCAGCTCCCAGCTAGAGTTTCAGATGTGTGTAGTAAAGGGTGACAGCTATGACACAAATACGTATTTAACAGATCCTTTTTGACCTGTAGAACTCAGGCTGGAGCATTATCCCTCTTCATATCCAATGACAGAATTTTGAGCATTGTTGTCCCACAGGGAGCTATTCTTTGGCATTTCATATTCTGCCTTTATCTGCTGCCTCTTGCAGCTCTTCTCCACCAAACAGGGGTCTGCTTATAGATTTATGCATGTGACATCCATCTTATCTTTGGACTCTCCATGCATCTTCACCAGAGCCAAGACATGATGTCCATTAGTTCCTCAAACTGAATCCTGCCACAAGAGGGATCCTATTCACCTCCTTCCACAACTGTCACTACACCTGCCACTGATAAGTTAGTTCACTAATTTAGGGCCAGCTGTACAACCATTCCATTTTGCGAGTGGCAAAATGTTTATGTTTTGCGACTCGCAATATGTGATTTACAAAAGGGAATGTACAAATGTGTCTGAGAAACTGTTTGCGTTTTTCAAATGGGTCGCAAGGGACCTGCCTCATTAATATTCACGAGGCAGGTCGCAATTTGGAACCTATTGGGAATAGCCTGCTAACACAGGAATGGTAGCCTGCTGTGTGTGTTTGATTTTTCAATAAAGCAACTTTTCTGTTCAATTGCAGCCTGGTTACCTTAAAGGAAAACGGGATGCGTTTAAAAAAAAAATATATATATATATATATATATATATATATTTTTTTTTTTAAACCAGGTTGTGGTCCCTGGGACCACTTACTGCTCTTAAAAAATATGTTTGAATCAAATCCTAAAGGGGAATCCTGTGTGCAAGTGGCTTGCCACCTACTTGAAGTAGATGGTAAACTGCAAGTGTTTTGCGACCGCAAAAGCGGTCTCAAAACAATGGTACATACTATTCTGACTCGCTATTAGGATGGGAGCCCTTGGCACACCCTTACCTAATAGCGACTCACACACACTATTTCGCGAGTCACTGACTCAACCTCTGGCAATCTCCCACATTACTCCAGTTCAGGAAGGACCTCAAGACCTGGCTTTTCAGGTGACCCCAGTCCTCAACTGAGCCAACCCCGTTCCCCCCAGCACCTTAAGACCCTCATGGGTGAGTAGTTGCACCTTAGCAACCCTGATTGATAGATTGAAAATGGCGTTGTATATACCACCTCCCTTTTTTGCGGTCGCAAACAGGCTGATTTCCCATTTGCGACCATAAAAATGGTTGTACATCTGGCCCTTAGTGTTCTACTTGACACTATTCAGGAATTCCAGGTTGTAATGTAATGTAATGTATAGGCATTTATATAGCGCACTACTTACCCGGAGGGTCCCAAGGCGCTTCGACCGCTGCGAAACCCTTCCTGGCTTCCATGAGAGATGGTCCGTTAATGGGTATCTCCAGGGTGAGACCAGGCATCCCCGGCGGTCTGGTGGGGCCGTTAGTGAAGATGAGGCAAGCTAATGCCCAGAGTTGCCGAGTGTGATCGCTGATCAGAGTGGGCACCGAGGCGAGAGAATTATCAAGTCCGCTGACCCTGGTCCAGAAACCTGCCGCGCCGGGAATCGAACCCTGGTCCCGGGCTGTCCTCTGCTCTCGGGTCTGCCGCCTCTAACCAGTGAGCCACACTACTTCACTTGCAAGAACAGCCAACACCTGCTTTGCTCAACTGTGCATCTTGAAAACATTTCAACCATATCTTGGCAGGAGCCAACAGGCCTTTTCCATCTATGCACCCAGGATCTGGAACTACATCCCTGTATGCATTATATCCGCCTTAACCCTGCCTCAATTCAGGAAAGAGCAGAAGACCCCTCTTTAAAACCCACTACATCATGATGAGGTAACAGTCCACATTTGTTCTTAGAAATCAGCTACCTCTACAATGAGATAAAAACTGTGTCTTTCCATTGGATCCGGTGCAGCCTTCAGCTGCCTTTAGGCTAGGTTAATGCTATGTTAATACTGAGTACATATGTATATACATACATACTTTTTTGTCAACACTCTCATTCAATGAAAACTAGACCATGACAACTCGAATTATCTTGCCACTCTGAAAAAACATCTTTGCGGACACTGCCACCACAGAGGGCCCCACATCACTCTCTTCTCATAGACCCCCTCCATTGGCTGGCCAGCCAATCTAGAATCATCTGCAAAGCACTGATTAGTGTCCACAAAGAGATAAATACCAAACGTCCTGCATTAGTAATGAGTTAACTTTTTCTTAACCGTCTACTCTTTCACTCCATTGTCCTAACCATCTATTTCTGGCAATTCCCAAACCATTCTCCTATAACCTTAGCTGGTTCATTGTTCTCACGGTGCCCAGAATCTCTGCAGGTGTGCTTAATAAGTACAAATAACATTATATACCATACCATGAAAAACTGTTTTGTAAAAGACGGAAATGTATGTTTCTCCTAGTATAATGTCTTTATTTTTCACAGATTACCATCTCTATGTACAGAGTTAAAAAATAGGCATGTCATCAATTGCAGTCATTGGCCCTCAAACACCCATACATGTCAAACTAAAAATTACAAATCTAAATTAGTTACATTCCTGCATCTGGCCCTAAGTATTACCCATCACTCCAGGCACCCTGACTCCACATACCTTAGGTAAACATATGGCAATCTATTGTGTCTAAGCGATTCTTGCATCAGACAGGAGTTTCTCGATGCAAACATTATTGTTCAAATTGAGGAAGGCCCTGACATTGAACACGGATGTTTGTTGATTTACGCAGAAACCTGATCATGGTCCTTCAATGAGAGGGGTGATGTTTCAGGCACCTGGATAAAGCTTTATGTATTCTCTACAACTGCTATTTACAGTGAGATTAAGGTGCAGTCAGGTTACTTCCACTTAAAGAAAGGCAAATCACGGTTTACATCAGATGAGAAAGGATAGCACTCATTGGAAACAGAAGTCGTGCAAATAATGCATTAGTTTAAATTAAACCTGCTTTTGTACCTTTGACTTGGGGTTTAAGTTCATAACATAATCACATGTTTACTCAAAGAACAAGTCTCCCAAACCCAATACAGATATATTTATTATATTGCTAAATATGATAGAACAAAATACGCGATCATTATAACATTGATGAAGTGAATAGGAATGCTGTTGCTTGTGATAACGTGAAGTATTTAAAGAGGGGTAAGGCAACTGAGGTTGTTGAATACAGGTAGAGTTTGATTTTTTCTTTTTTTTTTAAACGTAAACGTTAGCAGTCAGAATACACTTTGTGGATTATTATATGTGTTACAGTCAAAGTGTGAAATCCCGGTATTGTATAGAATGCCTAGGTAATGTATAGAATGCCTGATGGTTTTCGGCAAACTATGAAGTTTTTTGTGAAAATGTAACATACTTTTCCTAGGCATTCTATACAATTCCTAGGCATTATACAGAATGACCAGTACCTCCCCAGCAGAACTTTGAGGTCCTCTACTAAAAATCTCCTTCAAGTGCCGAGATTTGCTAAGGCCAGATGGGGGGAAGGCCTTTTTCCACTCTGGCCCCGAAGCTCTGGAATGCCCTTCCGCCTGACTTGGTCGGACAACCCTCTCTGACACTTTTTCGTAAGGAGCTAAAAACTTGGCTTTTCCGTGAGGCTTATTCCTAAAGCCATGTTCCCGGTACTCTGAGACGTGTGACTCTAATTTCGGCTTTGTCGGGCGCCTTGATGCCCTTGGGCTACGTTGCGCGCTATAAATTGTTTTTCATTCATTCATTCATTCATTCATTCATTCATTTACGCAAAGTGTTAAAAGGTCACAAGATGAGATTCCTAGGCATTCGGCAAAGTGTGAACTCCCGGTATTGTATAGAATGCCTAGGTAATGTATAGAATGCCTGATGCTTTAGAGGCAAACTAGGAAATATACGTTTTTTGTGAAAATGTTACATACTTTTCCTAGGCATTCTATATAATTCCTAGCCATTATACAGAATGACCAGTCCCATTTACGCAAAGTGTTAAAAGGGCACAAGATGAGAAGCCTTTATTAATGAATACGCATTTGAAACTGAAAGAACAAAACTACAAAATAAAGCACAGGATATTCTTACCAGAAAACAATGAAAGCAGAACTGAAATTGAAGTACTTGTTACACTAAGAAAGGCCGGATTAGGTGTATTATATACTTTGCCGACAGACAATCCGGCAAAGTATACAATGCCTAGGCAATGTATAAAATATCAATGATTTCATACTTTGATGTTCGATTTTCAGGCATTTTCAGGCATTCTATACATTACCTAGGCATTCTATAGAATGCAGGATTTCACACATTGACTGTAACATATGTAGTAGTAGATAAGCTTTATTCGATAAAAAATTTATCATAAAAGCATGGCAAAGAACATCCATTTTATATCCATGATAACATTTGTCATTTAAAAAACATCATATATAAAATCATTTCTCAACCATTAAAACTTCAATATGTACAAATTAAAAATAGGAGTTATATACAATAGATAATGAATAAGCACTGTGCATATACGCAATAGAGAATAGGATAGCAGCTTTGGATCGATAGTCATGGTCAACATTCAGTTTACAGGTCTTTCACCCTAAAGTCCATCCAGTGTTAGGGCCTGCTGCATTCTTGCCTGGTACTTTATTCGCAACAACCAGGCGCAGCCCAGAAATTTGGATAGTCCACATACTAATGTCAGGGAGGAAGTATCGGTTTTCAGGATGCGTAGTGCAGCACGGTAATCTGGCAGGCCCAACATTTTGCATACTGGTTTAAGCCACTTAGCTCTGGCCCTCTCGTAAGCCGGGCATGCCAGAAGAAAGTGGGCAATGGACTCAATATGGTGTGCACAACATGGGCAAGGTGCAGGCACTAGATTAGACCCCTTCCATGATGCTATCACATTATTAAGTGACAGGGTCCCTAATGTCATCTTCATATATAGGGCCCTGTCCCTGGGAAGCTGTATGAAGTCAAGGTAGGTTTCCAGTCTAGGGATATTTTTATGTTCAAAGAACCCTTCAGTAAGTTTCCCAGCTTTTGGGTTGGATAGATCTGTACCCAATCCCAATAGGCACGCTTTAATGCCTGCTTGGGAGGTGGGGTCTGACATGCCCTTGTCTCTCCAAGACCAATTTTGACCAAAAGCTGTCTAATATCCACTATTCATTTTACTCTACTCCCTACGTCAATAGATATCAACTCGTCAAGGGCGGCAGCATAATTGGACAGCTCAGTAGTTCCTCTTAAGCGTGCCCAGAAAAGCAAGGGGCGCAGGCGTGCAATATCTTGGATAGAACGCCTCCCCAGATAATGAAATAAGGGCTTCAGGGGAGTAGAGATGAGAAGCGAGGTGAGACCTCTTAGAAATTTGTTCTCAGACTTAGCCAATTCACTGGTGTTCTCCATGCCCCAAATTTCTGCCCCATATAGGGCCGAAGGTAGTGCTTTACCATCATAAATAGCGAGAGCCTGGGCGACTGGTCTGCTTACAGACCGATGTTGTTCTCTCACAATCGCCCCGGAAGCCCGCTTATGATTTAAAAGCATTTTGGCCAGATGGAGGGACTATTTCATGTTTTTCGAGATTCCAGGTAATCAAAGGAATCCACCACATCTAGAGGGGCGCCATTCAGGATGATATTAACATATGTATATTCATCGGCGGTTAGATCGGCATTCCTTGTTCCCCTTTCATTCTTTCAATTTCAATATATAGAAAAAAGCTTTATTATAATCCTGTGGAAAATAAGACTTTTATAATCTAGGTTAATTCTCTTTTCTCAGTTTTATCAATGACTGAATTTGATCTACCAGTCTGCAACCTTTGCTAAATACATTTTGGTGGAGATGCCATTGCTCGTATAACAACATCTTTCTCAGGCAGCAAAATTCTGCATCTCCGTAGGTTTTTGGTACCAATTACCAGTTTTTAGCCAACACATTCAATTAAAGCAGGGTGCACTTGATTCCAGAAACGTTGCAATCTGCCCCAGTCTGAAAACATATGTTCCCACGTTCCATATACATTTCATTTTGGGTCTGGTCTGTGTTAATACTGGATATAATACACAAAGGAAAATATTGAAGTATAGAGCGTGTCGATGGGTAGATTTCTGAAAATAGGGTATGTATTTTTATAAAAACCGGTAAATCCTGTGTGAAATCTCTGGCATGGCTCGTTTGACTCCCACACTTGCCCATTAACCCTGTAATTTAGAATAGGTAGTTCCCCATATACTTTGACAGCTGTAGCCAATTTGATAGAAATGTTCTCCAGTCTATCAATTTTGAATGTATATTGTCGAATTGATAAGAATCCACAATAGAATAAGCATTTGCAATGCAATAGGTCTTGCATTAGAAAAGTTTGAGCTATTAGTATTGTAAGTGACAAATTTTGTATTTCTGTTTTGGTTTTCAAAATAGCTAAATTAATAGCTTTGTCATTTACAATTCCAATAGTTTTAACTTTTGCAAATGTGACACCTATAGCATTTGTAATGCAATATGTGTTGTATTTACGTGACGTATTGATATTACAAATAACAATGGCTTTTAATTTTTTTAAATATTAAATACTTAAATAAAAGTTATAGTAATTTATAATGGCAATAGCTTAAACGTTTGTAAATAACTTTTGTGAAAATTATGTACAGTGTATTTTATTGTGACGAAAATCCAAGAACAGAAGTGAAATATTAACATCTTTTAGTGACATTTGTAATAAAGCTTGAAACATTGAGAGAACATATTTGAACCAGTTGTTGTTGAATGGTTGCACGGATTGATGCTGTGGTGGCGCATAGTGATGTTGTTGTGCCCCTGAGTGATGCTGTGGTGATGCGATAGAAGGAGGGAGGGAGGGCGATAGATGGATGGATGGAGGGAGGGAGGGTGATAGATGGAGGGAGGGAGGGAGTGAGGGCGGCAGAGTGGTAGAGTGAGGGCGGCAGAGTGATGGCGGCAGAGTGAGGGCGGCAGAGTTAGGGCGGCAGAGTGAGGGCGGCAGAGTGAGGGCAGCAGAGTGAGGGCGGTAGAGTGAGGGCGGCAGAGAGAGGGCGGCAGAGTGAGGGCAGTAGAGTGGTAGAGTGAGGGCGGTAGAGTGAGGGCGGTAGAGTGGTAGAGTGAGGATGGTAGAGTGAGGGCGGTAGATAGGCATGGGCGGAAAATCCGTTCCGCTCGCGGATTTTGCGGATTTTCGGGAAATCCGCAATCCGCGAGATTTGCGAATTTCCTGCAAAATCCGCAAATCCGCGAGCAGCGGATTTTGCTCGCACTGCTCGCACTGTTCGCGTGAGTTCGCGCCCCGCGAATAAGTGCGAAATTGCAGAAATATGATCTAAGCAAAACTGAAAGTAACTACTTACCAGGTTCAAAAGTTCAGGCACATCATTAGTAGCCATTTCCTGTAGTGCTTCCTGAGGGGCCCCTCCAGAGTTCAGTTGCCAGTTGAAACTATTATGTGACCCTGCTCTGAACCTCAGAATAGTTACACATATGCCACAAAGGTCATGAATTACAGCTAAGGGAGACAAGCAGGAGCCAGGCTGGAAGTTAAAATCCATTAATCAGCCCCTAATTCATTATTGTCAGTTGGGGCAGGGCAGGTGTTGTAACTAATTTTGCAACAATGAAAGCACTTAGCAAGTGCAAAAGATCACTAATCAGGGCGCACTAAGGAAGCAGGTGCCAGCTAAAAAAATATTCTGTGACACATTAATCAGCCCCAAATTAATTCAGGTCACTTGAGGCAGGGAAGGTGTGCTTTGCTTTGCCGAAAATAATGTACACTGGACAACCAGAGGGTGTGGTGATGAAACAGAGGGTGGCATGGGTGGGCCAGAGGGTGGCATGAGTAGTCAGAGAGTGGCAGTGGTGACAGAGAGTGGCAGTGATGAAGAAGAGTGTCCCAAACAGGTTGGACACGTAGAAACAACAAGTTCGCAAAACTTGCGACCCGACAGGTAAGTTCGCAAATTGCGAAATTGTAAAAACCCTCGCGAACTGGCAGAAACACGGGCGAACACAAAAAAAAAAAAAAAATCCGCAAATTCGCGGGAATTCGCGGATTTTGCGGATTGCGAGTTCGCAAATCCGCAAATTCGCGGATTGCCAATCCGCAAAATCCGCTCATGCCTAGCGGTAGAGTGAGGGCGGTAGAGTGGTAGAGTGAGGGCGGTAGAGTGATAGAGTGAGGGCGGTAGAGTGATAGAGTGAGGGCGGTAGAGTGATAGAGTGAGGGCGGTAGAGTGATAAGGCTCATACCAGACTCCGTACAGCGCACTTCTGCCTATCGGCCAGGTTCCCGCTACATAAATACCACAAAGGTAGATACATAGATACCACCATGACCAAAGCCCTTATAATGCCCTCATCATGATTGTACCCTAACACCAGTGTGATTGATTACAAGGGTTTCTGAGAGCGCCAGGCTGAAGATACTGATTCCTGCATGTTATTTCGCATCTCTGATGCAAAAGCTGTAGTGGCGAGAGGATACCATACAGTGTCGGTAGTACAGTGCCCGGTGTTACTGTGGCACTCATAATGAGGGCATTAGTGGGACACTCCTCTGAATCATTCTCTGTGGTGCCACAGATTGCTTAGCAAATGTTGATGTCTGAAAGGACAGAATACTTGAATATATTAGTCGCCAGTAAAACATCTTGGGAGTGTGAAATTCTGTCCCTGCTGAGGACTCGTGCCTTGAGCTTGGAGAGGCGCCATTTTGGAGAATGTTTGACCAAACCTTTCTACCTAGCTCAGCATTTTTTTTTGCAACAAGTCACTTCCTTGCCTACATTAATAACAATGGAACCCTGCTCTTTAGTTCTTAATGTATTAGTTAATTTGCCTGGGTATAGAATAACCACCCCAAGCAAAGGACAGGCACATTATTTCAACCTCTTCATCGCCTGCAGCCTACTCAGCAGTAAAGATTTAGTAAGGCGCGAGCGGCCGCTGCAGGTTCCTAAGAGCCACCCACCAGCCTTGGCTGCTGCCTCGCGCCCGCTCGTGCCGTCCGGCTAGCAGAACTCGCCCCCTTCTCCAGTTACTGCTTGAAAAGCCACAACTGAAAGAAAGGTGTCTCGGCTGCCACACTGTCACTCTTACCTCGCAGCGTTCTGCCGGTCCCTGTGAAAATGTTTAATTTCAGAATTTTCACCAGGTGATTCATGTCTCCAAAAGTGTCTGGAGGCATCTGGTAAATGATCACACAGGGCTGGCCTGTTTCAAAGCAGCGTCAAAACAAAGACCATCTCTATCGGAGCAGGGCCGACAGCGTCTCATGTGACCACATGTCATTAGCGCGGGTGGAGGCTAGGGGGATACTGGTTAAAGCTATACTGTAGGCCTTGGGGCAGGAAGCGTGATGAGCCACCCGCTCCCATTTTGTACGTCACTGACACTCCCTGTGATCTTGGGCAAGCCATTTAAATCCCACCGACTCTGCCTCAATGCCTCGAAGCTCAGGCAACATTGCTCTGCTTCAGTTCCCATTGTGCATTCACTCCCTGTGTAACGCTTGGAGCAATGGAAGGAATATGAAGGGGCTGCAGACATGGAGATGTAATATGCCTCGAGGCAGCAAATAAAAAATGAGGCCTGACACGCAAATCGGATTTCCGTCCGGGAGAAAGGAGAGGCGTGAGACGCACGAAGGAAGGAAGGGGCGGAGAAACAACGGAGCGGACTGCCGAGTCTGGACACAGGGAGGAACAGGACGAGAGGAGTATAACAGACCTGGTGAGGGGGGGGCTTCGGGGCACATTGACAGTGCCTGCCCCCCCAGTGATGGAAGCCCTGCGTGTGCCCGGTGAGTGGGGTTGGGAGGGTGTGTGTGTGCGCGCGTTTGTGTGTGATTGTAAGCCCTGCGTTTGTGTGTGATTGTAAGCCCTGCGTGTGGGGGTGGGTGTGGGGGTGCGGGGGTGGGGGTGGGGGCGGGGGGGGGGGTGATTGTGTGCGCGTGGGAATGTGTGTGCGCATGCATGACTTTGCCTGTGTGTGATTGAGAGAGCATGTCAAGGGGAGGCAGGGGATGTGCAGGGCGCCATGCGCGCCCTCGAGGAGGAATCTGAGACAGCAGAGGCGCGTGCCCGAACGCTGTCTCAGATTCCCCCGAAACCACTGACAATAGGTCCTTCGCTGACGCTCGACCTAAAAAAGGAAATTTAGAAGTTTCAAATATCTGAAAAAACTTCTACTCTGAAGGTTAAACTCAGCTTGGAGACTGTAGTAAGGTTTAATAATTTCTCCTGTCACTGAATCTCCTATGGTCACAATTCCATTCCTCTGGTACTTGTCATAGTTTCCCTCAGGCTGTTGTCCAGCTCTTTTCTCCATTCCAGATTTATCAGTGCACGAGGGTAGCCTAATGAGGTAGCCACATAATGCCCTTCTTTTTCCAGGAGTGTCGAGCCACATTTTAGCAATGTTTAGGACAGTTCTTCTCCTACTAATCTGATGTTTTTTAAATGTCCATACAAATCCAGAAAACATGATGTTTAATTGTTTTAACTTTTTCGGGGGGATGTGCTTGGGATAGCTTTAAACAATAAATAAAAACACTGAGGCAAAATAGCCGTTTTTTATTCGATTGATTCTGCCTATAAACGCGAGTGGGGATCTATGCCAGGATTTAATATGTCCCTTGACTTGCATGATTAGAGAGAATAATTGAGCTCATACAGCTCAGAGATATCCGAGCTGACATGTATTCATGCATAACAGACTGGAATTATAGATATACCTGGACCCACGTCTCTTCAGGCAGATTATCTCGTACTGTTATGAAAGTCAGATGTTCCAGTTTGTTCTGATTGCTTTTATAACCAGGATTAACCAAAAACTCCCTTATCATATGAAGTGCTTTTATGATATTCTCTTTGTCAGCATCTAAGTTCAGTGCTGGATCCCTGGCAGACAGTTTGATTTTCTTGCCCAGGCAGAGGCACCTAGGTATCTGGTCTTATTTTAATCCATGGAGGCTCAAAAATGGTGAATAATAGCAATGATAGCGTGCAACCTTGCTGGGTGTAGTGATGGGAATAGATTTTTCTCTAGTGATCCTACTAATAATAAGTCAAGTCAACAAACCTGCATAAATGCAAGTGATTGACTTGATGAACCGGAGAGGTATTCCCCTTTTCTTCATAGTTAGCCATAAAAATGTCCAGTTTCCCGAGTCAAATTCCTAATCTGTATCTAAAAAGGCAATTTTGGGGGGGTCCAAGATGGCGCCCATATAGCTGCGATCCTGCAGATCTCCGCCACCTGACTTGGACTAGGAGCAAGTTTGGCATGTCCTCAGGGCACTAGAAGCATATGTGGTAGTGGGGGATGCCTACGGAGCACAGTAAGAGGCAGGATTAGCCCTCTGCCGTAGCGGCGGTGTCCGAAACCAGATGGGGGTGCCCAGCCCAGGGCAGTGAATAAATCAGTGCCAACAATAAAGGCCGCCGCAAGGCACTTGCACTTACACCTTCACAAGGACAGCCCGTGGCGCATCTGCCCAATGCAACTGGGATCCTGCTTGGCGTGCTGAGAGAAATGCTGTGACTCACTGTGCCCCCGCAGTAGGAGCGGGCTCTGGATGTCGAGCGATGTGCAGTAGAACTGCTGAGGGTGATGTGAACCTCGGGCGGTGGCAGTGACAAGCACGGGTTGAGCCGCTAGGCCCAGCGACGCAGGAGAAAGAGCAAGCTCGGACTGGTGACAGCCTCTGGGATTCCGCTTCAAGATCCCCCATGTTCATGGCCCATACAATGACGCATTAGATCCTTGCTCACCCTAGAGGTGTCCCTTGATATGGCGGACACTGCACACCTTGGGTCTTCCCCCTATGTGAGTGCAGAACTGACTGGTGTGAGGGAGTTCGTCACACCACCAACTAGTGGCTCCAACTAGAAGAAGTGGCCACCAACATGCACATGGGTACTGTGACTGGTCAGAGTCCCCCTGCTGTGGTCTGGGACATCTAGAGGAGCTGATTAGAACAGAGAACTGGACTGCTGCTAACGGCTAAGGTGAGGACTGAGATGTGGGGGCCTAGCAGACAGGTGGTGATCCATGGGTCTCGGCGTGGCCGCCAGCGGAGAAGATAGAGACTGCAAGGACATTCATGCTTTAGGGGTTGGGAGGTGTGGCCTTCCTCCCCTCCCCACTCCCTTTTCACTCAGGGGGCCTGCATGGGGATCATCTGCAGCTGAGGGGGTTCCTCACTCAATGGGGGATATAAGCAGTCACTCACTAGCACTGTTGTACTACCACCATTGCCTCCCTGCTTATGAATCTCCACCATGTGGTACTGACCCAGTCAGGATCTGCAAGCCCCCACCAAGAAACTAGAGTACCAACAAGACAATTCCCCCCTTCTGAAGTAGTGCGGTTGCTGCGGATCCCCAGGACAAGGAGGCCCCCATTCACCTGGAGACCCTTTTCAATGTACTATGAGAAGATATAGCTTCCCCTAAGCAAGAAATGGTGGCAGACATTAGGGACATTAAAAGGGACATAGGTCAAAGAGTGACCTCTCTGGAGCAAACCAGTGACACAAGAGAAGAAGAGCTTGAAGATCATCCGCATGAGCGGCTGTAAGTACACAACAAGAATGAGGAACAAACTGCAATATCATCCGGAAGACTTAGAGAACAGATTTAGTCGATCCAACATTAGAAATAAAGGGGTTCCTCTCCAGGAAGACTCAGGGAACTTGAAGAACTATGTAATTCGCCTGTTCTGCCATATACTGCTAGAACTTGAAGAGAAAGACATTCTCTAGATCACACCCACAGGGTGGACCACCCAACCAAGTCTCCTGGCGAACCTCAAGACAATCTGAAGTGCGTATAACACTATCGCCAACTCTGACATCTGCCTCATACAAAAGACTCATCTCCTTAAAGTTGACTGGACATGCATGCAATCCTGTTGGTTTGATTGCCAGTACTTTTCCTCCGGTCTATGGAAGGGGACAGGTGTGGAGGTCCTAATTGCCACGCCCTGCCAGGGTCAGGTCCGCCAGACGCAGGGAGAACTGCCAGGCACGCTCCTCTCGCTGTGACTTTCAGTGAATGCATACATGTTTAAACTAGCTATCATTTATGCCCTGAACAATCATAAGGGGTGCTTCATCCTGGATGCTGTAGGTCAGATGCTGGCCCCCTCTGATGCCGACTCACTCATTGGGGGCGACATTAAACTAGTCCCTGAAACACTCTTTAACCGATCAGCATAAAGGATGGGGCAGACAGGGACGTTCACACCGACAGGCCTTCATTGGTTAGGGAAGATGGGCCTAGTGAGTTTGTGGCAGATATGTAATCAAACCGTGAAAGATTACGCCAACTTTTCAGCAGCACATCAAGCTTATGCCAGACTAGACTATTTTCTGGTATCTCCCCGCTTTACAGCATGAACTGCACATGTTTACATAGGCATTGCCGTTATTTTCCATCACTACCTCATCTCAATTACACTGAACATCACCGGTCCCAGGTCCTGTGGACCTGTGGCATCTCAACCATAATTTGCTGACATATGACTTGACTTTAAAAGAAATTAGAGACACCATCTGCACTTTCTTCAGCACAAACGACACACCACACACTCCCCTATCTCAGCTCTGGAATACCCTGTAGGCAGTCCTGAGAGGCACCTTCATAGCCATCGCTGCTAGACTTAAAGACAGAAAGGAGAATCAAATCAGACCGGAAAGTCAGGTGAAGGAACTGAAGGAGACCCACAAGCATCTGGCTTCCATGGCGTGAGACACCAACACACACTAGCCTGAAACCAATTCAAAGCCATTGGTATGGAAAAGGCAGAATATGCGCTCCTTTGACTAAAGAGAAATACTATACAGGGGACCGTAAATCAGGGCATCTCTTTGCACATTATTTGCGGGTTCAGGCACTCAAACAGAGAATAACCGAGGTTGTGGGGGAAGGGGGATGTCAGAGGGCCAGAGGGTGTGTCAGGATGCACAAATAGCCCGGGAATTCGATCACTGTTATGCAACACTATATTTGGCCGAAGCACTCATTCATGAGGACACTGCAGCCTACCTTGCTCAAGCACCCACAGGGAGCATTTAAGTGGAGGATGCCCTTCGGCTTGATAGCGACATCCATCCAGACGAGGTGTTTGCAGCCATAGCGTGAAAACAGCAGACAAATCACCTGGCCAAGATGGCGACACTTCCGACTTCTATAAAAACATTTGATACACAACTTGCTCCTATCCTTCCTCGCCTGTACAACTCCTTTAGTGATGCAGGCCCACTCACAGACACCATGAAAGATGCCACCATTACTGTGATCTCTAAGCCAAGGAAGGTTCCCATCTTTTGTTCCTCATATTGCCCTATCTCATCACTCAATGTAGATGACAAAATCTTTACCAGTGTACTCACGGCCCGCTTAGCTTACTACATGCAGGGATTGGTGGACCCAGACCAAGTCGGGTTCATTCCCAAGAGAGGTTGCAGTGATAACACCTATTGAGAGCCCGGCTCTGGAGCTGGATATGGTGCAGCTATACAGGTTGCACCGCCACAGTGAAGGTCAACAGGTTCCCATTGCAAACTTTTAGTATAGCGAGGGCACGAGGCAAAGAGCTCTCCTGTCTCTGCTGCTTGTTGCTCTGTACATGGCACCAGGACATAAACTCTCTGAGTATGTGTATGATGTCATGATTGCCCTTACGCAGCCCTTCACCTCTCTCCCAGCACTTTTGCAGGAACCACAGTTTCTGGTATCAAGGTCAGCATACAGAAATCACAGGCACTCAACCTCATTGTTCCTCAATGTTACAAGACTCAGCTAGAACCCCTTTTCCCCTTCCCAGGGAAAACCCAACGGATATCTTGCCAGGGCCTGCAAATAAACTCAAGGCTAGCGTGGAGAGTGTAACTATGCTGTGTTGCTGTCAACTGCTTGATCCTGGACTTAGAGTCTTGGAAAGGTGGCGCATATTTTGGCTGGGTAGGTCAGTCAAGATGAACCTCCTGTCAAAGACACTTTATGTAGTACAAACCGTCGCGACAACCATCCAACTATCATTGGAAAGTTGTAGCATCTGATTGTGGATTACGCATGGGACGGAAGGACGGCACATATGGTTAGGAAACATGCTTACCATGCTGTGGCAGAGGGAGGTTTGGCCAGTCCGCATTTAGCTCAGTACTATCAGGCGGATTAGCTAAGATATCTGGTGTAATGGACTACACCCTGCACTGAGAAACACTGGTGCTTTAAAGACCAAGCAATAGCAGGGATCCACATCAGGAAAATTACTTGGCTATCCAAGAAATATCGTCAGTCAGGGGTTTATTTCTCCCCAATAGTTAGGGCAACTATGGGGACCTGGGACAGAGTTCAGCTGCCAAAGAAGCTCTCCACTCACATATCACAACAAACACCCATCGCAGGGAAAACCGACTTTCCACTACCTATTCAGGGCACCGTATTCCTACCATGGCAAGAAGCCAATTGTAAGAGAGTGGGAGACCTGTTTGACCACAATGGTCTAATGGATTTTCTGCAAGTCCAATCAAATTATGGCATTCTTTCTAGTGAGTATTGGAAATGTGTTGCCATTCGGCACTGGGAGGCCCAGCCTCTCCCAGAGCCGAATGGCAACAGCCTCACATATGCCCATATGCCAGTAGGCCCCTTACACCCTTTGAGAAGTCGTTCCTTACCCACCACAGGGACCAGGGTCTCCTCTCAGATATTTATGCCTTCTTGAACACCCCCATGGCCACCATTAAGTCTCCGGCCCAGCGGTGATGAGAACTGGAGTGAGAACTCTCCTTCTCCCTATGGAATGGTCCGACATACTATATTGGGCCAGCACATCCGCTTTTGGCGCCACCGGGAAGAAGACCCTCCGTAAACTATTGCACTACTGGTACTACACTCAAGCCAGAATGGAAAAATGGAAACAGGAAAGGGGATGATGGGCTTTGGAGACAATGCAGCCACACAGGTACATTGACACATATTCTCTGGCATTGCCCTAAATTATGACGATACTAATGGGATTTTCTAGCGGATATTAACAAGATGTCTGAGACTGACCTGCTGAGGATCCCTAGTTATGTTCTACTGGGTCTCCCTAATGTATTGACTTATCCATTGCACTCAGAAAGACAGAGAGTCATTACTCTTGCCCTTTGTGTAAAGGAGCAGGTCATTTTGTCCAAATAGTGCACAGACAAGATGCCAAAGTGGATGGATTGGCTGCATAAACTTTGAGAATTGCTTTGCATAGAGAACCTGACTGCACTAGTAGAACTTGGGGGCCCTGCAATACATTTTCAGTATTAGATCACAGAGCACTCTCCTGCCCAACGTATTTGCGGATACTTTGAGTCACACAGCGCTGGTTAGACTGAGATTTGGGCACTCTAGCTCACCCCTGAACTTGAAGCCATAGCATCCACTGGTGGCTGGTGGCGCCAAGCAAACCCTTCTTTTATCCTACTTAGACTGTTCTATTCACCCCTCAGCGAACTTTAACATCTAGCCCACACCACCCCAATCCCTTCCTCCTTCTAGGTTTGGCTCCCTTCGCACTTGCTTCTTTTCACTCACAGGCAAATGGATGTAGGTGAGGTTAATGTTCTATACTGTTTGTTCTCTGAAATCTAATAAAACAGATTTAAACCTAAAAAGGTGTTAGGTGTCTGGGGTTAGGCTCATGTTGCGGAGCTGCTAATTTCTTACATTGTCCTCTTTCTTCACAATAACATTTCTGGCGTGAACTTTGGCACATAGTTGCATGAACAAAAATGTTGGATCAGTTTCTCTGAAACGACTTTGTTTACACATCTAGCTTCACACAACATTATCACAATGCCTCGAACATCATGTCCAAGGCCTCTTTACACACTATGTACAAAGGTCGTTCTATATCGTCATCCACAGAGCGACAGAACTAGCTACAGATCTATAACATCGCTAATCTATATGTACATTGCAAGGCTGCTTTCTATTATAATAGCGAGCATCCCAATAGATAACATAGGAGGCACTTCAGCGGACACCTGCATGCTGAGATTTCACCACGCAACGGTCTGACTTCTCCGTGAGGGAGTTTCCAGTTCATGACCAAGACGGGCTCATACATTCTCTCCTGCCACATAATGGGGTTGGATCGTCCCTTCGGGGATTATTGGCTTCACACCTACACACACTCTAGGGTCCTACAATCTCACCCACCAGGTAACGGGGTTGGATTTTCCCATAGGGGTATTCGTGGCTTCATACCTACACACACTCTAGGTAGACTTAGAGTAGAGTTTGCATAGTAGGAGTTTGCCTGGTTAATGCATTGTTTATATGCCTGCATATACACACTGTTTTAGCACCATGGTAGAACTGTATGTTCAATTTACGCTTTTAGTTCTTGTAATTCCTTCATCTGCATCTGTCTATTGATGATCACAGAACATGTATTCTATACTAGAATAATATTGGTTCAATAAATATAATGAAAACGTTCCACTGTGTATTTTGTATGTTTCTCTGAGCACAGGAAAGCACGAGTGACCGAGCAAATGGTTCTGATCTGTTTCCACGATCCGAGGGGGGTCAGGGTTGCCACATTCAGTGGTTGCCAGAAACTGTTCCCTTCCCGGTAAGGTTAGTGGGGGCTTAAGGTGGTACTGTGAGCTAGCTGGTCTCTAAGCCAACATATCCTGCGGGGGTGCCGGGAATCAACTTGAGCACCTCTCCCACAGTCTATGTTGTCAAACAAACGTGCAGATCATACGGATTAGTAGGAGCGATATGACAAAGGCAATTATGCCTTTTCAGTCATCTTCTTTGATATTATATCTAGGAATTAATCCAATTTGGTTTGGTCCCACCATGCTCCCAACTACATGCTAACCAGTTAGCTAGTATTACGATAATCATCAGTGTTGAGGACCATGATGGGTCTAGGCAAACTATACTGTTGAGGGTTCTTTCTTGGTTCCAGATAGTGTTAAATAATTCACACTGTGAGTTTTCACTATTTTTGAAAACATTTTGTAAATTTGTGGTATTAACTAATCTGGTCCCGGTGTTTTACCTACTGCAGATTTTCAATAAGTGGTTCAATTTCTGATTTTTATTGGGGATGTTAACATGGCTTCGTGTTTGCTTCATATCTGTAGTATGTTTAAGCATGGAAAGTGCAAGTTATTTGACTCAATGTTGGATTCAGGGTTTCTGAATTCAGGTCAAGAGCAGTCCATGCAAGTAAGATGGTCGAGCAGTAGGGCGGGGTTGGGGTGGATTCAACAAATGACCACGAGTGAAAATTAAATAAATAATACATTTTCCCTCATCGTAGTCTATCGAAATACCCCCACCCGGCCCCACTGCCCCACAGTTATTACCTGCATGGGCCGCTGCTGATGCAGTTCTGAGAAGAACAGATGAAATATAGCTGTCACCAACTCCTGTCATTAAATCAAGTTAATATTCTAAAGATATTCTGTACTATTGAGTTCATCATAGAGTTTCCGAATTTTCAGGTAAGTAATTTACCACTTCCGTCACTTCTTCGTATAACTGTTGTTTCTAGCTTTTGTTTCTAATTTGTTCTTTAAACAAAGGGCCTTTTTCTTTTTTTTTTTTTTACAGATTTTATCGAGTTTCAAAGCAGCATCAAACAGCTGGTACATATGTGACTTCATATACAATACAGTAATACTAATCCAGCTCAACAATCCAAGAAAAGTAGTTGGCCAGAGTGCGCATCTGGAAGTCAATCAGTTGTGGGGCAGGCAGCAAAAAGAGGGCCAAAGCTGGGAAACCATCCTGGGATGTCATCTACGATGGGGGATCAGGGTCCTTTAAACAATCCACCAATGCCACCCAGGCCATATCTAGCGAGCCTCTTCCCCGCCTAGCCTCCCCTTAGTAACACGCCAATATAGAGGGCCTTTTTCTAAATGTATCTTATGTGATTCTTTCAAAGATCTTGCCTTTATAATGCTGGTCAATAGCTTTTATATATTACTACTTCACTTCTTGCTTTCAGTAGCTTCCCATACAATCTGTTTCCATGTACATCAGCCTTAAACCTAATGTGACTGCTTTACTGGCACTTTTCGGTTTTCATTAAAATAAGTCAGGATAGCCGTCTTGATGTGTTCATGTTAGACTTGGCTGTCTCTAGTTGGCAGAGGTATACACTTCTGACAAATAGGGACTCACCTCATCTAGTCAGGGCAAGGGGATCACACACTTAGATAACCCCTGCTCACCCCCTTGGTAGCTTGGCAAAGCAGACAGGCTTATCTCAGAGGCAGTGCGTTAAGCATTTATGACCACATACAGTAATAAAGTGAATACACTACAAATGGACACGACACAGTAGTATTATAAAAATAAGGATTTTTATATAAGGCTTAGCACAAGACCAAATAACGACAAAAATATACCACAATCTTAAAAAATACTCTTGGAAGGAAAAATAATAGTTCAAGTGTAGTTTCTTCTTAGCACAAAGTCTCTAGTAACAAAAGCAACTCTTCTTCTTTAAATCACAGTTCTTGGCAACAATGTAACCCACACAGGAGTCAGACGAAGTCGAGGCAAAGTTAATCCAAAGGTTTGGCGTCGACCGCGAGGAGCGCTACGTCGAGCCCGGAGTCGCAGAGACCCCCACAACACAGTACCTTGGAAAAGCGAAGCACACAATGATCAGCGGAGTCGAGATGTCCGGCGTCGCGCTTTCGGCGTCGATCGGGCCTCGGAGTCGGGGCGACCTGCAGTGGCGTCGACAGATGTCAGGCAGGAGCAGCGCTCCTGAGGAGAAGCAGGATACGGCGTCGTCGTCGATGTCGATGATGATGTTGCAAGAGTGAGCAGCGCTCACGGCGTCGAGAGGGATCGGAGTAGATGCGATCAGCAGCGATGCAGACACGGCGTCACTTGGAGCTGGAGCCGAACTCACTACTCAATGGCGTCGCTGCCGGCGTCGATCGGGCCCGGCGTCCGGCGTCAAGGAAGCGGGACACTGGAGCCGTTTCTCACGATGTCGAGCTGGATTCGGCAGCGTCCGTCGGCGTCGAAATTGCTGGATTCTTTCAGAGGTGCTGGATTCTCAGGTCCCAGTAACAAGCACTTTTAGCAAATAAATGAAGTCCTTTAGCCCTGTGACTTCAACAGGAGGCTGGCACTCTTCCAGCCCTTGGAGATTTTCTTTAGCAAAGCTTGAGAGTACACACTCAGTTCCTCTCTCCTGGTTCCTTGGCAAACATAAAGAAGCAACTGCAGGATTCCCCCCAGCAAACAGCACACTGGCAGAAGGGGTAGGGAAGTCCTTGGATCAGCAGGCGTCTTGTCCTTGGTTCAGGTTTCCTTGTCAGAAGTGATCTAAAGTCTTGGTTCAGGGGTCCTTCTCTTATACCCCTTTTTGGCTTTGATCCCTTTGTCCATGCAGGGGAATTCCCCTCATCCTGGGTTTGTTGTGGGTGTAGCCAGGCAGAGGCACCTGGCCGATTCACTGTGCAGGGCTGGGTCCTCAGACGCCCAGCAGGAGGTGGAACCAGTATTGTCACTGGCAGGAGCAGAGCTATCAGTTGCCCGGCAGGAGGTGGAGCCAGCATTGTATCAGGCAGGGCAGGCTATCAGGAACTACTCTCCCCCTACTCTCAATGCAAATGCACCACTCAACCCCACACTGACTCATTCAGAACTCTGGAGCCACCCAGCACCTGTCACACACACACCAAACCAGTAGAGACCAGAAATAGTTAGACAATAAAATAGCCACTTTCTAAAAGTGCTATTTTCAAACCCAGAGTCCAAAAACCATCCACACAAACGGATGCGTTATTAAACCCCGTGTTCAGGGATACCAAACTCGACATTGCACCATGCTCCCCGAGCTAGCTAGGATTATAGCATTAATAACCCCGGCGGCCCATTGTAACTAGTGGAGAGCAGGTAACCTCACAATAGTGAAAAACGAATATGGCTGTAATTCACTATTAGGACATGCCAACTTGGACAGGCTTGTCCTACCTTATACTTACAATGCAACCTGCCCTCGGGCCTACCATATGGGTGACTAACATGAAGTTAAGGGAAGGTTTGGGGACTGGCAAGTAGGTGTACTTGCGCAGTCAGCGTGACAGTACCAGACTGCACGTAGGTCTAGCAATGGCAGACCTTTAGACATACTTTTACTAGGCCGCTCTTGTGG
This sequence comes from Lissotriton vulgaris, assembly GCF_964263255.1. Classification (NCBI taxonomy): domain Eukaryota; kingdom Metazoa; phylum Chordata; class Amphibia; order Caudata; family Salamandridae; genus Lissotriton; species Lissotriton vulgaris. The sequence continues at coordinate 1,916,255,857 of NC_141691.1, forward strand.
GTGGCACAACATGTGCTGCAAGCCCACGAGCAGCATTTGTATTTACAAGCTCTGGCACTCCTGGTGCACTAGACTAGGGACTGACAGTAAACCAAATAAGCCAAACATGGAATTCAATCAATACAGTAATTTAACATAGGGAGCACTTGCACTGTGGCACTGATCAGCAGTGGCACAGTGCCCAAAGCAATATACCAGCAAAAACAGCGTAAACAGAGGACGCAAACAGAAAAAAATGGAGGAGAGACTCAAGCCAATGATGTCAGGTCTAACAGTTCACAAAATTCAGCTTGTTCGAGTAGCAGTCCTTTAAACATACCATAACGTATTTGTAAAGCTTATTTTTACCCGTAGGCATCTTGCAGCTGAAAACAGATGTTTAACCTCCAGTGGAAAGACGTTTAACATATTTACCGGCCACCCAGTCTATCTTCCCTGGCTACACTGCAGTGTTTGGAGAAAAATGATGGTTTAATATCTGTATCAGAGCTACCAAAATAAAATCAATAGGGGCTTCCATGGAAAATCTTGCACTTCTAAAGGTATATTGCCTTACACATTGATGTTTGCACCACCCATGGCCTGTAAGTTTATACCTTCTTTCCACCGCCTTCAGCTACTTCATAACCAATCTCCCCACTGAGTTTGTCAACTGGTGGAAGTCAGAGCAGTTCAGCAGGGAGATACTAACATTAAAATCGTTCCAGAACAGTACATGATGGATGTTTTGGTATGAATTAGAGCTGTGTGATCAATGACCCCTAGGCCATAGTATGAACTCGGCAACTTTTTAATATTGAAATATTAGAAAATGCATTGAATACTCCAAGTGTATTTGGATTGTTGTAAAATCTAACCTTAACTCACAATACAGTGCAGCGTTAGAGTACTTAGGAAGCTAAAATAGTTTCAAGGTTCAGCCAAGGTTGACTCCCTCTGGAGGTATTGACCATTTCAACACCTCACAAGAGAAAGTCATGGGAAAACAGGAAAGAGAGAGAAGACACACAAGCGCTTTCTGTCACAGGTTAGCATTGGCAAAACCAGGATGGAGTTGCATCTGCTTACGGATTAGCCCAGTTACTTGTTCTTACGTGGTGTATGGAGCAAAGGCTAAATGATTTTGTTGGAAAATGGCCCTCTCTGAGGGTCACCCTAAACCTTTTTCCTTCTTCCTCCTCTTTTTCTGATCTTCTTTTTATTGGCTTTAGGACTCTGAGCACTGTACCACGGCTGATCAGTGCTAATGTGCATGTGCTTCTCCCCTAAACATAGTAACATTGGCGTATCCACCCTTAACATATTGATTTTCTTGCAAGTTCCTTGTAAAGTAGTATACCATATACTCCGGGCCTGCAATTATTTTTTTTAATTTGTGTATTGGGGTTTTTACATCAGCGACCTACAACGTAGTAAAAGAGAAACAAACAGTAGAACCATCACCGTATTACGGCATAATATTGCAATCAATATAACGGGAGCATCAGTCACACTGGTAGATTGAGCATTCAACTGATGCAATAGAGTACACAGTGAAAAGTACATACAACCCAGGTTGCAGTGAGAATTATTGCATTACTGGGCCAATGCATATAGTTCCATTCTACTAAGACCCGAGCGCCCTGTGCTGTCCCGGGTGTAACTACAATTCTTCTTCATTAGCGGCGCTCAGCCAACTCGTGAACGGGACCAAACGTGTTTGGGACGGGATCGAGCCAGCAACAGCTCCCAGTAGCAGGACAGTTGATCTTTGCAGTATGTGACATCTTTCACCCATGTTTTTATGATTGGAGGTGTTGTCTTTCCCCAGTACATAACCACTCTCCTTTTGGCCAGTAGTAACATCAATGCCGTGAGGCATTTCATTGAGGTTGGGACGTGGTGTACGTATCCTAATAATGCCACTCAGGGAGACCACTGCACTCTTTGCTCAGTTTTGTTCTCTATGTGTCTGAAAACCTTCTCCCAGAATGTGGATATGGGCCAGCACTCCCATGGCAGGGGCAAGAAGGTTGCCTATGGTGCAATTGCATTGGGGTGCGATAGATGTGATAGATATACTTAAAATTAACCAGTCTAAGACGGAAGTTGGGAGACAGTTGCTCCAACTGACTGCAGTAGAAAACCCACTGGTCGTCCGTTTTTTCGGGACCTATATCTGCCTCCCAGGCGCCACGTGATTGGGGTACGATTATCGGAGATTCCCCTTGTGTGATCGTGTATATGTGGGTGACCAGCTTGTAGTCAGAGGTGGCTGTAACCAAATGTTCAAGCACCGGCAGTGGTGTTGGGGCATCTGTAAATGTGCTGTATCTCGCGCAGCATGCTGCTCTTAACTGATAATATAATAATGTGTCCATTGCAGTGTGCTGGGATGTGTTTCCCATTTGTTGTTGCATGAGGAACTTTCCTTCTGGAAATAGGTCACTGCCAGTGGCAAGTTTATTTAGATGTGCTCGTGTCTGTATACTTCTCTCCAACATTGGAGGGATCAGCGGGTTGTTTGCAATTTGCATGGATGGCGCGTATAAAATTAACAGTTTTCACCCTGTTACAAATGCCTGCCCAAGCCCTAAGGGTTTCTGTGGTGTTGATTTCATGTCTCAGGTGTTTGTACTGTTGGTATAACGCTGTGTTCAGAGGTTGAGGTGCAACCTTGTCAGTTTTAGTGGCCACGTGCGGTTGGAATGGTATTGGGTGTTGCCAGAATTGAAAGAACTGCGCCTGTGTGCTGTATGCATATAATCCGAAGTCTGGTGCCACTAAACTCCCCTGCTTCTGCCGCAGCGTAAGTATTTTCTAAGATACTCTGGGCTGTTTCCCCGCCCACACCAGCTTGATCATGCCCTCTGTTAGGGGAGTATAGTGGATTTTGCCCAGTTAATCTGGAACCCAGACAACCCGCCATACTTCCCCTTGTCATGGGCGCAAAGTTCACCTCCCGGTCCATGAGTTAAAGCGTGATATCATCTGCATACATCAATACAATCAACCCCCTGGTGGTGAAGCCTATCCCCCAATTTGTGTGGTGGTGTCGGAGCCTGGCTGCCAGTGGTTCTGTGGCTATAGCAAATAACAAGGCTGATCATGGGCAGCCCTGGTGGGTACCACGAGTGATTGATATGGGTTCTGAGATCAGGCCATATACTTTAATCCTCACAGTTGGCGATGTGTAAATTAGCTTAATGTACTGAATAAAAATGGGACTCAGACCTAATCTGGTTTGGAGGGTGAACAGGAATTTCCACTGAAGGGAGACAAAGGCTTTTGTTGTATCTAATAGGGCAGCAATGGCGGGGACATGCGCTGCTAGGTAGTGCAGGATGGCAAAAATTGTACGCAAGTTATGCGTAGTAGATTGGCCCGGCATGAATCCAGATTGATCCTGCCGCACAATTAGAGGGAGTAGAGGTTGTAGTCTATTTGCTAATAGTTTAGCAAACATCAATGAGAGCAGACCATCTGAATCCCATTTTATAGGGTCTTGTAGGCAGCGGCCTGGGGCCCAGAGAGCGATGCGCCCGTTTTACCCGAAACATGTCTGAGAGGTCAGTTCCAAAAAGACGCTTCCACATATTTCTCCATTTTTCTCCATGTTTTGAATGTTTGTTGACTCCGGAATACCGGTAATACAAACGTTGTTTTGGCGGGATCTGGCTTCCAGGTCCTCGTTCTTGATTGATAGATTGAGAACCTTGTCCACTACTCGTGCATTTTAGTTTAGCGGGCATCCACATCTGATACTACGGTCTTGAGCACGTCAAGACTGGTTTCATGCTTCGCCACCTTCTGTGACACTTGCTCCATACTTTCAGCCATAGTGGCCAGTTTGGAATTAATCGCCTGCAGGCTAAATTTAACCTCCATAAGCATGGACCTCAGATCATCCTCTTGCGTATCATCCATGGTGGCCCCACTGGGCGGCACCGGCCCTCCCGCTGGCACGTCACTCTCTTGTCAAAATTGAGTTTTGGCTGTTTTATATCTGTTTTTCCCAATCTTTTCTTAATCACATGCAGTAATGTACGCTGGGTGAGCGCCGGCTCAGGGACCCTACCCAGGGCTTCGACACCCCAGCAGGGGCTGATAGCACCACACCTCAATGCACTCTCTTTCTAATGGTGGGAAGGCTGATCTGTTATCCTCTTGTGCCTTGCAATTATTCTTACGCGTGCTTCGTATGCAAACTGTGTGCCCGCCTCTGGTCCCTCTCTCCACCAGATCACAGCAGTGCTCTGCCAGGACATGTCTCTCTGTTTGGCGCCTGGCGCCTGCCCCTGCAATACGTTCAAAATGCTGTGTGGGCGGAGCCGACTCAACCACTCCTCAGCCTTTTGCGGCAATGTTCAGGTACCCACGTGTCACAGCCAGCTTACGGGAGGCCCCCAGCCTGGTAAACCTCCGAGCCCCAACGGGCCGCGCAGAACTACTCCCGGACTCATGGCAGGGCCCGCAGCGTCCAACCGGGCCAGACCACCAGAAATGGCCTTAGCCGGTAATGTGGTCTTATGCCAGGATTAAAAGTAGTCCTGGGAGGCTCACAATGGGGCCCGCGACCACCGCCCCGCCCCATTTGCTGAACCGGCACCCGCAGCAGAGGGCCCTCAAACTGGAGGGGACGCAGCCCTCTTTCCGAGGTCCAATCTGCCGTGACTCCGAACCGGAGGCCGCCTGACGCATGCAGCAGCACAGGCGTCCATCACAAGACTCACGGGCCAGGCTGCTTGCGGCGATCCGCTTACTCTGCGGTGATACCGGTCCACTTTGTTCACCAGACTCAGGGCACCTGCAGCCAAAGCACAGCCAAAGCACACCCCCAGGCACCGTCACTAAGAGTCGGCAGAGGCGCCGGGTCAGCAACAGCGCAGGTCTATCCAGTATCCAATTTCAAAACAAATTGGGAACCCAATATACCCTTGGAGGCTTGGGCGATAACGTTTTTTGAAAAAAAGAGGAATTTGCCTGCAAGGGATTTTGTTTGTTAAATAATTTTCAGAGATATACTCTCAGTGATATTACTTCAAGTCACACCCTTATTAGGGTGTGAACACAGGATGTAATTGGCCCGAATACACGTTTGAACACTGAAGTGTGAAACAGAAAGAAACAGACAATTCTATTCTTTTATTACAAGAACGGGGTGGGCTTCCACGCTTAGTGACACTGTACAGGTTTTACACAAACTGTTCTACTGGAAAGGGCAGTGCTACAGATTATTCATTCCAAGACAGAATCGTGGATTTTTATTGAATAATATTACAACCAGGATATGAAGGATGTGTATACTGTAATATTTAAACACAGCTACTGTTTTCTGCAGCAGGGCGCTCCCTTTTTACCAGCCTATCAGTCTCTACAACACAGCTTAAAAACATTGGCAAAGCCAATAGCTCTGGCTAAACATTTATAAGTTCCCAAATGCAAGACCTATTGGCTATGCCAATGCTTGTTTCATGTTGGAAAACGAGGCAGCATCTGTGAGGCCTGCACAAATAATATGACGACATTTGTCTTTCACTGGGAACCAAACACCCAATTGTAGCGCCTGACTCTCTGAAGGTAGCATTGCAGAGCAGTCTGAGGCTTACTCAAGGGAGGTGGTGTGGGCTAGTAATTGCCATTTGCAGGTGCGCAAAAATAACACTCAATAATTGATTGTCCAGTCTGTACTTTGTTTTATAAAAGTAAGAGTACATTTATTAAACACACACACTACACAATACTATGCACCAATTTACAAATATACACAAGCTGTTGGAATTACTTTGTGACATTGCGTAACATCTCAACCCCTCTCGCAGGGGGGTGGGGTCTAGTACCACCACTCCCATGTATGCACATCATCTTGCCTACCAATGCAGTGAATTGGTCTTAACCTGGAGCGAGGGCCCTGCGCACTGGCACCATCCCAGTGGGGACCCCCCACTACATCAACCAGCATTAAAAATGGGTACACTTGCCCTGGTGACACATAACCCTGACTGAGCATCTCCTACTGACCATAAAGTATGCACATCTACATCTTAAGGGCTAACAGTCTGGGTTGTTCTTCACCTAACTGCAGCAGCAAGAATACATGTTTAAGCACCACTTTAGAATGATCGTATTCATAACATTTGGATATCATTAAAAATGCATTGCAATTACAGCCCCTTAAGGCATAACAGATGATCACAGCATTAAGTAAATACAGTCAGACACCCTAGCAGGAGTGTCTAGCCAATTAAAACCACTTTGCTTATGACAACACCTTACACCAGTACTTCACATTACACATGTAACCTTCAGTCCCTCTAAAAGAGATAACATTAGTAAAAGCATTTTCAGTGCAATTACACTTATTCACCTCCAGGGGATGCCCTTCTCCTGACATCTCCAACTCAGCCCTTCACTCCACATCACTCCAGGATGCACTTCTCAATCCTCCTCCAGCTGTAGAACAAAATGTCCAGCCCAAGAGGAGGTAACATGTTGACTGAGCCCTTGAGGGGTTATTCTTTTTAAGTTCCCATGTGACTTAGAGAGGGACTTTCAGTTTAATGCTGGGGGAGACTGCACTTCTCAAGCAGCTCCTACTGCACCTTAGCACAAATTTCGCGGCGGCCCCATTCTCCTGGGGCCACCACAAGTACCAACATGATGTTTTCCCCATGCCTTGCAAGGCATTATGTAGCGCTTCAAGCTCCTTCCCTGCGCATATTATAGTAGCAGCTCCCCCGCTGCTTCAGCGGGAGCCGCAACTGCTCTGTGGCTTCGCCGCATCTCTCGTTCTCAATGTGGGGCCCTTTCCCACCCGGCCCCACAGGTGACTGGCTGCGGCTCCTTGGGGGGCCTGGACCACCAGGGGTTTCCTTGTAGCTCGGGGAGTCCACCCCGGCTGCTCCTGTGAGGAAGTGTGTTCCTCTTTACTTCAGGGAGGTCCGGTCCCACCCGGACCTCCCGCGAGGCCAGCACGCAGACGAGCAGCCTGGGGCGCCCACCCCCGGCTACTCCGGCCGGCTCCTCCCGCGACCCGCACCTCCGTGTGAGGCTGCGGGAGCCGGTACCTTCATTCTGGTCTGCCCGCTCTGGCGGGCAGACACGGAGGTTCCCGCTGGTGCCGGCAGACCTCGGGGAGTGTGATGGCACTCCCCCCGCCTCCCCCCAGCTTCGGCCGGTCTTCGGGTCCTGGGCCCCCTCTGTGACTTTGGGGCCCTGGGATGAGGTCCCGGGTCCCCCGACCTCTTCGGGGGGCATGACGCCACTCCCCCGCATCCCACATTGGTGGGGGCCAGGGTGGACTCCTGGCGCCCCCTTGGGGCCATTTTCATGGGGGGCGCGATGGCGCACCCCGCCCCCCTCCTTCACATCAACGGGGGCCAGGGTGGGCTCCTGGCCCCCTTCTGGCATCTTTGCTTCCTCCTGGGACAGCCCCGGAACCTGGCGTAGTCCTGTGTCTCTGGCCACATGGCCTCTGAAACCCAACTTCTTCCCCCCTCACTGCCCTCACTGTGGTTCAGCTTGGTGCCTGGCACCCAGCGACAGCAGTTGATGGATTAGCTTGTAGCTCCACCTATTTTTTCTCCTTGGAGGGAAGATCATCGCTCTGGGAAGAAAGGTCATTAATCTAATCTGCCAGGGCCAGACCCCAGCCAGGGACTCAGAAAAATATGACATTTCTGAACGACCCAAAAACAGTATGAATATGATTTTGGACTCTGCCGAATACTCATTTTCACATCCGCTACACTGGACTTTAGTGCGTGTCTGGAATCTGTAGGCCTTGTGGAAGTTACTCTAGCCATGGTTTCAACCTTCCTATAAGGGAATAATGAAGTGAAAAACGCAGTAAAACACACTGACTTTCCCTGGCATGTTTCCTTCCAGTGTATGAAACCTATTCCATGTCACCACCCAATTCTGCATAAGTCCTGCCACACCATTCACTCTGTAGCTGCTCCTGGACTGCACACACTATGAAACTCCCCTGTGCAGCCCCTACATGTGTGCACACGCATATACACCCGTGTTTGCATGTAACAGTGCCCCATACTCCAGCTGCTGCGCTGCAGCCTAGTCAAGCCAGGGGGACAACAGTAAAATCTCCAGGCAGTCTCCTTCATTATGAGTTCACTGTGGGTGAGTCACAGATTATGAGGCTCCCCCACAGTAAAAGCTCAACAAGTAGGTGCTCAAAAAGCGAAAAATGTGGGCGGCCCTTAGTGTCAGAACCACCTTCTAACACTCAACCACTTTTTTGTTTACACATTGCACTGTTTATAGGTCTTTGTTTGTGTTTTGTATTTTGCCATATGTTTTAAGATTGAATAATTTATCATTGTTAATAAAACTTTTTATATGAATTGTATATATTTAAACATGGGTTTTCTCCTTTTTTTCTTTCCTTTTTCCTTTTTCTGTGTCTTCATGGGTATAATTTTCCATATTTTTCATATTATAATGTTTTCTTTAGGTTTTTTGATTTTTTTTGTTTAAAATTTGACGCGCGTATTGTGTTAACTTGAACCCTTGTTAGGATTGTAGTATTGTTTGACCCTGGTTCAGGTTTTCAGGGCTGCCCCTGTTGTTGATAACTATATATGCAACTGCAGCATGATGTAATACAAATGTTGATTTTCCTGCCTATCCTATAGCAGCAAATGTCGGCTTGATGCCTCTAGTGGAATGATGCTAAAAAATGCTGACATCTTGGACAGAGCCATAGAGTATTTCTACTAGGGGTACGTGCAGGACTGTGACATTCCTTCTGCATTATAATTTAACAAGCAGAGGAAATCTGCTTCTCATTGATAAGGATATGTGATTGAGTAGTACCGCAAGGGTGGCATAGCTCTATAGTGTGACCGTGCTATTTCATTTGTTTCATAGCAGAATAAATCTGCTTGAGCATAACCCAATATAGAAAGGAATTAAATAGGGAAGATTCGTGAGAGATTAACCCCTTCCATGCTGGTGACGAACCCCAGCCGTCACGCTCTGCGGCGCTCGTGTGCTGATGACGGCTGGGGTTCGTCACGGCCCCGCCCTGTTCTTTTGTTTACCGCACAGCGGCGGAAACGGCCCAGCATGGAAGGGGTTAAACCTGTATTATTTACATATAATTTCCATCAGAGTCTTATATTTTTCATTGTAGTTATAGACAACTTAATAGCCCAAGGAAGGTGGATACTGTTGGAAAGTATTTGCGTTTCATAGTGGATCAGTAAAGGCAGTAGGGCGCATGCATAAGGCAAGTATGCCCATACCTCATTTCAAAGAGAAATGTGATAAGGACTTAATCTAATTGACTTAGTATTACTACGGGCGTTAACGTAACTATATTTGCCTGCATATTGTGTCTAGACAAAATTTGAATCAGCAAAGGAATGTTCACTGATGTCTTATCTGAAACTTGACTCATCAGACAGGATGGGTGTATATGGTTACAGGACCTAAAGTAAAAGAGGTGAGTAAAAGCAACATAAAACCACAAAGCAGCTGATATGGGCACCATACTAGGGGATTATGGAAATAATGGCTGCATGACAGGTTTTTAGATTGCCTGCACATGGCCTAGAATTAATAGACAATGAAAATATAATTCGGACTTGGATCTGCCCTTCCTGTTTCACTGTTTGCAATGCTGAGTTGTTTGCTTCTTCTGTGTCTCAAGGTCTGCTCAGAGTGACTCTGTTAAAATGATGTCTGTATGAGATCCCAGCAAAGTCAGGGTTGCTGTGGATTTGTGTGACAGTAAATAGTAATAACCAACATGTTGCAAGTAAGCTCACTCTCTTAGGTAAAGGGAGATGGGATTGTAGTGAAGTGTAGGCTGCTTAACCCCAAAGTTGTAAACTTATATTAAGATACTCAACTGACAGAGTGTAACAGCTGCTGCAGGCCCATGTCTCATTATGTAATGATCAGCTTTATTCTAAAGTGTAATGTTGGATCTAGTGGTACCCTCCATTATGAAACCTAAAGCATATATATAGAAATTAACATAAGTATATCATATCTGTATCTAAATGTCGTTTTTCTGTTTTTTAAAGTAATGAGCCATGAAATATTATGTGATTGCTGTGTCAGGTAAAGTAAAAAAAGAAAGTAATTTTCTGTCTGGGGCATGAGAGCACAATACAGATGGCTCATCATCTAGCAGGGCTCAGAGCTCCAAATGTGCAGGATGCAATACTCAGGGGATGGGTTGGATGAGTTGGCCAGAGTTGTGGCTCAGTGTGACCCAGTGTTAGGAATCATCAATGGTAGTGCCATGCCATGTGGGCAGCTGTTCCGAATGTACTCCCACTCATTGTATGATCATTCTGCCTTCTGCCCCACTAGGCTCGCCTGCTACACATTTCCAAGCAGCCCTTCCAGGGAAATGTGGCAGCAGTTTTAAATGGAGATCTGTGTGCACTGGCCTTAGCCATGATGCTTTAGATGAGCACAAAATAACCAAGAGAGTTGTCATAAGATTAGGAGGGGCTTGCATTGCAGACGGAGTTGCTATCTGTAGACAATCTGACACAGCTACTTGCAAGACCTAAAGAGAATGCCAGGGGAATACCAAGCAAGAAATGGTAGAAAGTGCATTTATACAGAGCTTACTACCCCAAACAAGGCGATGAAGCATTTTGTGGATGTGCACACGCTACTCCTTGGGAAGCTAGGGTTAACGATCGTCATAGATTATTCACGGTAAGGGTTATGGTCTGGAATGCTGTTTTTATGCAGTGTCATGCATCTTATAATTTTCATCTCATGCACATTTGTTATGCAATTTTTTTCATATGGTGTTAAAAGGTTACTTTTAAGTATATGAGATCCTTCACAACCATTAGGGACTTTGACATGCATATGAATGCTGCAGTTCTTAGGCCGTCCTCAGGTTGTCCTGCCATTCATGAACAATTCTTCCTTCCATGAATTGTGGGACAGATTAATTACACGGGAACAACATCCTGACATTGACAGTCTTATACATATACTTGTTTTAAGCTTGGAGGCAAAACTAAACTATGGTTTAATTGGTCCACCACATTTCTGAAGTTATGAGAACACTCATTCATGCTCTTTTTCAGGTGTAGGTCCTAATGAATATTAGGCATGTAAAGGTCATACAAAGGGTACATTTATGTAATAATGAGTCACAATTTAACCAGGAAGTTCCTAACATTTTATTACACTTAGATATAGTATGCTTTGGCTCTCCATAGGTCCCCTATTAGCTGGCATTTATTTGTTTCTAATATTTACAGTCAGTTATTTCAACTTTCATCTGTGGCTGATCTTGCTCCTAAGATATGTGTTCTGGTAGCCAGTTCTGTCCTATTCACTGATGACATTGGAAAGACAACTGGCCTCAATTTGATATATTGGATACTTCTGATTGCACTAATGAGGATGCAATAGTTTTCATCCTGGCAGCCTGGTAGTAGAGTGAGGCTGATATGTCAATTTCCAATGGATTCAGGCAAGACTTCAATAATCCTTTTGAATACCAGGTGGTTATCATAATGGCCTGGAAATTAACAGGTGCTGGATAAAATGAAGGGAGGTGCAGTCCTTCAATAAGTCATTGATCATGCCATTATTTGGAAATTACAAGAAACCCATCCATTGGGCTCTTATTGTAAATTCTATGGATACATTAGATTTTACCATGCAAACTTCTCCCAAAACTCATATGGGGTTGCAACCCTTATCCAAAGAACGTTCCCCCTAGTGATCCTACAGGTTCAAACCAATCCACATGGATGCTATATCCTTTAGATCAGGTCAGGAATGGTCGTCCATGGACACCAGTGAGTGTATATATAACTCCAACATTGCCCCACAGGGGGTTAAACACAATAGGTTTCCTCTTGGCTGAGGCGGCCCCCAGGTCTGGCAATTGTAGCGGGGACTTCAACAAGTGTAATGGATAAAGATCTAGAATAGGAGGTGGTTATCAGTGGCTCCTATCCTTGTTGGAAGTGATTTACACCATTTAGCGGCTCAGATCAAGAGTGACGCTTTGATTAACCGTGGTGCTAATCTGGAGTGCAATGATCATTTCTAAAAGTATATTTTATTTTTTCCCTGTAGGAATATTGGCACTTTGCCATTTATTGCCTAGTGTCTAACGCACATTACCTTGAAAGGAGATCATCCAGTGATAAGAAATCAGTGAAGGGCCTTCAGAACATTGGAGACATGGGCTTGGTGGTTTACATGTAGAAGTAAACAAGCTGATGCATTCTGGATTCTTTGAAGGCATCTCATAGCTGAGAGTGAAACTTAATGATACAGACCTTCTGCATAATGCAGTAGTGCGAGAGAAGTAATTGCTTTGCTCTTCTGTTTGAATCCCATATGTAGGGAAATACTCTAGTTTGGGATGTAGATTTTGCTACGTGCCTAACTAGAGGGTTCATAGAGAGGGCTCACTCCATGGTAACTCTCGAATTTCTTTCTTCTGCTGAAGTTGTTGGTAGAGCTCCAAGGATCATGGGATCATAGGCTTTCCACTCTCCACAAGTCATAATCTCAATGCTTTGAGCTAAAGGCTGTTTGTTATCAGACAGTGTGCAATGGCTCGAAGGCAGTCACATTACTTTAAAGCGTCAAGGTAAATTGTTTTCTCAGGTTCATTATTAGAGGTCATCTACATAGCTATAGCATGTGAGGTGAAAAGATTTAAGGAGTTCGAAGTGAAGACTAATGTATATATTGAAGAGGAGTTGGGAAATGGTTGAAGGGTTGTATGATGAAATATTTGCAACAAAGCTATTGGCAAAAAATATTTAGGTCACAAATATCCACTTTATATATTTTGGATTTGATTTGGATGTTGGTCCGACCGACATCCGTGATGTGATTTCCGACAACTGTATTAGGAATATTGTGGTTGGAGACCGGCCCATGATCCCAATGGATAGCGACATGAAAAACCTTCACCCTGTGGCCTCTGGTTGGGGGCCGAGGGGGCACCTCTGGTGTTCCCCTGTTAATCCCTGCACTGTGTATCAGACACCCTTCTCTGCCACGCAGTGCAGGGATGAACAGATCCTCAGTTTTGTCTATGGGAGCTTGTGCTACGCCAGTTTACAGCTACAACACAAGCTCCCATAGACAAATGGGAAAAAAATGATAAATAATATTATCTAATTAGCATATCAAATCTTTTAAAAATGTGTAATCAATTAAAAAATAAAGATATAAAACATTCAAACGCTATTGCCCTGAAAACCCAACAACCCTCCCAAAAATATTGACATCAAATACAATTTATATTATTACCAAATCAAAAAAAGCTAAACAAATTATTAAAAATTATTAAAATTAAAATATACAAAAATGCAAATTAATAAAATGGAACTAAAATAATATTATGTACAACTATATTTAAAAAAAAATAATATTTGTGTCTCACAATATTTTTTAAACAATACTTTGGCAGAAAATCGACAGAGGTATGTCAGAACTGGGGGTCTCTATTTGATGGTGGTAGGTACCTTTGTACAAATAGGCACCTTTGCTTCTAGTCAGGATAAGGGGATACACACTTTTGATAACCTGTTCTCACCCCCTTGGTAGCTTGGCACAAGCAGACAGGCTTATCCCAACGGCAATGTGTAAAGTATTGGTACTCAAAACGCACAGTAATATAGTGATAACAACACAAATCCACACCACACCAGTTTTAAAACATAAAGAATCTTTATCTAAACTCTACAAGAACAAAACTAAAAAAAATACAACATATATGTAACTAAAATAGCACTCAAAAACAGTTATTTCCAAAATAAAGCTTGCAGAAAGCAAATAGCTCAACTTGGGCCTATTGCAATGTCGTGACAGCAATAAATCCAAAATCCAGCGCAGACCCTGAAATGCATGGTGTCGGGCAAGGTGTCACACGGACCCCCAAACAGACAGTACTTCTGGATAACAAAGTCTATGATGATGTACGGCGTCATTGAAGTGAGGCGTCTGTGGCAGGGTCGAGGCAGGGTCCCTGGCTGCCATGGTGGAGGCAAGGCATTGTGTCCGCGAGGAGGTGACAAGTCGAATCCAGGACAGGGGAAGTCGGGTGCTTCAGCGGTGAGGTGTCGGTTCCGGTGAGGCGATGCAAAGTTGGCTAGTTTGTGGAAATACCCTTGGCAGTTATCAGTGCTGCTATAACTGGATGCAGGCGCTGGCGGTGACAGAGTCTGTGCAAGTGCTGGTGTCGGGCACGGCCAATTACTGTAGACGCGCATATCATACGGATTAGTAGGAACTGCATGACAAAGGCACTTCTGCCTTTCCTGTCATCTTCTTTGATCTTATATCTAGGAATAAATCAAATTTGGTTTGGCCCCACCATCCTCCCAACAACATGCCAACCTTTTAGCCAGTATAACGATAATCATCTATGCTGAGGACCATGATGGGTCTATAAAACTACACTGTAGTGGGTTTTGGCCTTGGTTTCAGACAGTGTTAAATAATTCACATAGGTGAGTTCTCCCTATTTTTGAAAATATTTTCTAAATTTGTGGTATAAAGTCATCTCATCCAGGTAATTTACCTACTGGCAAAATGGCAGACATGAGCTAGTTCAATTTCTGATTTTTACAGGGGATGTTAACGTGGCACCTTTTCTTGCTTCATATCTGTAGGATGTTTAAGCCTGGAAAGTGCAAGTTGATGTTGGATTCAGGGTTTCTGAATCCAGTTCCGAGCAGAACTGATAAAATATAGCAGTCACATCCTCCTATGATTTCACCAAACAAATATTCTGGAGATATTCTGTACAATTGAGTTCATCATGGAGGTTCTGAATTTTCACCGCTTCAGTCACTTCTTTGTATAAATGTTCTTCGCACAATAAAGACACTCCACGCATTTCTGTTCAAAGCATAAAAGGTCACTTTATTACTAGGACAGCCAAAGACAGACTCCGCAATTAAAACACCAACCTTTGTACCTTTTTCCCAAAACTTTTCCACAACTGTTTTTCCATCACATTCCCCAATGATTTCCTCATTTTTCCAAAACTCCAAAACTGTATATATATATCCCAACCAAAGTTTTTCTTCCAATTTTCTTTACCCTTAACCACCTACCCTCCCCCGACCCCCCAGAGAGAAAGGATATGTCCGCTCTAGACTCTCTTATCCCCCAAAACACGCTTACCAACATATAACAGAACAGGAGCGCTATCCTTGCTGCCCTAAAGTGACATAACCTTGTCTTCTTATATTTTCTTTTTTTTTTTACAAAACACAAAACATTGACATATATACACAGAACAGACCCGACCAACCTACCACGAGGGCGGCTAAGCCCCTCCCACAACCCCAACCAACCAATCACCTCCTGTGGGAGGTCGCATTGTGCGAACCATCCCAGGGGGACATCGGCACATGCCAAGTCCCCCGGGACCCATCGCACAATAAAGACACTCCAGACATTTCTGTTCAAAGCATAAAAGGTCACTTTATTACTAGGACAGCCAAAGACAGACTCCGCAATTAAAACACCAACCTTTGTACCTTTTTCCCAAAACTTTTCCACAACTATTTTTCCATCACATTCCCCAATGATTTCCTCATTTTTCCAAAACTCCAAAACTGTATATATATATCCCAACCAAAGTTTTTCTTCCAATTTTCTTTACCCTTACCACCTACCCTCCCCCCACCCCCAGAGAGAAAGGATATGTCCGCTCTAGACTCTCCTATCCCCCAAAACACGCCACCCAGGAAAACCTCCAGTGTTTTCCTGCCCCACCCAAAAAACCCGCCCTTTAAACCAAACACAAAATGCTTTTTTGTTTTTTTAAACTGCTTTGTGAGAATACCACAGATCAACCCCCCACAGTTTTGCCAGGACATCCCGCAGTTCCATTAGGTAATAACTTTGACCCATCTGCTACAGGTGTACCCCATCACACCTGAATAAATGGAGCATCTCGCTCGAAAAATGCTCATGTACCAATACCGTGATACCCATTGCCTTGCAGAACACTGACATCGCTCTGTTCAATTTCCGACTGGCTTTTTCCACCGCTGAGTGTAGCCTCGCCCCTCTCCATTGGTGCCTGTAAACAAAACCAGTCCACAAAACCCTTGTTCCAACCCAGTTTTGTTTCAGCACTGCCAGGTCCAACTTCATTTGTTTTATCAAGGTAAGGCCTGACAGTTCCACCAAATCGTTCTCACCCAGGTGTATATTGAGAAGATCCAGAATACCCCACTCAGGAGCCAATTTTGACAATAACGGGAAAAGGTCTTTCCACCTCATACCCCCACACCCTTCCACAGAACTTCGTGATCTTTACCATACAAACCCAAACCCCTTCCACAGATTTGCTGTTCTGCAAAAACTGATGCCCATTTAATCAATGAATGTCCCACAATCCATGTCCGTTATTTCCGCGGGAATTCCAGAACTCGACCTATGATGCAAAAACCCACAATTACTAAAATACGAGACAGAAATGCATTTTATAAACAAACATATCTGTAACAACAATTGGACTTCCACCTCCCAATACGCTGTATCTCCTCCCTCACTCAGCCCAATCTGGCCACTTCTGTAGCCACACCTATCCTGAAGGAATGTGTCCCAAAAAGTTGAGGATTAACTCCCAACAATGCAAGCCCTTTTCTTAAAACTGCTAAAAACTGAAAACTAGATAACTGTCCCCCTTGTTTGTGGCAAAATATAACCCCATCACGGAACACTCCAGACTTGGAAAAGGAATCCCACTCCCCCACCGGGCAACAACCCACAACCCCACTTGTTTTCCATTTGATCCAAGTTCCCACTCCTCTTTGGTCTGTCTTTGACTGTCTCAACCTGATCTGCAAAACTTCCCCATTCCCCACCCGAATGTCTGATGTTTGAATCCCAATTTGGTTCCTTAAACCCAACATTTCCGAAATCCGGAAAGCCCTGAAGAACATCCAGATCATACACAACCTGAACCTGGCTAGCTCCCATTCATCATAGCAGCAGCTAGGCAAAACACTTAAGATTCTACGTAACAATTCAAAAGTAATAGGTTCTCTCAGAGAATTAACAGTACCCTTAGTACGCCCAAACCCCTTCAGCACCCTCATGAACAAAAAACCAATCTGAACTTCCTTACCCAGCAATAATTGACTATAAAAGGAAATTCCAGCTAACTTGCCGGAAATCATGGTATGCGACAAACCTTTATCGTACAAATGCAATGCAAATTTTAACAGAAACTGTTCATTTCCAACTGCTGAGCCATCCTGTTCATGTGCCAAAGCATAATTGACAAATTCCAACCACACTTGCTGGTAACTCCTGCGCGTGGATTTAGCAATAGACTGCTCCACCAGTGTCAAAATCCTTATTCCCCCAGGTCCCAGATGGTCGTAGGAACCGTCGTCTTGCTTCTGTCTGCTTTTGGTGCCAAAGACCGGAACTTCTGCCAATTGCAATGAGACAGAGCATCGGCGATTGAGTTGTTCACCCCAGGGATATGCCTGGCTCTAAAAACAATATTCAGCTTGAGGATTTGCAACATAAAAGCTCTCAGTAATTGAAGAACTCTCACATCTCTCGCTTTCTGCCCATTAACCAAACTTACCACTGCCATGTTGTCGATGTGAAACAACACGTAACGGTCCTTGAATTCCTCTCCCCACACCTGCAATGCCACTAGAAGCGGGAAAAATTCCAAGAAGGCGATACTGCGCCCTTGTTCCAACCAATGTTGCGGCCAACTCTCGGCGCACCAACGCCCTTCCCAAAACAGCCCAAAACCTTGAGCCGCTGCCGCGCCCGAAAAAATCTGGACTTGCCACACGGTGTCGTCTTCCACAAAATTAATTGACACACCATTAAATTCGTCTAAGAACCTCAGCCAAATGATCAAATCCTCTTTCACCTTGTTGGATAATCTTACATGGTGATGCGGCAAAGAAGCCCCCAACATAGCAAGACCAAGACATCTGCAAAAGGTTCTCCCTGCTCTCACCACCCTGCATGCGAAATTGAGGTACCCCAGAAGCCGCTGAACCTGTCTGAGTTGCAATTTCTTTTCACCTAGAACTTCTCTCAAAAACGACCTGATCTCCTGCACTTTGGCCAAGGGCAGCCTAGCCACCATAGCCACCGTATCAATCTCGATGCCTAAGAAAACTACTTACGACACAGGGCCTTCCGTTTTGTCTGGGGCCAATGGCACACCAAATTCACCTGTCATTTCTTGAAAGGACTTGCGTCTCACACACCATTCCAGAAAGGTGCTGAACATCTCAAAAAGTGAACAAGAGATGGAACATCCCATGGGCAATACTCGATCCACATAGAATTTCTCCTCAAAATACATACCCAGCAGCTCAAAGTCCAACGGGTGTATGGGCAGCAACCTAAAAGCCGCCTGAATGTCACACTTGGCTAGTTGGGCACCCACACCCGCCAGACGTACCAAACGCAAGGCGTCATCTACCAAAGCATATGACACCGCCGTGTCATCTGCAGAGATGAAATCATTTACAGAATGTCCTTCAGGCCAGGAGAGATGGTGAATGAGCCAAAACTCACCTTGGGCTTTCTTTGGTATGACTCCCAAAGGGGAGACCATCAGATTGGACAATGGACAGCTACAAAAGGGGCCTGCTATTCTGCCCAACTCCAACTCCTTAGCCAATTTGGCTCTAACGACCTGGGGTAATTCCTTTGCAGATTTTAGTTTATCGGCCCAACGCTGCCACCGAGGACCTTGGTATCCAATCCTGAAACCTACCCGAAATCCCCAAAGTAGTTTAACTGCTTCTGTCCTATCCGGATATTCCTCCAACCACTCTCTCATAGCCCGAAGTTTAACTGGAGTATGCGCCTTTCGGTATAAGAGGTGAAATGGATCCCCTGCCTCTCTGCCCTCTTCCTTGATCCCCTTGATGGTGGTTTGGGAAACACTGGAAAATGGCATGACGACCCCCACATTGGGCGCAGTCGTGTTTGAATCTACAATACTGACGAACACAGGTACCCCTGTTAAATCCCCTACACCCTCCTGTGGCAGGCAACAGTCCCCGCCCCGACCCACCCGCCCCCAATGGAGCGGGACGCTGAAGAAAGGGCCGATATTGAATGGGCAGACCACTAGCTGTGTGTATTGTAGCCGATACCTGATGGCCCGACATCCATTGGAGCCACAGCTCCTGATCCACATCACCCCATGGTTTATCGTTGAACAAACTCACTCTAGCCCTGAACTCTTCATCGTAGTTCAACCAGGCATAGCCTCCCGCCTGCAAATGTGCCCTCCTGATGATATCAATGTACTTAAAGATTGCCACCGCCCGCTCTGGATACCGCTCACAATAAACACTTGCATATATGATAAAAGCGGCCGTCCAATTTTCGATGGTCTTTGGCACTTTGGGGCGGCGAGACAACTCTAATTCCTCCTCCTTTGATCCCTCCCTAACCTGTAAGTCCCTATGCAATAGACGGAAAACGTCTATGTAGTTGTGACTCCAAATTCTCTGTCTTGTCCTCTGTGACAAATGCATACCCAGAGGCACGGCCACCCCCATATAAGGTAACTTGGTGCGACCACACCCCTGAACCTCACCCGACACAGAGGTACCTATGGAGGAGGCAGGACTTGCACCACCAACCCGCTCCGAGTGACCCCCAGACTCCTTTGAATTTGACTGTGCTGTTTCTTGTGAGGTTGTACCCACACCACCTTGCACCGACACCCTCCCGTCAGACCCACATTCGATTGGCTCCACACTTGAGCCGCCCACCACAGGCCACGTCCAAGCAGACCACCAGTCTTCCTTACTTGATGGCAGCTGTGAAGCTCTTTGATGAAACTCCTTCAGACCATCACGCTGATGATGACCACCACGTCGACCCTGATCCGCAGAGAAAAATGCACCAGTTCTCTGAAACACACTAGAAGATGTGAGATGACTCCCCCCCTGACTCCCAACTCATGCCCGCCCCACCCAGAAGCCGCCCCTGCCACCCATTCCCTGGAGTTATCCACATTTTCTTTGTCATGTTCATCAAACTCAATATAATCATCATGAACCATATTTAAATCTTCACTTGTGCTAGGCATTGCGCCATCGCCAATGCCACCCTCATAACTCACCCAATTGGACACAGGTCTCTGACATGAGCGCCCGGCCGATGATGCCCCAAAATCCGCACCAGATTCGCTACGGAGCTGATGTACAGTATCAAAAGCCGCACTGTGCCTCGCCAAACCAGAAACTGAACTCTGACCAGCAGACCTGTGATCAGCGTCCACTGACAAGTTCCCGCCGCTCCAGCGAGGAACCGCTTTTAACTTACCATGTACCTGGGACCCTTGAGCTCTGCATAAAACCTTCTTGTGCAAGTCTACATGTTTGACCCACACCCATTGCCCTTGATGAGGACCCTTATCCGAATCAAACTGCACCTGAGGGCGACGCGGAGGAGGCCTGGAGTCCGGATAGACCACCACCACATCACTGTCCTTGAGTACAGCAACGTTCTCCCTCAGCCCCTCCCCCCAATAAGAATTGTCCCCAGCCCTACAGCCCCTCATGCCCAATTTACCCTGTTGATCCTCATCTTGCTGATAGTCCGCCATGTCCTCCTCATGCCAGGGCTCCACGCCTCCAACTACTTTTGGGGGCCCTCTAGCTTGAGGCACCAATACCCTTTGAAATCCTGATCTCTCCTGTGTCTGACCGCCGATAGTGGGTGGCGCCGTCTCACACCTTTCAACAACTGCATCCCTCAACGAGACCTCCTGACAACTGCCTTCGTCGCTATCACTGGAGTAGTCCACCAGCGCAGTAACCGGCTCCCCCACCCAGACATCAGGCGTGATATCCACATGACTGTCCATAGCACCCACAGAATATGACCCTGTGGTAATTCTTTCAGGACAAACTGCTTCCTGCCTTAAAGTAACACCTGACACTTGCGGAGCTACACTGTCCTCCTGGCAAAATTCGCCGCTCATGGGATCCACTAAGAATGCCATGTGCTGCTGCCTATTTACCACTGGCATGCCAGCCCTTCCACCACGCTTTCCTGCTCTCTTCCTGCCCTGAGGTAGGTATAGCAACCATTTGAGTCTGCCTCACAAAAACCGGGGCTGAGGAAGAGCGAAGCGTCGCTCTCTTCCCCCTAGAATTCCTGCCTGTGGAGCGCACTCTGCGTGGTCTAAAGGGGGCCACAGGGGCATCACCATCATTGTCAGAGGGGTGGCTCACCCCTGTCATGCATGCCGCCAACGAACGACTCAGCCCCTCAGCTGCCAAGCGACGCAGCCGTTTCTCTCGGAAGACTCCTTCCTCCAGAGCTCCAGGGCGTAAGAGGTCGGTGCGCTCACAGCCACCAGAGCTCGTATTGCCTCCTTAGCAATTTCGTCCGCCAACATCCTCGAGCTTCTTCACAGGAAATTTTCTTTCCTCACAAAAATTCTAGAATGTACACCACTTGACTTGATAACACACTCCAGCCGACAAAACGACTTCCCACTCGTTTCCGCTGCCCAGCTGCTTCCAGTCAAATTCTGACAGGAGTTCGCCAGCTGACTGAAAAAAACAACACGCCGCCCTCCTTACTGCAGCGAGTGATGTCTTGTTCCCGCTCCCGCCCCGAGCGCGGCTAAGCCCCTCCCACAACCCCAACCAACCAATCACCTCTTGTGGGAGGTCGCATTGTGCGAACCATCCCAGGGGGACATCGGCGCATGCCAAGTCCCCCCGGGACCCATTCTAGCTGTTGTTTCTAGCTAGTTCTTTGTCATATAGAAGGCCTTTTTCTTTTTTTTTAAACAGATTTTATTGAGTTTCAAAACAGCATCAAACAGCTGGTACTCAGGTGGTGTGATATACAATACAGTAAGACATCCAATCTGTGGTATCTCGAGCCCTCGAACTAGCACTCCCCATCCACCTCCCCGAGTCGCGCCCAAAGAAATCCTTTTAGCAGAAATGCATATGTCCTATCAGGAATCATCCCATTCTAATATTTGAAGAAAAGTAGGTGGCCTGAGTGCGCAACTGGAAGCCAGTCTATTGAGGTGCAGGCAGCAGAAAGTGGGTTCGTAAGTAAAGCAACGTCCTTATGGAGTTCTGGACTTTTTGGTTCCGTCCAGAGGTGTCAGGGAACAACACCCAAAGACCCCGGAGTTCCACCTGCCTTGGTGCACAAATGAACAGAAACACGGGCTTCTCGATGGTGGCGTCAAAGACCAAAGGTTTATTACTGCAGGGACACAGAAGTCACAGAAACTACGCATGGGCAGTAACTAGGAGCCTGTTCGATTTGTACAAAGAGGGTTGCTCCTTATATACTAAATTTTGGCCTTCAGGCGAATTCTTTACATGTTGGTACATTCCCAAAACCTTTGTGTCATAAACAATAAATATTTGGCGTACATAGGAACCGTTGATAAAATCTGTTACAAAACATCTACGAAGAGGGGTTCCCACTAGTTCATCACAATCCCTTGTCAATATTGCATTCAAGAGCTGGACCGCCTCATCGTAAATTTCGTTACCTCCCCCTAATAAAGATTCAGAAAGAAAGAAACGGAGACAGGTGTGGAAGATAGAAAAGCGGGATAAGAGATGTTTGTAGGTTGTAAATGGGCAAGGCTACCGGCTTCGGCCGCCTAATCGTGATCAGGACAATGGACACGAAGACCAGTTTGGCAGGACTGGCCTCGGGCAGAGGAGGCAGTCTTTGCCGAGTCATGCAGCTACAGCGTGTTCTGGTCTAAGGTGCACGTGTCACTAGAGAGGTGAATCTCCGGCTAAGGCTACGTGTCCTTAATCGAAATGAAGTGATCAGAGGTTATTGCGTATGTGAGGGCAAGAAACACAAAATGGCGGCCATGATCTAAGATGGATGCCATGGGTAGATCGGAAATGTGTTTATAAAAGGAGTGCTCTTGCTTGTAGCGTAGCGAAAACACCAGGATATACTAAATGGATCATTTGCGGTTCGCTGATACCAATATTATGTATTTCCGACAATATTGAAAACACGGGTTCAAATCGTCACGGAACCTCAGACCCTCCTTTTGCCCTTACATAGGCAATTACTCAGTCTATGTCAGAATCTAATTCTATGCTCATCAGGTCAGTGACATGCTGTTGTATCATCATCCTTTCTCGTGCCTTTTCTCCAAACGCAGGTGGTTTCCTAAAACAAGTTGCAGCACAAAGACTACACAGAGCAGGACCACACTGGATAATCAGGCAACATGAGAACAGGAATACTAAGATGACACCAATGACCATTAGAACCTTCCATCCCCACGCCGAGATCAGAGTCCAAAACCACTCCATAAAGGACCAGTTTCCCTTGTCTACGTGAATAGAGTCGGAAATCTTGTGTAGCTTAGAGATCGCCTCATAGACTGTTGGAGCATTATTAGGAATAAAGACACAGCAGCTCGATTGGATCATTCTGCATACCCCACCTCGATCTGCAAGGATAACGTCTAGAACCATACGGTTCTGCAACGTCATGAGTCTATCCGCCTGAAGCTCAGCTGTCAAATTGCTAAGGGCACCAGCAGTTTCGGTAATAGTAGATTCAACTACCCGTGTTAGCTGACGTATGTTTCTACTATTGGCCATAGGCCCCCAGAACGGAAGGAAGCCTTTGAAGAAGTCTCCAGCTTCCTGACCAGCAGTATCTTCCTTGCTGAAGACACCTCTCACTACTCTGGTTCTGTGGTAATCAGATGAAGCAGTGTATGTCGGAGGCAACAATCGAGCAATATAGCATGATCCTGAAAAGTCGGCAGGCAACCATGTATAAGCTCTATCTCGACAGATGAAGTAGGTACCCCTAGCAGTAAGAAAGGCAGGGGAAGAGTTAGCCGGAAACACATAAGTCTCTACGCACTCACTCCTCCCTAGCTGAGCTCTCGGATTTCTCCCATTCCCTTGCAAACAGACCTGACCTCGGTGAGGTACGACCCAGATTGGAGTTGAGCTTTTACGCTTACTTTCTCCTAAACTAAGGCGATACTCTGAAGTATTCCAACTTAAATATACTCGCAATTCGTCTCTAGGGTATGATGGAGTATTATTGACGTCCTTGACCATGTCAATAATTCCCTGGACTAAAGCTTTGTTGGCAGAGTTATATTTAGTGGAACGTGGTGGACGTGGAGGATAGGTTTCAAGGGCATAAGCAAAGATGGTTTGAAGGGCCTGAAATGATCCATTGTAGCTGAAAGGCAAAACCAGATAGGGAATACCTTTATCCATAGTGTGGGGTATCAAGCCACACACCCAGCAGTCTGTAGTGTTAACTACCAGTTGGTGTTGGTGCAAGAGCTGTACAAAAGTGTTGTTAATGAACTCTGAGCGTCGAGCTTGCTCATGTTCGGGAAACGAATGAAAAGAGTGTATAGAAGAAACAGTAGAAGTAGCAGGATCAAGGGGAGGTACTGTAGTAACTGGCACAAAAATCAAATTTATACTGAAGACGATTCCACCCACCAACGTTATCAAAACAATCAAGAATGTAATGGCACATTGCATCAAAAAGCATTTGCTGTGAAGGATTCTATAAAGTCTGTTTCTGCGAACATAAATCACGTTTTCTCGTTGCAGCGCAGGAAGCTCCATCTTCTACAATCCGCTCGCGACCACTGATGATGTGTACGTAGATGAAAATGCCTCTATCAGCCCTGGGAGTTCCCAGAACCAACAGAAAGATCGACCTTGTGTCAGACCCCTGCAAATTCAACTAGGCACACAGCCACGACCCTACGGCTACCCAGACGGCAAGGCAATTTTAAAAACAATAAAACAATAGCAAACTTCCTGGCTGAAGGCAAAAGTTCAAAATTTCAAAATATCACAATAGGCAGTTGCCTGCTTTATTTGTCCATTTTACGGTTTCGTAAGTTATATCTTTGTTTCGCAGGTACTGTCTGATCAGCAAATAGCGTTTCACTGGTAGCTGTTGCAGTGTTCAAGTTCGCAGATGACAAAGTTTTTTCTGATGCAGGGGACAAATGTTCAGTGTTCAAAAGAGTCTTTTCTGGAGGAGAGTCAGAGCTTGGAGTGTCAGTGATCAATTCGGCATCGCTGAAAGGGATGAATTTTGGCGTGCTTTCAAA
Source organism: Lissotriton vulgaris (assembly GCF_964263255.1). Lineage (NCBI taxonomy): Eukaryota > Metazoa > Chordata > Amphibia > Caudata > Salamandridae > Lissotriton > Lissotriton vulgaris. The sequence continues at coordinate 1,916,280,956 of NC_141691.1, forward strand.
TTCGGAGGAACCAATCCCTTCTTCACCCAGTCGTCGTAAGGAAGTGGCAAAGGTACACGCTTTACATGGGATGCATGCACCCAATGCTTGCGTCCAGCCACACGAACCGCTGTTCTCGTTGCAAGTAGGACTTGGAAGGGGCCGACAAATCTCGGCTGAAGGTTCTTCGTCCTCGCGAAATTTCTGATAACCACAAACTCGCCTGGTTTCAGCTGATGCCCTGGACTCTCCGGAGGCTTTGGCAAAGCATCGAAAACCTGTTGGTGAATAAGACTCAATTTAGCAGTCAAGTCGTAAAGGTAGTCTATCAACATAGGATATTCTAGAGAACAAAACTTTTTAGGCCTCGGCACACCCCAAATATTTGCCGGACGGCCAAAAACTATTTCGTAGGGGCTAAGCCCCACTCTAGAATGTACAGTTGCTCTCGTTGATAACAAAGCCAAAGGAAGTGCGTCTGGCCAGGCTAAACCTGTGGATGCTTGTATTTTAGCTAATTTCAGCTTAAGGGTGCCATTGTAACCCTCCACTAAACCAGCAGACTGGGGATGGTTCGCACTGTGGAACTTTTGTTTCAGACCTAGGCCGGCACACACACTCTGCATAACTTTCCCTATAAACTCACTTCCGTTGTCTGACCATACAATCCGTGGCATTCCATACCTAGGGAAATATTCTTTGAGAAGAATCTTGGCAGTTGATAGGGCAGTATTGTCCTTTAGTGGATATGCTTCGATCCACCTGGAGAAAGCACAAACTACCACCAGGACATATTTCAAATTATTACAGCGATCCATGTGAATGAAGTCTAACTGAATCACTTCAAAGGGGCAGGAAGGAGGAGCGAAATGACCAGCTGGAGTTGGAGTTCCCTTGCCAGGATTATGCATCAGGCATACCATACAATTTTTCACCACTCTCTCTGCACACTTACTGATCCCATCATTCTTCCAGACTGGAGCCAACATCTTACAAATTCCTTTAGAACTTATATGCGCTACTCCATGCGCCATTGTCACCACTGCAAGCACATACGCGTCAGGCAACATCCAACGCTGCTGTTCTGTCAAATCAATCCAACACCCATTCGAATCCAACTTGCCCGTACTTTCTCTCCATACACGTTTTTCTTCCTCAGTTGCTTCTTTCTGAATCTCTTTCACACTTTCCATAGTATCCTCACACATTCCGGAGTCAGCAATCCATCTTGCAGACGTAGCAACATACATTCTGCTCATCGTGTCTCTAGCTGTCTGTTTAGCAGTTTCATCAGCAAAAGCATTCCCGCGACCAACATCATCCGTGATTGCTTTATGAGCACTGCACTTCACAATCGCAACTTCAGTCGGCAAGGTTAGAGATTCCAACAAGTCGTTAACTAGCTGACCATGTTGAATCTTAGTCCCATGGGACGTAATGAAACCTCTTTCTCTCCACAGACGGCCAAAACTATGGGCCACGCCAAATGCGTACTGACTATCTGTAAAGACATTCACTCTCTTTCCCTTAGCTAAAACACACGCTCTTGTTAGAGCTATTAATTCTGCAGCTTGGGCAGAATTCTGACTCACTCTTGCAGTCTCCACAATCGTCTTCAAAGTCGTTACTGCGTAAGCAGCAGTCACATCACCATTCTCCAATTTAAAACATGACCCGTCCACATACAGCGTGCCATCTGGATCGGATAACGGAGTATCCTTTAAGTCAATGCGTCCTTTTGTCTCTTCCTCCGTTTTAAAACAACAATCATGTGGCTCGGAATCACTCGACTCTTGATCAGTCGGCAACAGCGTTGCTGGATTCAATACATTACATCTTTTGATCTGAATATGACTCGCTAGTAATGTCAGCTCGTAACCAGATAATCTCGCACTGGTAAGGTGTTGTGTCTTCGTTCGATTCATGAGTGTATCCACCGCATGAGGAACCATGACCACTAGCATGTTGTTCATCACCAAACCAGCAGATTGTCGAATGGAAGCCGCAGCTGCCGCTGTAGCTCTCAAACAACTAGGCAACGCTCTAGCTACCGGATCTAATGTTGATGAAAAATACGCACAAGGGCGTTGTTTGTCACCAAACTTCTGTGTCAGAACACTCAACGCGCAACCTTCTCTCTCATGAACATAGAGCGTGAATGGCTTACTGTAATCAGGTGTACCCAATACAGGAGCTGAACACAATGCTTTTCGTAATTCAGTAAAACTTTCTTGACATTCATCAGACCATGGCACCGGACTCGGAACATTTTCCCCAGTCAAAGCTACCAACGGTTTTGCTAAAAGAGAAAAATTTGGGATCCACTGCCTACAGTAAGAGGTAATGCCTAAAAAGGCACGCACTTCTCTCTGTGTGCGTGGAACACTCATCTGCGTAATTGCTTTTATTCTCTCTGGGGTCAACTTCCTTCCCTCCTTTGACAAGAGATGACCTAGGTAGGTCACTTCTTGGCAGCAGTATTGCATTTTCGAAGGTGACACCTTGTGATTCAAATTAGACAAATGATGCAATAACGAAATCGTAGCTGCTTTGCAAGTTTCCTTGTCATCGGCAGCCACTAGAAGATCGTCTACATACTGTACTAGAGCAGAACCTGGAGGAAGGACAAAGGAGTCTAACTGGCTTTTTAATGCTTGACTGTAAATGGATGGGCTCTCACAATAGCCTTGTGGAGCGCGTTTAAATCTGAAACTTCGACCTCCTAGACAGAAGCCAAAAATATCTCTGCTTTCTTCGGCTATTGGAATGCTGAAAAAGGCATTTTTCAAGTCGATGACTGAGAACCAAGTGGCTGTAGCAGGAATCAGTGTTAACAAGGCAGTAATGTCTGGCACTACAGGAAACTGCGGGACTACAATCTTATTAACTTCTCTAAGGTCGATAACAAACCTATACACTGGAGGCTTTGTAGGATCAGTTCGTTTCAAAATCGGTAGTACAGGACTGTTACAGACATTTCCTCTCGTTTCTTCAACCACACCTTTCTTAATCAAATCTTGCACAATCAATAAAAGTGCACGCTCACCTTCACTAGATATTTTGTATTGAGGAATTCTTGGAAATTTTACATTTGCTTTCAAAGTTACTACATATGGTGGTATTTCTAAAAGGCCTACATCGTTAGGACCAGTCGCCCAAAGAGAATCAGGGAGAGAACGTAGCTCTGGTGGGAGTGCATCCATTGACAAGTACATCGGAGAACAGTACAATGTCGCATATAGTCGTTTTAACAAATCTAAACCAAGCAGATTTTCATTACAACCTGTCGTCAAAATCAGAGGTGCTTTCAAGTGACACGGTCCAACAGAAATAGACAAAGGACCAGATATCGGGTTGTAAACAGGGGCGCCTGAAAAACCTACAGAAACATTTGTTGAGCCGGACAAAGGTGCGCCAGGGAGTTTCGCATGAATGATAGAACTTTTTGCGGCACCAGTATCCAACAGAAACGGTTCGACTACACCTGATGTTGCTACTGCGACATAAGGCCCACTCTGATCCACTGGAACTGATACTACTCCCTCTCTCTGTCCATGGCTGTCCTAGTACCCATTTTGCTGAAATCCCTCATCCACTTCACAATAGTCTTCAACAAGATATTGTTGAGATCTATTTTGCTGAGTAGACTGTCCATTTCGTTGATCAAAGTGATTTGAAGGACGATCATTCGTTTGTGGAGGCATAGCACCTCGCCCTCGACCTCTAGAATTCTGCACAAAACCACCACGACCTCTCTGAGCTGCTGCTGCATTATTTTGCGCTAAGATCGGACATTCATTTTTGTAGTGACCCTCTTTCTTACAGTACGCACACTGGTTCCACTGATATTGAGGTCTCGATGTACTATAGTCTGTTCTTTGATACGGACCCTGTTGCATATTAGTCTGATTCGTGCGAGGCGGATACGCCTGCTGCAAAAGAACTTTAGTCTTTAAATCCTTCGTTTTCTTCTCTGATTTCTCCTTTTCCTCTTTATCCCTGTTTTCGTAGTACTGCGCAGTCGCAAGTATTTGCGCAGTTGTGGACACAGCCCACGCACTCTCTGAATCCTTTAATTTATTGCATAATTCAGGTAACAAATTATGCACAAATTTATCGACAAACAGTCTTTGCCCTCCTTCTGTGCTCATGTCCTGACCACTATGATCTACAAAAGTCTCTTCGAACCTCGTGAAGAAGTCGGAGACACTTTCGTCTTTCTTCTGCCTGCATGCTGATAACTTGTCCCAATTAACACGCAATGCGGGCATCAGAGTCTTCATTAGATCAATTATTCTACCTGGAAGGTTAGCAATTAAAGGTTCGGGTTTTGCACCACCTACTTGCTGACCATCCGCTGCAGTGATAGCTGCCCAGTCACCACATAAGGCAACTTGATGATCCTCTCTACGAATTTTAGCCCACACTGGTTGTGGAACTACGTTGCCAAACAACATATCGATGTCTGCTAAGTTCATTATACAAGCCTCAACTGTCTGTGTTAATTCCTTGTAATATCCAGCAGGATTCTTACGTGGATCTGGCAAGGCCTGCTTCACTGCTAACACTTCAGTTCGCTTCCACGGAATGTGTATCCACACTCTTTGGAATTGCGCTGGAGCGGCTACAATACCATTATTATGATCAGCTTGCACAGCTTCGCGCCAAATTGGAGGAACCTCCCTCATTGGATATTGGCGACTTAGCTTCGTCTTGCTTTTCTCTAAATCTCTCGGTGAACGAAGTGATGGATCATTCCTATAACTTAAAATCAGTTCCATCGCTTCTTCTATATTATCACCCACTATCATTCCTGCAGCAAACTCTTTCTGAACCTTAATTAAATCTTCTAGATTTGATTCAACATCATCTTCTTCTATCTCCTCACGTAACAACGAGCACATCTCGTCAAAGACATACCGTTGTGTTGGTTCTTTCCACTGCATAAACGTTTCTAGCACATCTTTCGTACTATATCTCCTACTCTTCGAAATCCATCTGAGAGCCGTGGAATCTAAAATTCCCCGTTCCTCAGTACTCGGAAGCTGACTACGTCTCTGAACAGAGTCGGAAGTAGGAGTCTTAATTAAAGTTTTATAGAAAGGAGACAGCATGTTAGACACAGAATCAGTGATTCTCCGACGAACAGAAAGTGGAGTCAACATACTCGCAGATGCAGAGAACACAGTAGAGGTAGGAACAGATAACGGAACAGTAGAAGTATCGAGGAAGATAGTTTGTGGAACAGTAGGTGTAAGCGAGACAGATACAGGTATAGAAGTCGGCAATCCAGGAGGAGGAGGAGCCGTAGGAACATTTACATTGACCACAGGAGGTACGGGAGCCTGATTCTGAGGGACAGGAGCAGGAATACCAGGTTGTCCAGCAACCGGCAATTGAACATTCGGTAAAGGTGGAGCCGTAGCACCTTGTGCATACGGTGGAGGTGACCGTAACAAATAAGATAGCAGAGGATCGTTTTCAGAATCTTCCAGTATCTTAGCTGTTTTCGATGGCAAGGCAGGATAGCACTTGTCAATCGCTAAATTGTGCTCTCTAATGGCCACCTCTATGGCTTTCTCACACTCGTTAGCTTGCAACTGCTTAGTTGCTTGTTCTAGAGTCAACTCTTCTTGCTCTTTCTGTTCTTTCTTTAACCTTTTCATTTCTCTCTGTTTGGATTCTTTTCGCCAGAAACGGAAAGAATCAAACATTGCCGGCCGGGCTTTCTTCTTAAACAATTTCGCTTCTAGATTGTCGAGAATTTCGGGTTCAAAACTACCATGTAGTGGCCAACTAAGGACACCATCTTTCTCAGTGTATCGGACCCATACCTCATTATAAGAGATAGGACCCACACCATATTTACAATACAAGTCATACAGGGGAGTCCCAATCGGAGGAACCAGACATGAGTCCTCCAATCGTGAGTCACTGTTGCAACCAAAACAAGACAACATACAGTTTTTCCGACTTACCATTTTCAGTCCGGAACACAAAACAAACAGAACACGAAACAAATATGTGCACTCGAACCAAGAACTTAGGCCTACCAAAACGAACTGATGTATCGATACCCAAACTAAACCAAATAGATTATCGTAACCAGAACAACCAGTGATAATCTTACGAAACCAAACCAAACCAAGAACCACAAAGGATTTTAACAACCCTCACAAAGTAACCAGCTAGCTATCACTAAATACTTAACTGAGGCACTGAAGACGTCACCAAGGAGAAACCCGTCACGTTTCGCTGTACTAAGGACTGCACCTCGGGTCCAAGACAGGGCGACGGTCAAGGCAACGGCCCACTGCAGCCGTCCTGAACGGGAACCCTCGTGGAAGAGAACGTCGGGCCACTTTTGCGATATGCCGGGATCGATGAAGTGGGGCGCCTCCCTCAGGAATCTTCACACGAAGCTTCTCGAACTCTTCAGGCTTTTGGACCGGTACCGAATGACGTCGCCCCACGTTGGGCGCCAATTGGAGTTCTGGACTTTTTGGTTCCGTCCAGAGTTGTCAGGGAACAACACCCAAAGACCCCGGAGTTCCACCTGCCTTGGTGCACAAATGAACAGAAACACGGGCTTCTCGATGGTGGCGTCAAAGACCAAAGGTTTATTACTGCAGGGACACAGAAGTCACAGAAACTACGCATGGGCAGTAACTAGGAGCCTGTTCGATTTGTACAAAGAGGGTTGCTCCTTATATACTAAATTTTGGCCTTCAGGCGAATTCTTTACATGTTGGTACATTCCCAAAACCTTTGTGTCATAAACAATAAATATTTGGCGTACATAGGAACCGTTGATAAAATCTGTTACAAAACATCTACGAAGAGGGGTTCCCACTAGTTCATCACAATCCCTTGTCAATATTGCATTCAAGAGCTGGACCGCCTCATCGTAAATTTCGTTACCTCCCCCTAATAAAGATTCAGAAAGAAAGAAACGGAGCCAGGTGTGGAAGATAGAAAAGCGGGATAAGAGATGTTTGTAGGTTGTAAATGGGCAAGGCTACCGGCTTCGGCCGCCTAATCGTGATCAGGACAATGGACACGAAGACCAGTTTGGCAGGACTGGCCTCGGGCAGAGGAGGCAGTCTTTGCCGAGTCATGCAGCTACAGCGTGTTCTGGTCTAAGGTGCACGTGTCACTAGAGAGGTGAATCTCCGGCTAAGGCTACGTGTCCTTAATCGAAATGAAGTGATCAGAGGTTATTGCGTATGTGAGGGCAAGAAACACAAAATGGCGGCCATGATCTAAGATGGATGCCATGGGTAGATCGGAAATGTGTTTATAAAAGGAGTGCTCTTGCTTGTAGCGTAGCGAAAACACCAGGATATACTAAATGGATCATTTGCGGTTCGCTGATACCAATATTATGTATTTCCGACAATATTGAAAACACGGGTTCAAATCGTCACGGAACCTCACTTAGTCAGGGGCCAAAGCTGGGAAACCACACCGGGATGTCCTCTGCAATGAGGGATCTGGGTCCTTTAAACAATCCACCAAAGCCTCTCAAGCCAAGGCCACATCTAGCGAGTCACATACCCGCCTAGCCTCCATTAGTACCATGACAATATAGAGGGCCTTTTCATTTATGTATCTTATCTAATTCTTTCATAAAGCTTGCCTTAATAATGCTGGTCAGTAGTTGTTATATAACTGTACTTTCTGCTTTCAACACCTTCCCATACAATGCCATTTCCATGTGCAGCCCTAAAGGGTATGTGACTACTGTACTAGCACTCTTCAGTTGTGATTGGAAAAAGTGAGGATAGCCGTCTTGATTTCTTCACAAAATTCAGCTTGTTCTAGTAGCAGTCCTTAAAACCACCAGTGGAAAGACGTTTTACATATTTCCCGGCCGCCGAGTCTAACTCCCATGGCTACACTTCAGTTTTCAGAAAAGAATTGATGGTTTAATTTCAGTAAGTATCAGAGTTAACAAGAAAAAAGTCAATAGGGGCTTCCATGCAAAATCTTGCACTTCTAAAGGTATATTGCATTTCACATTGATGTTTGTACCACCCAAGGTCTGTTTGTTTATATCCTCTACACACCTCCTTCAGCTCCACCATAATCAATCTCCTTGCTGAGTTTGTCAACTTGCGGGAGTTAGAACAGTTCAGCAGGGAGATACTAACATTTAAATCTCCCCAGAATAGTAAACGATGGATATGTTGTGTGGGATATTTCGGAATGTACTACAACTGTGGGATCGTCGACCACTAGAAAATAGAATGAACTTAGCAACTTTTAAATGTTGAGTTATTACAAAATGCATTGCTTACTCCAAGTGTATTTACAACGGATTGTTGTAAAACCTAACCTTAACTCAGAATACAGCACAGCATTACTGCACTGAGGAAGATTCAACAGTTTCAAGGTTCCAACAAAGGATGGTAATCTGCTGAGAGTTCTGCCAGCCCCTGACTCTCTCTGCAGGTATTGACCATTTCAATGCCTCTCAAGAGAAAGTCCTGGGAAAATAGGAAGGTCAGAGAAGACACAGAAGCCTTTTCTGTCACAGACAGGTTGGTGTTAGTAAAACCCAGATGGAGGCCTCTGCTTATGGACTATCCCAGTTACTCGTTCTTACGTGGTGTATGGAGAAAAGGCTAAATGAATGGGTTGAAAAACGGCCCTCTTTGTGGGGTCACCCCAAATTCTTTGCCTTTCTCCTCCTCTTTTTCTGATTTCCTTTTTCTGGCTTTAGGACTCTTAGTACATTATCACGGCTGACCAGTGCTAAAGTGCATATGCTTCTCCCCTACACGTAGTAACATTGGTGTAAACACAGTTGGCATATTTTGTTTACTTGTAACTACCATGTAAAGTGATATACCATATACCCAGGGCCTGTAAATTAAATTCAAGAAGTGGACCCTGATTGTGCTACTCACACAAGTAGCCTTTCAAACCGGCCTGCCATTGCACAGCCTGTGTGTACAGCTTACTGCCATTCCAACTTGTCGTTTAAAACTACTTGTGAAGCCTTAAACTCCACTTTTATTAAACATATGTCACCACTAAGGTAGGCCCTGCGTAGCCCATAGGACAGGGTGCTGTGTAAATAAAAGATACAACATGTACTGTTAGGTTATACTTGTCCTAGTAGTGACAAACAGCTAAATAAGTTTTTCACTACTGTGAGGCCTAGTGCTCTCATAGGTTATCATGAGAATTCCATTATACACATTTTAAGTAGTAATTCCTGATCAAAAAAGAGTAGCTGTCATGTGTTTTTTGTCTTTGGAATGGTAATGATAAATCCTCATTAAATGTAAAGTTGAATTCAACATTACTATTTTAGGAATTATACTTTTGGCACATGGTTTTTTGAACACGAAGGGAAGGGAGAGGAGGCTATGTTGAAAGAAAGAAACCCCTGAAGAAGAGCCGTCAGGCTCGAAATGTATTGGACAAGTTTATGAATCTGCTGGAAGCATGGTTGACCTCACGTGCCGCTGTTAGAAGCCTGGATGGGCAGCAGGAGGCATTTGAAACTGTTTGAATAAAGTATTCTGGCACAATCATGCTGTCTCTGACTGAAAGACCGATAGCATAAGGAATGATAAACATTATTGGTAAAATGAAGTGAAAAACTGGAGAACATGTGAGAAAGTGGTTTATCTACTAGGTAGATTTTCCTCATTAATCAGTGCGACAGTCAGGTGCGGGAGTAAAGCACCCATTTTGGTTGTATCTACGATATGAGCATTGATTTGGAACGGATCACTGAGCTGCTCGCACGCACATCCGAATACGAACGTTTAGGTAAAATGATTGAAATTCAAGGGAAGGATTGCATTTGCATACTTAAATGTTTCATACTTTTAGAAAGTGGACATTTCTCTGATCTCACTACTTTGTGTACCTTGCAGCCTGTCTCCAATATACATCTGCAGTGGATGACAGCTACACTTTGTGCATTCCCTCCTGACAGCCACAAGCACAGGAAGTGTGCATGTGACAGAAAACTGCATTCAGGTAGCTCTTTCTGGGCAGGAAGAGAGGGGGAAGCTGACACCTATACCTGAATATGTAGTCTCCTGTTTCCCACACAAAGAGCAGATTACACCCCTACTGATACCCTGGAGCCAGGGCTCGCAAAAAAAGGGGGCCTGTGCACTTTATAGACCTGCTTTGAAGTTACCCCCATTTCAAAGGCACAACTGGGTCAATTGCTGGGGCTCTGACCCTACCAAGACAGCACTGGACCTGTACATAACTCTGCCATGAGTAAAGACTGCTGTGCTACAAGAAGTGCCACTCTGCTTGACTGAGGATCTGGAATAACTGCTTTTCTGCTTGGCTGTGCTGCCTGCTGATCTCTGCCCTACTGAGAAGAAGGACTAGACCCATCTGTTATGTTATGTTATTTAGGCTTTTAAAGCGCACTGTTACCCAAGGGTGTCCTGGCTCTGTCCCACTGGCGTCCCAAGACAGCTGTTATTATTCTGTGAACAACCACATTTTCAGCCCCTTCTTCAAGGACAGGAGAACTGTGGAGTTCCTAAGATGAAATGGAACCTTGTTCCAGGCATTCGTGGCACCTACAATAAAACTCCTACCCCCCCAATTGGCTTTCCTAGCTCTTGGAACAATCACTTTTTTAGCTTTCATGGAACTCAACATTCTCCCAGGAACATACCATTGAAGGTGCTTCTTAGATAGTCCGGGCTATTGCCCATCAGAGACTTAAAAACCGTGCATAGGGCTTTGAATTGGGCCTGTTGTTTTATCGGGAGCCAATGCAGATGTCGCAGGCCCTTTCTGACCGAAGTGAACCTAGGTGTCCCAGTTAGCAGCCTAGCTGCCGCATTCTGCACCATCTGCAGTCTGTTAAGATGTTTCTTTTGCATATTCAGATAGAGGCTGTTACAGTAATCCAGAGGGGATAGAATGAGGGCCGAGACAGCTTTCCTAAAACGTTCCTCTGACAAGAAACATTTTATTTTTCTCTGAGTTCTGAGGATTAAAAAACTTGTTGAAGCCACTCCACTAACCTGGTCCCCAAATGATAGAGAGTTATCCACGATCACCCCCAGATTCTTAGCTTTCCACGTAGGGGAAAATGGGGTGCCCATAACATTGGCCTACCAGTCCGGTGACTATAGGTTTGGGTTGTTCCCCAACGTGATCTTATCCGTTTTGCCTGCATTCAGCTTCAGACAATTGGAAGACATCCAGCCACTTACAGGTTTCATACAGTCGTGGCAGCTTTTGGCTGTTTCAGATTCTTTGCCCAGTTGAAGGGACAGCACAATTTGAGTATCATCCTCATAAGAAGTCAATTGCAGCCCAGAAGATATTATGAGGGCTGCCAGTGGGCTCACATATATATTAAACAATGTTGGGCTGAGGGATGAACCCTGTGGCACCCTACAGGAAAGGGAAAAAGACTCTGACCTGTCTCACCCCAAATCCACTGTCTGCAATCTATCTGCAAGGAACGATTTAAATAGGTTCCATGCTTTACCCTGGACTCCAGCCTTTGACAACCGGCCAAACAACCCCTCATGATGGACCATGTTGATGGCAGCCGACAGATCCAACAGGATATAAATGGCTGAGCCTCCCTGGTCCACAGTCTCCCGAACCTCCTCCGTAGCCATAATCAGCGCGAGCTCCGTGCTATGTCCCGATCGAAACCCATACTGAGATGGATCCAGGGTTTGTTGTTATTCAGAAATGAACTGAGTTGAGTATTGATGGCTTTCTCCAGTATTTTTGCAGGTAATGGAAGTCGGGATATGGGTCTATAACTGTTTGGGTCGCTGGGATCTAGATTTGGCTTTTTAATCCGTGACAAAATAGAGACCATTTTCCCGGCTGTTGCATACTGACCTGATCCCAGTATAATATTCAGCAAAGGTGTCAGGGTTGTAGCAATGACCTCTGGGGAATTTTTAATTACTGCTTCTGGGCACGGGTCCAGCGGGGATCTTGAGCTACACCCCATCAGTAGCCCTGTAACCTCCTTAACTTCCAAGGTTGTAAAACATCAGGGATTAACCCTATTGCCAAATCCCCAGTCTTGCCCTGCTGATAGCTAAAAGAAGAGAAGATGTCATCTACCTTCCTTAGGAAGAAGGAGGCTAGTGCATTACAAAAGGCTGGGCTGCTGTAAGTAATCGGTTTGGAGGGGTTAATAAGATTTGTCACGGTTCTAAAGAGTTCACTAGAAGAGGATTTAGCCTTGGTGACCTGATCTGTGAAATAACTTTTTTTGGCTTCTTGGAGTAGATTTTTGTAGCATGCGAGGCTAGCTTTATATGCTTCCTTGTTGACAGGGCTACATCCTTTCCTCCAGATCCGCTCCCGCCTCTTACACTCAGTTTTCCGCTCCTGCAAAGTGTTGGAGAACCAGGGCGCTGAGGGGAGGTCTCGTCTCGGGGTGTACCATTTGACCGGGGCCAATTTACTTCAGGCAGCCTCAATCCAGTTCCCATATGCCCTTGTAGCCTCATCTATATTACTGGAAAGAGTAGGGGACAAATCTTTCAGGGCCTTCTCTAGGTTAGAGCTATCAATCTTTTTCCAGGCCCGGATCGCTATCTTCTCCCTGGGCATTCTAATGGCTGGATTAACTGGAGTCTGGCAGATGGAAAAGATAATGGCGGCATTATCTGACTTGAACCCAGAAAGACTCCAAGGGCTTTCTGGTGAGTCTCTATCTGAATATGCAAAAGAAACATCTTAACAGACTGCAGATGGTGCAGAATGTGGTGGCTAGGCTGCTAACTGGGACACCTAGGTCCACTTCGGTCAGAAAGGGCCTGCAACATCTGCATTGATTCCCCATAAAACTCCGGACCCAATTCAAAGTCTCCAGGCCATCAAAGACATCCTTCAAACCTGCAACAGCACCTGGACTCTGCAATCTGTGAGTCCTGCCCTGCCCAGTGGTGCCACTCCAGTCCTGGGCGCTTGAAAGCTGACTTCTACTGTGCAGAACCATCAAAATAGATGCAGTGATGACTTTGTGCTGATCGTAACCAACACATTGCCCTTCGACACTGACATAGGCGCTGATGGACCACATCACTTCGACGGACAGCGCTGCTTGACAATGGCAGACAACGCGGCTTGACAATGACACAGTGCCTGCATTTTTAAGCTGTTCATCAACGAAGCCTTCATCATCTGTGGGGATCGGAACTGACACATCGAGTCTTCAACATCGATGCTTCCTATATCCAAGGTAGTTTTTCTGCTGGACTGGCATGATTCGTGTAGCCAGCCTGCCCTAACTCCCAGTGACCTTGAAATTTGGATTTGCCCCGGTCTAGCGCAACCTCAAGTAAGTGCTATTTGACTCTAAGCACTAGATTTTGATTTATTTTGGTTTTACTTATTGGATTTGTTGTTGTTTTAGTCTTGTTTAACTCATACAAATATAATCTATTGTTTCTAATCTTGTGTGGAGTATTTCTGTGGTGTTTTCATTGTGTTACTGCGTGTGTGTTGCACAAATATTTTACACATTTCTTCTTTAGATAAGTCTGACAGCTTTGTGCCATGCTACCAGGTGTTGAGCACAGGTTATATTTTAGTGTGTATCTAGCTTACCCTGACTTGAGTGGTGGTTCCCGCTTGGGCAGGGAACATACCTATGCCAAACAAAAATCCCAGTTCTAACAGAGTGTGAAAAAAACAGCATAGATCAGAAAACTAGCAATATTTAAGCATGTCAGGTAGAAGCAGACCTCAGCTCCATACGTTTACTTGAGTATCGTTGGGATGGTGTGGTCATGAAAGCTTACGTCAACCAGTATAGCAATGCTGCTCCCAGGGACAGGCATCAGAGACCAAGGATCAGCAACAGATGGTCATGCTGAGACAAGACAAATAAGGAAAGCCAAAGAAGGCACTCTAGGTACCAGTTACCTGATGGAACTGGAAAAGCATAAAAATAACAAAGATGATGGACATAGGAATGGGTGTATGAAAGAGACAAACATAAGGCCTATTCAACTATGAATTGTTGACAGGCAGAGAGGTCTGTGTAGAGGGTGGTTATATATGTTCTATATTGACCTGCACTGACTTGTAAGTGTTCTGCGGTCAGGAAGTTCACAACTGCAGTGGTTAGCGGTCTAGCTTTGTCACTCTATGTTGACCAGTCTTCCCAAGCTTCCCATTCTTCAATTCCCTGTTGGAGTCACATGATCAGAAGTTACCATGAGGGGCAATATATTCAGCACTTCACCCCTTCCATTGGCGCACTAGGGTTGAAATTCTGCCAGAGACACATAAAAAAATATTTTGTGATGTATGATGCTGTATTGATCACTGTCTTCTTAAGGGTATGAATATATATGTAATTGCAGCATGATGTAATACAAATGTTGAAGTTGCTGCCTATCCTGCAGTAGGAATTGTTGGCTTGCTGCCTTTAGTGGAATGATGCTCAACAATGCAGACATCTTGGGCAGAGCCATGGAGTATTTCTACTAGGGGTACGTGAAGGACTGTGACATTCCTTTTGAATTATAATTTAACAAGAAGGGGACACCTGCTTCTCGTTGATAAGGATTTGTGATTGAATAATACTGCATAGGTTGCATGGCTCTATAGTGTGATTAAAGAAAAAAGGGGTGACCCTGTGTCCCTCAGAACCTGGGTAATAATGGTTAAATACAGTAGTGGTTCTGTTGGGTAAGGCAAATCACTTTGACAAAGCTAATGAATGCAATTTGAACATTTAGAAAGCCTCTAAAACACATATGCACTCAGGAAGAAAATACTCAAGCAATCTACTGAAAAACTTCATATAGACAAATGATGATTAGATGCAAATTTTATATCAGAATTTTTTCATGTGACATCCGAATTAATTCATTCAATGATAACATTAGATTCTCATAAAGACCGTCAAACACAAGTGAAAAATCATGCGACAATTGGTGAAAGGTGCTCGGTGCATGAAGCAATGTACAATGAAATCAAGTGATATATATATATATATATATATATATATATATATACAATTATGTACAAGGGTTAAATTGGTTAAATTGGCCAGAATCTCTTGCACATCCAAGGAATCATAGTATTCATGTAGTGGCTCCTGGAGTTTCTGGACCACAGGTGAGCGTCGACGTTTCGACCCTATTGCGCCCCAGTTGGTAGTCGCGGCGGGTCTTTTTCAAGACAGGAGGTGGGGTGGGACAGTATGTCAATCAGGAGGAAAAGTCTCTGCCTGATGGGGTGCCGCACGGTCAATTTTGTGCGAATCAATCTTGGAACTGCGGTCACTCACGGACGGGATGCTACGAGCTGTCTCTCTTGAGATTAACGCGCTGTTGTGTGACCATGCTATTTCATTTGTTTCACAGCAGAATAAATCTGCTTGAGCATAACCCAATATAGAAAGGAATTAAACAAGGAAGGTACGTGAGAGAATAAACCTGTATTACTTACATATAATTTCTATCAGAGTCTTATCTTTTTCATTGTAGTTATAGACAACTTAATAGCTCAAGGAAGGTGGATACTGTTGGAAAGGTTTGGAGTTTCACAGTGGATCAGTAAAGGCAACAGGATGCATGTGTAGGGGAACTATGGACACACCTCATTTCAAAGAGAAATGTGATAAGGACTTTATCTAATTAAATTAGTATTACTACGGGTGTTAGCATAACTATAATTGCCTGCATGGTGAGTCTAGACAAAATCTGAATCAACAAAGGAATGTTCACTGGTGTCTTAACTGAAACTTGACTCATCAGGCAGGATGGGTGTATATGGTTTCAGGAGCTAAAGTAAAGGAGGTGAGTAAAAGCAACATAAAACCACAAAGCAGCTGATATGGGCACCATACTAGGGGATAATGGAAATAATGGCTGCATGACAGGTTTTTAGGTTGCCTGTGCATGGCTTAGAATTAAGTGACAATGAAAATATAAATTCGGACTTGGATCTACCTATCCTGTTTCACTGTGTTTGCACCTCTGAGTTGTTTGCTTCTTCTTTGTCTCAAGGTCTGCTCAGAGTGACTCTGTTAAAATGATGTCCATATGAAATCCCAGCAAAGTCAGGGTTGCTGTGGATTTGTGTGACAGTAAATAGTAATAACCAACATGCTGCAAGTTAACTCACTCTCTTAGGCAAATGGTGTGGGGACTGTAGTGTAGGCTCCTTCACTCCACAGTTGTAACCTTACAACATAAGATACTCAACTGACAGACTTTAACAGCTGATGCATGCCCATGCCTCATAAGGTAAAGACTGGCATTACTCTAAAGTCCAATGCTGGATCTAGTGGTACCATCTATTATGAGACCTAAAGCATATATAGAAAGTAACATAAGAATATGACACCAGTGTCTAAACTTTTTTTTTTAAAGTAATGAGTCAGGCAAAGAAAAAATAAAGTAATTTCTTGTCTTGTGCATGAGAGCATAATGCGGATGGCTCATCATCTATCAAGGCTCAGAGCTTCAAAGGTTCGGGATGCAATAAATAGGGGGGCTGTTGGATGAGATGGCCAGGTTTGTGGCCCAGTGTGACCCAGTGTTAGGAATTATCAATGGTAGTGCCATGCCATGTGGGCAGCTGTTCTGCATGTACTCCCACTCATGGTATGATAATTCTGCCTTCATCCCCACTAGGCTCGCTTGGCACACATTTCCAAGCAGCCCTTCAAGGGAAATGTGGCAGCTGTCCAGGAATCAAAATGGAGATCCGTGTGCACTGGCGTAGGCATGAGTCTTTAGGTGAGCACAAAATCACCAAGAGAGGTGGCCTAAGATTAAGATGGGCTTGCATTTTAGATGGAATTGCAATCTTCAGACAGTCTGACACAGCTAGGTAATCTGCAAGACCTACAGAGAATGCCAGGGAAATACCAAGCAAGAACTAGTAAAAAGTGGATTTTTATATGGAGCTTAGTACGCAAAACAAGGTGATTAAGCATTTTATGGATGTGCCCACGCTACTCCGTGGGAATACAGTGTTAGAGATCGTCACAGGTTAGTCATGGTAAGGGTCAGAGACTGTAATGCTGTATGCCTGCAGTGTGATGCATCTTATAATATTAATCTAATGGCCATTTGTTCTGTATTCCTTTTTAGGGCGAGCCCTTGTGATGCACTGCGTAGCAGTGCTCGCTTAGGCGAACCGTTTTGTAGGGGTTTTCAAAATGGACCTAGAAATTCCGCACACTCGTGCGTGTTCATTTCCTAGGTCCATTTTGATTGGGCTTTGTGTGCGTGCTGTTTTTAAACAGAACACGCAATAGGCCATAGGCGGTCGCGTAGCTCCACCCATGGCCTATTGGTGTCTGTTACGAGCACCAAAGCCCATATGTCTTCCATTATCGTGCCAACACTGGCGCGATAATTAAAGACATATGCCTGCAGTGGCGCGCGCACACGCACCACTCACAGGCTTTTTTTTTTTCATTGCCCTGACCGCCTAAGAGAGAAGAATCTCTACTATCTGTTGTGGAGAAGTGTGGCTCACTGGTTAGAGCAGGCAGACCCTGAAGCAGAGGTCAGACCCGGGACCAGGGTTCAATTCCCGACGCGGCAGGGTCTTGAGCTCAAATGTCCACGGATTCGATAATTCTCACTTCGGTGCCTGACCTAATCATGGGTTCACACTCTGCAACTCTGGGCATTAAGCTTGCTTAATCTCCACAACGGCCCCCGCGGCGGGATGCCTGGCTTTCACCTTGGGGATGCCCTGTAGGGGCTATCTCACAGGGAAAAGCCAGGACGGGTTCCCAAGGCAAGCGCTTAGAGACCCCTGGGTTATAAGCGCTATATAAATCCAACATACAATACAATACAATACAACAGCGTGATAAACTTTTATAATATAGCGCTTTTATGGTGAGTAACACGCTAGGATCAGTCTTGTACGCACTCAAATCATTCCATTCATTTAAACCAGCTTTCTCTTGTTAGAATGATTATTAGTAGACTGTTTACAAAAACGATAAACACGGGAGCATGCGGGGTGCTGTGACCCCATGCTTCTCGAGTACTCTTGTACCTGTCCTCCCACAGATGCTTCGACAAAGTAGATACGTCATTCACTGACAGCAAGCATCTGCCAGCTGTTCCTTGCCCCATGGGCCTAGTGCTCACACTCTCTGAAATTGACTTTATTTCCGTACATTGTCAGGAAATATTTTCCTACAGCGATAAACATCATCAGCTTCTGACACCGAATGCATCCATTTGTATCGAGTTTAACAGCATATATTCGTCGACTACGCCTGACAAGGAAGAAAAGGTTAATATGCCTGAGGATGTGCTATTTCAGACACTGAAGCAGCAACACCTGCTGTAGCTCCACCGAATTACTGCCTCAAAAGTTAAGAGCGTTGCTGATTAGATGGTCTCATCATGCTGTTTTAGAACAAGTGGAAATGAGGCATGTGTTGCAATCTGAAGCAAATGACAATGCTATCTAGCGCGGTGCATGGGAGCAGTTGGACAAAAAGATGGTCATAGTCAGTCTTATGTGAAAAAGTTATGTTTTTTATTCCAGGAGCAGGTTGAGTTCGCTGAATCACACCATTTGGCAAAGCCATACAAATTAAGCAGGCAATGTTCACACTCTAATGCAGAGCATTAACTTCCCATCCTCCCTCCAAATAACTCAACCGATCCCTTGCTCTACAGTCATTTCCCACTTTTCTCCTTATAGCAAGTTTCCACCAAATTCTTCCCTTATTTCAGACCTACCCGTCCTGTCTAGGACTACTGCCCCTTTGTGCCCTATGCCCTGAGCTTGACGTCGTACACCAGCACAGGCGTGTATGTGTCTCCTTCCTGGCCTTCCTCAAACTACACTAGTACCTGCCCTCCTGCCCTGGGACTTTCTTAAAGCATAATTTATTCTAAATTTTAATAAGTGGGACGGTTTCAAAGAACATGTGTCACTTTCGCCTGCGAAAACTTTAGCAGCGTCCCTTTGATGTTCTCCTTCAAAGAACATCAAACATCAAAGAACTTTGTTGTGTTAATGCTTTGCTGCACCCCTTTGACTTACAATGTGCTTTATCTTTCCACAAACTCGATGTTTGTGTTCCTTTATTTTGAGATGCTTTTAGTATTAATGTCACACAAACATCCCCCCACACACACACACAACCCCCCACACACAACCCCCGCACACACACATAACCTAACACACACAACTCCCTACACACAACCACAACCCCACACACACACACAACCACAACCCCACAAACACACAACCCCACACACATACCCCCAACACAAAACCCCCCACACACACAACCACACACACACACAACCCCCCCCCACACACACACAATCCCACATACACACACAATCACACACACACAACCCCCCCACACACAACCAACCCACACACACAAACCCACAACTACACAAACCCCCACACATACAACCCACACACACACAACCCCACACACGCAACCCCACACATACAACCACCCACACACACACAACCCCACCACACACACAACCCCACACACACACAACCCCACACACACACAATTCCACACACACAATTCCACACACACACAACCTCCCACACACAATCCCTCACACACACAACCATACACGACCACACACACATACCCACACACACCCACCCACACACCCAGACACACACAACCCCACCCACACACAACCCCCCACACACACACAACCCCACACACAACCCACACACAGACAACCACACACAACCACACACACATACCCACACAAACCCACACACACACCCACACACATACAACCCCACCCACACACAACCCCCCCCCCACACACACACAACCACACACCAGGATAGCAAAACATAGCATAGCAAAACAAAACATAGCACAGCATAACAAGACATAGTATAGCATAACAAAACACAACAAAACATAGCATAACAAAACACAACAAAACATAGCATAGCATAAAAACATAGCATAACAAAACAAAGCATAGCGTAGCATAACAAAACATAGCATAGCATCACAAAACATAGCATAACATAACAACAAAGCAAAGCATAACAAAACATAGCATAGGATAACAAAACACAACAAAACATAGCATAGCATAAGAAAACACAACACAACAAAACATAGCATAGCAAAACAAAACATATCATAGCATAGCAAAACATAGCATAGCATACCAGAAACAACAAAACATAGCATAGCATAACAAAACATAGCATAGGAAAACAAAGCAGGATAGCAAAGCATAGCATAACAAAACAAAAGATAGCATAGCATAATAAAACATAGTATAACAAAACACAACAAAACATAGCATAACAAAACAAAGCATAGCATAACAAAACATAGCATAGCATAACAAAACAAAGCAAAGCATAACAAAACATAGCATATGATAACAAAACATAACAAAACATAGCATAGCATAACAAAAACACAACAAAACATAGCATAGCAAAACAAAACATAACATTGCATAGCAAAACATAGCATAACATACCAAAAACAACAAAATATAGCATAGCATAGCATAACAACACATAGCATAACAAAACATAGCATAGCAAAACAAAGCAGGATAGCAAAACATAGCATAGCAAAACAAAACATAGCATAGCATAATAAAACATAGTATAGCATAACAAAACACAACAAAACATAGCATAGCATAACAAAACATACCATAACAAAACAAAGCATAGCATAACAAAACATAGCATAACAAAACATAGCATAGCAAAACAAAGCCGGATAGCAAAACATAGCATAGCAAAACAAAACATAGCATAGCATAATAAAACATAGTATAGCATAACAAAACATAGCTTAACAAAACACAACAAAAAATAGCATAACAAAACATAGCATAACAAAACAAAGCATAGCATAGCATAACAAAACATAGCATAGCATAACAAAACAAAGCAAAGCATAACAAAACATAGCATAGGATAACAAAACATAGCATAGCATAACAAAACACAACACAACACAACATAGCATAGCAAAACAAAACATATCATAGCATAGCAACATATAGCATAGCATACCAAAAACAACAAAACATAGCATAGCATAACAAAACATAGCATAACAAAACATAGCATAGCAAAACAAAGCAGGATAGCAAAACATAGCATAGCAAAACAAAACATAGCATGGCATAATAAAACATAGTATAGCATAACAAAACACAACAAAACATAGCATAGCATAACAAAACATTGCATAACAAAACAAAGCATAGCATAGCATAACAAAACATAGCATGGCAATAAAAAACATAGCATAGTATAACAAAACAAAGCAAAGCATAACAAAACATAGCATAGCATAACAAAACAAAACATAGCATAGCATAACAAACACAACGCAACAAAACATAGAATAGCATAACAGAACACAACCCAAAAAATATAGCATAGCAAAACATAGCATAGCATACCAAACACAACAAAACATAGCATAGCAAAACAAAGCATAGCATAATAAAACACAACACAACAAAACATAGCATAGCATAATAGAACACAACGCAAAAAACATAGCATAGCAAAACATAGCATAGCATACTAAACACAACAAAACATAGCATAGCTTAACAAAACATAGCACAACAAAACATAGCATAGCAAAACAAAGCATAGCATAATAAAACACAACACAACAACCATAACATAGCATAACAAAACATAGCATTACAAATCATAGCATAGCAAAACACTGCAACACATAGCATAGCATAGCATAACAAAATATAGCATAGCATAACAAAACAAAACATAGCATAGCATCACAAAACATAGCATAGCATAACAAAAGAAAGCAAAGCATAACAAAACATAGCATAGCTTAACAAAACACAACAAAACATAGCATAGCATAACAAAAGGCAACACAACAAAACATAGCATAGCAGAACAAAACAAAAAATATCATACTATAGCAAAACATAGCATAGCATACCAAACACAACAAAACATTGCATAGTATAACAAAACATAGCATAACAAAATATAGCAATACAAAACATAGCATAGCAAAACAATGCATAGCATAAAAAAAACACAACACAACAAAACACAGCATAGCATAACAAAACATAGCATAACAAAGCATAGCATAGCAAAACACAGAAAAACATAGCATAGCATAACAAAACAGCATAGCATAACAAAACACAGCATAGCATAACAAAACAAAACATAGCATAGCAAAACACAACAAAGCATATCATAGCATAACAAAATGTAGCATAGCATAACAAAGCATAGCATAACAAAACAAAGCATAGCATAACAAAACAAAGCATAGCATAGCAAAACAAAGCATGACGTAACAAAACAAAGCATAGCATAACAAAACGCAACAAAACATAGCATTGCATAGCATAACAAAACATAGCATAACATAAGAAAACATAGCATTAAGTTTGATAAACTCATAGTAGCGGGCCTGCTAGCTTTAACAGGCAGTGACTGGAATCAACTTTGTCAACCCAGAAGCAGTCATTCGGTCGCCTTTGCTCTTGTATTGCAGTGGCTTTGTTCATTAAACAGTGCCAATATTTATACTGTTAGCACTTTACTTGTGCAAATACAGGGCTCACAAAACTTTGATGAATCAAAGTTCACAACTGAGGCTGTTAAGTTTGAGCTATATAAAATCTTAAGGATAAATAAAAAACATTGCCATTTACAATGTGAATAGCTCCAACAAATACAATACCTATTGCAAAGTGCAAAACATTGCCATTTACAATGCCAATAGCTCCAGCTCCAACATATGCAAGACCTATTGCATTTCCAATGCTTGTTTCATATGGAATTAAAAGGATACTTTTAATTATATGAGATCCTTCACAACCATTAGGGACTTTGACACGCATATGAATGCTGCAGTCCTTAGGTCATCCTCAGGTTGTCCTGCCATTCATGAACAAATCTTCCTGCCATGCATTGTGGGAACAGATTCATTATATGGGAACAACATCATAACATTGAGTGTCTTATAAATTTACCTGTTTTAAGCTCTGAGGCAAAACTAAACTATGGTTTAATTGGTCCAACAAATTTCTGAATTTATGAGAATATGCATTCATGCTCTTGTTCAGGTTGTAGGTCTCACATTCACACTGGTTGAGCAGGAGATATAACAGTATGGCTAGCAGAACATAATAATATTAGGCATGTAATGGTCATGATGAAGGTACATATATGTAATAATGATTCACAATTTAAGCAGGAAGTTGCTAAACAATACATCACAGTTAGATATAATATGCACTGGCTCTTCATAGGTCCCCCCCATTATCTGATATTTAATTATTTCTATTATTTGAAATCAGAGCTATTTCAATTGTCATCTGTGGCTGATCCTGTCCCTAAGATATGTGTCTAGTGGTATCTCTTTCTGTCCTATTCTCTTTATGATAATGGAAAGACAACTGGCCGCGATAAACATTGCATACTTCTGCTTGTACTAATGAGATTGCAATAGTTCTCATCCTGGCTTTGTCGTAGTAGAGAGAAGCTGATATGTCCATTTTCAATCGATTCAGGTAAGACTTCAATCATCCTGAATACCATGTGGTTATCATCATGGCCTGGAATGTAACAGCTGCTGGATAAAATTAAGAGAAGTGCAGTCATTCAATAAGCCATGGATCATGCCCCCATTATTTGGATATTAGAAGAAACCCATCCACTGGTCTCTAATTGTAAATTCTACGGATACAATATAGTTTACCATGCAGGCTTCTCCCAAAATGCCTATGGAGTTGCAATCCTTATCCAAAGAACCTTCCCCCTAGTGATCTTACAGTTTCAAAGTGATCCACATGGATGCTTTATCCTTTAGATCAGGTTAGGAGGTGGTCGCCAATGGACGTCAGTAAATGTATATATACCTCCAACATTGTCCCACGGGATGTGAAACGCACTGGGCTACCTTTTAACAGAGGGGGTCCCTGGGCCTGACAATTGTATTGGGGACTTTAACAGGGCAATGGATAAAGATCTAGAATAGCAGATGGTTATCAGTGGCTCCTATCCTTGTTGGCAAATGTATATTATATGTAGGCAAATAATTTGTAGCTTTGAATGTAGATTTTGCTACGTGGCTAACTTGAGGGTTCATAAAGAGGGCTCACTCCATGGCAACTCTCGAATTTCTTTCTTTTGTTTAAGTTTGTGGTAAAGATCTAAGAATCATGGGATCATAGTTTTTCCACTCTCCACAAGTCAGAATCTAAATACTTTGAGATAAAGGTTATTTGTTATCAATCAGTGTGCAGTGACTCGAAGGCAGTAACCTAACTTTGAAGCGTCAAGGTAAATTGTTTTCTCAGGTTCATTATTAGAGGTCATCCACCTAGCTACAGCATGTGAGGTGAAAGGATTTAAGACCCTCCAAGTGAAGAATAATGTATGCATTGAAGAGGAGTTGGGAGATGGTAGAGGGATTGCATGATGAAATATAGGCAGCAAAGAGACTGCAAAAAAATATCGAGGACACAAATATCGATTTAATATACTTTGAATGTAAAGTTAAAAATACTGCAAATAAAAATAAGGAAGACTACATTATCATCATAAAATAGAGAAGTATATTGAATTGTCATTATTACATTATGTATTACGTTTAAAACCATAACTTTAAAACTATTATATTCCTATAAATTATATTTATTATCTAATATATATTTATAATTATATATATATATACAAAAACATTACAAACATAAAATAAATATATACACTTTAAAATTTTAAATAATTACAAAAAATAAAAACAATGTTTACAAAATTACATTTTTGTTAATCACAAATAATTACAAAATACTAACAATAAATTACAATTTAAGCTGGATATAAAAAACTGAAAATATACAATACAACAGTAAAATTAAAAAAGATATTACAAAAAAATACATTGTTTACATTACCCTAACTTGCACAAGTAAAAATAAAAGTTATATATTAAAACAATTTTAAAGCATCTGATAAGGGGCGTGGCTATGATGGCGGCCTGAGAGGACACTGACTCGTTTGGCTCCCCGGCCCTGAACCCCGTTTAGCCCCTTTATATGCCCGCAAATCCCTGGGAAAAGCAGGAGCCTTACCCCGCTGAGCTGAGGTTCCTGGTGCTGCACCTTTCGCCGAGGAACAAATCGAGGAGGCGGCCCCGGGAGTCACATTCCCCCCCGGAGCATGAGACCTGGTCCGGAGCTGCGGCGAAATGGCAGCCGCGCACTAAGGAGGCAGACGCTGCTCCCTGGCTGTGGGTGCTCTGCCGCGGGTCGGCGGTGGAGAACAAAGCGACTGGCGTGGAGGCCGGGACCCGGTGCAGGAAGGTGGGTCCCGGTGCAGCGCGTGTGAGTGCCAGCAGTGGAGGGGGCTGCGGCCAGTGTTAGATCCAGCTGGGAGTTACGAAAATTGAGGCCCTGGCTCTGGGCCTACGGAGAATGGAGAAGCGCGACCCCGCCGGCACCCAGAAGCAGTCAGGGGGCCCTGTGCGGCGGGCCATATTGAGCAGCCCTGTCCTGGTGTTGTGGAGCTGACCCCAGTGCTCGCTCGCCTGTGGAGTGCTTGGTGCGGGGGTGCTGAGGTCGACGCGGACAGAGCTGCAAGCCACGAAAATTGAGGCCTAGGCTTTGGGGCCTACTCGGACCGGACCGCCGGTCCGACGCTGACGGTGGGGAAGACGAAGATTGCCCCAGCGCTCCTGAGGAGCTTCGCCAGACCGCTCCAAGGGCCGGACCGCCCTACAGATCGCACTGCCCCGGAGGAGGGTTGGTGCCCCAGAGGTGAGGAGGGGCACGGAGGGAGCAGAGGTGCCCGGCAGCAAGCCACAGCCCGGACCGGTCGGGTTCGGCGGGGGTGCCCCGTAAGTGAGTGGGGGGTAGTCCCCTTGCAGAGTGGCTCCCGCTAGAGTCACTGATTACTCGGGAGAGGCCCGATTGCACTCTGGGTCACCTGGATGCCTTGGGGTGCACACTTGTCACAGCGGACCCCGTCTGGGAGGGCAGGCAAACCTGGCCCATCGGGGGTAGAGTGACTGAAGCAATATGGCCAACACGGGACGCAGGGGCGGCCGCACCATCACTGACACGCTGGTCAAAAGCACCCCAAAAGGGGAGGAGTCCATCACCCCTGGCAGCGCCGACTGGCACCCCAGGGCAGGAGGATGGAAGGGCCCCTATCACTAAGGCCTTCCTGGAGTCGCTCTTTAACTCCCTACGGGAGGACTTTCAGACTCTAAAACAAGACCTGGCCGGGGAGCAGCTCAAACTTCCCCGAGATGTGGAAAGTTTGGGGGAAAGGGTGTCAACTGTTGAGGAGGCAGACCACTCTCGGAGCGAAGAAGTAGAGCTTCTGCAGCAAGAGGTCCTCCGCCTCCGGGAACAAAAAATGGACCTCCAAGCGCACGCGGAGGACCTCGAGAATCGTTCTCGGAGGAATAATATACGGATCCGGGGAGTGCCATCTAAGGCGGAGGGGAACAGTGTCACTTGCTACTAGCAGGGATTGTTCAAGGAGATCCTAGGCGAACCTCTGAATTTGACATTCGCATGGACAGGAGGCACAGAGTTGGCCTGGCGCACCGAGCGCTGCCCCCCCCCCCCCGCCGGACATCTTGGTCTTTCTGCCTGGCTTTCCCTTGAAGGAAAGGATTCTGAAAGAAGCCCGCCAGAAGCAGCCTCTCCAATTCCAGGGCTATCCTTTGGCCCTGGTCCAAGACCTCTCGGCCATCACCTTGCAAAAGACGAAAGCCTTCCGAGTGGCCACGCCTTTCCTGCGTGATAATGGCATTCCCTATTCTTGGGGCCACCCCTTTAGGGTAATCTTTAAATGGAAGGGGACCCTGCACCAGCTCCGCTCGCACCGGGAAACTTGCGCCCTGCTGGGCATCGCTCTTGAGGAGGACGAGCACAAAGAAAAGGCATTGGCGCGACCATCGCAGGAGGGATCTACGCAATACTCACAAGGCGGATGGCAACGAGTAGGGCGTCAACGCTCCCCCAAGGTGAACTTTAAACCAGATCCGGCGCCAATGGCTCAGGGACAGGCGAGGGCCATACAGGAGGTGGTCAAGGACACGATAGCCTCGCACTGAGGCATCATCAACAGGGGATTCCCTTCATCGCACTGCGTCCACACGGGTGAGGGGGACGGGCGGGGGCCAACGAGGTTGCCACGGCCACATGCTCCATCACACTAAGTTTCTAATGGCCTGGACTGTATACCGATAGGCCTGGGACTATGGTTTGTGTTTTGACTCACATTGGGGGTTTTCTGGTTGGAGTTAGGGGGGAGGCGGGCGATGGGCGTTGGGGCCTGGGGGGAGTTCGGGGCGGGGGAGTGAGGACAGGGGGGGAAGCTGGGGGGTTGGTTGGGAGTTGGGGTGGGGGGAGGGGTGTCCAGTGCTCAATGTTGTGACTCTAATCCCGGTTGCTTTACCCACGCAGGGTTCCTCGCGCACCACACTATCCCGTGTGGCTACACCCGGCCAAGTCGGGCCTCACACACCAGCGCTACCTGATCTGCCATAGGGTATGCCTCCCACCACCTGTAAGGTACTGACCCTCAATGTGCGGGGCTTCAACAACCCAGTCAAACGACGAGCGATCTTGTCATGCCTGGAAAACGCACACGCAAACATATGCCTCTTGCAAGAGACTCACTTATTAACACGAGACTGCCACCGGCTGCGCTCCCGCAAATTCCCCACACAGTTCTTCTCCTCTGATCCGGCTAAGACCGCGGAGGTAGCAATCCTGGTGGCGTGACATTTCAAGGGGGAGGTACTCCACAAGAGTGCGGAGATTAAGGGGAGGCTGCATGCCTATCGCTTTACCCTGGGGGGTCTCACGTTCACGGTGGGATCAGTGTATGCCCCTAACGAGAGCCTAGAACAATATCTCCACTCGGCAATCACCGACATCACAACCACGCCCGACAGACACATTATACTAGGGTGTGACCTAAACTTAGTCTTCGATAATGTACTAGACAGGTCGAGCCACCGCACTCATCAAGTAGGGGCGCTCTCCCCCGGAGGCGTTGAACGGCTGAGGGATCTAGAGCTCCACGTTCTCTGGCGCACACACCATCCTCGAGATATAATACTCATACTACTCTAACGCACACAAAACTTATGCCAGATTGGACTACCTTCTAACATCAGGGCCAACATGCGCACTTACGACCTCGACAGAGATAGGAGTTATTTCACTCTCAGACCATGCACCAGTCACTGCCACGGTCACTTTGACGCCTACATCTTACCCCCCGAGAGTGTGGCGCCTTCAGGACACGTTATTGCATAGGAAGGATATGATAAAGCACATTCAAGGCGCAATCGAAGATTACCTCTCCCACAATGCCAACCCCGAAACATCTCTCGCGACGCAGTGGATAATTTATAGCCCTGTCTTCAGCCGAAAACAGGGACAGGCAGCGTAAACGCGATGAACTCACGCAGCGCGTTCATGAATTAGAACAGATGCACCAGAGGATTATCTGACCCGACGGAGTTAGTGTCTCGGACGACGCAGACATTGCGGAAGCCTTCTGTAAGTTTATGCTTCCCTCTATATGGGTGATCCACCGAATGGTCCAGAGGCTGAAGCCTACCTAGACTCGCTCCCACTCTCCTCACTGACTACAGCTCAAGCAGAACACCTAGAGAGGGACATCCGGGTGGAGGAGGTGATCGCCACTATCTCCAGGCTCAAACACGGGAGGGCACGGGGCCGGATGGCTTCCCAGCCATTTTTTGATAAGAAATTTTGCACCACGCTAGCTCCGATCCTCGCTCGCCTATTTAACATGTTTGCCGAACCTGGCGCGATACTCCCTGATCTCCTGCGGGCGTCCATAACGGTCTTTCCCAAGCCAGGGAAGGACCCGACCAGATGCGGGGCCTATCGACCGATATCATTGCTAAACGTAGACCTCAAACTCTATACAGGGATTTTGGCAGCCCGCCTAGTGCCCCACCTACCAGGCCTAATAGACCCAGACCAGGCCGGCTTTATTCCGGAGTGTCAGATGGTAGACAACATGAAGCGCATCACGCATCTGATAGAATTATCCACCTGCCTCCTGGGAGTCTAATGCTAGCGGTGGTCGCCGAAAAAGCGTTTCACCGAGTCCATTGGCCCTATCTAGACATGGTTTTAGCAAAGGTAGGAATTGGTGAGAAATTCCGCAACCTCATTTTTAACTGTTACAGATCCCCTACTGTAGTGGTCCGGGTAAACGGATATAGCTCAGCAAGTTTTAGCATTGAGAGGGGCACTAGACAGGGGTGCCCGCTCTCACCCCTCTTATTCGCCCTATACATGGAACCTTTTATCCAACTCGTGTGCCAGAACCGAGCGATCACAGGGATAAAGTTCGGGGTTTTACGCAGACGATATATTGCTCTCCTTAGACAGTCCACGAACTGCTTTACCAGCCTGTATGGCGGAACTGGACGCATTCGCCAAAGTGGCAGGTTTCAAAATGTACCCGGACAAGTCGCTTGCCCTGGACCTATCGCTCTCTCCCTCCACAAGAACTTATTTACAAGGCTTATTTCCCATCCAATGGGCATTGGGCACAATCCCATACCTGGGGATCCAGCTGGCCCCCTCACTTACCACTATGGCGGTGGCAAACTACACAGCACTCCGCCAGAAAATACGAGAGGAACTAGGACGCTGGTGACACTTCCCACTCTCCTGGCTAGGTAGGATTGCGGCAGTTAAAATGACTATCTTACCCCAAATTCTCTATCTCTTCCGGGCTCTACCCTTACGACCACCAGCCGGCTGGATACGACAAACGCAAGCTGAGCTTGCCCAATTCATCTGTCAGGGTCGGAAACCTCGAATGCGGAGGGCACTAGTCACCCTGGCCCCTGAATCCGGAGGTCTGGGAATACCGAACCTGCACAAATACTATCAGGCGGCACAATTGCGCTACCTGGTAGAATGGAGCAAGTGGTAGTCGGAGAAACACTGGCTCTTCCAGGAACAGGCTGTAGCAGGTAGGCCACTGCAGGAAATCCCCTTTCTCCGGAAGGGCCACATGCCAATTTGTATGCCTCATTCATCACATGCATCCCTATGGAGGTGTGGGACGCCACTAGCCTTTTACACGGCCTTACAACTTTCCCATCCCCACTCACACCGCTGGTAGATAACCCAGGCTGTACACCAGGCCTGGAGAAATTGGCCTTTGCGCATTGGAGGCCGGCGGCTTGCCGCTTTCTCTACCACATCTATAGCCTGGAGGGAGTGCTTCCATTTACCCATTTTAAGCAAGAGTATACCTTACCAGAGACAGACCGGATGCGGTACCTTCAAGTTAGACACTGGGCACTTCAGACAGACTTTTTTTACCATATGAACGGTGGCTTCTGTCTCGCACCTCAAATGCTAAACTCATATCTGACCTATACAAAATGCTGCAGACACCACAGACACACATCTATAACCCTGGCAGGGAAAGGTGGTAAAGAGAGCTGGGCAGGACTTTTAACCATAAAGAGTGGGAGAAGATTTCATACAGGGCACGACACTCCGCATACCACATAGAACTTACAGAGACACTCACGAAAATAACTACATATTGGTATTACACTCCGGAACGCTTGCATGAGATTTACAGTAGCAAAGAGAACCTCTGCTGGCGAGGCTGCGGCCAGGTTGGCAACCTAGTCCACCTATTGTGGGAATGCAGCCATCTTCAAGCGTACTGGACACAGGTGCTGGATGATGTAGACAAACACTTCCAAACAGAGCTACCGTGCTTTCCAACATACGTGCTGTTAGGGCTACCTAACCCCCTCACATACCCCTTGCGATCTCACAGAGGCCGCCAAATAGCCATTGCATTAGGCTCAGCAGTACAAAACATCCTCGCACACTGATGCACTGACACAGTCCCTTCCTTCACCGGCTGGCTGCACAAGTTGTGGCATGTGCTGGGCATGGAAAAACTATCACTCGCCATGGCGGGGGAGGGGGATCAGTATTAGGAGCTCTGGCAACCATTTAGATCACTCTTGATCACAGAATTCAGGGAACTCACCTGTCCCAGGTACCTCTGGCTGTTGAGGCTCACGGAGCCGCAAGAGACAGATCCCTAGGAGCGGAAATGGAGGGAACAGACCAGCGGATAAGCGAGAACGGGAACGTAGGGAGGGTTGTGAGCACTGGATGGGGGGATGGGGGGAAGGGGGGAGAGGCGTGGTGGAAGTTTTTCTTTTGTCACTATCACCTAGCCCGGCATTTCAGCGGCTGGGGGTTTCTACGACTATACCTTGGAGACTGCAACGTACCTGCATTGAAACCCATTTGCTTTAATGTCTTTGTGCCTCTGTATGATCAGAAGGTGATTGTTGTACTTATTGCGTTTCCTTTTTATGACATTTTCAATAAAAAAGAGTTAAACCATAAAGCGTCTGATAAAAAATAGACTTGGAGCGGTCAAATTCACTACTCCCCCTTCAACCTGCCCACCAGCAGTGATAGTGTTGGACGGGTCAGATTTATTATTCCCACACTCCAACTTAAGCAACAGTAGGGACAGTGGTGGACTTTGAAGGGATTTACTATTCTGACTCCGGCATAACAAACAGTTGTGTAAATGTTAAACTTTAGAAAATGTATATTTCATTTTCATTAGCCTAAATTAATACAGAATAAATTACACATATATACAAATACAAAAACAAATATATTTCTATAAACATATAAAAACATTTGTAACATTATATATGCGTAAATAATTGTAAACAATTCCAACAACCACAAAAATAAAATACATTTGTAACAAAAAACATGTTAGAAACTAATACTATTATAAAACTAATTATTATACAACAAACCTTAAAAATATTAGCATTAATATCCAAATAATTGAAAACAAGTAAATATTTAACACAAATAATTATGTAATTTAGAAATAAAACAAATGTATTACCATATTTTTAATTATCTAATAAATAACAAAAAAATTAATAACAATATTATCTACATGGCATATTAAAACTTTAAAAAAGTATTATCAATTAAAAAATAAAAATAGAACATATTCACACGGTATTGCTCTAAAAACCCAACAACCCACCCAAAAATATTGACATAAAACAGAAATATAACTACCAAATCAAAAAAGGCAAGTGAAGAAACTTTTAAACATACTTAAAATTTAAATAATACAATAAAATATAAATTTTATACAACGCAACTAACAAATAATATTATGTAGAACTATATTTTTAAAAATTAAATACATTTCTTAAAAAATATTTATAACACAATATCTGTGTTTCACAATATTTTTGAAACACTACTTTGGCAGAATATCAACAGAGGTACACCTGTCTTGGTGTTGTAAGGTGTGGATGTGAAAGGAGGTACTGAGGTACCTTTGATCTGCCCTTCAGGTAGGAGAAACTTCAGCCAAAGCTGCGTCCTTGTATGGAAATGTCTTTTAGCCTCCATAGTAATTGTTATTGAAGCACAGTGCTGATGGCTGTGAATACATTGAGGAATGGTAGTGCAGCTACCTCATATTGGTAGTGCAGCTACCTCCTTTACGTCTATGTTGGACATCTGGGCATCCTCTATGGAGAGCAGGACAAATGGTATAATTTGCTCTATAACCATCAGACTTAGAAAGGTTTTGAAGAAAAGTTGCTGAGAAGGTAGAAATTTAGCGGGGAAAGGCTGCAGGGATGTCCAAGAAGGGAGCAACGCCGGATAGCCGTGGAGCAAAGCCACAGTGAAGATTTTTACCTTTAGACTCAGTCGTCAAGATGGAAGTCGAAAATCTTCAGCAGGATGAAGCAGAAGGCTGTAGCCGAAGACAATTCCATGATATCAGATACCACTTTGTGAAGGACTGCTGAAATTGATTAGCTAGTAGCGGGAGAAGCCATGCAGTCAATCCGACCAGCGAAGCACCTTGAGCAGGTTCTCAAGCACTTTTTGGCCAAATTTTTTATAAGTCCTCAGTTGTGGAAATTGGCCATCTGGGAACAACATCATTAATCACCACAACCAAGGGCCCAGGAGTACATGGGGATCTTTGGGGGGGGGGGGGGGTTCAGGACTCACTCAGACTGGGTCGAGGTGAGGGTTCAAGATGGTGGGAGACTGTTATGTTCCTGTGGCTCTAAACATGAGGACAGCAACTAGACTTGAAGTCACTGGGTGCAGGTGAAGATGCAAGGCTAAACATTATGGCTGTCCTCTGAGGGTTCAAGGCAGGCACCAGACAGCAAAGCAGTCCAGGTACAGCAGCAGACTCGTAGAGTGCACAGTAGGTCACAGCAGCAGGCAGTCCTCTGAGAGTCCTTCCGTAGGGCTAGAAATGAACATGTCTGAGAGCCCTATTTTTATACCCTGGTGCCCTACTCTGAGAAGGTAGGAGAAGTTTTTGGAAAGGTCTTTGAAGTTCTAGGAGTTTCCTGCCTCCCCTTCCCTGGCTCCAATCTGGTTGCACTGACAATATAGGGTTGTTAAGTTTATTGTGAGGAGACTGGGCACTGACTATTCAGGTGTAAGTGGGACTATGCTCATTTGCGACCCCTTCCCCATCCTGCCTGTTGATGGGCAATTAAAGGTCTGCAAATATCACTATTGTGTGAATGTCTGGAGGGAGTTCACAAAGTCTAACTGTCAGCTACACCCAGTCATGTGAACTAAGACAGAGTGCAGGCACACAGGGTTAATGGCAGGAACATGTCAACGTTCTAAAAGTAGCAGTTTTCAAATGTGTAATGATAAATTAGATATTACCATTAAAGAGGGTTTATCATTACAAGTATATAGGTACCAAACATGACTATCCTACTCCAGCTCAATCAGGAATTGTATTAATAGTTATATTAAGTAATCCCCAATGCTAACCTATTAAAGGGGTAGGCCTCATAGTGAAAAACACATTTTTCCGTTTTTCATTACCAGGACATGTAAAGCTAAAAAGTATATATCCTACCCTTTACCTACACAGCACCCTGCTCTGCAGTGGCAGGCCTGCAACATGCTGGAAAGGCTACTTAGGTGGGTGGCACAATCAGTACTGCAGGCCAACGAGTAGCATTTAATGTACAGGCCCTGGGCACATATAGTGCACTTTACTAGGGACTTACAAGTAAATTAGATATGCAAGCTGTGGATCCACCAATATTACCATGTTTTAGGGAGAGAGCACATGCACTGAAATACTGGTTAGCAGTGGTAAAGTGCATAGAGTCCAAAAGCCAACAAGCAAAAATCCAGCAATAAGTAGGAGGAAGGCAACAAGTTTGGGGGTGACCATGAAGAGAGGACCATTTCCAACAATACTTAAAATGATATCTATTGCAAAATTCATAACGTGAAAAAAAATGAATTTTTATGAAGTCCTTGCATCTATTTCCAATTTCTAAAAAACTTCTTAAACAACCCCAGATTGCAGAAATTATATTTTCTGGAGTTCTTATGCTTTAGAAATTCTGTTTTATTGAGGTATTTTTTACTTTTTTAACAAAATATCGAACAATTCTATTATGATTTTAAAGGCATGTTTTGTATACTGGATTTTTTGTGTGTATGCCATTGGCACTGAATGGTGCACAACTATTGTTCTTCTTTATTTCATCACTCATCCAGTGTGTCTTTTGTTATCATTTTGACAGGAATTATTTTGTCGAAAGCCTTGTCCTACCAATTTTGTAATTTGTTTAAGGTAGTTATTTGCTCAGGGGTTGAGATTGCTATCAGGTGAACTCCAAGTTCTTCTACCTGGAGTTTGTTCCACTGTCTGTCGGGTTCCAAGATTAAATAAGAGTTGCTCATGGGTTGCTCCTAGGTTTTGAAGGAAAGAAATATTATGGTGGTGAATGCTTAATGGAAGTGATCACTTCCTTTGGTCTTAACTGATTCTAAATAAAATTCTGGATCCCTCGCACTCAGGTTTTCGACCGGGTTTCAGTATTGAGACCGAGGCAGGTAATGGACGCGGGAGGATCAGTAGTACTAATCCTATTAGATCTCTCTGTGGCTTTGGATACCATCTCACACTCAAAGCTTGTGGAGAGATTATACTCCTGTGGCATTCAAGGTACAGCCTTAAAATGGCTGCAGCACTTCATGTCAGACAGAGTGCAAACCATTAGGGCCATACTTGTCAGAAAAAAATGTGTTTGGATAGGGGCGTACCTCAGGGCTCCTGTCTAATCCCGACTTTATTCAACATATATATGGCCCCTCTGGCAAAAATTGTAGAGCATCTAGGCTTTGAGATAATTTCAGCTTATGTTTACTATTGGCCCTAATCTAGAAGCAGAGAAAATGTGGTTCTCCGTCGATATGCTTGCAATCTCCAACTGGATGGCGGAGAACTGCCTTCAGCTGAACCCTGCAAAAACCGAGGTCATGCTAATGGGGAAAGCCTCAGCCATTTGGTCAGATGAATGGTGCCCCTACAACTAGGAGCAGCTCCCGTTCCTACACAATGTGTAAAAAACTTAGGTCTAAAACTGGATCAGACATTAACAATGAAAGACCACATTGCTGCCACTACCAGTTCCTGTTATTATAGCCTGCATCTACTGCACAAGATTCTTCCTTCTCTGCCCACTACTCATCATAGAACTCTGGTTCAAGCTATGGTGATTAGCAGATTAGACTATGGTAACGCTCTGATGGCTGAAGTGGGAGCGACCTTGCTTGCTAAACTACAGGTGATCCAGAACACTGTTTCAAGAATGATCCTGTACCGCCCAGCAGGCTCTTGCTCTGGCCCCTTGCTGAGAGAGTTACACTGGTTACCCGTGAGGAAGAGATCATTCTTCAAAATTTGCTGTCTCACCTACAATGCTTTGAAAGGCAAAGGTCCTTGCTATCTGCAAAAGAAACTCGTAAAACACGTACCTTGCAGAAATCTTAGATCCAGTACACTAGTCCTTCTACAGGTGCCCCGTATACGTCTTAGTTGCACAGGGGGGAAAGCTTTTTCGTATCTTGCCCCAAGATACTGGAATAAATTACCTATGGCTCTGCGTGAAATTTCCTTATATAGTACCTTCAGTAAACAACTAAAATCTTACCTATTTTAATTTTGATGTTGGTCTGATTTCTGGTTCTCAGCGCCAAGATGCCCCAGGGTGAGTTGTGCCCTATAGAAGTAACTGTAACATAACATAACATAACATAAATTGCAGAACACATTGTTCAGCATATGTCCTGCTATGTGTGTAGCTGTGTTGATTATGCTACCAAGCCCCCAACTAACTTCAATGCTTTTTGATTGAAGCATGATTACTTTGTCAAACCAAATGTTCAAGTCGCCAAGGATGCTCATGTTAGGCTATTTGATGGATATGTTTGGCATGGCAACAAGGAGGGCGTGTGGGAAGTCTCAATGACTCAGTTGTGGTCTGTACAGTAATAGGAATGTACAGGAGAATACCGGGGTATGACGGCATTTTGTTAGTCATGGCAAGCAGCCTGATAGTCAGTTTTGGTGACCGCAATTAATTCTCTGAATATTACAGCTAAGCCTCCTCCATATGGGTCAAAGATGGATTTTTGTTCAAGGTATGTTCAGATTTAGTGAGGGTGGGGCTAATGTTCACTCTATTGAGACAGGCAGGTACAAGAAATAGGTAAATATTCTAATTTATTCAGTATCTGTTAACAGAATCGAGTTCTCTATACATACCTTGAAGACAGCTGAGCTTATGGCCACTGTGACATTGCATCATTGTCGGAGAGATGTTTTACGTAAATGGGCATACTACATGCTGGGGAACCTATGAGCGCTGCAAGCCATCTTGCTGCGCTGAGCTGGGTCATTAGGAAAGTATACAATGCATTCCTGTGCTTTCCTCTGTGGTGGTGAAAAATGTGCTGCCTAGCACCAAATGCGTTGTAGAGATGATTGTTTTTGGGCAGGTACTGTTGCAAAATATATACGTTTATCCATACAAATTCATGTGTATGCACTTCAAAAGATATCATGCTTAGATAGATCACATTAACATGAGGCCTGAAGCTCAAAAGGGCTTCCTATCTGACCTTGACTGGACAATCTTCAACAAACTATTCTGTACCCCCTTAGAGGTCCCATTGCTTGTCCTGACTACATGATATTTCTTAATCTGGTTGTGCAAGTTGCTTACACAGTGCCGAGCCAGCCTTTCTGGTCTGCTCATACATAGCTGTTTATAATTTGCATGGTGCAGACATTGCACATCCATGTTAGCCCTATTTGGCTTGGTGCCTTATTCTAGTTCCGCTGACATGGCATTTCAAACTGTATATAGCACCTAGAAACTTGTCACTCTAGTAAGAAGCGGTCTGAGAGCACCTAAGGCAGGAGACCTGACTTCTTCCTTGCTAATAAGAAATGATGCATGCTTTTGGTACCAATAAATACATTTCACTCTGTTTCTGAGCAAACCTGCTATGTCTGGTGAGTTTCATTAATTTGCTCCTGGGAGGGTGCCAGTATTTCCCCATCAAAATGGTGTCAGAAAGTCGGAACATTGGAGGACTGTGATGTCACCAGTTGGTAAGTGAGATGTAAGCTAAATAACTAACTTGTCTTGCCGCAAGTGACCTTTCAGTCTTTCAAATGTGTATTTAACACATAGTATTAATAAAAGGGGCATTGACTGGCATTTAAAATAGACAGGGGACTGTAGAGAATGTTTTTAAAATAATATCTGTATCAATACACTAATTGATATGTGGCATGCACTGCAGGAGAGCCTGGGTTAGAGAATAATTTGTGTACCTACACATATAAGAAGTACTGAAGCAGGTGACTGATAAGTAACTAAGTTACTTTATGTCAATAAATATTGACAAATGGTTAGACCATTTGGGGGTTTTATAAAATCCATTGCAGTAAACCCTATGCTAAGATGGGGTATTGATTTTACCCAGAAAAAGAAACCCTCCCAGAACATAGTGAGTGGAGCTTCTGATTTGCGGAGTGCACCGGAAAACAGGGAAATGGTTTTGAAATATGCGTAGTTATGTCATAGATGAATCACTGCATTTGAATAGGGTATTGATCCTTACTACTGGGCCGCTATGTTTCCTTGATTTATTTTAAAAATGAAGCACATTAGTG
Organism: Lissotriton vulgaris; assembly: GCF_964263255.1. NCBI lineage: Eukaryota > Metazoa > Chordata > Amphibia > Caudata > Salamandridae > Lissotriton > Lissotriton vulgaris. The sequence goes on from NC_141691.1 coordinate 1,916,319,029, forward strand.
CATGAGAGAAGGAAATTGGTTTTATATGTGATGTCTGGCTGGTCCGTAACTGTTGATTTTCCTTTTTTTCCACTGCCTAACAACTTTTCCCTTGTAGGAGACCTTTTGAATTTATCTTTCAGGGTGTAAGCGCACATTGTGAGTAAAAAGCAACATTTCACAAGACAGGATCTCAGATGAAAATCATGGTAAGCTCACTAGAAAGCTGTTAAAAAAAATGCCAGGAGAGAAAAATTCAGAAGAAGGAAAGAATATGAATTATAGAAATTATGTTAAGTGGCTGCACTCTACTATGGACAGTGAAGCAGTAACAAAGTATAGCATAAAAAAGAGACTGGATTTGCATACATTGTCCTGTATTTCATAGAAGATATTTTGTGTTTGTTTATGTACCTAATTGATGTATTAACAGGGGTGTGGAATTTAATGAAATATCTACTTGTCCATGAGGCAAGTTGCTTCATATATTTACTTGTCCTGTAAAAAAAAAACACTTCTCCCTTTTGTGCCATGCAATGCTGCAACAAATTATGGCAGCAATCTCATTATATAAGAGTTCTTATATAGCATCTCTCATTATGCCAGTGCTCGTACCTTAGTAGGGTTTGAATACTAGCAATTACCTTATGTTGCCACGTTTCTGCAGGTCTACATACTGGGGCTGAAATTAGTGGTAAGCAATAGTTCCAGAGTTGGAATGCCCTTTTGAGTCTGTGCAAACCTACTAACTTGCATGTTTAAGGGTTTTCACCAATTCTTCTCAAATCTTCTCATAATGAGAAAGGTTGGAAATGTACTCTTGACAGTGGCAGACGTAAAACTTCTTCCAGGGTTAGGAAAAAAGTGGTTGGAGGAAAAGTGAACTTGGAAACATTCAGATTTTCACATGAGCAAATCTACACATGCAGATTTGCTCATGGAAAAATGCAGTTCCCAAATATTTTCCAGGAGTACTATTTCTTGGCCTGCTTCTGTAAATTCTTCTGAATTCAAGGAAACCATATATATGTAAGGATATATACCATGCATGCACTTTTGAGACTTTCTTTAATAATTGGGCCTCTAATTAGGCCTGGTGGTCACAGAGAAAAACGAATGTGTGTGTTTTTACAAAACTAGGTTTTAAATTAGTATGAAATAGCACTTACAAGCCAGTGCCTTAAAGACAAATAGTCATGAAAGTTCTAAAATATAAGTTGATTATTTTGGATAAAAGAAAAAGGATGAAAGTTCTTATAATCTCTAATACCACTATTGTGACAATCTCATAATATTTAGCACTGTTTTTTTTTTTTTTTTGATTTTTCAAAACCTTTATTATTCTCATCAATTTGTACACTGCTATTTAGCCAACAACCCGGAGGCAGGCAGCCAATTTACGTAGCGTTTCTTTGTCTATACGGATCCATGATGTACATTTATGCAAATACTTATCATTTGTACATAACGTAATAACCAACTTAACAAACTGTAAGCGAGTGTCGTAAAATGGCGAGCAGTATTCTGAATGAGTGTACATGAATATATCTACATTTGTCTGCTTTTCAGTATGGCTTGTCGTGCACTATGGTCCACACACTCACACTCTTCTGTCTAACCCTTACTTTACACCTCAGTCACTGTCATTCCCCCCCGCCCCATCCAGCCAGACTACCAATGGCTGCCATATGTCCAACGGCCTTGAGCGCTGCGGCATCATGTCCCAGTAAGCAGTCAACTGGTCCTTACAGTACATTGCAGATTTAACCCACTTTGATATTTTCGGCGGAGCCCTTTGCTTCCAGTGAATCGCTATTTGCCATTTGGCCAGCAGCAACAGCAGGGCTACCAGCCTCCGGGATGCACTTGGTACCTGCATCACAAATCCCAGGAGTGCCACCAGCGGGTCAGGGCCTATAGGTGTTTCCACTGTCTGCCCTATGCTATGAAATACCATCTCCCAAAACCTGTGTATTGGTCCACACACCCAAGCCAGATGATAGAATGTAGCCTCCCTGTCGCCACATCTCCAGCAAGATGCATCCGCCTGCAAGCCCATTTTAAATAGCTGTTTAGGTGTGCGATACGTTCTGTGTAAGTAGTTGAAATGTATAAGTCGCAATCTATAATTGGGCGAGAGGTGTTCAAGTTGTGTGCAGCAAAATGTCCATTGTTTTTCTGTAATACTGATGCCTGCTTCTGCCTCCCATGTCAACCTTGAGTCAGTGTGCGGAACAGGTGTTGCATTCTGTGTAGCCCTATAGATGCGTGTTATCAACTTATGCGAGGAGTTATTCGAAAGTACGTCCTCCAGAGCCGCCAGCGATGCTGGGGCCTCAGGGAACCCAGGGTATCTGTGTTTGCACGCCGCCCTCAGTTGATAGTATAGTAATAATTCTGAGGCCGTCGGTTCGGCCGACGCTATCATATTTTGTAGTGTAATGAAAATGTCATCTGGGTACAGGCCGCCTGCCACTTTCAGGCCACAATCGTGTGCCCTCCGTACTATTGCCGCGTCTGTCAGGGGCCCCAGCAGTGGGTTACCCTCCAATGGCATGCTCGGGGCATATAGTTAATTTAAACCTGCTCTTTTTGCGATACCCGTCCACGGCCAACGCACCACTTCTACAGTATCAATGTCCTCTTGTGAGCGTTTGTACTTCTTGTACGCCGCTGCTTTTAGTGGGCAGGGCGCCGCCACATCAGTCTCTATTGCCACGTGAGGTTGGTAAGGGATCGGGTGTTGCCAGTAATGCAGGTATTGGGCCTGCGCACTATACGCATACAGCTCGAAGTCCGGGGCTGCCAGACCTCCCTGGTGGAACGGAAGTGTAAGAAGATTCCAGGCCACTCTAGGCGGTCTGCCCGCCCAGACCAGTTCGATTATAGCAGACCGAAGGCGACAAAAAAACGCCATAGTTAAGGGCAAGGGTATGTTTATAAATAAATAAAGAAATTTGGGGACCAGCACCATTTTTGCGATGGCTATGCGGCCCGTCAGTGACAACGGCAGTGTCTTCTATTTTTTCACTTTGCTCTCAAGCCAGTCCATTGCCACCCCGAAATTCGACAGCCAAATATCCTGTATGGAGCGGCTTATTTTAATACCTAGGTATTTGACTTCATTCGCAACCCAATCTATTGGGAATTCAGTGTGACATTTATTTGTACCGTCCATTAATGGCAGCATCGTTGATTTCGACCAATTTATGTTAATACCAGTGAGCCCACTGTAACGTATCACCTCTCTCATCAGTGGGTCAAAGTTCTCTGCCGGATTCATCATGTATATGGTGACATCGTCGGCGTACATGGATACGAGCAGGCCACGTGATGTAAAGCCAATGCTTCGCTGAGTATGGTGTTGGCGCAGGCGTGCTGCAAGCAGTTCGGTTGCTATAGCGAACAGCAATGGCGACAGTGGACATCCCTGTCTAGTCCCTCTGGTAATAGTAATAGGAGCAGATATTTGTCCATTTACTCGCACTCTAGCAATCGGGTTGTTGTATAGAATGCTGATTCGTTTAGTGAACATCGAACTGAATCCCATATGGGTAAAAAGTGTAAGCAGAAACTTCCACTCTAGGGAATCAAATGCTTTTGTCGCATCCAATAATGCGGCAGCGGCTTGCACCTTGGGGTCTAGGTAGTGCAGGAGCCCAAACAGTACCCTCAAATTATGCGAAGTGGACCTTTCCAGTACAAACCCCGATTGATCAGAGAGCGCTATGTGCGGCAACATATATTTAAGGCGGTCCGCAAGCAATTTCGCATATATTTTGGCATCAATATTTATTAGCGAAAGTGGGCGATAGGAATCTGGGTTAGTGGGGTCTTTGTCAGGCTTAAGTAGTGCGATTATCATTGCCTCGCGCATCGACTGTGTAAGCATGCCTGATTCAACTGCTTCTTCAAAGACCTGATGCAGTCTTGGGACAAGGATGTCTGCATATTCTTTATAGAAGTCTGCCGTTAGCCCGTCGGGGCCTGGTGTTTTGCCTGGTGGCAGGCTAGCTATTATCGCACTTATGTCTTCTTGTGTGAACGGTAAATCCATATACTGCCTGGCCCCATCGTTAAACCATGCTAAGGCTATAGTACCCAGATAGTCTGTTAGGACCTGGTCGTCCGGTGTCACCCTGGATGTGTATAGTGTCTCGTAGTAATTAGTTATGACATCAAGTATGGCATGAGGCTCCCTCACCGTGTCGCCCCCCTCATCCCTGAGCTCTAAGACATAGTCCATCCCTCTCTGTGCTCGAAGCATGTTCGCCAGTGTCCGCCCAGCCCGGTCGCCCTCACCATATCGCCTAGCCTGACTATCTTTAGCTAGGAACGCCACCTCCCTGTCCGCCTCCTCTTGGTATTGAGTTATTTTAACCCTGAAGTCAGCACGAACTCTATCTGTTGGCGTTTCAATTAGTTCAGCTTGAAGCGCAGCTAGTTCCGTCTCTAATTTACTCAAGGTGTCTCTGATTGATCTAAGTACCCCAGTTTTCAGCGACATGCAGTATCCTCTTGTTACCACCTTGTAAGCCTCCCATAGTGTACCTGGGGAGTCCACTGAGCCTTCATTGAGCTCAAAGTACTCTTCCCGTTTGTCTCTCAGCTCTTGCTTGAATATCAGATCTCGCAGTGCCCAGGAAGGGAACCTCCAGCTGAATGGCTGGACATACTGTGATGGTGTAGACAGTGTCAGACAGACCGGGGCATGATCGGACAATGACCGCGGCAGGTGGTTCACCTCGCTTGTTAGGGCGTGGATGTCCCTGGACAGAAGCCAATAGTCTAGTCTGGACCATGCAGCTCTATGTATTGTTAATCATGTGCCTTCCCGGATCCCGGGGTGTAACGCCCTCCATGACTCTACCAATTGCGCATCAGTTATGATATCGCCTAGCGCTTCTGCTGCTCTAGGGTGGTGTTCCCTTACTGCCCCCTGTCTATCCATGTCGTCCGATAACACAACATTGTAATCCCCACCCCACATAATCGCGGCCGGGCCACGAGCCTGAATCTTGTGCCACGGGTTGCAGTAGAAATCAGGGTTGTCGTCATTAGGGCCATAGACATTCACCAACACTAATCTCATGCCACACAACATTCCCACCAACATCACAAATCTGCCTTCATCGTCTTTGACTTCCTCAAATGTTTTCCATTGGAGGCCCCGTTTTACCAGTATCGCCACCCCACGTGAGTAGTTAGAGTATGACGCCTGTACAATCTTACCCCATCAATTGTGTCTGAGCAAGTGTGCAGCATTCGCAGTCAGGTGAGTCTCCTGCAGGAAGCATATGTCTATATCTTTTCTGAGCAAGAACGCTTGCACCAATCTAGCCTTTCTTCTATCATTCATGCCTCTCACATTCCAGGTTAGACATTTTATGTACTTCACGTCTGCATTAGTGAGATATATGTTCCCCATCTCATTTTATACCCATACAGCTTCCTGTCTTTTCTGTCTCCATTTGAACAGTGTGGCACGTCCCGACAATTTCCCCGGCTACAGCCTGTACAGCCAACCATAGAGTATTGCATGATGCCGTTGCCTACCAGGTAAACCAGGCGTTCCAGCATCCAACACTTCGCAGTTTCTAGCTTTATACGACTTGTTGCTTAAAACCAAACATAGAACCCCATAACATCCCAATTTTAAGTCATCACACTCCCCGCCCGCTCCAACCCCCCAATTAGGTTGTGCAATTCCCCCCCTATATTCCCCCCCAACTACCAAAACATCCTCAAACCTCTTCTTCAGTAACATAGAAATGGGAATCATCCCCTGGGGTACGCAGGTTGGTCTCCTTCTATCCCTGTACTTTTGCCAGGGTGATCGAGCGCTGGCCTGGTTGTGACCGCTCAAGGACCCCCCACCCCCACACGCATATATGAGCTTGTCCACTTATCTGTACATGGCGACCTCACAGTACTCCGGTCAGGCACTCTGGACATTGGCAGGCGGTCACAATAGAGTCCCGTGCGAATTCCACACCGCACCACCAGTATTTACTCAACGTCACTTAGTCTTTCCTGCTCATCCGGTTCCTCAGTGTGTGCCTGATTTTTGTGATCCCTCGCCAGTTGTTTCGCATATTGTAAAGCCGCTTTTGCGTCCACAAAAAAGGATGGTCTGCCCGGGCCCTGCACCCTAAGTTTCGCCGGATATATTAGCGAATATTTAGTGCCTATTTGCTGGAAAATCTTTTTCGTTGGTACGAACTCCCTCCTGGCTGCTTGAACCTGCATGGTGAAATCCGGGTATATTGCGATTCGATTGCCCTTATACTGCAGATCTTTTATATCTCTTGCCATGCGCAATATCGTGTCCCGATCTCTATAGTTCATTACTCGCGCAATAATGGGCCTGGGTGGCGCACCTGGTTTGGGTCTGGGCCCAAGTGTTCTGTGTGCCCTTTCCACTAGGAACATCTGTGACAGCCCGACCCAAAAAGTTCTTTCATCATCTCCTCGACATAAAGTTCCATGCAGGCAATATCTGTCGATTCCGCCACGCCCGTGATTCGGACGTTGTTGCGCCTCGAGTGCGCCTCCAAATCCTCGTTCTTCTGTTGGATTAGCGCCAGCACTTTGTCCATGCCACGTATTTTTTTGTCTAGGTCAGTTTGACTTTCTTCTGTTTCGGTCACTCACGTTTCTAGCACCCCTACTCTCCCCTCCTGTTTATCCATTCTTTTAGTGATACTATCCATGCGTGCGGCCAAATCGTCCATCTTGTGATCTATGCCTTGCAGGCTAGTTTTCAGTTCCTGGAACATGGCTTTAATGTCCGCTGCCTGCGAGTCACTCTGGCCTGCCTTTGAAGCTTCATCCTCTTGTTGTTCTTGCCCAGCAGTTTTTTGTTTGGTTTTGTCAAATGTGAGTCTTGGCTGCCTCGTGTCCGGCTTGCCCATTGTTGCTTACTGACGCGGCTGTGAGGTAGGTGCGACGGAGTCTCAGTAGTATAGAGCCAGTATCTCGCCTCTTTAAAGGTCTCAGCGCTATATGTCTCCAGTATATTCCACCAGCAGTGTCTTATGCACCCAACCACCAGCAGGTCTATTCTCCACTTCGCACCGCAGAGCACGTCTCCCCCAGCTATGTGCACGTGTCTGTAGTGCGTCCCGGGGGTTGCCTCCCGTCTCAGGCGGGCCTCTCCTGATGAGCTAGTAACTTTCCACCCCGCTCCGATTGATGCTGACTCCTATTAATTTCACTGAGTATGTCCCAGTGGGTTTTTGCGTCGGGTCGGGTGAAAGCACAAAATGGGCGTTCGCGCCCTTTTTCCTCTATGTCCCCAGGTGCCGCGATCAGGCGTTCCGTCCCGTAGCAGACCCCGCTCCCGGTCACCCGAGTGCCACGGTGTACCAGGTCGCCGTTTGTGCCACAGCCGCAGAGTGGATGCTGTGGGCTTCAGGAGTTATCACGCTGGGAGCACGCAGCTAGTGATTGTACGCCGACCGTTGCACCACCTCAGCAAACATGGCTGCCCAGTTCCTCATCCCCTGGGACCGGCACAGACGCGATGCCCCAGCGCAGTTATATCTTCCTGGGCAGCGCAGGGCTCTGTAGCATATCCCGCCTACCTTCTTGGGTCTTAGCCTAGACCGCACGCCAGTGGTCACCTCAGTCCGCAGCATGTGTTCCTACCGCGTATCCTCCGTGGCTCGCCCTATTCCTCGGATCGCGATGCAGCACAGGGTCCTCTCCGCTTTCTTCAGCTCTTATTTCGAATGGCAGGTGGTTCGATGTACATTCCGCATTCCGCCGTTTCCTCCGATTATTTGGTTTGTGCCGTTAGTCCGCTGTCTCAGGGCCCACCCGTCTGGCGGTCCGCCCGTCTGCGGCGTAGCACTGGTCCCCCTCGGGCTGTGAATTTACGCCAGCTCCCGGCTTCCGCCCGATCTCCAGGCCTCTATTCCGCTCGCGGTCAGTCATTGATTTCCGCTCGCAGGCTCTCGCTAGGGATCACAAATTACCGCCATGCAGACCTTATGTCTTCGTGTGTACTCCTGAGGTCTTAGGGTCCGAGACTCCACACCAGAATCGCCGATAAATGCCGGATTAATTAGCTCGATCGGTGGAGCTGCGGTTACAGGCAGCCCTTACGCTCTGCAGCCAAGCCACGCCCCCATATTTAGCACTGTTGAAAATTATCCTGCGCAAAGTATATACCCAGATTTCAATGTGCACATTAAGATTTATCTCCAACTGGTTAAAGTATGTTGTTGCACCACATAAAAAAGGTGAATATTAGTTTCTCTAGCAATCACAATTTTACTGAATATTAGGGCACTTACAAAGTTATGCAATGAGTAGCTGTACAGACATGAAAATTACATTGCAAGCCTTTATGCAATCTTTTACTTTTATGCACAAGAATTCTGGGAGAAAATGATGGCATTCTGAAAACTAAAATTTTTAGCCAATTTCTTTAGGTGCTAGCACGCACAGTGCACAAGAAATAAATAAATAATAAAAGTGCACCATACCTTTCAATTATAAGCACACAAGCACAGAGCAGGAAAGATTTTCAGTCATGCTTCCTAAGAGATACCACGGAGGCACGGACCCTCAGTCTAGCTTCTTGAGAAGTTTCTTTGAACAAATAAGCCACATGGGGTAACGTCGCTCAGAAAAGGGAGAGCAGGTTTAAGGGTCAGAAGGCCAAGTTCTTTATTTAGAACCGACCAGCCTTACTGCATGTACCAATTTCCACGCAGGGAGCCACTGTGACAGTATGTGATTTCCACATTACACTATAAATGCCTGTAATGTTACAGAGTAGTTTATTAAACTGATTTTTTTAAAAAAAAATTAAATATCCTGATTCTACCATTGTAGGGTACAACACTACAGGTAAATGTATATTTTGCTCTAATGATATCTGAGGCTACAATGTGCCTAGGGAAATTAGGGTCAAAATTAATTCTCAATTCATGTTAATAATATTAGGGATATCGCCATCAGTAATTTAACTAGATTTAATGAATGAAAGAATTTACCTAGTTGTAACAATGAAATTATGGCCTTGAATAAGCCTTCCTGGAACTAGATTGGATACCTAAGATCTGTTTTAAGTAACATTAGCTAAAGGAAATTGCATATTCTGTTAGGAACAAATGAATAACTTTATCAAGGGGTGCAGCATAGACACTAGAGAGTATATAAGAGTATGGTATCAGTTTTATGGTTGCACGGTGTTTCAGGATGAAAATATCAGACATGCCCAAGGAGAATCTCGTGTTTCCACCAAGGTAGAAGATGTTTCCACTAACGTGGGAGATGAAGGGATACATTTCACAATTTTAATATGAATAATTATAATTATTTGCAGCTGTATATATATAAATATATATTTTTTAATAAATGGAATTTACTCAAAAATACCCAAGGATTGGTTGGTACAGGGCACTTACTGCCTGCAGCTTCAGTAAGGATTCTCTGTTGTACACAACCTCTGTAGCGCACTTAGGAATGTGTTGAGAGATGATGAATGATGCTGTTAGACTGCAGTTGTTATATAAGAAAAGGAAATGGATGGATGTACACATAACTAACAATAAGGTTAGAGATCTAGGGAATGGAGAGGTTTTGAAAAAATGCCCTCACCCTAAAGTGATATTTAAAATAAAAAAAATAAAAAGAGAGGGTGGTGATAACACTGCGCGCTGCTCCCCGCTGCCTTTAACCTGCTACTACCACCTTGCTACCACCTTGCTACCACCTTGCTACTTCCATCGCCGTACCACTTAAAGTACTTGCGGTGCCCTGCCTAATTCTGCAGCAGGAGGCGGAAGCTTTCTGTTCACCTTGGCGTTCACCTTGGCGACCTTGCAGTGACTCACAGGCATCTTCCTGCTTAAGTGCCGGCACAGCTGGGGGACTTGGAGCAGTTTGTGCCGCAGCGCGAAAATGAGCTTGGTCCCAGGCGCCAGGTGCTGAGGAGCAGAAGAGGAACCAGGGGGAGCTGGGAGCTGTACGCACAAGGTGAGGTGTGGCAGTTCCCCCCCCAACTGCACTGTACCACACCAATATTGATCTACCCAACTGCCCAAACCACCTGACAGCTTGCCCTGACTCCCATTTTGTGATTTCCTGTGTACCGGTGTACATCGGTTTTGAATAATTTCCAACCCCCATCTACCTCTCAGGGTCAACCCCCTGTTTCATCAGTGAAAGGGGGATAAAAGCTAGGAAGAAGGGGGGTCTCACAATAACTCATAAAGGGGATAATATGAAAAAAACCCATAAAAAGATAAGACAATTCCCTAAACGTAAAATGGCAAAATTACTTTTCCTACAAAATCCCGATTGTCAGAGTGAACCCCAAAATACAATGTTGGAGGGTTGTCCTAAACTGCCAGTTGAGGAGGGTGCCCCCAGAGACCTGATTACAGTACACTGTACATTAGACAGGGGTATGGGGGCGATATGAATGGCAGAAATTCCAACAAGCCCAGTGTTACATTCTCCACAAGTACCCTATCCCCTCCAGACCAGTGAGTTGCCAGTTCCCTCAACCGGGGGGGTTTATAAAGGGAGGTGAGGCTGTTATTCTTCAGACACGTCCTAGAACATTGGGGGCCAGAGTGGATGCAAGCTTAATGGTGGGGTCACAGGTACTGGGTAACTCACAGATGGGATCTAATAGATCTCTCTCAGGGACAACAATATTGTATAACAGAAAGTCAGATATCCCAATTACCACTACAGTATTTTATCTAACTACTCAGTTTAATGAGGAGGCACAAGCTGTCAGTTTTGGCGATAGAGTGCCCCTATGGATCCCTCCAAAATGCGTTGTAAAGAAAGATAATGGGATGCAGAAGGTTTCTGTTGTAGTGGTTAACTCCCTTCTTCTTTCTTCACATCAATGCTCTCTCTGTTCAGCCTGCATGACAGTAGATTAATGTATGATGTCATGGAATGTTGGTGTGTGGACTAGTGGAGAGCGTCAGTTGGAGGATGAGAGGCTGAGCAGAGGGAGACTGCTCCTGGTGGGGCTGTACATCCTATACATCTTTACTTCTATCTTATTTACCATCCTACCTTCATCTTCTACAACTTTACTGAAACTAATAAAGGAACTACTTTGGAACTACCACTCGGCTTACCCCTTGGACTATTTATTCACAGCAGTTTCCTCTTCCATTGTGGATTTTATCTGACTATTCGACGGTGAAATCTGCCCGGTAAATAGAGGATTCATTTTCAAGCTCTTTCCTGATATAGAGGCATTAAAGTTGGTGGAAAGTAGGGATATCTCGTTCATGAAGATTAGCTTCTTTTATACCAGGGTCGTTTTTAGCTCTCTGATTGTGACAAATTTGGTCCTGCAAAACTGTGATTTTTTTTTTAAATGAGGGCTGGATTTAATGCCAGTATTAGATTCCAAGGAACATCACTCTTTGTCCCCTACACTTCAGTACCCAAAAGTACAGAGGCCAGTAATCCTGTGGTGTTAGACACTTTGGGTCCCGACTTAGAATTCCCATTGGGTTACATTCTAAATATCAAGGTGTCATTAGATAAAAGGGGTTGGTCAATAAACGTGGTGTCAGATGCTGTTGGCACCTATCAGGACACAGACATAGATGACAATCTGGCTCAGTGGAGTTGTGTCGCAAAATCTTTGAATATCAACTGCCCGGTGGTAGAAAGAAGTGATTCATTGAGGTAGCCAGGGGGTACTTCTGTCCTGGAATATGGCCGGTCAAGGGCATAAAGATGAGAAACTGAATTTTCTAAAATCCTTGAATCCTTCAATAATATGCTTACAGGAAACCTGGGCATGTAAAGATTTTGATTGCGATGGATTTGTTGTCTTTTCTTGTTATGCCAAGCACTCCGAAAGGGGTCACGATAGCGGGGGATATCCATGTTGCTTAACAACACGACAAACTGGAATCAGAAAGTCTTCTGCCATCCAACAAATCTGTGTATCTGCCTCAAGCTGTCATGTTAGGGAGAATCCGGGAGCCTTATTTTCTTTCTGGTGGCAAATCTATATATCCCTTCAGGGAGAAACTCTGATCATTTGTTAAGTATACTTTTCTCATATATATTCATGAGATAGCTACCCTGGAAGAATGCCACTTGGTTGTTTTAGTGGGAGATCTGAATGCAAAAATTTCGAATTCTGCATTGGAGATTTATGCCAATCCAGATAAAGAGGATATTTGGCATATTCCAGATTCTCTCCTACCTCATAAATTAAACAGACAAACGGGGTCTACTTCTGCTTGATAGTATCAGAAACATAGACTTGATAATTTTAAATGGCAGGGTTCCGCTTGATAAAATAACAGATTTTACTATCAACTCCCATCATACACAAAGCTTATTGGACTACGTGGTTGTCTCCTGCCAAATATTTGGGGCCTGTGAAAACTTAGTGGTATCTCCATCAATATGGAGTGACCACAGTGAATTGGGTTTGACAATTGCCTTTAATTTACCTGCATTGAACCAAGGGAATCTGGACTAGGGCTCGGTGGTTTTTAATAATGCTAATGGTCGCTCCTTTTGGACCCCAAAAGATACCACTGAGGTAGGTGTGAGGGTGAAGAAAGGTTACGTAGAATGGCAGGTTCTGATTCCTTAAACATTCTACAGTTTTTCGAGGCACAAATGAAGGAGATAAAAAATGTAAGTACTGATTGAAAACCAGGGTCTCCCACTGCTGAAAGTATTAAATCAAGAAATTAACCGTTTAATCAGAAATCAACATTTACAATTCTCCATTGGTAAACAACAAGAAATCAACCGCCTTAAGCAAGCAAGAAATTGTTACAAATTTAGAGAAAAGAGAAGGGAGTATGATGCCAAATGGATCATGTTAGGGAAACCGCCACAGGCAAAAATTCAAAAAAATACTGGCATCTGATTGCAGAATACTGCGATTCAAGACAGAGGGCTCTGCCTATTTCAATCCCAGAAAGGGAGTGGGTGGTCTATATCTCACTATTATATAAAAATAATAGTACAGTACCTTTTTTGACGCCCTCTACAGAGGAGTCTTCTCTTCTGGAATATGGTCCTCTATCAAGGGATGAAGTAGTGGGTTACATAAAGAATAGCAGATCCTCCGGCACAAAGGGCTGGATGGAATTCCGATTGTGTTAATTAAAAAGGAGCCAGCGGCATGAGGAGCTCTTTTAGTACCCTTGTTTGATTTCTGCTTCCGAACTACTAATATCCCCTCGTCCTGGAATGGGAGCATTATAGTTCCTTTGATAAAAAGGGCCCAAAGAGTCAACCTACTAGTTTTAGACAGATTGCGTTGTTAGACGCTACGGGCAAATTATTTGCAAAAAGCATACTCTGTCAACTGCAGCAATGGGCCAATGATCAGATCATCTTACCACCAGAACAGGCGGGCTTTAGAAAGAATCACGGAACCCTGGACAACATTGCAGCTGTCCAGACCATTGTAGAGAAATATACTTTCTCACGAAGCATGCCTGTTTATACTGCTTTCATTGATTTCTCCACTGCATTTGATAAAGTGGATCGTCAAATGCTGTGGAGAAAGCATCATCATTTTGGAATGCCACACCACCTTCTGGGCCTCTTGACAGAATTGCATACAAACATTTGGGGCCCCATTAGGATAGCGGGCGGAAAATCACCCGACCGCCGAGGGGGCGGAAAACAACCGCCCGCCGGGACCACGGATAACCCAGTGGTCAAATTAGGATCAACCGCCAAAAAAGACCGACTGCGGCGGTAGCGGGCTAAAAACCGACCACTGTGGTCGGAAAAGCAAGGGAAAAGCTACACCCCGCCGCAAGCATAGCGGAGACAACACACGGGAAATTATGATTTCCCCAATGGTCCCGCGGTACGAACTACTGTTTCCGACAGCCGCGGTCGCACACTGCAGTGAATGGGAGAGACAGCAGAAGAGCAGCAGCATAGCCACCGCTGCGGACGGTACATGAAAAACATGGCGGACAAAGCAAAAACACTGCAACAATGCCTTACTGAGCACAAATCAAAGTACCAATGCCCCGCAAATACACAAAACACATACCAATGTAAAAAATGTTTTAAAAAAAAATAAAAATACTCCCAGGACAACACCCACAATACACCTCACAGCAAAGTCCCAATTGGACACACTCACCCAGCTGAGTATAAATACAGGTCCTTCACTGGCCACAATTCTTTGCAACACTCAAGAAGAGAAGGGCATACAACAGATCTGAGAGGAGATGCAAAATAACACAGCACACACACATCACCACCACCACCACCACTATCACACCAGCACCAAAAACTCCCCAGCACACAACACATCTCGCACCTCAACACCACACCCACCACACCCACCCCTGCACCCACAAACACTGCAAACACCAACCACCATGGCAGTACAGAAAATGCCAAAATTCACAGAGGGTGAGTTGACAGTCATGGTCAATGAGATAGTGAGAGTGGCACCACAACTGTTTGGTAGCCTGGTCCAACAGACACCATTAGCCACAAGGACACAAATGTGGGAAAGGATAGTACAAAGGGTAAATGCAGTAGGGACCACCCCAAGATCAAAGAAGGAGATCACGAAGCAGTGGCATGATCTCAAGAGGGTTGTCAAAGAGAAGAGGAGCAAGAACTGGGAGCTGGCGAACGTGACTGGCAGTGGCCCTCCCATCCCACAAAAAACATTCACACCATGGGAGGAGAAGGTGCTTGCCATACTGCATCCTGAGAGTCTCACAGGAGTATCCAGGGGAACGGAGGCTGGTAAGTACAAACAAATGCCAAACAACACACTGATAAGTACTTCCTTTCCCAACCCAAACACCATTGCACTGTTCACCCTGCCAGCCATCTTCACTGTGAGGCCTGTTGGGGGAGGGAGGCCTGCACTACCACTTCCAGCATGCCCCTTATTCACACTCCAGCAGCATGGAGGCCTCACCCATCCTGGAGCATGTGTCAGCCAATGCACTGTTCATCAAACAGACTCACAGGTAGCCAGCCATCTTGTATTGGAGGACTGTGTGGGGGTGGGAGGCCTGTATCACTACTCCCAGCATGCCCCCTGTCCCACACTCCAGCAGCATGGAGGCCTCACCCACCCTGGAGCATGTGTCAGCCATTGCACTGTCCACCCTCGCCTAACAGGTAGGTAGCAATCTTGTATCGGAGGACTGTGTGGGGGTGGAAGGCCTGTATCACTACTCCCAGCATGCCCCCTGTCCCACACTCCAGCAGCATGTAGGTCTCACCCACCCTGGAGCATGTGTCAGCCATTGCACTGTCCACCCTCACCTAACAGGTAGGTAGCCATCTTGTATTGGAGGACTGTGTGGGGGTGGGAGGCCTGTATCACTACTCCCAGCATGCCCCCTGTCCCACACTCCAGCAGCATGGAGGCCTCACCCACCCTGGAGCATGTGTCAGCCATTGCACTGTCCACCCTCACCTAACAGGTAGGTAGCCATCCTCACAGCTCTAGCTGTTTCTGTCTGGGAGACCTGGAAAACTACACAGGGCACCAATTACATGCAATGCATTGACACAGGACATGTATGAGTACATGATGTTGGCATGCACCATGTAATAACAGCCAATATTGACTGTAACAAGAATACAAACGTTGTCTCAATTGTGTAGTGTACAGACAGCAGCTGACATGCAACACAACACCTGCACATCGACCAACACTGACCATTTTACATCTAATCCACAGGTGATGAAGATCTTGCTGCTGCGGACAACATCAACCAGCAGAGCCAGTCTCCACCCCCAGTACATGGACTCTCGGATGTAGACTCCCACGACAGTTTGGACTATGAGCTCCAGCCCGGCCCATCTGGTGTGCCAAGGCCAACCGGGCCCAGGACCCCATCCTCACCACCACCAAGTCTGCTGCACCAACAACTGCACAGCAGACCCCTGCAGTCACGGCCTGTGCCTCCACCGCTGCCACCTCAGACCCAACCACCACCACCACCACCACCCTCCCTGTCCAAGGGGATGATCAGGACACACCACCAACTGTGGAGGGCAGGGAGAGTGTGCGAGGAGACACCGTGGCGAAGCAACAGGTCCGTGACAGCAGGGCAGGTGGGAGGGCCAGGGTCTCCCCAGACATCAGGAGATTGGCACACCATCCCTGGACCACTTCACCCGAGTCATTGGTGGATATGAACCGGTCCACCCCCGTCCACCGCTCTTGTGGATGGGGGTGGTGCTGGCGTCACACCGCCGTGGACAGGCGGTAACTGGACATCAGCACCAGCCCCGTCCGCAAGTGTGGTAGCTATTGGCATGGGTTGCTGGCGGTGGGCATGCAGCGCCACACATATGGTGGTTGATACCGCCTGTCCACGGCGGTGTGACGCCAGCACCACCCCGTCCACAAGTGCGGAAGCCATTGGCATGGGTTGCTGGCGGTGGGCATGCTGCGCCACACATATTGTGGTTGATACCGCCTGTCCGCGGCGGTGCATCACCGCCATGGGAATTCGCCTACAGCCAATGGGAGCGACGATTGCGGTGGCATGATGCAGGTTTGAAAATCGTGGAAGGCGTGCTCCGCCACCACGGAGCCGGTCATTGGATGGGTTTGAAAGATGAACCATCGCGTTAGCGCACCCCGGGCCTCTGCGGTGCATCATCGCCATGGGGCATTGCCTACAGCCAATGGGAGCGACGATTGCGGTGGCATCATGCAGGTTTGAAAATCGCGGAAGGCGTGCTCCGCCAATGCGGAGCTGGTCATTGGATGGGTTTGAATGAGGCAGACCTGGACAACCAATAATTGCAGCTTTGCACCTCACAAACGAGCCCATGGGGCTATAAATCTGTGGGAGTGAGCCCAACATTTCCACTGCTCACAGAGCCTGCTGCCTGGGACCCTCTCCTGCTGCTGCCTGAAGTGCCTGCTGCCTGGGACCCTCTCCTGCTGCTGCCTGAAGTGCCTGCTGCCTGGGACCCTCTCCTGCTGCTGACTGGGACCCTCTCCTGCTGCTGCCTGAAGTGCCTGCTGGCTTGGACCCTCTCCTGCTGCTGCCTTGGAACCTCTCCTGCTGCTGCCTGGGACCCTCTCCTGCTGCTGCCTGGGACCCTCTCCTGCTGCTGCCTGAAGTGCCTGCCGCCTGGGACTCATCAACACTCACTTCAACCACAGGTGTCACATGTCCTCAGGGATGGCAAGAACAGAGAAGATCCGTGCCAGCCCATTCACAAGCGAGGAGCTGGAGGTGCTAGTGGACGAGGTGCTGGCACAGTACCCGAGGCTGTATGGTGGCCCCAATGTAGTGGTAAGTTATCATTGAGTGTGCTGTTGGGCGGGGGGGTCATACGTGCATGGGACTGGTGATGTGTGCGACACACAGAGGGCTTTCATTGCACTCATCCTGCATGTGTGTGTGTTTGGCATGTAGCCTGTACGCCCTCATGTTTGCATGCTATGATGACCATTTGGCCCATGCAGAGTGCCCTTGTGCGGTGTCCCCCAGTTTGGGTATTTGTGGGATTCCAATAGGTCGAGACTCTGCATGATGCGACTGTAGTAATAGATGTGGGAACATGACACTGTGCAACTGGTTACTTACCCTAATTTTCTCCCATACCTGCAGCTCAAGGTACATCAGCGTAATGCTGTGTGGTGGGCCATTGCTGCCAAGGTACGGACCCTGGGGGTATCCAACAGACGACGCACCCACTGCCACAAGAGGTGGGACAACATCAGCCGGCTGGCAAAAAACGTGGCCGAGATGACCTTGTGGCTGCTACCACGCACTGGGCGTCTGGCACGGCGAAACTTAACTCCACTGATGTACCGCATATTGGTAGTGACTAATCCGGAGTTGGATGCACTTCTGAAGGAGCATAGGCAGCAAGGCAGGGGTGAGTATTTGGTGAGGGTGAATTTGCCTGTGAGCCAATGCATGTGTACAGAGCCAGTTGCAGCGGTGTGCCATTGTCAAGTCAAGTCAGAGTATTTATACAGCGCACTACATACCCAGAGGGTCTCAAGGCGCTTAGAAAGGGGAGGAGGATTATTTGTCAAATATCCACGTTTTAAGTTGCTTTCTGAATGCTAGGTGGTTCTGGCTAAGGCGAAGGTAAGCGGGGAGTGAGTTCCATGTTTTAGCAGCCAGGTAAGAGAAGGATCTGCCTCCCATGGTGGTCTTGTTGATGCGAGGTACAGTGGCGAGGGCTTGGCTGGAAGAACGTAGTTGGCGGGAGGGGGTGTAGAAGGACAGTCGCGAGTTGAGGCATTCTGGTCCGATGTCGTAGAGTGATTTGTGTGCGTGGGTTAGCAGTCGGAAAGTGATCCTCTTATTGACGGGTAGCCAGTGGAGGTCTTTAAGGTGACCAGAGATGTGTTCGTTGCGTGGGATGTCTAATATGATCCTGGCTGAGGCGTTTTGGATTCGTTGGAGTTTCTTCTGGAGTATAGCGGTAGTGCCTGCGTAGAGGGTGTTTCCGTAGTCCAGTCGGCTCGTGACCAGAGCATGGGTGACTGTTTTCCTTGATTCGGTGGGGATCCAGCAAAATGTTTTTCTGAGCATGCGAAGAATGTTGAAGCAGGAAGAGGATACGGCGCTGACTTGTCTGTTCATTGAGAGTGAAGAATCCAGGATGACGCCTAGGTTCCGTGCGTGGTCTGTCGGGATGGGTGCTTTCCCGAGGGCTTCCGGCCACCAGGAGTCGTCCCATGCAGAGGGGGATGTACCTAAGATGAGGACTTCTGTTTTGTCTGAGTTCAGTTTCAGACGGCTTTGTTTCATCCATTCGGCAACTTCTTTCATTCCTTCGTGTAGGTTAGTTTTGGCGGTGCTGGGGTCATTGGTGAGAGAAAGGATTAGTTGAGTGTCATCCGCGTAAGAGATGATGTTGAGGTTGTGTTGGCGGGCGATGGCCGCGAGGGGGCTCATGTATACGTTGAAGAGGGTGGGGCTGAGTGAGGATCCTTGTGGTACGCCACAGATGACTTCAGTGGCCTCGGACTTGAATGGTGGGAGGCGGACTCTCTGGGTTCTTCCGGTGAGGAACGAGGTGATCCATTCAAGTGCTTTTCCTTGGATTCCGATGTTATTGAGGCGTTGTAAAAGGGTGCTGTGGCAGACTGTGTCGAAAGCTGCAGAGAGGTCGAGGAGGATGAGGGCGACTGTGTCTCCATTGTCCAGTAGAGTTCGAATGTCGTCTGTTGCTGCGATGAGGGCGGTCTCAGTGCAGTGAATGTTTGCGGTGTGGTGCAGTGATGTGTCATGTGAGTGGCTGCAGGGATGTGTGCTAGTGTCAGTCATTATGCCTAACAGCTCATGTAAAGGTTGTTCATCCATGCTATACTTTTTCATAACCAGGTGTGTTGGGATACACATGGTCATTCTGCATTGTGATGGTATGGGAAATGTATTAGGGGGTGGTCAGAAGGGTTCACTATCGGAGTGTGAGTTCATGTATTCCTACTTTTCATGCACCATGAGTGTTGAGGCTTACACGTCTGACTACAAGGTGCCCCTGAGTGGCACATGTTGCTTAGTATGGCCTACTTGGCATTGTGGACTGTCATGTCCCAATAGGTGTGTGTGTTCTTCCATCTGGTTCCCTGGAGGCATGTCAATGTCACTGAGTTTTGGTGCATGATAGTTGTGGGCATGTGAAGTTGTGTGTGGTACACTTCACCCACCGGCAAGGTGTTGTGCTGTGTGACCTCAACTTGGCTCAGTCACCCCACAGTGTTGCAGGCATTGTTGTAGTGTATGTAGTGTGTTGATGCAATGTTTATGCAGGGTGTGGTGGTCAGCATGATGATTTGTGCATCCCCTGTATGCATAGTTTAATTCGCTTGGTCATGATGGTGTCATTTATACAACCCTGCATCTGTTTCACATGCAGATTTGCCAGTGTGCACGGAGGAACGGGAGCCGGAAACCAGTGGAGGGGAGAGTAGCACTACAGCTGCACCAGAGGCCAGTGACACAGAGCTCACCAGCTCATCTGAAGGGGACAGGAGTATACAGGAGGAATCCATGGCAGAGACACAGAGTACTTCATCATCTGATGCAAGTGGTGATGCATCCATGTTGTCAGGCACAGGGGATGGGGAGTCTGCTACAACATCTGCCACTCTATGGCCAGTGCCCAGCCTCCCATCCACTTCCTCTGGTGCTGCCCGTGTCCGTAAGAGGAGACGTGTTACATTCATACCTGGCACCGCTGAGCCTGCACCTGTCCCCCCTGCTGCCATCATTGCTGAGTGTGTAGAGCTCCTGCGCCAGCTTTGTGTGGGCCAGACCGCCCTGCTCAATGCCTTCAGAGACCATGATAAAGAATTGGGGCAGGTGGTTGCCTACATGGAGGGCATACACTCTGACGTGTGTGGGCTTGTCAGCCGCAGTGATGTCTGCACTTCAACAGGCACATCCTCACATTCCTTTTCAGGTGCCTTTGTCCACCCCCCAGTCAGTGGCCACATCAGAGGACAGTGACCACGTTTCACATGCATCATAGATCCGATACAGCACAAGGAGCACAAGGAGCACAAAGCAGACGCAAGCCAAGTGGTCCTGCCCATAGACACCATCCCCCAGAAAAGCAGAGCCAGCCCAGAATGCATAGACAAGAGCCCATCAGGGAAGAGCAAGGCCGAAAAAGCAATGAGGCAGACATCAGCCTCACAAACCTCTGAAGCATCTCCAGCAAAGGACTCTCCTGTCCCTAAAACTACACTTAGAGCTAGGCGTGCAGTGTCTGTGTCCACTGAGGAGGTGTTGCATAGCAAGGGTACACCTAGGAAGGGCACAGGCGCACTTACCCCCTCAACATCAACTCCAATTCCAAGCCCAGTGAAGCAGGTGCAGGAGGGCACTGTAGGTGCTACCCCACGCAAAGAGGCAAAGGAGGGCACTGTAAGTGGGACACCTAGCAGACAAGCAAAGGAGGGCAGTGTACGTGGAACACCTAGCAGACAAGCAAAGGAGGACACTGTAAGTGGAATACATGGCAAGCAGGGTAAGGTGGTCCAGAGGCATAGCCAGACAAAGCGTCCTGCAGGATCCAGCACATCACCAGAGGGAGTGCCAGTGTCTGAACCAGATGCGGGCCATTCAGTGTGTGTACCTGTTGTGTCATCACCTGTTCCCATTAACCCCAAGACAGGGAAGCCATTTCGTATTCCCAAAAAGTGGAAGGGCACCCCTCCAAACCACACTGTGTCCCAGGTCTGCATGACTCCACCTCCACGTGCCACTATACCACCTGGTCCAAACAGCCCTCCAGCTTGCTAGATGACTGATAGCCCTACATCACCTGTTTCCCTGTCTCCCCAGTCAGGTGTTCCTGCTGAGCCCAAAACACAGCCAGCTCAAAGTCAACCTGACAGCCAGATGTGAGAGTTAGTCCCCATCATACACCTGTCTCTCATAGAGGTGTGCTAGTCCTGACCATCGTTTGTCACCTGGTTGTGTTGCTGACCATGAAAGGGTACAGTCATACACACTCACTGTACAGCTTCTCATGCCCTGACTCTGCACTTGTCCCTGCCCACTGGCCTTGTCGTTCTCTGCTGTTCTGGCCTTGCCTGTGCAGCCTCTCATGTACTTGCTGGGCCACCTGCCATGGACAGTGACCCTGTTGCTCTGCTGTGTTGTACTCTCTCCTGTGCCATGGACACTGACCCTGTTGCTCTGCTGTGTTGTACTTTCTCCTGGGCCATGGACACTGACCCTGTTGCTCTGCTGTGTTGGAGTCTCCCCTGTGCAGCCTCTTGTGTACTTGCTGGGCAATCTGCCATGGACACTGACCCTGTTGCTCTTCTGTGTTGTACTCTCACCTGTGCCATGGACACTGACCCTGTTGCTCTGCTGTCTTGTACTCTCTCCTGTGCCATAGACACTGACCCTGTTGCTCTGCTGTGTTGTACTCTCTCCTGTGCCATGGACACTGACCCTGTTGCTCTGCTGTGTTGGAGTCTCCCCTGTGCAGCCTCTCATGTACTTGCTGGGTCACCTGCCATGGACACTGACCCTGTTGCTCTGCTGTGTTGTACTCTCACCTGTGCCATGGACACTGGCATTCCTGTTTGTACTTTGCCTGTGCAGGATATCTTGCTTTTGATCTGCTTTTTGTACCTTGATGTTGTGTACAGTTGTTATACTTTCACATCTGTGCAATATGTGAATAAATACAGTTAATCCTGTTGTGTCTTTTAACGGTGTCCTTGCTGATTAAAGTTCTTTTTGTGTGTGCATTTAGTTGCCTGGGCCCCATGCTCTATGTATCAATTCGACATTGCAAGGCTCTTTATCCACATCACATTTATAGACAGGGGTGACAGGGGCTTCAGTCCATTCTGACACTGATACTTGTGTTACCTGTGTTGGCTCTTTTAGCTGTCATGCTGTTTTGTTTTGAGTGGTTTTGTGTTGTTGGCTACGTGGTTGCCATGTCAGTTTGGGGTACACTGCCAGCACAGGGTGTGATGCTGTGCACAGGCTAGCATGCTGGCTGCGCACTGTCTTGATGTATATGTGTTATTCCTGTATATATGTCCAGCTGTGTAATGTGTGTAGACATCCTGTGTTGGCCCGTTGTCCTGGTCCCCTGGCATACATGTGATGTGTGCTGTTGGGTGGTGAGGAGGTGTGCAGTGTGAAGGGTGTGCTTTTGTAGTTGTTGTGTATGTGTGTGTGCCCCTGGATTGTGATAGACACACATGTGTCAGCCAGGAGTTGTGTGCCTGGGGGTTTGATTGTCCTGCCCTGTGTAAATGATTTGATGCTTTTGTGTGAGTTGTCTGTTGTGCACTGTGCAGCGTGTTGGTGTGTCCATGCAGTTCTGTGTGACTCCTCCTTGTTGTATTTGTCACTTATGTGTGTGCAAAGTGTGTGACTTGCACATCAGTGTTGTGTTTGTTTGATTATCAATGTGTGTTGTGTGTGTTTGTGTGGACTGTGTGACCCTGCTGGTCATCACTGGCATTGTGTGTGACTTTCTCTAGCACTGCAGGCACATGGTGCCTTTTCTCCTCCTGTAAGGCATGGTGTGTGGTGTGATGCTTTCCCCTATGTGTGCCACTTGTGTGTAGACATTGTGGGTCTGCATTGACTCTATTTGTGTATTTGACACACCTCACATGCCTGATACTGACATGCAAATCAGTTGATTTTGATGTCAGCTGTCCCCTTTGTTTCCATGTGTATGTGCCTCCCCACCTCTTCATTTGTGAGTCTGTGCCTGGTGGTGGAGGTTTTGAGCCAAGTGTGCTGTTCCACTCTGGACATGGCTCCATTGTTTTATGTGAGATGTTCTTGTGGTTTTCATCAGTTTTGCTTGCCCTTGTGCACTTGAGCTGTGTGTGCTGCCCAGTGCTCTGGTATTGCTGGGTGTGCTGTTGTATCCCAGAGTGGTGCATCCTGTTGTTGTTGTGTTGGGTGTCTGTGTTTTGGCTGTGGTGTAGCTTCACTTCCTGGGTGTGCTGTTGTTTTTGTGCTGTGCTGCTTTGTGGTGTGTGGTGTGGTTGTGCCAGTCATGCCTGTGTGTATCTGTTGTGCTTGTTGTGCACACACTGCCTGTTGTGCGTACAGTTTTGTGTGTCTGTGTGCTTGGCATTGCCTGATGTGCATCCCCTGATGTCCTGTGGTGTTTGTGTATAGTTTTGTGCAGGCATCTGTTCAGGCTACCCTGTGTGTGTGTTCTGTTTGTGGTTACACCAAGGTTGTGTATATGTGCTGGGAAGTATTGTCAGCCTTGAGTGTGTGTGGCACTGGTGAAGTGTGTTCCTTGCCAGCTACTCCTGCAGTGGCTGACTCCCTGGTTGTCTGTTGTGTGGTGCATGGTGTGTATTGTGCTTGCTTGTACCTGTGCTTGTTGATGTGCATGGGGATGTACAGGATGGGCACATGGCATGTGACTTGATGGTGTGTGTTGAAGTGTAGTTGGGGGTGGTGTGTCCCTGTGGTGTCAGTGCCCTGCCCATGCCTTGGAGTGGCCCTGCCTTCTGCATTGTGCGCATGTGTTGACTGCGGCGGTGACGTGACCGGGAGCGGGACGTTGCTGCTAGTTCGCAGTCGATGTGTGTCCCGGATGCAGAGGGGTGACTCGTTGGCAGGTGGGTAATATAGGGATGCCCTTGTGGATGTGTTGTGACCCCCAGCAGGGTGTCTGTAGTGGACTTGGACCCTGTGTCGTACAGTGTGTTGTGTGTTGTATTGGTGTATTTGCGTACCTGCGGCGTCGTCCGTGGCGGCCCTGTTGATGGTAGTGCAGTAGCAGGTACATGACCGGATGCATGTGGGGGGCTGGGTCCATGGCGTTCACGGCTGGGTTACAGTGGGGCAGGAAGGTGGGGCGCCCCACCTTCCTGCCCCACTGTAACTCCCTCCACGGGCCATGGCTGTTAATCTTCCGTAAAAAAGGTCATAGAATAAAGAAAGCGTATAAATGGTTTTTAGGTCCTGAAGAATTAGAATTGGTTGACTCATATCTGTATCTTAGAAAGGTTTTTGCAAAAAACGGGCGAGACTCAGAACATATTAAATTATGTGTTGGTAAGTCCGCCACCCAGGCTGGAGCTCTGAATAGATTTTATCAAATTTGTGGGAGACGTCATTTTGGTCATGTCCTGTCAGTATTTAAGGTTAAAATTCCGCCCTCATTAATTTATGCTGTAGAAGTATTGGATAATAATTACTGGCTCGCCTTTGACAAGGCTGAAGGCTGGTTCTTCTGCTAAATTTTTATTCTAAATTCTCTGGCCACCCCACATGTTTTACACTTGGAATTTGGTTTAGTCTGCTCTTTTATTTTAGCTCTGTCAGCAATCCTGAGGTGGGGGAACGCTCTCCTTTGGGAGATGAAGGTTCCCTCAGGGTTGCCCTGAGAGTGGAAATCTTTGACAAGCTAAAGGATCATTCAGCATTTTTTACATCATTTGCTTATGCAAATAACCTTTTTGCGCTCAGCTTAAATAGTAATTCACCTGTGCCAAAATCTGCATTAAAGCTATTCATAAAGAAGTCTGCAAGCTCTATTAGCATGGCAAGAGATATTGCTCGAAGTAAATCTAAGTTCCAAAATGAGTTAGTTTGTGGTAGTCCCCTGGGGAAAAGGCCACAACCTTATTTCATTTGGAATCATCCACATGGGATTAGAAGACTGATGCTTCTTTTAAGAATGAATCTGTTTCCCTTAAGAGATGTTACTGGCATATGGGATTAAATCCCAAAAGAGGAGAGAATTTACGAATTATGTTATACTAAAATCCAGGATATTAATCATGTTTTATTTGTGTGTCCGGAATTACAAAGGTCAAGGCGTCTGTTTTTAAGGCCATCATTCATCAAATGTAATATTCATTCAGCCCAGGAGGCCAGAATATTTGTTTTATCCCCTCCAAATGAAATGGTCTGTTATAGGATATTCCAATTTTTCAATACTTTGTTGGCTATCTATTATGGTTTATTTTAAATGTTGCTATTAGTTGCAATTACTGTATAAAAAGCATATTTATCCTTCTGCCGCACTTTTTAACCTATATTTTAGGAAAAAAGGGAAATATTATTTGCATTGTATTTAAAATTGTTTCTTTTACTGTATTGTTAACAAATAAAACTTTTTTGATTGTGACTTTTTGACTTTGTGTGATAACATGCTGCCCCCATAAAATGATTACCTTATGAACTTGAGGTTCCCTTAGAGCCTGTTGTGCATGACACCAGTACTATATTATTATTTATACCTGTGGAGGCAGAGTATGTTTCTCTCCTCAGTGGGTTTTAGCATTAAAGTCCATCCACAGGGAGAAAGCCTCTTTGCCGTCATACTGGGATACCAAATCCACTTTGTTCACTGTGAGTCCCAATGTCAATGCACAGGCAGTAAAGAGAGACTTGGGCCACCTATGCCTTGAAGGTGGTAGCATCGTCTTGCAGTAGGCTGATGACCTTGTGACATCTCCATCACTTGAAGCTTGTGAAAGCCTGTGACAAAAGACACTGTAGCTCTGTTGAACTACCTCCAGGAGAGAAGACACAAAGCCTCATTGTCAAAATGCCAGTGCTGCCAAAAAGAGGTGACTTACCTGGGTTTTGTGATATTCCAAGGTACACGCTGCATATCACCTGACAGGATAAAAATGTTTCAGGGCATAATGAACTGCTGCCATCAATAGGTCCATGAATGCAGACGCTATGACTAATGAACTTCCAAACTGTTTCAAGAAATTGAAAGAGACATTGTGTACTGCGCCATCATGGGGACTGTCTGACTTCAAACTGCCTTTCCATCCCTGTTTCAGAGCAAACTAACATTGCAAATGAAGTGATGCTGCAATGGTGTGTTGACACAGCTGGAAAAGAAAGGCTTGTGGGACACAACTATGTGACTTTGCTTTCTGCAGTGATGAGGGTCAGCAGCTGTGATGGTGGAGAGGACAGCTCTCATTGTGTTGGACTATATTTGTATTGTCTAGGTGCCACATTTGGTGCAGATACATTTGGTCTGGTTGTTGTTGTCTGGATCGCCACAACATTTTTCTGCTGGCAGGCACACAGGTTATAATGGCATTATGTCCTCTAATTGTAATGTCATAATAAGAACCTGTTAATTTGGCAAAAGTATTACCTGCAATAGGTCATTCTGATGAGATCCATTCTCTTAGAAACAGATGAGACCCTAAGTAAGTTGGTGTTGAGATTGTAGAAAACTGCACTTAGCCACGATTAGATACCATTAAAAAAGGCAGACTATAGGAGTGGTACACTGATGGGTCCTCCAGCAGACTGATAGACACTGATTATAGAGCAGGGTATGCTATAGCATTAGCTGAAGTGCAGCTCTGCCACTTGAAACATCTACCCAGTAAGATTAGCTGTATGGTGTAACAAAAGCATTAATACTAGTCAAGGGTAAAACTGTTAACATTTACACTAACTCACATTATGCTTTGTAGTTCTTATTTGTGGCCAGCTGTGGCGGTATCACTGATTCATAACAGAAACAATTGTTGCAAGCTAATGTAAAGAAAGCACAATGGTCTGCAACAACAGATGAACATAGAGGGAGGATTGATGATGGATGTGAGACGAATAATGAAGAGAGTATGGGCCTAGCAGGATGAGATGCTTGTGTCCCCACCCAGTATGTTCCTTTCCCTCACAAGACTGGAGCAGGGACCCTCTGATATTGCACAAGGGAGGATGAATGCGCAGATGCATGTTGCTTCCTAGTGAATGGATTTAAATATTTGCTGGTGTGGGTGGATATGTTTTCAAAATGAATGGAGATGTATCAACAGGGAAGAATAATGCAGCAACTGGGGCGCAGTACTTCGGTAAAGAATGAATGAATGAATGGTGATTTATAATGCGCAAGAACTTAACCCCAAGGGGCATCAAGGCGCAGATAACAGACAAGAAGACAAAACAGAACAGAAAGAGAATAAGGTCAGGTTAATAGGCTTGGGAGAAGAGCCATGTCTTTAAGAGTTCACGAAAGATCGGCAAAGAGGATTGATCAGACAGTTCAATCCCTTCCGAACCTGACCCAAATATAGCCATATGGGCTAGAAGTTTAAAAGAAATCCTGGCTTGGATAGGTAGCCAGTGGAGATCTTTTCTGGCCCTAGTGGCAGATGAGCGCCTAGGCAGGTTGAGAACCAGCCTAGCAGCGGCATTCTGGGCCACCTGAAGACGTTGAATCATTTTTTTATTAATGCCACCATAGAGCGCATTACAATAGTCAAGCCTGGAAGATATCAGGGCTACCGTTGACTGTTTACGTGCCTCCAAGGACAGATAAGGGGCGATCTTTTTTAGTGTCCGAATGATGGTACAGCATGTGGCCACTGTTTTGTTGACCTGTAGGTCAAATGAGAGGGCCGGATTCATTAATACGCCCAGGTTCATGGCAGATTGTGCCGGCTGGGGGCAATCCCCAAGGGAGTCAGGCCATCAATCTTTGTTCCACAACTCGTTACTCCCTCCAAAGACCAAGACTTCGGTCTTCTCTCCGTTCAGTTTGAGATGGTTACGTATCATCCATATTGCTACTGCTTCCATACATGCTCTAAATCTGGAGGCGGAGTCTTGTAAAGGCTGGGAGGTGGAGACGATGATCTGGGTGTCGCTGGCATAAGAAAGTACTTGATACCCAAAAGATCTTACAATTTTAGCAAGAGGGGTCACATATATATTGAACAATACAGGGCTCAAAGCTGAGCCCTGTGGGACCCCACATTGTACCGCCTGAGAGGGAGACAAGAATTTGCCCAGTTTTACTCTTTGTTGTCTCTGATTCCGGAAAGAGGAAAGGAGATTCAGAGCACTGCCCTCGACCCCTATCTCCCTCAGTCTGTCGACCAGGATTGAGGGGGACAGGGTGTCGAAGGCCGCCGTGAGGTCCAACAGAACCAACAAAGCGGTTTGGCCTCTGTCTACCCCTGACCTGATGTTATTAACAACTACAGTGAGGGCCGTCTCTGTACTATGGGCTGCACGGAACCCATGTTGGGAGACGTCCAAAAGTTTATGAGTCTCCAGGAATGAGGTCAGGTGACCGTTGATGTATGTTTCAAGTATTTTGGCCGGGGCAGGAAGTAAGGAAATATGCCTAAAATTTTTGAGAACTTCAGGATTCAAGGAGGCCTTTTTTAACAGGGGTTTAACCACTGCGGTTTTCCAGGTAAATCCATCTCTCCAAGGTTAAGACCCACCAGGGCATAAATAGCGATAAAAGGAGATCACTTAGTGACTACATTTATGCTGAAGAGGTTGTTTTTGGGAATAAAGTATAACATGCATACCCCAAACCACCCTCCAACTTGAGGCCAGGAGGAGTAAATGAGCACCAAAATAAAAATAAAAATAGATTATTAGTAAAAGCAACTGATGGAAAAGGCCTGAAATGGCCTGGCGCTCTGACTTTAGTATGTTCTGCAATGGGGCAAAGACTTGTAAAGCGATTATGGAGACATGGTCATTGTGAGAAAAATAAAAGCTGTTTTTTTTAGTTCTAGGTGGACTGGACCACAGACGGTGAACCAACGCCATGAATGGATTGAGGGGAGAAGATGCAAGGCAGCGCCCAAACGCCTGAGAGGACGGTACCAGAAAGTAATTACCATCTGTCACCAGAGGACCTGTGCAACACAGCAGTCAAGAAGAGGACAGACCAGACCATTTCTATCATCCATGAGGGCCCATCATAAAGTGTCAGAGGGACGCAACATCTACTGATGCTGTTGAGTGAAGTACACAACGCAGTCTCAAAGAAAGGTGATGGTTTGCACCTGCAGAAAAATAGACCGAAGAGTACAACGTAGGGCAGATCCATGAGACTGCCCCTGAACAAGACGACTGCGGACCAGGAGGAGAAGGAGATGGCTACTCACAGCTTGACTTTAAATTACTGACACTTGCAGAAAGTGTCCAGGAACTGAGCGACCAAAGTGACACTGTAGCACTATGCATTGCATTCAGCAAACAATATTCGTTGGACATCAAATTACGAATATGCTGCCGGTATCACAACAGCCCGCTGATATAATAATGATCTCATCAGGATGTATCAATGTGACAATATATGCATTTTCTGCCCTCTGGGCCGGTCACCCCACGCACCGAGCTCACTCCTCCGGGTGTGAGTCCAGGCTGCCCCTGCTCCCGCCAAGTGCCGCCACTGCCCGTAGCTGTGCCCCTGGTTCCAGGCGAGTGCGGCCGCTGCCCGCAGCGGTGCCCCTGTTCCCCGGCCGCTGCTTCTGGTTGTGCCCTGCCTGCGCTGCCTGCTCCTTCTTCTCCCTGTTAACTTTTGTTCCGCTGTAGTTAGCTGTTTGTAGCCTGTATTCTGCATCTGTATTTCTCCCCTACGTTGTAAGTTTTTTCTGCCTTAGTCCGCTGTTGTCCCCTGTCTCCCCTTGTTGAGCCCAGCCCTGCCGCGTTTCCCGCCACCTCCCCGCCGCTGCCCCCCTGCGGCCCCGCCCACTCCCCTGTGTCGCCCTTCCCATTCGCCGCCCCGCTCCCGCCTCCCAGCTGCTCCTCCCACGTTCCGCCCCCCCACCCTGCACATATGGCAGAGTGCCTATCGCGCAGCGGTTCAGAAAAGGGGGTGGTGATGAACAGAGTGTCTGAATTAAGCAGACCACTCTTACCCAGTCCAAAGATCAGGGCTTCATCCATCACCGTTATTTATCTCACTGCCCCATCCCAGCTCAGAACATGGCTATATGCAAATCAGTCTGTCCCTGGCCCAGTGCATCATGGGAACAGGGCAGACTAAACTACCAAGCCAATTCTTCACCAGAAAGGAGACAAGCTACCGGGGACCGGTTTCTGGCATTTCAGCCGTCTTCGGCCCGGCTTGCTTGAATCCTGATGGAGCAGTGAGAAAGGGACTCATTTCTGAGTATACCCTGCCACACCTATAGTGGCCAAAATCGATTCAGAAAAGGGGGTGGTGATTAACAGAGTGTCTGAATTAAGCAGACCACTCTTACCCAGTCCAAAGATCAGGGCTTCATCCATCACCGTTATTTATCTCACTGCCCCATCCCAGCTCAGAACATGGCTATATGCAAATCAGTCTGTCCCTGGCCCAGTGCATCATGGGAACAGGGCAGACTAAACTACCAAGCCAATTCTTCACCAGAAAGGAGACAAGCTACCGGGGACCGGTTTCTGGCATTTCAGCCGTCTTCGGCCCGGCTTGCTTGAATCCTGATGGAGCAGTGAGAAAGGGACTCATGTCTGAGTATACCCTGCCACACCTATAGTGGCCAAAATCGATTCAGAAAAGGGGGTGGTGATGAACAGAGTGTCTGAATTAAGCAGACCACTCTTACCCAGTCCAAAGATCAGGGCTTCATCCATCACCGTTATTTATCTCACTGCCCCATCCCAGCTCAGAACATGGCTATATGCAAATCAGTCTGTCCCTGGCCCAGTGCATCATGGGAACAGGGCAGACTAAACTACCAAGCCAATTCTTCACCAGAAAGGAGACAAGCTACCGGGGACCGGTTTCTGGCATTTCAGCCGTCTTCGGCCCGGCTTGCTTGAATCCTGATGGAGCAGTGAGAAAGGGACTCATGTCTGAGTATACCCTGCCACACCTATAGTGGCCAAAATCGATTCCGAAAAGGGGGTGGTGATGAACAGAGTGTCTGAATTAAGCAGACCACTCTTACCCAGTCCAAAGATCAGGGCTTCATCCATCACCGTTATTTATCTCACTGCCCCATCCCAGCTCAGAACATGGCTATATGCAAATCAGTCTGTCCCTGGCCCAGTGCATCATGGGAACAGGGCAGACTAAACTACCAAGCCAATTCTTCACCAGAAAGGAGACAAGCTACCGGGGACCGGTTTCTGGCATTTCAGCCGTCTTTGGCCCGGCTTGCTTGAATCCTGATGGAGCAGTGAGAAAGGGACTCATGTCTGAGTATACCCTGCCACACCTATAGTGGCCAAAATCGATTCAGAAAAGGGGGTGGTGATGAACAGAGTGTCTGAATTAAGCAGACCACTCTTACCCAGTCCAAAGATCAGGGCTTCATCCATCACCGTTATTTATCTCACTGCCCCATCCCAGCTCAGAACATGGCTATATGCAAATCAGTCTGTCCCTGGCCCAGTGCATCATGGGAACAGGGCAGACTAAACTACCAAGCCAATTCTTCACCAGAAAGGAGACAAGCTACCGGGGACCGGTTTCTGGCATTTCAGCCGTCTTCGGCCCGGCTTGCTTGAATCCTGATGGAGCAGTGAGAAAGGGACTCATGTCTGAGTATACCCTGCCACACCTATAGTGGCCAAAATCGATTCAGAAAAGGGGGTGGTGATGAACAGAGTGTCTGAATTAAGCAGACCACTCTTACCCAGTCCAAAGATCAGGGCTTCATCCATCACCGTTATTTATCTCACTGCCCCATCCCAGCTCAGAACATGGCTATATGCAAATCAGTCTGTCCCTGGCCCAGTGCAGCATGGGAACAGGGCAGACTAAACTACCAAGCCAATTCTTCACCAGAAAGGAAACAAGCTACCGGGGACCGGTTTCTGGCATTTCAGCCGTCTTCGGCCCGGCTTGCTTGAATCCTGATGGAGCAGTGAGAAAGGGACTCATGTCTGAGTATACCCTGCCACACCTATAGTGGCAAAAATCGATTCAGAAAAGGGGGTGGTGATGAACAGAGTGTCTGAATTAAGCAGACCACTCTTACCCAGTCCAAAGATCAGGGCTTCATCCATCACCGTTATTTATCTCACTGCCCCATCCCAGCTCAGAACATGGCTATATGCAAATCAGTCTGTCCCTGGCCCAGTGCATCATGGGAACAGGGCAGACTAAACTACCAAGCCAATTCTTCACCAGAAAGGAGACAAGCTACCGGGCATTTCAGCCGTCTTCGGCCCGGCTTGCTTGAATCCTGATGGAGCAGTGAGAAAGGGACTCATGTCTGAGTATACCCTGCCACACCTATAGTGGCCAAAATCGATTCAGAAAAGGGGGTGGTGATGAACAGAGTGTCTGAATTAAGCAGACCACTCTTACCCAGTCCAAAGATCAGGGCTTCATCCATCACCGTTATTTATCTCACTGCCCCATCCCAGCTCAGAACATGGCTATATGCAAATCAGTCTGTCCCTGGCCCAGTGCATCATGGGAACAGGGCAGACTAAACTACCAAGCCAATTCTTCACCAGAAAGGAGACAAGCTACCGGGGACCGGTTTCTGGCATTTCAGCCGTCTTCGGCCCGGCTTGCTTGAATCCTGATGGAGCAGTGAGAAAGGGACTCATGTCTGAGTATACCCTGCCACACCTATAGTGGCCAAAATCGATTCAGAAAAGGGGGTGGTGATGAACAGAGTGTCTGAATTAAGCAGACCACTCTTACCCAGTCCAAAGATCAGGGCTTCATCCATCACCGTTATTTATCTCACTGCCCCATCCCAGCTCAGAACATGGCTATATGCAAATCAGTCTGTCCCTGGCCCAGTGCATCATGGGAACAGGGCAGACTAAACTACCAAGCCAATTCTTCACCAGAAAGGAGACAAGCTACCGGGGACCGGTTTCTGGCATTTCAGCCGTCTTCGGCCCGGCTTGCTTGAATCCTGATGGAGCAGTGAGAAAGGGACTCATGTCTGAGTATACCCTGCCACACCTATAGTGGCCAAAATCGATTCAGAAAAGGGGGTGGTGATGAACAGAGTGTCTGAATTAAGCAGACCACTCTTACCCAGTCCAAAGATCAGGGCTTCATCCATCACCGTTATTTATCTCACTGCCCCATCCCAGCTCAGAACATGGCTATATGCAAATCAGTCTGTCCCTGGCCCAGTGCATCATGGGAACAGGGCAGACTAAACTACCAAGCCAATTCTTCACCAGAAAGGAGACAAGCTACCGGGCATTTCAGCCGTCTTCGGCCCGGCTTGCTTGAATCCTGATGGAGCAGGGAGAAAGGGACTCATGTCTGAGTATACCCTGCCACACCTATAGTGGCCAAAATCGATTCAGAAAAGGGGGTGGTGATGAACAGAGTGTCTGAATTAAGCAGACCACTCTTACCCAGTCCAAAGATCAGGGCTTCATCCATCACCGTTATTTATCTCACTGCCCCATCCCAGCTCAGAACATGGCTATATGCAAATCAGTCTGTCCCTGGCCCAGTGCATCATGGG
This sequence comes from Lissotriton vulgaris, assembly GCF_964263255.1. Classification (NCBI taxonomy): domain Eukaryota; kingdom Metazoa; phylum Chordata; class Amphibia; order Caudata; family Salamandridae; genus Lissotriton; species Lissotriton vulgaris. The sequence goes on from NC_141691.1 coordinate 1,916,352,660, forward strand.
AACAGGGCAGACTAAACTACCAAGCCAATTCTTCACCAGAAAGGAGACAAGCTACCGGGGACCGGTTTCTGGCATTTCAGCCGTCTTCGGCCCGGCTTGCTTGAATCCTGATGGAGCAGTGAGAAAGGGACTCATGTCTGAGTATACCCTGCCACACCTATAGTGGCCAAAATCGATTCAGAAAAGGGGGTGGTGATGAACAGAGTGTCTGAATTAAGCAGACCACTCTTACCCAGTCCAAAGATCAGGGCTTCATCCATCACCGTTATTTATCTCACTGCCCCATCCCAGCTCAGAACATGGCTATATGCAAATCAGTCTGTCCCTGGCCCAGTGCATCATGGGAACAGGGCAGACTAAACTACCAAGCCAATTCTTCACCAGAAAGGAGACAAGCTACCGGGGACCGGTTTCTGGCATTTCAGCCGTCTTCGGCCCGGCTTGCTTGAATCCTGATGGAGCAGTGAGAAAGGGACTCATGTCTGAGTATACCCTGCCACACCTATAGTGGCCAAAATCGATTCAGAAAAGGGGGTGGTGATGAACAGAGTGTCTGAATTAAGCAGACCACTCTTACCCAGTCCAAGGATCAGGGCTTCATCCATCACCGTTATTTATCTCACTGCCCCATCCCAGCTCAGAACATGGCTATATGCAAATCAGTCTGTCCCTGGCCCAGTGCATCATGGGAACAGGGCAGACTAAACTACCAAGCCAATTCTTCACCAGAAAGGAGACAAGCTGCCGGGGACCGGTTTCTGGCATTTCAGCCGTCTTCGGCCCGGCTTGCTTGAATCCTGATGGAGCAGTGAGAAAGGGACTCATGTCTGAGTATACCCTGCCACACCTATAGTGGCCAAAATCGATTCAGAAAAGGGGGTGGTGATGAACAGAGTGTCTGAATTAAGCAGACCACTCTTACCCAGTCCAAAGATCAGGGCTTCATCCATCACCGTTATTTATCTCACTGCCCCATCCCAGCTCAGAACATGGCTATATGCAAATCAGTCTGTCCCTGGCCCAGTGCATCATGGGAACAGGGCAGACTAAACTACCAAGCCAATTCTTCACCAGAAAGGAGACAAGCTACCGGGGACCGGTTTCTGGCATTTCAGCCGTCTTCGGCCCGGCTTGCTTGAATCCTGATGGAGCAGTGAGAAAGGGACTCATGTCTGAGTATACCCTGCCACACCTATAGTGGCCAAAATCGATTCAGAAAAGGGGGTGGTGATGAACAGAGTGTCTGAATTAAGCAGACCACTCTTACCCAGTCCAAAGATCAGGGCTTCATCCATCACCGTTATTTATCTCACTGCCCCATCCCAGCTCAGAACATGGCTATATGCAAATCAGTCTGTCCCTGGCCCAGTGCATCATGGGAACAGGGCAGACTAAACTACCAAGCCAATTCTTCACCAGAAAGGAGACAAGCTACCGGGGACCGGTTTCTGGCATTTCAGCCGTCTTCGGCCCGGCTTGCTTGAATCCTGATGGAGCAGTGAGAAAGGGACTCATGTCTGAGTATACCCTGCCACACCTATAGTGGCCAAAATCGATTCAGAAAAGGGGGTGGTGATGAACAGAGTGTCTGAATTAAGCAGACCACTCTTACCCAGTCCAAAGATCAGGGCTTCATCCATCACCGTTATTTATCTCACTGCCCCATCCCAGCTCAGAACATGGCTATATGCAAATCAGTCTGTCCCTGGCCCAGTGCATCATGGGAACAGGGCAGACTAAACTACCAAGCCAATTCTTCACCAGAAAGGAGACAAGCTACCGGGGACCGGTTTCTGGCATTTCAGCCGTCTTCGGCCCGGCTTGCTTGAATCCTGATGGAGCAGTGAGAAAGGGACTCATGTCTGAGTATACCCTGCCACACCTATAGTGGCCAAAATCGATTCAGAAAAGGGGGTGGTGATGAACAGAGTGTCTGAATTAAGCAGACCACTCTTACCCAGTCCAAAGATCAGGGCTTCATCCATCACCGTTATTTATCTCACTGCCCCATCCCAGCTCAGAACATGGCTATATGCAAATCAGTCTGTCCCTGGCCCAGTGCATCATGGGAACAGGGCAGACTAAACTACCAAGCCAATTCTTCACCAGAAAGGAGACAAGCTACCGGGGACCGGTTTCTGGCATTTCAGCCGTCTTCGGCCCGGCTTGCTTGAATCCTGATGGAGCAGTGAGAAAGGGACTCATGTCTGAGTATACCCTGCCACACCTATAGTGGCCAAAATCGATTCAGAAAAGGGGGTGGTGATGAACAGAGTGTCTGAATTAAGCAGACCACTCTTACCCAGTCCAAAGATCAGGGCTTCATCCATCACCGTTATTTATCTCACTGCCCCATCCCAGCTCAGAACATGGCTATATGCAAATCAGTCTGTCCCTGGCCCAGTGCATCATGGGAACAGGGCAGACTAAACTACCAAGCCAATTCTTCACCAGAAAGGAGACAAGCTACCGGGGACCGGTTTCTGGCATTTCAGCCGTCTTCGGCCCGGCTTGCTTGAATCCTGATGGAGCAGTGAGAAAGGGACTCATGTCTGAGTATACCCTGCCACACCTATAGTGGCCAAAATCGATTCAGAAAAGGGGGTGGTGATGAACAGAGTGTCTGAATTAAGCAGACCACTCTTACCCAGTCCAAAGATCAGGGCTTCATCCATCACCGTTATTTATCTCACTGCCCCATCCCAGCTCAGAACATGGCTATATGCAAATCAGTCTGTCCCTGGTCCAGTGCAGCATGGGAACAGGGCAGACTAAACTACCAAGCCAATTCTTCACCAGAAAGGAAACAAGCTACCGGGGACCGGTTTCTGGCATTTCAGCCGTCTTCGGCCCGGCTTGCTTGAATCCTGATGGAGCAGTGAGAAAGGGACTCATGTCTGAGTATACCCTGCCACACCTATAGTGGCAAAAATCGATTCAGAAAAGGGGGTGGTGATGAACAGAGTGTCTGAATTAAGCAGACCACTCTTACCCAGTCCAAAGATCAGGGCTTCATCCATCACCGTTATTTATCTCACTGCCCCATCCCAGCTCAGAACATGGCTATATGCAAATCAGTCTGTCCCTGGCCCAGTGCATCATGGGAACAGGGCAGACTAAACTACCAAGCCAATTCTTCACCAGAAAGGAGACAAGCTACCGGGCATTTCAGCCGTCTTCGGCCCGGCTTGCTTGAATCCTGATGGAGCAGTGAGAAAGGGACTCATGTCTGAGTATACCCTGCCACACCTATAGTGGCCAAAATCGATTCAGAAAAGGGGGTGGTGATGAACAGAGTGTCTGAATTAAGCAGACCACTCTTACCCAGTCCAAAGATCAGGGCTTCATCCATCACCGTTATTTATCTCACTGCCCCATCCCAGCTCAGAACATGGCTATATGCAAATCAGTCTGTCCCTGACCCAGTGCATCATGGGAACAGGGCAGACTAAACTACCAAGCCAATTCTTCACCAGAAAGGAGACAAGCTACCGGGGACCGGTTTCTGGCATTTCAGCCGTCTTCGGCCCGGCTTGCTTGAATCCTGATGGAGCAGTGAGAAAGGGACTCATGTCTGAGTATACCCTGCCACACCTATAGTGGCCAAAATCGATTCAGAAAAGGGGGTGGTGATGAACAGAGTGTCTGAATTAAGCAGACCACTCTTACCCAGTCCAAAGATCAGGGCTTCATCCATCACCGTTATTTATCTCACTGCCCCATCCCAGCTCAGAACATGGCTATATGCAAATCAGTCTGTCCCTGGCCCAGTGCATCATGGGAACAGGGCAGACTAAACTACCAAGCCAATTCTTCACCAGAAAGGAGACAAGCTACCGGGGACCGGTTTCTGGCATTTCAGCCGTCTTCGGCCCGGCTTGCTTGAATCCTGATGGAGCAGTGAGAAAGGGACTCATGTCTGAGTATACCCTGCCACACCTATAGTGGCCAAAATCGATTCAGAAAAGGGGGTGGTGATGAACAGAGTGTCTGAATTAAGCAGACCACTCTTACCCAGTCCAAAGATCAGGGCTTCATCCATCACCGTTATTTATCTCACTGCCCCATCCCAGCTCAGAACATGGCTATATGCAAATCAGTCTGTCCCTGGCCCAGTGCATCATGGGAACAGGGCAGACTAAACTACCAAGCCAATTCTTCACCAGAAAGGAGACAAGCTACCGGGCATTTCAGCCGTCTTCGGCCCGGCTTGCTTGAATCCTGATGGAGCAGTGAGAAAGGGACTCATGTCTGAGTATACCCTGCCACACCTATAGTGGCCAAAATCGATTCAGAAAAGGGGGTGGTGATGAACAGAGTGTCTGAATTAAGCAGACCACTCTTACCCAGTCCAAAGATCAGGGCTTCATCCATCACCGTTATTTATCTCACTGCCCCATCCCAGCTCAGAACATGGCTATATGCAAATCAGTCTGTCCCTGGCCCAGTGCATCATGGGAACAGGGCAGACTAAACTACCAAGCCAATTCTTCACCAGAAAGGAGACAAGCTACCGGGGACCGGTTTCTGGCATTTCAGCCGTCTTCGGCCCGGCTTGCTTGAATCCTGATGGAGCAGTGAGAAAGGGACTCATGTCTGAGTATACCCTGCCACACCTATAGTGGCCAAAATCGATTCAGAAAAGGGGGTGGTGATGAACAGAGTGTCTTAATTAAGCAGACCACTCTTACCCAGTCCAAAGATCAGGGCTTCATCCATCACCGTTATTTATCTCACTGCCCCATCCCAGCTCAGAACATGGCTATATGCAAATCAGTCTGTCCCTGGCCCAGTGCATCATGGGAACAGGGCAGACTAAACTACCAAGCCAATTCTTCACCAGAAAGGAGACAAGCTACCGGGGACCGGTTTCTGGCATTTCAGCCGTCTTCGGCCCGGCTTGCTTGAATCCTGATGGAGCAGTGAGAAAGGGACTCATGTCTGAGTATACCCTGCCACACCTATAGTGGCCAAAATCGATTCAGAAAAGGGGGTGGTGATGAACAGAGTGTCTGAATTAAGCAGACCACTCTTACCCAGTCCAAAGATCAGGGCTTCATCCATCACCGTTATTTATCTCACTGCCCCATCCCAGCTCAGAACATGGCTATATGCAAATCAGTCTGTCCCTGGCCCAGTGCATCATGGGAACAGGGCAGACTAAACTACCAAGCCAATTCTTCACCAGAAAGGAGACAAGCTGCCGGGGACCGGTTTCTGGCATTTCAGCCGTCTTCGGCCCGGCTTGCTTGAATCCTGATGGAGCAGTGAGAAAGGGACTCATGTCTGAGTATACCCTGCCACACCTATAGTGGCCAAAATCGATTCAGAAAAGGGGGTGGTGATGAACAGAGTGTCTGAATTAAGCAGACCACTCTTACCCAGTCCAAAGATCAGGGCTTCATCCATCACCGTTATTTATCTCACTGCCCCATCCCAGCTCAGAACATGGCTATATGCAAATCAGTCTGTCCCTGGCCCAGTGCATCATGGGAACAGGGCAGACTAAACTACCAAGCCAATTCTTCACCAGAAAGGAGACAAGCTACCGGGGACCGGTTTCTGGCATTTCAGCCGTCTTCGGCCCGGCTTGCTTGAATCCTGATGGAGCAGTGAGAAAGGGACTCATGTCTGAGTATACCCTGCCACACCTATAGTGGCCAAAATCGATTCAGAAAAGGGGGTGGTGATGAACAGAGTGTCTGAATTAAGCAGACCACTCTTACCCAGTCCAAAGATCAGGGCTTCATCCATCACCGTTATTTATCTCACTGCCCCATCCCAGCTCAGAACATGGCTATATGCAAATCAGTCTGTCCCTGGCCCAGTGCATCATGGGAACAGGGCAGACTAAACTACCAAGCCAATTCTTCACCAGAAAGGAGACAAGCTACCGGGGACCGGTTTCTGGCATTTCAGCCGTCTTCGGCCCGGCTTGCTTGAATCCTGATGGAGCAGTGAGAAAGGGACTCATGTCTGAGTATACCCTGCCACACCTATAGTGGCCAAAATCGATTCAGAAAAGGGGGTGGTGATGAACAGAGTGTCTGAATTAAGCAGACCACTCTTACCCAGTCCAAAGATCAGGGCTTCATCCATCACCGTTATTTATCTCACTGCCCCATCCCAGCTCAGAACATGGCTATATGCAAATCAGTCTGTCCCTGGCCCAGTGCATCATGGGAACAGGGCAGACTAAACTACCAAGCCAATTCTTCACCAGAAAGGAGACAAGCTACCGGGGACCGGTTTCTGGCATTTCAGCCGTCTTCGGCCCGGCTTGCTTGAATCCTGATGGAGCAGTGAGAAAGGGACTCATGTCTGAGTATACCCTGCCACACCTATAGTGGCCAAAATCGATTCAGAAAAGGGGGTGGTGATGAACAGAGTGTCTGAATTAAGCAGACCACTCTTACCCAGTCCAAAGATCAGGGCTTCATCCATCACCGTTATTTATATCACTGCCCCATCCCAGCTCAGAACATGGCTATATGCAAATCAGTCTGTCCCTGGCCCAGTGCATCATGGGAACAGGGCAGACTAAACTACCAAGCCAATTCTTCACCAGAAAGGAGACAAGCTACCGGGGACCGGTTTCTGGCATTTCAGCCGTCGTCGTCCCCTGTCTCCCCTTGTTGAGCCCAGCCCGCCGCGTTTCCCGCCACCTCCCCGCCGCTGCCCCCCTGCGGCCCCGCCTACTCCCCTGTGTCGCCCTTCCCGTTCGCCGCCCCGCTCCCGCCTCCCAGCTGCTCCTCCCACGTTCTGCCCCCCCACCCTGCACATATGGCAGAGTGCCTATCGCGCAGCGGTGACGCGCAGCGGGCACGCCCTAAGCACGCCGAAGGCGCGCCAAAGGTAAGCCCGTCTGCACCTGTCCGCGCCTGGACCGCGCCCAGCGCCTGACCCCCTGGCCCCCACAAACGCCAGCCCACCCGCCGGACCTACGACGCCGCCACCCTCAACGCACTCAACACCGGCTGAACCCCGGGATGCTACCGAGCCACCCCGAGACGCACCCACGGACCCTTCAGCTGCCACTCCTGCAAGTTCACCTGCATCCGGACCTGCACTGCACCCGCACCCACCAAACCGAACACCAGCAGCAACCACCTGAAGTGCATCCTGCTCAACACCCGCTCCGTCCACAGACACGCCATCCAACTCTGGAACCTCCTCGACACCACATCTCCAGACGTCGCCTTCCTCACGGAATCATGGATGAACGCCTCCTCAGCGCCCGACATCACCATCGCCATCCCGGAGGGCTACAAGATCACCCGGAGAGACTGCGCCAACCAGGTAGGAGGAGGCATCGCCATCATCCACAGGAACACCATCTGCATCTCGACCAACATCGACGACACCCTGACAACCGCCGAACACCTGCACTTCCAGATCCACACCGACCCCAAGACCACCCTCAGAGGCACCCTCATCTACAGACCCCCGGGACCACGCACACAATTCAGCGAAGACATCGCCGACTTCATCAGCCCGCACGCCCTCCCCTCCGCTGACAACAACGACCGCAACACCACCACCCTGCTTGACAACCTCGCCAACCTCGGACTCAAGCAGCTGGTGACCACCCCCACCCACTACGCCGGACACACACTCGATGCCGTCTTCTCATCCAGCAAAGACATCGCCTTCAGCCACGCCACCGGGCTCCACTGGACGGACCACAGCTGCGTCCACTTCAGCTTCAGAAGGACCACGATCCACCACCACCAGCAACAGGTTGCACGAAGAAGCTGGAACAAGATCACGGCCGACCAACTTGCCGCATCCCTGAGCCAGCACCCTCCCGCCAGCTCAGCGAACCCCAGCCAGGCCGCCGACAACCTCATAGGGTCGCTGGCTGCTCGCTGATTCCTAGCGGAGCCTCCCGCTAATATATCTGGGCGGGGGGGCACAACTGACCCCTAGTGCTGCTGCGGCTGCCCCTTGCACCACCCTCCTTGCAACTTGCCTGGACCTAAGATGGCAGCCGCCAATGACCGCAGAGCGAAGATAGGCGCCACGCGGGGCCTGCTCTTAACATGCCTGGGCAGCGCCCCATGGCCAATGCGTGACCACACCAACACCTTCACCACCTTGCGCACTCTCACGCCCACCGAGCCGGATGACCGCAGGCTCTCCAAGATGGCGACGCGCCTGCGGCTGGCCCCCAACTTCATCTCCCACCTGGGCTCCCACCTTCTCTCCTGGACTTCTTGACATTTGTTCTGTCCTGACCGACACCCTGCTGCTGTTCTCGGACAGTTTCTCTGGACTCTAGCCCTCCTCCCACTCCCTCGTCCTTAACCCTTTTCCCCGTGGATGATCCTCAAATGTTTCTTCCCTTTGCTTCATCTCCCACCTGGGCTCCCACCATCTCTCCTGGACTTCTGGACTTTTGTTCTGTCCTGACCGACACTTTGCTGCTGTTTTAGGACAGTTTCTCTGGACTCCAGCCCTCCTACCATTCCCTCGGCCTTTAACCGTTTTCCCCGTGGATGATCCTCATATGTTTCCTCCGTCTTTTGCTTCCCCTTCTCTCCATACCCTTGCATCCCTCCCACCCTCCCTGTGTGCTGTGACTGCATCCACACTTATGGAACTCTGCTCATTGACTTATTGTAATAACTCTAATCAATGGTATCTGCTTTAGACCTTGCCCCATATACCATTCCTATGTGACTCTTACAGTTTATCCAGTCATATCCCCTCCCTATGTATATAGAGATAACTCTAATCACTAGTGTATGCAGTAGACCTTTGTACTCTCTACCATTTCTATGTGACCATTAGAGTATATCCGGTCATATCCCTCCCTATGTATATAGAGATAACTCTAATGACTAGTCTCCTATGTGACTTTTAGAGTATATCCATGTGTATCCCTTCCCTATGTATATAGAGATAACTCTAACGACTAGTCGCCTATGAGACTGTTAGAGTATATCCATGTGTATCCCTTCCCTATGTATATAGCGATAACTCTAATCACTAGAACATGCAGTAGTCCGCTTTGTTCTTTTCCATTCCTATGTGACTTTTAGAGTATATCCAGTTTTACCCCCTCCCTATGTATATAGAGATAACTCTAATCACTAGTTTATGCAGGAGTCCGCTGTGCTCTCTACCATTCCTATGTGACTCTTAGAGTATATCCATGTGTATCCCCTCCCTAAGTAGATATAGATTTTACTAGTATATGCCTAGAGTTTATCCATTTGCATCTCCTCCTTGTGTGACTCTATCTCTTGTACATTTGCAATTTTTTTCTGTTGTACCTGTTTTGTAACGCATGTATTCCTAAGTCCGTATGCTTTCAACTGGTTCTTATGTAAGTCAAAAATTTGCAAATTTGTTTTTCCGCTTGCAACCCTCAGTCCTTATGGTTGAAACTGGGTCCTATGTAAAGCGCTCTGACACCTTCGGGTAAAGTTTGCGCTATATAAAATCGCATAAATAAATAAATAAATAAATAAACGAAGTGGATCAGCATCTGCGCAGACGACCTAGCCCCACTGAGGACCCCGCCCAGCAGACCCGGCAGCAAGAAGGCCCCATGGTTCACCGACGAACTCAAGAGCTCCAAGAAGAACTGCCGAGCCCTCGAGAGAGCCTGGAGAAGAGACCCAACACCAGACAACATGACCACCCTCAAGCTCGCCACCCGAAAGCACCATCAACTGATCCACGCCACCAAGAAAACAGCATTCAAGGAGCAGCTGGACAACAACGCACACAACAGCAAGGAACTCTTCAACATCGTGAAAGAGCTCTCCAACCCCAACGCCGGAAACAACGACATCACACCATCGCAAGACCTCTGCAACTCCCTCGCCTCCTACTTCCACAACAAGATCGCTGACATACACAACAGCTTCAGCACACAACCAACGCTCCCCACGACCGCACCAACGCCCCCCACCACCACCCTCAGCGCCTGGACCCCGATCAGCACCGAAGACACCATCCGCACGATGAACTCCATCCACTCCGGATCTCCCACCGACCCCTGCCCCCACCACGTCTTCAACAAGGCCGACGCTGTCATCGCACCCCATCTGCGAGACATCATCAACACCTCCTTCGACACCGCCACCTTCCCTGAGAGCTGGAAGCATGCCGAACTTACTCATTTCGGTATTCCCAGAAGTTAGGACTCCTAACTTTAGGACTCCTAAATGCCTTCTGTGAATACCGAAAGTCTTAAAATTAGGTTTTTTCTCAATTTAGTAGTAGTAAAGTTTGGAGTCCTAACTTTACTACTACTAAATTGAGAAAAATCCTAATTTTAAGACTTTCGGTATTCACAGAAGGCATTTAGGCGTCCTAAAGTTAGGAGTCCTAACTTTACTACTACTAAATTAAGAAAAATCCTAATTTTAAGACTTTCGGTATTCACAGAAGGCATTTAGGAGTCCTAAAGTTAGTAGTCCTAACTTTACTACTAATAAATTGAGAAAAATCGTAATTTTAGGACTTTCGGTATTCACAGAAGGCATTTAGGAGTCCTAAAGTTAGGAGTCCTAACTTTACTACTACTAAATTGAGAAAAATCCTAATTTTAAGACTTTCGGTATTCACAGAAGGCATTTAGGAGTCCTAAAGTTAGGAGTCCTAACTTCTGTGAATACCGAAATGAGTAAGTTCATTCTGTGAATACCAAAAGTAGTAAGTGCATTCTGTGAATGCCAAAAGTAGTAAGTTCATTCTGTGAATACCAAAAGTAGCAAGTGCAATCTGTGAATACCAAAACAGTAGTAAGTTTAGGATTGAGTCTTAAGTTCATTCTGTGAATCGGGCCCAGAGAGTCCGCCTACCCCCGTTCAGGTCAGAGGCCACCAAAGTCATCTGCGGCGTTCCTCAGGGCTCCTCGCTCAGCCCCACCCTCTTCAACGTCTACATGAGCCCCCTTGCGGCCATCGCACGCCAACACAACCTCAACATCATCTCCTACGCCGACGACACACAGCTGATCCTCTCCCTCACCAACGACCCCACCACCGCCAGAACCAACCTTCACGAAGGGATGAAAGACGTGGCCGAGTGGATGACGACCAGCCGCCTGAAACTGAACTCAGACAAGACGGAAGTTCTCATCCTGGGCTCCTCGCCCTCCGCCTGGGACGACTCCTGGTGGCCACCCGCCCTGGGCTCCACACCCAAACCAACAGACCACGCACGCAACCTGGGCTTCATCCTGGACTCCTCCCTCTCCATGACCAGACAAGTCAACGACGTCTCCTCGTCCTGCTTCAATATCCTGCGCATGCTACGTAAGATCTTCCGGTGGATCCCCACCAAGACCAGGAAGACGGTCACCCAGGCCCTCGTCACCAGCCGACTGGACTACGGCAACACCCTCTACGCCGGAACCACCGCCAAGCTCCAGAAGAGACTCCAGCGAATCCAAAACGCCTCAGCCAGACTCACCCTCGACATCCCCCGACACAGCCACATCTCCGGACATCTGAGAGATCTGCACTGGCTCCCAGTCAACAAGAGAATCACCTTCCGTCTCCTCACCCACGCACACAAAGCCCTACACAACCAGGGCCCGAGATACCTCAACAGCTGCATCTACTTCTACACTCCCACACGCCAGCTCCGATCGACCAGCCACGCCCTCGCCGCCGTCCCCCGCATCCGCAGAGCCACAACAGGAGGAAGGTCCTTCTCCTACCTGGCCGCCAAGACCTGGAACTCCCTCCCAACCCACCTCCGCCTGACCCAAGACCACCTCGCCTTCAGGAAGCAGCTCAAGACCTGGCTGTTCGAGCAGTAGCGGACCCCCCCTCCCCTAGCGCCTGGAGACCCTCCGGGTGAGTAGTGCGCGATATAAATGTCTTTGATTGATTGATTGATTGAAACACTGTGTAATGCCATCCAAAGATATGTAACTAATGTTTCCTTCATATATACATATATATATTTTAGTTTTACACTAATGTTGGATAGGTCTATCCAAAAGGGAGGATTGTTGCAAAATGTGAATATCCATACAAATTCATGTGTATGCACTTCAAAAGATATCATGCTTAGATAGATCACATTAACATGAGGCCTGGAGCTCAAAAGGGCTTCCTATCTGACCTTGACTGGACAAGCTTCAACAAGCTATTCTGTACCCCCTTAGAGGTCACCTTGCTTGTCCTGACAACATGATATTTCTTAATCTGGTTGTGCAATTTGCTTACACAGTGCTGAGCCAGCCTTTCTGGTCTGCCCATACATGGCTGTTTCTAATTTGTATGCTGCAGACATTGCACATCCATGTTAGCCATATTTGGCTTGGTGCCTTATTCTTGTTCTGCTGACTTGGCACAAACAACTGTATATAGCACCTAGAAACGTTTCACTCTGGGAAGAAGCGGTCTGAGAGTCCCTAAGGCAAGAGACCTGACTTCTTCCTTGCTAATTAGCAATGATGCATGCTTTTGGTACTGATCCAGCGCGGCTCTAGACAAAACCTACAAAACCATCACCATATTCCCTAGGAGCTATTCACACATTACTCGTCAGTGGGGCCCATACCACCGCGAGTCATCTGTATACACACATTTACCCTGCTCCCAGGATTGGTGAAGACTTAGAGGGGAGCTGCTGGATTTTAGCGGAGTGTCTTATTTTATACTAAATTTATACACTATATACAGCTGCAGTTATCGATATTACCATGGTTTTGTTTTCTTGAAACATTAAAACACCCCACCATTATTGTCAACAGATTTGCTAGTAAATGTTAACTAATGGACAACAAGACCAGCTTAATTCTCCATTTATTTCATCTTTATTTAGAGATTAAGGCCTAGATGTATCAAGCAGTTTGCGATTCGTTAAGGCCGAAATTCTGCGAATTTCGGCCTTAACGAATCGTAAACTGAAATTTTGCATCTTTTGAGATGTATGTGTGATTAGCAAAATAAGGAATCGCAATAAATTGCGATTCCTTATTTTGCATCAGCATTTAAGGAATCGCAAATGTGCGATTCCTTAAATGTCATGTATGAAGCTTTTTTTTGTAGCGAATTTAGGTTAAGGACTCGCAAATTAACACGAACTTGAGGTCCGTGTTAATTTGCGAAATCCTTTAAAACAACAAAATAACACTATTTTGAAGGTGGCATGTGGCACACATACATGCCCATAGGGCATGTATGTGTGCCATATGCACACACATGTAAGTTTCAGGGGTGCAGCAGGGTGTCCATAAGACACCCCTGCACCCTTGAAATAATTCTCAAATTGCGATTAGCAAATTGCGAATTCGCAATTTGAGAATTACTGCACATTCATTCCTATGGGCCTCCTGGCCCATAGAAATGAATGGGAAAATTATTCCTTAATTGCGATTAGCAATTTGCTAATCGCAATTAAGGAATGTTAAGGAATCGCTAAAAAATAGAGAATTCCTACATACATACCATTTTGCACTTCTCTAATAGCGATTCCTTACCAATCGCTATTAGAGAAGTGCAAAACGATTTCTTGATACATCTACCCCTAAATCTCCTAGCATGACCTTACTTTTATTCACTCTATTTTAATAATCATTTAAACATTTTAATAACCTAGAGAGAAAGAGAAGTTAAATTCAAACATTTATATTTATTAGCATAGCAATTCAGAAAATACATTGAAAATATATTACCAAGATTTCAGGACACGGACATCAGAACAACGACAGAACAGTTCCCAAAAAACACCTCTCTATTCTTTCTTGATGTTCACCTCCCATCAGGACTCCGCACCCATTCAAAAGTTAAAGTCCAGAAAAATCTCAAAGTCTTTGCACCATAGTAAAAGTTTGTCAATCCGACAGCATGTTGTGGTGCGAAATAAAATCGAAAAGCAAGCTTCTTTCTTACTTCCAATCGTCCTCTTTTATACGCTTTTTCCCTAACTGAACTATCAGTGCTGTTAGATCTCCACGCACCGGATCTTCTCCTCTTAACCGAGACATGGTTCTGTGATGACTCCCTACCTACTTTGCTAGCCACTCTGCCCGCCCCTTACTACGCCCTTCGAGCGGACCGTTCACCTGGCAGAACGGGGGGTGGCGTAGCAGTCATTGCCCGTTCTGATCTTCCATTTCAACTGCTCTCTCTCCCCGATATTGCCACCACCGAGTATCTTGCCATCCGTACCACGCCCACATCCCCCCCTCTCACCTGTGTTCTCATTTATCGTCCTCCCCAGTCACCTCTACGCTTTCTCCCTGATTTCCAGGAGGTGCTAGCCACCCTCTCTGTTAATAACTCTTCCGTGTTACTACTGGGCGATTTCAACTTCTGGCCCTCTGACCCAGCAGAGTGTTTATCCTCAAGAGAGTTCTCAGACACACTTTTATCTCTTAATTTTGTTTCCCATGTATCCTCTCCAACTCACGTCAAGGGGCATATCTTGGACCAGATTTGGTCCTTGAACTGCCCTGTTGACTCCCTTTCTATCTCTCCCTGCACTTGGTCTGACCACCACCTGATTTCTTTTGTTCTTCCTATTAGTTCTACACCTAGGGTCCCCCTTCCTAAAAATGTCTGGGTCCGCTCGTGGAGCAGAGTTGACCCGGCGAACTTATCTGCCCTTTTAAGCGCTTCCTACCCCGCCTTACACGGTCTTTCCACCCTGGCTCAGGCCAACATCATTGAACAATGGCTCTTCTCAGCCAGCGAGTCCATTGCCCCCTTGAAGCGATTGACCTCCAAGCGGGAGAAAGATGCCAATCTGTGGTTTACCGATGACCTTAAAACCATCAAACTATCGGCACGCCGTGCTGAGAGGGCCTGGAGGAGAAACTACTGTCCCATCCTAAGAGCTGACTTTACTACTCTATTAGCCCAATATAAGAACGCTATCTTGGCCGCTAAAACAGCCTATTTCTCCTCCAAGATCCTCACAGCCGAGAATCAATCAAGGGAAATCTTCTCGATTGTTCAGAACCTAGCCTTTTTAGATCGCACCTCCCTTAAGCCCTCCCCCTCCCAGGCCCTCTGTCACTCTTTGAATAGTTTTTTTATTGATAAAATCGCCGCTATCAAAGCCAACATCCCTTCACCTTCCCCGTCTTTTGTTGACCCTCAGTGCCCTCCTCCGCAAGGACAACTAAATATTCTCCCCCTCCTGACCAATGAATCCTTTATATCATTAATCCCCCTCGTAAAATCTGGCTCTCCCCTGGATACCTGTCCCGCTCACATACTTCGTCACATTTACACCTCTTGCCCTGATCCTCCCCTTCACTTTCTTAACAGATCCCTTGCTCAGGGGGTTGTCCCCAACCCTTTGAAATCAGCTATTATTTTACCTATTTTAAAGAAGCCTGGCGCGGACCCTTCGATCCCAGCCAACTATCGCCCCATTTCTCTCCTACCATTTTTGGCCAAGGTGCTCGAGCGCCATGTCACCAGGTCTCTGAGCACCTTTGTGGAAGAGAATGGGGTATTGGCTTCCCGTCAGGCTGGCTTTCGCCCCGCACACTCTACGGAGTCCGTAGTCCTTTCGGTCCTCGACAACCTCAGGGAGGGGAGGGATACCAATCAATCTCAGGCATTGGTCCTCCTCGATCTCTCTGCCGCCTTTGACACGGTGGATCACACCATCTTACTCTCCCGTGTCGCGGCGGCGGGGATCGGGGGCACGGCCCTGGTATGGTTATCCTCCTTCCTGAGGGACCGCACCCAGGCAGTCCGCCTGGGTGACTTCTCTGCGGACTTCCGGAAGGTTCAGTGCGGGGTTCCCCAAGGTTCCTCCCTCTCACCTCTTCTGTTCAACCTTTACATTTCTCCCCTCATTTTTTCTTTAGAACAAATGGAGGTCACCGTATATAACTATGCAGATGACCTCCAACTTGTTTTCAACCTGTCTTCTTCTTCTGCCTCTATTTCTAACTTCCAGTCTACTATGATTTTTATCCGGGACTGGATGGATTTCAACCACCTGAAACTCAACCCCGATAAGTACGAGTTGGTGTTGACGGGTGGTTGCTCCAGTCCCTGGTCTTCACTTTTTTGGCCCCCTTCCCTTGGTCTCCCTCCGGTCCCCTCTACCTCTGTCAAAACCCTAGGTATCAAACTCAACTCTCACCTTACCCTTCACTCCCAGGT
Source organism: Lissotriton vulgaris (assembly GCF_964263255.1). Taxonomy (NCBI): domain Eukaryota; kingdom Metazoa; phylum Chordata; class Amphibia; order Caudata; family Salamandridae; genus Lissotriton; species Lissotriton vulgaris. The sequence continues at coordinate 1,916,368,760 of NC_141691.1, forward strand.
TAGCTCTGTGGTTTCTTCTTCCTTTCTTTCTCTTCGTACAATCCGCAAGGTCTCTCGATTTTTCACCTTCGAGGCCTTGAAGTTGATCGTCCTTGCGATGGTCATCTCCCGCCTGGATTATGGCAACGCCCTATATGCAGGCATACCTGCATATAGTCTCAGGCGGTTGCAGATGATTCAAAACCAGGCGGCTCGGTTGGTCTTTAACCTTCCCAAATCCTCACATGTCACTCCCCTCCTGAAAACCTTACATTGGCTCCCGGTTCGGGAACGTGTCCAATTCAAGCTTGCGACTATCACCTACCAGGCTCGACTGGGCACGGCCCCTGCTTTCATTTCCTCAGAGATTATCCCTTACTTTCCAGCCAGGGAGCTCCGATCCTCTTCTCAATTTCTGCTGACAGTCCCCCGGTTTCGCCGGAAAAAGTGGGGGGGTTCAAAATTTGCGACCCTTGCCCCAGCTCTCTGGAATTCATTACCCTTAGAGCTCAGATCCCTAACTCCATAATCCCAGTTTCGAAAGAAGCTTAAAACCTATTTTTTCAGCAAAATCTTTATTTAGTCCCCTGTCACCTGTCCTCCTCCGTTTGTCCCTTGTGGAGATCTGCCAGTTACAGCGCCATGAAACCGCTGGTGAAAGAGCGCTATATAAAAACTTTTAAACTCAAACTCAAACTTATCTATCTAAGATTCGAAACTTTTAGGGTCCTCATTCATTCTTATTGGTCGAATCAAGCCAGCTATATCTGGTCGGTTTCATTAATCTGCTCCTGGGAGGGTGCCAGTATTTCCCCATCAGGTGCAGACACCTTCCTGCACAAAAACAATAATTGATAGTGTTTTCCTCCCTCTCTGCAGCACACATAGAAAGAGCAAAAATCAAGAAGAAATAAAGGTATTTTTCCTCGCTGTGCCTCTTCTCCGTCTCCCCTGGGGAGGCGTTAGAATCTGAAGCATTCCCAGGGTGATGAAACCTTGTAAATCTGAGAATGCGCCAGAATCCAAGGGTGTTGCATGGAAATCCATAGAACACCCCTTTCACACAGAGTAATGCGTGAAAGGGGGTCATATTTACAAGGCCATGAAAGCAACGCAGGGAGGCTTTGCGTGGCTTTGCAACTATGGCTGAGCATTGTACGCCATCGGAGCGTAAAAAATAGTGTTGCTCCGGTGGCGCAGGGGCCTTGTAAATATGCCCCTCAGTGTCACCAAGATCTATGGCAATCTGACAAAACCTAGTAAGTTCCTTATTATAACATGGAGTGGAAATCAAATACATTTGCAGACCCTCACATGTTAATTTCCAAGCGTTCCTATGTCTTTTGTATATTTACCAATATGGACATATCGTAATGACCATATCTTAATAATTCTGCCAAAATGCTCGAAAAAGTGTGGGAAAGTAAATGCATGTGTGTGTATGTGTGTGTGTGTGTGTGTGTGTGGAAGGGAGGGTATTTGCAAAGAAAATAGTTTCTCCAACTAAAGGGGGAACTAATCGATATTTTAAAAATGTTCATGTATTTCTAAACTAATGGATGTACCGCACACCAAGTGAAACGAGGCTTAACCAATAAATATATACATTAACAACTGAGGAGGCCTGCAAATCCTCTATTAGTGCAGCTTATAAAGAACATACTAATTTATGACTTTAACCTCTCCCACCTCTTATCCTGTGGCATTGAAAGTGCCCCATAGATCCGGATTTCTTATAGACATCACAGAGGGGCACCGGGTACAGCATGTCTGGTGGATAAACCATTTATTAGACGCCCAGCAGAATGAGAACACAGAGCGAGCCAGAGTGCTGCTGATCTGTGGGCGAGGTCATGAAAGCCTGAGCAAGATTAATGCACGTCAAAAATGCGCAGCCTTGACAGTGAGACGTGAGGGGGAGCGCACGCTTCATAATTTATATAGCACTGGATAAACAGGACAGGAAAAAGCTGCACTCCAGCTAGAAAGACAATGTCTGAAAGCATATCACACCGAGATCTTCCCCGGCTCGTTAAAGCAACAATCTGTCAACATGTCAAGAGCCGGAGAGACGTCTGGAGAGAGGACCTCGCGGTGTAGCCTCTGAAAATGATCCTTTTGATAATCTTGTTATCCAGCACTTTGCGTACGGCCCGCTAGCACTAACAACCGCAGCACATTTAATTATCCCAGAGTGTTTGTACACCGGCTGACCTTAAAGTTCCAAGGCCTTGGGACGTGCGTGCGTTCGAGTCATTAACGTGCTGCAGACTATGCTGTGCGTGAACAAAGCTGGGCCCGTGCTGCGTAGCACGCACTGACGTAAACTGAACGGACACGATAAACTGTGCGAATTAAACGGATTTGGATAAATTAAAGTCACCCGTAAACATTTCTAAAAGGTGCACTATGTCAACCCCATTGAACAGGGTACTTGGCACAAATATATGGCCTAATAATCAAACTTAAAAAATGTTAGTAATTAGATACACGTAGAGCACAGACTTAAGTGTCAGCCCATCGATTTAATGAATTCCAGCAAACTCTGAGGCGCATTTCAGCACTCTAAGGAAACTTTGAACATTTCTTAAAGAACATTGTATTGGCATTTTAAAATGTACTTAGTTTACAACTTTATTCTGAAATACGGTATTGCATGTGTATTCAATTATTTGCCACTGCTGGTTTACCTCTCGATTTTGTTGCATACATGCTGAGAGTTTACCCCTGGGGAGCGGCGTCTTTTAAGCCGCTTTTCTACAGGTAGGTGGATGCTGGCTATGGAGTTGGGTAGGTGTAGCCCTCATTGGACTAGCTGTGGTTTATTTACTAGCCTATTTCCATCAAGGGGTGGCCAGTGGCCTATGTCTGCCCACTTAGCTCTGCCTTGCCTTCTTGCCCAGTGTGTCACTGCCAGTGGCTAGGGTGGTCTATCATCGTTATCGGGGGGGGGGGGGGGGCGTGGGGGATAGTTCCGCAATCCCCTGCGTTCTTACCTTCTGAGCGCTCTGCTTTCAACATCCGCCTTTTATACAACCTTTCTGCTCCAGACTTCCAGTCAGGGGGTCCCAGGTGCCTTCCATCCCTGACGTAATGGCCCTCTTGACTAATAACATTGTTAGATCAGTGAATTTCGTAGCTACTGTGTTTTTCTTCGGTCATACTTGCATCTCGAGTATACAACCCTCTATGTTCCCTATGTTTGTCCTCCCTGTGGCTTTGCCTATGTCGCCTATCACTGTACACCAATAGGAACGCAACACAGGACAACATCGTAAGTAACGTGTTGGAAATTCACAGATTCATGTCTGCACCTAGGGCTGGTTGTTGGGCATGCTGGGTATATGCATCCTCTTGTTTGTGGTGAGGAATGCCCTGTGCAACGTGATAAAGTGGTTATTCCAGAATCTGGACTTCTGGATACATTCTCAGGTTACTGAAGCTCTTTTTGCCAGTCCTTATTGTTAATCGCACTACCTGCAAAGCCTTCCCTCTTGTCTGTTAGTGGCAGGACGGTGGTCCCTGTATGCGCAGCCAGAGATATGAAATGCAGGTGTCCATTGTGTGTCCATTGTATGTGGACTCTGCATCATTGTGTGCACTGGGGGTTCGACTGTGTCCAGATTTCAATCTCACCTAATATGATGCTGTATCCTGCCATATAGCAAAAACTGACCTGCTGGAAGGTCTCATTCATCTACAAGTGTCGGTATTCTTATGAGGGTGCCATTTTGGAATAAGTGTTCTAAAGTTTCTAGTCTCACCTCTTCCCATTGATGCAGGTCCCGGTGTGTTAAATTATCCTTTGTGACTGGGAGACCCTTTAGGGGGACTGCCGATGTGTATGTTAATGCTGGTTTTGTAAAGGCCATACCCTACCTTAGACTCTCTGAGCCCGATTCACAGAACTAACTTAAGACAAAATCCTGAACTTACTCCCATTTTGATATTCACAGAAGGCACTTACTCATTTTGGTATTCACAGAAGTTAGGAGTCCTAACTTTAGAACTCCTAAATGCCTTCTGTGAATACCGAAAGTCTTAAGTTAGGGTTTTTCTCAGTTTGGGAGTAGTAAAGTTAGGACTCCTAACTTTACTACACCTAAACTGAGAAAAATCCTAACTTTAAGACTTTCGGTAGTCGCAGAAGGCATTTAGGAGTCCTACAGTTAGGACTCCTAACTTCTGTGAATACCGAAATGAGGTAGGACCCGATTTTTTATTCACAGAACTAACTTAAGACAAAATCCTAAACTTACTACTTTTGGTATTCACAGAATGCACTTACTACTTTTGGTATTCACAGAATGCACTTCCTACTTTTGGTATTCACAGAATGGATTTACGACTACGAACTTTACGTCCGCACTCGGACCGGAGATTCCGGCCCGAGGTGGAGCTTCTGGCCGAGAGGCGGAGCTTACCACCCAGAGGCGGGGCCTCTGACCCAGAGACGGGAATTCCGGCCCGGAGGTGGAGATTTCGGCCATGGCTAAATCTCCGCCACCGGCCAGAATACCCATCTCTGGGCCAGAAGCTCCGCCTCTCGGCCGAAGCTCCGCCTCCGGGCCAGAAGCTCCGGCCCGAGTGCGGACGTAAAGTTAGTAGTCGTAAATCCATTCTGTAAATACCAAAAGTAGTAAGTGCATTCTGTGAATACCAAAAGTAGTAAGTGCATTCTGTGAATATCAATATTAATAGGTTTAGGATTTTGTCTTAAGTTAATTCGGTGAATCGGGCCCTAAGTGCCTTCTGTGAATACCAAAATGGTAGTAAGTTTAGGATTTTGTCATAAATTAGTTCTTTGAATCGGGCCCGTAATCTCCATTCTGACAAGCAACAGAAGGTCTCTTTGTGCTGTTAGGGTTGTGAAAAGCAGTGCTTGAATTGCTACCTCCAGTGTTTGCCTAGTTATGTAGCCTGCTGCATTTATGTAGTGTTCCACCAGCCAGAGTGCAATCCATTGAAGTTGGGCAGCCACATAATATTTTCTGATGTCCAGAGCTCCCATGACGACACTATCTTAGTGGTTGGTTAGTGGTTTAATTTGCCCATTGCTAATCTGCCTCTACCCATAACCCAAATCAAGGTTACCAAAAAAGAGTCTAACCCTTGAAACAGGCTAATCTGTAGTACAAATGGAATATTGCAAAGTAGTATAATAGGCGAGGTAGCATGACTCTTTTTCCCTCTATAAACAATGGAATGTGTAAATGTAAATGTATTTGAGCTTATATAGCGCACAGCTACCCGCAGTGGGTGTCCCGGCGCTTGCTTAGGGAACCCGTCCTGGTATTCCCCTGTGAGATAGCCCCGGCAGGGTATCCACAAGGTGAATGCCAGGCATCCCGCCGCGAGGGCCCGTTGTGGAGATTAAGCAAGCTATTGCCCAGAGTCGCAGAGTGTGAACCCGTGAGTCGAGAAGGCACCGGAGCGAGAATTATCGAGTCCGTGGAATTTTTAGCCCAAGACCCGCCAGGCGGGGAATTGAACCCTGGTCCAGGGCCGATCTCAGCTTCCGGGTCTGCCGCCTCTAACCCCTGAGCCACACTTCTCCACACAAGGGTATGGCAAAATGCCATCTGTGATTTCAGGGACTGTATCACCCCATGGATGTTGCACCCAACTACATCAGCTTCTGCTTGGTAGATTTTTTTCACCCAGGTAGCGGAAAGTGCAGGGTTTTCAACAGAGTGCTTGCTCACCCAGTGTTACTATTCGTGGTGGCTGCAATTGTTTCAGGGGAAACACACATGTCGTGTTACCCTTGAACTTTAGGCAAGAAAGTTCCCCAAATTCTGCCATGATGGGAGCGATAGGTTTTAGGTCCATTTCTTTGTCTTTCAGATATAGGAGTATATCATTAGTATAGAGCAATATGACATGAGTCATGTCTTGCAATGGTTTCCCTATTCTAAGCCTAACCGTCTCATTTACTCCCAAGAGACTCTATAGCTAAGTCAAACACAATGGATTATAGTGGGCGTTCCTGCCTTGTCTCCCAGGCTTCTGCATACCCATCCTATGTGGTAACCCATTTTTAGGTCAAGCCTTGGCAGCGCACATGCGCTGTCTGCAAGACCTGCTGTAATCACTTTACAGAGGAAAATTCTGCCTGCGTCGGTCATCTTTGGTAGCTCCTTATTGGTTGGTGCTCCCGATACCTCATTTAGATTTTTCCTACAGGAGGACCGGCCAACAAGTTTCATTACGCTGTGGGACTACTTCTTTTATTTCCTGCTGCTCATTCTTTAATGTGGTCATTTCTTCGTACCCATCCTCATTTTTTATTTCGTTATAATTCGCATTGTTTTTGTATTTTATTAATTGCAATCTGCACACTATTGTTTATTTAATTTTATTAATTCCGTTCGACATTGTTTGTACACACAGGAAAGCCACACCAAGACTCGATCACAGTTCCCGAGTCCCAAAGTCAGCAGCTTGGAACTTACACCACATTACACTACTACACTACATTAGGACCAAAGTGCTGTGCATTACACACACAGTGCAGAGCCCCCTTCTTGTATACCAGTGCTTGTTGTTTTTTTCTTCATATAAAGCGAATACAGTTTGAACACAGTTCTGCTGCTTGTTTGAACTGTAAATAGCAGGTCTTACTATTAATGTGTTCGCCACACTCTTTCAGGAGTGATTGAAGGGCACATGATACACTTACAGAAGAAGGCAACTGAAGGGTTCCAATAATTTGATGTGGCATAATATGATAGTTACTCGGACGAGCAAGAAGTACTGCTTCAGTAAGTGGATCTCTAATAGGGCATACTGCATTTGCTGAGTAAGGTTATTTCAAGCCAGCAGGCAGACTTGTTCAAAACTCGAGCACGAACGGCAGAGACAGGGTCATTGTTCCTGCAGAAAGAATTGACTGCAAAGCAGTTGCAAAGTTCGTTGAAGTGAGCAACATATTAAAAATATCCTGCATAATTTATAAGGGATCAAGCATGGTGTGTTCTTGCCAAAACTCTGCTACTAACACCACCGATTGAAAGAAGTGGGGTCAGTGGCTTCTGTGGGAAGTAGTTTTGTATTGGTGGCTTAAGTGTAAGTCATACGTGTACCCAACTGCAGGGATCACATCTCTTTGTTCTCAATAGAAAGCTGTGAGGAGAGACTAGTGTATGTTGTAAGTTTCCCTGCTTAAAGGCGGTGGCACGGGTTGCAACGCAATCGCCTGTTTCCTAGGAGACAAACTCTCTCTTTCCAGAAACAGAGCATGCCCCCTGCTCCTTTTATACTTGTGTACATATCATCAGGGGCGGCAAAGGAGCTGGCATGCCAGCCACCTGAGACACTGCTGCAGGCACCCCTGCTTCGCGATCCCAGCTCATCCATCCCCTTCTGCTCCTGGGTGAGTGTGCAGGGAGCATTCTCCTGCTTCGCGTGTTTTGTGTTCTTGACACATCTGTCTGTGATATTCCCCAACCTGCTTCACTTGGGGCGGGTGCGTGGCACAAGCCAACGTGTGACTATGGTCTTAGTACAAACCCCTGGCCTCCCTGCTGCTGTGTGCTTTTTTTCAGTTTTATACATAGTGCGAACTTTGACCCAAAGGTATTGGAGTGCTTTACATAAGCACCAGTTATGTTACACAAAGACACTTTAAATTTTTGTAAGCACGGGGAGATTAAGTGATTTGCCCAGTGATTAAGTGATTTTCACAGGATGTTGAGCCTACGTGAAGGCTCAAACCTGGTTCCCCAGCTCCAAAGTCAGCAGCTCTGGCTGTTGCGCCACATCTGGGGTAATATACGGGCCTAGGTCCTCCACAGTCGCGTTATTTTTATTTTACTGTTGTTGTGCCTCATCTAAATCATTATCAGAAATGGGGTAACCCAACAAGTCAACGGACCTGGGTGCGATGCGGGAATACAAAATTGGTCCGTGATTCAATGTGTGTTGTGTAGAGAGCTACAACACTGGCATGAATACCTAGAATAGCAATATCCATATAAGCAGTAAATGCCTTGTGTAAGGGTACATTCGCTACCACTGGAAAGATATATACATTACGGAAATACCACACAAGAAGAAACAAGTGCCACAGATAACTGAGCTCAATTGAATAACATTTATTTTTCAATGAGACAAAATTTCAATTAGATTGACTGACAGTAGGTTGCCACAGGAAAAGGAGAGAGAGTTGGGATAGTGTTGGTGATGGGTAGTGATAGTACAGAGATATAGAAGTGAGGAAAAACAATTCGATTTGTTCAGTAAATGCTGGTAAACAGGCCAGTGTTAAGTAAATCTGTCTGTTACACAAAACATGGTATATGTTTGGTTCTGTTGTTCATGAGTCTGCGTAAATGCACTTCCGAAATATGTCAAGAGGGAACCAGGTACAGGTCTTGTATGTAGGAGAGCGTCGATGAGGGTAAATTGAGCCTCAGCTGCCAGTCTTCATCAGGACAGAATTAGCAACCTAATCCTGGTTATTTTACACTATCACATGCACATAAATTGATTTATGCCGTACAGGTCTACTTAAAACTGGTCTGTTTACCAGTATTTACTGAACAAATCGAATTGTTTTTCCTCACTTCTATGTCTCTTTACTATCACTACCCATCACCACCACTATCCCAACTCTCTCTCCTTTTCCTGTGGCAACCTACTGTCAGTCAATCTAATTGAAATTTTGTCTCATTGAAAAATAAATGTTATTCAATTGACCTCAGTTATCTGTGGCACTTGTTTCTTCCTGTGTGGTATTTCTGTAATGTATATATCCTTCCAGTGGTAGCGAATGCACCCTTACACAAGGCATTTACTGCTTATATGGATATTGCTGTTCTAGGTCTTCATGCCAGTGTTGTAGCTCTCTACACAACACACAGTAATTTAATTGGAATTTACTTTATGCCAAATTGAATCACGGACCAATTTTGTATTCCTGCACCTCATCTAAAGCCACCTTAGAAGGGATGTAAGTTGTTATGAGTGAAGTTTGGTGAAAAATTGTTTTGCTGGAATCTTCCCCGAGTAGTGGTACTGAGAAGGGGATGGAAATATCCCGGGCATAGTGTGCCTAGTGGGGCTACACGGAGGTTCACAGAGTTGAAAACAAACTCCGTGGAACTCATTTCCACTCCGCTATGCCACCCGCCTCCACCCCCCAATTATATAAAGTAGTTAGACATTATTAAAAAATAAATCAAAAAACACTTACCTGGCATGTGGGGTCCCAACGCTGCCCTCCTCCTCTTCTTGGCCATCTCGCTAATCCTTGTGAGAACTGCACATGTGCGGGCGCCTGCGCATTTCTTGCGAGAAATGCGTCCTCTGAGACAGGGAAGGTTACTTCAACTGGTTTCATCGTCACTGATTCCTAGGGAACAAGCATTTGCAATGCAATAGGTCTCGCATTTGTTAAATGCGGACCAATTATATTGGCTTTGCAAATGTAAAAGAAATACAGTGGACAAACATTTCTTTTCTTCTATTTCTTCACTTTTGTTACAATGGTGGCATTTAACTACTGCAAGACCTATTGCATTGCAAATTCTTGGTACACTAGCCATGGAACAGCAAAGCACACAAGATGATGGACGGAATGTTGCACAATAGCAAAACATTCACCCCCAGTCACAGATCTGGGTTTAATCCATCGTTATTTTGCTCACCAAGCCACCCCAGTTCAGACATGGCCATGTGCAAATTAACTTGACCCTGTGCCTCATGGGAACAGTCCAGACCGAACTGCCAAGCCATGTCTTCCCTGGACCGAAATCAAGCATCCTAGGACCGGTTTCTGGCTATGAGCCGTCTTCAGCCAGGATAGCTTGACTCCAGTGGCATAGTGAGTATGGGACCCACGTCAAGGCATACCCTTCCCACACAGGGTGAACAGCAAAATACACAAGATGATGGAAGGAAAGTTGCACAATGGCATAACATTCACCCCGAGTCACAGATCTGTGTTTAGTCCATCGTTATTTTGCTCACTAAGCCACCCCAGTTCAGACATGGCCATATGCATATGCAAATCAGTTTTGACCTGGTGCCTCATAGGAATTGTCCAGACCGAACTGCCAAGCCATGTCTTCCCTGGACCAGAATCAAGCATCCTAGGACCGGTTTCTGGCTGTCAGCCATCTTCAGCCAGGATAACTTGACTCCAGTGGCGTAGTGAGCACAGGACCCACGTCTGGGCATACCCTTCCCACATTGGGTGAACAGCAAAACACACGAGATGATGGATGGAATGTTTCACAATTGCAAAACATTCACCCCCAGTCACAGATCTGGGTTTAAGCCATCGTTATTTTGCTCACCAAGCCACCCCAGTTCAGACATGGCCATATGCAAATCAGTTTCGACCCTGTGCCTCATGGGAACAGTCCAGACTGAACTGCTGAGTCATGTCTTCCCTGGACCAGAATCAAGCATCCTAGGGCCGGTTTCTGGCTATCAGCTGTCTTCAGCCAGGATAACTTGACTCCAGTGGCGTAGTGAGCTAGTGAGCACGGGACCCACGTCTGGGCATACCCTTCCCACACAGGGTGAACAGCAAAACACACAAGATGATGGACGGAATGTTGCACAATGGCAAAACATTCACCCCCAGTCACAGATCTGGGTTTAATCCATCGTTATTTTCCTCACCAAGCCACCCCAGTTCAGACATGGCCATATGCAAATCAGTCTTGACCCTGTGCCTCATGGGAACAGTCCAGACCGAACTGCCAAGCCATGTCTTCCCTGGACCGGAACAAGCATCCTAGGACTGGTTTCTGGCTATCAGCCGTCTTCAGCCACGATAGCTTGACTCCAGTGGCGTAGTGATCACAGGACCCAAGTTTGGGCCTACCCTTCCCACATAGGGTGAACAGCAAAATACACAAAATGATGGACGGAATGTTGAACAATGGCAAAACATTCACTCCCAGTCACAGATCTGGGTTTAATTCATCGTTGTTTTGCTCACCAAGCCACCCCAGTTCAGACATGGCCATATGCAAATCAGTCTTGCCCTGTGCCTCATGGGAATAGTCCAGACCGAACTGCCAAGCCATGTCTTACTTGGACTGGAATCAAGCATCCTAGGACCGGTTTCTGGCTATCAGCTGTCTTCAGCCAGGATAGCTTGACTCCTGTGACATAGTGAGCTTGAGACCCATGTCTGGGCATACCCTTCCCACATAGGGTAAACAGCAAAACAGTCCAGAAGACAGGGGACCCCGTTTCTCGCCCTCCAGACGGAGTTCTACCCCAGGTAGCTGCGGGGAGCCCCGGGCCGCCTCCCCTGCAGCGCTCACCTCCGCTGTCGGGCCGCGGCTGTTGCCGGTGTCCGTCTCTCCGCCCCACACAGTCTCCCGCTCCACCGGCCGCGGATCGCGACCATCACTCCACCGCCGCAGCTACCATTTGCCACTGGGCAGGCCGGGGTGCGAGACAGACAGGGCTCCGTAGCCGCTCAGGAGCCGCCACCCTCCGTTTTCACCAGGTCGGGTCCGCAGTCCGGTGTCTCTGGGCTCCGGCCAACTCTATTTGGGGGTCTCAGTGCTAATTCAGAGGTCCGGGGGAGGATTCAGGATGGGAGACTCAGCAACCCACGTCCATCCCGTAGTATGCTTTTTTGAAAATATTATATATATACCGAATAAAGCTTGTTTTGACTTTGACCAGCAATCCAAAACACCCTCCTACACCAAGCACAGACAAGAAGACAGTGAAAGAGAAAGTGAAAGGAACTTGGAACTTCCTGGTTTGCAGCATGGCTGGCTCATGACATAATATCCTGTTTGGATGTGACACGTTTTTGCCCTGTGCATCATTTTTTGTCATCGATCATCTCAGAGGTTTATGTTAAGTTAAACAATCTAAGTAGCATGGTTTTGCATGCAGGACACCAGGTGCACGTTTTCCGGCGGTCATAAAGGTGTCTCAACAGGCACATTCAATAGTAAAGCTTCAATTTATGGCGTGAATATTTGAAGGTGAGTGTGGTTTTGGCCATTTGATGGAAGTCATAGATTTGTTCTATCACATAGGTATCTCTCTTGATTGTTTATATTGGATCACAATATTTGTCGCTTCTTTTTGCAACATCAATTTTGGGTGTTGAGTCATATTTTGAGCTTGGCCAAAACTGAAGCTTGGCCATGACATAATTTTACAGTCCGCCTCTGTGCCTATGGACCATCTTTGATGCTTGGGACTTGACGCCAGGAAATGACGCTTCATCTTGCTACCTCAACCTGAATCTGACGAATGATGCTCTGAGGTCATTTTGGAGGTTGAGTCACATTTTGAGCTAGGCCAAAACTGACGATAGGGGATGAGACCGGCCTAATCATTCCATGACATCATTTTACTGTCCACCACTGTTCCTGTGGGGCAGGAAATTACTTTTCCACTGATGATTGGCATCAGACATGAGAGTCCATTTCTGACATATCCATTAGCCGTACCTGGGCGCAATACTGAAATGAGAACAGTGATCCGTGACCAAAATGAGAACCAATTAGCGTTTAAATTGCCTGAAACATTGCAATTAAATTAATGAATAACCTCAAATGAGAAAAAGTAGTGCACTTACAAAATACTTATTTATGCATCCAAACAATTAAGCGGACCACACAAGAACACAATTGCCACAATAACTGATACATTTCAAGATATTTATTATAAAGCAACTCAATTGCTAGTATAATAAACATAGGTTGCACGCAAAAAGAGAAGTGAAAGGATAGAATAGTGGTGTTGGGAGGTGAGATAGTGAATCAAAGAGTAAGATATAAACAATTTAACACATTTTTAAATACTGGTAACAAAGATCAGTTTCAGCAAGCCTGTCCATGGGGGTTACAAGTAATCTGTACACTTTCAATGTGCATTAAATGTAAATTCCAATATCATGGTACAGTGAGTAGTAGATACAGGTCTTGATCAAAGGAAAGGCGTCGACGTTTCGACTCGACTATGCATTCAGGGGTTTGAACCTTTGCTGCGAGTCTTCATCAGGACTGTATAGGAGAGCAACCTATGATGGAAATAGCGTGTTAGAGGAGGGCATGTGTAAGTGTGGTCAAGGAAGGTCAGATAGGGAATTGTACTGACTTAGACCTGCAGCCAAGCCTGGCTAGACAGGTATGATTGGTGAAACGTGCCACGAGGCTCAAAGTCGCCACGTTACGATTAATCCGGTGTGCTCCAAGCACATCACCAGGTGTGTATTTCTTCCAGAATCTGGAAATGCCCCTATATGTAAGGTACATAACATCGCTTTACCACCCAGAAATGACATTTGTGGCATACTATGTGTTAAAACTGGCTATTTCTGGTAGGCTAAGGCTGACGCCAAAGCCAGGCAGAAACCACCATTCTAGTCAGGGCAAGGAAGTCACACGCCAAGGTAACCCCTGCTCACCCCCTTGGTAGCTTGGCTCAAGCAGTAAGGCTAAACTCGGAGGCAATGTGTAAAGCATTTGCACCAGCGCACAACAGCAACAACATACTAGGCACACCACAAAAGAGACTCCACACAAGGTTATTATAAAATAACTTTTGTATTGTAAAAACACATCAGATAGAATCACACAGGTACATGTGCCAACTGGCACGGGCAATATTTACAAGGGATTATTCACATGACAGGGCCACATGGGCCACTCTCATAATCAGCACTTAGTAGAAATGAAATACTGATAGAATCACACAGGTACATTGTGCCAACTGGCATGGGCAATATTTACGAGGGATTATTCACATGACAGGGCCACATGGGCCACTGTCATAATCAGCACTTAGTAGAAATGAAATACTGTCAGAAATTAGAATAAAAGAATATAAAATCACTGTAGCACAAAGTAACAGTTAGAAATCACAGCCAGTATCTACTGGTAACAGGTAAGTACCACCTACGCAACCCTAAACACCTTAGGAGCATGTCACGCAGGGGACCAGGACCTCACTAGGACCACCTGTACTAAAAAGAACAACCACCTAAGAATAAAATACATTTAGGGGTATACACAAGAACACATTACCCATGATGCATGAAACACATTCAGAGGAGTAATAAAGAGAAACACATGATGCCTAAAACATTCAGAGGTGTTAAGAATAAAGCACATGATGCAATAAAATACATTCAGGGGTGCAGCGCAAGAAGACACATGATGCCTAAAACATTCAGAGGTGCAGCGCATGGGAAGAAAGACACATAATGCATAAAAACATTCAGAGGTGCAAGAGCAATACAATAGCGCAAGAATCACATGATGTATAAAACATTCAGAGGTGCAGCGCAGGAAAAAAAAGACACATAATGCATAACAACATTCAGAGGTGCCAGAGCAATACTATAGCGCAAGAATCACATGATGTCTAAAAACATTCAGAGGTGCAGGAATAACACATGATGCAAGAAATCACATTCAGAGGTGCAATAACCATACAATTGCGCAAAAACTCACATAAGCCACCACCTGTGGCAGTCCTTAGGCCAACTGGCCTTGTGGGGCAAAGATGCCCTGAGTCCAAAGTCAGGGTGCGCTGCCATGCAGCGCCAGTCTCAAAGTACAAAAAGCCTAAACGTGGCAGCTGCCCACAAAGTGCTGGGCAGCTGAGGACCAACAAAACTGCGCCAGGGCCCTCACTGCCCTTAGGCGCAAACTGCGCCACTGCTGGAGCCACACAGGCTCTGGGCATATCGCACATGCCCCAGACGTTGGAGCCACACAGGCTCTGAATACATCCCTCGCAGGCAGGCGGGGGCGGGCACCGGCAATGTGCCCCGACGCCCCCTCTCACTAGAAATGGCCCAACGCTGGAGCCAAACAGGCTCTTAAACACAATATGGCCCCCCTGAGCCACACAGGCTCTCTAACGTTGGGGCGACCTGCTGCCAATCGGGGCCGCCCTGACCAGCAACAACAAAAGGGCCCTCGAGCCTCGCCGGGCTTGTAAATCAAGACATGGCCCCCTAGAGCCTCTCGGGGCTCAAACACGTTGGGGCGACCCACTGCCAACCGGGGCCGCCCTGGAAGCCCTCGTGGCTTCACACGCACAAGGAGCATGAGCTTGCGCTACTCGGGGGGGGGGACACCGACAACGTGTCCCGGCGCCCCTCCCCTTCCACTGCTGCCACACACTCACCGGATCTCTGGGCAGCGGGGCTCTCCTCTTCGCCGGCCGGCGGCCTGGACTGGGGCGGGCACCGGAAATGTGCCCCGCGCCCCCACCGCATGGCTCCACCGTCTCTCGGGGCTCCCTCCAGACCTGGGGCCCCGCCTCGGCATGCGATGCCTCTTCTCCGCTTCTCCTCACCCGGGCCGGGCTTCCTCACTCGGGGCTCCCTCTGCACACGGGAGCCCCTGCAACGGCCGCCATCTTCGCTCGTGCCCTGACCTCCGGGGCGGCCCAGCCAATCACGTCGCGGCTCCTGCGACGAGCCCCTCTTGACGCGAGGCCGCCAACCAATGGCAGCACGGCCTCGCCGATGATGCGGTGATCCACGGGCCAATCCTGTCGCGGCTCTGGTGAGGGGGCTCAGCTCTCTCACCCAATCAGAGCGCGGCGGGCTCGATCTTCACCGCGGACGAACGGCAACTTCTGGGCATCTCCCTGGCCCCGGGCAGCGGCGGTGAACAACACGGGGCAATGCCGGGTGGGCACCGGCCTCCATTTAAATGCAATTAAACGCGCTACTAAGCGCTTGGGCCAGATAAAGCACTCCAAAGTGCTAAAAGGGCAAAAACACGCGCCCTCCAGCCCAAGAGTCAAAATAAAGCGCTAACAGCGCTAAGAATCAAACCACAGCGCCTCCAGCGCTACAGGGCATTCAAAGTCCAGTAAAGTTCTTCAGGGGTCCAGGACCTCAGCAGTCCAGGACATCAGCAGTCCATCCAGGGTCAAGCAAAGTCCCCCATCAGCCCAGGCAAGGCAGAGGGGTCCCCCAGAAGTCCTCCAGGCATCCAGGGGCTGGGCAGCGCCCGCCCCTGGTAGATTCAAGTCAGAAACAAGAACATTTTGGAAGGAGACACAGACCCTTCTTATTCACAGAAAAGTCTTTGAAGTCCTTTGAAGTCTTGGTGCAAGGGGGCCCTGAGCACTGGAATGTTTCTGGTGTTCTTCTTCCTGTCAGCTTCAGGGCCAGAGGTGACAGTGGGCCGTCAGGGGAGTGAGCCAGCATGGTGGTCAGGCAGACACAGCCCGGCACTATCAGGCGCTTCTTCCTCCCCCTTCCCTGGCAACAGATGTTGCCTTTCACCCCTGGGCTGACTCAGACAACCTCCGGGTCTCTGCAGCCCCTGTCACCCTCCAACCAGACAGTTAATCCACAGCAGGCCCAGGCACCCTGGGCCAGGCTCACCAGCCAATCGCACGCCAGAACCAACTTACACAAATATGCCAACTTCTAAAAGTGGTGCTTCTAGACTAGACACAATCATGCCGCATATACCATTTTGCAGCATTCAGTCTCACGAGTTCGTACATATCAAACTCGACCCTGCACTCCCCACACATCAGGAACTACCATGGGCATACATATTCCCCATTCATTCCTAAGGGGGGGCAGGTCACTCACCACTCATACACAGAGATCTCAAGCACTGTACACTGTACCACAGTGAAAAAGTGCGCAGAGGTCTATAATCACCAACACCAGGTTCCATAAACAGGCTAGGAAAAAGCAAAAAGTCTAGGGGTGAACCTGCCTAAAGGGCCGGGTCCAACACAACCCCCTTCCAGCCAAAACGCAGGCTAGACCAATCACACCACTGATGGGCTTCCTTGCTTTGGGCGACAAAACACGGACACGGACCTGCACGGCAGGGACACCCTCCGGTTTTACGCCACTCTGAACCCACCTGGTTACCTCCAAACAATAACTGACACCACTAGGATACCACACTGGTACTCCCTAGTCATCCACAGCCAAGACCATCCAAATATCACAGGTCCTCACCAATCCACAGAGCGGGGGGTAGTAACCCCTGGCACACAATAGCCATTCTCCACTCTCTCTCTCTCAGTGTAGCTACAACTACCACTGATCCAACAACCTAGGGTCCACACCCCCAGGCTGACTAGAGGTCTCGGGCAAGAATGCCCCGCCCTACCTCTACTTCTGGGTTTCCGCACCCTCACAGAGAAGCACTCACCAGAACACAATTCTCCTACCAGATCAGGACCTCACTCCATCATTGGTCTACCACCTGGAAACTATTTCACTTCTGAGGTACAAAGCACACAGCACAGTTCCTCTTCAAGCAGGTGGGGGGACACAGCACACAGCAAAGCCCCCTTTCCTCTACCTTGGTGGAAACAACAAACTGCAGGTGAGCCCCAGAACACACAGCAAGGGCAGCCCCCTCAGTCTCTTCAGCTGATCCACTTTGGCAGAGATTCCTCTTGACCTAGAAGTTTCCTAATCTCCCAACCTAAGATCTAAACCCTCAGGTTGCACCGGGGTCAGAAGTAAGGACACCGTCCCTCTGCACCCCCTTCCAGTTCCATGACTACAGGCCCAGTATGTCTCAGGCTAGACAGAGCACACGCCAGCGGCGTATCAGCGACACACTCTCCTCCAGTCCTCCTTCCAGGTCAGGCCACAACCCCAACCCGGCTTTCCCCCTCCTCGGGGAACGACCTCCAGAGGCCCCACAAATGGTCAAGCACTCTAGACGGTCAAATGCTCAGTGAACCAGGACTTCTGCACCCTCTACTAGGAGCGGTACTGCCCCACACTAGGACCGCCGGAGTCCTGGTTACAGACACTCCCCGTCCTCTAGACACAGGAAGATCCTCCTCAAATGACCTATGTACAGCTTAGGCCCCTGACCTGGCGCTCCCTTAGGGAACCCTCCAGGCCCTGAGATAGGGGTTCAGGCCAACGTGGGACACACCGTCCCACACTCACTCCGCCTCCACTGAGACAGGGCATGAGCCCCTACACCCCTACCATACTACTGGGACCTAGCCGGGTTACACATGAACCTCTTCCCCTTCACAGGTTCATCAGATACACAAGCCACTCCTTTTAGAATCACTCCCTAATGCCTCTGCAAGACATCTAGCACACCGCCCGACATGCACCTTCTCATGCAAGCTCTTTAACAAAAAGAAAACTCACACCAACTCCACCAGTTCAGCACATCACTCATTCGCACACTCCCCCCCCCTCCGACTGGTAAGGCAGTTTCTACCACCCCTGATCACTCAACCTGACCACACGTGACACAGGTACCAAACTTTGGGAGCGGGGAATGGGAATTAACACACTGGACACATTAAAGCTGCCAACACTGGATCCTATCACACTGGGGAATCCAGACACACACACTACACTCAGGGAACAACCACCCTCCTGAGCTAGTCATTTCTCCTCACACTCCCTCTCTTCCATCTACCCACACAGGGACAGGATTTGGGATTGGACACCGGACCCAGCAAGGGATTCCTAATCTATGGGAACCTCCCCCTCTACTGGCATCCTGCCCTGTCACTTTCTCTCATCTGCCACTAAACATAAAGCGCAGGAACACATTTGAAAATGACACTCTTGAGGAAAAAAATCAAAAACAATAATCCCAAACATGTGACTATCTGCAAAAAAATTGCAGAGTTTTGTAATGTAGCCAGTTGTCGCTATGGCACTGCGCAAACACAAGTCCAAATCCGCACCGCTGACCAACAATGTTAGAACTGGCTATTTCTGGTAGGCTACGGCTGACGCCAAAGCCAGGCAGAAACCACCATTCTAGTCAGGGCAAGGAAGTCACACGCCAAGATAACCCCTGCTCACCCCCTTGGTAGCTTGGCTCAAGCAGTAAGGCTAAACTCTGAGGCAATGTGTAAAGCATTTGCGCCAGCGCACAACAGCAACAACATACTAGGCACACCACAAAAGAGACTCCACACAAGGTTATTATAAAAATAACTTTTGTATTGTAAAAACACATCAGATAGAATCACACAGGTACATGTGCCAACTGGCACGGGCAATATTTACAAGGGATTATTCACATGACAGGGCCACATGGGCCACTGTCATAATCAGCACTTAGTAGAAATGAAATACTGTCAGAAATTAGAATAAAAGAATATAAAATCACTGTAGCACAAAGTAACAGTTAGAAATCACAGCCAGTATCTACTGGTAACAGGTAAGTACCACCTACGCAACCCTAAACACCTTAGGAGCATGTCACGCAGGGGACCAGGACCTCACTAGGACCACCTGTACTAAAAAGAACAAACACCTAAGAATAAAATACATTTAGGGGTATACACAAGAACACATTACCCATGATGCATGAAACACATTCAGAGGAGTAATAAAGAGAAACACATGATGCCTAAAACATTCAGAGGTGTTAAGAATAAAGCACATGATGCAATAAAATACATTCAGGGGTGCAGCGCAAGAAGACACATGATGCCTAAAACATTCAGAGGTGCAGCGCATGGGAAGAAAGACACATAATGCATAAAAACATTCAGAGGTGCCAGAGCAATACAATAGCACAAGAATCACATGATGTATAAAACATTCAGAGGTGCAGCGCAGGAAAAGAAAGACACATAATGCATAAAAACATTCAGAGGTGCCAGAGCAATACTATAGCGCAAGAATCACATGATGTCTAAAAACATTCAGAGGTGCAGGAATAACACATGATGCAAGAAATCACATTCAGAGGTGCAATAACCATACAATTGCGCAAAAACTCACACAAGCCACCACCTGTGGCAGTCCCTAGGCCAACTGGCCTTGTGGGGCAAAGATGCCCTGAGTCCAAAGTCAGGGTGCGCTGCCATGCAGCGCCAGTCTCAAAGTACAAAAAGCCTAAACGTAGCAGCTGCCCACAAAGTGCTGGGCAGCTGAGGACCAACAAAACTGCGCCAGGGCCCTCACTGCCCTTAGGCGCAAACTGCGCCACTGCTGGAGCCACACAGGCTCTGGGCATATCGCACATGTCCCAGACGTTGGAGCCACACAGGCTCTGAATACATCCCTCGCAGGCAGGCGGGGGCGGGCACCGGCAATGTGCTCCGACGCCCCCTCTCACTAGAAATGGCCCAACGCTGGAGCCAAACAGGCTCTTAAACACAATATGGCCCCCCTGAGCCACACAGGCTCTCTAACATTGGGGCGACCCGCTGCCAATCAGGGCCGCCCTGACCAGCAACAACAAAAGGGCCCTCGAGCCTCGCCGGGCTTGTAAATCAAGACATGGCCCCCTAGAGCCTCTCGGGGCTCACACACGTTGGGGCGACCCACTGCCAACCGGGGCCGCCCTGGAAGCCCTCGTGGCTTCACACGCACAAGGAGCGCGAGCTTGCGCTACTCGGGGAGGGGGGGGGCGGACACCGACAACGTGTCCCGGCGCCCCTCCCCTTCCACTGCTGCCGCATCTCTGCCACCGGATCTCTGGGCTGCGGGGCTCTCCTCTTCGCCGGCCGGCGGCCTGGACTGCGGCGGGCACCGGCAATATGCCCCGCACCCCCACCGCATGGCTCCACCATCTCTCGGGGCTCCCTCCAGACCGGGGGCCCCGCCTCAGCATGCGATGCCTCTTCTCCGCTTCTCCTCACCCGGGCCGGGCTTCCTCACTCGGGGCTCCCTCTGCACACGGGAGCCCCAGCAACGGCCACCATCTTCTCTCGTGCCCCGACCTCCGGGGCGGCCCAGCCAATCACGTGGCGGCTTCTGCGACGAGCCCCTCTTGACGCGAGGCCGCCAACCAATGGCAGCGCGGCCTCGCCGATGATGCGATGATCCACGGGCCAATCCTGTCGCGGCTCTGGAGAGGGGGCTCGGCTCTCTCACCCAATCAGAGCGCGGCGGGCTTGATCTTCACTGCGGACGAACGGCAACTTCTGGGCATCTCCCTGGCCCCGGGCAGCGGCGGTGAACAACACGGGGCAATGCCGGGTGGGCACCGTCCTCCATTTAAATGCAATTAAAAGCGCTACTAAGCGCTTGGGCCAGATAAAGCGCTCCAAAGCGCTAAAAGGGCAAAAACACGCGCCCTCCAGCCCAAGAGTCAAAATAAAGCGCTAACAGCGCTAAGAATCAAACCACAGCGCCTCCAGCGCTACAAGGACATTCAAAGTCCAGTAAAGTTCTTCAGGGGTCCAGGACCTCAGCAGTCCAGGACATCAGCAGTCCATCCAGGGTCAAGCAAAGTCCCCCATCAGCCCAGGCAAGGCAGAGGGGTCCCCCAGAAGTCCTCCAGGCATCCAGGGGCTGGGCAGCGCCCGCCCCTGGTAGATTCAAGTCAGAAACAAGAACATTTTGGAAGGAGACACAGCCCCTTCTTATACACAGAAAAGTCTTTGAAGTCCTTTGAAGTCTTGGTGCAAGGGGGCCCTGAGCACTGGAATGTTTCTGGTGTTCTTCTTCCTGTCAGCTTCAGGGCCAGAGGTGACAGTGGGCCGGCGGGGGAGTGAGCCAGCATGGTGGTCAGGCAGACACAGCCCGGCACTATCAGGCGCTTCTTCCTCCCCCTTCCCTGGCAACAGATGTTGCCTTTCACCCCTGGGCTGACTCAGACAACCTCCGGGGCTCTGCAGCCCCTGTTACCCTCCAACCAGACAGTTAATTCACAGCAGGCCCAGGCACCCTGGGCCAGGCTCACCAGCCAATCGCACGCCAGAACCAGCTTACACAAATATGCCAACTTCTAAAAGTGGCGCTTCTAGACTAGACACAATCATGCTGCATATACCATTTTGCAGCATTCAGTCTCACGAGTTCGTACATATCAAACTCGACCCTGCACTCCCCACACATCAGGAACTACCATGGGCATACCTATTCCCCATTCATTCCTATGGGAGGGCAGGTCACTCACCACTCATACACAGAGATCTCAAGCACTGTACACTGTACCACAGTGAAAAAGTGCGCAGAGGCCTATAATCACCAACACCAGGTTCCATAAACAGGCTAGGAAGAAGCAAAAAGTCTAGGGGTGAACCTGCCTAAAGGGTCGGGTCCAACACTATGTAAAAAGCTATAGTGAATAACCAATTGGATTCATGTCAGGGGCAGTGAATTAACCCCCAAGAGGGCCATAAGGGCGTCAATTCTATAATAAAGGAATTAAGTGCTGGAGCGATAATTACACAATACTGCTAGAGTCAATAGTTTCCCCGGTTAAAGTGCACAGCAAAAGACCACCATAGTTAAGGGTACAATACAGGCCATGTGCTTGTGCACTGTTACATTTTCTGAGAGTGCAGTGTCCAAAAGGCATGGATGTTGCTGGGAACAGACCCAGCAACACAAATGCTGCACCCCTTTCACACAGATTTCTGCATGAGACAGGACACATATTTGTGAGGGCATGGAAAGCCACCTTACGTGGCTTTACATAGCCTTATATATATGCTAGTGACACATTGTGCACCAGAACGTCAATAACAAGACATTCCATGGGTGCAATGGTGCCAGTATGGCATCATGAATAATGCGGTAGGTGTTACTGTATGGCTTACCCACAAGTAGGCCATTGGCATACAGGCCATTTTTGACGGGGTCATTTATGATGCTGTGCCAGAATATGAAGGCATCATGTACGCTGCCTGGGTATTTAGTCAACACATTTGTGAAAAGTCCATGATGATCCACAATGGCCTGTACATTGATGGAGTGGGTATGTTTCTGGTTTTTGTACAGATGTGAGGTTGCTGCAGGCAGTACAAATTGCACATGTGTGCAGTTCATGGCACCCAGCACATGTGGAAATCCTGCAATATCATAGAATCCTTGCTTGGTCTACATCTGCTGTTCCGGGGTGTTGGGGAAACAGAGGTAGCGGGTGTCAGCTGGATGATAGCGTCCAGGACGTTGGGGAGGAATGCTGAGAAGGATGGCTGAGATATTCCAGCCACTTTGGCAACCGTTGTTTGGAAGGAGCTGAACGCTAGCATATGAAACACGGCCATGAGTTTTGCCTGTGGAGGTAGGTTGCCTGTTGGTTGTGACCTCTAGCCTTGGAGCAATAAGTTGTTGTAGATGTACTATTTCTTCTTCTTGAGGCTATGAAGACTGATAACCTCATCCTCCCTGAGGTGTCTCAGAGTGCTCTTTTGGTGAAATATGCACTCCTTTCTCCTGCATTGCATTTGGCGGTGTCAGGAGAGTGGTTGTGGTGGGGTGGATGGTGGTGGTCATCTCCATCTGGCTCCAAGTCGCAGAATTATTACCTCCATGGTGTAGTTATAGTTGCAGCACTGCCCACTCCTACTTCTCCTATGTATATATGTATGGATGCGTCATTTCGTACAAGTGTGTTTTGCTGGAGCAGCGATGTTGATGTAAGCACAACGGTGCGCCACTTAAGCTGAGGATGTGTCACTTTTGAGAAAAGTGAGAATTTATAGATGCGTCACTATTGCACATGTATTTACAAAGGAACACCTACCTTGCATTATGAAATACTTACGTGACGCAGTCCATTCCGTCGCAACGTCTTCGTACACGCAGGGGTGGGGAAGTGACTCATCTTCGAAGATGCGTCACCTCATAAATATGGAGTAATTCTTGTGCCATCAATGCAACAAAAATTATGATGCTTTGGCAGCCCAACCTCTCCATGCATACATGGGGGCATTCCGACGCACGAAAGGGCATAGAAGTGATGCAGTGAAATCTATGAGATTTCACTGTGCCACTTCTAGGACGCAAATGCATCAATATCTTACGCCTGCCTTGTGTCAGGCGTAAGACTGACAAAGGCACATTTAACATGGGACTTGCCCATGTGCAATGGCCCATTGCTGGAGTTGCATCACTTTTGTAACACACTCCAGCAATGCATCATTTTTGCAACTACAGATACGTCAGAAATACTGACATATCTGTAACTCCTTGCGACATGATGCATCACACTCTAAATATGACGCATCATTGGTGTCACATGGAGGGCGCAATGAAAAGTGACGCATCGCTGTTTTCTCGCAGCGATGCATCACTTTCCATAAATGAGGCCCTAGGTTTTCTTTAAAGTCCCAAGAATCAGAAAAGACAGAGGTGGTGGCCGTTCGTTCTACTATCTTGTTCCCAAATTGGGAAATTCCTTGTCCACCAGCCTTAGGCTTAATGACAATTTGCTAAGGTTCAGAAAGCAATTGAAAACTTATCCATATGTCTCAACGGTTTTACTCCAACAAGGGTTGTTAGCTCTGGGAAACCTGACCCGGGTAGACATGCGCTCAATAAACACTGACAATAATATTCTATATAAATAAAAATGTAACTGTTCGTTTGTTCAAAAATCTCAAATCTCCGAAAGTTCTTCACCGATTGCTTTGAAATTTTGACACAACGTTGCATTCGAATACTCGCATGTTTTTATATACACAACGTTGGATTGGAATACGCGTGTGACGAATACGCCAGTGTTTTTAATCGAAAGCACAAACAGACACATAAAAATGTCAATGTGCGTTTGATAAAAATCTTAAATCTACGAAAGTTCTTCACCGATTGATTTGAAATTTTGACACAATGTTGAATTCGAATAAGCGTGTGTTTATATATACACAATGTTGGATTTGAATATGCGCATGTCAAATACGCGCATGTTTTTAATCTAAAGGACGAACAGACCCTATTGATTGGGTTGCTGAGCAACAACTATAATAGACGCATAGAGACAATAGTCTACATATATTAGGATGGACAGTTGGTGTCAGGATGGCAGACCGGGAAGTGGGGGGAGGGAGGAGGAGTTGGTTCACTTGGCAACATTAAGAAAGGACGCATAGAGACAGTAGTCTACATATATTAGGATGGACAGTTGGTGTAAGGATGGCAGACCAGGAAGTGGGTGGAGGGAGGGGGGAGGAGTTGGTTCACTTTGCAACATTAGCGCGTGTTTATATATACACAACCTTGGTTTCGAATTCGTTCGTGTCCAATACGCGCGTGTTTTAAATCAAAAGGCCGAACAGACCCTATCGATCTGGTTGCTGCGCAACAAATACAAGGGACGCATATAGACAATAGTCTACATATATTAGGATGGACAGTTGGTGTCAGGATGGCAGACCGGGAAGTAGGTGGAGGACGGTGAGAGGAGTTGGTTCACTTTGCAACATTAAGAAAGGATGCATAGAGACAATAGTCTAAATAGATCAGGATGGACAGTTAGTGTCAGGATGGCAGACCGGGAAGTGGGTGGAGGGAGGGGGGAGGAGTTGGTTCACTTTGCAACCCAAACAGACCCTATTGTGTTGGTTGCTGCGCAACAAATAAAAGGGACGCATAGAGACAATAGTCTACATATATTAGGATGGACAGTTGGTGTCAGGATGGCAGACCGGGAAGTGGGTGGAGGGAGGGGGGAGGAGTTGGTTCACTTTGCAACATTAGCTCGTGTTTATATATACACAACGTTGGATTTGAGTACACGCGTGTCCAATACGAGCGTGTTTTTAATCGAAAGGCCTGAACAGACCCCATCTATTTGGTTGCCGCACAAAAAATACAAGGGACGCATATGGACAATAGTCTACATATATTAGGATGGACAGTTGGTGTCAGGATGGCAGACCGGGAAGTGGGTGGAGGGTGGGGGGAGGAGTTGGTTCACTTTGCAACCCGAACAGACCCTATTGTGTTGGTTGCTGCGCAACAAATAAAAGGGACGCATGTAGACAATGGTAGACATATATTAGGATGGACAGTTGGTGTCAGGATGGCAGACCGGGAAGTGGGTGGAGCGAGGGGGGAGGAGTTGGTACACTTTGCAACATTAAGAAAGGATGCATGGAGACAATAGTCTAAATAGATTAGGATGGACAGTTGGTGCCAGGATGGCAGACTAAGAAGTGGGTGGAGGGAGGAGTTGGTTCACTTTGCAACATTAGCGTGTGTTTACATATACACAACGTTGGATTTGAATACGCGCGTGTCCAATACGTGCGTGTTTTGAATCGAAGGCCGAACAGACCCTACGGATTTGGTTGCTGCACAACAAATACAAGGGACACATATAGACAATCGACCCAACTTCCGAGGTGGTTATATTGATTTACCGCCAGAAGCCAGCCAATATGTTATTGTATTGCTGGTGTACCTATCCTTGATTCACAAACTAAAGAAGATCATTGGTCTCTTAAAAACAAGGTAATATTCTGGCTTAATACTAACAGGCAGCTCCCCAGTTACCAAAGAAGCCGGGTACTAATGGTACGACGAGTACCATGGGTTAGACCCACTCACAAATCCATCAGGGGAGACTGTATAGTGGTGACTTTTTCTGATCCCCATACTGCTCAGCATCTCTGTTCTTGGGCACCTTGTGAAGAAGATCACACAGTTGTTGTCAGACCCCTCACTGTTTTCTATCCTCCTAAAAATCAGCATAGACTGGGTGGGTCATGGACGACAACTCAACAAACCAGGCATGGGGGTTTTGGGAACGGTGGACCCAATCAGAGTATTTGGTGGCAGGGGGCCCCTACATCTAATATGTTTGGTTGCCTTGAGGAGGTTGACTGACTCGGGGGGGCGGATGTTATTATTGCAGACTCCACCCCGCCCACCACTACAGTTTCCAACACAGGTTGTTCTATGTTACTATCAGGCCAACAAGTAACTCTTGGCAATGCCCATAATCTCATCCCGACTGAGTTGGGCATTTTGGCACAACCAGACAATCTATGCCCTGGCATCCCGGCTCATGTACTTAAAATAGCCTCCTGGAATATAGCTGGTTTACGGAGCCGCCTGGACAATGATGACTGGGTAGACTATATCACCTCACATGATATTATCACCTTTCAGGAAACCTGGTCTGTTGCCCCCCTGTTTTGTTTGGGCTTCTTAAACTTCTATAAACCAGCGGTACAGGGTATAAAGGGTAGGGCTTCGGGTGGTCTCACCATATGGGTTAGAAACACACTTGGTTTTAGTATCAAGGAAATCCAGATGACGAACCCTGACCTTCTTTGCATATTCCTTAGCAAAGCAAACTGCAAGGATATTATCCTTATTAACATTTATGCTAGAGGATGCCAGGGGGGCAAGAAGCAACCAATTGTTAATGACCTAGAAATCTTTTTTAATGAGTATAAAAGTGACCAGCTTATTCTAGTGGCTGGTGACTTGAATTCCTCATTTGAGCCCATTTCGAATCTCGATGAGGACGTAGGCCCAGAGGAAGATTTCGCCTGGGATATTCCCCCACTATCAATTACCAAGGGTGTCAGGGGTACCGAGGCTGCCCTCCACTGGCTTGGACTCTGCCTAGAATGGGGGCTCCGAGCGGTGAACGGCCGCAGTTTATCTGACAAGGAGGGAAAACCAACTTTCGACAATGGGTCTAGCACAAGTCGCATTGACTATATTTTAATTAACATTGAATCTTGGGCTTTAGTTAGTGACATGTCTATTGATACTAGGCCAGAGAGTGATCATAATCCTCTTTCACTTATACTCAAGATTCCTGGACTAGGGCTTCCCCAGGCAGAAACATCTTATATCACATCTGACCTTGTTTTGTGTGATAACAGAAGACGGGTCAAATGGCCTAGGGTTTTAGCCAACAATGAACTTGTCTGCCAGATAGAAGACCTGGTCTTAGACACAAGAGTTAGGATGATGGCAGTAACCACAAATGTTATTCCTAAGCAAAATATTGTTGATCTCCATGAGGCCTGTTTCGCGGCTATTAAGGAACTTCTTACTAGGCCATGCCGGAAACAGAAAGCGAAGCAAATTAAGGGTTGGTATAACAAGAATTGTAGAGAAGCCCACAGTATTCTCATTGCTACTGTAAAATCTAGAAATACCCCCGCTATCAGGGCAGCGCGACAGGACTATAGACGAATTATTTGGGAGGCTAAAAGGGATTGGGACGATTCCTACTGGCTTGATCTCCTTCAAGCCTGTGAGTCGTCCAACCAAATCAAGTTCTGGGAGATAGTCAGATGGGGCAGGGGCTCAGATTCACTATCCCCCGAAAACCATGTCTCTGCTGCTGATTGGGTGAAATTCTTTTCGACTCAATTCAAAAACCCTAACGTCTCCCAGTTGGTTGAAGATCCCTTAGCAGGGACTATTTTAGCTCCTCACAAGGACAGGCTTATTTTTAATAACTCTGACACTGAACATGCACTAAAATCTATTCAGTCCGGGAAAGCACCAGGTATTGATGCGGTACCAGCTGACCTTTTTAAACTAAATTTAGATCTGTGGGTCACTTACATAACAACTCTGGCAAATTCCATCGCAGCTGGAGAAAGGATTCCCCAATCCTGGAAAGGGGCTGAGATTCTTCCGGTCTATAAGAAAGGGGATCGATCTTCACCCAAAAATTATCGCCCCATCAGCCTGATCGATACTATCCAAAAAGTGGTTTCACGAATGGCCCTAGCCAGAATACAAGGGTGGATAGAACAAAATAACATACTCTCCCCCATGCAGGCAGGGTTTCGATCAGGCACTAGCACTTTAGACCAGGTGTTTCGCCTTACCATGCTGTATTGGAAGGTGGTTTTTCTGGGCGGCGGTGTCATCTACGCTGCCTTTATTGACCTCAGGTCGGCATTCGACCTGGTACCTAGGGCAAAACTCTGGGCAGCCCTGGAACTTATGGGATTTCCAAAATACTAGAGCTAGTAAGGCGCCTACACGAGGATAATTTTGCCCGTGTAAGATGGGGTAAACAGGGTCAGGTGACTGCTAGCTTCCCTGTGGAACGTGGAGTAAGGCAGGGTTGCGTGCTGGCCCCTACTTTGTTCCTCCTGTTTATCAACCGGGTGGTTGCATTTCTAAAAGACGCACATACTGATGCTCCATCCTTGGGGGGTTCAAAGTACCCCATGCTAATATTTGCCGACGACACCCTGCTCCTTTCTAGGACTCGGTGTGGCCTACAGGCTGCTCTAAACAGATTTGCCGAATTTTGCACAGTTAATGACCTTCAGATTAATACCGATAAAACTAAATTTATGATTTTTAACAAAAATAAACCCATTTCAAGTTCATTTTTATTAGAGGGTGTCCCAATAGAACAGGTTAAAGTCATGTCATATCTGGGCGTGACTCTTGACCATCAACTTACATGGAAACCCCAATTGGAGGTGTCAACTCTTAAATTTGTTCGCCTTACAGGATGCTTGTTGAAGGAACAGAAAAAAACCTTGACCAAACGCATTACACCTGCGTTAAAAATTTACGAGGCCAAGGTGAACACAGCTATCCTGTATGGGGCGGATATATGGGGTTACAAGGGCTTGCTGGCGTTAACCAGCGCACAGAATAGGTTTCTTAGGAATTTAGTAGGACTTCCTCAATCCACCCCCATTAAACCCCTGCTTTTAGATTTAGGTTGTAAACCGCTGAATGAGATGGCACAGTATCGCCTTGTAGCTCTATGGCGTCGTCTGTGGACGACCGAAGAGCTTAGTCTCTTTGCTCATGAATTGGGGGAGGTAAGAGCATTGTGCGGTGCCCAGAAAATTCCTTGGCTACGAGAGGTTAAGCTAATATTGTACTCCATGGGCCTCCCCGAGCTATGGCTACACCCGGAAAGTTCTTGTTTTCCATCTAAAGTGGAATTCAAAGAGCTTTTTTGGGCCACTAAGAAATCTGTACTGGTCACTCTCTCTTCAGAGAACAGCCTAACGGGACAGTTTTTAATGCATAAGCTAACTCCGTTCCTCGAACCCTATTGGGACTTGATATGCAAAACACTCGACCGTAAGCTGTACCATCAGTTTCGGGTGGGAACCTTGCCGGTCAAGTCCTTTACTGCAAAGTGGGCTATGGATACAAGCAATAAATGCCCCTTCTGCCCTGACCAGGCGGAAAGTATTGGACATATATTCTTTGCATGTCCTGCATATCGATTGCCTAGATTAAAATGGCTGAAACCAATTTGCAAAACACTGAACTGTCGAGGAAGCAATGTAGCTTTGCTTAAACTGCGTGACTTACTCACTGCTAAATCAGTGATTTGTATTGCTAAATTTTTGGGTTGGATGTGGTTGATTCGTGCAAAGAAACTGTAAATTTCCTTTTAATTATAAACCCCTGTCTTTAACAGTAACCAAATTTTTATGCTGCATATGATTGTGCTAAATCACTTTTATGTATTTGGGGGATCCATTGTATAACATTGTAATGCTGAAATGTTTTTTAAATATTGTGTCTTTTATGAATTTTTTATTCGAAATAAAGACTATATGAACTGAACATATAGACAATAGTCTACATATATTAGGATGGACAGTTGGTGTCAGGATGGCAGACCGGGAAGTGGGTGGAGGGAGGGGGCAGGAGTTGGTTCACTTTGCAACCCGAACAAACCCTCTCGATTTGGTTGCTGCACAACAAATACAAGGGACGCATATAGACAATAGTTTACATATATTAGGATGGACAGTTGGTGTTAGACGGGGACCCGGAGGGTCGGCCGAGAGCAGGGGGAGAGGCCTCCGGTGAGGGCCGTTTCGGGCGATCGTACAGACAAGTAACTTCCCCCCCCACAGATGGACACCACACAAGGATGAGTTCAACACACTTTATATAAGAATCTTGAGGCAAGGTAATAAGCGATACAGTGGGGTCAGGACACGAGGATCCTCCCAATTCTAGTCTCTGTAGGGGAAAGGGGTAGCGGGACAGTCTTAGTACCGGACCGGTACAGATGCGGCAAGAGGGAAGCTCACAATCCTCGAGCTTGGGGGTCCGCAACGATGGGCCGCGGTAGCGCCAGCAGGCTAGGATGATGGTTCACAGCGAGGAGGGCCGCGGCAGCGCCAGCAGGCTAGGATGATTGTTCACAGCGAGGAGGACCGCGGTAGCGCCAGCAGGCTAGGATGATTGTTTACAATGAGGAGGGCTGCGGCAGCGCCAGCAGGCTATGAAGATGGTGCACGACGAGAAGGGCCGCGGCAGCGCCAGCAGGCCAAGACGATGGTTCACGAGGAAGGGCCGCGGCAGCGCCAGCAGGCTTCGGAGATGGTTCACAAGAAAGGGCCGCGGCAGCGCCAGCAGGCCTCCAAGGATGAGTTCTTCACGGTGTCTCTCGACTCCAAGATACAACTGGCTTCCTGCTCTGGAGCTGCCCCAGTTATAGGTCTGGTCTCCTTTGATGTCCGGACCCTCGCACTCGGAGGTCGGGAGGTCCGGGATGAGGGAGTCCAGACACCCAGCAGGGGGGTGGAGCCAGCGCCCGGGGAGGCCGGGGGCGATCGACACCTGGTGGATGGGAGCCATTGACACTCCTTCTCCCATTGACCTGCCAAGTGGTCTCTTCACCCCCTAGGTGGATGGTGGTGCCTCGATGTCGGGGCCTGGCCAGGCCCAGGGTTGGGGTCGAGCCGAGGCCACGCGGCCTTGTTATGTAGGGTCCAAAGATGGCGGCTGGGCCGGGGCAGCGGCGCTGACGGGGGCCCGGGCCAGCCGATACCGGGGTGTTCGGGGGCTGGAGTTCAGTTGTGGACGGGTCGTGGGTTGTCCCCGCGGGTTGCCGGGGTGGTTCTTGTCGGGGATACAGGGAGAGCAGGGGTCCGGTCCCCGTCATGCGGGGAGGGAGCGGGCCTTCCCCGAGGCCTGTCCAACATGCGTCCCCCCAGCTGAAGGCAAGGAGAGTCACCCATCCTCTTGGGTACTCTCCTCGCCGAGGCGGAAGAAGCGTGACAGGCCGTCTGCGTTGGCGTGGTCCTGGCCTGGGCGATGCTCCACAGTGAAATCCATCCCCTGCAGGGAGATGGACCATCGCAACAGTTTTGGGTTCTCTCCCCGCATCTGCATCAGCCCTTGCAGGGGTCGGTGATCTGTTTGCACCCGGAAGTGGGTACCGAAGAGATAGGGCCGGAGCTTCTTGAGGGCCCATACCACGGCGAAGGCCTCGCACTCGATGGTGCTCCAGCGCTGTTCTCGGGCCAGCAGTCGTCGGCTGATGAAGGCCACTGGCTGATCGACGCCCTCGGTGTTGAGTTGAGAGAGGACGGCCCCAATGCCATGATCTGAGGCGTCCGTCTGCACTATGAACTCCCGGCTGTAGTCGGGGGCCTGGAGCACGGGGGCGGTGCACATGGCGGCCTTCAGTTTCTCAAAGGCCGCTTGACAGTCCGGAGTCCAGTTGACGGTTTTGGGGTTCTTCTTGGATGTGAGTTCTGTGAGGGGCCCCACAATGCTTCCATAGTCCTTTACAAACCGCCGGTAGTACCCGGTGAGCCCCAGGAAGGCTCGGACCTCGGTTTCGGTGACAGGTGGTTGCCAGGCCTGGATGGCAGCGATCTTGAGCTGGAGGGGGGCCACCAGACCGCTCCCCACTTGGTGTCCCAGGTAGGTCACGGACCCTTGGCCAATCTGGCATTTGCTGGCTTTGATGGTGAGCCCGGCCTGCCGGAGGGCGTGCAGGACCTCCCGGAGGTGGTGGAGGTGGTCTGCCCAGTGGCGACTGTATACAGCAATGTCGTCTAGATAGGCGGCGCTGAATTCTTCGAGGCCCGCCAGTACTTGGTTCACGAGTCTCTGGAAGGTTGCTGGGGCGTTTTTCATGCCGAATGGCATCACCTTGAAGTGGTAGTGGCCATCCGGGGTAGAGAAGGCGGATCGCTCTTGGGCCCCGGGGGTGAGGCCGATCTGCCAGTAGCCCGCTGTTAGATCGAAGATGCTCAGGTAGCGGGCGGCCCCCATGCGGTCAATCAGCTCATCCGCCCGGGGGATGGGGTGAGCGTCGGTTCTGGTAACGGCGTTCAGGCCCCGATAGTCCACACAGAACCGGAGCTCGGGGGCCACTCCCGGGGCGGCAGCCTTGGGGACCAGTACGACTGGGCTGGCCCAGGGGCTGTCAGACGGCTCGATCATTCCTAGGGCCAGCATTTTGGAGACTTCGTTCTGGATGCAGGCGCGCACTCGATCTGGCACTCTGTACGCCCTGTGTCGAATAGGGGGGCTATCCCCGGTGTCCACGTCGTGACGGCACCAGGGGGTGACCCCGGGGATGAGAGAAAACAGGTCTGCGAATTGTAGCAGGAGATCTCGACAGTCTTGGCGTTGCTCTGGGGATAAGGCATTGGAGAGTCTGACCCCTTCCACCGAGCCGTCCTGCTCGAGTGTCCTCAGTAGGTCAGGAAGGGGCTCGGAGTCTTCTTCCGTCCCACTATCGGTAGCCATCAGGAGGCTGAGTTCTGAGCGTACGAAGTGGGGTTTGAGTCTGTTGGCGTGGAGGACCCGTAGGGGGTTCCGAGGGGACTCCATGTCGATCAGGTAGGTGACGGGACCCTTGCGCTCTACCACCTTGAAGGGCCCTGTCCATTTGTCCTGTAGGGCGCAGGGTTCAACCGGGGACATCACCCAGACTTGTTGTCCCGGCTCAAACTCGATGGAGGAGGCATGCTGATCATACCATTTCTTCATGTCCTCCTGACTGGCTTCAAGGTTGGCCTTGGCGAGTTCCCTGAATCGCCGGGTCTGGTTGCGGAGGGTCAGGAGGTACTTGTATACATCCGGAGGAGTCTTCTGGGGGGCCACCTCCCACCCTTCTTTGACCAGGCTGAGGGGACCCCGGACGGGGTGTCCATACAGGAGTTTGAATGGGCTGAAGCCCAGGGATTTCTGAGGGACTTCTCGGTAGGCGAACAGGAGGCACGGGAGCAGCACACCCCATTGGCGACGTAGGGGTTCTTCTAGGCCCATGATCATCCCCTTGAGGGTGCGGTTAAACCGCTCGACCAGTCCATTTCCTTGCGGGTGATATGGGGTCGTGAATTTGTAGGTGACCCCGCACTGTTGCCAGAGAGACTTCATGTATTTAGAGATAAAGTTTGTGCCCCTGTCGCTGACGACTTCCCGGGGGAAGCCCACCCGAGAGAAGATCCCCATCAGGGCTCGGCCTACCACGGGCGCCGTCACGGTCCGAAGAGGGATGGCCCCGGGATAGCGGGTGGCGTGGTCCACCAGGACTAGGATGAACCGGTGCCCTTGTGCTGTTCGGGGGTCCAGGGACCCCACAATGTCTATTCCCACCCGTTCAAACGGGGTGGTGACGATGGGGAAAGGCTGCAAGGGTGCTTTGATCTTTCGGCCGCTCTTCCCGCTGGCCTGGCAGGTTGGGCAGGCCCGGCAGTGGTTGGATACATCATTCCGCATTTTGGGCCAGTAGAAGTGGGTCACCAGGCGGCTGTATGTTTTGTCTTGCCCCAGGTGTCCGGCAAGGGGCACATCGTGTGCTAGGTTTAAGAGGAAGTCTCTGAAGCGGAGGGGGACCACCAGCACCCGGCTGGCCCCCAGCTCAGCAATCTTTTGCTCACTGTAGAGCAGGTCATTGTCCCAATAAATCCAGTGGGCCCCCGAGGCGTCTCCTGCGCTCTGGGCGAGGGCTTGCTGCCGGAGTCCCTCGAGGGAAGGACAGGTTCTCTGCTCCTGTCGGAATTGTTCCTGGGTGGGGCCACCCTCTTGACGCCACTGGGCCAGTTCGGGAAGGCCCTGGAGCCGATCGAGTCCTTCTTCGCTGGGTTCCGGCGAACTGGCTTCCAGGGTGGCTCCCTCTTGGACGGTCGGGGGAGGAGGCTCTGGCCATTCGGGTTCTTCGGGACTGGGGATGGCGCGGGCGGCCATGGACCGGGTCGTTACGCAGACCCATTCAGGGAGGCCCAGCATCCCCAGGTGCTCTCTTCTCTCGACGGCTGACCAGGGGGAACTTTCGAGGTCGTTCCCCAGGAGGCAGTCCACGGGGGCATCATCGCGGACAGTTACTTTCAGCATTCCGGATACTCCTCCCCACTCGAAGGGGACGCAGGCCATCCGACATAGGCTTTCTGAGTTGTCGGCCGACCGTACGGGGCAAAGGATATTTGCCAAGATCTGGTCCGGGGTCACCAGATGGCAGCGGTCTGCGGTCACACTGGCCCCGGTGTCGTGGAGGGCCTCAGCCCGGTGCCCATTAATGTTGACCCACTGGCTGTACTTCTGCGTGTTGGCGGGAAGGGGTGCCCGCGGAATCAAGTCTCTTTCCCCTAGGCAGACCAGGGACATGGCGGCTGGTTCCCATTCGGGCTGGTCTGGCTCGTACTCTTCAGTGTCTTCTTGGGTTTGCTCTTCTCCCAGGGCGGCGGCAGCGACCTGTCGGGGCATAGGGCTCTGGTTCTTCGGGCAGTTGGGATCATTGGCGTAGTGGCCGGGTCGCTGGCATCGGTGGCAGGTAACGTTGGCGCGGAAACCTGGTCGCATCGGGGGGTTCCCCCTGCCGGCCGGGGGCGGGGTGTTGCTGGCGGGAGTCACTGGGACGGTGTCTCTGCCCCGACCCTGAGTTTGAGTTGAGTTTGAGTTTGAAATTATTTGTAAAAGCGCGCGTACACCAGCGGTTTCTTGGCGCTACAACTGACAGACCACAGAGGAGAAAAAGAAAAGGGAGAAGGGACCATTAGAAATTATTCAAAGGACTTCTTGAATAGGTGGGACCCTGGCCTCCTCCTCCCCCTCGGGGGTGATGGAACCCTTGGGCGGCTCTGTTCTGTTCGCTGGGCCCATTTCTGGAAACTCGGGTGCTTTCCCATCGGTCAGCCTCGGCGGCGAGTTGCCGAGGTTCAGTCAGTTTACTGTCAAGGAGGTGCTGCCTGAGCTCGACGAAGCAGTTGTTAGAAAGGTGCTCCCATACAATAAGGTCAAAGAGTTGCTCGTAAGTGGTCACCTTGCTGCCCTTGATCCAACCCTCGAAGGCTCGGCTAAAGAAGTTCACGTACTCCACCCAAGTCGTACCCGGGATCCGTTTGGAGTCGCGGAACCTCTGGCGGTACATCTCGGGCGTGAGTCCGTATCGAGTGAGGAGGGCGGCTTTCATGTGGTCGTAGGATGTCATCTGATGGTCCGGGAGTTGCAGTAGGGCGTCTCGCCCTTCGTTGACAAACCTCCCCCATAACCCGGCTCCCCAGTCGCTCCGGGGAATCCGGTGGGAGGTCATGGCTACCTCGTAGGCTTTGAACCATTGCTGGATATCATCGTTCCGGTAATATTCTCTGACGACATCCTTGGGGATGTGGACCTTGGGGTCCGTAGTGACAGGGGGGCTCGGGTGCCCGGGGCCCCCGAGATCTTTGTTCTGCCTCCGAATCTCTAGTTCCTTCAAGTTGCGCTCATGCTCGTAGGCTAGCTTTTTCTCTTCTAACTCTCTCTGCCTTTGTTTTTCTTCTCGCTACTCTCGGAGCGTAAGTGTTCCAAAGTTATTTTTTGTTCCGCCAATTTGAGTTCTCCATCTAATCAAAGTCGAGCTAGTTCCAATTCGTGGAGCCTGCTCTTTTCTCGTTCTCGGGCCTCCTCTGGCGAGAGACCCGGTCTTCTTTCTTCTGTCGGCGCGGTGCTTGTTTCGGTTGTCACGAGGCTTTGGTTTTGGGGTACGGCCATACCCGTCTCTGCCCAAGATTCCAGGGCATGTTTGAAGTCCTCTTTCGTGCTCAGTCTTGTGGTAGCAATGCCCAGTTCTATGCAGAATTGTTTTAGTTCTCTGTGGCTGTATTCTTCTAGTTTTTCCATCTGGAATTTTTCCATTGTTCCGCTCTCTTTTGTTGTCATGGTGGTTGTGTGTCGTGGGGTGAGTTACTCTCTGTACGATTATGCGTCGGCTCGGATCGCGCCGCTGGCCACCAATGTTAGACGGGGACCCGGAGGGTCGGCCGAAAGCAGGGGGAGAGGCCTCCGGTGAGGGCCGTCTCCGGCAATCGTACAGACAAGTAACTTCCCCCCCCACAGATGGACACCACACAAGGATGAGTTCAACACACTTTATATAAGAATCTTGAGGCAAGGTAATAAGCAATACAGTGGGGTCATGACACGAGGATCCTCCCAATTCTAGTCTCTGTAGGGGAAAGGGGTAGCGGGACAGTCTTAGTATCGGACCGGTACAGATGCGGCAAGAGGGAAGCTCACAATCCTTGAGCTTGGGGGTCCGCAACGATGGGCCGCGGCAGCGCCTGCAGGCTAGGATGATTGTTCACAGCGAGGCGCGCCGCGGCAGCGCCAGCAGGCTAGGATGATTGTTCACAACGAGGAGGGCCGCGGCAGCGCCAGCAGGCTATGAAGATGGTGCATGACGAGAAGGGCAGCGGCAGCGCCAGCAGGCCAAGACGATGGTTCACGAGGAACGGCCGCGGCAGCGCCAGCAGGCTTCGGAGATGGTTCACAAGAATGGGCCGCGGCAGCGCCAGCAGGCCTCCAAGGATGAGTTCTTCACGGTGTCTCTCGACTCCAAGATACAACTGGCTTCCTGCTCTGGAGCTGCCCCAGTTATAGGTCTGGTCTCCTTTGATGTCCGGACCCTCGCACTCGGAGGTCGGGAGGTCCGGGATGAGGGAGTCCAGACACCCAGCAGGGGGGTGGAGCCAGCGCCCGGAGAGGCCGGGGGCGATCGACACCTGGTGATTGGGAGCCATTGACACTCCTTCTCCCATTAACCTGCCAAGTGGTCTCTTCACCCCCTAGGTGGATGGTGGTGCCTCGATGTCGGGGCCTGGCCAGGCCCAGGGTTGGGGTCGAGCCGAGGCCACGCGGCCTTGTTATGTAGGGTCCAAAGATGGCGGCTGGGCCGGGGCAATGGTGCTGACGGGGGCCCGGGCCAGCCGATACCGGGGTGTTCGGGGGCTGGAGTTCAGTTGTGGACGGGTCGTGGGTTGTCCCCGTGGGTTGCCGGGGTGGTTCTTGTCGGGGATACAGGGAGAGCAGGGGTCCGGTCCCCGTCATGCGGGGAGGGAGCGGGCCTTCCCTGAGGCCTGTCCAACAGTTGGTGTCAAGATGGCAGACCGGGAAGAGGGTGAAGGGAGGGGGGAGGAGTTGTTGCGCTTTGCAACATTAAGAAAGGACGCATAGAGACAATAGTCTAAATAGATTAGGATGGACAGTGGTGTCAGGATGACAGACTGGGAAGTGGGTGAAGGGAGGGGGAGGGGTTGGTTCACTTTGCACAATTAGCGCATGTTTATATATACACAACGTTGGATTAGAATACGCATGTGTACAATCCGCGCTTGTTTTTAATCGAAAGGCCGAACAGACCCTATCGATTTCCTTGCTGTGCAATAACTACAAGGGACTCAGACAGACAATAGTCAAAAAAACATAGTGTATACCCAAGGGCGGCTCTAGGTTCATGGTGGCCCTGGGCAGGGAGCGTAGGTAGGGGGCCCCGGAAGAGGGGGTCCGGGTGGGGCGGAGCGCGGAGGCCAGTGAAGAGGGGGGGTAATGGTGTTTGGAAGTTGTATAGAGGCCACCAAATCCCTGCCAGGGGCCCCCACACAAATATGTATCCATCCTCAGAGGATTATTATATTAAGGATATATATTGATGTGGTGGCCCCTGGGATTTGGTGGCCCTGTGCAGGTGCACAGCTTGCACATGCCTAATGCCGGCCCTGGTATACCCACAAGCATTGTGAAATTAAACATATTAGAAACGTGCGCTTCCTCTTTTCTTTCTCTTCCATTTAACCAGACTGAGCCACAGCAACGTGTGGCTGGGAACAGCTAGTATACTAATAATTGTGAATGAGTCATACTAATATAGAGCTGTAATAAAATATATAAGTGTGTAATTGTGCTTGATACCAAAGTCTTGTTGCAAAACAAAAAAAAATACAATTGGTAAGTAAAATGACGCTATCTGTTGGCTTTGCTAGGTAACAACTAACTGGGAAAAATTAGAATGGCTGGAGGTAAACAGAAGGGCTGTAATTCTTAAACTAATTTCTGTTATGTTTATTTTCGCTTTAGTTCCCATTGAGGACTGCGCGGCCTGGCCAAAGAAAATGGGTGTTTACGGACCCATTGACGTTGCTTTGCGAGAAAATATGGCCTCGCCGC
The DNA here is from genome assembly GCF_964263255.1 of Lissotriton vulgaris. NCBI lineage: Eukaryota > Metazoa > Chordata > Amphibia > Caudata > Salamandridae > Lissotriton > Lissotriton vulgaris. The sequence continues at coordinate 1,916,407,542 of NC_141691.1, forward strand.
ATGCACATTTGATAGATTGTGTAAATAGAGTGGCCTGTACGCAGAGTGAGAGATGTCAAGGTCAGCTTGGCCTGGAACGAGGAGGTATGCCAGAGGATGCTTGCTTCTATTAACCTGGGAAACTAGGCTTAAATTTAAAAAGAGATACATGATTCAAGCGACAAATAAACTCTTGGATGAGGACGTGAGAATGCAAAAAGGATGACTTTGCTAAAATACAAACTGGTATGGACGAGTAAATGAGGTGATCATCACCACCTCTCTAATGAACCAATCAGAAAGAACTGTGGACCCTAAAAGTTTCAATATTAAGTTAGATAGTTAGAGAAAAAGGGTATAAAAGGGCTTGCGTGAAAAAGAGAAAAAGTCGTTACTCCACGAATGTTGTTTTGCACCACGACATGCATTCAGTTTGGACAATTTTATGATGTTAGAGACTTTGAAATATTTTTGGACTTTAACTTTGATGGAGCAGAGAAGATGATGCATTGCAGAGTTTTTATTTTGGAAGGGAGGCAATGAGGAGAGAGAGACAGTTCTGGGAACCTGTGCAACTCTGTCATTTCTCTTATGACAGATGGGTAATATACTTTTCTGATTTCCATTTCTTTAACATGTACTAAATAAATGTTTACATTTTGCTTGTCTAAATAATTTGCTACATTTCTTTTCTCAAATGTAGTAGCTAAAACTATTTTAAATTTCAACTTGAGTCTTTATTTATTTTAGATAAATGTTATGGCAGAATAAGAAATGTTAAATGTTTATAGGATTACTGTGATTGAGTTGGTCTTAATCGCCATCAACTGACTTCTACTAGCTTGGTCCATCGACCGAATTAGAGGAGTACTTTGATGTATTTGTGTCCTATTTTCAGGTTAGCATGATGATCTTAATTTATAAATGTATATAATGTATAAAGTGTAGAATCTAGGTACCCCGCTAACCAGCAGCTCACCTTCTTTATTCACTGACTCAGGAGCAGTGTGGTGTGTGTATGTGTGACTTGCGGTGTTAAGGACCCCGCCGATGAGTAGAAATAAGTCGCTCCAGGGTTAAGTCATATGAGTATTGAGGGTTGTTGGAGAGCTCCCCTGGATAAGTGGCTGCCTATAAATGTCTCTATTTTGCATTAGCTCACAGCACATTAGGCTTCAGTAGTACATGCAGCTTATGTGTGATTTGTAGCTTGTTCACTTGTGTAGTTTCTCTTACATGCACTTGTGGCAGCTCACACCTGGCGTGTCTACACACCCCAGCATGACCCCCATTCCGGATTAGTCAACAATCTCTTGACCACCAGGCGGGAGCTCTCGGGTTCTGTTGCTCCCTCGTAGAGATCGTTTTCACCTGGTCTGCTGCAGGTCACACCTCTGCACCCGGATGTTTGTTTGCATTCCTGAGTGGTTTGATTCCCTTCCTTTCCATTCACTGTTCCAAAGCCTTCTCTCCCCACTGGCTCACTGCCAGGTCCACAGCCTTGATTTGCCCCTGCTAACGCACATGTCACTGGACCCAGCTTTACTCTTTCAGGTAGGAATCACACACAACCCAAAAGGGGCTCCCTCATCTCTCAGATCACCACACTCCTCTGGGGGCTGCTGCCACACTCAGCCTCCGGGCCCATGCTTGCCAGGATTTATTAGCAACGTCACTGCACTCAGTGCTCCCACTTTGCTCACCAGGGACATCTTAAGAATTTTGGGAGATCTGGGACAAACATATTTTGGGGGCACTTATTCAGAACAGCTTTTAATTTATGATCCAATTTCAGCTCTTTCATGCCCTCTTTGGCCAGGTCACTGACTGTGCACAGGTACACTGGTTCAAATTCTAAATGTGTTTACATCTAATATTCAGGGATAGTGATGTGTGTTTTTAATCTTGTACCACATAAGCAGCGCACCAATATTACTGCATATAATCTCTGTGACACCCTGTCATTTCTCCTATGTAAGCTCCTTTTTAGGTCTCGCCTTATTCTATTCCACAAGGAATAAATTGCGTGTCTAATGCCGCTGAATCACTACTTCAGGCCAAGGGCTCTCCTCCAGCGGATTTTGGACAGTTCACGTGAATCACAATCACGTAACCTGCTCTCATGCACGAGCCTTCCCCCTGGCAGCAGCATTTCTCCTTTCACGGCCGCCAGGCCGCATCAAAGGGTTCCGCTGCCCCGCCCCCTGCTTCATGGCCATCTGTTCCCCAGCTCCAGCACAACCCCTCTCTCTCCCCGCAAACAGCCTTACTCGGATTTCTCCTCCCCCTCCCCAGCCAGCTTCCCCCAGGCCGTGTTCCCTCCCACCTTTCTTCCTCTCTGTCCCTCTCTCTCCGTACATCCTTTAACTTTGTCCACCTCCTCCTTTATCTCAGCTCCCTTATTTCGCCTGCTTCACACATCAAAGCCATCAGCCTCCCTCCCACCTCCCCCCTAATTGGTTTGCTTTCACTTTCACGGCCGCGCGGCCATGAGCTACTTCAAAGGGATCCGCTCCCCACCCCCCCGCCGCTTGCATTTCCCATACTTGTTTCTCTTTGCTCATATTTCACTTTCTCCATTTTACCCTTTCTTCGCTCTCAATCTAACACTCTCGCCTTTTAACATCGAGCTCTATATGTGTCTTACTTCCCTTGTTCTTTTTCTCCATTTTGGCATGTCTTGCCCGTTTTTTTCTCTCTCTCTTGTTAACTCCCCTTTCTACCTCTCTTTGTTTCTCTCTCTGCCCTTTTCTGTTTAACCCACCCAGGCCTCCATTGCTCTCCATCTAAGCCTCTCTCTTCCAGCATTTTAAATCGTGCGTCGATGCAGTACCTTCTCCCACGGGTACATCGCCAGGCAGGAGTCAGCACGCGCCTCCCGGAACCCAAGGACGTCTCGTGACCATCTCTTTGCCTCATGAAATAGTTGACATCGATATGCTTACAACAAGTTTCCTGGAAATACCATCTATTTCCAAATCTTCCTGAAATAAGATGGCATCCGCCTAGGCGCTGTATTGAACTGCATTGAAATTACAGTTATGTCGCGCTAGGCACCCTTGACTAGACGCGGAAGCGCTATATTTTGTGTTAGGAAAATGAAGCATGTGCTGTGCTGATCAGTGCTGGTCAAGGTGGGTTAATGGCATTTTAATGGCAACCGGTGTGTGACGAGTGTATGACCGGTCTCTGTTACAAACACCGATGTCGTGGTCCAAGTATATCCGCCCAGTGGGCACAGCCCGGGTGAGGAGGGGGTGGGCTTAGCTTGGCTCTGCGGCTGGGTTCTCTGTCTCACTTTATCGGGTACAACATTAAACCAGAGGAAATCCTACATTGTGGCATGGCTTCCAGCTGTCCTTAATCACGCTTGCCCCCTGCAATTCACTGCTCGCCACACCGCCCCCTCGAAAAATATTTCGGAGAAAAACCATAGCACAGTGGTCGGATTTCTATCTTTGTAATATAGATCTGCCCACATTTAATGCACACACGAGTGAACTTTTCTCACTGACATCTGTGGGTACGTGTAGTTCCTTCCTCCATATGCAATCACCTCACGTTCAATATTGTATGTATTTTATTTCACATATGTTAATGGGGTATCTGCCTATTAGGAAACAACTGATTCATAAAATGATAATTTATTTTTCACTAAAACATTTTAAGTGTATTAATGAGAAGGACTAATTAACAGACATAAAACACATTTTATGTGAGATCTAGGCAAACACATGCGCCGAACAAAACTCTCAGCAACACCCAGGCTTCAGACAAGATTTGGAGACAAACCACTCCATCCCTAAAGGTTGCACTTTCCTACTCAGTCCCATATCTGTTCTTTTCCCTTGTCTCTGAGCCTCTGTTTCATTTCTCCTGTTCCTCCTGAAGGCTTCAAGTTAATCTTACTACAGAGTGCAGAAAGTGCCAGGTAAACACTCAGCATAACTTAACTAAAAACACACACACACTCACTCCAATTCCAAAAATTCTTTATTTCGGCCACAAGGGCCATAAAAGATACAGTAAAACAATACAAGAATTTAAAACACAATAAATACATATAAACAGTTGTGTAAGGCCCGCATAAGAATGGAGTACGTGGTAATAGCAGTTCAGGGGGACATTTTCTTCCTTATTGACCATGCTGCCATTAAAAATTTTGATACAGCAAAGACAATATGGCCCAGGGTGTTGGATTTCATGACCCTGTAGGCCTGCAAGTAATTCCTGAAGCCCAGGTTCCGACACAATGGTGCTATCCAGCGCTTCCTGGGGCTCCGGTAAGCATGGCAAGCAAACACTATGTGTAAGTCATCTTCATCCTGGGTTTTACAACAAGGACAAAGTTTGTCACCCCCTCTGGACCATTTGTGGGTAAATACTTTAGTGGGAAGTGTACCAAACCTCCATTGCAGGAACAATTTCCTCGCCAAAAGAGGAAAAATAAAATCCATAAAAGGTTCGAAAATATAAGAATTTTTGGACTCCATAAAATGACTCGTAAGGGTGCCACTGTTGTGAGCGCTGTCCATATCGGCAAGATTTTTGTTTTTGTACAACTGGGTGAGAGTTTTGCGCGTGATCCTTTGACAGCCCTGGGCTGGATCGTCCCATAGCTCTTGCAAGTTCAGACTAAACAGTTCCGACTTAATAAAAGCCAACCAGGGAATTTTGCTGCTAGCGTTCAGCCTCAATACATGGAGAAGGTCCTGTCTATAATGATGCAGCTCCTCGGTGGTCCATATCCGGTGCCAAAACTTCACTGGTTTCGCCAAGAGATCTTCAGCGATGGAGGGGAGGCCCAAGTCTAATCTTAGGGGAAGGAGTGGCGTACCTTGCGGAAGAGCGAGTAGGCGTCTTAAAAAACTGTTTTCCACAGCTGCCAAAGCCTTCCCTGCCTTGTGGCCCCATAATTCACTACCATACATGGCTGCTGCCTTCGCCTGGGATCTGTATGTTTCCAGGGCTGGGCTTACAGGCTTGAAGGTGGACTTATTTGTCACCTTCAAGAGTGCGCCCGATAGCTGTAATAGTTTTAGCCTAGATTTCGCTATCTGGCAGTCCCATGCTAGGTTTTCTTGTAGTGTTACCCCCAAATAAATAAAGGTCGAGACCCTCTCGAGGCTAACTCCCCCCAGTTTGGGATTGGGTCTAGTCTTGGTAGGGGGGTTGAAGATCATGAACTTGGTTTTATCCGTGTTCACCTCCAACCCATGTTCATGACAAAAAAGGCCAAACCCATCCACAATCCTCTGGATCCCCATGGGGGATTTGGAGAGCAGGAGGGTGTCGTCAGCAAACATAATTGCCGGGACCCTCCTACCTGCCAAAAGCGGGGCATCATTATCCTCAACAGCGTCAAGATGTTGAATGACGCTGTTAATGAAAAGACAGAACAAGGTCGGCGCCAAGACACAGCCCTGTCTGACTCCTCGGCGAACCGGGAATTTGCCCGAAAGCTTACCATCCCTCCCACACCTCACTTGTGCATAGTTGTTATCATGCAGCCTGATGATGGTACTAAGGAGGTGGTGGGGTACTCCTAGCTTTTGCAAAACCTCTCATAATTTACCTCTAGGGACTAGGTCAAAGGCTGACCTCAGATCCACGAAGACCATGTACAGTCTTCCTCCCTCAAGCGTTACCGTCTTCCAATAAAGAAGGAGAAGGCGGAAGATCTGGTCCAGGGTCGACGTGTTCTTTCTGAAGCCAGCCTGGAGGGGACTCATGATGTCGTTGTCCTCCACCCAGTCCAGGAGATGGTTAAGAATGAGGCGGGCGAAAAGCTTTTGGGGTACATCAATTAGGCTAATGGGCCTATAGTTGGCGGGGAGCAGAGTGGATCCCTTCTTGTGGATCGGGACAATCTCTGCCCCCAGCCACGACCCGGGGATTTCCATACCTCCTAGAATGGCATTAAACAGAATGAGAAGGTATGGGCCCCAAATGTCCGGGTGGTGCTTGAACAGATCCCCGGGTAGTCTATCTAGACCTGGCGCCTTCCCCCACGATAAAAGCTTCAGGGCTGCCTCCACTTCCCCCAACGATAGTTCCGTATCGGGGTCCTGTGAACCTGGAGGGGCTGACAGGGCTGCATCAGGGTAAGAGTTGGTATACTGGTAAAGTGCCCCAAAATGGGCCTCCCAGACCTCGGGGGCAATATTAGGTTCAGAGGCCGTTTTGAGTTCCCCTCTCCCGTTATTCACAAGGGCCCAGAATTTCCGGGAGTCCCTGACTTTAAGGGCATCGTGAAGATCCTGCCAGTGGATCCAATCCCACTCGGACCTGGCACTCGCCATCACTGATTTATAGTGTTTCCTAAGGTCACGCACCCTGGCCTTATTCGACCCCTCTTTTATTGCAGCGATGAGCTCAGATTTTGCTGCCCTACAGGTGGAGGTATACCAGGTGGGAACATGGGTCTTTTTCTTACGAGTTGGCACCACCGGGTGAAAAACCTCAGCCAAGTCCCTCACTAGGTCCTGGTGTATGTTACCCAGTTTTTCATTATAATCTGAGGTTCTTGGTTCATTCAGAAGTACATCCACCTCTGTAAACCTTGGGAGTGCCAGCTCGTATAGCTTGTTAATAGCCTCTTCTGAGCTCACAAGCTTCCCCCACTTAACCCGGCGCCTGTTCGTTGTAAGGAGCAATTCCCCCATATCTCCCCCTCCATTTTCTGCTGGGGTACCCGCCAGGGACAGGGGGCGCTGGATGTTTAAGCAAAGGGCATTGTGGTCACTATCTGACCTGTTTATTACCCTAAAGTCGAGGACTTTTGGCCAGAGCGTAATGTCTACCATGATGTAATCTAGCCTCGACTCATGGCCCCTTCTATTAAAAGTACACACTGAGGGGGTATCGGAGGGGGTACGACCGTTACAAGCCCTCAGTGCGTAACCCAGGGTAAGGGACATTAGTTGCATTGCTAGGGGGGACCAGGCTTTGGGGTTGGGTGAAGACGAGGGAGGAACCCCCCAGTAGTCATCCTCGGCCGTAAGGGCACCCTCTAATAGGCCCTCCAGGGGTTCAAAGTGACAATTGAAGTCACCTCCAACCACCACCTTGAAATCTCCCGGGAGTTGGCCCAGAAAGGAGGACAGGTCATTTAGGGTTGGTGATTCGTTTGGCGCCGCAACTGGTCGCGAGTAGACATTTACAACGGCCCAGGGTAATTTACCGGGCCATGTAAGCCGCACACACTGAATGTCCTGCGAGAACGTGTCCACCTGTTCCGCCTGGCACCCAGTGTGACTCGCGATCCAAATTGCTAGGCCACCTGACGGCCTCCCCCTCCCACTCCATTTGGCAGGGATTTCGAATATTTCAAACCCTCTTCTAGTTTGGGTGTCCCTCGCCCATGTTTCCTGAAGAAGGAGGATGTCACTACTATCTACCAGGTGATCCCACTCCGGTGTGCCTTCCTTGTTATTGATTCCTGCCACATTCCAGGAGATAATCCTCAGCCCAGATTCTATCGGTAGAGTGCCTTGACCTCCAGTAAGAGGTTGCATAGTGACTGTGGGCGGGAGAGTATCTGCCAAAACAGTGTTGCAAGCCGCGACAGCGGGTTGCACAGCCAGCTCCACCAACCCAGATTGCAAGATAAGGTCCACCCCGATGCTAGGTGGAGACTTCTGTTGTCCCCGGCTATCAGCCATAATAAGCAATCTGTCTTTAGTGGTATCCTGCGGACCATATTCAGTTACGGAGGTAATACTCGCTCCCGCTAGGCTTTGCACCTCATCCCCCGTCTTCCCAGGACTACGAGGATTCTCCCCATTTTGTGGTCAATCGACAAGGTCTAAGCAGGAAAATCTATTTTGATGGATGAAATTGGCCTGGGCAGGTGGTAAGTGGTGCCTTGGTATGTAACGTGAGCCATCTATGGCAAAGCCTACTCTAGTCCACCCCTTCTCCCTCCCTGCCTCTGTGTTGTTAGCATTTGGGTAGAAGTGTGAGAGGGGTACTAATTCAATATTGGACTTGTCAGGCCTTACAAGCCAATTGCAGATATAGTTGGCAACGTTAGGGCTTTTGAAACTTATGATGATACAATCCCCTCACTCAATAACTCCCTCATCTCTCCCTCCATCCCCCCTCCCTCCTTTTTTCCATCTTCCCCCTGTCTCTCGCCCACGCTCTCTTCTTCTTCCCTCTTTCTCTCTGTTCCACCCTCCCTCTTCTCCCTCCCAGCAAACCCTGAAGAAACCTACACTCTGCTGATGAGGAACAATAATTCCGAAACACCGGTGTACAGAGTTGGTGCTGCAACTTTGCTTTCTACACTTCCAGAGCTACGAAAGGCGCACACGCCTAGAAGGACTGCATCTACCGTGATGCTCTTGGGTTACACCCGCTGGTGAGGTCAGTAGTGAGCGACCCATTGACTGCATACTTATATATGGTTCCCTTGAACCATTTGAGCTGACGAGCTCGGACACCGCTCCTACGTGCCTTGAGTGGTACCATACCTGTGAATACTTTGGCAGCCTGCCCAGCAAACCCTGAAGAAACCTACACTCTGCTGATGAGGAAAAATAATTCCGAAACACCGGTGTACAGAGTTGGTGCTGCAACTTTGCTTTCTACACTTCCAGAGCTACGAAAGGCGCACACGCCTAGAAGGACTGCATCTACCGTGATGCTCTTGGGTTACACCCGCTGGTGAGGTCAGTAGTGAGCGACCCATTGACTGCCTACTTATATATGGTTCCCTTGAACCATTTGAGCTGACGAGCTCGGACACCGCTCCTACGTGCCTTGAATGGTACCATACCTGTGAATACTTTTGCAGCCTGCCCAGCAAACCCTGAAGAAACCTACACTCTGTTGATGGGGAACAATAATTCCGAAACACCGGTGTACAGAGTTGGTGCTGCAACTTTGCTTTCTACACTTCCAGAGCTACGAAAGGTGCACACGCCTAGAAGGACTGCATCTACCGTGATGCTCTTGGGTTACACCTGCTGGTGAGGTCAGTAGTGAGCGACCCATTGACTGCATACTTATATTTGGTTCCCTTGAACCATTTGAGCTGACGAGCTCGGACACCGCTCCTACGTGCCTTGAGTGGTACCATACCTGTGAATACTTTGGCAGCCTGCCCAGCAAACCCTGAAGAAACCTACACCCTGCTGATGAGGAACAATAATTCCGAAACACCGGTGTACAGAGTTGGTGCTGCAACTTGGCTTTCTATACTTCCAGAGCTACGAAAGGCGCACACGCCTAGAAGGACTGCATCTACCGTGATGCTCTTGGGTTACACCCGCTGGTGAGGTCAGTAGTGAGCGACCCATTGACTGCATACTTATATATGGTTCCCTTGAACCATTTGAGCTGACGAGCTCGGACACCGCTCCTACGTGCCTTGAGTGGTACCATACCTGTGAATACTTTGGCAGCCTGCCCAGCAAACCCTGAAGAAACCTACACTCTGCTGATGAGGAACAATAATTCCGAAACACTGGTATACAGAGTTGGTGCTGCAACTTTGCTTTCTACACTTCCAGAGCTACGAAAGGCGCACACGCCCCCTTCCCTCTCTCTCTTGCACTCCCGTCTCTCCCCTTTCCCTCTCTCTCTTGCACTCCTCTCTCTCCCCCTTCCCTATCTCTCTTGCACTCCCCTCTCCCTCTCTCCCTTCCCTCTCTCTCTTGCACTTCCCCTCTCTCTTCCCTCTCTCTCTTGCACTCCCCTCTCTCTCCCCTTCTCTCTCTCTCTTGCACTCCCCTCTCTCTCTCTCTCTCCCTTCCCTCTCTCTTGCACCCCTCTCTCTTGCACTCCCCTCTCTCTCTCCCTCTCCCTCTTGCATGCCCCCCTCTCTCTCCCTCTCTCACACTCCCCTCTCTCCCTCCCCCTTCCCTCTCTCTTTCACTCCCCTCTCTCTCTCCTTCCCCCTCTCTCTTGCACTCCCCCTCTCTCCTCCTTCCCTCTCTCTCTCTTGCTCTCCCCTCTCCCTCTCTCCATTCCCTCTCTCTCGTACACCCCCTCTCTCTCCCCTTCCCTATCTCTCTTGCACCCCCTCTCTCTCCCCCTTCCCTCTCTCTCTTGCACTCCCCTCTCTCTCCCTTCCTTCTCTCTCGTGCACTCCCCTCTCTCTCCCCTTCCCTCTCTCTTCCACTTCCCTCTCTCTCTTGCACTCCCCTCTCTCTCCCCTTTCCCTCTCTCTTGCACTCCCCTCTCTCTCCCCTCTCTCTTGCACTCCCCTCTCTCTCTCTCTCTCTCTCTCTCTCTCTCCCTCTTGCATTCTCCTCTCTCCCCCCCTCTCTCTCTCTTGCACCCCCTCTCTCCCCTTCCCTTTCTCTCTTGAACTCTGCTCTCTCTCCCCCTTCCTTCTCTCTTGCACTCCCCTATCTCTCCCTTCTCTCTCTCTTGCACCCCTCTCTCTCTCCCTTCCATCTTTCTCTTGCACTCCCCTCTCTCTCCCTCTCCGCCTCTCCCCCTCTCTCTCTTGCACTCCCCTCTCTCTCCCCCTTCCCTCTCTCTTGCACTCCCCTCTCTCTCTTGCACTCCCCTCTTTCCCTCTTCCCCTCTCTCTTGCACTCCCCTCTCTCTCCTCTCCCATTCTCTCTCTTGCACTCCCCTCTCTCGTCCCCTACCCTCTCTCTCTTGCACATCCCTCTCTCTCTCCCTTCCCTCTCTCTTGCACTCCCTCTCTCTCTCCCTTCCCTCTCTCTCTTGCACTCCCCTCTCTCTCTCCCTTCCCTCTCTCTCATTGCACTTCCCTCTCTCTCCCCTTCCCTCTCTCTCTCTCCCTTCCCTCTCTCTTGCACCCCTCTCTCTTGCACCCCTCTCTCTTGCACTCCCCTCTCTCTCCCTCTCCCTCTTGCACGCCCCCTCTCTCTCCCTCTCTCGCACTCCCCTCTCTCCCTCCCCCTTCCCTCTCTCTTTCACTCCCCTCTCTCTCTCCTTCCCCCTCTCTCTTGCACTCCCCCTCTCTCCTCCTTCCCTCTCTCTCTTGCACTCCCCTCTCTCTCTTTCCCTTCCCTCTCTCTCTTGCACTCCCTCTCTCTCCTCTCCCACTCTCTCTCTTGCACTCCCCTCTCTCGTCCCCTCTCTCTCTTGCACATCCCTCTCTCTCTCTCCCTTCCCTCTCTCTAGCACTCCCCTCTCTCTCTCCGTTCCCTCTCTCTCTTGCACTCCCCTCTCTCGTCCCCTACCCTCTCTCTCTTGCACATCCCTCTCTCTCTCTCCCTTCCCTCTCTCTTGCACTCCCCTCTCTCCCTCCCTTCCCTCTCTCTCTTGCACTCCCCTCTCTCTCCCCTTCCCCCTCTCTCTCTCCCTTCCCTCTCTCTTGCAGCCCTCTCTCTTGCACCCCTCTCTCTTGCACTCCCCTCTCTCTCCCTCTCCCTCTTGCACGCCCCCTCTCTCTCCCTCTCTCGCACTCCCCTCTCTCCCTCCCCCTTCCCTCTCTCTTTCACTCCCCTCTCTCTCTCCTTCCCCCTCTCTCTTACACTCCCCTCTCTCCTCCTTCCCTCTCTCTCTCTCTTGCACTCCCCTCTCTCTCTTTCCCTTCCCTCTCTCTCTTGCACCCCCTCGGTCTCCCCTTCCCTCTCTCTCTTGCACTCCCCTCTCTCTCCCTTCCTTCTCTCTCTTGCACTCCCCTCTCTCTCCCCCTTCCCTCTCTCTCCCCCTTCCCTCTCTCTCTTGCACTCCCCTCTCTTTCCCTCTTCCCTCTCTCTTGCACTCCCCTCTCCGCCCTCTCTCTTGCACTCCCCTCTCTCTCCCCCTCTCTCTTGCACTCCCCTCTCTCTCTCTCCCTCTTGCACTCCCCTCTCTCTCCCTCTCTCGCTTGCACCCCTCTCTCGCCCTCTCCCCCTTGCACTCCCCTCTCTCTCTTGCACCCCCTCTCTCCCCCTCTCTCTCTCTCTTGCACCCCGTCTCTCCCCCTTCCCATTCTCCCTTGAACTCTGCTCTCTATCCCCTTCCCTCTCACTTGCACTCCCCTATCTCTCCCTTCTCTCTCTCTTGCACCCCTCTCTCTCTCCCTTCCATCTCTCTCTTGCACTCCCCTCTCTCTCCCTCTCCCCCTCTCCCCCTCTCTCTCTTGCACTCCCCTCTCTCTCCCCTTCTCTCTCTCTTGCACTCCCCTCTCTCTCTTTCACTCCCCTCTCTCCCTCTCCCCCCTCTCTTGCTATCCCCTCTCTCTCCTCTCCCCCTCTCTCTCTTGCACTCCCCTCTCTTGTCCCCTTCCCTCTCTCTCTTGCACTCCCCTCTCTCTCCCTTCCCTCTCTCTCTCTTGCACTCCCCTCTCTCTACCCTTCCCTCTCTCTCTTGCACTCCCCTCTCTCTTTCTCCCTTCCCTCTCTCTCTTGCACCCCCTCTCTCTTGCACTCCCCTCTCTCTCTCCCTCTCCCTCTTGCACGCCCCCTCTCTCTCCATCTGTCTCTTGCACTCCCCTCTCTCCTTCCCCCTTCCCTCTTTCTTGCACTCCCCTCTCTCTCCTTCCCCCTCTCTCTTGCACTCCCCCTTCCCTCCCCCTTCCCTCTCTCTCTCTTGCACTCCCCTCTCTCTCTCTCCCTTCCCTCTCTCTCTTGAACCCCCTCTCTCTCCCCTTCCCTCTCTTGCTTGCACTCCCCTCTCTCTCCCTTCCTTCTCTCTCTTGCACTCCCCTCTCTCTCCCCCTTCCCTCTCTCTCCCCCTTCCCCCTCTCTCTTTCACTCCCCTCTCTCTCCCTTTCACTCCCCTCTCTCTCCCTCTTCGCTCTCTCTTGCACTCCCCTCTCCGCCCTCTCTCTTGTACTCCCCTCTCTCCCCTCTCTCTTGCACTCCCCTCTCTCTTTCTCTTGCACTCCCCTCTCTCTTCCTTCCTTCTCTCTCTTGCACCCCCTCTCTCTCCCTCTCCCCCTTGCACTCCCCTCTCTCTTGCACCCCCCTCTCCCTCTCTTGCACCCCCTCTCTCTCCCTTCCCTTTCTCTCTTGCACCCCCTCTCTCCCCTTCCCTCTCTCTCTTGAACTCTGCTCTCTCTCTCCCTTCCCTCTCTCTCTTGCACTCCCCTATCTCTCCCTTCCCTTTCTCTCTTGCACTCCCCTCTCTCTCCCTCTACCCCTCTCTCTCTTGTTTGAAGTGTCACTCACATTCTAATCACCCCACAATATATAACGAGAGGGGCAGTGTTTCTGCCCTCTTCAGCCATTGCCTTACTTAATGTCAATGAACCCACACCACACAATTACACTCTACTGAACACAACATACACTCCACACATTACCACTCAGTGCCACATAAGTATATTGTACATAATTACACTGCGCTCAACGCAACATACACTCCAAATACCACTGAGTGCCACATAATTACACACCACATAATTACACTCTACTGAATGCAACACACACTCCACACAATACCACTCAGTGCCACATACTTATATGCTACATAATTACAATGCAACATACACTCCAAACAATACCACTCAGTGCCACATAATTACACGCCACACAATTACACTCTACTGAATACACCATACACTCCTCATAATACCACTCAGTGCCACATAATTACACACCAAATAATTACACTGCACTCAACGCAACATACACTCCAAATACCACTCAGTGCCACATAATTTTATGCTACATCTTTACACTGCGCTCAACGCAACATACACTCCAAATACCACTCAGTGCCACATAATTACACGCCACATAATTACTCTATCTATCGCCCTCACTCTGTCGGTCTATCTATCTATCTGTCTGTCTATAGCCATCACTCTATCTATCCATCGCCCTCACTCTATCTATCTATCACCCTCCCTCTATCGCCCTCCATCTATCTATCACGCTCCCTCCTATCTATTGCACTCACTTTATCTTTCTATCGCACTCACTCTATCTATCGCATCACCGCAGCATCACTCAGCACCACCAGAGCATCACTAAGAGGCACTACAACATCACTATGCGCTCCCACAGCATCACTGAATGGCACAGCATCACTCAGCGTCACCACAGCATCAATCTGTGCAACCATTCAACAACAACTGGGTCAAATATGTTCTCTCTTTCAAGCTTTATTACAAATGTCACAAAAAGGTGTTAATATTTCACTTCTGTTCTTGGATCTTCGTCACAATAAAATACACTGAACATAATCTTCACAAAAGTTATTTACAAATGTTTACGCTATTGCCATTATAAATTACAATAACTTTTATTTGAGTATTAATTATTGATAAAAAATAAAAGCCATTGTTATATCAATACATGGAAGTCACATAAATACAACACATATTGCATTACAAATGCTATAGGTGTCACATTTGCGAAAGTTATAACTATTGGCATTGTAAATGACAAAGCTATTAAGTTCGCTATTTTCAAGACCAACACATAAATTAAAAAATTGTCATTTACAATACCAATAGCTCAAACTTTCCTAATGCGAGACCTATTGCATTGCAAATGCTTGTTTATTGATGTTGCATGAAACATAAACATAACATTTATCTGCAGAATGTCTATAATAGACTCTCACATCACCCACATAAAAAATAAATTGAAGGAAATCAGCAACTAAAACAACCTGTTAAAGAATTATTCAAGGTCATCAGGGCAAGACTTTCTGGAGAACAGCGGTAGCTCTATCAGGGGACTCCCTGAAAGGATGGGTCCATGGGCCAGAGCCCACGTTGCCCATGCTTTAAACCGTCTCTGCTGCTCACACCAGGTCCCAAACTGGGTCCCCACAGCCATTCCAATCTGCTTGTTTGGAGATGACCTGGCACGTTTGTAACTGGTGTCACCTCGGGCACCGCCTTCATTAGTGGGCCGGGCTCAGCTGTGTGCACAGGTGGTGAAGCATTAATCGGAGTTCTCCAGTCCTGGGCTGTGGTGCGCCACTCACTAGGCTGGATTAGGTTGGGGGCAACCATGTGCCCCCTGTTGCCATTTATATCGGGATAGAACACAGTCGCAACTTATTCTACTATGTCTCTCTGCAGTCCACTCACCTCCAGCAAGTCTCTTGACTGCTGTCAGGCTTCTCGGCACTGATATAGACAATGTTATGGGCTGGCAAGGCAAGCTCAGCTAATCTGCATCCACCATATTTTTTCGGCTAGCCATGCTCCCAAGGATACCTTTACACATGAGTAACCTACAAGTGTAAAATTGCTCTAACCCTTTGAATAACTTTACTACTTTTATTAACGTTTTTAAAAAAACAATACATTTTTGTACAGTAAACGTTAATAATTTCAAGTAGGTTTTTGAATGTAGACTAATTTCTTTAAATGTTACCGCTCTATTAACTATATTTTAATTTTTTTAAATACATATAATTATCTTAAGTTAAATTAAAAATATTTTAATAGATTTTTTTGAAAATTACACACACCAAAATCAAAATGTTATAAAATGTATGTAAAATTAATTTGATGTAAGTTTTTTTTATTAAAAACATCAAATATTTATTCATAATTTATATTTAATTAACATCAAAATAATTTGATATATAGTTAAAAAAATGTAATATTAGGTTATGTATTCTTGCATAATTTCTTATGGGGTTTTAATTTTTTAATCCCTGTCTCCATTATTTTCAATGTGAGAGTTTTGCAGTACTAGTGGTTAGCTATTTGTGGTGCTGATGGTACTCCAGCACTGAGCTGGTGTAGTTTTCCATCTTTTGTTCTGGGACTTTTTAGACTGTAGAAACTATAGAAGTGCAGCTTGTAAATAGCAAACAACTTACTTTTTTGTGTGTGCATGTGTGTCCCTCCCTAGGCCTCCGTTAGCCCCCTTTTACACTTCCCAAAATCCCTCCCCTTTAGTAATAAGTATTCCCCTTTTTTCACCCACTTCTCTTGTCTCAGCCACATGTACTACTAAAACGTATGCCTCAATGTGATCTTGGGAGTCGAGGCAGAAAAGATAGGGTAGTCGGGTGTAGGTCATTGCATGTAGGATCCCCACTGCAACACCGACAGCTACAAGAGGATACACTGAGACGGCAACAACAAACACCGTGGAAACATCACCATCATCTTCAAGGAATTCGATTGATGCATCGCCACCAATGATGACCACACACCTCTCATGGAACACCTAAACTTCTAACTACAGACCAACGTCAATGATAAGGCACCTTCGTATACAGACCCCCAGGACCTTGAATGGCTTTCTGTGACACCATTTCTAACCTCTTTGCCGCCCTAGCCGTCAACTCTTACCACTATGTCCTACTCAGCGAGCTCGATTTCCGCCCCGACAACCCAACAACACAAACTCCACGTCCCTTCTGGAGAACCTGAACAACATCGGCCTCATCCAACTGGTCATTGAACCCACGCACAAAACCGGACACACACTCAACCCCATTTTAACCTCCAGAAAAAGAGGCAAATTCAGCCATGTCACAGAACTCACCTGGTCTGACCACGCCATTGTTTAATTCACCATCTCATACACTCAGCACACCATCACCAAGCATCAAAGCTCCTCCCACCTAGCTGGGGCAAGGTAACAGAGACACAGTGGACTCAGCCCCCAGCACCACCCAACACGAAGCTCCAACAGACGTAGAGCAGGCCGTTCATAACGTCTCCGCTTGGATCACCAAATGCACTGACAGACTTGCCCCTAATGAAACCAGCAAAAACAAACAAAACCTCAAAACAAGCTAGATGGTGCTCCCCAGAGCTCAGAATCATCAAGCGCAACTGCTACCAACTCGAGAAACAATAGCGCTCCACTAGGAATCCCTCCGCCAGAACCGCTCAAAAAGCAGTCCTCAGCAATTACCACTGGCGCATCAAGGAAGTCAAGAGAGGAGCCATCACAGCCCGCATTGACACAGCAGCCAACAACATAAAAGAACTATTAAAAAACTGAAGGTATTTTCCAACCCGACAGCCACAGAGAACACAATCCAGCCCTCACAAGAACCCTGTAACACCCTCTGGAACTACTTCCACAGCAGGATTGCCATCATCTACAATAATTTTGACCCCAACCCACTGCTCTAAACCTCAACAGCCTCGGCTAACCAGCACCCTCCAGCCGAACGATCACCACATGGCCTACACTCAGCACACGGACCACCACATCCATCATGTCATCCATCCACTCCAGGGCACCCATCGACCCCTGCCCCTACTGTCTTCACAACCTCTGAACCAATAGAATCAGCAAAGTGCCCATGAGCATCATCAAATCTAAGAAAGCAACCCCCTAATGAAATGCTTTTAGGTCTAGGTGCAGGGTGGAAAGAATACTAATAGAGAAAAAAGGAGCACCCACTTGACCTGTATTTCTTCAACTAAGCTATTTTATGCTGTTCCATTTATATGAAATATTTACATATATATTGTTTTTCATAAGATCAAATCAATTTTGATTTTTTCATATATTTTTTTCCAACTGTCTCTTAATTCATATAATTTAATTGGAAAACAGCAGACTTGTTCAAACAGTCTACAGATACATTTCAACAATTGTTTCAATGTATTGTGACATAGCTGTTATATCAGGAATAATAATACATGTTTTTTTTGTTTCTATAAAAACAAAGTATCACCATTACAAAAAAAACAACTTCTCTCATCAACAATCCTCTCACTCTAACACACATTCAAACTACAACTCTAACATACGAAGCATTCATACTGACCTCCCAGCATATTACACATACATGAGAACAATCCTCAGCAGAAATACAGAATTAATTGTTGTCTGCTATGGTGTTGTGGGCTGGGATCTACTTTCCAACAATAGGTCAACACGCGTTTTGGTGAGTGCATGTAATACCACTTATCACCTTCTTCAGAACCATACAACTGTATTATAGTCACATGCAGAGGCGGGAATGGAGGGAAGAGTTATTGTAGTTAGAGGAACCTCCCTAGTCTTTAGATGCACTCATTTCTTTAGTTCGTAAGCACATTCAGAGGTGTGGCCTTGCTTTTATTGTAATTTGAAGTTTCCCTTAGATGCGTCACCATGCTAAATATCCTTTATGAGGTACTAACTGAGTAGGAATCATGTATATAAAAGTGCCATCATTCTTGCGATTCAGATCACCTGGGCAGGCTCCTAATTTGGATAAGGGATGTCCAATTTTGATATAAAGTTGAGTTCCTCTTTCACCGGTATAGAGGTTCGCAAAGGTGTTGTCGACCCACCAGCATCATCAGCACCTCCATCACCATCACCATAGCATCCTTCCTGGACAGATGGAAACACGCAGAGATCAGACCTCACCTAAAGAAACCCTCCTCCAACCCTAGCGAACTCAAAAATATCGACCAATCTCCTTGCTCCCTTATCCTGCCAAAGTACTCAAGAAGTATGAAACAAACAAGATAGCCAGACAGATATGTTTTTTTGTTTTTTGATCCCACTCAGTCAATCAATTCTGGAGGGTCATCTATTTTATTTTAGTATTTTTTGTATTTTTAGAAAAACATTATTGACATTTACTTAAATATGTCATCAAACAGACAGTCAGCGAACAGTGGAAAACATACCAACAAATAAAGTGTGCATGAATATACAAGTGCTATACAGTGTTAAAAAATCAATACTGTCATTTCATACAAATAACACCAAAACAATGAATCAAAGAATCAAATGAATCAAATATCTGACAATTAATTCACATTGGGAACCAGTCCTTTACATTAAGTACAAAGAGACAGGCGGATACACAGTTCAAAGAGCACTGTCTGCCTGTCTAACTAAGCCGGGGATTGGAAAATAAATTAGAGGGTTACAGAGACTAGGGATAGCACTATATACATTTGAACAGCCCTAGTAGCACCCTTTATTCGTTTTCCCAGGCTTAGGGTCAACGCGTTTCGAACCTCAGCGTAAATAAGGGTTCTCCTCAGGACGTGGACTGGATAAAGCCAAAACTGAAAATGAATGAGGGAAATGGTGTAAGGATTGTGCACAAGTGTTTATAATTAAAAGTCAGACTCGAGACTATAAGACAAAGTGTCAAAGAGTACCTGGGAATAACAAGTAGTTGTCACTCGAAATTCGTTGCAGTGGAATGGGTTGCCTCACACAGACCGGAATTCTGTAACCGGATGGTAATAGTAATGAAAATCTATCCAAACAGGTTGGTTTTTAGACAGCATTGTGCTCGGTCAACTACACAAAAACATGGGCATACCTGTGTAGAGATGTGTCATTTCGACAAGTGGGGGGGAATCTATCAGATGATCCGTAGTTATGGAAATCGATTCATGCAGAGGCCAACCTAAGAGAAGGGAGGAAGGTCTTAGTGGATGTCTCTTACGTAATAAGCAGATGTGGCAGTAAGTGCCGCTCTTACTAACATTGCACTTACTTAGTAATAAGCGACCGGCGTTGTGTCTTTTTAGGTTCTTATATGCACGGTCGTATACTTCTTTATTCCGTGGAGATACTCCACACGGCCTCGCCTGGAAAATACAATAATCTGTATAATAGTACTGTTGGGTTTACCCTAGGCTTCTATGGTTCCTCTTCCCGGTCAACACAGTTTTCTGCAGGAGGCTGACTATGTCAGTTGCCCCCTTCAACTTCCACCCCAGACATCCTTACTCATATGAAGATATCTGATTCTTTTGGGGACTTATACCATTAGCCCACCGAAGTGTTCCCCTGCAATTACCCATCCTATACCAGCTCTGGATCACTGCTTCTGTGGAGCACTTTCCCCTTGAGAGTTGTGTCTCTTGCATTGGTTTCCATCTCTTTTTATGACTTTCATTTTCCTGCTGTGATGCAATCACGTTTCGTCTCAGTGCAAGTTTTCATCTTGGTCCTTGTGTTTTAATATCCTCAAATGGACCAACATCGCCAACCATAACCAACGATCAGCCTCCTACCCATACCACCATTGAAGAGAAATAGAGAGCGAAAGTGTGTGTGTGTTTGAGTATATCCAAGACATACTACTACAGACCGCTTGCTTCTCTTCTTCTTACTTTACTGCTTCCCTGACAGTGACTCTATGAGATCTCCTATGAGTGCCTCCAGGGCCGGACTGGCCGTAGCGGGCGCCAGGTGTTTCCCCGGTGGGTCAGAGGGGTGGGGCCGGTTTTGTTGCCATGAGGGACGTTTTTGTCACTGGTGGCTGGATTTTGCAGCAGTGCTGTACTATGGGTCCCCTGTAACAAAAGTGGGAGCAATGCTTCTTACAAGCCCGCTCTACCCCCCGCTTCCAGGGCAAGTCGAGCAGCAATCTGCCAGAACTAGTTGCCGTTCCCAGTCTGGCCAGGAGTGCCTCAGTGAGTCCCTTCCTTTCCTGTACTGCATTGCATGCCTTAACACTCTCTCTGAGGTCTTCTGGGTTAAGCTGGGAATTTATTCCTTTCCTCAAAGCTAGAGGTGCTTGGTCCACACATCTCCAATCAATGTTCAGAGGGCTTCTATGTACATGTTTGCAGCAGTCAAGTCAGGTCATTGCCTCTAATGATAAATTTGAATTATCCTTATGGTAAGTCATAAAATACGCAGTTGTATGTCAGACCCTCAGCCCTTAAAAGAGTCTTGCAAGTCTGACAGTTCTTTCAACACTGTAATGGCTTCTTGATTTCCAAGGATGCTGAGTGAAGTGGTCCAAAGTTTCACGCACAAGGGGAAACCTCTGCATGTACTTACTGGGGCCCAACATCACTAAAGTTAATGATTGATATGTTCCTTTTTTGGTCACCCTTATACTTCCTTAACAGAGAAGAGTAAAGCAAATCACATTATCTTGAAAAAGTTTCAATTTTCTGACAGGTACCATGGCTATTGGAAGATCAGGCGGATACGATGATGTACGTTTGTTCGTCCTTCTCCATTTAAATTGTTGATTCTTGTTTCTCTTTCTTAGCTATATCCAGCTTACTGTAAGGCAACAGCTTCCAGGGCTGAATCAGGTCCTTCTTGTACTTGCCTCTGATCTTTAAAGTGCATAATGTGAAGGCCTATAAAGTCAGCCAACCGTATACTCAAGGCCTACCTACCCATCTCAGGGAACAAAGGGTGACCCTGTTAGAGGAATTCCTGAGGTGACGAGTCAGCCCTGTTCAACATAGACAGGCTTAGTACACAAAATGTAGTTTGGCTGGAAAAAGGAAGTTGTAAACTGAGTACTGGCCCTCTAAGACATGATTTGTTGGATTGTCCTACTATTTCAAATATTTGTAATGATGTTTGGGATGTTATAAGGAAAATCTCAATATTTCTGATAATTGTACTTATGAGATGCTTATTTGTAAATCAATGTCATTATACACTACATTGTTAAAATTGCATAACAAATAATTTAAGGTTTTATGTCTTCTGCGATCAAATCAGTTACAACAAACTGGGAAAAAATGCTTCTTTAGTGTCAGTACACACCTGGTGGTCTTGGATAATCTTTACTAGACGTTGAGCTGATTTAACTCTTAAGAGTGTTAGTCATAATACTGCTGCTAACTAACTATTTTGGAAACCAGTTGATGATTACATTGCATTACATTTGCAATACCTATTAAAAGATTATAAATTAGTATGTTACATTTTATATACTTCCTTGCTCTAGTTTTCTCCCTTTTACACTGAAAGTTCTTGTTTTTAACCATAAGTATCTTTTATATAGAACTTTTGCAGGTACATTCTCAATACATTATGTATTTTAATAGTCCAAAGTTCTGCATACATTTTCGGTGCTCTTTTTTGTATTGTGTTTTTCATTTCAAAATGTTCAATAAACTATTTTGACGAGGACAACAACATAAAATTATATTTTCATATTAGAATTGGCTTCTTTTTCATACTGCCTTTACAGCTGCTACCATAAAAATTCAAGAGTCCATCTTGTAAGGCGTTTTTGTAACCTCTTTCAATCTTCAGAGCTAGGGGTCGGGAAATTGGTAACCTGTGTGTCCCTCTACATTCAGAGTGAAATCCATGTAGTCGAAAGATCGAGTAGCTTTAACTTCATAATTGCTGATTTCATTTGGGCGAGAGTTATTGTTTTGAGTGAATTTCGGAGGTACCCATTGGTGAAGGTGTTCCTGATAGCAGTGCCAGTGAGCAGTTGTGGTACTACCAAAAATAGGAATGGATCAACCACCCAAATTAGGTATGCCACCACCTGCAAACACCAATCAGTATTTACTGGGTGAGAGATTGCCATCATGGATTGCACGACACTTGCAATGGGTCCCTTAACCATCTATTAAGTCTCCTGTTGCTGTTCAGTTTATCCAAAAAGGGGAAGTTCAAGTTCAAGTTCATAAATTTGTATAGCGCACTACTCACCCAGAGGGTCTCAAGGCGCTTGGGGAGGAGGGGGGGTACTTACTTATCAAATATCCAAGTTTTAAGTTGTTTTCTGAAGGAGAGGTGGTTCTGTGTAAGGCGGAGGTGGGTGGGGAGAGAATTCCATGTTTTGGCCGCTAGGTAGGAGAAGGATTTTCCCCCCATGGTGGATCTGTTGATGTGCGGAATAGCGGCTAGGGCTTGATTGGACGAACGAAGTTGGCGGGTGGGGGTGTAAAAGGACAGGCGCGTGTTGAGGCATTCGGGTCCTAGGTCGTAGAGGGCTTTGTGAGCGTGGGTGAGGAGTCGGAACGTTATGCTCTTGGCATAAAGGCATAAAGGTGTTTCCCTACAGTTCAAGAGAGTGGAGTGGCACTTTGGTACTACAGAAGGGGCTGCAGGCGCTTGTGGGGCCCCTTCTGTAATATCAATATCGCTGGCACACATAAAGCGCCAGCTCTAGTAGATGTGGGAAAAGAGATACCGGAAAGTGCCTGGGCAGAGGTGGTAGAGCGAGCGTGGAAAAGCAACAGGAACGCCCGCTTCCAATTGCTTCATTTCTACATATTGAACCGCGCCTACCTCACACCGGCGAAAATCAAAACATATTTTAGCACAGATTCGGATGAATGCCCAAGGTGTCGAAGAGAGGGGGCGGACTTTCCCCACATGCTGAGGGGATGTTCACAACTAACAGGTTATTGGAATGCAGTGCTCGCACTAAGGTGACAGATAGAGAGTTGGAGCTGTCGGTGGGGACTTGTATATTGCATTGGTTCCTCCACATGGCTAAAACTAAGATCACCAGCAAGTTTATAGACATGGGGTTGGTGTGGGCCAAAAGGGAAATTACGATGCATTGGAAGACGAGTGGGCCCCCAGTATAGATCGATGGAAAAGGGATTTTATCAAATGGGCAGAATGTGATGGAATAGTCTGACTACAACTAGCAAGGAGAGCGGGGAGTAAAAGAGCACTAGAGGCGGCTAGAGCGTGGGGACACTTGGTGGGATTATTGAAAGATCCGGAAGCGATGAGTGATGATGATGCAGAACTGGGAGCCCCGGATACGGAATAGGCCCTTTACAGCGTGTAGATATAATTCTTTGACCATGTTCGTATGTGTACGATGTGTAAGACCAGGGTGGCATCCTGCGCAAAGCTGTATTATTTGACAACTGGAGTTCACTTACTGCACATTTTTCATTGATCTTGGTAGATACAGGAAAGCATTGGATGTGACATGCTTGGAGGGAGGGAGGTGGGGGGAGGGTAGATTAGGTTAAGACTTGTTAGGGCTAATGATGAAGCATAGAACGGGCTATATTGAATATTAGTCACTACACCCCTGGTCCCATGTTTAATGTCTTTAAGGACAACAGCAGGACAATGGAAATGTGCCAGTGAACCTTTAAGTAATTGATTTGGAATTATATTGGAGGGAGGGGGGTTATGATTAAGATATGCACAATGTAAATGACTGGATTTATAAACCTAATAAAGTTTGTTTAAAATAAAGCGCCGGCTCTATCTTCAAGCGGGTGTTCCCTCATTTGCATGGGACTTGCCCCATGCAAATGAGGGAATCCGCATGGGACTTGCCCCATGCAAATGAGGGAATCCCTTTGCCTCGGCTCCAGCGCTGTATTACCGAACACAGGCGCAGAGGCAAAGAATCCCTCGGAAGAGCAGCCCTCTGCAAGGGGAAAGAGGGTCCTATGGATCCTGCAGACATTCCCTTGCAGGCGGTGCAGTCACTGACTAATCCTGCCTGCATGGCGATCCCGATTCCCCTTTAAAAGTGCAGGCAGGTTGCCGCCTGCACGGTGAAACACAGAGCGGCTGTAAAGCAGCCACTCCAGCTTTCACATGAATGGGCTGCACCCAGGGCAGCAGGAGTTTGCGGCTGCCCTGTTGGACTTTTTAAAGGTGCGCCCGGCGCAATGAAGAAAAAGTCGCTGCATGTGTAATTCAGCCCCCAATGTAGTGGACGAATGACCCAGACTATCCAGGGGTGTGGGATATTTCTCTAATGACTCTTTAGTGAGCAAAAAGTAGCTGCGTCTTGTGATCTATATCTACCCTAAGGTCGTCATTCAAATATTTTCAACGTATGCATGATTAGTTTTACATCCAAAAAGTTGTACCCATGAATGTAGAATGTGAATGTAGAAAGTCTGCCGATAAGATGAAATTGCAGCATCTGCAAGTTTAAAGTTTAAAGTTTAAAAATACATTTCGATTGGAGGAGTAACTCCACATGAAATGCTTTCAGACTTTACACAAAACACTTTGCAAACCGGGACTGGGACGTTTTAATGACTGGAAATATCCTTATTCCTAACAGCAGGGGATGGTGTGTCACTTTTTGATGGATGTGATCAATAATACTATATCGTGGCAGCGTGCCTCCATCAGTATTCTTATATTTGGTATAAAAATAACAGGATTTTGCTTACTTTTTGGGTCGAGAGGTGTCCCATTGTTTTTAAAACCAAATCATTATAGGGCTAAATAATTAATAGCAATAAACCTTATTCAAAGTGATCAATTAGTGACTGATAGTGAAGCTTTCTCTTTCGCAAACAAAGATACACAAGACCTGTTATATTCATTTTCATATACTTGTCTCTGGCATATAATTATAGGCCAAGATTTTACACCATCTACACCCGAAGGAAGCACAGCATATTTCTTTTCAGTTACAAGGTAAACGAGGACCTACTTGTGGAAATTATGAACAGGTGAAATAAAATAAATCTTGACAGACAGTGTGTTGCTTGTTCTCTACATTGTATACGTGTGTGAAGCTTGCAGTGTTGTTGACCACAATGTGTCAGTGGCGGATGGTAAGTTTAGGAGGGAGGGGGCAGACGAGACACACACATACACATACACACTCACAGCCATGCATTCACACATGCACACACACCTCCATTTACAACACCCATTACCAAATATTCATACATACACTCATGCATCAAACATTAAAAAAAACTCACACTTACCCTCAGCTCTGTATTGGAGGTCCCAGGAGCCATGGGATTGCTGCGTTCCCTCATTGTGTTGTGTATGTAAATGCATTTATATAGTGCTTACTACCTCTTACGAGGCATCAAATCGATTTTTCGGCGAGTAGCACACTACTCCAGAACCCATAAAGGATTAGTATAGTCAATTATGACATTTTTTTGAGCGGTGGCTATCTTACTCTGTTTTTTGGCTTGAGAGGGATAGCGGTGGATAGAAGCGGCAAAAGGTTTGCATTTATACAGTGTTTGCTACCCCTGATAAGGTGCTGAAGCACTTTTAGTAAAGTAGCATGCTACTCTGGAACCAAAAAAGGATTAATGGTGAATTAGTCTGGTGACATTTGAAATTAATTTGAGAGGTGGACATGTTGGTCTGTTATTTGGATTGAAAAGGACAGTGGAGGGATGGAAGGGGGAATGGTTAGCATTTATAGTGCTTACTACCCGTGATGAGGTGTAGAAGCGCTTTCTGGCTGGTAGCACTCTACTCCGGGACTCAAAAGAGAATTAGTGGTGAATTAGTATAGGGAAATATGAAATTAATTTGAGTGGTGGACACATTAGTCTGTTAGTTGAATTGAAAAGGAAAAGTGGAGGGATAGAAGAGGAAAGGGTTGAAAGTTTTTTTGTATGTCTAACCACACCTTTACCACTTTAACAAAATCTTCTGTTATTAAACGCAGCATTATAATTTGGGCTTGGCCCCCAACAGTGTCATACCCCTGGGGACAGCATTCTTTCAATTTTCCTATCAAAACCACACCCACATCAGTAGTCTAGTGGGCATTTTGGAAACTGTGGAACCATAGGGGATGGTTTTAATCCTGGTCTCCGAATGGGACTAAGTTGTGTGACCTTAGACATTAATTTTCTGTCTTTGGTTATCTTTACAAGATTGGAAGAATTTAGAATTGGGCTTAGAGTTTTGTAGTAGTGTGAGAAAATAAAACTGGATTGGAATCCAACCCATGTCTTTTGGATATTATGAATTTGAAGACTGAACCCAGTCTTTTGGTTCACTAATCAAGATATAGTGGGAAAGCCAAGATCCAGGAAGCAAGTAAAAATTGTAATTTTGGTTCTTCAGCTTCACCAAACTGTCTGATCTTGTGCAGATATGAAGCAAGATGCATAAACGTTTTTATGGTCTGAATAAGTCCAAATAGTTGTGTACACCCGCATAAATGTATTTTGCTATTTACTAAACCCATTTTAGGAATCAGTAATATTTTAAAGGCTTCTAAAAAGGGATTGGAGTCCATATCTATTCAATACTTGGAAGGACATATTGGGAGTGTCCCATTCGAATGCCCAATTGATAAGAGTTCAGCCACGTTAACTTTAAGGCAAATGGGCCAATATAAAATACTAATAATATTCTTCATTTGAAAAGCTGTAGAGACATGGTGGTCTGCTGACCCGTGCAGAAAATCATCCATGTGATTGTGTCAAATTGAATCAAGTCTCAATTTGTGACCTACCTCATGAATATTAATTGTGACTCATTCAGATTTGGAATTTGGAGATTGGGTCTACACAGGTAGGAAAAATACAGGTCGCATATTGAGACTACTTTATGCGATGTAATAGTATACCTGACCCTTAGTTATCCCAATGCCTTTGCTCCTTTATCTTTTGATGAGAAATCTGGTACAGGCTCACTACCAAATGTGAGTACTAAGGACAAGCACAGTTTTAAAATCAGGCATGTTTAAAATGTTATTTTTTGTGGCTAAAAGGGAACTGATAGAAGGTAATGAGTATGTGGTACACCACAGACCCTGAATAATAAATCACCATGTGTAGGAAACCGGCCTTTCTGCACGGTTGCCCCTTAACTGTTTGCCAGCTACCTGATGTAATTTACTGAGTGTGTCCTGGGTACCTGTCAATCAGGATCTCAGGGCCTGTGTTCTTTCCCTAAACTGTAACATTGTTTCCACAATTGGCACAACTGTGGCCTACCGGTAAGTCCCTTGTAAGGGGAACCTATGGTACCAAGGGCATGGTAGCCCGGGAAAGGCCTCTGAGGGCTGCAGCACATATTACGCCACCCTCAGAGACCCCTCAGCACAAACAGGCACAGCTGCCATTGCAGCCTGGGTGTTGTGGTGCAGGTAAAAGTAAAGAGTCGGCGGCATAGCTCACATCCTTGTGTAAAAAATCAATCAGTGGAGCACTGCACACCAAAAAAGTAATGGGAAACTCTAAAAGAAGCAAGGAAAAAGTTCTCTAATTTGTCTTTTAATGCATGCTACACAATGATTAAGGGCTGCCAGTCCCTCATCGAACATAAATGTATCAAATGAATTAAACATGTTAGCCTGACAAAGACTGTGTGCTCTGCAGTTCAATGGTATACTGACTTTGCAGAATTTATACAAAGCTCATTACCAATTTTTAATGCTTAGAATGAACACAATAATAATATTCAGGTAGTATTTCAATCCAATTTCATTTGAAATATGAAACATAAGGGTTGATCATTACCTTCTTGAATCCAATGAACAAAAAGTCGCATCATAATAGCTGATACACAGAACACAATTATACAATAGAAACAACATTGCAGTAATTTATGTTGACATTGAGTTTGATGATATCATGCCCGTGCCCAATGCATTTTGGGACCTGGAGTCCCTTTTTCAGGGGCCACTGGAACATAAACATAAACAAATTTTAATTTTGATGGTTGTTGAGACATAAATTTAAATTCAACCAAAGCCATTTCATCCAGCAATACACATGAAAGTGGAAAGGATAAAATGTGAACATCACGCATATGCAGTACTGTTAGACCTGGCATCTTTGGCGTGGTTTCCCCTGACTTTTTGCCTGTACCTCCTGTATTTTTGACACTGTGCTGGATTTCATTTTTGCTGGTTTAGATGCTTTGGGCACTTTGCCACTGCTGATCAGTGTCAAAGTGCAAGTGCTCCCTAGGTAAATTGTTACTGGGATTGGTTATCCATGATTGGAATATTTGTTTTATCAATAGGTCCCTAGTAAAATGCACTGAGTGTGCCAGGGCTGGTGATTCAAATACTACTAGTGGGCCTGCAGCACTGATTGTGCCACCCACATGAGTAGCCCTAAAATGGTCTCAGGCCTTCCACCACAGTGCCTGGGTGCAGTTGCTAACTGCCATGCTGTCCTGACCAGTGTCCACACTGGCCAAGCCTAACCCTTCCCTTTCTGTACATATTGGACACCCCTTTGAAAGTCCCAAGTTATCCCCATGGGGAGGGTGCAGTGTATGTGAAAGGTAGGGATTGTACTAGCGTGGGTGACATGCTCTGATAGTGAATTAAAGCTATTTTCTTTTTTCACTATTGAAAGGCTACCTTGCCCATAGGCTAGAATGGGGAATGCTGTGTATAATGTTTACCTGCATATCTTCCCATAGGAGCAAGATATAAACTTGAAATCTGGTATTCCTGAACTCAGAATTTAATTACCCATAGTTTAGGAAGGATGGTTTTTAAATCCTGTCTTTGGAAGTAGCACTTTTATAAAGTGGATGTTTTCTTGTCTGACCTTTCTGTGTGCCTTTGCCTGTTTGTGAATTGACTGTCTGGTGTGTGAATGACAGGGGCTGGGGTGGCTCCAGGAGGCTGGCTGCGTCAGCCCTGGGATGAATAGCTGCATCTGCATCTTGAGTGGTGGGAGAGGATAGCACCTGGGCCTGAATAGGGCTGTGCCTGCCTTCCACAATGCTGGCTCCACCTCCTGCTCGGTGGCTGATGACCCTGCCTCTCTCTCTCAAAGGAAAGAAGGAGTCAGGTAAACAAAGTGTTCCAGGACTGACCAGAACTGGTTTGGACAAGGCAAAGGCCTCTCTGCCTCCAGAGAACAAAGGAAAAATTGTTATAAAAAGGGATACCGAGACCCCAGAACTTTAGATCATCCTGGAATCAAGAAGGAACCTCTGCCAAGGAGAAAGCTGGAAAACTTAAGAAGGAGGACTGACCCGCTGTAAGGCTGACCTGCAGTTGCTTTGCTGCCAAGGAGAGTGGAATGACTTTGCAGTGACTGTGTCCCCTTGCTTGAAGAGATCTCCAAGGGCCTGAGGAGAGCTAGCCTCCTGGTAAGAAGTCCCAGGAACAAAAGGACTTCACCCCCAGCTTCCCCCCTGAACTCTGCTGTGTGAGTATTGACCTGCCTGGAGAGCTTGATCGATTAGTGGGGCCTTTGGAGGTTGTTTCCTGCTATTTGGGGAGCTGGAAAAGAAGAAAAGAAGAAGATGTACAATTTGCAAGAGAATTCCCGTCGCAGCGCCTGTTGTCGCTACAAGAACTGACCCATCGTTCGCTTGCGGAGCGCATCTCGCCAGTGCTGGAAGATTCCTGTTGCTGCAAATATCGTCGCAGAGCCTGTCATCACTGTGAGAAATCGTCACACCGCTTGCTTGCGGACCGCATCAAGTCTCAGCGAACATTGTCGCAGAGTCCAACGTCATCGCATCAAGGGGCCGCGACGGAAGATGATCAACGCTTTGCCGTGTATCGCCGCCGCACAGAAGATCGTCGCCGTCCCGAAGATCATCGCATCTTGCCTTTGCGAGACGCATCCTACCTGAGAATCTGCCCGCCAAAATCCACACAAGGTATCGCATCGCTTCCCATACAGACCGGATTCGTCGCAACACGCCTGATGCGTGCAGCGGGGTTGTTGCGCCACCTCCCCAGGGTCTCAGAAGTGACGAATTGCTTGTTTTTCGCCGCTGCAGTTGCCGCTTGGAACTTTTGTCGCATCTGAAGGTACGTTGGGCTAAAAGTGACGCAGCTGTGGATTATTTTGACACAAACCCTAGAACTCTTTGAAAATCATATTTTTGAACTGTGTATGTTGGATATTTGTTGTTTTGGTCTTGTGTAGTTTAGATAAAGATACTTTATTTTTCTAAACTGGTGTGGAGTCCATTTGTGATGTTTTCACTGTGTTATTGTGAGTGTTGGTACAAATACTTTACACATTGCCTTTGATAAGCCTGTCTGCTCGTGCCAAGCTACCAAGGGTGTGAGCAGGGGGTTATATAAAGAGTGTATCCCCCTTACCACGACTAGAAGCAAGGGTCCCTATTTGGACATTGGTACCTACCTCTGCCAACTAGAGACCCCCAGATCTAATCAGTACCATAACCACAAGGTAGTGAAGTCAGATTATAAAATTAGGAATCAAGAAGAACAAACGCTCTCAGAGAGATGTCAACAGATAAAGGACGTAAAGAGACAAAGAGTCCATATAATCAGAATGTATCAATGTGTGATCTGTTCCGTAAAACGAGAAGTGAAAACATATGGCATGTTACGGGGAAAGTGAATGCGAACAATAAAGTTGTACTTACTGGCAGCCTATACGAGTGCCAGTCAAGACAAATGTGTAGACTGCCTAAAACTTCTGCTGTAAATATATAAATGTGTGTAGTAAGTGCAAATGCAGAACTGCTGAAACCCAATAGGTGATAGAGAACACCAACACAAAATACCCGTCTCAGAATCCAACAAAAAGCAACACCTGCCAAAGCAACACACTCGTGTGAAGTTCAGTAAAGGTAGTCTCAAGTGCACAACACAAAAAGCGAACATGGTAGATATCCGACTAACATGAATGACTATTGAGATTCCACAACTTTCATCCTAATGGGTTTTGAACACGCTGAGAAGTGAACTGAATCGGCTAATGCCTGCAAGCTATGTAGATCGCGCCAGCGCCGAGGCCGGTCATGTGATGAGCAAACTACACGAACTCGAAACTCAACTAAGGCGGCCATGTTGGAAAAGAGTGAAATAGCTGAGACTGCATAAAGGAATGCATCTCGAGGAGCTCTAAGAGTGTAAAACATCTAAAAAAACTAAAGAAAATCGTACACAGCATGAAATGTGACAGAAGAGATGTGTTACACCAAAAGCAACTTACAAGTACTAAAGTTATGCTAATTCTCGACTACCAATGTATAAGAGCCGGTGGTAAAATGATCAGCCTTGTACAACATTATTTTAAAGAAACTGATGCCCTCACGATATGCAGCGTGCCGAGGTGCATACACAAAGAGAAAAGGAGATAGACTGAAACTTAACCAACAGTATAAGTAAGATGTAAAAGTCAGAATAAACCATAAATGGAGCAGGGCATCTGCTGAAAGGCTGGTGTTGTTTACATCTGAGGCCAACAAGCATATGCGTGTACATAAACATAACGATGCAATAAGGAACAAACATATAATGTACTGAAAACTCCACAATCAGTAAACATTGACGATATGCATCACAACATCTGATTACTCACACTGAAATGATATATCAGGGGGTAGTGTAACATGTGTACCAGGACAGTATATTACTGGTGGAACATACAACATCAGGCTGAGATATGTTTGTGGGAAAATGTGTGTGGGAAAATTCCTGTATTGATATGATGAAAAACATTAGAAGTGATTATGTGAAAGTGTATCTACCATAATCAAGAAGAATCATAAATAACTAAGATACGTAAAAAGGACTCATGTTGAATGTGTCTTCATAGTATAGAAAGCAACCAAGGTTTAATTTATCATTCAACCCGTATGGTTCCATGGTGTTACATTTTTTTATCCACATAACTCCACTCTGAGATAATCGCTGACTCGATTGTCCCAACAACCATCCGAATTAAAATGTGTTTATGTTTATATTCCAGTGGCCCCTGAAGAAAGGACTCCAGGTCCTGTTCTGTGTATCAGCTATTATGATATGACTTTTTGTTCATTGGTTGAATGAGTGAATGATCAACTCTTATGTTTCGTATTTCAAATGAAATTTGATTAAACACTACCTGAATATTGTTATTGTGTTTGGTCTAAGCATTATAAATTGGTAATGAGCTTTGTATAAATTCTGCAAAGTCAGTATACCATTGAACTGCAGTGCACACTGTCTTTGTCAGGCTAACGTGCTTGATTCATTTGATACACACATCCCCATGTGCCATGCCTGCCCAGCACTGAATGAGGCTTAGGTAAGTCACCCTTAAGGCAGTATGCCCTATACCTCATGTGAGGACCTATCTGCATGAGCAGACGGGTCCCTATAATATCTGAGGCCATTCTTAGATATTATAAGAGCCCAGTAAAGCCATCCTGAGTATCTGGCCTTGAAACTAGTCGGTTTGGTTCAAGATCTTTATTCGATTCATACAATGAATCATAAAAGTACAAAGTTAAAAAGCATGATACACAATTTAAAATGAACCACTATAGTTATACATTTAAAAAAAGTAATTGAAAGTTATTTTTTAAATGACCATTTATCACTTATCAGGATATAAGAACAATTGATAGTGGGACCCACATTTTGTCCCCTACTATTAGCAAGTAATTTTACACACAATGTTAATTACAAATCATACAGCATATATACACATTCCCATGGCAGAATACAGGTCTATGGCTAAATTATCCGTAGCGTTTCCTGATCTGAAGTGATACTCTTATGAAGTTTAACATGGCACAACAAACTTCAACAGATGATAGCGATAACAGATAGTCGTAACCTTCTTTATAAGTACATGGCTGCCGCCCCTTCAGGATGGGTTTAATAAATCTAATCCTTGGCTCCTGATAAAGAGAACAGAAGAGAACAAGGTGTATGGAACTTTGGTTAACTCTGTTATTGCAAGGACAAGGGGGCAGCCTCTCACACCATCCCCCTTGTTTGGGAAAATCAAACAAAAAATGAAGGATATCTAGCCTAAACCTTGTAAGATAAAACCGCCATTGCGTATTGGTTGTAAAAGTTAAATAGAACTGATGCTGAGACTTGACATGAACAGTTACATCACCCAAGCATGGTGTGTTTAAAAATTTCCAATAACTTGCTTTTATTTGGGCTTTTATGCTTCCCTGAATTTTTTTCGGGCCATTATAAAGATGACCCAGACCTATCTTGTGCAACATAATGCTGACATATGACAACCAAGGGATCTGCTTGCATTGTCTAGTAGTTCGGACTGGACTGTTCCCATGGGGCACAGGGTCAGAGCTGATTTGCATATCGCCATTGTCTAACCGAGGGTGGTGTGGAGTGCAAAATAACGATGGATTTGGGCCCAGATCTTTGGACTGGGGTGAGTGTGTGACATTGATCCACATTCGGTCCATCACCTGTTGTGTTTGCATATTCCGCCCTAAGTGCGCTGGGGATGCCCAGACGTGGGTCCCAGGCACTCCACACCACTGGAGTCAAGCTAACCGGGCTGATGAGAGGTGTTACCTCGAAACCGGTCCGGTCCTCGGATGCTTGATTCCGTTCTGGGAAGGACATGGCTTTTGCAGTTCGGACTGGACTGTTCCCATGGGGCACAGGGTCAGAGCTGATTTGCATATCGCCATTGTCTAACCCAGGGTGGTGTGGAGTGCAAAATAACGATGGATTTGGGCCCAGATCTTTGGACTGGGGTGAGTGTGTGACATTGATCCACATTCAGTCCATCACCTGTTGTGTTTGCATTGTCTAGGGTCATACAGTCATGAAGAATTTCTTTGGTGAGCTGGAGCTCGTTGGATAACCATATTTTTCCCCACAATAATAGGGGCGACAGACGAACAATATCAGTCACATTGGTCATACCCATTTCACTGTGGCAAAAACTGTTTAACGAGCCAGGTGGGATCGATAAAACCCGCTTTAGGAATTTATTTTCCATCACCTGTATTACAGCAGGGTTTTCAGTCCCCCATACCCCAGCCTCGTAAGTGGCCACAGATAAACATTTTGATATATAGAGGGTTTTGAGGTGGGCAACGGGTTTTTGGCCCAACTTACTGCAAAAACGGAAAAGGCCCTCTATGGACCGGCTGGCACTCTGAGCTCGGGCCTTCATTAATGGGGCCCAACTTAGTTTATTATTAAACAGATTTCCAAGGTAATTAAAATTGTCCACCTTTTCAATGGTAAGGTTATTCACTACAAATTTCCTGATTTTCGACCCTTTTGGACCACAGGCCTTTAAAAGGATTTTGTAAAATTAACCTTCAGGTCAAGGTCCAGCATGAAGGTATAAAAAGCGTCTAAACACACCTGCATACTATTTCCTGTGAGAGTCATTAAAACAGTATCATCTGCATAAGAGAGCATAGGAATGCTCTTACCATTTACTTTTGGGAAATCGCAACAGTGGTCCAGCAAGTACTTTTCTAATCCGTTTGTGTATACTAAAAACAGAAAAGGTGCCAAAATGCATCCTTGACGCACCCCCTCGGTTGATGGAATGGAATTTGTCATTTCCCCTCCAGGTCCAAACCTTATGGACACGGTTGTGGCTGCGTGTAGTCTACGGAGTAGTGTGACCAGGGGTTCCTCAAAGCCCATGTCATTCATCATCTGCCACAGCTTATTTCTGCAAACAGTGTCAAAGGCACTTGACAAGTCCATGAAGGCAAGGTATATTGCAGACTTCCTTGCCTTCATGTACTTGCCAATAATTAGTGCCAAATTCAGGCACTGCTCGACTGTGCCCTTTCCTCTCCTGAAACCGTACTGGGAATTCACAATTAGGCCAACAGAATCTGCCCATGTCTCTAGTCTGGCCAAAACAACCCTTCCCAGTATTTTACATGATGCATCTATTAAGGATATAGGGCGGTAGCATCGGGGATCACACCTATCGCCCTTCTTAAAAATCGGCACCACCACTGCCTCCTTCCAGGACACAAGAATACGTCCAACAACAGCAGCCTTAAACACATTTAATAACACAGGAGCCCATACCTCAATATTGTGTTTAAAAAAGTCCAAAGGGAGAGCGTCAGGGCCTGGGGCTTTTAATGATATGCCTTTCCTTAAAGCTTCTTCAACCTCTTCCAATGTAAGCGAAGAGCTAAGGGCCAAAGCTGTAGATGGAATCACCAAATCCCCTGTATTATCCAGTGTTTCCATAGTTTGTAGGGATTTTGGATTAAAAATGTTGCCATAATGGGATTCCCATGATTCACTAGTGACCTGCATCACTATGGATTCCTTGGCATCACTCTTAAATAAGGGGCGGTTTAATACCTCCCAGAAGAGCCTGCTATCTTTTAGCTCTGAGGCCTTCTCTAGATCTTCCCAGGCACGGTTTTTTAAGTCCTGCTTCCTCTTTGCAATAGCCTCCTTATAGGCCCTTCTACTTGTTCTTATCAGTTCTCTGTTCCTTGGTTTTTGTTGTAGGACCACTCTTAAGGATTTATGTGAGGCGGAGCACACAGAATCGAACCATCTAAAGCCCCTTTGACCCTTTAGACTTTCTCTCCCCGCTGGTTTTCTAAGGTGCTCAGCCACATACCCACATAGTCTTTCGAAACTCTCAATGACCTTTTCAGGATCAGATACCGGGAGTAAACACGATTCAATTTCGGTTTTACAGGTGTTAAGGATCTCTGCCTCTAGGCCAGCTGCATCTATTTTCCCCCACTTCAGGGTGATGCCCTGATTCTTGTTATATTTTATGGGGTGTTCCCAAACCGGCAGTTTTTTACTTGCAGGAATACACAAAGACAGCATTAAAGGATTATGGTCACTTGCAGCATTTGCTACTACCTCAAGCCTATTAACATATTGGAGAAAACTGCTAGACACAAATACAAAATCAATAGTGCTCATCACACCTCTTGTTCCCTGAAAGGTTGGTATTGGTAGTGAAGTTCAGGCAACCCAGGGTTCCACCATACATAAGTCATTTAAAACAATGATATTATTTAAGGCGTGTCCCTGGGGCGTGTGCTTAAAATGCATTAAAGGCTGTTCGTTTAGATCTTCTAAACCACACACATTTGAACCACCAAATCTACACATCGAACAATTAAAGTCACCAACCCAGATAACAGACAGTAGAGGTCGTTCACTACGCGCCTTACATATTGCTTCCTCCAAGCTCTGAATTTTCGATACATCATTCCCATCAAAAACATTGTGGTACCAATTGATCAACAACAAAGGCTTAGGGAACAGATTTTCCAACAAGAGCAGCTGATACCAGGGAGTATCTACTATCTTGGAAGTTGTCAAAGTCTGCAGTTTAATAGATAGTGCTGTCATTATCCCACCCCTAGCCCTCCCAGCTGGTGAGGGAACCGCCCGAACATTAAAAGATTGAAAACCCTCAATGTCCTGAGCCGTCCGGCTCCACATCTCCTGTAGACACAGAATATCCTGGCTACCCACATAATCCAGCCAGGCTTCATCCTCCAGTCTGCCCGCAAGACCTGCGATATTCCACGAAATTAAGCGCAGTCTAGATTCCCCTAAATTTTCCCCCATAAATTCTGTTGGAGTTACCCAGTCTTGCCCTGACGAAGATGATTTAATCTCACATCCTGGGTTACCATTGTCCTCAATGTTCAGAGGGCTAGTAGACTGAGCATCACGGTCAGCGGCAGCTACCACTGAATTATCCTTCTGCGTTTCGCCCATATTTCCCCCCATAGCCAGATGTGACACAAGTGAAGCATTTTCCTTATACCTGGCTGGTGGTCAGTCTAAACCCTCCATTCCCATGAATGGGTCAAAACGGTTTCTCAGGGGAATGTTATTTTGCGTCCACCCTAAATATTCCTCTCCCTGAAATCTTATTTTTGGTTGATTATAGGGTACTTGGATAGGATTGCTAATGCTTGGCGGTCTCATAAGGCATCCATCATCCTGGTACCACAAACCAGGATGATTTCGGGGAGGACGAGGTGCAGCATTACTCTGTGTCCAACCAAAATGGCTGTTGCCTCGAACTCTTGACTCAGGGTGGCAGAAGTTAGGGGGAACATGATACAAATTGGGGTTAAAATATTCTAAGCCTATACATTGGATATCTCCCATCCTGGCAAACCTTGCTTTATTGCCAATCATATCCTTAACCAAAGTATCCCTAAAATTGATAAGGATACAATCCCCCTCTAAGTCCTTCTTACTTGGCCCGACCCAGGGCACCCTTCGCACACTTAATATTTTTGTAGCCGCAGCTGGTGGAAGTGGTCTATTGTTATTAAGCCAAAATTTTACCTTGTTTAATAAATCCTCTCCTGTTTCATATTTGTTTGTTGCAACTACCGGAACACCTGTCAAAATTGCCATATAGGGGGCCGAGTCAGGGGGTATATTCACACAGATTGGTTTAGTTAGGGGGGCTGTCTTACCAGGGGCTGATGGTCTACTCAATGGAGTTTGATTACCTCCGGGTGTGACCGCTGAAACAGAGGCAGCTGAGCTTGATGTTGATGCTATAGCTGTAACAGTCTTTAACTGAGTGCCCGCATTAGCTGGCAATGTGGGTTTGGTCAAGGCTGTTTGTACGGGGGTTCTCTTGGAGACCATGGATACGGTGGGCTGTGTTTGTATAATTTGATTTTGGTTTTTTTGGGCCCCCTTCTTTGTTGTGATACGATTCCCCACGGGCTCAGGAGGTTTACTATGTACAGCCAGAGTCTCCAATGAGTGTGTGTTGGCTGATATTAAGTGCTCTAGTTGATCCAGTTTTAGGTTGATAATTTGTGTTCTTTCTATGAGGGGAGTCAAAAGGCATTTTACCAGCTTCTCTACATTAACCAAGAGCTCCTCATTTTTATTATTTTGGCAACAATGAATCCACTGACCGAACTCCCCTGACAAAGTTCCCCTTTGTCTGGGTAGTTTAGCGAAGACCCTTGAAGCAGATGTTTTGGCCAATTTACTTCCCTTAGTATGACCCCCCCTCTCTTGCGTTTACCAGATTTGTTAACTACCGGGTCAGAGTCCAGGACATATGATTGTGGGGGGACCGACCCTGATTCGGCCGAGTTACAGTGCTGGGTACCTTCCCCAGTAGTATTCGTGAGAACATGATTTTCTAATGGACAGTCCACTACGCCATCCATAGATGTTGATTGGGAATCTGGGATTACTACTAGGTTAGGGCTGGCTTCCCGGTCAGAAATTATGCTCTTTTCAGGAATGGTTGCAGAGCCAATCTTTCCCAAAGAGGAATGTTTCCCCGTAACTAGGTCTAAAGACAAACGCCTTTCTGTGAGGGCAATTTCTTTATCCAGTATCCCCGTGGCCCGTATAATAAAATCATCTAAAGTTCCTTTGGCTGTACCGCTACTTGACCTACCTGCCTACCCTTCCCTGATCATAAGGACATCATGTGGGGTTACAGTATATAGACAGTTTCCAAAGTGGAACAGTTCAGGCTAATCAAACAGTGAGCTTTCACAAAGAAAGTGGATTGAATACCTAAATAAGACCTCTAATTACAATAACATACTCCAAGTCCTTGAGTCCGACACGAAAGAGGAAGGGCCCGGCCCGTCCTTATACGTCATTGGACGGCCTTAGACGGCCCGCCCTTTGCCCGGGCTTCGCCCCGGGCGCTCCCGCGCAGCGGTAGACGATGTCAAAGTTATAGAGAGGGTGACGCGCTGGGGGCGGGGCTTGCAGGGAGAGCGGGCCAGGTGTGCACTATTGGCCAAAACAGCAGCAAGCTCTCAGGGCGAGAGTCCAGGTCACAGAGCCCACGCAGGATGAAGGGCGATCC
The DNA here is from genome assembly GCF_964263255.1 of Lissotriton vulgaris. Classification (NCBI taxonomy): domain Eukaryota; kingdom Metazoa; phylum Chordata; class Amphibia; order Caudata; family Salamandridae; genus Lissotriton; species Lissotriton vulgaris. The sequence continues at coordinate 1,916,446,309 of NC_141691.1, forward strand.
TGAAACACAAAGCGTCCCACCAGAGCAGGAAGCAGGTAGGGTTTTCAAAGGTCCGTTCGCTGGGGGCGGGGCTTGCAGGGAGAGCAGGCCAGGTGTGCACTATTGGCCAGGCAGGGACTCCTGGTAGTTGGAGTCCCTGCAGTCGCTCTCAGCCCTGCAGCTCTTCCCCTTCGCTCCACCCAGCTCCAAAACCAGAGTCCTATGGAGCTCAGCAGTCCTCCCACACGAAGCGGGACCCGCGCAGCGGGTCCGGCGAGGGGTAGAGTCCAAAACAGCAGCAAGCTCTCAGGGCGAGAGTCCAGGTCACAGAGCCCACGCAGGATGAAGGGCGATCCTGAAACACAAAGCGTCCCACCAGAGCAGGAAGCAGGTAGGGTTTTCAAAGGTCCGTTCGCTGGGGGCGGGGCTTGCAGGGAGAGCGGGCCAGGTGTGCACTATTGGCCAGGCAGGGACTCCTGGTAGTTGGAGTCCCTGCAGTCGCTCGCAGCCCTGCAGCTCTTTCCCTTCGCTCCACACCAGCTCCAAAACCAGAGTCCTATGGAGCTCAGCAGTCCTCCCACACGAAGCGGGACCCGTGCAGCGGGTCCGGCGAGGGGTAGAGTCCAAAACAGCAGCAAGCTCTCAGGGCGAGAGTCCAGGTCACAGAGCCCACGCAGGATGAAGGGCGATCCTGAAACACAAAGCGTCCCACCAGAGCAGGAAGCAGGTAGGGTTTTCAAAGGTCCGTTCGCTGGGGGCGGGGCTTGCAGGGAGAGCGGGCCAGGTGTGCACTATTGGCCAGGCAGGGACTCCTGGTAGTTGGAGTCCCTGCAGTCACTCGCAGCCCTGCAGCTCTTCCCCTTCGCTCCACACCAGCTCCAAAACCAGAGTCCTATGGAGCTCAGCAGTCCTCCCACACGAAGCGGGACCCGCGCAGCGGGTCCGGCGAGGGGTAGAGTCCAAAACAGCAGCAAGCTCTCAGGGCGAGAGTCCAGGTCACAGAGCCCACGCAGGATGAAGGGCGATCCTGAAACACAAAGCGTCCCACCAGAGCAGGAAGCAGGTAGGGTTTTCAAAGGTCCGTTCGCTGGGGGCGGGGCTTGCAGGGAGAGCGGGCCAGGTGTGCACTATTGGCCAGGCAGGGACTCCTGGTAGTTGGAGTCCCTGCAGTCGCTCGCAGCCCTGCAGCTCTTCCCCTTCGCTCCACACCAGCTCCAAAACCAGAGTCCTATAGAGCTCAGCAGTCCTCCCACACGAAGCGGGACCCGCACAGCGGGTCCGGCGAGGGGTAGAGGCCAAAACAGCAGCAAGCTCTCAGGGCGAGAGTCCAGGTCACAGAGCCCACGCAGGATGAAGGGCGATCCTGAAACACAAAGGGTCCCACCAGAGCAGGAAGCAGGTAGGGTTTTCAAAGGTCCGTTCGCTGGGGGCGGGGCTTGCAGGGAGAGCAGGCCAGGTGTGCACTATTGGCCAGGCAGGGACTCCTGGTAGTTGGAGTCCCTGCAGTCGCTCGCAGCCCTGCAGCTCTTCCCCTTCGCTCCACACCAGCTCCAAAACCAGAGTCCTATGGAGCTCAGCAGTCCTCCCACACGAAGCGGGACCCGCGCAGCGGGTCCGGCGAGGGGTAGAGTCCAAAACAGCAGCAAGCTCTCAGGGCAAGAGTCCAGGTCACAGAGCCCACGCAGGATGAAGGGCGATCCTGAAACACAAAGCGTCCAAAACTAGTCATTATGAGTTTCCTAGCACCATAATGGCTTTACTGAATCCTGGGATGTTTGGTATCAAACATCTCAGAATAATAAACCTGCACTGATTCGAGTGTCATATTTATTAGTCCATACACCCGGGGGTCCCTTCTAGAGTTGAACCCTGAACTAAACCAACTGCTGGTGGGTTCCTGACTGGTGAACACCAACCTACCACCAAGAGACAAGTTTCTGGACCCCTGGGGTAGTAGCCTTCGCTCCCAGGGCCCAGGAACAAAGCCTTTCCTGGGCAGAGGAGTTCATTTCGAGCCAGGTCAAGTAGAGCCATCTGTGGCAGGGGAGCTTCAGATGCCTTGCCGTCTTTGAAAGGTGCCCCCAGCTTCTCCAGCTATCATAAGCAGGCCCTCTTCTCGTCTCCTCCCTTTTCGGCAGGCAGACAGGTGGGGAAAAAACAGAACAGCCCAGAAGGTTGGCCCACCTCTGCCTAACCCACCTCTGAGGTGGGGGAAACGAGGTGAAACCCACTCTTTGGTGCCCGCCAGCAGAATTTAGGCACCCTCCAATCAGGGTAACCGATTGTGCAGACTAATGGTGTACTCACCCTAAGGCTACTACATCGAGACCTCTAAAAATGCACCCTATATACAGTATTTATGGGGCAGCTATAAACCCATAATGCAGAATCAATGACCTAAGAAGACTGGAACCTGAAGACGTCACACCAGTGAAGACTCCAGGCCCAACTTACTTGCGCACAGCCCTCCTGGCCTGCCTGCTGCTCCAAATCACCCTGCACACAAAAAACGAAAGCTCTAAAAATGATCAACAACCTCAAGACTTGATGAGGACTGATCCCCTGGTTCAACAAAGACTCAAGACTCCCGAGAATAGCAGCCCTGTCCACAAAAGAAGATCAAGACCCTGCAGAACCAAGAACCTCTGCTCCAGGAGTCACCTTTGCACCCAGCATCCACGACCCATGTCAAGAGGATCCACTGGTCATGCAGTTGTTCCCCAGCGGTCCGGACCTCCAATCCATCAAGGTGTATCACCTCCAAGGTCCAGTGTTGATGCCTGCAGCCTCTTCACGATGAACCGCTCGACCTCGACCATCACGGTAAACCCCTGCATCCTCACCCCCTGCATCCTGGTGACCATAACCAATGTTTCCCTTACATCGTCTGGCATCTCTACTCCTTTTCCTGGCTGCTTGTTTTCCTCTAAGATACTTCCTGGTCTGAGCCTGCAGCCTGAAACCAGAACTGGCGATCTCCTTAGGATAGTATTGGCTTCCCGACGGTGTGTGAGCACCCAGCCAACATTGTTCTGCTGGTGGTGTGGTTTTGGTGTTTTTTAGGGCCCCCTTTGTACTTATCTTAGGTCCTGAAGGTTGAACTCCAAGCCCGCTTTACCACCCTGTGAGCAGCCTCCAACCGGTGTGCCCCTAATCTCAATGGAATAGTATTGGCACATCTGCACTATGCAACCGGTCGCTCTAGTGCCACTGGTGGTGCACAACAATTGCAGAATTGTACTTTGGGGAACCTTGGTTGTATGCTCCAAAACTCATTCACCAAAACTGTTTACTTACCAGCAAAGTTAACCCTGCTTTTACCTTCATAGGATTGCATGGTGGCTTTTTCTCAGAAAAATGTTCTAAGTGTTGACTGTCTTGTTCTACAACAAAAGTAATATGTCTTCAAATTAGTTAACCAGCTTACTGATGTACTGCAATATTCAAACTGTGTAATTAGTTTGTTTTGCACAAAGTTAGAAAAGTAACTGAAAAGTAACTAAAAGTAATCTAAAGTAATTGCAAGTATTATAGTGTATAACACATTTTCTCTACTGCTAAGTAACTTGTATGCTTCTACAAAACCAGTACATACTGTGTTTTGAAATGTATTATTGTTCTGAAGTATCACTTACCTGCTACTAAGTAAATATTGATTCTAGTAAAAAAAATAGCAAAGTAACAACTTTTTATAGAAACAATTGGTCTGGATTCAGTCTTTGAGTGTGTGACATCATTTCTTGACTGAGTGTGTACAACACATTCTTAACACTAACGTATTATCTACTTTTGCCTCTGCTATACCTCTGGGGATCGATCCACTGGACTCTGTGCAGACTATGCCTCACTTTGGTATAGTATATACAGAGCCATCTTCCTCCACCATAACACAGATTTATTCTCAATCCCTCTTGCTATTTACTCTTAATGCCAATTAACCATACCAGAACAATCAAGTGCTCCATGGTCAGAGCATGTGTCATCTAGGAACCTCGAACTCAAAATCCTCTTGAAATCCAGCAAGTGAAATGATCACAATCTAACCCACTGATTTTCTGATGATGAGTCAATTTAAATAAATTTGATTACTTGGATGATAGTTCAGATGTTAAGGAGTAGGCAAGTTAGGAGCTGTCACTGACCTAAGCCATGTCAAACCTACCAACAACGCCCACCCTTAGCAAAGCTCTTCTTACGATTAAACATGGAAGATGAGTGGTTGCTACGCCTCCCTAGAGCTGGCCATCTACTTGTTTCCTTGCAAACCAATTCTAAAAACTAGTCCGTTCAGCAGGGAACAGCACACAACTTATTTTTGAAAATTGCATTGCAGATCAATTACAGCTGTGGGATCAAAAATCAATTGGTGGCATCAAAAGTCTTTGCTCCTACATTATACTTACCATAAAAGCAAGGAACATATTTGGTGCTCCATAGCAGCTAGATACTGGACAGACAACTGCATAATTGATGATTCTGCAGAAAATGTTCCATACCAGTGAAAATGAAAGCAGCCCAGTAAGACAATGTGTAAAGCAAGTGTACTAACAGATGAAGATACATACATTTATTGCTAAAATGCAAAGGTCAAATTCCATAGTATCACAGTTCAGCGTATGTAACCCGCAAAAACAATGCATAGTGTCTTACAGACAGCGATAAAGAGACTTGACAGGCAAGACAACTCTGCTGATAGTCATTAGGACTATTCATTGTGATTTTATCTGAATGCAAGAATTGAATTCCTTGCATCCTGGTTCAGGTTAAATACCTTTGTTTATATAAAACAGGACAAAAAGTAGGACATAAATCACATATGCAGATGGGCGGAAAATAGGCTATACATTACCACTGTTTAGGAAGGGGGCTAACGTGACTCTTCGAGCAGTAGCGGCAACCCCTCCCCTCAGCGCCTTGAGACCCTCACAGGTAAGTAGCGCGCTTTAAAAGTACTCTGATTGATTGATTGATTTGAGGAACTAACCCTCAAAAGTAACAGCCACACATCACAGTCAATAGATAAAAATAGGAATTGACATGTTTGGTCAAAAACAACTCACTTTCTGGGTGGTGTGCATTGTTTTACGCTGGTTTCAATCTCACACTCTGGTTTACTTGACACTGGTTTACTTGACATTTCTGCTTCACACGTTGACCTCACTGTACTACAATGTCAAGCTGGGCTGTTCCAGTACAGTGCTAAGCATCTGATGGTGTGATTGCCCAATATTATAGTGCACTAGGCTGTGTTCTGAAGGCCACAATTCAGCAAGTTGCAGTTGAGGTGTGAGTGCAAGAGTCAACAGAGATGTGAGTGAACATTTGAAATAGGTTACTGAGTACTAGTACCAGTGTGTGTGTGCGTTTAATAGTGAGTGAAGTTGCTGGTGCAAGCACTAGTACAGGTGTGATTAAAGCTGCAAGTGCCGGTGTGAATGCAAGTGCCAGTGCAACCACTAGTGCCATTAGCAGGGTACGTGGAAGTGGTAGGGTGACTGGAAATGGCAAGGTGATTGGAAGTGACTTGAGGGCCAGCAGCAGGGTGGGTGCCAGTGAAGATATAAAATGCATGCACAGTTGAAGTTATTGTTACTAGTGCCAATGAATGTGTGAACAAGGGCATTAGTGCATGTTCCAGTACATGTGCCAGAGCAGGAGTAACTGTGGTTTCTGGTGCATGTGCCAGAGTATGTGTGAGTGAAGTTACTGGTACAAGTGGCCACGGTGGAGTGCATGAAGAAGTAAGCATGATTTCAGTGGTGCAAGTGCAAGTGTGAATGCAAGAATCAGTGAAAGTCTGAGTTGTTGCTGGTCTGAGTGCAAGTGCTAAAGGTGTGATTTCTGGTGTGTGTGAGGTTACTGGTGCAAATTATTAGAGCAGATCCAAAAGAAGTTACTAGTGACAGGCCGCAGCTGTACTGTGTATGAGAAATTTCAAAATAATGCCCTGCAGAAATTATGGAGACCAAGAACGATGATCTGGTGGGGAATATGGTGGCACAGCTCACCAAGTTGGCTATCATGTATGGCACAGAAACACTTCCCACAGCGGATCAAAACAAGGACACAACCCTGCTAACCACTCTCCCTGCGTGATACAGTGTCCTGGCAATATTGAGACCACACACATTTCACACTCTGCCATCAATATTGAGACCACACACATTTCACACCCCGCCATCAATATTGAGACCACACACATTTCACACTCTGCCATCAATATTGAGACCACACACATTTCACACTCTGCCATCAACAGGCAGCTGTACAATACTACAGAGAACATCAGTCCAATGGTGGTAAATATTTATTTGTTGGTTAATTAAAATCATTACAATCGAAAAAAAACATACATGAGCGATAAAAAGCGACAGTATAACTTCAAAGTCACTAGAAAAAAAGGAAAAAGACTTGATCAATTCCTGTTTTAAGCGACTACAGTGTAACATTTCATAAGGTTAACATTTACAAAATCATTATGTACCCAAATAAACGACTTGACACAGTTAACTTAGCAACAATAAGAAGCATGGGCAATAAGCAATAATTGTGGTAACAGTTCTTAACAACTAAAATATATATTGCATAAACCCGCAAATTAGATGTTATCAATAAACTTTACAATCGAGGCAAATGGCAAATAATAAAGTGCAATTGTGCTGACGTTATGATAATAATATATTCCAACTATAATTCAAGCAGGTTTATTCTCTAGATATAATTATAGCCACATTAATGGTGTATGCACCTATTTTATAAAACCGCATCATCACAAGATAATGGGTTTTTTTCAGCTATTAAAATAAACTTAACAAAACAAAAAGTCATTTGTGGCGATTTACCAGAAAGGCATGTGATGATGGCGCTTCAACAAGATTTTACCCCCAATTCGTTAAAAATGGATTTTAATAGGAGTTACCGCTCATCTAATAATTGGGGACAGAAAGTTACAATATGAACTAGTGTTTTATCACATAATCCACACAGCCTAAGTACTTTAGAAGGCCATTTTTTTCCCATTTTGGAAATTCTTAAAAACCGGTTTTAAATAAGACAACAAATATGGGTGTGGTTCCAATTTTCTAAAAGAGTTAGCAACATACCATGAATGGTTCTTTTTCCTAAGCTCATCATTGTCAGTTATTGTTGACAGTAAATTAACTGATTGATTTATTGATCTTTTAAATGCACGTTTACTTCTGACTTCATCTTCTAAGTTTGGGCATTCGAAATTAAGTAAGCACTCCTTTAAATAGGATCTCCAACTTCTTGCATGCTCACAGAGAACATCAGTCTTCAAAGGAGGCTTGAAGATACATCTTTCAAGGAGTCTTTGGAGGACACTCAACATGCCACCATCGGTAAGGTCACCCATTCTTTGGAAAGGGTCTGGCCCCCTTTAACAGTCCTGTCTAGGTGTGATGAACCCCATTAATAGGTGCCACACTAATGAAATACACAATCTTAACCAGCATTGCCTGACTCCTAAGCCCTAAGAAGCAGCTAAAAGGTGATATGTTGCAGCTTCACTAAACTCTTGAACAAATAAATACATAATCTAGACTTCCTTAAATGCACAGGGTCTCTACACCAGTTACCAAAATATGAGAGACCAATCATAAAATGCCACTGATCTCAAATGACAACAGTTTTAAATTGACCATATTTTGATAAGGCTTAAGAGCAAAACATCCTCCCTTATCTAGTCGTGTGAATCGGATATTTTTTCTGAAGGCATGGACGATGCATTTGTCCTTGGTGAACTGTTTTAGTTACAGGGGCCATTTACTTTCTCTTTACCCTATTCTACTTCTCCAACAATAGAATCCAGCATTTCCATTTGATCGATGATGATCTGTTTGGATTTTGGACCCACTGTGAAATCACAAGTGAGTTACGACTGCCAAAACCTGTATTGCAGAGCACAAAAAAGACTGAACATTATCCTCCCCTTCTGTGCTTCAAAGATGAAACTCCCCTCTTTTTAGGTCGAGCATTCGGGACCTCGTATATATATATATATATATATATATATATATATATATATATATATATATATATATATATATATATATATATATATATATATATATATATATATATATATATATATATATATATATATATATATATATACTTTAGTATATACTATATACTTTTATATGTGTATGTACTTTGTGGGCTCTGGAGATCAGCCCTAGGACCTGTCTGCTTCCGCTTAGGGACTTTTTTTCTATTCAACTGCCTCTATTTAACTGTCTTGATAAAAAACGACCAGAAGAGGTCAGTAAAATACCAGAATTGCTTTCTGCTGAGGAACTTTCTTTTTTTTTTTTATTCTGGCAGCTGCCTCTTTTTAACTTTCTTGATAGAAAATGACCAGCAGAGGTCAGTAAAATACCATAATCACTTTAACATTGTATATATTCTAGTCCATAGAAATTATTTTCCATGAGCACCAGAAGGCAATAATATTTTTTTCAAAGCTTGCATTTTCAGAAATATGACCACAGAAGGCCCTACTTTTATATTAAAAACAGAGCTTTGGACTATACCATTTCCTGCTGAAAGGCAAGATTTCTCTCCATGTGTTCTCATACCTGGTGTGTCACGCAGTTTGGTGCTTACTTTCACTCCATGTTGCTGGATAAGCATCACAGGCATTCCCATGGAAAAGATGATGGAAAAAGCTCAGTGCCAGTGTTACAAAAGGCTTTTTAGGCTCCCCAAGTACACAAGAAATGCCCTGATTCGGCTTCAGTTTGGCCTTGTTCAACAAAAATACGAATGCAGGAGCACCCTGGTTAAATTTTGGTTCAAGATGACAAAAGCTCAGAAAGGATCCTTAAGGAGGCACTGAGAATAATATTTATGGGGTTGTCGAACCCATGGCAGAAGTACTGCCTGGAGACAGTGGCAGAGTTGGACCTATCTACAGCATCCTGGTCACAAGAAGTTCTAAACTACCTTGCAATAAATAAGGTGCTAAAAAAGCATACTGACCCGATATCAAGGAATGAAGATCTTGCAAGACTGAAGGTAAACATAGGTCTGGCCGGCCTAACTAAAGCATATGAGCTGCATAAAATCCAGCCATACATGAACAGTTCTCTAGGAAGGAAGTGTTTGAAGGAAATTCAATGGGCGTGTCTAGTCCCCCTGCCAATAACAGAACTGAATCCGGCTTGGAAATCATTGAACAATAAAGTCAGATGCAGGCTGTGTAATTATAGGGAGGAATCATTGGTACATCTACTATACTGCTGCCCTGCATTATTACAGCATTGACGTATTCTGTTAACACCAATGTTCCTGAGACATAGGATCAGAAGATGCACCGATGCAGTGGCACTGCTTCAGTCAAGTATGGAGTCTTCAGATCGGGTGAAATTTAGCAAATATTTGAACATGACACGGAAATAACACAGAGGAAAAACGTGGGCGGCAACTGTGCCCCGTAATAAACTATTTTTTTTTACATTTTGTACGAAAACCCAGGGAATACGGACCTTTGCTAATATTTAATATTTAAAAAAAAGAAAAAACAACAAATATTGAATATAAGAACAAAGCCACATTTTAGATATGGTCAGGTACTACTGACCAAACGGTAGTCTTAAATTTTTATACATGTTTAGACACATTTTTTATAATGTCGTGAGATACGTATTTTATTGTAATTCTTGATAATGCACTGAAATGTTGCAAAATTTTTAAGTAATTATGCAAAAAAAAAAAATTCATTCGTTCATTCACTCCATGTTAATGAACAGTAGATGTTTCACCATCCAGGCTAATGCGCTGCATAGCTAAATACATATAATAAATGTTCCAAAGGCGAGACCGAATGCATTGCAAATGCGGGTTTTTTTTTTTTTTAAATGTTTGGTGCATGCGTGTAAGTACGAATATTTGGTAATGAGTGTTGTGAATGGATGTGTGTGTGTGTGTGCGTGTGTGAATGCATGGCTGTGAGTGTATATGTGTATGTGCAATTGTGCATGAGGGTCCTATCAACCTCTCTCCCTACAAAAATTACCAGCCGCCACTGTCAGCAGATCATGGTAAGCACAGGCGCTGTGAGGTAGACTGAATAATGGTGCTGCCAAGAAAAGAGACAACAGACCCAGTTTCACACCGCCACCAGCCTAGGTTTTGGGAGTGCATAATATATACTATAATGGAGGCTCCCGCCCAAACTTTTTGCTTGTTCTTTCAAATAATGGAATGGTTCGAACGTTTTTAAAGCCAACATTAAGTTTGTTATTGATTCTAGGTTGAAATAGGTTTGCCTCTGTTTATTTGCACGTGTGTGTGTCTTGGTTTCTTGACGCTTGCACGTGTCCGAAACGAAATAGAATGTCTGTGCTGTGGCGCGTGGTGGGGGGAGGTCACAGAGATTGTTGTGGGGGCACAGGCCTCAATAGGAGTGTCGAATTACCATTAGCTGAGTTAGCAGTGGGATGTCAATATTTACAAGGATATGGTGGACCTGAAAAGGAATGTGGGCTTGGAGGCTGTTGTGGGAAAATGGGTGGAATATGAGTTGTCTGGGTTCATGAGGGTTTTGGGCTGTGAGCATGAAATAGGCCCCAGCGAGCTGTTGCGTGCCACCACTGCTGCGGCAGAGTCAGAGGAGGCCTGCATGCCGCAACACTACGAAAAGGAATACCGCTGAGCAGAACATGTTTACATAATGCTTTCTTGTCAGTCAATAAACTGACACTCAGAGAGATTAAGTGCTCAGGAGAACACACTCAGCAAATATAAGGGCCACAGTTGGAGATTAGATCTCCTAATCCTAATTCAGGACATCCTGCTTGATTTTTTATATTGGTGTATTACCTGTATCCTTTCCCCTTTGCTCAGTGCCCCTCCTTCGCAATCAGCCTGCCTCACACTCCCTCTTACCATCTCTTCATAGATTTTGCAGGAGCCCATATGCCTCCTCTTCCTAGGCTCTGTGTGCCCCGTAGTGGGCTCTTTGGTGAGTGAGGGCCACCCATATTTACTAAACTGTAGTTCTCCACATTCTGTTCTATCACACAAGCACCTCACCTGATGTGAGAGTCACAACTAGTTCTTCCAGTGGTGGCACAAAGAGCTTATTGCTGGCATCTTCCATCAGAACAAAGCCACAGTAACTGCACCAGTTAGAATGAAGAGGAGTTCATATGCAGTCAGGGCTGCCATAATGCCAACCTTGCAGGGGCGGCTGGTGACATTTGAAAGGGATGAGGCATGGCAATTGTTGCTACGAAGGGTTCGGGGGGTTGTCCCCCCGATAATTTTTGGACGCCCACATGCCCCTATGAAGGAGCAGCCACTGCAAACATACATTTTGCATAAATTCCTCTTTCTGTCAGCTGTTCATTTGAATATGTTTTTAGCATAAATTATAGTCTAGAGTTGTGTTTGTAAAACTGACATTTGCCAGAATGTGTAATATTCTCACTTTGATGGCGATCCCAGGCAACACCCTACCCAGGGCACTGCATTATTAACCCAAACCACTGGAATGTCAACACACGACACCACAAAACCAAGCTCATCACTACACACTACCGCCTCTAATCCCACAAAAGCACTTTAAATGACATTCATTTTTCACTGCCTCACTACGTTCCACCCGACCAATACTTCCACACCACTGCATCACCACTCACTGGAAGTACAACATCACCCCTGGGACCATGTCCCATCTTAAGCCGCACTACCACCCAACAACAATGCAAAACCATCTTAGAACCACACTACTGCACTGCAACCACCATTGCACACTCACCTTTAAAGCACCCCCATACATCATTCTCACACTCACACTATATACCACAGTACCGCACTATGGCCTCAACCCTAGATTAGCTTCACCAGTATGGCAAACTCACATCCAGCACCACCCTACCTACGTGATCAGTGTGCTAACACTCATACTGCCCAACTACTAATGCCACATATGATAAAAACAGAAAAGCATAACATTAACAGCCAAAAACAACCAACACAAAAGAAGTAACACACAAGTCAATAGATGAAACAATAAAACACAACAATGCAATTGTGTGGTGTGTTTGTGTTACGTTATGTTGTGGTTTTGTGTTCGGGTTTGTATTGCTATTGTGTTGTTGCAATGTATGTCTCTTTTATTGCAGTGCCTTGGGTCATTTGTGCTGTAATTAAGTACCATGAGATTTAATCCTTTTAGGATGATTACTAAGGAGGAGCAAGGACAAAGGGTATGCTTGTTTCTGTTATAGAAACTTGATGTTATGGTGTGTGCAATCGGCGTTGTGTTCTTTGCACGCATGTACAGTTGTATGTGGCAGGTAAGAGGGGTATGGGCTACCTATGACAGGTGTCATCTGGGAATCTATGACATGATAATGTGCACACACAGCACAATGCAGGCCCTGGAATAATAATGGTAGTTCATTGCCTACTGTGGCTCCCTTAGGCATGCTGGTACCCACTTCTGGCATAATGCGCTCCTAACATTAGAGTGGAAAGTGTTAAAAAGTCTGGGTAATTTTTGCCAAAGTGTGGGCCACAATGGCATGTATGCGCACACCACAAGAATAATGCTGGAAACAGTAATAATTCTTGACAATCTTTGAATACACATGGCATAATGGAGCAACCACTGTATATTTGTTGCACCAGCACAGTAGTGGTAATTCTTTAGTTATTGTGGGAATTAGTAATGTGATGTCTCACCCAGTGTGATATTTGCACTTCCGTAACACTGGTAGTTTTACTTTTACCGTCCGTTTTACTTTTACCGTCCAACCCCAGCGAGTCAGTGAAATGCGGTTCAGTAAACAGCCTAGACGCAGACACTGCTTGATCTGTAGCAACGACTCCCACCCCCTGATGCAGTACTCACAGCAAAGACTCAGACGTTCCCAGGGCAGACGCCCCACTACAGACCCAAACATTCTGGGGTCCCCTGCAAACTCAGCAGGTAATCTGATGTCAATCCCAGCTCAGCCGCAGGCACTCCCTTCTCCCAGGATTGCATTATCTGCCTAAGCTAAGCATTGAAAGCAATAAAAACCGAACGTTCCAGGAAGATGTGCAAGGAGGAAGAAGAGACAGAAACGCACAGAAAAGGTCAGTGCAGGTGCAGCAGCTGGAGAAGTTGTGAGGGTGGGTAAGGAAGGAGAGAAACACTCCCCCCTCACAAACTGAGAGAAAAGAAACTTAACTTCATCTTGTCCACTCCGGCAGGAACATGGCTGCAGCAAACTAGCTCCAGGCCCTGAAGGAAGAAGCCACATTCTCCATATGTCTGGGGGCGGCTACTAGGTATCCTAACATTTGACTGGGCATGGGGCGTCTGTATGTCACTGCCAGAGCTGGATCCCATCTCCAGACTCCTGTCAATGGAGTGGGGGTGCTGAAATAAAAAGCACCCTCGCAGATGCGCAGTCGTAGTCTGGACCCCTGATGCTCTCGCCTGCGTGCGCTGTGCTCAGTCTCTGTCATGCGCACTTGAGGCTGTGAAGCAGCTGCCAGCAAAGGGCGGAAATGTAAACAGACGAATTGTCAAAGCTGTCAATTTGTCTACTTATATTTCTTGCTGCCCAATTAGAGCAGTTTTGCCTAGTGGGGCACTGCCCGTCGCCCCCTATGGACCAGCCACCGCTGCAACCTTGGGCTGTATTTTACATTGTGCCCTTGGGGCACAAAGGGTGTGTGCGCCCACTTTGTGTGCAATAGTATTACAGAAGGGGCTGCAGACGCTTGTGCATCCTCTTCTGTATACTGATAGCCCTGGCGCACATGTTAAGCCAGCACTATCATAAGAGGGTGTGCCCTCATTTGCATGGTGGCTGGCCCCATGCAAAAAAGGGACCCCCATGCACCTTTAGCCATATTATGGATGTCGGTGCAGAGGCAAACATGCCTTTAAGAGCCATCCGAAATACAGCCCTCTGGATGGGAACAGTAGAGTCCCATGGACCTTCAGACAGCACCTTCCAGGCGGGTGCAGTCACTCACGGCACACGCCTGCAAGGGGATCTCTTTCCCTTCTTGAAAGTGATGGTGGGTTGCCACTTGCACGATGAAACACAGAGCAGCTTTTTAACAGCTGTTCTGTATTTCACTTGAATGCTATGCCCCAAGGGTAGCACAAGTTTGCGGCTGCCCCGGGGGCAGCACATTCTTTCTAATACAGCACACTGTCTGTGTTTGCACCCAGCGCACCTATTAAAAGGTGTGCGAGGGTGCAAACATGGAATGTGCACTGGATTTATAGTAAGACCCCAGGAGGTGAAAACTGATATTGGGTAATACATATAGGAGCTAGAGGAGCACTCTGTAATGATCTTGCAATGAAATCCCAGATAAATGCTGTGGTGTCCTCTAGCTTCTTCCAGCTGAGAAAAATCCGAAAGATTGCCCGCTTCCTGACCACCGAAGCACTCACCCTGGCTCTATTTGAGTTAGTCATCTCCAGGCTAGACTATGCCAACTCTCTCTATGTTGGCATAACAGCATACCAACTAAAGAGGCTTCAACTGGTTCAGGACCAGGCAGCACGGCTCATACATCACCAACCCAAGCACCAACATGCACGCCCCCTTTTAAAATCTATTCACTGGCTCCCTGTCTCTGAGCGGTGTAAGTTTAAACTGGGCTGCATCATTTTTAAGTCTCTTGTTGGCATAGGTCCTTTGTTCATCTCCTCACTACTGTACCCCTACGTTCCATCCCGCAATCTCCGTTCCGCCCATTTGGCTCTACTCCGGATCCCGACCTTCAAACGCAAAAGACAGGGAGGACTGAGGTTTTCATTCCTTGCCCCGTCCTTATGGAATGCCCTCCCGCTAGGCGTGAGATTAGCCTCCCCCTTAACCCACTTCAGGTCTCTCCTAAAAACCCACCTGTGCAGCAACGCCTATAACTAATCCCCCTTTGCCCCTTGGATTGTCTGTTTTTTTTTTTTTCTATGTTCCAGCGCCAAGAAACCTTCTGGTGATAGTTGCGCTTTATAAGTTCTTTTTGCATTACATTACATTACTCTGTGAATAATCACCTTTTTTCCACCTGAAATGGGTGTTCGTCAATCAAATCCTTGCTCAGAGTGATGGTTAGGTCCACAGGGGGCCGATAGAGTAATTACATATATTCAAGAGTATTTGTAGGTACCAAGCAGGCTTGGTCACTATCTTCTTAAACTTGTTTTTTTGTAAAGCACAAACTAATCACCCCTAAGGGTCTCAAGGCACTGGGGGCCATTGAGGAGATTAAGCTTTCTATTGCCCAGAGTCACATGGTGCTGGGCTGAATTGCCGCCGGTGCCGGGGACCGAACCTTGAGCCACATGCTCCGGAGTCAGCCCCCTGGCCGCTGCACCACACCTCTCCTACACTTATCCACCATGAAGATGAAGCCCACTCTGTGTTCACAAGAGTATAGAAGACCAAAAACCCTCCCAATCCCTCATGCTAGAAGGTCACTCTAAAAGAGATTGGGTGCCACACAATCAATCAAGCAGTGATCTTATAAAGTGTGACTACTCACTCCTGAGGGTCTCAACGCTCTGAGTGCGGGTGGGTGGGTCTGCGGTTTAGTGTAAGAGCCAGGTCGTGAGGTCCTTCCTGAACTGCGGCAGCAATGGTAATTGCCAGAGGTGCAGAGGCAGAGAGTTCCAGGTCTTTGCAGCGAGGTAGGAGAAGGATCTTCCTACAGCAGTGGTCTTGCGAATCTGTGGGATGGTGGCCAGGGCCAGTTGTGCAGAGCAGAGATGTCTGGTGGGAGTGTAAAAGGAGAGGCAGTGGTTGAGGTATGCAGGTCTAGTGTTGTGGAGGGCTTTGTATTGTTATAAAACAAGGGGTGACCTAATTATAGTCAAAGGGCCTGGGTATCAAGTGTTATAGTCAACAGTTGGTCCTAGACGTAAATTCGCCATGCAACGCAGTTCCTATAGTACTCAAAAAATTCTTTTTATGATCCGCTTTAGATTGAATCACTGCGGTTGTTAGAAAAAACATGACATGATAAATATATTAGCACAGAATGTCAATTGATACATAAGAAGCACTAAAACATTGAAATTTCAATCGAGTCCAGACGGACTCACTTATTTAATATACATTTTGAAAAAGATTGGCAAATTTATAAAATTAATTACAAAACCAAGGGGTTCTAATATCAATATAGTGCACAGAGAAGAGTGAAAGTAAGTGCTCAAGTGATTGTTCAAAGAGATCAGTGAAACAAAGTGAAAATGATTTATATACAAGAATGAGCCTGTCCTGACTATAAAAGCTCGTAAAAAATGTAATTCTTTTTCACTGGCTCGTGGTTTTAAAATCCTCCGTATTCCTTGATTTGCACTGCTAGCAAGGGGATTAGGAGGGGGGTGGGGGCAGGAAATAACAGGTGCAGGCTCCAAAGGAGAGTGTCGACGTTTCGACCCACAAAGAGACCGGGTGACTGAATTCCTCAGAACAGGGTCTTCATCAGGACGGGATGAGGAAGGGGCAAAGGATAACTCAATGTGCACGTAGATTAAAACGACCCCAATGTCAGTGGGCACCTGTAACAACAAACGGAAATATGGGCTAAGTATCTCTAAGGGGGAATCAAAAGGGTGTACAGAGTTCCCCACAGAGGGTTGGGTAGGTTAAGGGAATGACTCTCTCTCTAGAATGTGTTGTGTGATAGGGATTGAGGTAATCCCTTGACGGAATTAAGGACGCCTCACACAATTCAAAGGTTGGACGACTGTTGCCATCCCACCCGATGATTGTTTTGTGTCATCATTGGCCTCCTGCTCCAACGGCAGGCTGGCGGTGCAATGCCTGTCGGGTAGCACTGGGTGCTACTCTTTAGTGGAGATCTTCTATTCCTCAGCCAATAGATGCATGTGTGTGAGAGGCCAAAAGGGAGTGCAATTGTGAGCGTGAGTGAAAAGTTAAAAAAGGTCAGTGGAGTCCATTAAGAACCTTTAATGATATGGATCACTGCCTCGTTTAAAAGTGGTGAAGGGAGGGGTCTCTAAAACATGTCAAAGAAGGAATTCATAAAAGGGGGGGCGTGGATCTGGACTCACCCTTATGTGGTATGCCACCACACGTGAGACGTTTGTCCGCACCAAAACTTAATGCCGAAACAGCACTGAAAAGAGGAAAAGAGTGTAGCCATTAATGCTACTCATTGTTCCCAACAGCAGTTTAATTGATAACTTTATACATGCTGAAGGGCTCTCCCCATGATATGGAAAGCAGGGGTATTATATCACCCTATTAGAAAGCTTTATACATGCTGAAGGGCTTTCCCCATGATAAGGAAAGCAGGGTTATTATATCACCCTGTTAGAAAGCTTCGATAGTGAAACAGTATTATCAGATGTCTAAGCAGAATGGTCAACTGCCGAGGGTGCATTACATTCCCCTCGTCATTAATCACCCACTCAACAAACAGTCACTCAATTTGCTTAAACTCTCAAAGTTGCCCAAGTAAACCCAATCATATCTCACTTCACCAGTCGAGATTGAAAGCAAGGCGCGGGTCGTACTCACCCACGTATTATGTCAGGAAAAGCGTTCCGACGTTAGTGTAAGTGGTATTGCTAAAAAGGAGAGCGAGAGCGCCTCAATTAGAAACGGAGTACGACTCCATGGGGGACAGACAGTTTTAAATATACAAAATGGGGGCTGCTCCTGATAGAGCTCATACCTCAAATAGATGCCTGGCTGTTTAGCGACTGGTGAGCTACGGCGGGCGGGTTGCTTCCGCGTTTTCACCGAGAGACAGAGTGAAGCTATCGGCAGCACATTGGAGAAGATTGAGTCCTCCGTGCCTTCGGCATCTATTTGACCAACTGTTGACTATAACAGTGGAGGGCTTTGTAGGCAGGTTGCCACAGTTTGTCTTTTAAGCCTAAGCATCACATTCTCCATTACAGCACTACATTGCAAGAGCAAAGGGGAGAAAGAAGACTCACTTAAAAAACACAATGCCGAACCATCCTTTGCAATGCAAGGAAATTTCACGGTGCATCCCTAGCAGTGGATGATTAACAAAATTTCTAACAAATAAAATGTTAAACTGTTAACTGTTTAGGCTCATCAACAAAGGGGCGCACCCAAAATTCCTCTATGAATAATTTGTATTTTCTTTTCTGTGTTTACATGAGCACAGGCATAGCAAAACCAGGTTCTAGTGAGATCTATAAACTTTAAAACAGGATATCCAAAATAAAAACCCTGAGGAATGGGTTGATTAAACACAAAAGAAAACAAGCATTGGCAAAGTCAGTAGGTCTGGTGTTTTCCACTGCTTACCATCATCACCATCGAGTTTATTTCCCATTTTAAAATATCCTTAAAACACATCATCATGTTACATTTAAATTAAAACAAAGTACTATCATCATCTATTCATGTAAATAAATCTAAAAGCAACAATAGAAAGATACACATTTTTAAAAACAATCAATTCATCAATTTGCGTCACCAGATAAATTAGGCATAGCATAAACGTCGCTTCTCACTCACATCCTATATGAATATTCTAATATGTACACAATCAATTTATAAATTCACCATTCAGATTACGTTATGTTATGGCACAGAATTTGCTTGTCCATACCCACACAGAAGTAATAAATGTCACTATGCTATATAAACAAGTACTTCATCTGGGCTAGTTCTTAAAATTCTCATAAATTCTCATCGCTTCTGCGGGTGTGAACCATAGCCTTAAGGCACACAAATAAAATCAATTTACTGCGTGGGACAATATATGCATTGCAGAAGAAAAACAAATGTGCAACCAACTCAATCTCTGTTTTACAAGCTGAGCATCTATTGTGAGCACAGTATTTTCTGCCCCATTGTATGCAAAATATATTAATGGATAGAATCTCATATTGAAATTTAGCATATAGATGTTTGGCCATTGGGCATGCAAGGCTGTGAAAAACACGTTCAAATAATGGTATGCATCAAAATCTGTTATGTTGCTTGGATATGAATTTACCTTGGAAAAATGCAAAACAAGTTGGTTTAAATAAACGCCACCGCCGGGAAAGCATCAACAGAGTAGGATCTGAAGACAGCCTCAATGTACAGAAGTTTTGGCTGAATTTATATATACAGTTCATGAGATCCAATAAACTGATTTCCCATTCTTAAAGAGCATGTGGGTCTGGGCCTAGTCAAAAATTATAAGTACAACCATCTGCTAACAGGGACACAGGTGGCTCACGACCTCTGGGAGAGCTAGTGTGGGCCATTGTGTATGTGCCCAAATGTCCAGCATGAGGATGGCAAGATCACTACGTGTGGTGTGCGTGCTGTATTCTGATTTGCTGAGTGTTCCTAAAGACATGTGGCATCTAACTTGGTGGTGTTGCTGCGTATCTGTGGGATCGATCAGGGTTTTCTCTAATTTGTCTTGGGACTGAGTGTAACCCCACTGATGATCTTTCAATCAGTATGCCTGGGTTTGGGTCTTAGGTCCTGTCTGACCACGTATCTCTGATTCAGGGTTGATAGGGAGGTCATCTTGGGTGAAATTCGAGAGCAACAATAAGAGCTCATTTGGTTGGTGGTCTGCAGCCCAAGATGGTGGTCGCTTAAGCGACGTGCTCTGGGCTGGAGCACTTGATCCGAGCATAATCCGGCACTCCCTGACGTGATGAAGAGCTAAGAATACACAGGGCACTACCTGAATACAATACGCTCCCTGCGTTGAAAACTCCGGGACTCTGTAAGCCATCCTGATCCAAGCTGTAAGACGCAGAGATCTCTAGAGCAGTGCATTTCTCGGCCTGGAGGAGGGGCCTGCAGCCCACTGACCTTGCCTACAGCCACGCCGGACTCTACTGCCTGGAGAGCGGCTGCCGCTGCAGCTCAAGCTCCCGGACTGGTGCCTAGTGCCCGGTGTCTCCTCTTACCGCCGGCATTATCCATCTATCATCATCTGCATAGATCATTGCCATCACCATCGTCCACAGAAACACCATCCGCATCACGACCAACTCCGACGACACCCTCATCGCCGCCGAGCACCTTCACTTCCAGATACACACCGACCCCAAGACCACCCTCAGAGGCACTCTCATCTACAGACCCTGGGACCACGCGCCCAATTCAGCGAAGCCATCGCAGACTTCATCAACCCACACGCCCTCACCTCCTCAGACTACATCCTCCTAGGGGACCTCAACTTCCACCTGGAGAACAACAAGGACTGCAACACCGCCGCCCTGCTGGACAACCTCCACAACCTCGGACTTAAGCAACTGGTGAACACCCCCACCCACTACGCCGGCCACACGCTTGACCCCATCTTCTCCTTCAGCAAGCACACCTCCTTCAGCCACTCCACCGGACTACACTGGACAGATCACAGCTGTGCCCACTTCAACTTCAGGAGAACCACGACTCACCACCACCCGCAACAGGTTCCCCGCAGAAGTTGGAGCAAGATCACAGCCAACCAGCTCACCACCGCCCTCAGCCAGAACCCACCCACCACACGACCGACCCCAACGAAGCAGCCCGCAACCTTACACAGTGGCTCACTAACTGCACCGACGACCTCGCACCACTGAAAAACCCTCCCAGCAGACCCGGCTGCAGGAAAGCCCCGTGGTTCACCAACAACCTCAAAAACTCCAAGAAAACCTGCCGCACTCTCGAGAAAGCCTGGCGCCACGACCAGACAACAGAAAATATGACAGCCCTCAAGAACGCCACCCGCAAACACCACCAGCTGATCCGCACCACCGAAAGGACAACATTCAAAGAATGACTGGACAACAACACCAACAACAGCAAGGAACTCTTCAGCATCGTGAAAGAGCTCTCCAACCCCAGCGCCTGCAACAACGAGATCACACCCTCGCAAGACCTCTGCGACTCACTCGCCTCGTTCTTCCACTGCAAGATCGCAGACATACACACCAGCTTCGGAGCACAGACCACGCACCCAACCACCGAACCAACGCCCCCCACCACCACCCTCTGCACCTGGACCCCGGTCAGCACCGAAGACACCACCCACCTGATGAACACCATCCACTCCAGCTCGCCAACCAACCCCTGCCCACACCACATCTTCAACAAAGCCGACATCATCAACAGCTCCTTCGCATCCGCCACCTTCCCGGAGCGTTGGAAACATGCCGAGCTGAGCGCCCTCCTGAAGAAACCCACAGCGGACCCCACGGACCTCAAGAACTTCCACCCCATCTCACTCCTCCCCTTCCCGGCCAAAGTCATCGAGAAGACCGTCAACAGACAACTCTCCGCCTTCCTCGAGTCCAGCGGATCCCTCGACCCCTCACAGTCCGGATTCCGAGCAAACCACAGCACCGAGACCGCCCTCATCGCAGCTACCGACGACATCAGGTCCCTGCTCGACAACGGGGAAACTGCCGCCCTCATCCTCCTAGACCTCTCAGCAGCCTTCGACACCGTATGCCACCGCACGCGGATACAGCGCCTGAGTTACACCGGAATCCGAGGAGCGGCCCTGGAGTGGATCATCTCGTTCTTCACTGGAAGAACCCAGAGAGTCCGCCTCCCCCGTTCCGATCCACGGCCACCGAAATCATCTGCGGCGTTCTGCAGGGATCCTCACTCAGCCCCACCCTCTACAACGTCTACATGAGCCCTCTCGCAGCCATTGCACGCCAACACAACCTCAACATCATCTCCTACGCCGATGACACCCAGCTGATCCTCTCCCTCACCAACGACCCCGCCACCGCCAGAGCCAGCCTCCAGGAAGGAATGAAAGAAGTCGCGGAATGGATGAAGCTCAACCGTCTGAAACTGAACTCAGACAAGACGGAAGTCCTCATCCTGGGACCCTCCCCTTCTGCCTGGGATGACTCCTGGTGGCCCCCTGCCCTGGGCACCGCACCCAAGCCAACGGACCATGCACGCAACTTGGGCTTCATCCTGGACTCCCCCCTCACGATGACCAAGCAAGTGAACGCAGTCTCGTCTTCCTGCTTCAACACCCTGCGCATGCTCCAAAAGATCTTCTGGTGGATCCCCACCGAAACCAGGAAGACAGTCACCCAGGCCCTTGTCACCAGCCGGCTGGACTACGGGAACACCCTCTACGCTGGAACCACAGCCAAACTCCAGAAAATACTCCAGCGCATACAGAACGATTCTGCACCACTCATCCTGGACATCCCTCGCCACAGTCACATCACTGCCCATCTGAAAGACCTGCACTGGCTCCCCGTCAGCAAGAGGATCACGTTCAGACTCCTCACCCACGCACACAAGGCTCTCCAAGACATAGGACTGAAATACCTCATCAGCCGCCTCACATTCTACACACCCACCCACCAGCTCCGATCCGCCAGCCTCGCCTCAGTCCCACGAATTCGCAAATCCACCGCCGGAGAAAGATCCTTCTCCTACCTGGCGGCCAAGCCATGGAACTCCCTCCCCACCCACCTACGGCTGACCCTGGACCATCTCTCCTTCAGGAAACAACTCAAGACCAGGCTGTTCGAGCAGTAGCAACTCCCCCCACCCCCAGCGCCTTGAGACCCTAGCGGGTAAGTAGCGCGCTTTACAAATTTGACTGATTGATTGATTGATAGTGTGATGCCTGCGGCGAGTCGGAATACCCCTGCTGTGGCGTCGGAGACTGGTGAGCCGCTTTTGAAATGCAGACCAGCGTGCCATAACCGTAACTGTGTCTCCTTCTCCTGGGCTGTTCGTTGTGTGCAGTGCCCCTGGGCCGATGCAGCTTGAGCCTCCCTGATTGGGGCCTGGTGCCAGGTACCTCTAACTGCTGCCCACACTGACCGTCCGTCATCATCTGCACAGCGTGAGTTCTGGGGCAATCATTGGACATTGCTTGTGCATGAAGTAATGCTCCGTAGGTGATGCTGTCCCCTTGGCTCTTAAATCTTTGCGTGCCATTTTCTTATACATACACTAGCAGCCCGTCCCGACATTGTCCGGGTATGAACTGCTGCCGGCCAGTAGTATATTGTTTTGAAGGATTTCGTTTTGATAGCATTTCTTATCTGTGACAGGCCTGTGAAATGCTCTGATTCACAGTGCACTGCTGATGCACTTAAGAGTGCGCATTCAGTAGTGTGTGAACTCGGGTTTCCCTACTTTATTTTTCCTTGCAATATTATATAGCGCAAACTCGACAACATGGCATGAGCACAATTTACATTACAGAAGAACACATTCATTTGTGGTAGGCACGGTGAACATGGCATGAGCACAATTTACATTACAGAAGAACGCATTCATTTGTGGAAGGCACGGTGAGACAAAGCGATTTGCCTGCAATCACAGGATGTTGAGCTGATGCCGAGATTCGAACGTAGCTAACCAGCTCTAAAGTTCGCAATTCTAGAACTTGTGGCAGGAGGTGTGTCTAAAAGTGTATGTCGGTGCTGGCCATCAATGAGAGAGACCTGTGCATTTTTTCAAATGGGTGGTGAAAAAATATGAGTATGTTGCTTGAGATGTGGGCCACCGTGCCACCAATGTACTTACCGGGGGAGGGTAAACATCCATTATTCTGCAACTTTCTTTCCGCATACCATCACTCTGCATACTTTCATTACGAAAGTAGCATGACTCCGCACTGCCATTATAACGCATGGCATTACATTTAATATGCTTTTACCATGCATACATTTACAATGAAATTCGTTGTAAATGCATGAATGGTGAAAGCATGTTTTTTTTAACGTTTGGATAAGGTAAGTTTAGGTATAGGGGTATATGTTTTGGGGTACTGAGGTATATGTTTTGGGGTGTTTGGGTATTTTAAGGGTTCTGGTAAAGTTTTGGGTCATGGGGTACAGGGGTAGTTTTAGTGTTTAGTGATAGGTATGGGTTTTGGGGTACATGGGGTATTTTTAGGGTTCAGGGCTAGGTTTGGGTTTTGGGGTGTAGGGGTATTTTTAGGGTTATGGGGTAGGTTTGGGTTTTGGGGTACAGGGGTATTTTAAGGGTTCTGGGCTAGGTTTGGGTTTTGGGGTACAGGAGTATTTTAGGGCTCAGGGGTAGGTTTGGGTTTTGGGGTACAGTGGTATTTTTAGGGTTCAGGGCCAGGTTTGGGTTTTGGGTTACAGGGGTATTTTTAGGGTTCAGCTGTAGGTTTCAGTTTTGAGGTACAGGGGTATTTATAGGTTTCCGGGCTAGGTTTGGGTTTTGGGGTACAGGGGTATTTTTAGGGTTTAGGGATAGGTTTGGGTTTTGGGGTGCATGGGGTATTTTTAGGGTTCAGGGCTAGGTTTGGGTTTTGGGGTACAGGGGTATTTTTAGGGTTCAGGGCTAGGTTTGGGTTTTGGGGTAAAGGGGTATTTTAAGAGTTCAGGGCTAGGTTTGGGTTTTGGGGTACGTGGGTATTTTTAGGGTTCAGGGCTCGGTTTGGGTTTTGGGGTACAGCGGTATTTTAGGGTTCAGGGGTAGGTTTGGGTATTGGGATACAGGGTTATTTTTAGGGTTCAGGGCTAGGTTTGGGTTTTGGGGTACAGGTGTATTGTTAGGGTTCAGGGGTAGGTTTGGGTTTTGGGGTACAGGGGTATTTTAAGGGTTCTGGGCTAGGTTTGGGTTTTGGGGTACAGGGGTATTTTAGGGTTCAGGGGTAGGTTTGGGGTTTGGGGTACAGTGGTATTTTTAGGGTTCAGGGCTAGGTTTGGGTTTTGGGGTACAGGGGTATTTTTAGGGTTCAGGTGTAGGTTTCAGTTTTGAGGTACAGGGGCATTTATAGGGTTCCGGGCTAGGTTTCGGTTTTGGGTTACAGGGGTATTTTTAGGGTTTAGGGATAGGTTTGGGTTTTGGGGTACATGGGGTATTTTTAGGGTTCAGGGCTCGGTTTGGGTTTTGGGGTACAGGGGTATTTTAGGGTTCAGGGGGAGGTTTGGGTTTTGGGATACAGGGTTATTTTTAGGGTTCAGGGCTAGGTTTGGGTTTTGGGGTACAGGTGTATTTTTACGGTTCGGGGCTTGGTTTGGGTTTTGGGGTACAGGGGTATTTTAAGGGTTCAGGGCTAGGTTTGGGTTTTGGGGTACAGGGGTATTTTAGGGTTCAGGGGTAGGTTTGGGTTTTGGGGTACAGTGGTATTTTTAGGGTTCAGGGCTAGGTTTGGGTTTTGGGGTACAGGGGTATTTTTAGGGTTCAGGTGTGGGTTTCAGTTTTGAGGTACAGGGGTATTTATAGGATTCCGGGCTAGGTTTGGGTTTTGGGGTACAGGGGTATTTTTAGGGTTTAGGGATAGGTTTGGGTTTTGGGGTACAGGGTATATTTACAGGGTTAAGATGGGTTAGTGTTTAAGGGTGTTGGGGTATTTTAAGGAGTAAGGGTGGGTTATGATTATGGGGTGCAGGGGTATTTAAAGGGAGCAGGGTGGGAGTAGCACACGATATGAGACATGGCATGAAGGGTCGGAACGTACCACACGCCCCAGCGTTTGTCACGCCCCCAGAACAAGCCCACAGCACAAAGCAGACACGCCCACACGGGACTACTTTGCTGGCACGGTTCTTTACCCTTTTAAATGTATATGGTGGGCATCTGCATAGCCTATGTCCTTCTACTGCAACTGCCCTTTCGAACGCTGTATTGGGTGTTGTGATTGGTGCTGTGGTTCCTGAGATTACCCGCCTCAAAGGTTTGGGCTCTCTCTTTATTATATTAGTATAGAAGATAGACTCTAGGTTGCATCAACGAAGGCAAGACCTGACCAGATCAAGGTGAGTACCGGTCTAAGTGAAGAGATCTGGCTGGCGGACTACTACATACTTTTATGTCACGTTTCTTGGACTGTGTTTGCTGCATTAATACTACTGTTTTTGTTACAAAATGCACGGAGTCAATAGAGTGCAGTAACACGTCACTACAACAGTGGCCGCTGGAGTTAAGCCATTGATTTGTGGCATGCCGACAGACCTTGCCTGGTCCTCACAATAATTCATAGTTCCTCAAGCTCTGGGGTATACCAATTGCATGCTATGTTAGTCTGTAGCACCCAGGAGCCTCCTTAAATCTTACGCTTGGGCCCTTCTATACCCATACCTACTCCATTCCTGGGCACGATGGTAGCCATGGGCAGAGGTAAGCCGAGGACGGCCTCCAGAAGCGGTAGGGCAGGATCCCTCTTGCCATCATCTGCACATTCCTCTGGTCAATCGTGCCATGCAGAAAAAAAGGGATATGTCCAGTCCACAGGTGTCAAATTGGATATGATTTTAAAGGAAATCTGGTATTCAAGAACAGCATTGGAAAACCAATTGGGCATGATCTCTGTAGACCTTAACCTCCTTAAAGATGGCCATAGGAAGCTGGCTAATAAAGTATGACAAAGTAAAGTCCATGGAATAAACAATTATGCCAAATGCGCCAACAGATTGACTCGCTGCAGGCTCATGCACATGGTGCGGAAGGTAGGGCCCGCCGCAACAACCTGAGAACTGTGGGTCTTCCGGAGGGTTCAGAGGGATCTAACCCAACAATCTATATAGAAAACTGGTTGAAGACCACGGTAGCTCCCACTGGATTGTCTGCACATTTTACCGTTGAGGTCCAGCGCGTCGACCAATACCTGGTGCTGACCCCCGCCCAATATTGGCCTGAATTCTAAATGATAGAGACCATGACCATCAGTTACAGGCCGCCCACGACAATGTCTCACTACGGTGGACAACTCAAACGTTTTGATCTTCCCCGACTATACATTGGCTGTGCAGCTGAACAGTTTTTCGTTTATGGAAGTAAAGGCTCGGGTCCGCGCAGTGGGCCTTACATTTGCCTTATTGTTCGCCGCAAAATCAAAAGTCAAATATAATCAACCCTCTTTATTTTTTGATACAACGGATAGTGCTTTGGACTAGCTGGACATGACCTTCCCGGACACTCTTCCAGCCAGACGCCTGGATTCTACACTGCTGAAGTTACAGCCCCCCCCTCGTGGGCACACAAACTGTGCCCTTACATAAAGTGTGAGTTCCTGCTCTCTGCCGTAGCAGCAGGTGATGGAGGGTCAACAAGAAGCACTGCGATCTGCCACTGCCCTCCTCCTCACTCATCCACCTATCAGTACAAGCCCTTCAATTGCGGACACTTTGGACTTTTAATCGCACGGCAGTGTGACGCTGTTATCCACAAAGCTAAGTAACAATCCACTGGGGTGACTTTTTTGGTATGTAACTTAGACCGGTAACTTTGCCCAGTTATTCTGCACCCCGTGGACATGGTATGTTGATTATAACAGTACCCTACGGTTTTGTATGTTCAGTATGTTCGGTATTCTGTAATTTAGATATGGATTATTTGTACACTAAGTAAGGGATTGAGGAATATGTCCCCAGCCTGCCCTGTCATTGGCATATTCACGAATTGCTCTTTTAATATCAAGTAGAAGTGATACTTGCAGATTTCACCGTGAGCGATAGCAACAGTTTGATGTAAATTATGTTAATGTTTTATACACAGTTTGGTTGAGCGTTGTTAGGTCGTTGGACCCAGTATGGGTTTATGGTTCTATTGTTAGCACTTGTGCCGCAGGATTCGAGGTGAGGGGGGGTTGGGTGGGAGATCGGTTGGGGTGGGGAAGGGATGGAAGGGTTTTTCTAACATACCTTGGTGATGTCCACTCCCAAATCTTATACTCTCATATCTTGGAATGTCAGAGGAATGGGAGCAATTTCTAAACGGCATCGTATAGCAGCAAAACTACACCACCGTAAGGCCCAAATAGTGTATTTGCAAGAGACACATCTAAAACCCTCGGAAACCGCGAAATTGTATTGACATTGGAGGGGTCAGTTTTATATCCTCTCTCTTTTGCCGCAACACAGAGTATGAAAAAATATCGGCATTTAAAGTGAATCTGGAGCCTAAACAGCGAGGAGGATGCCGTAACCGAGAGCTCTTTCTCTTTCTTTTGGCTTTTATTGCCCGCGTCATCACGGAAAGTACCTGCTGACCTGTGACTGTGCCTGGTGCCGGTGGACTGTGGAAGCGCGGCACTGTTCGTTGGAAGCGCTCTGAAAGGCGCTACTCTTCGCCGGACCCGCTCCGCGGGTCCCGCTTCACAGCTGGTCACTGCTATCACCTTTTCCTGGGCTGTAGGCAAATCAGGGCTGCGAGCGTAGGCACTGCTGGACTCCAACTCCCAAGAGTCCCAGCAGCCTCAATCACCTATCCCACCTGGTGACGCTCTCCCTGGAGGCCACGCCCCCTGCTGCTGTTTGGAGAAAAGGCCCCGGATCTGCCTAACCTGCGGATTTCTCATCCTTTAGACCTGCTGACCTGTGACTGTGCCTGGTGCCGGTGGACTGTGGAAGCGCGGCACTGTTCGTTGGAAGCACTCTGAAAGGCGCTACTCTTCGCCGGACCCGCTCCGCGGGTCCCGCTTCACAGCTGGTCACTGCTATCACCTTTTCCTGGCAAATCAGGGCTGCGAGCGTAGGCACTGCTGGACTCCAACTCCCAAGAGTCCCAGCAGCCTCAATCACCTATCCCACCTGGTGACGCTCTCCCTGGAGGCCACGCCCCTATCACCTTGTAACTTATATATAGAGTGTAGCAGACCGCTGCGCGGTAGCGCGCGGGTAGCGCCCGGGAGAAGCCCGGGAGAAGGGCGGGCCCTCTGAGGCCCTCAGAGGCACGAGAAGGCTAGGCCAGGCCCTGTCCCTAACAGTTACCCCCTTATTAGCCCCATAAACTATTTCGGCTATTTAGGATCTGTACTTTTCTTTTGTGCACCTTAGATTCAAACCACTCATTTTCTTCACTAATGTTAGATAGCTATATTGATCATCTGAGACTTATAATCTGGTAAACTAATTCCACTTACATCTCCCCCAGCCCCCTTTCTGATATTACTGGAGTGGGACGATGACAAAGAAATTGAGGTCTGGGAGAATATTGGTAGGAAGATCAAATTCTAAAACCAGATCGAACCCCCTCCGAAACAAGCTTGGTCAGGCCTCTAATCTGAAGAGTACTTGTCAGATTTTTAACTTGTGGGAAAAGGGCAAGACTAAAGCTGCAATGGAGGATAACAAATCAGTGGTCCTTATAGAATCTGGTGTTACTCCCACGGACACATTGTCCAACACACCAAGAGAATTGCTTGAAAACAGAAAGGAAATTGCGGTTACCAGCATAACAGAATCTAAAGTGGTTCCTCTGACTGTCGAGAGTGTTTTCTCTCCTCCCGTATTCTCCACAGCGAAAAATAACACTGAATTAGAACCAGAAGTAATTATAAAAACTAGGGATGGTATAGAAGAGGATAATATGCACATGGGGGAAAATCCGCCAGTTATCTCCAACCATACTTTAAACACTTCTTTGACAAAAGTTTCCTTTAACAATGGTCTGTCTCCATTGTTGTTGGATAATGACCTGTGTCAAAGGTATATAGAAAACGACCCGGTCAAAGCAGAGATAGATCTAAAAACTCCGCTAACATCGACCCACGCTGGCTTGAAGTTGTACAGTAGTACCCCTTCCAAATCTTCGCATTCAAATTTTTCCATTAGTCCTAATTTAAATTTGACTGGGATGGAGGCACTACAATGTCAGGGAAAAGACAATCCTATCTCTGACTCCCTACTTTCATTAGAAAATTTATTGTCATCCATCCTACAACTTTTGGAAAAATGTATGGGGGGATCCGATTGTGTCTTGGACACAGTGACCAAGATTCTAAAGGTCCTATTGGCCACTCAGAAAGAGAAGGATATAGTCCAAGTGCAGTCCTCTTCTCCTCCAGCACTAAATGGGGAAGATATAAAAGATCAGCAGTCCAAAAGCAATAAAACTGTGATTGAAGTAATTGAAGAAGGAAATCTAAGTGTCAACGTTATAGAAGTACATCCCTCTGGAAATCCCCCCCCAAAACTAGGGACCGACCTTTTTCCAATCTTTAAGAAGCAATTGGGTGAGGGAGATATAGAAGTGGGGGAGGCTTCAGAAGAAAACGGCAACAAAGGGAAGTTACGGGATTTAAAGAAGAAGGGAAAAAACAAAAGAAAATTGCTGAGACGGATAGAAAAAAACAGGCGGAGGAAAATCCTCTTTAGAAAACACCTTAATTCATC
This sequence comes from Lissotriton vulgaris, assembly GCF_964263255.1. Classification (NCBI taxonomy): domain Eukaryota; kingdom Metazoa; phylum Chordata; class Amphibia; order Caudata; family Salamandridae; genus Lissotriton; species Lissotriton vulgaris. The sequence goes on from NC_141691.1 coordinate 1,916,476,358, forward strand.
CTCAAATAATGGGGTTCCCTACATTCAGGCGGTAGCTGAAAAGGAGAATAATACTGAACCCAAGAATAACATGGGAAATTTTGCACCCCTATCTGTGATCATGCCCGCAATATCCCTGAGTCCCGCTCCCCCCCTCTTATTAAAAGTAGACCCAAATATAACCTCCCAACAAGCTTTCGTTGCTAGGGACATAACAGGGTCCAACACTCCCACATTTTTGGGTCAAGATTATAAACCCTCGAGCAAAGCGGGCGCAACACTCAATCCCTTGGCGCCATCTTTCTCGGGAATAGTAGCAAAAGGAATTACACCAGCTGAGTCTAAAGAAAAAGGTATAGATACTCTATGGGTGGAATTCTGTCCCCTGTTCGATACCGAATGTATTTTGAACAGATCCCTCTTACTCAAATACTTTCAAGAATCGGCCAACTTGAAATTGATACAATCGGCTGACTTAGATAGAGTACAAATATTACAATCAGAAGTGGGGATGACAACTAGGGTGAGGTTCTACTCTAAGTTAGTAGCCAACCTTATTCTACAACGTTCAGAAGATTTACACAGCAGAGGGATTGACGTCATTCCGGTTTTGGGTCATTCAGGTCAAAATAAGGTTTCTTCCAAACCCTCCCAGAAACCCCCATTCTCCCTGTTGCATGCAGCCACAGGGCGTATAAATAAACCTGGGGAACTAAAAGAGCTAAAAATATGTAAGTCTAAGGACTCCCGTATGGTGTCCTATCTTGCCCCTCCTCCGCTATCTTACCAACCAATCTCAGGAATCGAAAGTGCCCAATGGAATTGGCTCCCCCGAGTCTTGGCAGAAAAAACCTCAAACAATCACTTAAATAATCAGGATCTTTAGCACAAAACTTTCCATAATCTCTTGGAATGCAGCAGGCATAAAAAATAGTCCAGAGAAACTGGCTTTTCTTTTATCTCTGGAGCAAAACATAATATGTCTCCAAGAGACATGGTGCCCTGATAAAATCCAACTAGGGAAGGACTACTATGTCTTAGAAGGCAGGGCTATCTTGAACAAAAAAGGTCATGCGAGTGGGGGGATAGCCTGCCTTTTATCAAATAAAATAAATTGGAACTATGAACATTATCTGGACCCCAGTAATCTGTTCCAAGCAGTAACTATACTTGGGCTAGATAATTCTAAAACTACCAACCGTCTGGTCCTGATTAATGCTTATATTCCTCCGGAAACAGGCTTTAATACAATACTTAAAAAGGTTTTCTTGTATGTCCAGGCTATCAGGGAGAAAGATCCGATGTCAGACATAATTCTAGTTGGGGATCTAAATAGTAAGATTTCCAATCTAAGTTTAAACTTATTCAGTGATAAATCGAGAGAGGAAACACTCTGTATTCCCCGGGCAATATTCCCTGAAAGCATAAAAACAAATAAACGGGGTAAAATAATTCTAAAGGAGTTGGTAGAAATAGACGGGCTCATAGTTAATGGGAGACTCCCATCAGATTCCCCGGCTAATTTCACACACAAATCATATAGAGGGAAATCGATTTTAGACTACGTAATAACGGGGTTTCACTCATTTGTGCTGCTGAAGGATCTTAAGGTAATTAATACCCCACTAAGTGATCATAAAATTCTCTCCGTTTGGTTAAATATAAAGCCCCCAAGTTGTGATCAATGGTCACTGAACAATGACCAAACAAATTTCCATTCCAAAACAGGAAGGTGTTTTTGGAACGCAAAGGCGCATCGAAACTTGGAGGTAATGCTGGACGCAGCAATCTCCGATCTTCCGTCCTGGAATGGTTTTGAAATCGAAAACTTCTGTGTTTTTATGAATTCAGTGGTAGCAGAGACAAAAACACTCAATAAGAAAAAAACTATTAGGATTTCCCCCAGCCCTTTGAGATCTCTAAATGTAGAAATAAACAAACTAGTTAGGGCTCAATATCTGAATAGATTACCGGATACAGCACAAAAAATAACTAAGTTAAAAAGGAAAAGGAGAAGGTTATTGACTAGATTACGCAAAGAAAAGGAGGATTCTATATGGGTAAAACTAAGAGAAGCAGCTATCCACGGGGAAATGAGGCAATTTTGGTCCCTCATAGGTGAAGGGTGCGGAATGAGAACAAGTCCTGCCCCCATTGCCATTGAGGAACAAATATGGAGGGAGTTTGTCATCAACCTCTGCGCTAGTAACAACGAAGCGAATCCTCAAACATGGCAAATAGATACGAGGGTACCATTAGAACCATTCACAGAAAAGGACATAGATTTGGCAATTAGTGAAATGCGTTTTTCCGGGGCAATGGGCCCGGATGAGGTGCCTATCAATGTATTGAAACAGAACAGGGCTAAATGGTGCAAGCTTCTCTGTCCAGTTTTTAATATTTGTCTATCAAGAGGTAAGGTGTTACCCTCTTGGAAGGGAAGCATCCTGGTACCGTTGTTTAAAAAAGGTGACCGTCTATCTCCCCAGAATTATCGCCAGATTGCATTACTAGATGCAGTCGGCAAAGTCTTCACAAGGTGTCTGCTCAAGCGGATAAATATCTGGGTGGAGCACTCGGCTGTTCTTCCACTTGAGCAGCTTTAGGAAAAACCACGGTACCCTGGATAACCTGGCAGCCCTCCAGGTGATAACAGATAAATATATCGGAGCCAGAAAGGGGAGAGTCTATGTGGCATTCATAGATTTCTCCACGGCTTTCGATAAGGTCGACCGACAGCTACTGTGGAGAAAGCTACACGATCTTGGCATGCCGCATGGTCTTTTAGGATTGGTTCAAGACCTACACGACAACACATGGTGTAGAGTATTATTGGGGGGGGAAAGAGGCCTATCCCAGCTCATACATCTGCAAATGGCCTCAAACAGGGTTGCCTCCTTGCCCCCCTGTTATTTTCCCTATATGTAAGTGACCTTCCCCGTATAATATCTGCAGGTGACGGTATTGCCCCTCGCTTAGGAGACTCATACATCTCTTGCCTAATGTATGCGGATGACATATTGATCTTAGACCTCACCCCAAAGGGACTTAACAATCGTCTCCAATTATTACATGCATTTTCCGAAGAGCATTACCTGAAAATAAACATCTCTAAAAGTAAGGTAATGTGTATGGAGGGGAGGAAAAAACTAAGATTAGAAAACATCAGCTGGGAATTGGGAGGAAAGAAATTAGAAAGAGTAGTATCCTACGTATTCTTGGTCAAGGTTGTGAACAGCAATCTAAGCAATAAATCACATATTGAAAATAGCACCCACAAGGCAAAAACACAGGGAAATGGCTTAAGAGCACTATATAAGTCGACTGGTAAAAGGCACTTTGATTACCTATTGGAGGCATTCCGGGCAAAAATCCCCCCAACTTTGCTTTATGGTATAGAGTTTATTGAATTAGCTGAATGGGGCTTCTTAGATACAGTTGAGGGATCCCTCTTGAGAAGCTTAATATCAGCTAATAATAGCTGTAGCACTGCAGCTCTTCGTCTGGAACTCGGGCTAAGAAGCAGCTGGGCACAGGCTCTGGCAGGAGTCATTCGCTGGGTAATATGTCTGATCAAGGGAAAGCCGGCATCATTAAGATCCCTAATTAAAAAAGAGTTGATGGGCCCATTAAAAGAGTACTCTTTGCTTATAAGGAATTATAGGAAGGCCCTCAAACTCTTGAATCTGGAGGAAGTTTCCCTCCTAGCCCTTTCTACTCAACAACTAAAGCTCACATTAAAGCATGCCACCTGGAAGTTGAGCTATGAAAGGGATCGTAACCTGACCTTACAAAAAAGGGGGACAAACCAAACTGTTGATTCTTGTATGGTAAAACAATTACAACCCTATGTCACTTGGAATATGCCCCATGGCTTGCGCCGCTTCTGGCTACTCCTTAGGCATGATATACTTCCATTGAATAAGCTGCTAGCTAAATGGTACGGCACTACCAATATATGTAACTTTTGTAACAGCTCTGTCCAAGACTCCCTACACGTCTTGATAGTTTGCCCAGCTCTAATGACGCAGCGTCGGCAGTGGGTAAAGCCCGTATGTATCCAATTTGGTATTTTAAATGCTAAATCTTTGATTAATGCAATCATCTGTCCCCCGAATGAAATTTTCTGTAACAGAATTTTTAACTTTTTTAAATGTTTCTTAGAATTGTATTAGACGAATGGCATATCACTGTTAAATAGGTTGATAACATGTGGTGTTATTTTATTATGTTTAATTTGTATTATTGTAATATGTGGATCTCCACGGAGTTCCAAAATCATATTCAAATAAAATTGAATTGCCACAGCATATTCTGCCTTTTCTAGAGGGACTACAATATGGATCCTGGCGGGAATTCCTTTTTCCCTTAGTGAGAGTAGGATATATGAACACGGGAGGTATGAGTTTTTACGGGAACCGTATATGGTAGGCAGGTGTGTTGGGGTCCCTTTACGTGCCAAATGTAGACCAAGATACTTTTCTGTCCGGGGTGTCACTGGCTCTCTCGGACTAGTCCTGCTACCCATGGCTACTGGGAGGGGACTTGAATGCAGTTTTTGATGTCTCCTTAGTCCGCCCTCGCACTCCATTGCCGAATACCTCAGCGCACACCCAGGCGGCGGCACTGTCATGTCTGGAGGTCACAACACATACACATGTGGGAATACTCCCTTTACTCTTACCCACGTGTATTACAAACCCGCCTGGACTATTTTCTATGTTCACCCGAACTCTCATCTACTATTTTGCAGTGCACTTACCTGGCAAGATGATCTCAGACCACAATCCCAATGAACTAAATCTCCAGTGGGGAAGTTTTCCCACACCGATACCGACCTGGCGTATGCAACCCCTGCAATTGGAAGATCAGGTGTATAGGGCCACTCCAGCCACTGCTATAGAGTTGTATTTTACAAATTAATGAAGGTACAGCTACGACCCGATCTATGGAATGGGTGGCATTTAAGGTGTTGATCCGGGACGTATCCTTGAGCTCCTTGGTGGGAATTGGGAGGGAAGTGATTAGGGATCTCACATAGCTGGAGGGCAAATTACAAACACATGAGGTAGAGACCCAAACGGAGGAAGAAGGGGTAGAGCGCTTGCAATCAGCTAGGATCAAATATGCAGAATTACTAGAACGTTTAAGGCTGATTGATTTTGATGCATACAAGCTTAAGACGCACTCTGAGGCAGATCGGGCTGACACCTTATTGGCGAGACTCATGGCGCCTCCGACAACCCCCAATCCAATATTGGCGATTAATACTGGTCAACATTCACAGGTCACCACACAGGTGGAGATAGATTCCGCCTTTCAAACCTACTATACTCAATTATATACGGCTCCAGTCTAGATGTGCTAGACGCTACTACTCGCTTCCTTGCAGAGTTACACCTCCTAGTGATTTCAGATTCTGACGTTCAGGACCTGAAGGTTCCGATAACACTGGTAGAAATAAAGATGGTAATCAAGGCACTAGCTCGGAACAAAACGCCAGGCTCTGACGGACTCCCTATTGAATCTTATTCAACCTTTTCAACAGCACTGCTCCCTAAGCTCTTACAGCTTCACACTACCTCGCTTGCTGGAGGTACACTACCCCCCACAACTAGAGGCACTAGTCACCTCTTTGCTGAAGCCTGACAAAGAACCTCTTGAGATTACATCCTATAGGCCTCTGTTCATTCTTAATACTGAATATAAAATACTCAGCAAACTCTTGGCTTCAAGGCTTCTTCCCTTGCTCCCCCAACTCATATATATAGATCGGTGCAGATTTGTTCCCAACGTAGTACCTCTTTAAACATTTGTTTATTTATTTTTGAGATTTATAAAGGGCTCAAATACCAGAGGGAGACAACAAGCAGTAACAATAATGAGTATTTTATTGGTTGAACAGCCAGGTCTTTATCATCTTTCTAAAAATTAGCAAGGACTGACAGGATCTGAGATCCACAGGAAGAGTATTCAAAAGATTTGCAGCAGTGACAACAAAGCGCTTGTCGCCCAAGGAAACGGTTTTGGAATGCAGTACTTTTAGATGAAATGCGATGGATGAGCGGAGTGTCCTATTCAGAATATAGGTAGCTAAAAGATTTATTAAAAATTGGGGTCCTGTTTTGCGGGAGGCCTTATAGGCAATACATAACGCCTTGAACTTAATCCGATTTTTCACAGAAAGCGAATGGTACTTCTTGATGACATGAGAGATGGACTTGAATTTAGGGGTTCCAGACAACATTCTGGCTGCCGCGTTCCGAACTATTTGAAGCTTTTGAATGACCGTATTCTGTGCATTTGGAAGAAGCCCATTGCAATAATCTATGGAAGACATGATCAATGTGCTGACCAAGGTTTTTCCAGCATTCAATGGAAGAAATGGCAAAATCTTTTTGATCATTCTTAGTTCATAAAATGAGGCTGAAGCCACCGATTTGGCATGGGATGCAAAGGTCAGTCTGCCGTCAAATATGACGCCCAGATTCCTAACCTTGGTGACTGGGATCGGGGGGGGGCCTAGTGGGGGGAAACACCAAGAGTAGGATCAGATGGAGGATAGCTTGCCAAAGGTCATAACCTCTGTTTTGTCAGAGTTCAATTTAAGGCAATTGCTGGCTATCCAGCTACTGATGGCCAGCATGCCCTTTTGGAAGCTGGCTGCTACCCTATCTCTGTTATTGTTCATTGCAAGCACCAACTGGGTGTCGTCGGTATATGATGTAAGGCCCATCCTGTGTGCCTTGATGACTCTGGCTAAGTCCGACACATAAATGTTAAAAAGAGTCGGACGTCGGGATGAGCCTTGCGGAACACCTCATGGGAGGGTCAGTTGGGCAGAATAGAAGGTGCCCAAATTTACAGACTGAGTGTGGTTGGTGAGAAAGGATAACAGTAGGTCTTTTGCCCTGTGATGGATACCCATTCTGGTGACAAGGTCGATCAGGGTAGTGTGATCGACCGTGTCAAAAGTAGCTGAGAGGTCCAGCAGTATAAGAACTGCCGTTCCTCTCTGATCCGGAATAATTCTAATGTCTTCTGACGCCTTAATTAGTGTGGTCTGTTCCGTAGCCTTTGCGAAAACCAAATTGAGTGTCATCTAACAGATGATTGTCTTCTATGTATTTGGAGAGTTGACTATTCATTACTTTTTCAACTAATTTGTCCAGGAAAGGCAAGCTGGCTATGGGCCTATAGTTTTTGGTGTCAGTCGGGTCCAGATTTGATTTTTTTAATAATGGTTTTAAAATAGTTTTCTTCCAGGCAGTGGGGTATATGCTTGAGGAAAACATTGCATTGCAAATCTCCGCTAAGACAGGAGCCACCTGTTCAGCGACTGGTGTAAAGACAGCCGGCGGACAAGGATCACTAGCTGAACCAGATTTAATAGAGGGCATTAGATTAACAATGTGGTCCGGAGTAATGTTTTCAAATTGCGCCAAAAGATGATCTAAGGGGCCATTGGTCAGAGACTGATTGACTAAATTAGTTTGTGCTGCAAATTCAGAGTAGATGTTATTTACTTTATCATAAAAATAGTCCGCTAAGGAATTACACAGAGATTGTGAAGGAACTGAGACTGCTGCAGAAGGCGTGACCTGATAGCTTAGTGATTACTTGATAAAGCTGTTTGTTTGAATTTTTTGCAGATTCAATCTGAGCTACATAATGTTAACTTTTTTCTTGCGCAATCATAAGTTTGTGTTTGGCAATTTCATCCTTGTAAAGTAGTTTTTCTGCACAAGTATAAGATCTGCGCCATTGTCTATCCCGATTTCTGCATAATTTCTTTTGTTCCATAAGTGATTCAGTAAACCAGGGGGCTGACGGAGAGTTCTGGTTTTTAGAGATTATTTTGTTTGGCACCAACAGATTGAAAGCATTAAGCAACCAATTTGCATAGTTTGATGAAGCTATGTTTGGATCTGAGGAAACGTCAGGTTGGGTTGAGGATAGATGTGTTTTAAGAATATAATTATCTATATTTTTCCAAGCTTTGATTACAACCGGACTATTTACAGTGGTATTACAAAGAGAGTTATTGTCAATAAGAATGTTAAAAATGATTGCATAATGATCGGTCCAAACTAAAGGTAAGATTTGTTTTAAGAAGATGTTTTTAGAATTAGAGAAGAGGCCATCCAAAGTAGGCCATCCAAAGTATGACCTGCTGTATGTGTGGATTTAAGAACTTGCTGTGATAAACCCACTGCTTTCAAATCTGCTAGTAGTGTGTTAGTGTCCTTATCTTGATAATTCTCTAAGTGGAAGTTAAAATCACCTAGAATAGAAATGTAAATGTAAATGTACAGGAATTTATATAGCGCAAATCACCAAGCGGTTTCTAAGCGCTTGCTTAGGGAACCCGTCCTGGTATTCCCCTGTGAGATAACCCCGGCAGGGTATCCGCAAGGTGAAAGCCAGGCATCCCGCTGCGAGGGGTCGTTGTGGAGATTGTGAGAAGTTGGCCTGATATGCAGTGCTCACTATTCTAGTGATCACTATGCATCAGTCCAAACGACCCTTATGGTGATTGGTTGTAAGTGAACCTTAGACCAGCTATCCTAGTAGCGTGGATACAAGCAGTCTTCGGGCTAAACTCTAGAGGGCGTGTTAAGCCAGCTGTTATACCATCACATACCCCTTGAACACCAAGTGAAAGGACACCACACAAGTGTTATGAAAATAAACAGTGTATTTATTAGAATCACAACAGCCCTGTACTCTTTATGAGGACAGGGTACTAAGCACACAACAAAACTCTTAAGAAAATACTTCAAGTGTACAATCAATACAAGTGCCCGAGGGCACGGAAAGTTTAGTGGTCTCGGGCTGACCCGATAAGGCAAGTCGGAAGCGGTAGGGACTCGGGACCCTTAAATAAGGAGGCTATGCGGGCACCGAAATGCCGAAGTTACCTAGCCCAAGGGCTGCAGCTGCACAAGTCTGTACAGACGTTGGGAGTCCTCGCTGACGAGCCAGGAGCTGGAAGGAAGGAGTTTCTGGCCGGCGACCAGTTGAAGATAGTTCGTAGAGATCCAAGCCTGGATCAGAGATGGATGACACCTGAAAGCAGAGGGGACCAAGTTCGTACTACTAGCCAGTAGTCAGAGGGTACCAGGAGGGCACCGGATGATCGTCACCTCGACTCTGTGAGTGGGCGACGCTAGGCTCTGCAGTCTCACGGACCAGGAGGCGTTGTCGGCGACCAGGATGGAGGTGCGAGCTGTCCCACGAAGGTTGATGCTGTCGGCGTCGCTGGGCCCAGGATTGGGGCAACAAGCCTTGGCAGATTTCAGGGCCACGTGGTGGGCCTAAAATGGCGTCTTGAGTGGACCAGGAGGGTCCGGGGTGCTCCTCTCTCAGAAGGGAGCAAAGGCCAGTCTGGAGCAACCAGACCAGCAGCGTTGGTTGTCGGGTGTCGTCAAGAAGGTCACAAGCCAGCGGCTAGTAACCAGACAACGTGCTGAGCGGCAAAAGCAGAAGGGCCCCACGCAGATCGTGGAGGTGCTGGGAGGCTGCACTTCGGTGCTGGAGCTGCTCAGGGTCGGGGCTTCTCGGACCCCAGAGCACTCACCAGAGGATCCCTCGGCGGTCGTACTGGTTAAGAAATCGTGCAGGTTTTGATGATGGCCGGTCCCTCGAGGTCTCGTCGCACCCACGGATCTCAGCTGAGCTGACGATGTGGGTAGAGGTCAGAGGTGCCAGGGAAGCCGGTTCTCGTCGAGTTGGGCAGTCGGATTCCTGAGGAAGGACTTGCAGCAAACCGCAGAGTTCTTAGATGGTGCCTGCGGATGCAGGGTGACTACTCCTTAGCCACAAGGGAGAAATCTTGAGAAGAGTCTTGAATGTCCTTTTGTAGAAAGTAGTTCTTGATTCAAAGATGATCTAATTTGGAAGGGTCCCTGCTCCTGCCTTTATCCTAAAGAAAGGGGTGGGTACGTGACTAGGTCCTGCCCTAGGGGTGGGACCAGGACGGGGGGTGGTTACACCCCTCTCCCCTGCCGGACTTTCCCCGGGTCAGGGGCTGCGCGCCCCTGGAACTGGTTCTAGCCGGCAGATGCGTAGTGAGCACCGGGGTGCCACTCCGCAGTCACCTTCTTGTAAAGCCCTGCCTACCCAGGATACACAAAACCCTGTCTGGGATGGTGCTAGCACCGCCCCGGACAGGAAACCCTTTGTCCAAGCTCTCCTCGCTGGAAGGACTCCCAGCAGCAGGAGGTCAGACTCGTGTCTGTGGTGGCAGCATCCATTTTGTGGAGCTGAGGCTTCAGTTAACTTTAACCGGGGTTCACAGTTACGTACATGTCGTGTCCCTCTAGAAGGGCGGAATGCTAACCTCGTCGCCAGCATTGGTGAGGGGTCAGCATCCCGATTCGTATGACACCTTACTCGACATGTCTTGATAACGCGATACCGAAGTTACTAATATGGCACGCGTTATCATGGAACAGCCATTGGGTCTTGGTTCCGCAAGCTGCAACCGGGCTCGGCTCGGGCCAGAGCCCAATTCACACGATTCCACGCACTCTGCCTTCAGGATTGTCAAGGCCTGCCATAGGAGTGACTGATAGGAACTCGGGTGTCCATTTTAGGGTTAGATATAGGGATACTATACCTAAAGCAACGGGCGAGTACGCCACGTTGCCCCAGCTGTCGCGCAGCCAGTTGTGTCAGATTTAGATGGCCATCCAGGGGTGGCATAATACATGCTTCAGCCCCTGGTAGGCCCTGGGTACACCAATGCCCTGAGTTACAGGGTCTGACAAGGTGGCCCAGTTCCAATTGGGTAATGCACCTAAGGTACACACATCGATTTAGCGAGAGAACAGCTAGGCTGTGGGTCTGATTGGCAGGCCCACAGCCCGAGAAAGTCGTAAACCAGTGAAACAAAAGCAAAAAGTCCGGGTGATCATAGGATTGCAGACCCTACTCTCCTACAGAGATTAAGCAAGCTATTGCCCAGAGTCGCAGAGTGTGAACCCGTGAATCGAGTAGGCACTGGAGCGAGAACTGTCGAGTCCATGGACATTTTAGGACTCAAGACCCCGCCGAGCTGGGAATTGAACCCTGGTCCCGGGCTGACCTCTGCTTCCAGGTCTGCCTCCTTTAACCAGTGAGAACACAAGGTGTGTTCGGCTGCTATAGATTCCACCAGGTTACTAAAGGTGGAAAGAAATTCTGTCCTAGATCCTGGAGGACGGTAGAGTAAAATATCTTTAAAGGTTTGGGAGGGGGTAAGCAAAATAGAGAAGTATATTGCTTCACAAGCTGGGGAAGGAACATGGGATATTTTAGTTGTCAAATTACTGCGAGAGATTATCGTCAGCCAGCCGCCTTTTTTATTTAGTCTATCTTGTCTTAAGACAGTGTAGCCCTCAGGCGTGGCTGCTGCAAGATCCGGTTCAGATGCAGGGTCTATCCACGTCTCTGTTATAAAACGGACATTGAGACTGTAGTCAATAAGCAAGTCTGCTATCTCCTCTTTATGTTTGCCTAATGAGAGAGTGTTAATGAGAGCTGCTGTGATGTTTTTGTTGTTGTAAATACATCGTGTGTTAGTGGCATCTGAATTTAAGGAAGTAGAACATTTGAAAGGGCAATGGGGACAGGCTTTTACCGGTATATTGGCGGGAACCTCTAATAACAGAAGGGAACATGCTTTATTTATTTATTTATTTAGAAGGTTTTATTGAGCGCGAACAAGATCCTTGCGGATATCAGAGCGCTTTTCAATGAACAGAGTTGAATATACATAAAGAATAGCAAGACACAATATAGCGGACAAGCATGAGATGAATAAAATAAAACACATAGAAAAAGTCGTAAAGTACCGAAACCTGGGATCATAGAACCAAAGCAACGAGTCTTGGATGAGAAAGGTTCAAGACCGGATAGAGTCGTCAGGTAAATTTTGCCATGGGAATCGCTTTTACTTAGATGGTAAACGTAATTGTAGAAGTTCCTTGCCTGAGTAGTGTCATTTCTTTAAGTCTGGGGGCTGCAGGCGAGGGGCGGTGGCCCTGTGCCTGGTCCAGGCGCGGACAGGCGCAAGCGGGCTAGCCTTTGTCGCGCCTTCAGCGCACCGCTGGTGGCCCTCTGTGCGTGTGCATTAATCGTGGCCTAAATAGTGATGGGGCGCCAGAGACTGGTGCGCTGACCCCAGCATGAGGCAGGAAGTGAGTGAAACTCCCGGAAGCCCTCTGCGCAATCGGCACAAGCCGCATTGGCTCGGGGCAAGGGAGAGGAAATACAATCACTTATGTGCAAACAGCAGGTAAACAATATTTCAAAGATTCAGCGTTATTTTAAAAAGTTAAAAGACCTTCGTGCATCACAGCTGGCAGCGTCCTACAACTCCAGACTGCCGCATCCGCTGCGCGTGCGTGTTATTCATGGCTTAAAGAGTGATGGGGCGCCAGAGACTGGTGCGCTGACCCCAGCATGAGGCAAGAAGTGAATGAAACTCCTGGAAGCCCTCCAATCAATCGGCACGAGCCGCGTCGGACCGGGGCAAGGGTGAGGAAATAACAATCACTTATGTCCAAACAGCAGGTAAACAATATTTTAAAGATTCAGGGTTATTTTAAAAAGTTAAAATACCTTCGTGCATCACCGCTGGCAGCGTCCTACAACTCAAGACTGCTGCGTTGATTCCATGCTATACTACATGCGACTAAGGCACAGGTCCCGCGCGCTGGGTGTCTATCCCTTTGATACTCTGAGTTGGTCTTATATGCTGGCGGTCTTGACCAAGTTCAGTTTACCCCCGGAATATTGTAACTGGATAAAACTTCTCTATACTACTCCTACAGCCCGCGCAAAAAAACAGGATTGATTATATCGCCAGCGTATCATATTTATCGAGGGATACTGTTGCCTTTGCTGTTCATCCTGGTGCTCGAGCCTCTAGCCCAATATCTCCGGCAGACTATGGTCCCCTATGGCATTCCTATACTGGGTACAATTCGCTCTGCGTCACCTTATGCAGACGACATGTTATTATATTCCCGGGACTTAGATGTGAACATGCATGCGGTAGCGGACGTGTTTTCACAATTCGTGGAGCTATCGGAATTGAACCTTAATGCCTCTAGGTCCATAGCATATTCCTTTAAAAATACGTTTGCTGTCCCCTTTTTGGAATTTGGTCAATTGTGGTTTAGAGTAGAACCAGTAACCTTTAAATATTTAGAGATCTACGTATACCGAACCACCGCTGACACAATAGCTGGAAATGTAAAACGGACCGCCAACTCCCTTCGGTCCCAAATCACCTTCTGGAATACCATCTAGCGGTATCCAAAATGGTGTTGCTAGGCTCCTTTATTAGTTTGTATATCTTCCAGTTATTCTTCCAGCATGGATATTTAAAACACTAGACACCCTATTTATCTCCTTACTTTGGGGTTTGAGTAGACACAGACTGACACTAGCCAAGATGCGGCTTCCCAGCACTGCAGGCTGGATGGGAGCGCCCGATTTTAAAGCATATTGCATAGGTGGGCAATTTCTATGGCTGTCGTATTGGCTAGCGGGCCATCATTTATTTGAAATTGCGTATTCTCTGGACCAACTTGGACGTGGTACCTTACAGATTTTGCTGTGCCCAGGGGCATACAAATTGCAGAACCCTCCCTTTCTTTTATATATAGCGCTTCATTACTGGAAAAATGCTCATAAATATGCGAAAATGTCCTTCCCATATGCCCGGAATGTCCCACTCTGTGGCTTACCCACAATGTGTGGAATAATAAGAAGGACAGAAATCCGAGTTTGGACACAGCTAGGGCTTGAGAAAGTTGGAGGATTTTTTCAAGATGGCAACCTGATGCCACATGAAGAGTTGGTATGCACCAATGCAGTACCTGTCACTCTTTTCCTTATTCACGCCACTATTACACACTATATCCATAAATACTGGCTGGTAAACCAGAGATAGCCTCCTGCCTTCTATCTATTAAAATTCCCTTCAAATAATGGGGCATGGCCGTCACCTTGTTCAGTGGTTGTACTGTGGGCTGAGGGAACATCTGAATATCCCATTGGGATCTCTACGACAGAAATGGTAAACAGTAGTATCACAAGGCTTAGAAGATAGGAAATGGACCCTGATATTAGAACATCCTAGAAAGGTATCTCGTAATTTCCGGCTGAAAGTAATACAGTTATTTATTGTACATGGAGCCTACCTCACCCTGAAAACGCTACATAAAATGTATACTGCTGCCTCCCTAACCTGCCCCAGATGCCCCACTCAAGAAGCTGACTTTAGTCATATGTTGTGGTCCTGCCCAGAATTGCAAGAGTTTTGGAGTGAAATCGAAGCTGCTGCACAACTTTGCGGGTTTAGCCCTGGAAATTGCCAAAAGGCTGATTACACAGCACTGGAAATCTGGCACGCCACCACCTATAGGTAAAAGGAGGGAAGAGGTCATCCGTTGGGCCACTGCGGAGAGGGAGTCTCTACAACAGGAAGAATACAGGGGATTATGTAAACGTCCAATATCCTTAGACTGGGTTCAATTGATAGAACTATTTAGGACAGATGTGGAGGAAGTCGCAGTAGACTCACAACCCCCACAAACGAATACCGCCTGAGTTGTTGGTAGATGTCCTCTGAATGGATGGCCAGCTCTCCCCTCCTTTCCCCTTTAGCCCCTTGCATTGTTATTGTCTCCCCCCATCCCCTTACTCCCTATCAGAATCAGTTATATTTACCACCTGGTACCATTACCGGGATAAAAAGTAGTAACGACACTGCAGCAATTGTCTTGTTTTGTTTTTGTGTTGGGTTGGGTTTGCAGGGGTGGGATAGTGTAGGTGGGTTGCTTTGGGTTCTTAATAAATATTTACCTTAGTCACAACATTTATGATGCATGGTTATAATAAAAAGGTACAGGACTTTATTCTTGTTTGAATATTATGATTGTGTAAAATGCCATTTGAATATCTTATGTAAAGATTCTGTCTCATGTTACATATGTAATATGAATCTCACACTCATGAGAACCATCTAGCTTGAAGTAATGCTATAAGGTTGTAGAAATGCACCTGAAAAAACCCAATAAAGTTTGTGTTAAAAAAAGCTTGTTTTTGAATGTGCATAGAAGATGGCAGTCAATGATATCATATTTACCGGCATTTTCATTATGTCCAAACTATTCATGGCATTACTTCTGGTATTCATTTTTGTACTACATTCTCATTATTATGTACAGTTGTCGTAGCGTACTTCAACATTGCTTTTACTAGTTTTGACATTGTTATGCATGCATAGTGTATGGTGTACATCAATATTGCATTTACTGGTATTGCCACTGTTGGGCCTGCACATTTAATGGTGTACATTGACATCATATTCACCAATATTATCATTCCCCAACTACATCATTGTCCTCGTATGTCATGACAGTTACATTATTTGATACTGTATTGCTGTAGTGTCCGCTATTCTTTCTCTAGCTATTACTTACTACCAAATTTGAGGACTGTATTTTTACAGCAGAAAACCACCATTTGTAGGAAACCACACTACAGTAGTACAAAAATGAATACCAGAAGTAATGCCATGAATAGTTTGGACATCCATAAGGGAATCCATGAAAAAATACTATGAAACCAGTCCTGCTCAAGGGCACCTCCCTGCTTCCTAATGTCAGCTTGTAGATGATGCAGTGCTTGGATGACAAGAGCAAGAGTTCAGTTTTCCAGATCATTTCCAGTAATAAAAGTACAACAGGAAGCACCAATCTTGGCACACACCCCACCCTCCATCGCGGTCATCAAGTCCAAAACATACCGATGTTGCATCACCATAAGGCGGATGGCTCTCAGTTCTTACTTGATTGCATTTAGGCTGAGCTCAGTGTTGTTGATCATATTCATAATTTCCCACCTGGGTATTTGTAACCAGTGGACGTTTACCTTTGTTTGCAAGATGAAGAAGAGTATCGACCCGCCTGCATTTACTTGAGTTTCAGAAATCAGTCTAAATCATTGCAGAATGTTGAGCCCAGCCAATGTGATCTGCAGTTCTTCTTCTTCGAGCCTGCTTTAAAAGTGTTGATTCTTTTGTAGTGGATTTTGAGACACCTTACAGGGATCTTTACCAGGGATGGCCAGTGTTGGGGTGTGTATGGTCTCGAGGTAACAGAGGCCATGCCATCTGGAGACAAGCTGATGTAGGCAAGCTTGTCACACTTTGTTAGAATTGGGGGTCTCTGGTTGGCGCAAGTATTCACTTGTGACAAGCAGGGACCCTCTCCTCTAAGTCAGGGCGAAGGATGACCCCTTAGAATTACCCTTGCTCACCCTCTAGGTGCGTGGCAAGAGCAGCCAAGGCTATTCTTCAGGCGTTATGGAGTTAAGCATTTGTAATAACACACACAGTAAAATGTACCAATCCCCCCACAGGCTGTGAATATATAAAAATATGTTCCTTTATGTAAAAATATATATATATATCAGATCAGACTTATCACAAGACCAATAACGTTTTTGTTGGGCCACAGGTTGTAAATAGGCAAGCTTTTCTTCTGTTTATAGTTCACAAAAAGGGTTTCTTTTCAATTCACCTCCAAAACAGTTCTCTCAGGTCTAGTTATGCAATATGGGGCCTCTTGCCCTGTTCCTGGAAGGTATGGCGCTCCCAAGCGCCTCTGTGGGCTTCGCAGCGCTTCTCTGTGCTCCACACAGAAGAAAAGCCCGGGCCCTACCAATGCTCACGCATCTCGCGGTGCGCTTTGAATGGAGACCAGAGAGGGGCCTGACAAACCCTAGGCCTTTTCCATAGGTGGGGGCTGAGCTGTGGAGCAGTAATCAGGCGATGAGAGGAGCCTGGTGGAACCCTGGGCCTTTTCCAGAGGTGGGGGCTCCTGGCTGCAGTGAGGAGCAGGGAGAGGAGCCTCTTGGGCCAAGGCACAGAGAAGGCTGACAGGGAAATAAAGCGTTGCAGGCCCCTAGCCCGAAGTCGTCTTCAGGAAAGCTTCTTTCTTTCAGGAATTTGAGCTGAGTCGGGCACGAGCAGCGCGACTCGTTCGATCAGTGCAGAGGGGTCCCTTCTCAAAGCGGAGGATCTCCGGGAGGCAAGGCAGAGCACGGGAGCCCTCAGTACCGACGGTACAGAGGGGGGGGGCTCCCTTCACAGTGCGGCACGGCCTCTCCTGGGGGGGGGGGCAGAGCAAGGCAGGCGGCCGGGTGCAATCAGATGCACGGGCGGCCGTCCAGGCGGCAGGCTGCTCGCGTCCCCGGGATTCCGGCGGGAGGGGCTGAAGTCTCACTCAAGTGCTCTGTGAAGCAGGCGAGGGTAGAGGAGCGGCCGGCCCTAGCCCTGGGGCAGAGAGCGACTCCGACGGAGCGAGGCTCTCAAGGACAAGAGGGCAGGCTGGCTCCCGGGTACCACGGCCCTAGGAGGGGGCGAGAGGGGGCAGACTTCACCTCCGGTGGGAGTAAATACTCGGCCTCAGGCAGGGGACGCGCCAAAGCACAGGAGAACCCACTGGTCCTGGGGTTCAGTTCAGGGGGCAAGCTCAATCAAGCCCTTGGAGAATGTTTCTAGCACAAGTCAGCAAAGCCTTTTCAAAAGTCTTCTCCTCTCCTTTCTCAGCAAGGCAAGCAGCAGGTCAGTCCTTCCAGCGTCTTCTTCTCCTTTTAGTCGGGCAGAGGTTCTTTGTGGGAAACAGGATTCTGATTTACAAGGAGCAGGGCTCCTACTTTTATACAGCATTTCTTTTGTCTTCTCAGGCCAGGGGGGCCTTTGCATAACTGCTTTCAGTCTCTGAGTACTTGTTGGGTGTACTTCTGGCTTCTGCTTTCAGTGTGAGGGGCAGGCACATCAGACGCTCCACAGGGGGCGGAGCCAGCATTGTGGTGGCAGAGCACAGCCCTATTAAGAGTCCAGGGGCACTCCTACCTCCCACTAAGGTGTAATCCTTGCATTCACCACCTGTCATCCCCCAGCCCTGTCACTCACACATCCCAGACAGTCAGATACACATACTAGCAGAGGTCGGGCTGAAATGGTTAGGCAAGCAAATGCTAACTTTCTAAAAGTAGCATTTGCATACACAGGATATTAAAATAAACTTTACTAAAAGAAGTATTTTATTATTCTGAGTTCAGGCATACTAAACTTTATTTTCTACCATGTTCCCTGAGCCTGCTGGGATTATAGAGTGTAATAATTCCAGCAGCCCATCTGGCCCAAAGGGAACAGGTAGCCTTACAATAGTGAAAAACGAATTTGGCAGTAATTCACTATTAGGATATGCCACACACATCAGGACATGTCCTACCTTACACTTACAATGCACCCTGCCCTTGGGCCTACCATAGGGGTGACTAATATGAAGTCAAGGGAAGGTGTAGGGGCTGGCAAGTGTGTGCACTTGCCCAGCCAGCATGACAGTACCAGACTGCACGCAGGTCCTGCAATGGCAGACCCTAGACACATTTTAAAAGGCTGCTTCTGTGGGTGGCGCAACCAGCGCTGCAGGCCCACTAGCAGTATTGGCATTTACAAGCCCTGGCACTCCTGGTACAATTTACTGGGGACTGACAGTAAATCCAATGAACCAATCAGGAGTATCAATCACAGTTACACTTTATATAGGGAGAGCATATGCACTTTAGCACTGGTCAGCAGTGGTAAAGTGCCCAGAGTCATTAAACCAACAAAAACAGGTCAGAGAGACTATCAGAGGAAGTCAAAAAGTTCAGGGATGACCCTGCCAAGAGGGCCAAGTCCAACAAACTTCCAATACATATCCATCTTCTTGTAGCTTCGGTTTTCGTGCTACTTTTGGCACCTTCTGGTATATCACTTGAAACCTTCCTGGGGTCTCATGTAGGGCTGGTTGTAATGTGGCATATATTTGTGGGGGTTGAGGTACTGCTCTGTGGCCCCCGTGATTTGGATGTGGCCGTGACAGAGATCAGGCCTATTGCTTCATTGAACGATGTTCATGAGGCCCTGTGTATCTTATTTTGACAAGCTGGGTGAGGAAGCAAGCATCCTCATGCACCTTACGGGGACTGCGATAATCATCTATGGAACCCCTCTTCTTCCCGTCATCCCTCCTCTCCCTTAGACCCAGGATGCTTTGGGTCTGCCACTCTCAGTGGGAATCAGGGACTTCCTACCCTGTGAAATGCTACTCCCATGGCTTTGGAGGAGCATGATCCGATGAGAAGAGAGGAGGAGGTAGAATGTCCTGCTTACAATGGGAGTTAGATGAATGGCCAGGGCTTGTCATACTGTGATTAGCGATCTGAAATGGTTGATTGCCTGGGGGAATTTCCCTATTGACTTATTGCTAAATATGTGCAAGGATTACGGAGTTCTAAGGGTCATCAGAACACCCCAAGTGCACAGAAAACCTGGATTCCAGCACCGGAGCATCGCCTTGTGATGGAACTAAAAGTGGGCCTCCATTGTCTAGAAGCCCTGTGGTTGGTGAGACTTACATAGCTCACCAAAGGCTGGACTTGCTTAGCTGGACCTGTGTGCCGGTTTTATACTCCAGTTGGGAATGCCCTGCTCCCTCACCAGACTGCCCTCCCCCGGGTCATGGCAAGCCAACCCTGCTCTGGGGGACTAGTAGCAGAGTGGGGCCTAGGCCCAAGCAGGCACTCAAGATGGCGGAGTTAGTGTGGATTCCTGGTCGATATAGTATGACAGTCCTAAAGTGGATTGTGAAAGTAGATAAGGAAATCTATAAGCTGCTAGGTCATGTTGGAGTTTGGATTTACTGTGTATTTGAATTGGGTGTTTGCATAAAGGAATTACCTCCCCAGGCAGTTACCCCTCCCTGCCGTGGCTATGGCCCGGTGCCTGTTAGGCCGGGTTCCCTGCCTGCTTCAGTTGTCATATGTTCGGCAAACCCTGCAACCCCTGTTGCAGCAGGGTGGCTGAAGCCTCATTTCCTTGAGACTAATTGTACAATGAATTTGTGTTGCTCTGGGTTTTGGTTTGGGTATGGAGATGGATATTGTGTGGGGGCTATCCGGGTACTATTCCTCTCTGTTCATGAAATGTTTTAGGCCGTGTCGACTGGCCATGTGGCTGATTCTGTAACAATAGAGGCAGCCTATGAGGCCAGGCTGTAGCCTGCTTCCCTGGCCTCGGCCATCAGGAGTGGGCAGACATCCCCTGGGATCTTGAGGTAAAGCTCCCTTAAAGACTGGTGCCATCTGCACAGTTGCTGCAACGCGGTCCCTCAAGGGCGGTCTTTTGTAACTTCTGTTGGAACAATTTGGCGGTGTCTCTCTGGACCTGCTCCTGCTTTTCCCTGCCATTCTCCTGCCTTTTTTAGTAGCAATGTAATATGTGGGCAGTCCTACTACATAGGACTGTTGAGACAAGGAACTGTAGTCATGTGCGGAACGGCACATGAAATCTTCTGCTGTGAACTAGTATAATTGGCACCGGTAAGACCACTGGAGGGTGTTGAACTTAAGAAATAATAATGTTGGGCACAGCAAACCCACAGAAGGGGTGCATTATTTGTTACGGGACTATGGTTACCTAGATGCAACTCACCTCACTGGAGGGCCACACTGGGTTCAGATTGTATTTAATGAGATAATAGATGCCCGGTGACCGACTTTGCTAAACTGTTTCACATTGGCCAGTGAACAAGGGCTAGGAAGCCTGATTTTTCAGGTGCCATTTCTCTGTTTGCTGCAGAAGTTAATGAAATTAAACCTGCTGATGAGGGTGTCTTCGCTCAAGGGTCAAGTGATTTGATTTCACATACTTAGAGAGCATGTGGGTCTTGGCCAACTCATAAATTATAAGTACAACCATCTGACAAAGGGGACACAGGTGGCTCTTGACCTCAGGGAGAGCTAGTGTGGGCCAGTATGTATGTGTTCAGATGTTCGTCATGCGGAGTACATGATCACTACATATGGTGTGCGTGCTGTTTCCTGATTGGCTAAGTGTTCCTAGCTAAATGCAGCCTACAACTTTATGGTATTTTGGGATTGTGAGCTTTTGGCCAAATGTGTTTTATTGGGACCAATTTTCTCTGACCTGTTTGTAGTGGAGCTGCCTATTTGTGGGATCGATCATGGTTTTTCCTGGTTGCGCGCTTGTCTTAGGGCTGAGTGTAACCCCATCTGTAAGCTATCAATCGGCAGGCCTGGGTTTGGGTTGCAGGGCCTGTCTGACAACATGTCTCAGACTCGAGCTTGATGGGGACGTCATCTTGGGTGAATTCAACAGCAATGATATGAGCTCGTTTTTGCGTGTGCAGAGAATATGTTGGTCATTGATATCATATTTACCGACATTGTCATTATTATGTGCACAGTTGTCATAGCATAAATCAACATCGCTTTTACATTCTTATGCGGGCATATTTTATCACCTACACCGACATTGCATTTACTGGTATTGCCACTGTTGGGCCTGCACATTTCATGTTGTACATGAACATCATATTCACCGATATTAACAGTTCCATGCTCACTAATTTTATTATGCTCTTTAATGTGGGCCTTATTGAATTTATAGGGGTTGAAGACATGTATTTAGTGTTAATTTATTTACATTCAACTCTCAATCTGCACAAAATATCAGAAAACAATCAACTAGGTTTGGCAATCCTGAAGGAGTTTTTGAGATTAGAAGTACGTTGTCTGCTAATAACAGTGCTGGTATTGTCTGTGCTCCTATTTTTGGCACATTGTTGTAGGGTATACTGAAGTATTTTGCTACATCATTTTAATATATATATAGTGGGAAAATAGCTGGGCCCAAACGCATCCCTGATGAATTCCCTTCTCAATTTTGAGACTAGTCACTTCACTCCTGGTGCCCCATCTCACCCCGGCATAGTTAGCATTGTGTAACCATATTAATACCGATGATAGAATGTCTCCAGGAACGTCCATATTGGGCATGGCATTCCAAATCTTATGGCAATTTATCCGGTCAAAAGCTGACCTGAGATCAACAAATTGTACGTATAAACGGTCCGATCCCAGTGTCACAGTTTTATAATAATATTATATATAGTTGAAAGATCTGCTCAATAGTAGTGGTTTTGGGATGAAATCCTGTTTGTAGATTCGATAGTATCCTATTTTTCTTTGCCCATTCTGAGTTTCCCCAAAATCTGGTGGGAGAACAGCTTCTGTAAGCTGTCAATTAAGCTCATAGGCCTGTAATTGCAAGGGTCCTTGTGACTGCCCTTTGTAAATCGATTTGTAAGCTTGATAAGACACAGCACCCAAACATGGGATTCTGAAGCATGCAGATCACCCTCTATTCAGTTCTGCTCCAGTGCCTTCTCACAAGTTATCCTATTAATAGCATTGCAGGATTCTTCTATATTAATCAATAAAGCACTTGATGTTTCTTTTGTCACCTGTGAATTGGTATCTGCTAGCCTACTGTGCACCTTCTTAGTTTCTAGATATATATCATCAAAGTATTCACCCCGTGCCTGAGGCAAAACATGAAGAACAACCTTAGACATGAGATGACAACATCCATTGGCTACTACATGCTCAAATAAATTGTCCCCCATTCGAGCTGCTCCTGTCAAATCATGCCACATTTAATTCTCCCATTCAGGCCTAGCTGCTGCTTGGGTACACTTGTAATTTTTCCTGGGTAATTTCACTTCCTCATGGTCTTTACCTTTAATAGTGACTATAAGGGTTGACTTAGCTTTGCTACATTGTATGTTAAACCGAGAGGGTTGGACTCCTTGTTTAAATGTAAACTTAAATTCCCTGCTAAAAATTGCTTTTAAAACATCAAATACGTCCTCACAGGCAATCAGAATACATGCTGTCTTCTCCACTACTTTGCCCATAATTGCCATTAAATCTAATGTACCTGCACCTTTATTGTAGATTTTGGACATTAGGTGTGGGTGGCTTTTAACAGAGGACCATTTAAATGCGCGCTTGTTATTTGAAAGGCTCCATTTGCCGTATTGGACAAGAGTTGATTCTTTTGAAGTAGGTAACAAATACCCTGGCATCATACGGCAAAGAGCATTGTGATAACTGTGGTCCCTCTTTAGAACCACCATGATATAATGTATCCAACTCAACTGATTTATTCTTTTGAAGGTATGAGAACTGGCTATTTTTGAGGGGGGCCATTTTCTGATTTCCAATGCTTATTTTTCTTTGTGAACTTTTTTTTATGAAAGCATGCATTGTTTGAAAAAAAACATTGACCAAAAACCAAAGTTTACATGTTATTTTATAAAAAAAAGTACATATTGCACTTTGGAGGAACTACTTATTCTGCGGATGTGGACATTGTGCAAGAGACAATGTCATCACACACAGTCAAGCAAGCCTTTGTCTGAAGTGTGATGACTTTGTGAGACATGCTGTATGTGGGTGGGATCAAACTCTGAATGACACTACAGCAAACTAATAGATCAAGAGAGGAATGGAGTTGCATGAAAGCCCTTGTAAGTAAGTGTGTATATGTAAGAAATTAGATTATTGATTGAGAGGGGTGAAAGCCCCACTCAGACAACAACCACAATGCTTGTCAGGGTGACTCAAGATAAACACTAAATGAACCTGTGCTCAACCCTCTAGTAGCTTGGCACAAAGTAGTCAGGCTATATATATATATATATATATATATATGCACTTTTTTCCTGGTTTCACGTTTTACCTTATTGGATTCTGGGTCTTGTAGTTCACCAGAGCATCGTGAACTGCAACAGGTGTGATCACATACTGGGGGCGGAGCGGACTTACTTAAGAAGGAGGCAGGACTATTGATCACTTTGCGCTGAGGAAGGCATATTTCATGCCAAATGCATTCGCCATGCCAACCTTAAATAAAGTGTCTCCAATCGGTATTTCCCACGAGCGGCCTCTGCTCTTTCCAGCAAGAAGGAGATATTTTGGGATATATATATATATACATATTCACTGAAAAAAACATAGGTTTTAGCTGCGTTATAGTTAGGAATAAGCATTTAAAAAACCTTAGAAATTCACTGAAAAACCATAGGTTTCACACGCATTATAGTTAGGAATTAGCATTTAAAATACCTTAGAAATTCACTGAAAACACCATAGGTTTCACCCATGTTATAGTTAGCTGGACATTTCTCTCATACAAAACCATTGAAATTCCCCCGTTATAGTTAGTTTAGCTAACCATAACTCGCACGCCCGCAATCCACTGCTGATGACGTCACAAATTACATCACTCATGAAATGGAATATGTGACGTAATCAGCAGTGGATTGCGGGCGCACGAGTTATAGTTAGCTAAACTAACTATACCGGGGGAATTTCAATGGTTTTGTATGGGAGAAATGTCCAGCTAACTATAACATGAGTGAAACCTATGATTTTTTCAGTGAATTTCTAAGGTTTTTTAAATGCTAATTCCTAACTTTAACGTTTGTGAAACCTATGCTTTTTTCAGTGAATTTCCAAGGTTTTTTAAATGCTTATTCCTAACTATAACGTGGCTGAAACCTATGGTTTTTTTCAGTGAATATTTATATATATATATATATATATATCCCAAAACACCGACAAGACACCAAAAATACTTTCAACAGAAGTCACAAGACCAATTCTTATAATTTTAAAAAGTAAGCTAACCCCCTACTCGAGGACGCATTAAAGATAGTCTAAATTAACTCCCTACAATTCCACGGCACGTCTGTATTTAACAAAGCATACACTTCTGTGCGGGTGTTTGCTACATGAAGGACAAATGTTTCTCTAGCAGATGTAAGAGCGACCTCTTTTTGAGACATTTCTACTTATTCATCTGCACTGATTCTCAAACACTTTTTTTTATCATAATCAAACTGCCATTTCATTTCCACAACTCATCTGACTAGAAGCAAACCTACCTTCACACACCTACCTTCAAAATGAAAAGAATCTGGTTTGTGGGTCATAGCTATGTCCACTGGGCTCAAAAATACGCAACTAACAGAGGTATTTACAATCTTGATTTACCAAATGTGAACATTGTATGGATTGGACAAAGAGGATTGAGGTGTCACCAATTGATACCATTGATAAAATCCTTTATGCATTTACCAAACCCTGACCTTATAATTGTGCACTGTGGTGGAAATGACTTGGGCACTTTGACTGGGGTAGGTCTGGAAATGCTTTTAAAGGACATCTTTGGGCAATTGATGTCACTTTTTCCAAAAACTGCCTTGGTATTTTCTAATATATGTCAAAGGCAAAAATGGAACTGGTCCAACCAATTTTTTCCACAGATTGAAAAAGCAAGGAAACATGTGAATAAATCTGTTTCTGCTTACCTCAGAGACTATGCTATGTGTTCCATTTATCACTACAACTTGCGTTACAACATGCAGGACATCTATAGGAGAGATGGTGTGCATTTTACAGATGAGGGGAATAGAGTTTTCCTCTTGAATATAAGACTCTGCATTGGTACCTACTTGTAGGTACACAAAACACCCAATGAACACAACAGCTCTTTTCAGAGCTAACTTACCACTAAACACTCTACATTATTTTTTAACTCTATTTTTTTACACTGTTTTTCCCTGTGGTGCGCTCAGGGTGCGCGTACCGGAGAGAGTACCGGGAAGCGCAGCCTGCGCTTACCCCGCAAAATAAAAAAATAAAAAATAGTTTTTTTTTACCCTTCAGGGTCCTTCTAGGCCCCCCTCAGAAAACCCAGGGGGTGTCTACTCTGCCCCCTTTTAATTATATCCCCCTTTCTTTTTCACCTCTTGTGGCTCGATTCTACCGAAACACAAGATGGCGGACTCTCCGGACTGTTTAGGATGTTGACAGACACCCGACAGCCAATCAGCTTTCCGCTCGTGCACTCCCGTAGCGCGCCGGGTTCGCTGACCGGTACGCGCACCCGTGAGCGCACAGAGCGCGCCTATAGATATATATGTGTTTTTGAAGTTAATTGTCATAAAAACCACTGGAGCAATTTTCACCAAACATAGCAAAGGCACATCTGCGTACCAGTCCCTACAATTTTGTCAAATTTGGCGTAATTCCGTTCAGCGGTTCGGGCTGTAGACTTGTCAGACCGTCCTATGGAAATTAACATGGAGAAAACACATTTTGGGACCCCCCTTTTTTCTCAGCCCCCACTTCACGAATCCCCCCGAAACTTTCAGGGAAGGAGCGGAGCGCAGCGAGACCATGTTATGGAAAATTACAGGCAGATCCCTCAATCGGCGCCAAAGTTATTCCCAATAGAATGTTGCGGATTTCCTATGGTAGCCAATCCTAACTATAACTACCTACTGGCGACCGCCAGTAGGTAATTTATATACATGGATATTCCTTCCAAAGTGACCCAAAAACTAAGAGCGCACAACAGCGGGTGCTCTGTGTGGGGACCGGATCCTGGCCCAAAATTCAATTTTAGCACAAATGACGCAGCACTTCAGAGGTAAGTCATGCTTATTTACTTGTCACACAGGTCTTCAACCAAAGCGTTTCATCTCTGCCACAGCCTTTCTTACATTCAGTGAGTCCTTCTTGTCTTACACATTAAATACCCACTCTAGTCTTAATGGGGCATTGTGGGAGTTGCAGTGTATACATTTTTACAAAGCCTTTTGTAACGTTACATACAAGGTCATGTTCTGAATAATTACTAACATACAAAAAAAATCATAATGTATTTGTTTTGTGTTTTTGGCATACATTATTCAAAGCATTTTGTGGCATCTTAAAACTCCCTTTTTATTTGGGAGTCCTAGTGTATCGGATATAGTACCCTTATTATTCCCAATTGTCCAGTTCATGCTCTGGGGGATTTTATTGTTATTATTGGATGATTTTACTGGGACTAGTACCCTTAAACCCAATTGTCCATAAATTCTGTTTAGTAAATCCATAAAATTTCCACTATGTTCAATCTTCAAATTTCAACAGTCACTGTTATATCATATACAGAGTCCAGCTTCCTCACTCCAGGTGTACATACAGTTCCTTGTCATTATTAATCCCCCTCAGGGTTTTTGTCGTCTGTCTAACAATCATTCTAGATTCTGCTTGGCGTAGCTGTTTTACTCTGTCTCCTCCTCTCTCTGAATGAGGTATCCTCTTGATTCCATAATGTTGCATTGCTCTCCAGTCTCCTTTTTGACATTATGTGATGTGTTTAGCTGTTGCATATGTCATGTCTTTGTTTTAACTGCGCGACTGTGTTCCAATATGCGCTTTCTCAACCTGCATATAGTGCTTCCGATATACCTCATGCCACACTTGCATTCGATTATGTAAATCACAAAGCTGGAGGTACAAGAAATATCTGGATCTATTTGGATTGTATTTCCATTCGGTTCTGTTATTTTGTTCATATTTTTGCTTATTTTGCAGGCCTTGCATTGGAGACATTTTCTGAAGCCTTTATGTTGGTCCGTTAGCCAATTTGTTCGCTGAGGTTCTTGGAAATGGCTTTTCACTAGTAGGTCTTTTAATGATTTGGTCTTACTATATGTCACTGTTGGTTTAGAGCCAAGTAATTTTCCAATATCTGGATCTCCAGAGATTAAGTGCCAGTATTTTTTTATTTTGTTCATTATCATCCCACTTTCTTTACCATATGTGGTTATGAATCTTGGAGCTTCTTTTTTTAATTAGTTTTGAATTTTCTCTTTTGGAAGTAGATTGTCTTCTCTCGATTTCTGATCAAGTCTTTTTAAAAAAAAATTTAAAGTGATGAAAATATGATTGATTTTCTGGATCTTAAAGTTAAAATTGACGATAATAGGCTGACCACTGTGCTGTTTAGGAAAGAGACTGCCGGTAACAGCCTATAACATGCTCAAAATTGCCATCCGAGCAATTTGATTAATTCTATCCCGGTTGGCGAGTTACTACGTGCCAAACGTAATTGCACTAAAAAGGAAGATTTTGATAAAGAAACCTTTATAATGAGTGAACGTTTTAAACAGAGAGGTTACAGCAAAAATGAATTGAGGCGGCCGTAGAGACAGTTACTAAAATGGGGAGGTGTGAACTTATTGTTGAAAAAGACAAAAGCGAGGAAACATTAGAGTCAGAGACATCTAGATTCATTACTGACTATCACCAACAATCTTGGGAAGTCAGAAAGGCTATTGATACATTCTGGGATGTTCTTAAAACTGACAAAGATGTAGAAAAAGGCATTCAAGATCACCCACAAATAACGTATCGTATACCCAAATCCCTGAAAGACATGATCTGCAAAACACTTATCCTCGCAGCAACCAGGAAAAACCATATTCAGGGATTTTATGTATGCGGTAAGTGCAAGGCTTGCAAATACAGTAAAAATATGAAGAAGGTTAAACTTTCAAACCATTGTAAACCATTTCAAATACTCAAACATTTCACTTGCCAAACAGACCATGTGGTATATGCACTTAGATGCCCATGCAACAAATTCTACATTGGCAGCACAGTCCACCCCGCTAAAAAGCGGGTGTTGGAACATCTTAGAGCCATTGAAAATCTTGAAAAACAATACCCTGTAGCTAGGCATTTTACCACGTACCATAAAAGCAATAATAGCCTTATGTCATTCTGTGTCCTTGAGAATGTCCCAGTGAGAGAGAGGGGAGGAGACAGAGTACAAGAACTGAGAAGACTTGAATTGAGATTAATTATTAAATACCGCACAATGCAACCTGAAGATCATAATTGCGATGAGGCCCTGGTAATACACCTGGGATAGAAACAGGTAACCCCTGTTCGTTAGTATTTAAGGTTCTGATTATGTTGAATAACAATTATATTCTTTTTTATAGAGATGGCTTCGTTCTGTGATTTTAAAATGTCTGTGAGATGTATGTCTATAAATTCATGTATAAGAGGTATGTCACTATCACTTTATTTATTTTATTCTATTCTGTTTTACAGATTTTTGTGGAGTCCATTTAGGAGAGTTTAAGGCACACCACGGTCAAGAAATGGATAAAAGAGCACAAATGACTTTTGGGTATGATTGGTGAAGGGAAGGACACTTGAACTTTGCCCACTGGGGCGAGTGAACCAATGACAATTAATATGCCCACTGGGGAGATTTAATTATGGGTTGTGATAATGCGCAGAATTTAAAGTTTAGATTGGATATTGTTATTCGCTGCCCACTGGGGCTGTACAGTGGCAACTAAGAATGATGTAATTCTTGGCAAATAGAGCGCTTCCGCCTAAATATGAAAATAGTAATGGAATACTGTTTTAAAATATGGAGCAAGCAATAATGTAATTGTTGGTAGGTGTCATATCATCAAAGGACTGCTACTTTTTCCTTGCTGTGTAGTAACCAAAATTATAATTTATTTGTATGTTGCAATTTATTTTGACTGTTGAGAAAATATGACGTGAAACTAAGCACATTAATGGATTACTGCCGATTGTCATGTATTATGTGCAGTACTAACCATATTATTTAAATGAGTCTGCATTCTAGCTCCGTAACTATTAGATTGTCCTAGAAGTCTGTTATCTATGTTTACACATATGGTGAAGTCATGTGATGTGTATTTAAATGTCTAAAAAACATACACTTGCACTCGTGATCAAGGAGGCTTGTCCCCCGAAACACGTTGAGTGAGCGTTACTGAATAAATCAACACGCTGGTATTGCAAGAGTGGCCTGGACATTGTTTTGTTTGGAATCGGTTTTAAACAATTCGGTGGAATATATATATATATATATATATATATATATATATATATTTTTATTTTTTTATTTTTATATATTCACTGAAAAAACCATAGGTTTCACACCAGTTATAGTTAGCTGGAAATTTTACTGACATAAAACCATTGAAATTCCCACATTATAGTTAGTTGGACTCACTATAACTTGCGCGCCTGCAATGCACTGCTGATGACTTCACATATTCACTCATGACATGGTCAGTGACATCACTCATGACATCACTGATGACACCATCCAGTGAATGTGTGTCTTTCTGAAAAAATCAATATGTTTTATATATGTTTTTGTAAAGGTCGATGGACGAATAAATGTTTAAATAAGGGTGTTAATGGATGTTTTATAAAAAAAAATTGATTGGTTAACTGGCTTATTGTTAGCGAGTATTGTTTAAATATTTAAATGTTTGTATCAGTGTTTCACTTTGTGTGTAAGTGGCTGCATGGGTTGGTGAGTAGCTACATGTGTGTGTATATGGGTTATTAGATTTTTTTTAGTATCAGTATGACTGTCTGCATGGTTTGGTGGGGGGGTTACTTAACACATAGATGCATCAATGATTGACTCACTGTTTCCATGTCTTTTGAAGACAGCATATGTGCAGGACTGTATGTGTGGATGTGTGTGTATATGTGTGTGTTAGTGAGTGAATGACTGTCTCATTAGTGTCTTTATCAGTAACTACATATGTTTTATCTAGTATATGTGAGTATTAATGTATATAAGTGAGTATATGTGAGAGTGAGAGATTGAAAGAGTTCCTGTTTAAATAAGTATGTGTTTCTATAAGTGATTGTTTAAGAGAGTAAGTATGTGTAAGTTTCCTTAGAAGTAAGGTGGTAGTGTGTGTATAGCTGTATATTCAAATAAATGGATGTTCAATAGTTTATTTGCATGTGTGAGTATGTGTGTGAGTAACTTTTGGATGACTGTCGGTGTGTAACAGGATGTATATGTGTATCACTACATATGATGAGTGCGTATATGTATGAGTGACTATATAGAACTGTTGCTGAATGAGAGGATGTGTATATAGATGGTGGAATTACTGAATTGGTTGTTGTAACTGGTATGGGTATCTCCTTTTTTTGAAAATGTTAGTTTCTATTTTTGATTATGTTTTTCAAGGGTTACATTACACTGAAAGGAGGTCTCTCACTCTGTCACAAAGATGGTGTCATCAGTGATGTCATGAGTGATGTCACTGACCATGTCATGAGTGATGTAATATGTGACGTCATCAGCAGTGCATTGCAGGCGCGCAAGTTATAGTGAGTCCAACTAACTATAACGTGGGAATTTCAATGGTTTTATGTCAGTAAAATTTCCAGCTAACTATAACTGGTGTGAAACCTATGGTTTTTTCAGTGAATTTAATAGGTTTTTTAAATGCTAATTCCTAACTATAACGGATGTGAAACCTATGGTTTTTTCAGTGAATTTCATAGGTTTTTTAAATGCTAATTCCTAACTATAACTGGTGTGAAACCTATGGTTTTTTGAGTGAATTTCATAGGTTTTTTTAAATGCTAATTCCTAACTATATAAGGCCCCAAACCTATGTTTTTTTCTGTGAATTTCAAAATTTTGTTAATAGCAAATGTCTATAGCTATAAAATGTAATATTTTTGAAAATGAATGAATCCTATATTTTATTTGTATTTAAAACAATTTTTTTAATGTATTTTTTTTTTTACCCAGGAGCGCTCCCGGGGCGCGCCCCGGTGAGCGCCCCGGAAAGCGTATTCTTTTGAAGCGCCCCAGGGCGCGCTCCGGAGAGCGTCCCGTTAGCGCTATTGCCGTGAACGAAAACATCATTGTGACGTATCGCGTAGCCGCGTCCACATGATACGCACGGCGTAAGCGCACCCGGAAGCACTCGAGCGAATACGATCGCGCAACGTAAACATGTGACGCGCTTACGCGACGCACCCGGGGGCGCGCCACGTAAGCGTGTCGGTCATGTGACCTGAAAATAACACTTTTTATTGCTGCAGAACAGTTTTGGTTTCATAATGATGAAATCCCTGGTCTTGTGACCTGAAAATAACACTTCTCATTGGTTCAGGCCTTTTTTTTTTCCAAATGATGAAAGACCCCACCTTTTTTCCTTATTCTGACTTTGTCCTTTGACTTAGGAAGACCTGTTTTGCAATCTTTGAGGTATATTTTGTACTTTGAAATGGCTTCAATAGCAGCAGCAGCTGGAGCATCTGCACCACCACCACCACCACAACCACCAAGAGGACCTCCACAAGATTACATTGGCGGTCAACAAGAGGAGGAGGAGGAGG
Organism: Lissotriton vulgaris; assembly: GCF_964263255.1. Classification (NCBI taxonomy): domain Eukaryota; kingdom Metazoa; phylum Chordata; class Amphibia; order Caudata; family Salamandridae; genus Lissotriton; species Lissotriton vulgaris. Next base: position 1,916,508,314 of record NC_141691.1, read on the forward strand.
AGGAGGAGGAGGAGGAGGAGGAGGAGGGGAGGAGAAGATGGCTGCAAGAACACAATACCCCATACCAGCCAAAACCACACATTGTATGGGAGTTTTTTTCGATCCCAGAGGGCAAGAAAAAAGTCAATGCGGCCAAGGTGACTTGCCTAATCTGTGGTATGGAACTTTCCAGGGGGAACCCTAATAAAAAATACTCTTTTGGAAACAACACCATGATTCGCCACATGCAGCGCAGGCATCCGATGAACTATTCTGCTGCAGAGATGAGGGAACTGGCCAGTAACCCTCCCCAATCTTCAAGCACCACCTCCAAAAGAAAGCAACCCACTACATCGGGACCAGAGGCAAGGGAGACGATCCCTTGCATTCAGCCACGGTTTGCGGATTTCCGTATAACATGTATCCATTGTGGTAAGACCATCTCCTATGTAAACTGAGCATAAAGCTTATCGTCCTTGCTGGGGACAACCACAAATGCCCCAAAAAACACTATTTTTTCTTCTTTTTTTTTTTGCTCCAGTTGAGCCATTTTCAATTCCCTGTTTTTTCGTTTCTTCCCATAAAAATAACAAAAAAAATATAAAATAGTTCATAAAAGCCAAAATAAGTACAAAATATAAAACAACAAAAAGAAGAAAAAAGACAGTTCTTTTTAGAACTACCTCCAATTTATAAAAAAAGGCTACATTTTTTAATAACTCTGTCATTCTTCTTTCCCCATGGGCCGCTCCCCGGTGCGCGTACCGGGCGCTCCCCCTGCGCAAATCAAAAAAAAAATTATTTTGCACCGTGGGGCCCTTTTATAGCCCCCACATCAAACCTAGGGGGTCGAGGGGGTCTACCCTGCCCCCTTATGGTCATTTCCTTCTTTTTTTTCCACCTCTTGTGTCTGTATCCTACCGAGACACAAGATGGCGGCCGGTCCGGACTGTTTCGAATGTTTACAGACACCCGAGAGCCAATCAGCTTTCCGTGCGCACCTCGCGTGTCGTGCCCGCTGCGCTCCCCGGTGCGCGTACCGGGGCGCGGCCATAGATATATATATTTTTTTTAACCTAAATTACTCAAAATCCACTGGAGCACTATTAAGTCGATGGAAGCAGGATTGTATAAAAATAAATGGATTTTTTCAAAGTTGAAAGAGGATGAGCACAGCACGTCAGGGGTAGATCAGGAGTCCAGTAAACTGTCTTTATGGAACATGGAACCAACAGTGTAAGATGCAGGCATGCATCAAAGTATTCCAGGTTCCATGCATGAGCAAACAGAAATAGACATGGAAGAAATAAATATAACACATCAAGAATGTAACACATCTTATCCCTAAAGAAATAAGAAATTAGTTTAAATACCTGCTAGGTAGTTTTTTAGGTCTGACATTACCTTTAACCCTAGAAGCAATGGACAAATCATTATTTACAACATTTTGAGAATAATTCTTCAGATCATGTGTTGACATCCTATGGTTATCCTCCACAAGATCAAAACACTTACAGCCTGATTCATCATCATCCCGTTTTGCGAGGCCCTAATAGCGATTCATAGCGAATCGCTATTAAGAACTCGCAAAACGGGATTCATGTAGGAATCGCAAAAGGCCCATAGGAATGAATGGGGAGTATTCCTTATTTGCGATTAGCAAATTGCTAATCGCAAATAAGATTGCGATTTAAAGGGTGCCAGGGGTGTCCAAAGCTGCGTACCATTGTCCGTGACAAATGTTTCCGGAAAACCTTCCCTAGCAAAAATCTCTTTTAAGAATAGAATGATCACCTGCGATGAAGCATTTCCCACAAACTTCACCTCAGGCCATTTCGAGTGGTAATCTACCATGACCAAAGCATAACGAGCATTTACAGGCAAATGTTTGAATGGGCCAGAGATATCAAACGCCACTTTCTGCCAAGGAAAATTTGGCCAACTCACTGGTTTCAGGGGAGCAGAGGACACATGAAGCATCTTGTCACTACTCATACATTGAGAACACTCTCTTACCATTCTGTCCACCATTTTATCAATGCCAGGCCACCAAAAGTTCTCCCTAATTAGGCGTTTCATAGAAGACATCCCAATGTGACCTTGGTGAGACAATAATAAAATTTTCCTCTGTAATAAACAAGGAGGAATAATTTTACCAGCTTTAAAAAGTAAGCCACCAAGTTCTTCAATCTCAGAAGAAACTTGCCAATAAGATGCTAATTCTGCAGAAACACATTTATTATTAGGCCATCCTTCCCTTACAAATCTAAAAATCTGCTGGCACAACACATCTTTACTCAATTCTTCAAACCACTCTTCTTCACTTAGAGTTAAAAACTCCTGAGAAACACAATCACCAATAGAAGCAACCACATCATCATCTTGCTCAACAACTGAAATATTATCGTCAGTACAGGGTAACCTTGACTGAAAATCAGCCGTGACATTACTTTTCCCAGGTACATAAACAATCTCAAAATCGTATTCTTGAAGACGGGATGACAACCTAGCTATCCGCGCAGTGGAATTCCACCCACCTCCAGGAGATAAAATCCCCACCAGCGGTTTATGATCCGTTCTCAGAATGAACCTATTACCCCATACGTAGTTCCTGAAGTGTTCCACTGCCCAAATGCACGCTAACAACTCTTTTTCGATTACTGAATATCTTCTTTCCGTGGAGGACAAAGTTCTGGACGCAAACGCAACACACCACTCTTCCTTACCAGAACACTGACTTAGCACCCCCCCAACCCCATACAGACTGGCATCCACAGTGATAATGCATTTTTTATTAATGCAGAATGATTTAAGAGTGGGGGCATTGATAATTTCATCTTTAATTTGTTTAAAAGCCAAATCTTGTTTGTCAGTCCAAATAAATTTAGTAGAATTTCTGGTCAACTCTCTAAGAGGTTCCATCTTGGTGGCAACATTTTGGATAAACTTACTGTAATATTTGCATAAACCTGCAAATGACAGTAGCTTTTCTTTATTATAAGGCGCAGGTGCTTTTACAATGGCATCCACAGGGGTTTTTTTTGGTACAACACCTTCCCCAGAAAGGGTATGCCCCAAATACTCCACCGATTTACAAAAAAATTACACTTACTAGCCTTGAGCGTTAACCCAGAATGTTCTAACCTGGAACATACCTCTTTAAGATGAATTCGATGATCATTATCATTCTTTGAGAAAATAAGAATATCGTCTTGAAAACACTTGACAAATAAACCCAGATCTTTAAAAATATGGTACATAGCTCTTTGAAAGACCGAAGCAGCCGAAGCCAAACCAAATGGCATCCTTCTGAATTGAAATAAACCATGAGGGGTGATGAAGGCTGTAAATTGTTTTGAATCTTCAGTAAGCTCGATCTGGTGATATGCAGACCTAAGATCTAACGTTGAAAACACACATGCACCGTCCAACATACACAGCATTTCATTAATGTTGGGGAGCGGGTGGCAGTCAGTAACTAAATTCTTGTTAAGTGCTCTCAGGTCCACACATAACCTAATACTTTTATCAGGTTTAATTGCCAAAACAATGGGCGAAACCCACTCTGAAGACTCCACCTCCTCAAGAATATTATCCTTCACCATGGTATCTAACATATCCCTGAGTTCATTTCTAATACTAATGGGAACCCTTCTTAGCTTTTGTTTGATGGGGAGAGTATTAGGTTTGACCTTGATCCTGTGACTGAAACCTTTCAATTTTCCAAGTTGGTCAGAAAATACTTTTGGAAACAACTGTGAAAATTCAGTGGACATAGGTAACATACTAGGTTTCACATCAGATACCGCAAGGACTGAAACAGGATCTTTTAGTCTGGGATTTAACATAATTTCTAATTTAGCTTGATCCCTACATCCCAAAACATTCACACCTTTCCGAGCTACATAAAGTTTGATGACAGCAGAGTTACTCTTTATGGTAATAAGAACTTCCTTAAAACCAATAAAATCGATCTTAGAACCATCGAAATTATAAGCAATTATGTCTGGTTTACACAAGACATTAATGTCTACTAACGTCCCAAATGATTCTATGCAATATTCCCGCGTAATGATAGTCCACGGGGAACAAGAGTCCACCATAAGTTCTAAAACCTTCCCCAAAATATTTACAATGCTTTTAGGAGAAGACAAACTATCAGCTTGTGAAACATCAAATGAATCCTGGATGGCTACAACAATCCCAGATTCCCTAATATCTGGATCATTGCTCCCTTCATCAGAAACATATGAAACATTTCCACCAGAACGTTTAGAAATAGGAAATGATGATCTTTTAGTATCCTGGTAAGGTTTGGCCGGAGTCTTGCACATTTTAGAAAAATGCCCTGTGCGCCCACATTTGTTGCACTGTTTGTTAATGGCAGGACATTGCGGGAATGAAGCAATATGATCAGGATTGCCACATCTAAAGCAATAATATTGTTTGTTCTTACCATCATTCCTATTGACATAAAAATTATTTGTTTCTTGATGTTTTACCATACAAACCTCACTGCTAGTGGAAGGGGAAGAAGAAGTAGAGGAAGAACCTGGAGTAACTACCTTATCTAGAGATTTGATCCATTTATCCGACTGCTCAAGTGCTTTTGCAGTACTAATTGCTGTCTCTAAACTAGGGTCGCCTAAAATCCATAGCTGCTCTTGAACTTTCTTACTCTTCACATGCACAATTATTTGGTCTCTAATCATCTCGTCAGTCATGAGACCGAAATTACAATGTAATGAAAGTGCACGTAAGGCAGTAAGAAAGTCATCAAAACATTCATTGTCATCTTGAGCTCTAGTGTAGAATTTAAATCTATTGAGTGCCACACTTGTAACAGGTTTGAATCTACCTTCAATTCTTAGAACAGCTTCATCAAATACATTGGCGTCTCCACCAGATCTAACAGGAGGTAAGGTTCTAAAGACTAATTGCCCCTCTGAACCAAGGCAATGTAAAAATATGTTCTTTCTTTCCGCAGACATCCTTTCTCCATCCATAGCTTTGAGGAACGTAAAAAATTCTTCTTTCCACCTTGTCCATGGAATTGGTGGAACTCCCTTGGATTGCAAAAATTTTGATGGAGGATCAAACTGCATGTTTTTAATATAATAATTAAGTAGTTAAATGCAATGAAACAAATTGACAAAATATGCAGAAGAATAGTAAAATTTGAACTGTAAAATATTACCCTACAAAATACTAAAATGGTTGAAATAGTCACTTAAAATTGAATTCATTTAAATAATCCCAACATGTATCTTTTAATAATGCAAGTCCATCAAGATCCACAAGATGGCAGAAATGTAATGTTGTTTGTAATAACATCCAGATAAAGTCTTCCAAGAGAGAAACAAAAAAAATAGAAAAAGGGTGAAAAATAATCTCAGTCTGTAAATAGGACCTTGTAAAACTGGACGTTATACAATAAGTATTAATCCAAAGTATTAATCCATCTCCGTTTTCAAAGTGTAATAGAATATATGTATTAATTCAACGACGTTTCCATAAGCAGTACACTCACATAAAACACGCAAGAAGCGAAAATGCGTGTAAAATTGTACCTTGTCACAGCGTTAAATAAAGCTTGCGATGAGATAAATATTCCGGTAACATTTCTCGAGTGTGTTACCAAGGAAACCAAAATGGCTACTTGACGTCTTGCGTGTTGATGTTGTTGCGTGGCAGAAGTGTCAAATTAGAAGTCACTTCAATGCTTTCGGAGGTGATGATGTAACACGTTCGAAATAACGTGTCAGACGCACAGCCACACGGAATGACGTGCCAAGCAAGGATTAAGTTTCAGCTCGAGCCCAACTCCGATCAAAAGCCGAAAAATGTCAAAAATGCGTGAAAGTTGCTCCAAACAGCCTAGAATCGCCGAACAAAGATAGAGATGCAGATTGGAATAACAACTTTGTCATCGCAGGTAGGCAATCTTCAAACAGGCTTTTCTTCGTGGATTCATGAAAAAAAAGAAATCTTCTGCTCCTGTGCTCTTAAAGTCGTGGCAGAAAAGATAGGAGGTCCTCGTCGCCAATATTAAGTCGATGGAAGCAGGATTGTATAAAAATAAATGGATTTATTCAAAGTTGAAAGAGGATGAGCACAGCACGTCAGGGGTAGATCAGGAGTCCAGTAAACTGTCTTTATGGAACATGGAACCAACAGTGTAAGATGCAGGCACGCATCAAAGTATTCCAGGTTCCATGCATGAGCAAACAGAAATAGACATGGAAGAAATAAATATAACACATCAAGAATGTAACAAGCACATATCTTAAGACATAGCAAAGGCACATCGGGCTACCAGTCCCTACAATTTTGCCAAGTTTGGTGGAAATCCATTCAGCCGTTCGGGCTAAAAGTGAGTTTGACCGCCCTATGGAAATTAACATGGAGAAAACACGTTTTGGGACCCCCTTTTATCTCGGCCACCGCTTGACGAATCCCCCCCAAACTTTCAAGGAAGGACCGGAGCTCCGCGAGGCAAATTTGAGGAAATTTTCAGGCAGATTCGTCAACCGGCGATAAAGTTATCCACAATAGAATTTTGAGATTTTGCATGCAAAAAATTCCTAACTATAACTACCTACTGGCGACCGCCAGTAGGTAATATATATATATATATATATATATATATATATATATATATATATATATATATATATATATATATATATATATATATATATATATATATATATCAAGCTCCAAGGGGATGTCCAACAACAGGCAGCACACGAACACAGAGTAGCTTTTCCCCATAAGCTTTAATCAGGTACAAACAATCGCGCTGGTCCGTGAAATTAAGCAGCAAACTGCAACCCTGACGCGTTTTGAGACCTTTCTCTTTTTCAAAGGGAGACTGCAGTTACAGGCACACTCACGGCCACACCTTCTTTTTATCCCTCCTATCGTGGGTCCATATAGGTCCGCTCTGTATGAGCATTTAACACGTAGTACTCTGGGAGGTGTAGTCCGCTTCCATGCCTTTGATGATAGTGCCTCGCACAAACTGTTATTGAAGGGCTCAGCACGAGCACCGGGCAGCGCGTTGTTTTAAATCCTCCTCCGTGCCCCACATTGAGAGCCCCACCGACTTGGGAGCTCCGTGGCCCTCTTCTGTTGGTTGTCGAGGTGGTGCCAGCCCTGCGGCAGGACGGCCGCAAATACATCAAGCTCCAAGGGGATGTCCAACAACAGGCAGCACACGAACACAGAGTAGCTTTTCCCCATAAGCTTTAATCAGGTACAAACAATCGCGCTGGTCCGTGAAATTAAGCAGCAAACTGCAACCCTGACGCGTTTCGAGACCTTTCTCTTTTTCAAAGGGCGACTGCAGTTACAGGCACACTCACGGCCACACCTTCTTTTTATCCCTCCTATCGTGGGTCCATATAGGTCCGCTCTGTATGAGCATTTAACACGTAGTACTCTGGGAGGTGTAGTCCGCTTCCATGCCTTTGATGATAGTGCCTCGCACAAACTGTTATTGAAGGGCTCAGCACGAGCACCGGGCAGCGCGTTGTTTTAAATCCTCCTCCGTGCCCCACATTGAGAGCCCCACCGACTTGGGAGCTCCGTGGCCCTCTTATGTTGGTTGTCGAGGTGGTGCCAGCCCTGCGGCAGGACGGCCGCAAATACATCAAGCTCCAAGGGGATGTCCAACAACAGGCAGCACACGAACACAGAGTAGCTTTTCCCCATAAGCTTTAATCAGGTACAAACAATCGCGCTGGTCCGTGAAATTAAGCAGCAAACTGCAACCCTGACGCGTTTTGAGACCTTTCTCTTTTTCAAAGGGAGACTGCAGTTACAGGCACACTCACGGCCACACCTTCTTTTCATCCCTCCTATCGTGGGTCCATATAGGTCCGCTCTGTATGAGCATTTAACACGTAGTACTCTGGGAGGTGTAGTCCGCTTCCATGCCTTTGATGATAGTGCCTCGCACAAACTGTTATTGAAGGGCTCAGCACGAGCACCGGGCAGCGCGTTGTTTTAAATCTTCCTCCGTGCCCCACATTGAGAGCCCCACCGACTTGGGAGCTCCGTGGCCCTCTTCTGTTGGTTGTCGAGGTGGTGCCAGCCCTGCGGCAGGACGGCCGCAAATACATCAAGCTCCAAGGGGATGTCCAACAACAGGCAGCACACTGGGGAAAAGCTACTCTGTGTTCGTGTGCTGCCTGTTGTTGGACATCGCCTTGGAGCTTGATATATATATATATATATATATAATTTTTTTTTTAGGTTGAGTAACATAATGATATTGTATGACATGTTCTTTAATTTTGCTAACATTTACTTTATCTTGTCTGTTAACCGCTGAGGTTTTGAAAAAATGCATAACAGGTAACGAGTATGGCAGGTAATTAATTGCCATCACACAAATGAAATACCTGTTCATTGAGAATGTGTTTAAATCGTTAATTCGATTAATTGTGAATTTTATGATTGATTTATTTTGAGCACTTGCACTTTCAGAATGTAAAGAACATTATTGCATTTTTTACCCGTTATAAGATGGCTGCCACTAAACTGATATCTATGTGGTGGGCAAAATGTCCATCTTCTGTTTCCATGGCCATGGAAGTGAAGGGAGGGTTTAAAATGGTTGTTGCACAAATGGGTAATCGACATTGAAAAAGCCGCGAGGCGAAACGCGTCTGTCGATATGGAGGGGAGAGGACTTTAAGCACCGAATAAAGCATTTTCAGCTTTACACAACAACTCCGTGTGTGCCTCTTAATCTACTAGCCAGCCATTCCTGCTTGCTAAGTGAAGAAATACTGAACGATTCACCATCGTCAAAGTGTGCACCCGGAAACACGGAGCGACGGCGGTGAAGTCCTGTTTCGTAAATCAATATGGCCGTCAGCCCGGAGGCTCTGAAACGTACAGCAACGCCGAAAGATATGTGGGCGTGAAAGAACGTGGAAGGAGAGAGCGATTTCCGCGGAGAAACATACGCGGACTAAACAGAGACGGAAACCGCGAGGTTACAGTGAGGAACCGGCTGGAAAGCGACTCGACTTCCGTGAGGGAGCTGCGACGCCGACCTGGGTGAGTCTCTGTTTCCACAAGTGTTCATGGGACTGTTTTGAAATTTAAGCTCTGAGCCTTCATTCCGAGGAGTAACAACACGGTGCATGATAATCTTCTCCCCTCCCTACCCTTGACAACCAGTGCAAGTGCTACTGAGGGCGCAACGTAATCACGCCTTGATAACAAAGACTTATAAAGACTTATAAATATATTCGATATGTCCAGTGTGAAGGAACGGGAGGAAATGGCTGTAGGGATGTTTAAGCCCAACCCTGGCGCACGGCCTAAACAAAGCGCAAGTACATCAGCCGCAGTGACTCCTGCTAGCAATCTAGCAATATTGTTTCAAAATCTAGAGAAAGCCCACAAGAGGGAATTGAGGAAATGGTGGGAGGCCACCTCATTACAAGGATACGTAGACTGTGATCGTATACCAAGGGGCCTTAGAATCTACACAGTCCCGGCCTACGAGAACCCCGATCCTCAACTACTTAAGGACTGGGCTAAATATACCGCGGAATCAGCCAAAGGCATGGTGAAAATGTTAGTACACTATGCCTGGAGCGATAGAAAGAAAGCCCTAGAGGAAATAGTGAGATTGGAGGACCTAATTAGTAAGGAACAAGACACTGCGGCTGCAGCAGACTTGAAGAACAATATGCTTAAGAGACTAAAGGATTATGAACAGACGATCAGACGGAGAAAACAAAGCAAGTTTGATCGCGACGAACAGGACTATCTCACAGGGCGAGTACTAACCTTCGCAAAAAAATATGATAATGCAAGAAAAAAGTTGAAGAAAGCGGATACAACTGCTATCGAAGGTCAGGAAACATCGGAGTCAGAAGTTGAACTTTCTGAGGATGAACGGACAGCAGCCAAAGGTGGCCAAAATGGGCATAATGTGGAAAATGGAACTGATCCTCCGTTTTTTCGGGAATACAAAATAATCAAGGAAAGTCGTCAAAGAAAAACACAGCAGACGCACACCCCGGTACAGCAAAAATCGAAAAATCCAAAAGGAAAACAAGGCAGGGTAAGAAAAGAGGTAGAAAAAATACCAACACAGAGAGAGACAAGGAGCCAACGGAAGAAGAAAAACCAAAACTAAATGAACAATCAGCGCATACTGTGGTCAACCTTTCCAACAGAACATTAACACATGAAGAACAAAAAGTCCTAGAATTGGGTCCCACCTTCTGCCCAACATCAGGATATGATTATGCAAGTGTCCGTATAGACCTGTTGAAATTCATACGGAAATTGAAGTTTCAAAAGATCTTCTTGATCAATCCAAAAGAAGGAACATCGACATCACTTCCCGCCACCGAGGAGGAACAAACAGAAGATGTTCCCCCGACGGTTAACACCTTCCGTGCAATGTCAACCTTACAAGCATTGGAAAGCTTGGGTGCTGGAGAATCCACAGCACCTCATACTCAAGAATATCTAGAGCAAGCAGGAATAATGCAAGTGGGCGGAAAAAGTAACTTTAAAAGAAAATCAAGAAAAATTCCACAAACATCCTTTGATGCAATAGATGTCTTCAATGAAGCTGTTATAAATGACTCAAAAATCTTGGCCAAAAGAAGTCACAAAGGAATTGACCATTACTATATTCCGAGGAAATATTGGGAAGCATTACAAACTCTAAAGAATGACAAATCTATAGAGATAAAACCTTCAGATAAAGGTGGAAACATGGTGATCTTCAATAAAGAACATTACCAGAGAGAAGCAATGAGGCAATTGGAAGATACTCAATGTTACACTAAAATTCAACGTAACAAATATGTGGAAAGTATCCTACAGTATCATCAACTACTGGAACAATGGAAAGAGGAGGGCATGTTAAATCATGATGAACATCTTTTCCTGCTCTGTGAAGAACCAACGTTACCCACATTTTACCATTTGCCCAAAATACATAAACACTATAGCAATCCACCGGGAAGACCTATAGCGGCTTCAAATAACAGCATCTTGGAGAATACAGCAATATATGTGGACTCTTTTTTATCCCCCTTTGTCAAGAATCTGACATCATATATACAGGATACACAGGATTTCTTGAAACATGTAGAGGGGATAAGATGGGAAGAAAACTTGTTGCTTATAACTCTAGATATCACGAGTTTGTACACCTGTATCTGTCACTCTGATGGTTTGAATGCAATAAGATGGTTCCTAGGCCAAAACACAATGACATGCTATTACAGATGGTATCCTATTGTCTTGATTATAACATCTTTGGCTTTGATGGACAACTGTACCTACAAAAACGGGGTACAGCTATGGGCACGTGCTTCGCCCCCAGCTATGCGAACCTCTTCGTCGGCTGGTGGGAGAAGCACGTGGCCTGGGGGGATGTCAATGACCAGTGGCTAGATAGGATCGTGCTTTGGACACAATATATTGACGACTTGTTTATTATATGGAGAGGCGATCAATCATCTGCTGAGGAATATATCGCATCCCTAAATAATAATGAATTAAATCTCAAGTTCACAGGGAATATCAGCAATAAAACTGTCAACTATCTGGACCTACAGGTCTATATTGAAGATAATGTCTTGGCCACCCGTCTTTTCAGGAAACCTACTGCAGGCAATGCAGTTTTGCACGCAGACAGTCACCACCCGATTAGCCTTATCAAAAGTATACCGTATGGTGAGCTCTTGCGCCTTAAGCGCAATTGCTCTACTGATAAGAGCTATGTCAGTGCAAAGAAATATGCATTACAACCCTTCACTGATAGGGGCTACAAGAAAGGACATCTGAAAATTGCTGAGTCAAAAGTACAGCAAACTGATAGGAAAACTTTATTATCCTCTAAAAATAATAACAAAGTTGTACCAACCAAAACTGAGGATCAGACTGTACGAATGATCACCACATATAATGAGAAATCGGCACAAATTGTTCAGATTTTCAAAAAGAACTGGCACATTCTTCAAACTGACAATATTCTTAAAAAGCACATCTCAGAACGTCCCTCCATCACATACAAAAGATGTCTATCTATTGGAGACCATCTTATACACAGCCATTTTACTAAATCTACAGCCACAAAAAACAAATTGGGAATAAACGGCTTCTTTCCTTGCAAAAAGTGCAAGGCCTGTAAATTTAGTAAAAAAATGACAAGTTTCGAAGGTGGGCCAGGGGACTCTAGGCCATTCAGAACCATCAATAAGTTTTATAATTGCAATTCGGAATACACCGTATATTGCCTCTCCTGTCCCTGTGATAAGAGATATATTGGTAGTACCAAGAATCCAACCAAAAAGCGCATATTGGAACATATGCGGGCAATCTCTAACAAGGACCCCACCTACCCCGTCGCGAGACATTTTGAATTATACCATCAAAGCAATAGGGATCTATTGCAATTTTACTGTATCGACGGGGTGGACAAACATGAAAGAGGTGGAGATAGGTTGAGGAAACTTAGAGCCAAAGAGTCCCGTTATATCATAGAGCTCCAAAGCATGAGTCTGGCTGGACTTAATAATGACGAGGAGCTCTGGACACACCTGGACTAACTTTTTATTCAAGGCTGTGTTACATTAACATAGATATAGCATAAAAGTGTGAAAATAGGGTGCTCAGTTAATATGAGAAAAATATACATCTACATACAGTAACAAGACATTGGAACACCCTTTTACTCCTCTGAATCTTTCTACATGTCATTGCTACTCTACAGGAAATAAGAACTGTTGTAATATCTATAGTAGCATACCTCATTGGACATACACATATGTATATGTATGAATTACCAGCCCATTCAGGGCACAATTCTGTCACCACAGCAGGTTGAGTAACATAATGATATTGTATGACATGTTCTTTAATTTTGCGAACATTTACTTTATCTTGTCTGTTAACCGCTGAGGTTTTGAAAAAATGCATAACAGGTAACGAGTATGGCAGGTAATTAATTGCCATCACACAAATGAAATACCTGTTCATTGAGAATGTGTTTAAATCGTTAATTCGATTAATTGTGAATTTTATGATTGATTTATTTTGAGCACTTGCACTTTCAGAATGTAAAGAACATTATTGCATTTTTTACCCGTTATAAGATGGCCGCCACTAAACTGATATCTATGTGGTGGGCAAAATGTCCATCTTCTGTTTCCATGGCCATGGAAGTGAAGGGAGGGTTTAAAATGGTTGTTGCACAAATGGGTAATCGACATTGAAAAAGCCGCGAGGCGAAACGCGTCTGTCGATATGGAGGGGAGAGGACTTTAAGCACCGAATAAAGCATTTTCAGCTTTACACAACAACTCCGTGTGTGCCTCTTAATCTACTAGCCAGCCATTCCTGCTTGCTAAGTGAAGAAATATGTATATAGATATATATTTATATATATATATATATATTACCTACTGGCGGTCGCCAGTAGGTATATATAGTTAGGATTTTTTCTCTATGGGATTTTTGAAAATTCTATGTCTAATAACTTTGGCGTTTGTGGACGGAATCGGCTGAAATTTTCAGGAAAATGGCACATTTTGTTTCTGAGCAGCTCCTGGAAATTTGGGGGGGTTCGTCAAGGGGGGCCGAGAAAAAAGGGGGGTCCCAAAACGCGTTTTTCCCATGTTAATTTCCATAGGGCGGTTGGCCTCACTTTTAGCCCGAACGGCTGAATGGATTTCAACGAAACTTGGCAAAATTGTAGGGACTGTTAGCCCGATGTGCCTTTGCTAGGTCTCAATATATGTGCTTCAGTGGATTTTGAGAAATTAACGTTTAAAACAAGATATATATCTGTAACAGCGCTCCGGGCTGCGCTCCGGTCCGCTTACTTTTCGCGAAACGGAACTTTGCGATGCGAAGCTGATTGGCTCTCCGGTGTCTGTCAACATTCTAAACAGTCCGGAGCGGCCGCCATCTTAACTCTCGGTAGGATCGAGAGAGAAGAAGAGGCCAAAACAAAGGGGGAAATTACCATAAGGGGGCATAATAGATCCTCGTTGACCCCCTAGGTTTTATGTGGAGGTTTTAAAAGGGCCCAGGAAGGTAAAAAAAAAAAAAATTTTTTTTTTTGGGCGTGGTGAGCGCCAAGTTCGCGAACCGGGAAGTGTTCTGGGCAGCGGGCTATAAGGATAAAAGAATGATAGACTTTTCTAATACTGTATGTTAATTGTTTGTTGTTTTTGTTGTTTTTTTTTGTTTTCTTTATTTTTAAAGTATTTTTTTTATTTTGATTGTGTTTCATAATTCATTAAATTTTCTAACATTTCAGTGTCAGAAATTTCAAAATTGAATATAGGGTGTAAATTGTCCTCATTTTGAAGCAGGTTATCCACTGCTTCAACACATTGTAGTAGTTCCTGGTCTCTACTTTGATCCATAAAATCATCAATTTTTTCTTGGCTGCTCTCCTCCAGTACAATTGTAAATTTAACTTGTTGCTCGCCTTCCATTTTGCCTGAAATTTTGATTAAAAAAATATATATTAGTAGAGATAGGGCACTGTTGGGAATAATTTTAGATAGGCAGTTTTTATCAGTGAATTTATCTTTTGGCAGTGTATAGTATCAGAGTGGAAATAGGACTATAAAAAAGTGTATGCGATTTAACCAAGACAAGCCTAACTCCATTCATAACTATAACAGAGAAGTCTATCTAAATCTATAACTACTATAGAGGGATAGTATATATCTATCAGAAAAAGTCTACCATATTAAGTTATAGTGCACAATATACTTCAGTTTTAAAAATAACAACTTACCTTCACAAAGAAGTTGAATTGTTTGATAGCTATTCAAATGTGATGTACAAGTACAACAAGAAGTAGCAGTCAAAATGGCTGTGTTTTCTTCTCCTCCTTTATATATATACAGGTATATAACCAATCAAATGTTAGATAATAAAAGTAGAAAATGAAAGTAACATTTTCATTGGTTGTCAATTCCAACACTTCAGATGTGTTTTGTGAAGTAATTTACCTCACGGTACTTAGAGAGGTCTACAGGCTTAATGGCTAAATGGAATTTCAATCAAATTTGTGAAAATGAAAGGGATTGTTATGTAGTATGAGCTAATCTATATTTGGTGAGAGTGTCTCTAGTCGTTTTTCTGTAAATTACTTTCCCACCTTTTTTTTGGACCGCTTCCCAGGAAGCGGCTCGGTTCGCGAACTTTAAGCGTCACGGGGGTCCACCATTTTGTGTTTCGGTCGCATTAAGATACAAGATGGAGGACAAATAATGTTTAGAATGGGTAGAAGGGGTCATGGTAGACTTATCTTGACCCCCTAGGTTTTCTGAGGGTGGCTGAGGAGGCTTATATGTGCGGAAAAAAAACATTTTTTTTAAAATTCCACGAGGTTAGCTTTCGGTTCGCGAACCGGGTAGCGCCTCGGGGAGCGTAATTTGTGGAAAATTAGTGAAAAAAGTTAGAAAAAAATAATAATTGTGAGTGATCAGATGAAGGGTAGCTCTGAGAAGAGCTTTTGGGTTTATGGTACATTTAGGTACTTATAAGTAGGTACCTATGCACAGTCTTAAATTCAGAATGAAAATTCTGTTGCCCTCATCTGAGAAGTGAACTCCATCTCCTCTGTAGATATCTTGCATGTAGTAACGCAAGTTATTGTTGTACAAGGAGCCCATTCCATGGTCTCTCATGTAAGCTGAAACAGATTTGTTTACATGCTTCCTCGCTTTCTCAATTTGTGGACAAAATTGGTTGGACCACCTCCATTTCTGTCTTTGGCATATATTGGAATATATCAAGGCAGTTTGAGGTAAAAGTGCCATTAATTGCTCAAAGGTGTCCTTTAAAAGCATTTCCAGACCTACTCCAGTCAAAGTGCCCAAATCATTACCTCCACAGTGCACAATTAACAGGTCAGGTTTTGGCAAATGCATAAAGGTTTTCACCAATGGTATCAATTGGTGACATTTTAATCCTCTTTGGCCCAACCACTTAATTTCCACATCTTGTAAATTGAGGTTAGGTAAATTTCTGTTCTCAGCATACCTTTGAGCCCAGTGGATGTAACTATGTCCAACAATCCAGACTTTAAACATGGTGAGAGAAGGTTGTGCTGCAGTCAGATGAAGTGTGGTAATGAAAGGGCAGTTGAAACAGTAGGAGTTTGTAAAGAAAAAAAACTGTGGAGTTTCAGTGCTAATGATTCATTAGCAGTGATTGGTGGATTTCCATTTCTGAAAACAGAAGGTTAGGGTGCATGGATGTGTCCTTTGAAAGATGCAATTTGAATGGTCAAGGAAAAAACATTTAATGAAAGATTGCACTGGATACGCAGGTGCAGTGAGAGTTCAGAGTTCAATTGAAACATTGTTGTGTGAATTTGCAAACATGAGAGGTCTTCCAGGAGGTGGTTGCTATGGAAAAAAGGCAGAGAGGGCAGAGGGGGGAAGGGTTTTGATTTGAAAAAAGTGAGGGAAGAGTTATGATTGGCTAATATGAGAGATATGTGTAATGAATATCTGTATTTCTGTGCTTTCAATAGCTGCAGCCTCTGGAGTGCATCCTGTTTGATCTGCTCAAGACAATTTGGTGTACTTCTGAGACTGTTTTGAAACTCAAAAAGTATTTGCTAAGGTGAGAAAAGATTTATTTAATTTAGAAAGAGAATAGTATGAATTAAGGAGAAAATGATGAAGAAAGCTGTGTTTTTAAAATGTGGCTTTGTCTCAAGTGAAATACAAATAGATTTTGTTTCTTTGAGAAATTGTAATTGCATATTCGGTTTAGCATTCTGGCATGCAGTAACACAAGTTATTGTTGTACATGGAGCCCATTCCATGGTCTCTCATGTAAGCTGAAACAGATATGTTGTGTTTAAAAACGATTTTTGAAAAGAATTACATTTTTGGATATGTTCTGCTAGAGCTTCATAGGTTGTTTGGGTCATATTTATAAGGCATTTGAGTGTCTAGGATGTTATTTTTCCCTTTTTAAATGGAAAGCGTTCTTCATGGGGCAAGTTTGTTGTAAATATGCTCCCACCTGTGCTTTGCAAATTTAGATTTTGATTATGGGAGTTACATAGCCATGTTAATAATGTCCCAAAAATGGTGCAAGGGCATTCAATAAAACGCTTTCATGTGTCTCAAGGACATTTTCAGTCATTTCTTCTTGAATGCAGGTATACAATTGATTTATATGCTGTGTTTAAAAACTATTTTTTCAAATCAATTACATTTCTGGATATGTACTGCTCGAGCTTCATAGGTTGTTTTGGGTCATATTTATAAGGCATTTGAGTGTCTATGATGTTATTTTTCCCTTTTTCAATGGAAAGCGTTCCTCATGGGGCAAGTTTGTTGTAAATACGCTCCCACCTGTGCTTGGCAAATTTAGATTTTGATTATGGGAGTTACATAGCCATGTTAATAATGTCCCAAAAATGGTGCAAGGGCATTCAATAAAACGCTTTCATGTGTCTCAAGGACATTTTCAGTCATTTCCTCTTGAATGCAGCTATACAATTGATTTATATGCTGTGTTTAAAAACGATTTTTTGAAATCAATTACATTTGTAGATATGTACTGCTAGAGCTTCATAGGTTGTTTTGGGTCATATTTATAAGGCATTTGAGTGTCTATGATGTCATCTGCAACCGTGTGTTAGCCTCACCTCAAACAAACAAAACAGGTGATGGACCGAATGTGGATCAATGACACCCATTTACCCCAGTCCAAAGATCTGGGCCCAAACAAACCTTTAGATAGGCCACACTTTATCGTCAACCTGAATAAATCATTTAAAATGTTAGGGAGAGATTTATGATTGTTGTATGCCTGTTTTATACCACTGTGTGTCATTTTTGTGACGCAGTGGTGGTGCCAAAGATTTGCTATGTTATATAATAAGTAGGGTGTTAAGTTTATGATGACTGTTATTCATTTACTGTTTGGTAATAGTGGTTAATAACAGTTTTTTTATTATATTTTTCCACAGATTCAACTGCACATCATTTATAAATTGAAAAAATGCCAACTAAAAATCGTATTACAAAGGAGAGAAAACGTCAAAGACAGCAAGATCATGTATTATTGCAGCAGTCCTCTATCCAAAATACTCGTGAAATCACCAAGAAAGCTCCGGGTAAGAGCACGAAATCATTCATAAGAAATATTTGTAGTAAAAAAAGTATTTCTCCCAAAAATGTTTTAGTCCAGAAAAAGAAAAGCAATTTAAATGGAAAGGAAAGACCCATCAAAAATGTTACTGGTAGAGGAAGAGATAACTCTGTGCATGATAGTAGAAGGAAACAACAGTTTAGGGACATTCGAAAACGAATGTTCCGCAACAGAATAATAGTTAATTTATTAAAAAATATTAAAAAAGGCCAACAGAAAGTGGCATTTTATAAGAAGAAGAAAAATGTAGAGAAAATTATTGATCATGCTTTTGAAATTAAGCGAAAGTTGTTTATTTTGGTAATCAATAGAATTAGGACACTAAGCAAGGTAATTTCTGATTTCAAATCAAATAGTAGATGGAAGAGAGTAGTAAATCGTAGTAACTTTTGTGAAGTTTTTTCCGGAGAATGGATGCATAGTTCAAGTTGTGAGGCATTTTTTAATGAGGAGAGTTATTTTCAGGATAATGATTTGGTGTTTGCAGTTGACACCAGTGGTCGAGCTTATGAAGTGAAGGATGGTTGTCCAGTTGAAAAAGAAAAACTTGTGACAACAGAGACAGACGAGGTGTTAGGTAATGAGGTTTTAGGAAGACGTCCTAAGCGTCCTGTGTACACCTGGAAGTGTAGTTCTATTTGCAGTGTGCGACAGGATTCCATCAATTTGCTTTGTGATTTTGTACGGACATTTAATAAGAAAAGTTTGAAGCAGAAAATGAAGTTGTTGCAAGAATTAGATCCTTGCAGAGTGAGACAAGTGACAGGTTTGCGTGGTCATTCACTGGCTTGTCTTTCCAGGAGAGTATGCCAGAGTGTTTTTCATCATTTCAGGATGCTAGCAGTGCATCATAATAAAGTCAGGAAAATAGTGAGAATGTTGTATCATGCTAAGAGTCCAGCAATTATGCTTAAACAATTATGTGCTGCTCTTTTGCATGGTTCTGAAATAGATGTCAAGAATATTTGTGAAGAAATTGAGTTTTGTTACTTTGGAAATAAAGATGAGAATGTTCAAATTGACCCAGAAGTAGAGGATAATGTTGAAGATAATGTACAGGTTTCCAGTACAGATAATTTTCAGAAGGAAATTGCCACGTTTCAGATGAAATCAAGTGAGAGGCCTAATTTCACTTGTGTGTGTTGTCGACGCACTTATTATAAGAATCAGACTAAGTTAGTGGATTTATATGCAAAAAGTGAAAGGGAAAATAATAGTGAATGGAAGGATTTTGCCACATACTTGATGGTAGAAAATTCTTTTAATTTGGGATCGGATCAACGTGTGTGTACTTATTGTTGTAACAAATTAAACAAAAACCAGATGCCTGCTAGGGCGGTTCATAATAATCTTGAATTAGTTGAGATTCCTTCTGAATTGAAGGATTTAAATACTTATGAATCTATTTTGATTCAAAGTATTCATCCCTTTCAGGCTATTGTAAGAATGGAGCCAAAGACAGGGAAGTTACCTCCATCAGATTTACAGAGAGGATTAAAGGGAAGAGTTGTTTATTTGCCTCTAGATTTGAACAAAAACATTAACACAATTGGAGTAGAAAAAGTTGAAGAGGAACCTTTGGTTATCTTGCTTAATGGTGTTCCGACAAAGAATAAGAAAATATGGCAAGATTTAGTGGATGTTAGGAAAGTCAAAAAGGCAACATTGTATTTGAAGAAAAATAATAAGTACTATATAAATGTATATGTTGCAGAAGAGGAAGTAAGTGATGAAGAGGATAGCGATTTGTGTGCTGGCCAAATTGAGAAAGTAGAGGCCTCTAAAAGTGAAGAAATATATGAACATTATAGTGTTCATCCTTTGCATTCCAAGGAAGTCATGGGGAATGCAATTGAGTTGTTTCAAATGAAACAAGCCAAAGGGAGTCCCATTAGTGTTTGGGAGGAAAGTTTGGAAGCTCGGTGTTTCCCACAGCTATTTCCAACAGGTCAAGGAGGAAGATATGATGAGCGGTCTCATCAAATTCCTACGTCTGAATACCGGACTTTACGATTGTATGCAGAAGATCCTAGGTTTCGTCAATGCATTCCCTATTTGTTTCATCTCTTGTTTGAAAGCGATCTGTCTGGACTGTCATATGCAGTGAACCACATCTTAAAAAGTGGTATACAGATGCGAAACATCTCGGCAAGAGACTTTATGCATAAAGTCAATGTCCAAGACAGTATTTTGGATTCTCACCTAATTAATCTCATGGCGTGTCAGCGTGGTACTAATGAGTACTGGTATCGTCGTCATGGTGATTTAAAATGTATGCTGAGGAACTTAGGAACTCCAACATGGTTCCTTACTCTCAGCTGTGCCGAGTATGGCTGGGAAGACTTACTTGAATTTCTACGAGAGGCAAATGGAAATATTGAAAACATTGAATTCAAGACACCTGGAGAACTGTGTTCTTTGGATCCAGTGAATGTATGCAGGTACTTCAATCATAGATTTGAAGCTATGATGTCTTTCATCACAAATAAGAAGAATCCACCTCTTGGAGAGGTGTTGGATTTCTTCTGGAGAAAGGAGTACTAAGCAAGAGGTGCTCCTCATATACATATGTTGCTGTGGATCAAGGATGCACCTAAATTTGGAACAGATCCGGATGAGTTAGTGATGAACTTCATAGAACAGTATTCTACGTGTGCTGTTCCAAACGCAACGGAGAAGAAAAGCCTAAGAGAGCAAGTTCTACGTTTCCAAAGCCATCGTTGTGGAAAGTACTGTCGTCGTAAATTCAGAAACAAGGACAAGTTCTACACCAAATGTCGTTTCAACTTTCCACGACCGGTGATTTCTAAAGGAAGAGTGAACAGTTTGATGTATTCGCTGCGACATAATGTCACGAGGAAATCACCCAAAAATACATACAGTTTGAAAAGGAACGAAGAGTCCAAGTACATCAACGACTACAACCCAGTGATTTTGTCCATGTGGAATGCTAACATGGATATACAGTTTGTGGCTGACAACTGTATGGCTGTGGCTCGGTATGTGACATCTTACATCACCAAAAAAGAAAAGACAGAACTGAAGGATATGTGGGAGGACATTTCCCATGAAAAGAGCCTCAGCAAGAAGTTGTACAGTTTCAGTCTGAAGATGTTGTCGCATCGAGAAATTGGAGCTTATGAATGTTCTGACCGGTTGTCTTCAGCAAGTCTCTATGCCAAATCCAGGAGTATCGTTTGGGCGAGTCTTGGTCTTGCTGCAACGCGAAATCGAGTTCTAAAACCTGTCCGGGAAATTGAGTATTTGGCAGAAAAGGAACCAAACAGTACCGACATTTTGAAGACCAACATGTTGGATACATATTATCCAAATCGAAGCAGTCACCTTGAGAATGTTTGTCTATATGAGGTTCTACAAAATTATATATTCAAGAGGAACATCAAAGAAGATATTGAGAATGGAGTGTATGCTGTAATTGGAAGTGAGGGATGTCTGGTCAAGCAAAGAAAATGCCAATTAGTAAACCATCGAAAATTGAGTGGCGAATCTCCAGAAAAAAAGGAGTTTTTCTATTTAGCACTTTTGCAACTTTTCAAGCCTTGGCGTGCAGAAGAGGAACTGCTTGGAGATTTCCTCTGTTACGAAGACTCTTTCACTGCTGCTAAGGAGACCATAGAATGTCCTGCTTTTCCCAAATATCAAGAAATGCTAACTTTGGAAATTGAGCAGGAAGCAACGATTGCAGCCGAGATTGCCAGAGACAGTTCTCAGGACAGTCAGAGTTCTGTTTCATTGAGTCAAGATCCACTTGGAGGACCTATTATCGAAAATGAAGCTGCCACTGCTATGAATGAAGTGGAAAGAGCCATGGCACATGCTCAGGAGGATTCAGTTAACTTAGAAGACTTGGAAAAACAACTCAACGTTGAGCAGAGGAAAATATATGATTTAGTTACCAAGAAAATTGAGCATGGATTAAGTCATGAGAAGAAAGAGTGCTCATGTACATCGTTGAAGCCTGTCCGACTGTACGTGAGTGGAGAAGCGGGAACTGGAAAAAGTTTCCTCATTAAAGCAATTTCTTGTTATTTGCAGGAAAGGACTGAGTCATCGCTGTCTTGTGTTGTCACCGCTCCAACTGGACTGGCAGCACATAACATTAAAGGTATTACTTTGCATCGTCTACTGATGCTGCCAGTGGAGCATGACAACAAATTACAATACCACAAGTTATCTGGGGATGCTTGTTTTGAAGTTTCAAGAGTCTTGAGGAAAATGAAACTTCTTATCATTGACGAAGTAAGCATGGTTTCCAATGTCATGCTTGCCTTTGTGCATTTGAGAATGCAAGAAGTTCTTAAAACTGAGTATGATGTGTTATTTGGTGGCAAACACATCATTGTTTTCGGAGATCTTCTGCAGCTGACACCAGTAAAAGGTCAACCTGTGTTCAAAATACTCACGCATGAAGATACCAGGAAGTGCCTAGGGAGCATTGGCAACGTCAATATATGGTTAAACTTCAATTATGCTGAACTGCATGAAAATATGCGTCAGGCGAAGGATGAAGATTACAAGAATATTCTACAAGATATTAGAATTGGAAAAGTGACCGAGCATGGGAAAGAAGCTTTAAATGCACGATTACTGTCAAATTTATATCCAGAAGAAGACGTTGTGCCTGAGAATATTTTTCAGAAAATTACTGAGAAGAAATCTGGAATATGTTTGATGCCAACTCTTGCAGAATGTTCCATCTTCAACAACAAAATGTTGAATTTAGAAAAGCAAGAGATTGTGAAACTTGAAGCTATTGACAAAATAGAGCATATGGGATCAACAATTATTTTGTCAGAGAATTTGAAATCAAAATTGGATTCATTAGAGAAGACTATATCTAAAACAGCGGGTTTTGAAAAGACTTTAAATGTGTGTTTAAATTGCCGAATTATTTTGAGAAGGAATTTACATGTTGAAAGAGGTCTGGTAAATGGATCAATGGGTAATGTTGTTGATTTTGAGAAATACAGAAATAGAGATGGAATAGAATTTTTAAAAATTAAATTTGATGGCATTGAGGAAGTACAGCTAATTGGTCGTTGTTCTGCTAGGTTTTTGCTTGTTAAAGACTTATATGTTCGCCGTAAACAGTTTCCTGTTTGCTTGGCATATGCGGTGACAATCCATAAATCGCAAGGTTTAAGTGTAGATAGTGCATTGGTGAATATTGGCAGTTCTGTGTTCAAGGAGGGTATGGCATATGTGGCATTGTCACGAGTTAGAACTTTATCGGGATTGTACTTGATTGACTGTGATGTCACAAACATTTGTGCGGATCTAGATTGTGTTAAGGAATACAATAGGTTAAGAAGAGAGTATGCGCCACATTTGCCTCAATATCCTTTGATTGAGAAACGTGTGGTAGGCCGTAAACGAAGAAATATCAGTAATAGTAGGGAGGTTGTAGCAAAAAGCCAAAAAGTCGATGAACCGAAAATTGTAAGCAGAAAGAAAGTGGATTCTGTTGAAGATGTTGTCGGTTTTCAATTTGAAAACAGTTCTGGTGTCAACTGCTATGCAAATGTAGTGGTTAATGTTCTCTTTTCACTAGAGACTTTAAAAGAACAGATTGTGTTCAATTCGGAACAAAGTTTATGCTGTTTGTTGAATTCTGTGTTAGAGAAATGTAGCACTGATCGAACAAAAGTAGAAAGTGTGTCTGAAGTTCGTTATCTGTTAGATGAATATTCAGGTCAAACAGACTTCTCTGAAAATAATCAGCAGGATTGTCAGGAGTTTTTAATGTATATGTTTGATGTATTGCAAGATGAGGGTGTAGATGTAGATCACCTGTTTGGGCTTTCTTATCAATGGCAGCATGACTGCGAGAACTGTAGGGTATCAAGTACTACTAGTGTAGACTCAGAAAGATTTATATATTTAACTTTGCCAGACAGTAAATCAGTCTCCTTTAATAAGCTAGTAAATGCAGCGGATCACAACATGGAGTGTAGCCAATGTAAATCTGAAATGCTGTCAACATTATTTATTCGAAGATATGGCCAGTATGTCATTTTAATGATCCAACGATGTAGGCCTGATGGATCAAAATTGTCAACTTTAATAAAAAAATGTGTTGCTTCTCAGCTGTCAATATCAGGAAGGACTTTTGTAACTGTAGCAATTATCTATCACGATGGTCCTTCAACAACATCAGGACATTACACAGCTTATTTAAAGTCTAAAAACGGCTGGTCATTCTGCAACGATTCTGTTGTAACTTTCAAAAAAAAATTGCCGTTTGGTGTTTTTAAAACCAAAATTTTAATGAAAGAATCTCGGGATTTCCTCTGAGGAATTGCAAAAGGTTCATCAAGTAGAGGGAATTTAAGTCTGCAATGCTGTCTAGATTATTGGTCCAAAACTTTTAATTATAATGTCGATTTAAAAATCCAACTATATAAACCTGATGCAAGTAAGTCTGCTTCATAGTAAGCAGTATCAGTGTCATAGGAAAAGGAGAACATGAGTGAGAAAGAAGGGTAAGATATTAGTAGTCCAGGATTGTGAAAATAATCTTAAATGTTTTCTTTTTGAAAGTTGCTAAAATAGAAAATGACGGGATTTGATTGGAAGAATTACAAGAGTTGTGAATCGCTGCAACATGATTTGGCCAAGTGGAAACATGTGGTAGAATGTGAGAAGTCATTTCTTGTATGTAACATATTTTTCAAAACGATGGAGGATTTCTTTCAGAAAGTGGCGGGCTGAAAATATTTATAGCACAACAGAGTGGACGCTGTTCATAGGACATCCTTCGACGTCATTGAAAGTAAGTTAATTTTAAGGAGTTTTGAATTCAGATTTCTTAGGTTGAATGGGTTTTTTAAACACAATCATTTTGATTGTGTTTTTTTTCCCCGCTGTTACATGATGAATACCTTCAAGTCACTGATTTAAGTGAAATTTGATACATTCTGAGAACAGCAAAAATAAACCATTTAACATGTATAATTAATGTTCTGCTTTTTGTACTTATGATATACATTAAGAAATGTGAGGTAGATATGGAGAAACTGAGTCTTCTGTAAGTGTCAAAGTTAATGTTTACAGTGCAGTACTTCTGGGTACTGTTTTCTTAAAAAAAACTGAATATGCCTCACCTCAAAGAAACCTCTTGAAAGGACACATCTTATTTGCATCCTGAAACAATCATTTACAATGTTAGACACAATTTTATGATGGCTTTACATCTCTTTTGCGCTGCTATTGCATCACTATTGTGAGACATCAGCAATGCAAAAGAAGCACCATATTCCAAAATAGGCCTCACTTCATCAGCATGAAGATACTGTTTGTTTAAAATAAATATCTTTAGGTTTGTGTAGGGGACGTAGAGAAGCAGAGGCTTCTGTAAATGTCAAAGTTGTTGAAAAACTGTTTCTTCTTGAACCTTTTCCCTTCTTTTTTCTAACTTTTATTGCCTATGTTGATGATATGGCTCTATGTTATTTACATTTCTTTGCTGTTTCAATTAATCTTTTTCAGTTATTTCTTCTTTTCTGTTTTCTATTTTTTCTCTCTGTTATTCCACATGTTTTAATCTTATTTTGAACATTCACTCACATTCTCCAAGAAACTCTTCTTTGTTATTGTTCTACTCTCTTTTTTTTCTTTCACTTCCTTATCCATTTTGTTTTTCGCAATTATACCCTCTTCCATCTTTTCTTCGTTAAATAGATCTATTAAACAGTATCTCTGGTTTACTCCCTATAGCTGTCTTTCTTTTAACATTACTCTCTGTTTACTTCCCTTATACTAACTCTTCTTTTTTAAAAAAAAAAAATTTTTGGTTCGCTTCTAGTTCGCGAACCGGGCAGCTAACTGGAAAGCGAACCAAAAGAAATAGAGCTTGCCAGAGTGCTAAACATTCTAGCAATTTTATTTGAAAGGGGAGGTAGTTCTGAAAAGAACTTTTTTTATGTTTTTGTTGTTTTATTATTATTTTTTTTTTCTAAACATTTTTTGATTTTTTTGTATTTTTGCACAGTTTTATATTTTTTTTTGTTTTTGATGGAGGGGAAACAACAAAAAACAGGCATTGAAAAAGGCTCAACAGGAGCAAAAAAAAAATTACTGTTTGGGTGGGTTAGGGCAATTGTGATTCTCGTAAGCAATGTTCATTAAGTTTACGCTCATGTTCCCACATGAAAGCAATGCCCCACAATACAAGCAGGTTAGCTTCATGTGTTTGAAGTTCTTTTGAATGTTTGGCACGGTTTCCTGTGCCTCTCCTCCAGTCAGAGAGATATGCAAGGTTGACCTGGCCACAGGAGTTGTTGGGGGATTATCCTGCAGGTCACGCAACTCTGCACGGCTGTAGTTGAGTGGATGCCACCTGGTCATATGGCGATGCATGGTATAGTTTCCCATGCTATACTTTTTTTCAGTGCCTCTTGATAGCCTTTTTTTACAGATAAGGCAGGTGGCATATTTTGCATTGACTTTCTTCTCCCCTCGAGGGATTGAAAAAAACTGCCAGATAAAACTAGTTTTCCGACGAGAAACACGGGGCAACTCCTGTAAGAACTCTTGTTCTTCTCTCTCCTCTTCTTCAAGTTCATCCTCTTCCTCCTCCTCTGTGTTGGCAATGAACCGAGATGATGGTCCTCTCTTCTCATGAGGAGGTGAAGGTGGTGGTGGGGTTGCACCAGCTGAAGCAAGTACAGAAGCCATTGCTCAATTATATGTAAATGGTCTTTCTCTCACCAAGATGAAAGTCAGAGTGAGGAAAGAAGGAGGGGTTTTCATCATTTGGGAAAAGCAAAAGTTATAAACCAATGAAAAGTGTTAATTTTAGATCACATGATCTAGTATTACATCATTAGGAAACCAAAAGTGAAATGAACCAATGAAAAGTTTTATTAACAAGTCACATGACCTGTTCCGCTCACGTTACGCGGTGCGCGCCGCGTCCCGGATCGTTTCCGGTTCGCGGTCCGGAGCACTTCTGGGAGCGCTAACGCGGCGCGTCATAAGACGCATTACGCGACAAAGTGATACGTCGCGCTTCCGCAAAACATCACAGTTGCGCAAACGAAACGTTTACCGGTTCGCGGACTAGGTCGCGGCATCAAGATGAGCTAACGGAAAGCTTCCCAGTTCGCGAATCGAAAGCGAAGCAAAAAAATATTTAAAAAAAAATTATTAATAAACATCTAAAATATATTTTTGGATTTAAAGAAGAATACATTTTACAGCTTCAGATGTTAGCTTTTAAAAAACCAATCAAATTCACTGAAAAAACCATAGGTTATAGACCATATATAGTTAGGAATTAGCATTTACAAAACCAATGAAATTCACTGAAAAAAACATAGGTTATAGACCATATATAGTTAGGAATTAGCATTTACAAAACCTTGAAAATTCACTGAAAAAACCATAGGTTATAGACCATATATAGTTAGGAATTAGCATTTACAAAACCTTAATTTACTCGCACAAAACCATTGAAATTCGCATATATAGTTAGTTGCGCTAACTATATATCGCGCACCCGCAATCCACTGCTGATGATGTCACATATTACATCATTCATGACATGGTCAGTGACATCACTGATGACATCACTGATGACATCTCAAATGACATCACTGATGACATCACTGATGACATCTCATTTGACATTACTTATCACATCACTGATGACATCATTCATGTGATTATACGATGAACCTCTTCAGACTCTGATATAACCTTAGATACACTCAGTGTAAACAGACACTCACAGACTGTCACTCATCCATGGAGTTACTCACACACCTAGTCAGTCATGCAAAGAATCAATCACACCTCCATTTCCTCAACTATACAGTTATACACACCTTACTTATTCGAACATATACTAACACATATTTACTCTTTTATACAATCCCTGATACAAGTTCACAATGATCCATACAGCCACTCACACATTCACTGGCTCTTATGCACAGTAATTTATATATGTGAATTCTCACATGTACTGTGTTTTACATATGTACTTACTTTGACATGTAGCACTGAGATATCCATTCACTCACCAATACACTCGTACACAGTCAACCACCCATACAGCTGTTTCAACATGCAGTTTTGAACCCATAGATCTAGTGAATAAACTGTTCACACATGTATGCACAGAGTCACACACCTCCCAGCCACCCCCACACACACACTCACTCTCCCATACAAATACTTGGACAACCAATCAATAACCCATACAGTTACTCATATAGCTACTGATCAACACATGCAGCAGTTTGTAGAACAATAGATATAATGATGCACAAATTAAGACAGTTTAGTCACTAACCCATGCACTCAGTGAGACACATTTAATCACTCTCTCATACCGTCAGTCATGCACCTACTAAATCCTTCATTCAGACACTTATACATCCACTCATTCTTCAATATGTAAGACATATTTTAACTTTACAGAAACATACAAACACTGGATGATGTCATCAGTGATGTCATCAGTGATGTCACTGACCATGTCATGAATGATGTAATATGTGACATCATCAGCAGTGGATTGCGGGTGCGCGATATATAGTTAGCGCAACTAACTATATATGCGAATTTCAATGGTTTTGTGCGAGTAAATTAAGGTTTTGTAAATGCTAATTCCTAACTATATATGGTCTATAACCTATGGTTTTTTCAGTGAATATATATATATATATATATATATATATATATATATATATATATATATATATATATATATATGTATAGGCTCAAGGTGGCCCTAGGGCAGAGACTCACTCGAGCACTGACCACCATGGTTAAAGCACTTTCTCTGGGCAGATGGTCAATGCAACCTGACGCGTTTCGAAGCCAAGTGCTTTTTTCTCGAAGGTAATCTTCGTACGCTGCTTGAGACACACCCTCTTTTCAACTGATGACACGCCCTCTGATGGGCAATGGTTTCTGAGTCATGTAGTGTGCCTCATCTTTAAGCCCTGTATAGGTGCGTTTGAAGTGCAGTTCAAAGTCCTGGATGGACTTCTGTCCTCTGGTGCGTTTAAAATCCAAAGTCAGTGCTCCACTTGAGGTTAAGTGATTCCGAAACTCGTGGCGCCCTATCTTCGCGGGCTGGTGCAGTCTCTTGCGGCAAGGGCGGCCGCGTACTAAATGTGAAGGCTCAAGGTGCCCCTAGGGCAGAGACTCACTCGAGCACTGACCACCATGGTTAAAGCGCTTCCTCTGGGCAGATGGTCGATGCAACCTGACGAGTTTCGAAGCCAAGTGCTTCTTTCTCAAAGGTAATCTTCGAACGCTGCTTGAGACACACCCTCTTTTCAACTGATGACACGCCCTCTGATGGGCAATGGTTTCTGGGTCATGTAGTGTGCCTCATCTTTAAGCCCTGTATAGGTGCGTTTGAAGTGCAGTTCAAAGTCCTGGATGGACTTCTGTCCTCGGGTGCGTTTAAAATCCAAAGTCAGTGCTCCACTTGAGGTTAAGTGAATCCGAACCTCGTGGCGCCCTATCTTTGCGGGCTGGTGCAGTCCCTCGCGGCAAGGGCGGCTGCGTACTAAATGTGAAGGCTCCATGGTGGTCAGTGCTCGAGTGAGTCTCTGCCCTAGGGGCACCTTGAGCCTTTTTATATATATATATATATATATATATATATATATATATTACCTAATGTTGCGGTTGCCAGTAGGTAGTTATAGTTAGGATTATTTTGAATAGGGAAATTGCAAAATTCTATTGGGAATAACTTTAGCACCGGTTGAGGAATCTGCCTGAAAATTTCCGCTCCTTCCCTGAAAGTTTGGGGGAGATTCGTCAAGCGGGGGCAGAGATAAAAGGGGGCTCCCAAAACATGTTTTCCCCATGTTAATTTCCATAGGGCGGTCGAACTCACTTTTAGCCCGAACGGCTGAATGGATTTCCACCAAACTTGGCAAAATTGTAGGGACTGGTAGACCGAGGTGCCTTTGCTATGTCTCAAGATATGTGCTCCAGTGGATTTTGAGTAATTTAGGTTCAAAAATATGTATATATATCTATAAGCGCGCCCCGGTACGCGCACCGGGGCGCGAACCAGCGCGCTACGCGAGTTCGCGCGCGGAAAGCTGATTGGCTCTCGGGTGTTTGTCAACATTCCAAACATTCCAAAACCATGAAATCGAAATGCAAACAACTTGAAAGATCTTGGAGAAAGACATATTCCTTAAACGATAAACAAACCTATCGTTCTGCTCTTAGGCAATACCATCTAGCCTGCAGAAAGACGAAAGCTGCCTTTGTCCTGGAGTCTATAAACAATGCCTCCAATCGGCCGAAAGTTCTATTCTCCACGGTGAAAAAGCTAGCAGGCTCAAACACTTCCCCTACTCCTCCGGCACTGGGAGAGACCCAATGCAATGACATCACAGACTTTTTCATTTCCAAAGTAGACAAGATCTACGACTCACTTTCTACAGCTCATTGCAACTCATCCCCTGACCCGTCCATCCTGGACACACCTGATTCCCCTCCTCTAACGCCACAAATTTCAGAATGGCCCCAGCTCCAGCAAAACTCGCTCCGTGATTGCATGGCCAAGGTCAACTCAGGCTCTCCCCTTGACCCAATCCCCATCCACACTCTCCGTCAACTTTCCCCCGACCTACTTCTAATTATTCAAGACCTCCTTAACTCGTCTTTACGAGAATCCATAGTCCCGGAGGAATGGAAAAGAGCTATGGTGATTCCTCTTTTAAAAAAACCTGGCGCCGACCCTGAAACGTATTCTAACTACCGCCCCATTTCCCTGCTGCCTATATTTTCAAAAATTTTGGAAAGACATGTCAATACCCACCTTACCTCCCATATCCAGGCAACAGGCTTCCTACATTCATCCCAATCTGGGTTCCGTACCCACTTTTCCACAGAAACCACTCTTTTAGGAGTCACTGAGAACTTACGTCTCCGCCTCGATCAGGGTGAAACCTCGGCGCTTATTCTTTTAGATTTAAGCGCCGCATTCGACATGGTTTCGCACCCTGTCCTTCTGAAGGCATTGGAGGCGGCCGGAGTCACCGGACCAGCACTGGCCTGGCTCTCCTCCTACCTCAGTGATCGTTCTTTCCAAGTCTTTTCTTCCAATTCTGCCTCTTCTGTGCGTTCGTCTGCGCATGGGGTGCCCCAGGGGTCTTCACTTAGCCCAATGCTATTTAACATCTACGTGAGACCCCTGGCCACCATCGTGGAAGACTCTGGCCTTTCCCTTTACTCATACGCAGACGATACCCATAAAAGGGCCCCGCGGGGCAAAAAATAATTTTTTTTTCAATTTGCGTTGGGGGAGCGCCCGGTACTGCTTATCTCCAGGCTATTGTCCAACCCTACACCCCCTCCCGCCCTCTTAGATCCTCTTCTCAAGGGAATTTCCAAACTCCTCGTTTCAAATTGGCAAGAATTGGCGGACGATCTTTCGCCTGCCTTGCCCCTAAGCTATGGAATGCTCTTCCGGCTCCACTGAAACTTGAGCCTTCCCTGGTCAAATTTCGAAAAAAGCTTAAAACCCTGCTCTTCCCTCAGTGATAACCCTCTAACCCCATGACCACTGCCTTCAGTCTTGCGCCGGGAGACCCCATGTGGGTAGCTGCGCGCACTATAAATTTAAAATACAATACAATACAATACAATACAATACAGTCCGGAGCGGCCGCCATCTTGTGTCTCGGTAGGATCGAGACACAAGAGGTGGCAAAAACAAAGGGGGAAATGACCATAAGGGGGCAGAGTAGATTCCCCCCTGACCCCTTAGGTTTGATGTGGGGGCCATAAAAGGGTCCCGCGGGGCAAAAAAAAAAAAAAAGTTTCAATTTGCGTTGGGGGAGCGCCCGGTACGCGCACCGGGGAGCGGACCGGGGAGCGTACCATGGGGAAAAAAGAATGACAGAGTTTTAAAAAAATGTAACTTTTTTTTATAAATTGGAGGTAGTTCTAAAAAGAACTGTTTTTTTCTTCTTTTTGTTGTTTTATATTTTTTTTATTTTTTTGAACATTTTGTACTTTTTTTGGTTTTTATGAACTATTTTATATTTTTTTTGTTATTTTTATGGGGAGAAACAAAAAACAGGGAATTGAAAACGGCTCAACTGGAGCAAAAAAAAATCAGGAAAAAATTATGGTTTTTTGGGGCAATTGTGGTTGTCACCAGCACGGTTGATGAGCTTTATGCTTTGCTCACCATAGGTGATGGTTTTACCACAAAAAATACAAGTGATCTTGTATTGCCAAAACTGTCGTTGTATGTTTGGGACTATCTCCCTTGTCTCTGGTCCCGATGGAGTGGGTTGCTTTCTTTTGGAGGTGCTGGGTGAAGATTGGGGAGGGCTACTGGCCAGTTCTCTCACCTCTGCCGCAGCATAGTTGTTAGGGTGCTTGTGTTGCATATGGCGAATCATGGTTTTATTGCCAAATGAGTATTTCTTGTTCGGGTTCCCCCTTGAAAGTTGAGTCCCACAGATTAGGCAAGTAACCCTTGGCGCATTCACTTTTTTTTGGTCCTTTGGGATGGAAAAAAACTCCCATACAATGTGCTGCTTTGGCCTATATGGGGTATTATCTTCTGGCAGGAATGTTCTCCTCCCCTCCTCCACCTACTCCTCCTCCTACTCCTCCTCTTCTTCATCTCCACCACTGTGGTGTTGTGGTGGTCCTCTTGAGGTGATGGTGGTGGTGGTGGTGGCTGAGATGCTCCTGCTGCTGCTGCTACTGAAGCCATTTTTCAGTCCAAAAAGGTACAGAGAGGTCTTTCAACAGGTCTTCTTCTCTCAAAGTACAAAGTGAGAATGAGGAAAAAAGGTGGGGGCTTTCATCATTAGGAAAAAAAAACTGTCCTGAACCAATGAAAAGTGTTATTTTTAGGTCACATGACCAGACGAGCTTACGCTGCGTAAACGCGTTGGATGCTTACGTTACACGATCGTATGCGCTCGAGTGCTTCCGGGTGCGCTTACGCCGTGTGTATTACGCGGACGCGGCTACGCGATACGTCACGATAATGTTTTCGTTCGCGGCAAAAGCGCTAACGGGACGCTCACCGGTACGCGCCCTGGGGCACGCAGAAAGACAGCGCTTACTGGTGCGCTCACCGGGACGCGCACCGGGAGCGCTCCAAGGCAAAAAAATAAAAAAGATTAAAAAAACATGAACAATATACATAAAAAAAATAGTATTACATAAATATACAATATAGGATTCATGATAAAAAATATTACATTTCATAGCTATAGAAATTTGCTATTAAAAAACCTTTGAAATTCACTGAAAAAACCAAAGGTTTCACACCAGTTATAGTTAGGAATTAGCATTTAAAAAACCTATTAAATTCACTGAAAAAAACCATAGGTTTCACACCAGCTATAGTTAGCTGGAAATTTTACTGACATAAAACCATTGAAATTCCCACGTTATAGTTAGTTGGACTCACTATAACTTGAGCGCCTGCAATGCACTGCTGATGACGTCACATATTACATCACTCATGACATGGTCAGTGACATCACTCATGACATCACTGATGACACCATCCTTGTGACAGACAGACAGACCTCCTTTCAGTGTAATGTAACCGTTGAAACACATATTCAAAAATAGAAACTAACATTTTCAAAAAAATGGAGATACCCATACCAGTGACAACCAATTCAGTAATTCCACCATCTATATACACATTCACTCATTCAGCAACAGTTCTATATAGTCACTCATACATATACTCACTCATCATATGTAGTGATACACATATACATCCTGTTACACACCGACAGTCATCCAAAAGTTACTCACACACATACTCACACATGCAAATAAACTATTGAACATCCATTTATTTGCATATACAACTATACACACACTAGCACATTACTTCTAAGGAAACTTACACATACTTACTCTCTTAAACAATCACTTACAGAAACACATACTTATTTAAACAGGAACTCTTTCAATCTCTCACTCTCACATATACTCACTTATATACATCAATACTCACATATACTAGATTAAAACATATGTAGTTACTCATATAGACACTAGTGAGGCAGGCATTCACTCACTAACACACACATATACACACTCATCCACCCATACAGTCCTGCACATATGCTGTCTTCAAAACACATACAAACAGTGAGTCAGTCACCAACCCATGCAGCCACTTATACACAAAGTGAAACACTGATACATATATTTAAATATTTAAAAATTACTCGCTAATATATGTATTCACTAAGATACACTTTATAACCCAGTTAACCAATCAAATTTTTTTTTAAAACATCCATTTAGACACTTATTTAAAAATGTATTCTTCCATCGACCTTTACAAAAACATATATAAAACATATTTATTTTTCAGAAAGACACACATTCACTGGATGGTGTCATCAGTGATGTCATGAGTGATGTCACTGACCATGTCATGAATGATGTAATATGTGACGTCATCAGCAGTGCATTGCAGGCACGCAAGTTATAGTGAGTCCAACTAACTATAACGTGGGAATTTCAATGGTTTTATGTCAGTAAAATTTCCAGCTAACTATAACTGGTGTGAAACCTATGTTTTTTTTCTGTGAATTTAACAGGTTTTTAAAATGGTAAATCCTAACTATAACTGGTGTGAAACCTATGGTTTTTTCAGCAGTGATGTCACTGACCATGTCATGAGTGATGTAATATGTGACGTCATCAGCAGTGCATTGCAGGCGCGCAAGTTATAGTGAGTCCAACTAACTATAACGTGGGAATTTCAATGGTTTTATGTCAGTAAAATTTCCAGCTAACTATAACTGGTGTGAAACCTATGGTTTTGTCAGTGAATATATATATGTATATATGTATATATATATATATATATATATATATATATATATATATATATATATATATATATATATATATATTCAATGAAAAAACCATTGGTTTTAGGCCATATATAGCTAGGGATTTGCATTTAGAAAACCTTATTTTACTCGCATAAAACCATTGAAATTCCATATATAGTTATATGCGCTAACTATATATCGCGCACCCGCAATCCACTGCTGATGATGTCACATATTACATCATTCATGACATGGTTAGTGACATCACTGATGACATCACTGATGACATCTCAAATGACATCACTGATGACATCACTGATGACAACATCCAGTGACTGTATGTTTCTGTAAAGTTAAAATATGTTTTACATATTGAAGAATGAGTGGATATATAAGTGTCTGGATGAAGGATTTACTAGGTGCATGACTGACTGATTGAGTGAGTGATTAAATGTGTCTCACTGAGTGCATGGGTTAGTGACTAAACTGTTTTAATTTGTGCATCATTATATCTGTTGTTCTACAAACTGCTGCATATGTTGATCAGTAGCTATATGAGTAACTGTATGGGTTATTGATTGGTTGTCCAAGTATTTGTATGGGAAACTGAGTGTGTGTGTATGGGTGGCTGGGAGGTGTGTGACTCTGTACATAGATGTGTGAGTAGTTGATTCACTATATGTATAGATTCAAAAGTGCATGTGGAAACAGCTGTATGGGCGGTTGACTGTGCATGAGTGTATTAGTGAGTGAATGGATATCTCAGTGCTACATGTCAAATTAAGTACATATGTAAAACACAGTACATGTGAGAGTTGACATCTATAAATAACTGTGCATAAGAGCCAGTGAATGTGTGAGTGGCTGTATGGATCATTGTGAACATGTATCAGAGATTGTATAAGACAGTAAAGTAAATATGTGTTAGTATATGTTTGAATAAGTAAGGTGTGTATAACTGTATAGTTGAGAAAATGGAGGTGTGATTGATTTTTGGCATAACTGACTAGGTGTGTGAGTAACTCCATGGATGAGTGACAGTCTGTGACTGTCTGTTTACACTGATTGTATCTAAGGTTATATTAGAGTCTGAAGAGGTTCATGGTATTATCACATGAATGATATCATCAGTGATGTGATCAGTCATGTCAAATGAGATGTTATCAGTGATGTCATCAGTGATGTCATTTGAGATGTCATCAGTGATGTCATTTGAGATGTCATCAGTGATGTCATCAGTGATGTCACTAACCATGTCATGAATGATGTAATATGTGACATCATCAGCAGTGGATTGCGGGTGCGCGATATATAGTTAGCGCATATAACTATATATGGAATTTCAATGGTTTTATGCGAGTAAAATAAGGTTTTCTAAATGCAAATCCCTAACTATATATGGCCTAAAACCAATGGTTTTTTCATTGAATTTTCAAGGTTTTGTAAATGCAAATTCCTAACTATATATGGACTATAACCTATGGTTTTTTCTGTGAATTTCAATGGTTTTTTAATAGCAAATATCAAAAGCTGTCAAATGTCAAGTACGTGATAGGTAAAAACGTTTTCGTGTTTATGCACGCTGATGTGCTTTGAACGCTGCCCCCCCCCCCCACTCCCCTCTTTTCTCTTAGTAGTACTCTCTCTTTGCAGATAGTGAACGGTAGTTAACTCAGACCTTTACCCCTGTTGTAATCCGTCGTACCTGCTTGTCTCTCCATTTGATTAATTATTATCCAAGCATTTACTGTTTTACAATTGGTTCTCTTTGGATCATTCTCTATTTACAAACAAGCACAAAGTCGCAATACTCTGTTTAGTCTTTGCAGATAGTGAAAAATCATGTAAAAAAATAAAAGTAATCGAGCAAAATCAGTAGACCACTAATTCGATCTCTTTTTAACCTCGGTAAAATACAAACATTAGGAATAACCCTTCATGAGAAATACGAAAATAGTGAAATGAATTGAGCTCCACACCATGAGGGCTGCAAAACAGCTCGACTCCGCCACCCACACCGCCCAAAATAACGGCAAACCCTATGCAAATTTTATAAATATACACAACACACCACCAAAGAAACAGAGTAAAACATTTTATTAAATAACTATTTACATAACTATTTTATACTTTTTATTGCCCGATCCGGCTAGCTCAATCGATCGAGCATGAAAGTCATGCACTGATAACAAGCATTGAGAGTTTGTAGAACGATGGCTTCAGATTTTCCACATACGGTGTAGTGGCGCGAACTGGCAGGGGGCGTTTGGATTCTACCCCTTCTCCAAATAAGATTTTCATACGTGAATGTTCGTTCATGCTTTTTGTCCCTGAGTTGCTTCCATGTCACTGCCTTACATAAATGGCATAAGTCCTGGTTGTTGAGTGCCATACTTCAGAGTTCTAAGCAGCTCTTGTAACACTGTTTAAACCTTATTTGCACCTGCTGCAGCTTCACTATTCAAAGTAAGTGGGGTCCATTTGTGGACCTGACTGCATTGGAAAACAATGTGATACGGTGCCTCCCTAAACCGCTTGACGGAGGCCCCC
This sequence comes from Lissotriton vulgaris, assembly GCF_964263255.1. Classification (NCBI taxonomy): domain Eukaryota; kingdom Metazoa; phylum Chordata; class Amphibia; order Caudata; family Salamandridae; genus Lissotriton; species Lissotriton vulgaris. Next base: position 1,916,545,876 of record NC_141691.1, read on the forward strand.
GAGGGGCGGTGAGATGGCGCGGACTGAGAGGGGGCGCTTGGCTCCTGCCCCCTCCCCAAGTCGTGTTGCCCTGGTGAGGCCTGAGATCGCCCCCGGCATAGGCGGCCGGCTCCCGTGGTCCGGCGGAATTTTTTCCCTTTTGAAGAATCTTTCATTCTGGACCTTGTCCCACAATCCGTTTCACCTGAAGACACGCTGTCGTAGGGCGCCCCTTTACCGTTTTAGTTGCCATTCCGCCCGCTTTTGGTACTCTGTGCCTCTTCCGCCATTCAGCTGTTTACCGCTCGCTCTTGCGACTACAACGTCTCGCTCACCATGTAGTTGAGTTGCTCCCGCTCTTAAGATTTGACCGAACTTTTTGGACTGCTGAAAGCGGTGGAATTCCGACCGCTGGTTGGTGGAGACATTTTGACTATATTCTGCACCTGCATTGTCGCGTAATGCGTCATATGACGCGACGCGTTAGCGCACCCGGAAGTGCTCCGGTGCGCAAGGCGCAGCTTCCCGGAAACGATCCAGAGCGCGCCGCGCAGCGCGTAACGTAAGCATAACAGGTCATGTGACTTGTTAATTAAACTTTTCATTGGTTCATTTTACTTTTCTTTTCCTAATTATGTAAGACTAGGTCATGTGACCTAAAAATAACACTTTTCATTGGATTAAAACATTTTTTTCCCCAAACGATGAAAGCCCCACCTTGTTTCTGGATGTTTCAGACTGAAGCTGGCGTCACCATGAGAGCACCACCATCTCGTAGCTCCATCGTGGCCATTCCGCAAGCAATCATGGCAGCCGCTCCCCACCGGAAGCCTGCGGGAGTCGAGGGCCCCCAAGACTTTTGTACAATCTTCAAGGCTGAGGGGACGCTTTCGAGAATGGAACCCAAGCCCTGGCAGACAAGCGTCCGAGTTCCAAGGTGTCCCAGGGCCATTTTACTGGACCAGGCCCAAATCCGAAGAGCCGGCCGCCATTTTAAGAGTCCTGTGGCAGCCGCCTACCGCTGCACCGCAAGAGTGGGAGCAACTCAACTACATGGTGAGCGAGACGCTGTAGCCGTAAGAGCGGGCGCTAAACAGCTGAATGGCGGAAAAGGCACAGTGTAGCAAAAGCGGGCGGAATGGCGACTGAAACGATAAAGGGGCGCCCCACTACAGCAGACAAGCCTCCGCCATGTGCTTCAAAACTGCATATGTATCTCGTGATATCAAGGTTGGGCAACCAGTACAGAACAAGCAGTTACGAGTCCCATTTACACCGGCGCCATTTTGGGCGCGGCCGGGCAGGTCCAGGATCTACTGAAACATAAAAAATGAGGCTGACGTCTCTGAAGCAGTTGACGAACAGCAGGACATAGCAAATAAACATGAACTCTCTAAAGCTGTTAACTCACTGCAGAACAAAACAAGTGAACCTGAAACCTCTGGAATAATTGTCGCTCAAAAGAACAACACACAAAACTCTGTAAAGCCTGAAGAAAAAAAAACAGAAGGGCACTGTAGTTTCAGACACACTTAACACTAATGACTAAACAAATATATCGTCTGTTTATAAAGCAGTTATCATCTTGACAGAATTGACAAAGAAGTGTACAGACACCAATGCATCAGCATTCTCGGAGATAACATCTTAAGGAACAAAGAAAGACCTGTTCACTCTTGACACCCCAGGTGCTGTGTATATTGCACTATAGTGCTGCATCGAGAAAACGGGCAACCCTATTGATGTGGATTTTTCATTATTGATTATTGTAAAGAAATGTCGACTCCCCCCTTTAGCAGATTAGCTAAATGTTTGCGTAATTTAGGCATAAAAGTTATATTATTGTTGTTGTTGTTGTTATCGTTATAGTTCTGGTTAATTTCAAAAAATGGTTAAATATATTTACAGTTTTTGTTGCGTTCGTTATATTTAAATATTAATAAAGTTTTAAAATGTAACTGTCTTGGAGTACTATATTTTTTTAAAAAATCGGGTGAATGGCTGAAACCTGGCTACATGCGGACTCATACCCTGACATTTTGGCCGCAATACCCCCGGGCTACTATATCCTTCATTCCAACAGGACCTCTGGCAGACCGGGTGGGGGAGTTGCTGCCATTATTCGCTCCAATTTGCAATTCACCTCTTCTTTAATCACTCCTATATTGAACTCCGACATTCTTTTGCTGAAATTTTCTTCTCCTAAACATTCCTTTATTTGTGTCTTAGTGTATCGCCCACCTGCCAACATGCCTTCTTTTCCATCTCTGTTCAGTGATCTCATTTCGCAACTTACCATTAACTCTTCTAGGATCCTGATCATTGGTGACTTTAACTATTGGCCATCCGACCCTTCTGAATCTTCTGTGTCACTTGACTTCTCTGGCTTTCTATCCGGCCTTAATCTTTCTCAACATATTTCTGTTCCGACTCACAATAAGGGCCACACCCTGGATCAGGTGTGGACCACCAACTTGGATATTTCCTCTCCCATGGTGTACCCCTGTACCTGGTCCGATCACTTTTTTATTTCCTTTACCCTACAAATCATTGCACCCACCCGCCCCCCTCCAACTCTTAATTTTTCCGCTCGTAACTGGAAGCACGCCGATATCCCTTTGTTCCATTCGACCCTTGCTTCCACTCTGCCCCCTAGTCACTCTGATCTGGACTCCCAAGCTGCCGCAATGGACCAATGGTTGTCTCATGCCAGTGACGCAGTCGCTCCTGTTAAATCCATCAAATCGAAGCGACCCCACGACGCTCAGCGCTGGTTCACTGATTCACTCAAGGCCAGCAAACTCCTTCTTCGCCAGGCTGAGCGCCGTTGGAGGCGTAATTATGATCCTTCACTTAAGTCTGCCTACACTGACTTACTTAAATCCTATAAAACATCTATCATCCTGGCCAAATCTGCTTATTTTTCTCAAAAAGTAATTAACTCTGCTTCCAAAACCAAAGAAATTTTCTCAATTGTCGCTGAACTTTCCCTACCTGACCGCGTCACACCCCAGCCCCAGCCATCACAAGCTTTGTGCGACTCCCTCAACTCTTTTTTTATTGATAAAATTATTACAATTAAAAACAATATTCCCCCTACCACTACGTCTCACATCAGTGCCCTTCCTCCGTCGAATCCTCACTCCCTGAATGTTTTTCCCCCGATTTCTTTAGACACCTTCTGCTCTCTTCTCTCGGCTGTGGGCTCAGGCTCTCCCAAGGATTGCTGTCCCCCCCAAATCCTCAGAGATGCCTTTATGGCATGCCCCGACCCTCCTCTGGACCTTTTAAACCGCTCTCTTTCCATAGGCTCTGTCCCTAATGCTTTCAAAAGCGCTGTGGTGGTACCTATCTTAAAAAAACCCGGTTCCGATCCTGCGGTACTGGGTAATTACCGACCTATTTCCCTTCTCCCATACCTCGGGAAGGTCTTGGAAACCTATGTCACCCGCTGCCTTAGCTCTTTCATCGAGGAGACTCATTTCCTCGATGACCAGCAGGCAGGTTTCAGACCTTCCCACTCTACGGAGGCAGTGGTGACAGCGGTCATGGACACGCTGAGACAGGGGGCGGATAAGAACTTGGCCCAGGCCCTGGTATTACTTGATCTCTCGGCTGCTTTCGACACGGTCGACCACGACATTTTGGTCGACCGTGTCAGAAATGCTGGGATCTCGGGCCTGGCCCTGTCTTGGATTGTGTCCTTTCTCCAACTCCGGTCTCAATCTGTTCATCTATCCTCCTTTTCTGCTCCTTCCACTTCACTTTCCTGTGGTGTCCCCCAGGGTTCTGCGTTGTCCCCCCTTCTCTTCAATCTTTATATGCAGCCTCTTTTGGTTTCCCTCCGTCACTCTTCTGTTACCACTTTTAATTATGCAGACGATCTGCAACTTATCTTTCCTATTGACTCTTCCCCTCTCTCCTGCTCTAATTTCCAATCCACCATGCTTTCCATCTACGAGTGGATGAACTTCAGTCAGCTGAAGCTCAATCCTAGTAAGACAGAGCTGGTCCTGATCGGTGGGCCCCTTCATCCTTGGACTCCCAACTTTTGGCCGCCTGCCCTCGGCCCTTCCCCTTGCCCAGTAGACTCCGTGAAGAGTTTAGGTGTGGTCATCTCCAGTGATCTCTCGATGCGACCGCACATTAATGCTGTCACCTCGGCCTGCTTCTTTCATCTCCGCAGGATCGGGAAGATCCGAAGGTACCTGTCTCCAGAGGCTCTTATACTTGTCATCTTGGCCCTGGTTACCTCACGTTTAGACTACGCCAACTGTCTATACGTGGGGATTCCAGCTTACCACCTTCATCGCCTTCAACTGGTGCAAAATCAGGCTGCTAGATTAATCTTCCAGCAACCAAAACATCAACATGTCACCCCACTGTTAAAAACCTTGCACTGGCTTCCGGTTGCGCAACGATGCATTTTCAAGCTTGGTTGCACCGTCTTCAAATCTCTTTTCTTTTCTGCCCCTGCTTTTATTTCTTCCTGTCTCCATTCTTACACTCCTTCCCGACACCTCAGATCCTCTGCTCACAATCTGCTGGTTATTCCAAGGTTTCGTCGTAAGAAGCACGGTGGTGCTCGTTTCTCCTTCCTTGCCCCTTTCACTTGGAATTCCTTCCCTCTCCCTATCCGGCTCACTCCTGACTACCCCACTTTTCGCAAATCTCTAAAAACTTATCTGTTTCGCCTTGCTCACGGTTAGCTGTTCACACCCCCCGTGCTACACTCCTGTTGTCTTGGAGCGCCAAGAAACCAATTGGTGTATGAGCGCGGTATTAAAATTTTTGTAACATAACATAACATAACATAACATGGGGCCTTGAATCGGGTTATTGTCATGTGTGGGCTTTGCAAGTGTACTGCTACAAGATCGGACATTTCAAACTCAAATGCACGTTCTTTTTCTTACCTTTCCGAAGCATGGAGCGCAATAGCAGGCAGAGAAAGGGTGATGCACGTGTTAAACACTGCCTGGCCTGCAAATTGCTGGCAGTGCCCCCCCGCCCGCTCCTGAAAGAGGGCACACACACACCGCCGCCCCGAGTACTTCACAAATCTTTAAAAGACCATGCGCTTGTTCAATGGGAAGTGGATAACATGGCTAAGAGCATTTGCTGACTAATGCATGAATATCGCTGACTTTTCAGCGATATTCATGCATTGCGGCCGTTTTTTATCGCATTTGCGATAAACCTTGCTAATAGCAAGGTTTATGTGCGATAAAATTCGCCGAAGTGCGGCGATAATTATTGTCTCTAAACAAGTTAGAGACAAAAATTACCGCTAGTTGTTGGAAATATGCCCCCGGGTTTTTCCTTGCAGGAATCGGGAAGCGAAAGACTAGCACTGAAATCAGTAGTCTCACACCTGAATCGGGAGGGTTGGCATGTCTGGATACTCTACAGCTGGGGCCATAAACTACATCCGCAGGGCTAGGTGATAGCCTAGGTCCGGCCTGGACAATCGGACACAGAGGAAGAGGAGTGTCAGAGGGTGCGGTAGTGAATAGGGTGAAAGGGAGGTGTCGAGCGGGCACAGGGTGTGATTCTCAGAGAAGAGCAGCGCAGATGGGGGAAGTATATGGCCCATGCATGAGAGAGAGAGCGGGGGTGACCATTGCGTGGGGGAGATGCGTGCGAGGGTGGGGAGCCATGCTGAGAATCGGCGGCGTGCAGAGAGTGGCCCTGGTCAAGGCATCTAAAATGGCTGCCGTGCACGCCAAAATTGTGGCATTGGACAAAAACGCAAGATGGCGCAGACAATGTTTATCAATAAGGATTCATTTATAACAAAATATTTACTCGCAGTGACAAAATGGTGTTCAACACTTCCTGATTTCCATCGAATCGAACGTTAACAAACGTCACGCAGCAAAAAAAAAAAAAAAAAAAGCTCACGCACAGAGCAGTTTTTAGCCATGTTATCCAATGGAAGGTGGATAACATGGCTAAGAGCATTTGCTGGATAATGCATGAATATCGCTGACTTTTCAAAGATATTCATGCATTGTGGCCGATGTGCGGCGATAATTTTTGTCTCTAAACAATTAAAACGAAGCAAAAAATGGCGAATTCCCGTTTCGCTACCAGTTTGCGGCCCAGTTCGCGGCCCGTGAAGCGCTTCTACCGTGAAAAATCATTTTTTTTTTATTTTCCCCACGGGACCCTTTAATAACCCCAACAACATTCCTAGGGGGTCAAGAGGGGTATACCTTGCCCCCTTTCAATAAATTCCCCCTTCGTTTTTCACCTCTTCTTCTCTCTCGATCCTACCGAGAGATAAGATGGCGGCCGCTCCGGACTATTCAGAATGTTGACAGACACCGGAGAGCCAATCAGCTTTCTGTTATCCAATGGAAGGTGGATAACATGGCTAAGAGCATTTGCTGGATAATGCATGAATATCGCTGACTTTTCAACGATATTCATGCATTGTGGCCGATGTGCGGCGATAATTTTTGTCTCTAAACAATTAAAACGAAGCACAAAATGGCGAATTCCCGTTTCGCTACCAGTTTGCGGCCCAGTTCGCGGCCCGGGAAACGCTTCTACCGTGAAAAATAATTTTTTTTTTATTTTCCCCACGGGACCCTTTAATAACCCCAACAACAATCCTAGGGGGTCAAGAGGGGTATACCTTGCACCCTTTCAATAAATTCCCCCTTCGTTTTTCACCTCTTCTCTCTCGATCCTACCGAGAGATAAGATGGCGGCCGCTCCGGACTGTTTAGAATGTTGACAGACACCGGAGAGCCAATCAGCTTTCTGCGCGCAAAGTTCCGTTTCGCGAAAAGTAAGCGGACCGGATCGCTGCCCGGAGCGCTGTTACAGATATATATCTTGTTTTGAACGTTAATTTCTCAAAAACTACTGGAGCACATATATTGAGACCTAGCAAAGGCACATCGGGCTAACAGTCCCTACAATTTTGCCAAGTTTCGTGCAAATCCATTCAGCCGTTCGAGCTAAAAGTGAGTCCAACCGCCCTATGGAAAAATGAATGGGAAAAACGCGTTTTGGGACCCCCCTTTTTTCTCAGCCCCCCCTTGACGAAACTCCACCAAATTTTCAGGGGCTGCTCAGAAACAAAATGTGCCATTTTCCTGAAAATTTCAGCCGATTCCGTCCTCAAACGCCAAAGTTATTAGACATAGAATTTTCAAAAATCCGATAGGGAAAAAATCCTAACTATATATACCTACTGGCGATAGCCAGTAGGTAATATATATATATATATATATATACTAGCAGCCCGCCCCAGCGTTGCCTGGGGCAGAAGTTGGCTGGGGGCAGCATTTCAGGTTTGCATGCACTCCCGCCCCGGCACCCGCCCGCCACAACATTGTCTGTGTCCCGGACAATATCGTGGCGGGCGGGGTCCGGGGCGGGAGTGCACGCAAGCCTGAAAAGCTGCCCCCAGACCCTGAGCCTTACCGCAGTGGTTCCAGGCCAACCTCCCGCACCGGCTCCCTCCTGTACCGTGTTCCTGAAATGCTGCCCCCAGACCCTGAGCCTTACCGACCCTGAGCCTTACCGCAGTTGTTCCGGGCCAACCTCCCGCACCGGCTCCCTCCCGTCCCGTGTCCCTGAAATGCTTCCCCCAGACCCTGAGCCTTACCACAGTTGTTCCGGGCCAACCTCCTGCACCGGCTCCCTCCCATCCCGTGTCCCAGAGCCTTACCTGAGCCGCAAGCTCCTCCCCAAGCTCCTCACTTCACCGCCGCTCCTCCTCATCATCACCTATGTTGCGCCCAGCGCTACGTCGTGGCCGTCAGCGTCGCGGCCGACGCTATTTTCAGGGCACTACTTTTTTTTTAAGTTATATTTTTAAATTTACGTTTTTATTTTTATTTTCTATAGGCTATGTCCATCTGAACACTCTGAGGATTACAACAATGTATTGGGTGTGTGGAATGGCGCTGTGGTTCCCGAGTTTACCTTGCCAAAAGGTTTGTGTTCTCTCTTTATAATAGTAGTATAGAGATATCTATATATATATATATATATATATATATATATATATATATATATATATATATATATATTTATTTATTTATTTATTTATTTATGTGCTTGTATAGCACCTGAATAGACCCCCAAAAGGGTATCTCCGCGCTTTAGCCAGTGGAGGAGACTATACTGTGCCGAATCGTTTCAGTAGCTGGAGCATGTGGAAAATTAACTGCTAGTAAAAAGATGAGTCTTGAGGGTTTTACGAAAGAGAAGATGATTAGTGATGAGTTTTAATGTTGGAGGGAGGGAGTTCCAGAGAACAGGTCCAGTGTGTGCCAGGGCACGGCCTCCCTGACGAGACTTTCTTATTTTAGGGACCTGTAATAGATGGAGGTTGCTGGATCGTAAAGAACGGCCTGGGATGTAGGGTTGAAAGGCTTTAGTAAGATATTTGGGGGCCCTTTCCTATCAAACATTTATGAATAGTACACAAAATTTTGAACTTTGTGCGTTGCCGCACAGGCAACCAGTGGAGTTTAGCCAGTAGAGGTTGGGAGGGGGTCCTAGATGGAACATTAAGGACTAACCTCGCCGCTGTGTTTTGGACTACTTGCATTTTGTTCATTTGGCCTTCATTAGTTGACAAAAGAAGGCCATTGCAGTAGTCCAATCTACTGATCACTAGTGCCTGGACTAGAGTCTTCCTGTGATTGTCAGGTAGATAAGGGAACACCCTTTTCAGTAGTCCAATGGTCCTAAAACATGTGCCAGCGACTTGATTGACATGATGTTTGAATGTCAGGGCTTGATCGAACAGTACTCCTAAATTTTTAACAGTCTGCTTTGGAATTGGAGCTGGTCCTAGTTCTACGGGCCACCACTCATCCGACCACAATGTCACCGCCTCCCCAAACAGTAAGACTTCTGTTTTGCCCACATTGCATTGTAAGCAATTCTCCGCCATCCATTTTGACACTGCCCTCATTCCTTCTGAAAAAGATTTTTGTAGAGCAAGGGTGAAGGTTTTAAAAGGGAACAGAAGTTGGGTGTCATCGGCGTAGGACACCGGGGTAAACCCAAAAGACCTCACCAAGTCGGCCAGGGGGGCCACATACACATTAAATAATGTGGGGCTTAGGCATGAGCCCTGTGGCACACCCCTGGTGAGCTCCCTAGAGATGGATTTATGGGAGCCCAGCCTGACTTCTTGAGAGCGACAGGAAAGGAAGCTTTCCATCCAGGACAGAGCTACTCCTCCCAGCCCTACATCCCTCAGACGGCGAGAAGCACTTCATGAGACACCGTATCGAAGGCAGCGGATAAATCCAACAACACCAGAATCATAGACCCCCCACCATCCAGTGTCATCCTGATGTTGTTGGACACTGCAAGTAGGGCCGATTCAGTGCTGTGATTTGGCCTGAAGCCAGATTGTGAAGGGTCCAGGCCTTCCGCTGCCTCGATATGGTTAGATAAATGGATGTTTACGTGCTTCTCTGTCATCTTACCGATGTAGGGTAGGAGGGAAATGGGCCGGAGGTTAGAAAGAGCCGTCCAGGGGGAGGTAGCCTTCTTCCTAATAGGGTTTACAACCGCAATCTTCCACTCCCTAGGGACTTGTCCCTTTGCCAGTGAAGTATTCATTACTGACTGAATGGAGGGTCCCAGGATGGAAATCAGAGGGGGCACCATTTTTGCAGGAAGGAGATCATTGGGAGAGCCGGTTTTCATGTGGTTGATGAGGAGTGGGAGATCTAAGTCGCTAACTGGTGGAATGGTAAGGAAAGAATTTTTATTCTGTATAAATGGATCATGTGGAGGAGGAGACAGAGTTCCTACGTTTTGAGAGGCCACAATTTTGTTGTAGATAAGATTAATTTTGTCCTCAAAGAACCTGGAAATCTCATCACAGAGTGTTTGTGAGGCATCATCAGGGCTCTCACTGGCTATGGGTTTTACAAAGCTTTGCAAGATTTTAAATAATTCCCTCGGACTGTTACCTGCCTCAGCAAGTTGAAGGGAGAGATTATTTTTCCTTGCCAGTTTTATATTTTTATAATAAATTGACTGAGCCTCTAGAAAAATTTCCCTTTCCTTTCCATTTTTGGATTTCCTCCATGTTTTTTCTAGCCGTCTACATTTCTGTTTTTCTTTCCTAAGATCTAAGGTATACCATTTTTCTTGTTTAGTGGGAGGATACTGCTTGTGAAGTTTTAAGGGTGCCAAAGTGTCAATGGCTGATTTAAGAGAATTATTAAATTTTTCTAGTGCTAAATCAGCTGAATCTTCATCTGCGAATACAGGTTGTTGCCAATAATCACGCAAGTTTGTTTCAGATATTTTGTGCCATTGGCGACGAAAGATTGGCGGGGGTGGTATCCTGTACTGTCGTTTGGTTGGTCCGACCAAATAGAACTCAATCAAAAAATGGTCTGCCCAATGGACTTCCTTAGCGGGCAGGCATCTAATTCTATTACAATTGGAGAATATGGAATCCAAAGTATGACCACCTATGTGTGTGGCACCACTATTCATTGCTTTTAGTTCAAGATTGGACAGGTCCGCTATTAACTGAATTGTTTCTGGATGTACGGGATTATATGTATATTAAAATCCCCAAGGAGGAGAAAATCCTCTTTTGCCCTAATATGAGGGGCCAATAATTCCAAAAGAGACAGAGCAAAAGCTGGATTGGGGCCTGGTGGGCGGTATACCAATGCACCTTTCCATGAGATGTTACTTGCTAAACTAATTTTGAAAAACATAATTTCTAATAAAGGAGTAAACTTCTGTTCTAGAATTGCAACCTTAAAAACATCTTTAAATATAATGGCTAATCCACCTCCGGCTTTAACTGGCCGGTCCACATGCATGATCCTGTACCCTACTGGGACCCCTAATGTAATCGCTGTAATGGTATGGGGTTTCATCCATGTTTCGGTAAAAAAACATATATCAGGCTGTTGATTAAAAATCAGATCCCAGATCTGCAGTTGATGTTTGGGAAGGGACCGTACATTTAGGAGAAGGCATTTAAGTTTCATGGGGGATGCTGATTTAGGACCATGATCGTGAGTGCTGTTTATAGCCACATCCGACTGATAATGACATTGTAAGCACGAAAAGCAGCCCTCAAGCAAGTTGCAAGACAGACGAGTATCACAGATCCTCGTGGGTTGTAACTGCCGTAATAAATCAGCGGAATAAGTAAATAATCGGGTACCTGTAATGCCGGGGTCCATAGCCCCTGGGCTCTAGCCCCTATGCCCCGTCCTGTCGCGGACGGGCGCAGACGGGCTTTTCTTCGGCGCTTCTTAGGCGCGCTCGAAGGCGCCCTCTGCGCGCAACCGCTGCGCGCTTGACAATAGGGCGTGGCTAAATAGCCCTGATGACGGTGACGCCTAGAGCGCTGACCTCCGCACTAGCGGAAGTGTAGCTTTTAGTATGCCTGGCTCTTACCTGTCCGCCCTCCGCTCTACGGCTGTAATTGCCGAGTCGGACCGGGGCGGGCAGGCTGTAATATCGAGCCTAGGCAATGCGGGGGAGAGTGGTAGGAATATTATATGCAAATTAGATGCAGGTTAAAAAATAAGGATTATTAATCAATCCTAATCTAAACGATTCCAAAATCAATCGTACAAATGTTTTAAAATTGCCAAAGTAAATGAAAATATTTCCTAGCTCCTCGCAGCCCTCGCAATCAGGATACACAGACAGTCTAGCGTCTCAATTGCAGACCAGGCGGACAGCGGGTCTGGGAGACACTGCCACCATCTCCCTACCGCACGGTAGGGAGACGGTATATTATATATATAATTCGAAAAGAGTTGCCTCATTAGGAAGGAGCCACTGCAGGTAGGTGATTGTCCTTGAATAATTCACGCAGGCTGCATGTCAAGTAAAACAAGGGTGGTCTTTTATTATCTTATTTGCTTTGGCCAGACGCGTTTCAAATCTGTTCCGATGTTTCCTCAGTGGCAGCAAAGAATATCACAGTTCAAAACGGCAAGCGCAGCTCTTATGAAGTACCGAAAATTATTTACAAACCCCCAATTATAGTCATCTCCATAAACAATCCCATTCCCAATAATCAGTCAGTTGGCAGTGTAGAAGGTCCAAGTATTTATTAGAACAAACAAACTCTGCCAGAGGAGCTCCTTGCGGCCTAACCCCATGAGGTCCGCCAAGAAGACTGCTGGCACATTATCAGAACATCATGTATATACAGTTGCATTTGCAGAATCATTGCCCAAGATGGAAAAATACAAGCTGGTACAGTTTTGTGCATAAAGGAAAGACCATATATGGCGGACAAAGCACTCTTGGTTTAGCTCATCCTAGATTAGCAAGGTCGGCCGGGTGACTCCCTTCTGCCAGCTTCTGAACAGCCTGCCCACACCCCTCCCGGAATGTGCTTATCAGGCCCTCCTCTGCTGCCTACAACCTTGACGGGCCTAACGAGCTGAAACAGCAATTCTGCAACAGTTGTTATATTTCTCAGGAGAATGCTTTCTGAATATAAGAAAGTGAACGGGGCTGTTAATACAAGACTCCGAGCGAGGCCACAAAATGGCGTCGGTCGGGAAAACAAAACGGGAAAACAAAACGTAAAATGCAAAGGGCAGTGCAGGTTAAGGTTCTAGAACGTAACAGATGGAATTATGCTAATGTGTATGTGCATATACTAATAGGTTTAGATACATCATGCTAATTCTAACACATCGATTATAGGAACTATACAGTTGTACCTTGAAGCCAGTTCCTCAAACCCTCCTTTTAGCGTGGTGTAGCTAAATAGATAGGACAGAAAAGCTAATCTTCAAAAATATCTTCATTGATGGTCATCAGCTCATTTATCTCCTGTTGCAACATCTGGGCTTTAGAAGGGACTTTGGTTGGTATACACATGGTAGCGATACTGGAGGCACAGTAGGAACAACATGCCGGGCCGCACTGCAACAGGACGCAGCAGGTAAAAATGATACCGGCTGCTCCACCCAGAATTAATAAAATCTTCCATCCCCAGGTTGTCAGAAGTCCCCAGAACCACCCAGACAGTGACCAGGAACCATTATCGACATGCATATCAGAGGCAATGCGATGCAATTTCTGAATGGCCAAATGAACAGAGGGGGCGGAGTCCGGAATATACACGCAGCAAGAGCTGCCAATCACGCGGCATGCTCCACCGCGGTCAGCTAAGATGACGTCTAAAACCATACGGTTTTGGAGCGCAACTAGCCTCGTTGCCTGAAGCTCAGCCGTAAGGTTGGTCATGATGTCAGTAGTTATATTAATGACATTTTCCACTATCCTGGACAGTCTCCGAATTTCCCTGCTATTAAAAATTGGGCCCCAAAATGGCACCAACCCTTTGCTAAAGTCTGTGAATTGCTGCAAAGAGGTGTCAGTTTGGTCGACCTCAGTCTTAATAAGCTGCCTGCGGTGTCTTTGGGGCACTATTGAAGGCGTCGGGGCCATAGAACGCAACCGGTGTGTACAATGGTAATCTGAAGGTGCTATGTACACAGGCGGATAGAGGAAGGACATGTAACACCGTCCTGCCCAATTTCGTGGTAACCAAGTATACGCATTTTCACCACAGACAAAATAAACATTGGGCGGGGTGACCAACGGCGGGCAAATGCGTTTTCGTAACCGATAGGTGTAGTTGCAAATGCTCTCCCCAACCTGCACCCTGCCTATCCCTTGTACACAGAACAATGAGGAAACATTCAGGATAGGAATAGGTACAGTACGATCTCTAGTAACATTTCGCTCAAGAAACAGCTGGAAGTATTGGGATGCATTAAAATTTCTAAAGTCATAAAGTTCTTCCTCCATCCAAGCTTCGTCTCTTACTGCTAAATATCTCTGCATACAAGCCTGTGGGTCTATATATCCCCGCCCCCCACAACCACTTTTATTAAAGCCATAATGTGCATCAATGTACTCCAACACCAAGTTATGCTCATTGTAATCCAAAGTTTTTCGCTGCTCACCCCAATGGCGGTATATGGCCGAAAACAGTCTAAACCATGCTTCACAGCTTCCTAAATAGGTCATGGGTAAGGAGAGGAATAAATCATGATTATGAACCACCGAGGGCAAGAGCCCACACACCCAGCAATCAGTAGTATTAGCAACACTGTGAGTTTGATGGAGCATCTCAACAAAAACATTCTTGGCATAAGTCTGGCGATGGCGCTCTTTGTGGGGTGCTAAAGTGTACAGGAGATGCTCAGAGGGGGCAACAGTAGTTGGTAGAAATTTCTGCAAAGGGTACTCATGTTCCAAGTAGACAAATAAACCCATGAACACAGCTATTATGACAGTAATTACTACTACAAATGCTACCTTGACCTTTGTGGTCCATGTCGAAAACATAGGTTCATAAAAAGGCATATAACGTGGGGCAATTGGAATTTCTTCTTCTAGTACAGGTCGGCCAAAAGGGTACATTCCTAGCTAAAAGAATCCTAAAGATAAGTCCAGGCCTAGCAGTCCGTCCTGCCAGAGGGTTCTTCTCCCTGTGTCCGTTAGAGCCTCACAGGCAGGCTCTCATCATTTCCCAACAACGATGGAACCAAAAGAAGGTGGTCTGAATTTATTTTGTGCAACAACCTGGCCTTTTCGTTGATGTCAGTCTTTCTTTCTGAACAGAGCACAGTGATCAAAGTTCCAGCTCCCAGCGCGTTCAGTCCAGTGTCTCGCTCAGCACCTCAGACCGGCAAGCTAACAAGCCCTGTCTACGCAATCAAGTCTTTCCTTATCTCCTGACGCTGGGGTCTGAGGTACCGCTTTTCTGTTGTCTCGGCCGCAGGTTGTATCGCACACTACCCGGCACTTCCTGATCAGAGAACAGCACACCAGATACTTTCTGAGAATTTTCAGGTGCAGGGGCACGGGAAGCAGGATTCAAAGCTCCAATAGATTCAGTAGAGACCAAGTTGTCTGGCCTCGCCACACTCTCCTCTAGCCTTGTCTCGATCTCACAGGCGTCGGAAAAGGGCACGAATGCAGTAGCCTTCTCACTCTCCTGCATCAGAATACCCCCTGCACGTTGCTGATCATAAGGAAGTGGAATTGGCAGCCTCTTTAGATGCAAAACATGAAGCCAATGCTTCTTCCCATCCACTTTAACCGCCGTCCGGGTAGCCAGAAGAATCTGACGGGGCTCGGACCACCTTGGAGCCAGGCTGGAGTCTCGCTCAAACTTCTTCACCAGTACCCACTGGCCGGGTTGTAGTCGATGTCCGGGGCCCTCTGGCAGCGGCTGCAGTACGGAGGCTACCTGCTGATGAACAGAACGAAGGTCTTTAGTTAAAGCGTAAAGGTAATCAATCAACATAGGATATTCAATATCAGAAAAGGATCGTGGTCTGGGCACCCCCCACACATTCGCCGGCCTTCCAAAAACAATTTCATAAGGTGATAGACCAGATCGAGAATGAGTGGTAACCCGCAAGGACATGAGTGCTAGAGGCAAGGTGTCAGGCCATTTCAATCCTGTACTTTCCTGTATGTTGGCCATTTTCAGTTTGGGCGTGCCATTGTATTTTTCCATAAGTCCAGCTGATTGGGGGTGCCGGGCAGCGTGGAATTTCTGTTTAATCTGTAGGCCTTCACAGATGTGCTTAACCAGGGCCCCATGGAAGTGTCCCCCGTTATCTGACCAGATCAAGCGGGGCAAAACAAAGCGGGGCAGGAATTCTTTGAGGAGGGCTTTAGCTGTGGCCATTGCTGTGTTCTCTTTGGTGGGGTAGGCCTCAACCCGTTTGCTAAAGGCACAGACAACCACTAGAACGTACTTCAAGTTGTTAACACGCTCCATATGAATATAATCCATCTGGAGTACCTCGAAAGGCAGTGTCGGGGGTGCAAAATTCCCGCTCAAGACATTCTCTCCCTTCCCCGGATTGTGTCGCAGACACACCATACAGTATTGAACCAACCGGACAGCTGTCCTTTGAATGTTTGGGTTGTTCCAAACTGGGTCCAAAAGCCCACAGATTCCTTTCGCTCCTATGTGTGCAGGCCCATGCGCCATAGTTACAACGGCCTGCACTAGTGCGTTGGGCAATAACCATCTTTGTTTCTCTGTCAGATCAACCCAGCAATTATTCTCATCCAATCTTCCTACCTCCTTTTCCCATTTCTCCAATTCGGCGGGTGTAGCTTCCTGCTGTAACACCCTCACACTTTCCATGGTGTTATCGAACAACTCAGAGTCCTCCACCCACCTTGCAGAAGTATTCACAAACATTTTTGACATTAGGGACTGTGCTGTCTGCTTGGCCACCTGATCTGCAAAGGCATTCCCTTCCCCCACCTCATCTACAATTGCTTTGTGCGCACTACATTTAATGATGGCTACTTTCTTAGGCAAGGTGAGGGCATCTAACAATCGTAGCACCAAGGGACCGTTCTGTATCTTTTGACCATGGGAAGTAAGAAAACCCCTCTCCCTCCACAGCCGCTCAAAGCTATGGGCCACGCCAAAGGCGTATTGGCTGTCAGTGTAAATGTTGACCTCGAGTCCCTCGCTCAATTCGCAGGCTCGCAGGAGGGCCAAGAGTTCAGCTGCTTGGGCTGACCGATGCGAAATTCGGAATGTTTCGACTACTGTCTTTAGAGTTCTAATTGCATATGCAGCTGTTGTTGTTCCATCTGCCAATTTGAAACAGGACCCATCTACATACAATTCCCCCTGGGGTTCAGCTAGGGGGGTGTCTGTTAAATCAATCCTGCCTTTAGTTTCTTCTCCGGTGCGAAAAATACAATCATGTATGTCATCATTATGTTCACCCGTAGGGAGTGGTAACAAGGTGGCCGGATTCAATGTTGCACACCGGGTGATCGTGATGTTTGGTGCGAATAGTGTTAACTCATATCCAGTGAGGCGTGCGATTGTAAGATGCTGTGTTTTTGTTTTGTTTAGCAACGTATCCACAGCGGGCGGTACCATCACTGTTAGGTTGGAATTTAAAACGAGTCCTTCTGACTGCCGGATGGCCACCGCAACAGCTGCTGTGGCCCTCAGACAGCTTGGAAGTGCTCTTGCGACATTATCCAATGTAGCTGATAAATAGGCGCAAGGTCTTTGCTTACCACCAAAGTCCTGCATTAACACTGACAGTGAACAACCGTCGACCTCATGCACATATAGTACAAAAGGTTTACGGTAGTCAGGAGTGCCCAAGACAGGGGCGGAACAAAGAGCAGTTTTTAAAGATTCAAAAGAGTGCTGACATTCATCCATCCAGGGAAGGGGTTCATGCACATCCTTAGTAGTCAGATGCAACAGAGGTTTAGCAAGAAGGGAAAAATTTGGTATCCATTGGCGACAGTAAGAGGTTATGCCAAGAAAAGCGCGAACTTCGCGTTGCGTGCAAGGGACAGACATCGTAGCAATGGTAGTAATACGTTCAGGTGTTAGTCGTCTACCCTCCTTCGATAGTAGATGACCGAGGTAGGTCACCTCCTTTCGACAGTATTGGAATTTTGACAGGGAGACCTTATTTCCCTTCGCAGCCAAATGATGCAACAACTTAACGGTTGCATCCTTGCAACCTTCTTCCGTATCCGAGGCGATCAGGAGATCGTCCACGTATTGTAGTAGGACGTTACCCTGTGGCAAGTCCAAGTCATCCAGCAAAGCTTTGAGGGCCTGGCTGTATATACTCGGGCTTTCAGTACAGCCTTGTGGTGCGCGGCAGAAGCGGAAGCTGCGGCCAGATAACGAGAATCCGAAAATCTGCCTGCTATCGGGATGAATGGGAATACTGAAGAAGGCATTCTTCAGATCAATGACCGAAAAATATTGTGCGGTTGGTGGAATCATCGTAAGGATGGTGGTAATGTCAGACACCACAGGATACTGCGGCACCACAATCTGATTGACAGCTCTAAGGTCAATCACAAAACGGTAAGCAGCATTTTGTCCTGGTATGCTAGAATCAGAATTCCTTTTCAAAATCGGAAGAATGGGGCTATTGCACACATTTGCGGCTGTTTCTTCCACCACCCCCTTGTCAATCAAATCCTGAATTATAGCTAGCAACGCCCGCTCACCAGCCGGTGCAATCTTGTACTGCGGAATGCGTGGCAATTTCGCCCCTTGTTTTAGCGTGATGTGAACCGGGGGAATGTCTAACTTACCAACATCAGCATCCCCTGTTGCTCAAAGTTTGGCTGGGATGCCATCGAACTCTGGGGGCAGGGGCTCATTTTTAGCAAAACATTGTTTCAGGTATTCAGTACAAGGTCTGATCGTCAAATATACCCCATCAGCAGAACAATGTATGGTCGCGTTTAGCTTCTTCAACATATCCAAGCCCAACAAATTTTCTCCACAATGTGAGGTAAGCAAAAGTGGAGTGTCGACGGTGGCAGGCCAATCGAGAAGGGAAGTGGTTTGGAAATGGGACTGACCACTGGGACTCCCGAGAATCCCACTGAAATGTTATTTTGCCCAGACAGAGTCGCCCCTGGAACCAACGATCGAGCAACGGAACTATTCATTGCCCCCGTGTCAATTAGGAAATTTTCAGAAGTTACCCAACACCTCCCCTTTTACATAGGGTCCCTTTTGATTGACCGGGATCGACACTTGGCCCCTACTCTGTCCCTGGCTGTCCTATGCTTGTGCGTATGAGTCCTGATCCTCATATTCATAATCGCTATGATAGTACTGCCGGTCTTGACCTTTATCAAAGTGATTACGCTCAGACTTGCCTGATCCCTCTTCTATGCGCATATCGTTCCGGTCAGGGCCTCCCCGTCCACGTCCTCGCCCTCGGACTGCTCCGTTCTGAGCGAGTAACAGTGGACACTGTGCTTTACAATGTCCCTCCTCTTTACAATAGGAACACTGGTTCAAACCCACAGTCAGAGCCCCGCCCGCGCCTCGGCCCACGCCCGCCCCTCGGGACACGGGTCCCCGAGTTCCTCTTCCCCCTCCTTGTCCCCGCACAACCTGCTGCAGTAGTACTCGTGTTTTCAAATCCTTGGCCTTTTTCTCCACTTTCTCTTTACATTCATTCTCTCTATGCTCGTAGTACTGGGCCATGCTCAAAATTACAGAAGGGGTAGAGGTAGTCCAGGTACTTTCCGCTGCTTGTAGACGTGCGGAAACTTCCGGGGCCAAGTTCGTAACAAATCTATTCACAAACAGCCTAATTCCACCCTCGGTCGCTAGATCCTGCCCACTAAAATCGATGAAAACTCCTTCAAACCTCGTAAAAAAATCGGACACACTTTCGTCCTTCTTTTGTTTGCAAGCAGTCAATTTGTCCCAATCGACTTTTCTCGGTGGTATTAGAGTGTGCATAAAGGCAATAATCCTTGCCGGTAAGGATGTTATTTCGACCCTGGGTTTGTCTCCTGGTTTGCGGTCCCTGTCCCATACTCGCAGCTCGTCCCACGTACCCCCTAATTCGGCGTGATCAGAGTCGTGCACCTGTCGCCATATATCCACAGGCACAAGTAAACCAAAGAACAGCTCCACATCTGCTAATGTCATAACCGCCGAGGCAGCAGCCTCGGTCAGTTCTTTGTAATAGGCTGTAGGGTTCTTGCGAGGGTCGGGCAGTTGGGATTTCAATGAAAGGACCTCACACCTTTTCCATGGAGTGTACACCCATTGCTCCTGAAACCTGGCGTCTACTCGCTGCCGAGTAATGGCCTGATTATCATCGCGCAGTTCGGGAACCTCGGGATGATAAATTGGATGGACCTCTCGCATGGGGTGTTGCGAGGTCCACTGAGTCAGGGGGTGTTCTGAAGTCCACTGGGGACATTTCAGAAATAATCTTCCCCTATATTGGACCAGAGTGACTACGTTTTTATACACTTCCTGCGGACTCAAATTAAACCTATAGGTCCAATCACGAATCTCATACAATATTTGAGGAGCGCTCCCATTGCTAAAGCTAACCTCCCAGGCCCAAATGAGGGAATTCGACATTTGGAACACCACGTGTTGTTGCATTACGGGCTCCAAATCTTTCGTAGTGCTCCATATGTCTTCCACAGTATATGCGTTATTCCTGATCCATTGGACAGCTTGATCAGCTAGAGCTTCCTTCACTCCATAGGCCACGGATGACCTGGTAAATAACCGTTTACCTTCCAACCCCCCTAATGCCCCTTTCGGAGTCTGATCTGCCACACCGGGCGTGGTGCTGGCTGATTGAGAGACCCCTATGGGACTCGGTACGCTCAGTTGTACTCGGGGGGAATGGATAGGTCGATTTAGAATCAGGGATAAGATTGGCCATGCCTCCAGGTGAGGGAAACGGGGTGTTCATGTCACGGTTAGGGGTGGTGGAACCCTGATCCACGGGTGCCGATGCCGGTGGTACATAGGCTGCCTGGACAGGGACCGCAGGGTATATGCGTTGCGGAGCATATGGCGGGGGAGGTCTTTGATCTAGTAGATCCTCAATCTCGTCTTCAGCTTCATTTCTTGTTACATAGCTTTTGTCGACTTGCAACCTAAATCGCCTATCTTCTATCTCTATGTTCTTTTCTGTTTTACTCTTATCGTGTGCAATAGCTTTCTGCGTAATAGTTTGCCCTTGCTGAACCTTAAGTAATTTTTCTGATCTAATACGTCTCCTTTTTGCTGATTTCTGCCACTTATTCGGAGTATCGAACATAGCCTGTCGGCTGCGCTTGACGAAAAGACGTTCTTGTAAATACTGAATCTTCTTCTCATCGAAAGATCCAGTTTTTGGCCACTGTAATTCTATGTTATCCTTGGTGTACTTATGCCACAAGGAATTAAAGAGAAGGGGACCAATACCGTGCTTGCAATACATATCATGGCTGGGTGTACCTTCCGGAGGGGAAGGTTGGCTTTCGTCCAACCTCATGCTCTCCGGGCGAAAACAGCCAAAGCACAATTTGCTAAGACACGGCATTGTCCTTTTCTATACTAAGTCAGCTGGAAAGGAATCAAATGTTATTATCCACGACAATTGAGCCAAATTGTATTCAACACAATTTCATCAAACACATGGCCATGTTTTCATTCATTCAACGTACATTTTCCAACATACATAAAACGAAACGTGTTGTATACAAACGAGAGACAAGTGGTATACCAATATCCTGCAACCGGAAAAAAAGGCAGAGCCCGTCGACTCCTGCCCTGGAGAACTCTTTGATGCAATATTCGAAAGCCACAAAATTAATTTTCAATAACAGTCTTGTCCTTAGACTGCCTGGAGATAGTTTACACAGGTTTCTAAACCACAGACCAACCTACAGGCCATCCGGCAGTATTCATGGTTCACCTCCCGGACTATGCTGGCTAAGCCCGCTTTTGCAAGCGCTGCTCCAGATTTGTCCGAGCGCTACCCAATCTCAACTGTCGGCGTTCCCGAGGACAATCCGGCCGGGCGAGAACCGCAGTTCCCCAGAGGCGTATAACCCCTATCTCCAGTATTTCTATACAAAGCAAACAAGAGGCATCTGCACGTGCAATCTCACTATTGCCCCGTCAGACCCCCTGTATTCAGAGTTTCTCCATGACCACAAGCCACCAAATGCTAAGTACCAAATCCAAATCTGTAGACGTAATCCAACACAGAACAGGACAAAACGCTTACCTGGTGCACACAGGTCTGTTTGCACGTTCTTCACTGCCAACTCTCGGTAGGGCCAATGTGGCTGGTTCTCGGGTCACACCCGAAGGACTCCGGCGTGGGGCAACTAGCAGCTGAGGTCCTCGCGACCGGGAGGGCAGAGCAAAACCCCAAATCTTCGTTGGTCTATTCTGCAATTCCCCCCCGATCTAGAGCACCCCTTTTAATGTCCCGATTGATCTGCAATACAGAGGGACGACCCCAACGCAGAGTCCCGGCGGAGTCGCCAACTGAAGTACCAAAAATTATTTACAAACCCCCAATTATAGTCATCTCCATAAACAATCCCATTCCCATTACCAATAATCAGTCAGTTGGCAGTGTAGAAGGTCCAAGCATTTATTAGAACAAACAAACTCTGCCAGAGGAGCTCCTTGCGGCCTAACCCCATGAGGTCCGCCAAGAAGACTGCTGGCACATTATCAGAACATCATGTATATACAGTTGCATTTGCAGAATCATTGCCCAAGATGGAAAAATACAAGCTGGTACAGTTTGGTGCATAAAGGAAAGACCATATATGGCGGACAAAGCACTCTTGGTATAGCTCATCCTAGATTAGCAAGGTCGGCCGGGTGACTCCCTTCTGCCAGCTTCTGAACAGCCTGCCCGCACCCCTCCCGGAATGTGCTTATCAGGCCCTCCTCTGCTGCCTACAACCTTGACGGGCCTAACGAGCTGAAACAGCAATTCTGCAACAGTTGGTATATTTCTCAGGAGAATGCTTTCTGAATATAAGAAAGTGAACGGGGCTGTTAATACAAGACTCTGAGCGAGGCCACAAAATGGCGTCGGTCGGGAAAACAAAACGGGAAAACAAAACGTAAAATGCAAAGGCCAGTGCAGGTTAAGGTTCTAGAACGTAACAGATGGAATTATGCTAATGTGTATGTGCATATACTAATAGGTTTAGATACATCATGCTAATTCTAACACATCGATTATAGGAACTATACAGTTGTACCTTGAAGCCAGTTCCTCACTTAATGAAACATGACTTCCCTTTTTGGGCGTGGTCTATGGTGAAGCATCTCGGTCTTCGTAGTTTGCGCCTTATTACAGCTTCAGTGAGTTCGATTTGAACATAGTATTTCCCTTCTTTTATACAGTCCCAAGTGGGTCAAGACACATCCACATCGGAACAGATTTGAAACGCGTCTGGCCAAAGCAAATAAGATAATAAAAGACCACCCTTGTTCTACTTGACATGCAGCCTGCGTGAATTATTCAAGGACAATCACCTACCTGCAGTGGCTCCTTCCTAATGAGGCAACTCTTTTCGAATTATGTTTAGCGGCCGGCCTCGGTCGCGGAGGGAGCCCCGCCACGAGACTGGTGTTTTCAGCGGTATGCTAGTGAGCGTATCGATTGAAAGGTAGCCTTTTGACACGTGGGCATGAATTTGCAGCAAGTTTGAAACATGGGATGTGTCTTGGAAGTGTTTATATATATATCCTGACAACATAGAACCTGCATCACAAGATCTAGCTGTTCTATCTAGAACGTCGGGGGTAGTTGAACAGGTCCAATGTCCAAGACTGATCACAGCCTTTAGTGAGAACGAGCGCAAAATTAGATCTATCATCAACAAGAACTGGAGAATAGTTCTTACTGATCCAGTTCTAAAAACCAGCTTACCTTCCAGCCCTACTATAACATTCAGTAGAGGTAGAAACATGGGAGCTGAATTAGATCTAACTAGCCCCGAAATCAGAACTAGCTCTATTTGGTTAAAACCCAAAGATGGCTTTTTCAAATGCTCCTCGTGCCGGGCGTGCAAGTTTGGGATCAGCACCACAGAATACAACACCCCATTTAGCTCCACACCACATAAGATAATAGGTAACTATAACTGCAAAACCGAATTTGCAGTATATGTTCTTACCTGTACTTGTGGGCTAAATTACATTGGGAGCACGAAGTTACAGGTACACGAGAGAATACTCCAACATCTCCGTGCCATCCTACATAGTGATCCTAATTATCCGGTGGCACGCCACTTCAAACAAGTTCATAATAACAACTTAACTTGTTTGAAATATTATGTGGTATCAGCAGTCCCCAAACCACGTAGAGGGGGTAACCGAGAAGCCTCGCTGAGAAGATTAGAGACTAAATTTATCCTAAACTTCGATAGCAAGTGCCCTAACGGTTTGAACAACACCGAAGACATGTACACGTGCCTGTAATTCGATACTCTGTGTGCAGCCCCCATATGAATTGTGAAACATACTGTACATCATTTGGATCAGAATTTGAATGTATTTCTTAGGTAAATCGTGTTATAATCTTCCGATTTATTGAATGTGTTTAGTCATATTCATAACCAAACTACAGACATAAATTGTCCTTGGGTATATGAATTATGATAACCAATTTTATATATTCTTTGCACCTCACTTTTTGTCACTATGGTAGAGATACTGTATCATGTCTCGTATCAGTCGAGGTTATGGTGATTGATGCTAATGTATCTTTTCACTAGGTTTAACACATTTTACACGTAACTTATTATTTACACTGGGTATCTATGTTCTGCAGAGAAATCTAATAATGCAGCTTCTTCATGCACTTAGCCTTGTATATATTCCTTCTTCCCTTTTTTTCACGGAAGTCACAACTCAGAGTATGACAACATGCATTTAAGTAGTTA
Source organism: Lissotriton vulgaris (assembly GCF_964263255.1). Lineage (NCBI taxonomy): Eukaryota > Metazoa > Chordata > Amphibia > Caudata > Salamandridae > Lissotriton > Lissotriton vulgaris. Next base: position 1,916,570,119 of record NC_141691.1, read on the forward strand.
TAAGTGAATTATAGCAGTTTTTTAGGTGTGTTTGGATTTATCCAGGAATGTTGGCATAATGCTATTGCTGCATTAAGTACTCTTGAAATTGTACTAATTATAATTTCATAACTACAAACGCCCTAATATTGCAAATGAATTCCCCAATGTATATATTTTGGAATTTTAGCATCAAGGCTTTTTGGAAATGAATTTAGTCTTGATGGGACAGCGTTATTTCATTGATGTATTACACATCATTAAGTCTTTTTGCTATGTCCGTTGTTTTGTTCTCTGAACATGTGACCTCAGTGGGAAGGGCATTTTATTTAAAAATGGCTTCAATCACACACAGCCTTTATGTGAACAAGGGCGCCTGAGCCCGAAACGCGTCATCTGTCGACTGCTGTTTGGTTAATTAAAACATCTTGCCTGAATTCAGAAGTGGTTCGTGTCTCTCTCTTCGCCGCCGGGGGTTCTCTGGTGGAAGTGGAAGGAGTACTTGTTCGAAATATATATATATATATATATATATATATATATATATATATATATATATATATATATATATATATATATATATATATATATATATATATATATATATATATATATATATATATATATATATATATATATATGTATATATATAATTGATCGGTTAGTTAAAACCATTATTCAAATTTAACAATGGTGCTCCATAATCAGTCAAACAGTTTTACTTCTACGGCGAGGCATCAGATACCAAGCAACTTTGCAGGCAACTCTGAGTTCAATAGTTAGATTAAGGAAAAGAAGTTGTAACTATATAGAACAAGCATTGAAAAATTTAATAGGTTTCACCTACGTGACTAATAATATGTTTTTTCTAAAGTTTTAACTTGCTGAGCAGTTGTCCAATATAAGTTAAAGAATCTCCGTAAAAGTGTTATGACTTGTTTATTGATAAAGGCAATATATAGTGCAGTAACTTGTGGTAATACAAAGTGCTCCTGTACCTTCGGGTGATGTTGGCGCTATAAAACTGACCCTAAAATAAAATTATGAAAAGCAGGTTTAAATGCGAAGGCGATTAGTTACCTGTGTGCTTGTACGAAGTAACTGATGGTAACATAAAGTGCTCTTGTACCTTTGGTTGTTGTTTGGATCTATATAAAAGCGCCCCAAAAATGTATTATAGAAAACATGTTACATAGCATCTCTGTAACATGTTTTTTATTTAATCAATTTTAATTTTTCATTAATGTTTTCGAGCATGTAAGAAGTATCAGTGCCCTTAGCCAGTAGAGAGTTGTAATTGCCACAGTCAGCAATTGTCCCATGTGATTTCAAATTCCCAGAAAGAAAAATAGATATGTGTTTCTTAATCTCCCTCTGTGTTCATGACAGCCATCAGAGTTTAAACCTGGATGTGCATGTCTCATTGACATACAGTAACCACAGGGTTAGAGAGGTGTTAACTCAACTCACAAACACAATTGTAGCAAATGTTCATGTAAAATAAACCATAATGTTCATGGAGTTTAACAAAGCTTGGAAAAGGTAAGTTGATTTCATACTATGGCACTTTTTTACAGACCTTTAAAAAAATATTAACAAAGTCTGTAGCCAAGATCTAAAGCACTATATCCACCATTGATAAGGGGCTTCGCAGCTCTCATGACCTCCAGCTTCATCTCACAAATCAGACCTGCATAATGCTAAACTCAACAGGTACAGTGCAAGCGATGTGCAGGCGAAACCTAATAAAATGGGAACAATCGTACAAAGCTTATCTTCGAGTGGCATGACAAATATCCATAAACTAAAAATGAACCATTACTCCAGTTACTGTGCCTTCGATGCAGTCCAAAGTGGTGATAATTCACTCGAGTAATATTATTATGTTCAAATATTAGTCCTTAAATGACTGCAGACAGAAAATTTGGAAAGGTAATGTGCACTGGCTTTGAAGGGGCTTTATTTGGAAATGAATTAATACATTTGATTCAAAAAGTAGGCAGCTGCGTACTTTTTTTTTCAGTTCTGAATATTTGTCCGTAGTTATGACTCAATTGGAGAAGCCTAGTTAAGAGTATAAGTAAACAAAATCTGGGTGGGGGGAGCACAATTGACCCAAAGTGGTCTTTAAAGGTCGAAGTAAGTCAGTCAGTAAGTAGCATTTTTATAAAGCGCGCAATTGCCGAGGTGTCTTAGCACTAAGCTTCATGCCAAAAGACTGTAATCAATTTACTAATAATGAACAGAGAAAAGCCATGTCTTTAACAATTTTCTAAAAGAAGATATATTGGACTGCGATCTCAAACCAAAGGGCAGGGAGTTCCACAACCTACAGGTGGAGAAAGAAAAGCTTCTCCCCTACCCCATTTCGCTTACTTGATTTCGGCACATACCAGGGAATAGCCTGTCGAAAGTATGCAGGCCAGGACCTCCAATATACAAGGCCTTATGAACAATGCAAATGCCTTTAAATGTTACCCCCTTGGCCACTGGTAACCAATGAAGATCACAAATTCCCTTAGAGATTGAAGAAAACTTAGGAATCCTAAGGCTCAGGCAAGCAGCCGCATTCTGTAGTAACTGAAGTTTCAGCTGTTCATTTTATTTGCATGCCCAAGATGTTTATTTGATCTGAGAAGCAGACCTGTCCATCGAACCACATCCAAAATTGTTTGCTTTCTGAACCGGAAAAGGGAGGTCACCCAACGAAGAAGGCCACCAAGATGTGTTCCAAAAGGAAGGATTAGAACCAAAGAGAATTGCCTCTATCTTATCAGAGTTTAGTTTTAAATAGTTGTCTTTTATCCAAATGACAATGTTAAGTAGACATTCCTTAAATTCAGCATCAGAAGAGAAGGACACTACAATTTGAGTGTCATCCACATATGACACAATGGCAAAGCTGTAGGATCTGAACAGTTTTGACAATGGAGCAACATACATATTGAAGAGTGTGGGGGATAGTGATGAGCCCTGGGGTTCCCCAAAGGGCAAGGTAAATGAATCAGAAACAAAATACTAAGTAATTCCACACAATACATATGTCAGCTGCTGTTATATTCTTAGGAGTGATGCTATGCTGTTGTGGTCAGTGATTTTCTCTAAAGAGAATTACCATAGCCATTCCACTTCTTGAGTTGTACAGTTGTGTTCCTTATTTAGGAAAGGCCTAGGGGCCCTGTCGGGGTACAGATAATGACAGTGCTATGCATCACGGATTTTCTTCAACTGTTGTCATATTTTGAGGTTTTCGTTGATTTGCTTCCAGAATCTAAACATTTACTGACACATTCACTCAGGCACATAGCACTGAAATTCCTCTTCTGTGCAGTCAGTCTGTAAACAGCATCTTGTTGATTCTAATCTGAGAAAAGCATTGTTTTCTCTGATGGAGGGTGGGCATGGTCTTGCATTTCCATGTTAGAGGTCAGTTGCGGTGTTTCAAGGAGAACAGGCTGGCTACGGAAAGAGTAAATGTAAAATAAAAATAATTGAGCGGCTCTGCCTGTGATGGAAGCGTTGGGTTGCAGCATTGTGGAACATTCTGTGCTGCCAGGGCTGGGATGGTAGGAGACGAGAACACAGCCTCTTAGAGCCTGGGCGTGTTCTCTTCTTTCCTGCTTTCAGCTGCGGGTGGAAAAGGGGGCCTGCTGGGGAGTCTTTGGGGCATGTGTGCTGGAGGTAGCACGTCCAGGAGTTACACTAACCGGGCTATTATCGGGGAGTGGGGACGACAGTACGGAGGGAAGCCAGGAACGGGCGTAGTAGAAGCAGAAGAGAGAGGGAGCACCATGAATGTGCAGGACCGAAACCATTAGTCAGTGCAAGGCTGCAGAAGGGCGGTGATTGGTGGGGAGCATGAGAACAGCCATCACAGCCAACCCGTGCAGCACTGGAGCACACACCCTTTGGCAGGAAAGGAGCTCAGCAGTCCGACCAGAGCAGATACCACCTCAAACAAGCACTGCGCAGGCAAAAGCTAAAAAAAAAAGGTCCACAAAGGCGACGAAAACAGTACTTGGGCCATGGGACACTGATAAGAGGAACAACAGGAAACAGTAGGCCACAGCATGCTCAGTCGATATAAATGGAAGAAAAGTAAGTGACAAGCACACAAACCTAGGAAAAGTAAGGGTGGGATGTAAACCTTCTTTTAAGATTTATATTAAATACAATAGATTTTGCAAGCACAGTGTAAGCACTGTGCAGGCGAAACCTAAAAAGGGAAGTAACTACCTTGTTAAGAGAGGGCTGGACAAAGTGCAAAGAGCAAAATAGCACCAGACTTGTGTCAATGGGAGTTGATTGTGGGGACCGGATATTTCCATTAAAAAATAATTTGGGTCAGTATGCTTTGAATAAATACCTGAAAACTCAAACTGTACTGCACAGAATAGTTTGCATAACACTTTAAAACAAATTCTACTGTAAAAGGGTTTTAACGATAACATCCATGCAGGAGGGCAGACTCTGCAGGCCACAGTTAAACAAAGTGCAAAGTTCTTCCCAGATGGGAAATCCTCAACGCAAGTGCAGTGGCCGGCCACCTCCAATGCACTGCTGGCTGGCCGTGCCAGTGCCTCCCTTCTCCTTTATGCAGCCCATTATAATATACTTATAAAAAGTCCCTGGATTGCTCATGGAATGTTTGGCTGGACACGTTTGCCTCCATACATTGTAACACTGATACGCCTTTGAGTAAGATGTTTAGAAATCATGGGTTGTGTCCTCAATGCTTTGTTTATTAACAGCTAAGGCCACAAATTGACCAGCTGAATGTAGTGCATTGATGATGGCCTGCGGCAAGTACGAGTGCCTAGTTTGTTCTATTCTAGCCTTAGGAGCTATTTGAGTTCCTTTAATAGGGCAGGGCAGCAGCACGCAGTGTGTTGGAACGATTCCTCAGGCCACTGCAACCCCAGCACACAATGTTTTCCGAAGGCCTACGCCACCTAACTAGATGTTTAAAAAATGGCCAATCCCCTGGCCTAAGAGCCATACACTTTCAATTTTAATATTTAGAGTACATGCAGGCCATATAGGGTTGTGGATGCTCCAGCTGGTATTAGTTAATATTTGCCCAATAGTGCCTATGCTTTGCCTGAGTCTCCACACCGAGGTGGTGTGATAGAATTCGAACCTACCTTCTAATGCTTTGCTTGAAGGACGCTTCTGAGTACCAGAGCTTCCTGGCTTTTAGTTGATTGCAATATTCCTGGAAGTACAGGGAGTGAGGTTGCCTGGCACCAGCGGACTGAATTTTGAACCATAGAAGGGCCTCCAAAATTCCTCCCCTGGCCAACTGAAGTTTGTGGCAAATGTTTAGAAATGCACCAGCCCATTCCACCCATTGATTGAGGAGTCTGAGTTCCATTCGGATATGCGTGGCTGATGAAGATCTAGGCAAGCGAAGAGTGGCCTTGTAGATCCTAGTGACCAGATTATTTAGAGGCTTACTGTCCCTCCCCCACAGGATATTACTGCTGTAGACCAAGGATGGAATTATTTTTGCCCTCATACCTTCAGAAGAAGATCAAGGTTTATCTCCCACAATGAGTCGAACAGTTTTGAGAAGGAGACAAAAGGGCCAAGGCTATTGTTTCCTTACATTCATATGATGGACATAGGAGTACCTTGCATAAATTGTAATGCCAAGATATGTATATGACTGTTCTTTGGATATCTTGTTCCCATTGAATTGCCAGCTGCCCGCCTTATTCATTTTTTTGCCCAGGATGAGAATATATGCTGTCTTTAAATTGACTTTCAAGTGGTTTAAATCGGTATAAGAGGACAAGACATTTAATAACTGCTGGAGACTGACTCTTGTGTAGCTGAGCAGAACTAAGTTATCTATGCAGAACAGGTTGTTAATGTGTTCACCCCTGATCTTGGGAGGGATGACTATTTGTTGTCAAGTGTGCTGGACAGGTCAGAAATATATACGTTAAAAAGTATTGGGGCAAGCATACACCCCTGCTTGACCCTCAGCTAGGTGTTAAATCTTCCAAGACACACGGGTCCCATCGCCGAGTTTAACAAAAGTCCACGTGTCAGTATATAGATAGATGAGGAGAGGTGTGGCGCCGTGGCCTGGGCGACTGATGCTGGAATCTGGGGATCACGGTTCGATTCCCAGCGCCGGTGGCAGATTAGCCCAGCACCATGAGACTCTGGGCAATAGCTTGCTTAATCTTCCCGACGGCCCCCAGCGCCTGGAGAACCTTACTGGTGATTGTTCATGCTTTACAAATGTGGATTATTATTATTATTATTATTATTATTATTATTATTATTATAGATGATGGCCTCGAGGAGTTTCTATGGAATTCCTCATTTCTTTAACTTTTTCCACAGAGCCCTCCTAGGGATGGAGTTGAATGCTGCTCTGACATCCACAAAGCAACAGTACAACATAGTGCAAGATGTTACCACCCTTTCTGATATAAAGGGGAGTCAATTTCACTTGGTGCCAGTTACCTGTTGCTGCATTTCTGCATTCGGCATCCCTGCCACCACCGCCAGGAGTGTCATTCGGGCAGCCCCTAGTCCCGGTTCCAGCCGTGAGCGGGGGACGCCGGACGGGACTACAAGCCCCAGCATTCTCAGCCGCCCACATGCCGGAAAGCGCCGGGAGGCGCTTAGGAACACCGCAGGGCTCCCGTAGCGCGGAATGTGCCCGGGCAAAGGGCGGGCCCATCCACGCCCGTCGGATTCTGGAGGGAAACATCCTTTACCACGCGGATTTTACTCCGCAAGGCTTTAACAACGCGTCCATTACAACGCAAGTCGTAACCACGACTTGCGCTGGAGGGCGCTAGAGGATTAAGAATAGTATATTTACTATTCCAACACCTTCCCTAGTGTCCACGGGGACTTGTGTTAGAATAGTAAATTATACTTTTCTCAATCCGCGCAGGTCGTGGTAACGACTTGCGTTGTAAGGGACGCGTTGTTAAAGCACGCGTTGTGACGGTACACGTTGTACCGTCATACATCCAATTCCGGAGGAGGCTGGGCTGGGCCACCCCTCTGTCATCTACTCCCTGATATCCACCTTCTCTACTAAATCACAGGTACCGTGAAAGTTCTTGCTACCCCTGTCTTGCTATTCTGTGTTGTTTTACACCCTGATACTTGGTTATTTGGCCTAGTAGAGTTATTACCCCAACATGAATAAACGGAAGGGAGTTGCTGGGACTTTAGATGCCTTTATCTTGAAGGTGGAATCCTTGTTGACCCACAAAATAGAAATTACCAAACGGCACCTTTCTCTGGACCCTGTATCGTTACAGACTCGTTTGTCAATAAGTGTCCCATCTCAGACAGTGCATCTCATCCATCTCCCCAAAAGTCTACCATGAGTCATTCAGCCTCCCCTAACTCTGCTCTACTAATTCAGGATGTACCTGATACAACTGCTCAGGTTGGGTCCTGTATTAACACTAGAGCACAGGTTGCTAAGTCCCAGAGAAATGCTAAGATGAAAGTTCTACCATAAATGGAAGCGGACTGCAGGTTCTTTAAAGACAACAACGGCTAAATGCTCTCGTCCTGCCAATTCCACAGCTGATCCTGTAGTTACCCCCAACAAACCTTAGTTCTAACATCATAGGTACCCAGACTGATATCATTCTCAACCGACCAGCATATGCTACTGGCGTAGACAATACTCTGGAAACTGTGCTTGTAAACTCTGTTGAGAAAATCTTGGAAACTGCACTGTCCCAAATTAAGGAGGCGATCAATAGGAATTTTGACCTCCTATGGGGAAGGTTACAAAGGAGGAACTCTATAAAGGACAATCTTAGTGCTATTAAAGAGAACTGTATCTCTGATAATGCGGGGAGGTGCTATTTGTCAATGCCGACTCTACTATATCATGGGTCCAACTCACAATTGCCAAGCTCTACCCTGCATAAAGATACTTTAACAGCTAATCTGTGTATCACATACGGAAATCATAATAACCTTCCTGTTTTACATCCTAACTACGAGTTGAGGAATACACAAGACATACCCGAGCGCCCAATATTAATTTGCCAGACTTAAGTAATAGCCATCTTAAGCTTCCACACCCTGGCACTAATTCTGGTTTCAATGCAAGTAATCCAAGTGTGGGCACAATGGCTATGGATTGCAATAGCAGAAGCAGCCTGAGATCCAACGCTGATGTCTTGAGTCTACCCCCTGCCGCCTGTCCCTATGTGCTGGTTTTGGCTGGTGTTCCAAATCTCAACGGCGATCGGAGGGAGTCTTGGGTAGACTTATGAAATAAGTCAGTGGATTGGTTGGTCAAACGTAAAAGATTTCATCCCTCAGACATGAACAAAATTCTTATGGTCAGGCCTGTCGGGTGGGTCGGTCATTCCCCCAAGAATATTAGTGGCGACTGTATTGTTCTTAATTTTCGTAAACCCCAAACGGTCCGACGCCTACTAAGTATCCAAGAGCAACCACTCACACCAAATTCCAGCATCAATGCACTCCCGTTGGGTTACTTCTATAAACCACAGTATTCAACTGCTAGGAATGTTCATGTTTTGCCACTGGTAACTAACAGGTTTCAGGCCCTTTCTAATCTGGATGCCCAAGATTGACAACCACCTCTATTAGTAGACCAACCTCATTTTGTAGAAAACCCCTTGGGCTTTACATCAGTCACCAGTACAAAAGGGGGTGGTGATGGACAGAGTATCTGAATCAATCAAACACTCACACCCAGTCAAAAGATCTGGGTTTAATCCATCACCGTTCTTTAGCCCACTCTGCCACCCCAGTTCAGACATGGCTATATGCAAAGCAGTCTGACCCTGACCCTCGTGGGAACAGTCCAGCCCGAACAGCCAAGCCATGTCTTCCCTGGACTGGAAACAAGCTTCCGAGGACCGGTTTCTGGCATTCCAGCCGTCTTCAGCCCGGCTTGCTTGAATCCAGTGGCAAAGTGAGCAAGGGACTCACGTCTGAGCATACCCTGCCACACTTATGGCAGCCAAAAGTAGTACAAAAGGGGGTGGTGATGGACGGAGTATCTGAATCAATCAAACACTCACACCCAGTCAAAAGATCTGGGTTTAATCCATCACCGTTCTTTAGCCCACTCTGCCACCCCAGTTCAGACATGGCTATATGCAAAGCAGTCTGACCTGAACCTCGTGGGAACAGTCCAGCCCGAACTGCCAAGCCATGTCTTCCCTGGACTGGAAACAAGCTTCCGAGGACCAGTTTCTGGCATTCCAGCCGTCTTCAGCCCGGCTTGCTTGAATCCAATGGCAAAGTGAGCGAGGGACTCACGTGTGAGCATACCCTGCCACACTTATGGCGGCCAAAAGCAGGACAAAACGGGGTGGTGATGGACGGAGTATCTGAATCAATCAAACACTCACACCCAGTCAAAAGATCTGGGTTTAATCCATGACCGTTCTTTAGCCCACTCTGCCACCCTAGTTCGGACATGGCTATATGCAAAGCAGTCTGACCCTGAACCTCGTGGGAACAGTCCAGCCCGAACTGCCAAGCCATGTCTTCCCTGAACTGGAAACAAGCTTCCGAGGACCGGTTTCTGGCATTCCAGCCGTCTTCAGCCCGGCTTGCTTGAATCCAGTGGCAAAGTGAGCAAGGGACTCATGTCTGAGCATACCCTGCCACACTTATGGCGGCCAAAAGCAGTACAAAAGGGGGTGGTGATGGACGGAGTATCTGAATCAATCAAACACTCACACCCAGTCAAAAGATCTGGGTTTAATCCATCACCGTTATTTAGCCCACTCTGCCACCCCAGTTCAGACATGGCTATATGCAAAGCAGTCTGACCCTGAACCTCGTGGGAACAGTCCAGCCCGAACTGCCAAGCCATGTCTTCCCTGGACTGGAAACTAGCTTCAAGGACCGGTTTCTGGCATTCCAGCCGTCTTCAGCCCGGCTTGCTTGAATCCAGTGGCAAAGCGAGCAAGGGACTCAAGTCTGAGCATACCCTGCCACACTTATGGCGGCCAAAAGCAGTACAAAAGGGGGTGGTGATGGACGGAGTATCTGAATCAATCAAACACTCACACCCAGTCAAAAGATCTGGGTTTAATCCATCACCGTTCTTTAGCCCACTCTGCCACCCCAGTTCCTGGCTATATGCAAAGCAGTCTGACCCTGAACCTCGTGGGAACAGTCCAGCCCGAACTGCCAAGCCATGTCTTCCCTGGACTGGAAACAAGCTTCTGAGGACCGGTTTCTGGCATTCCAGCCGTCTTCAGCCCGGCTTGCTTGAATCCAGTGGCAAAGTGAGCAAGGGATTCACGTCTGAGCATACCCTGCCACACTTATGGCGGCCAAAAGCAGTACAAAAGGGGGTGGTGATGGACGGAGTATCTGAATCAATCAAACACTCACACCCAGTCAAAAGATCTGGGTTTAATCCATCACCGTTCTTTAGCCCACTCTGCCACCCCAGTTCAGACATGGCTATATGCAAAGCAGTCTGACCCTGACCCTCGTGGGAACAGTCCAGCCCGAACTGCCAAGTCATGTCTTCCCTGGACTGGAAACAAGCTTCCGAGGACCGGTTTCTGGCATTCCAGCGGTCTTCAGCCCGGCTTTTCTTGAATCCAGTGGCAAAGTGAGCAAGGGACTCACGTCTGAGCATACCCTGCCACACTTATGGCGGCCAAAAGTAGTACAAAAGGGGGTGGTGATGGACGGAGTATCTGAATCAATCAAACACTCACACCCAGTCAAAAGATCTGGGTTTAATCCATCACCGTTCTTTAGCCCACTCTGCCACCCCAGTTCAGACATGGTTATATGCAAAGCAGTCTGACCTGAACCTTGTGGGAACAGTCCAGCCCGAACTGCCAAGCCATGTCTTCCCTGGACTGGAAACAAGCTTCCGAGGACCAGTTTCTGGCATTCCAGCCGTCTTCAGCCCGGCTTGCTTGAATCCAATGGCAAAGTGAGCAAGGGACTCACGTGTGAGCATACCCTGCCACACTTATGGCGGCCAAAAGCAGTACAAAAGGGGGTGGTGATGGACGGAGTATCTGAATCAATCAAACACTCACACCCAGTCAAAAGATCTGGGTTTAATCCATGACCGTTCTTTAGCCCACTCTGCCACCCCAGTTCGGACATGGCTATATGCAAAGCAGTCTGACCCTGAACCTCGTGGGAACAGTCCGGCCCGAACTGCCAAGCCATGTCTTCCCTGGACTGGAAACAAGCTTCCGAGGACCGGTTTCTGGCATCCCAGCCGTCTTCAGCCCGGCTTGCTTGAATCCAGTGGCAAAGTGAGCAAGGGACTCACGTCTGAGCATACCCTGCCACACTTATGGCGGCCAAAAGCAGTACAAAAGGGGGTGGTGATGGACGGAGTATCTGAATCAATCAAACACTCACACCCAGTCAAAAGATCTGGGTTTAATCCATCACCGTTCTTTAGCCCACTCTGCCACCCCAGTTCAGACATGGCTATATGCAAAGCAGTCTGACCCTGAACCTCGTGGGAACAGTCCAGCCCGAACTGCCAAGCCATGTCTTCCCTGGACTGGAATCAAGCTTCCGAGGACCGGTTTCTGGCATTCCAGCCGTCTTCAGCCCGGCTTGCTTGAATCTAGTGGCAAAGTGAGCAAGGGACTCACGTCTGAGCATACCCTGCCACACTTATGGCGGCCAAAAGCAGTACAAAAGGGGGTGCTGATGGACGGAGTATCTGAATCAATCAAACACTCACATCCAGTCAAAAGATCTGGGTTTAGTCCATCACCGTTCTTTAGCCCACTCTGCCCACCCCAGTTCAGACATGGCTATATGCAAAGCAGTCTGACCCTGAACCTTGTGGGAACAGTCCAGCCCGAACTGCCAAGCCATGTCTTCCCTGGACTGGAAACAAGCTTCCGAAGACCGGTTTCTGGCATTCCAGCCGTCTTCAGCCCGGCTTGCTTGAATCCAGTGGCAAAGTGAGCAAGGGACTCACGTCTGAGCATACCCTGCCACACTTATAGCGGCCAAAAGCAGTACAAAATGGGGGTGGTGATGGACGGAGTATCTGAATCAATCAAACACTCACACCCAGTCAAAAGATCTGGGTTTAATCCATCACCGTTCTTTAGCCCACTCTGCCACCCCAGTTCAGACATGGCTTTATGCAAAGCAGTCTGACCCTGAACCTCGGGGGAACAGTCCAGCCCGAACTGCCAAGCCATGTCTTCCCTGGACTGGAAACAAGCTTCCGAGGACCGGTTTCTGGCATTCCAGCCGTCTTCAGCCCGGCTTGCTTGAATCCAGTGGCAAAGTGAGCAAGGGACTCACGTCTGAGCATACCCTGCCATATTATGATGCTCCGTCCATCACCACCCCCTTTTGTACCGCTTTTGGCCGCCATAATGACCCATTAGGAAAGGAGCCTTCAATTGCATTTAAGAGCGGGCACTGTTAAATTTGTGTTATGCTTCCCCCTTGGCTACCACCTTGATCATGTCCCCTGCCCATGTGACGGTGTAAGTGAACAATTTGCCTTACATTTTTTGTTTCTTAGCAAATATTATTTAAAATACACCAAGTGGTTTTTAACCCCATGTTTTTTAAAAGCAGAGACCAACTTGCCTGGACAATGCCTACATGTGGTGACTTACTATGGCACTAGCACTTTTTTGAAATTCGCCACCCGAGCCTGTAAGATGATGTCCAACCCCTGAGCCCTTTTACCCATGTATGATCATTTTATCAAACTGATGTATGAACTGTTACATTATCATAAACTGTCTAATTTGAAATTAATTTTATTATCATTGTTGTATAACTTGTCATGTTGCTGTGCTTTTATGGATTTCTTGTAATCCGAATAAAGTTTAATCGAATCGAAGAGATTACTAGCAGAGTAGATGAGGTAGCTGATTTCTCAGTACACCCTGTTAGATTCTTTGGGATGATACCGCAGGATGTCGGCCATTGCCGCAGCTCTTCCAGGAGCATGCTGACGAAGACTTTGGCATTGTTGAGTTACCTTCCGAGTCTGGCTCAAAGAGTTCCATTCGCAGTGGTGGAGGCCGCAAAGAGCAAGCTGAGAGTTGCAGGCTGACGATGCTGTAGCACGAAGAGAGGGTCGGTGTTGTGGACAGTTGTTGCTGTAGCTTCACATTGACTTTCACTACATGCTGTCATTGCTGGAGCACAAAGTGCAGCTCTCCAGTTGTAAGGTCGTCACAGGAGGTTGCTGTAGAAAGAAGAGCAGGTCTCACTGGAGCAGTTTTTTCAGGCAGCTAAGTCTAGCCCAGTTGCAGCAGTTCAGTTGGGCAGTTGTGGGGAGGCCTCTGAGGCTTGTTCTTTCCCTATAGCTCACACAGGAGGTCAGGCAATTGACCCTTGGAGTCACTCTGGGTTAGCCTTTAATGAAGGTAAGCAGGTCCAGTCTTCTTTCACAGACAGCAAGATAGTCCTTCAAGCAGAAGGTCAGCACTCTGGCAGCAGGGCAGCCCTTCTGCTGTAACTTCCACACGTGCAGGAGTGTTCTGATGAGTGGCTCTGGAGATCCAATATTCATACCTGGTGCCAGCCTTTGTGTGGAGGCTCCCTGTTCTACCCTCTAAAAGTTCATCTTCTTCTCCATTCAAGGCTCCAGGGTGAAAGAAAGATAGGGCAGACCTGATGTCATGTTACATTTGTGTGCAGGAGACAAAGCCCTTTGAAGTGCAAGTGGTTCTGGGCACAGTTTCTCCTAGTCATCCTGCCAGGATGGCCCATCCTGTCCACACCTAATCTTCGTTTGTGTTATAGTCTGGAAACAAACCCAAACCCAAATCGCAGAGCCATTCACAGTAATGTGACCCAGGACCCTGGCAAAGACACAGATGGTTAAGAAAAGAAATTGCCAACTTTCTAAATGACGATTTACAAAAGGGGGTGGTGATGAACAGAGTGTCTGAGTTAAACAGACCACTCTTACCCAGTCCAAAGATCAGGGCTTGATCCATCACCGTTATTTATCTCACTGCCCCATCCCAGCTCAGAACCTGGCTATATGCAAATCAGTCTGTCCCTGGCCCAGTGCATCATGGGAACAGGGCAGACTAAACTACCAAGCCAATTCTTCACCAGAAAGGAGACAAGCTACCGGGGACCGGTTTGTGGCATTTCAGCCTTCTTCGGCCCGGCTTGCTTGAATCCTGATGGAGCAGTGAGAAAGGGACTCATGTCTGAGTATACCCTGCCACACCTATAGTGGCCAAAAACGATTTACAAAAGGGGGTGGTGATGAACAGAGTGTCTGAGTTAAACAGACCACTCTTACCCAGTCCAAAGATCAGGGCTTGATCCATCACCGTTATTTATCTCACTGCCCCATCCCAGCTCAGAACCTGGCTATATGCAAATCAGTCTGTCCCTGGCCCAGTGCATCATGGGAACAGGGCAGACTAAACTACCAAGCCAATTCTTCACCAGAAAGGAGACAAGCTACCGGGGACCGGTTTCTGGCATTTCAGCCTTCTTCGGCCCGGCTTGCTTGAATCCTGATGGAGCAGTGAGAAAGGGACTCATGTCTGAGTATACCCTGCCACACCTATAGTGGCCAAAAACGATTTACAAAAGGGGGTGGTGATGAACAGAGTGTCTGAGTTAAACAGACCACTCTTACCCAGTCCAAAGATCAGGGCTTGATCCATCACCGTTATTTATCTCACTGCCCCATCCCAGCTCAGAACCTGGCTATATGCAAATCAGTCTGTCCCTGGCCCAGTGCATCATGGGAACAGGGCAGACTAAACTACCAAGCCAATTCTTCACCAGAAAGGAGACAAGCTACCGGGGACCTGGGACTGGGATGGTGCAGTGAGCTAAAAAACGGTGTTGGATCTAGCCCTGATCTCTTGACTGGGTGAGAGTATTCTGTTTAATTCAGAGACTCTGTCCCTCACCACCCCTTGTTGTAAATATTTTTGTCCACCCTAAGCGTGGAAGGGTATACTCAGATGTGAGTCCCTTGCTCATTGCACCATCAGGATTCAAGCAAGCCGGGCCGAAGACGGCTGAAATGCCAGAAACCGGTCCCCGGTAGCTTGTTTCCTTCCCAGTGTAAGAATTGGCTTTTGTAGTTTGGTTTGCCCTGTTCCCATCATGCACTGGGACAGGAACAGACTAATTTGCATACAGCCAGGTTCTGAAACTGGGATGGTGCAGTGAGCTAAAAAACGGTGTTGGATCTAGCCCTGATCTCTTGACTGGGTGAGAGTATTCTGTTTAATTCAGAGACTCTGTCCCTCACCACCCCTTGTTGTAAATATTTTTGTCCACATTAAGCGTGGAAGGGTATACTCAGATGTGAGTCCCTTGCTCATTGCACCATCAGGATTCAAGCAAGCCGGGCCGAAGACGGCTGAAATGCCAGAAACCGGTCCCCGGTAGCTTGTTTCCTTCCCAGTGTAAGAATTGGCTTTTGTAGTTTGGGTTGCCCTGTTCCCATCATGCACTGGGACAGGAACAGACTAATTTGCATACAGCCAGGTTCTGAAACTGGGATGGTGCAGTGAGCTAAAAAACGGTGTTGGATCTAGCCCTGATCTCTTGACTGGGTGAGAGTATTCTGTTTAATTCAGAGACTCTGTCCCTCACCACCCCTTGTTGTAAATATTTTTGTCCACCCTAAGCGTGGAAGGGTATACTCAGATGTGAGTCCCTTGCTCATTGCACCATCAGGATTCAAGCAAGCCGGGCCGAAGACGGCTGAAATGCCAGAAACCGGTCCCCGGTAGCTTGTTTCCTTCCCAGTGTAAGAATTGGCTTTTGTAGTTTGGTTTGCCCTGTTCCCATCATGCACTGGGACAGGAACAGACTAATTTGCATACAGCCAGGTTCTGAAACTGGGATGGTGCAGTGAGCTAAAAAACGGTGTTGGATCTAGCCCTGATCTCTTGACTGGGTGAGAGTATTCTGTTTAATTCAGAGACTCTGTCCCTCACCACCCCTTGTTGTAAATATTTTTGTCCACCCTAAGCGTGGAAGGGTATACTCAGATGTGAGTCCCTTGCTCATTGCCCCATCAGGATTCAAGCAAGCCGGGCCGAAGACGGCTGAAATGCCAGAAACCGGTCCCCGGTAGCTTGTTTCCTTCCCAGTGTAAGAATTGGCTTTTGTAGTTTGGTTTGCCCTGTTCCCATCATGCACTGGGACAGGAACAGACTAATTTGCATACAGCCAGGTTCTGAAACTGGGATGGTGCAGTGAGCTAAAAAACGGTGTTGGATCTAGCCCTGATCTCTTGACTGGGTGAGAGTATTCTGTTTAATTCAGAGACTCTGTCCCTCGCCACCCCTTGTTGTAAATATTTTTGTCCACCCTAAGCGTGGAAGGGTATACTCAGATGTGAGTCCCTTGCTCATTGCACCATCAGGATTCAAGCAAGCCGGGCCGAAGACGGCTGAAATGCCAGAAACCGGTCCCCGGTAGCTTGTTTCCTTCCCAGTGTAAGAATTGGCTTTTGTAGTTTGGTTTGCCCTGTTCCCATCATGCACTGGGACAGGAACAGACTAATTTGCATACAGCCAGGTTCTGAAACTGGGATGGTGCAGTGAGCTAAAAAACGGTGTTGGATCTAGCCCTGATCTCTTGACTGGGTGAGAGTATTCTGTTTAATTCAGAGACTCTGTCCCTCACCACCCCTTGTTGTAAATATTTTTGTCCACCCTAAGCATGGAAGGGTATACTCAGATGTGAGTCCCTTGCTCATTGCACCATCAGGATTCAAGCAAGCCGGGCCGAAGACGGCTGAAATGCCAGAAACCGGTCCCCGGTAGCTTGTTTCCTTCCCAGTGTAAGAATTGGCTTTTGTAGTTTGGTTTGCCCTGTTCCCATCATGCACTGGGACAGGAACAGACTAATTTGCATACAGCCAGGTTCTGAAACTGGGATGGTGCAGTGAGCTAAAAAACGGTGTTGGATCTAGCCCTGATCTCTTGACTGGGTGAGAGTATTCTGTTTAATTCAGAGACTCTGTCCCTCACCACCCCTTGTTGTAAATATTTTTGTCCACCCTAAGCGTGGAAGGGTATACTCAGATGTGAGTCCCTTGCTCATTGCACCATCAGGATTCAAGCAAGCCGGGCCGAAGACGGCTGAAATGCCAGAAACCGGTCCCCGGTAGCTTGTTTCCTTCCCAGTGTAAGAATTGGCTTTTGTAGTTTGGTTTGCCCTGTTCCCATCATGCACTGGGACAGGAACAGACTAATTTGCATACAGCCAGGTTCTGAAACTGGGATGGTGCAGTGAGCTAAAAAACGGTGTTGGATCTAGCCCTGATCTCTTGACTGGGTGAGAGTATTCTGTTTAATTCAGAGACTCTGTCCCTCACCACCCCTTGTTGTAAATATTTTTGTCCACCCTAAGCGTGGAAGGGTATACTCAGATGTGAGTCCCTTGCTCATTGCACCATCAGGATTCAAGCAAGCCGGGCCGAAGACGGCTGAAAAGCCAGAAACCGGTCCCCGGTAGCTTGTTTCCTTCCCAGTGTAAGAATTGGCTTTTGTAGTTTGGTTTGCCATGTTCCCATCATGTACTGGGACAGGAACAGACTAATTTGCATACAGCCAGGTTCTGAAACTGGGATGGTGCAGTGAGCTAAAAAACGGTGTTGGATCTAGCCCTGATCTCTTGACTGGGTGAGAGTATTCTGTTTAATTCAGAGACTCTGTCCCTCACCACCCCTTGTTGTAAATATTTTTGTCCACCCTAAGCGTGGAAGGGTATACTCAGATGTGAGTCCCTTGCTCATTGCACCATCAGGATTCAAGCAAGCCGGGCCGAAGACGGCTGAAATGCCAGAAACCGGTCCCCGGTAGCTTGTTTCCTTCCCAGTGTAAGAATTGGCTTTTGTAGTTTGGTTTGCCCTGTTCCCATCATGCACTGGGACAGGAACAGACTAATTTGCATACAGCCAGGTTCTGAAACTGGGATGGTGCAGTGAGCTAAAAAACGGTGTTGGATCTAGCCCTGATCTCTTGACTGGGTGAGAGTATTCTGTTTAATTCAGAGACTCTGTCCCTCACCACCCCTTGTTGTAAATATTTTTGTCCACCCTAAGCGTGGAAGGGTATACTCAGATGTGAGTCCCTTGCTCATTGCACCATCAGGATTCAAGCAAGCCGGGCCGAAGACGGCTGAAATGCCAGAAACCGGTCCCCGGTAGCTTGTTTCCTTCCCAGTGTAAGAATTGGCTTTTGTAGTTTGGTTTGCCCTGTTCCCATCATGCACTGGGACAGGAACAGACTAATTTGCATACAGCCAGGTTCTGAAACTGGGATGGTGCAGTGAGCTAAAAAACGGTGTTGGATCTAGCCCTGATCTCTTGACTGGGTGAGAGTATTCTGTTTAATTCAGAGACTCTGTCCCTCACCACCCCTTGTTGTAAACTTTCTAAATGAGGCATTTTCAGAATTGCAACTTAAAAATTGACTTTGCCATTAGTTTGCCATTAAAGAGGATTTTAAAATGCAATTCTATTGATTGTTACCAGTATATTTCTACCTACTTCCAATCTAGTTATCACAATTTAAATTGAATAAGGTTACTCAGTGTTAGTCAATGGGAAAGATAGGTCTTACAACAGTGAAAAATTACTTATAGGAGTTTCCCACTGCCAGGACATGTAAAACATAAGCACACGTCGAACTTTTTCAAAAAAATGCACCCTGCCCTATGGTCCTTTCTGGCCTAGCTTAGGGATGACTTATAAGTATTAAATTGGAAAGTTTAGGCCTGGCAACTAAATTATTTTGCCAGACAGAAATGGCAGTTTAAAACTACTTACACAGCCTGCAATGGCAGACCTGAGACATGTTTACGGGGCTACTTTAGTGGGTGGTATAATGAGTGCTGAAGGCCCACTAATAGCATTTAAGTCACTGGCCCGACGAACGTATAGTATATTCTACTAGGGACTTACAAGTAAATTAAATGCGCCATTTAGGTGTAGTCCAACCTTGCCAAATTTTAAGGATTGAGCACAAGCACTTTAGCACTGATTAGCAGTGGTAAAGTGCACAGAGTCCTAATGCTAACAGCAACAAATTTAGCAAAAGGGAGGTGTGAAGGCAAAACGTTTGGGGAAATACCATGCCAAGGATGGCAGGTCTATCTAACATTATATATAGAATGTGTTTTTAGCAAAAACAAAACTTTTTTCCTATCACCATACCTAAAAAAAGAAGTAGATCTGCGTCAACAAAATTTATAATTGAGTCGAAGGATCTTTTAACTCCCAGGTGACAATGTTGAATATAAGCCACAGGTGTAAGTGACAACACTTGTATACATCAAAGCCACCGACCCGACGAAAACTGAAAGACATTTTAAAGGGCACGCGATGAAGGTGATAATGTGCCTCGGTTTCTGCTGCCGTGACAGCGCAGTGTTTAACCTCCTCATTATCCGATCTGGAGGGGCTTGTCGTGGCGCGCAGCAGCCGTCAGAGACTGCGCGTGTCACCGTCACAGGAGTGTGTTCGAGGCAGCAGAGAGCATATTACATCCCCTTCCAGACAGAGCGAACCGATGATTTATGTGAGGTCGGATATGATTTAGAGCTCTTATCCCTGCCAGGAACATACTGACAGACAATAAGTCAGACGTATTAGCACAGTGTTAAAAGCCTTGCAGGAATAGAGCACTGAAGCCATTTACCACGTACGCCCAGATGTTTATCTTTGACATTAAATCCAATAAGTTCAGAAACATCCTTTTCAGTTCTCATTCCCTCGGCCGTGCGACAGTCTTTTTTTTTTCTTTTAACAAAGGTGGCAATTAAATATGTCAGAGTGGTTGAAGAAATATCATTTTACATTGTCGTAGGATTCTGAAGAGCACATCCGTTTCCAGTTAGCCGGGCTCTCTTCTGAGGGGTTGTTTTTTCGGGTTAATGGCTCTAAGGTATGACATATTAATATGCCTTCAATCGATAATAAAGATTGACAAATACTATCATTATGGGGTTGGGACAGTGATGAGATTTAACTGAGCTGCAATAACTCACATAGCGGGGACGTTACAACACTGACAACTGTTGAGTAAGCTTCCTACTGGCGCATAGAGAACAGGTACAGCATGAGCAGGAGCCCCCATCTCTGTTTGTCCCGCCCCCCCTTGAACACCACCACCACAGCTGTTGAATGTATCCGGAGGCAATGCAGAACTGCACCTTGCCAGACATGTTAATTTGTCTGAACTACTTTCATTGCAAAGCATCGTTAATTAGTTTATGTTTAAATCTGAGGTTGTATGTGTATATGTACGTAACTTTACATATTACCAACTGGCAGTCGCCCGTAGGAAGTTATATTTAGGACGTAGTTTACATAGGAAGAGCGTTTTTTCATTTGCCAATAAATTTGGTGTCGTTTGACAAATCCTCAAGAATTTAAAAAAAAATTGTTTGACACTCACTTCAGCTGCTGTCTTGAAAGTTTCTGGGCACTCCGTCAAGCAGGGGCTGAGAAAAAGGGGGGGTCCCAAAACACATTTTCCCCATGTCATTTCCTTAGGAACTTTAGACACGGCTACAGCCAAAACTGCTAAACGGAATTAAACTAAATTTGGCAGGAAGGTAGAGGTTTGTCCAAAAAGCGCCCCTTTTGTGATTTAATGTAAATCCTTTCAGTAGTTGTGCAGAACTTTAAAAGAAATCTCTAGTTGTATATGTAGGGACGCAGAGGATCCGCAACACCTTCCGATGTCATGCTGAGATCTGATTGGCTGCCAACACTTACACCCAGAAAGTGTTGGTAGCTATCTTGTGACTCGGCTTGAACTGAGTCCCAGAAAAAAAAGTTTAAAAAGAAAAGGGGGCAGGGTAGAAACACCCTGATCCCTTAAGGTTCCTGGAGTGGGGCCCCACGGGACAACAATGTATATTTTTAAACATTTTCGGCGGGATCTGGGGATTATGGTCTCCCGCGCTTCGTTAATTATTGCCCCCGGGCGGTCCAGGTCTCAGAGGCTTTTTTTATTATAATGGAAGGCATGCGCAGAGGACCCCCTCCTGGTGCTGAATATTGCCCCAGGGACCACCACCTCCCGGGGCTTCTTTAAAAATCAAATCTTGGGAAGCCCTTACGGTTTCCTTGGCTGCCCTGGGCCACTACCTCTTATTTAATTATAATTGGGGGGCCTCTTAAACCCCTAAGCCCAGGGGACTGCCACCTACGTGGGGCTTTTCTTTACAGAATGCAGGAGGCCATGCGGACCATCCCCCTGCTTCGCAGCCCTTGGGGCCAGCACCTCACCTGGGCTCTAATTTTAAATAATGCAGGGGCCCAGACCCCCTTGCAGCCCGGGGACCATCACCTCCCAGGGGCTTAAATTTTAATTGATGCGGGCCACATGGACCCCCAGCAGCCCCGTGGAACATGACCTGCATGGGGCTTTACTTGTAATTGTTGCAGGGTGGCCACATGACCCCCCACTGCCCCGGGATTACCACCTCCCTGGAGCCAATAATGGCCATGGGGACTACCACCTCCCAGGGCCAGTTCCTACTATGTGGGACCAGGGCACCCAAAAAGAGGCCAGGCCCTGGGGGATGAGGTCCCCAGGGCCGAAATCGGCCCATGGAGGGGTCCCACATGGCTTCACTCCCCATTGAAAAAAAGGCATGGCCGAGGGAATAGAGTCCCCAGGACCAAGAACAGTCCAGGGAAGGAGTACTACCAGCCCCCCCCCTCCTCTGATAAATAAAATATAAAAAAGTCACTAGAGGCCTGCCTCCTTTTCCCCACTTTTGCAAACGCACCACCTGGCACTTTACTAGTTGGTGGATGAATTCCCCTTTCCTCTGGAGGGTCCTTGGAGGTCAACTACTCCTCCTCTTACCTCCAGTAAGTCCCACGCAGTGGGACTGATAAGAGGCTGTTGGAGGCCATGCCCTCTGTCTCCACCACTTTGCAAATGCACCTCCCGGTGCACTAGTAGGTAGAGGATGAAGTCAACTTAGCTGTTGAGGGCCCTTGGGGGCCAACTACCCCTCCTGATACATCCAGTTAGTCCCACACAGCGGGATTGCTGGGAAGTTGATGGAGGCCATGCTCCCTTTCTCCACCACTGTACAAAAGTGCCTCCGTGCGCACTGCTGGTTGGGGGATGAAGTCCCATTGGCTCTGAGTGTCATTGGGGGCCAACAAGCCCTCCTGTTACTTGCAGTTATTCCTACACAGCGGAATTGCTGAGAGGTCTTCAGAGGCCATGACCCCTTTCTTCACTACTCTGCAAACGTACCTTCTGGCACACTGTTGGTTGGGGATGAAGTCCTCTTGGATGCTGAGTGTTCTTGGAGGCCCAGAAGCACTCCTGGTACCTCCAATTAAGTCTGACACAGCAGGATTTCTGAGAGCAGGTAAGAGACCTGCCCCCTTTTTCCATTCTGCAAACGCCACTAATAGTTAAAAAAACATAGAAATTCACTTAAAGAAATTAAGGTTACAGGGTAGCTGTAGTTAGGAAATAGAAATCAATCAATCAATCAAGGTTCTTATAGAGCGCAGCTAATCATCCGTTAGGGGCTCAAGGTGCAAAGGGGTTGGTTCTGCAGTTCATTCAAAGAGCCAGTTCAGTCAAAGAGCCAGGTCTTGAGGTGCTTCCTATATTGAGGCAGTGAGGGTGATCATCTGAGATGTACAGGGACAAAGTTCCAGGTCTTTGCAGTGAGGTAGGAGAAGGATCTTCATCTTGCCATGGCCTTGTGGATCTGTGGGTTAGTGGCCAGGGCCAGGTTGGCGGAGCGGAGGTGTCTGGTGGGAGTGTAGAAGGTGAGACGTTGCTTGAGATGTGCATGTCTGATGTTGCGGAGGGCCTGTAGGTGTGCATGAGGAGCTTGATGGTGATTATTTTGTTGATTGGGAGCCAGTGGAGGTTTCTCAGATTATCTACGAGGCTGTGGCGTTGGTTGTCCAGGGTAAGTATTGTGGCGGCGTTCTGGATTCTTAATATTTCTTTTGGAGCTTCAGGGTTGTGCCAACGTAGAGTGCATGGCTGTAGTCAAGCGTGATGCTGACAAATGCTTGGATCTTTAGGTCTCGGTGGGGATCCACTTAAAAATCTTTCAAAGCAGGCGGAACGTGTGGAAGCAGAAGGATAGGATGGTGTTGATTGTTTACTGAGAGTGAGAAGTCAACGATGATGCTGACGTTACGTGCATGGTCGGTGGGTGTGGAGGTGGTTCCCAGTTTGAGGCAGCTGTCCTTCATCCAGGTGGTGACTGCTTTCATCCTGTTGTGGAAGTTGTTCTTTGAAGCTGTAAGTTCGTTGGTGAGAAAGAGAATCAGTTGGGTGTTGTTGGCGTAGGAGATAATGTTTGGTCCCGAGGTTTCTGACGATGGCTGCCATCGGAGCAATGTAGATGTTGAAAAGGGTGGGACACAGGCAGGGGCCATGAGGGACTCCACAGCTGATCTCTGTAGGTTCTGAGGAGAATGGTGGGAGCCTGACTCTCTGGGTTCGCCCAGTGAGGAGGGAGAGGATCCATTCTTAGGTTTTACTGCAGATGCCAGCGTCTTGGAGTTTTGCATAGAGGGTGTGGTGAGAGATGGTGTCGAAAGTGGCAAAGAGGCCCAGGAGGGTGGTGGCTATAGTTTAGCCTCGGTTGAGGAGATTGCGGATATCATTTGTTGTGATGAGGAGTGCAGTCTCTGTGCTGTGGTTGCTTCTGAAGCCTGATTGGGAGGTGTCCAAGGTGTGGTTTGTTTCAATTAATTTGGTGAGTTGGGTGCTGATGGCCTTCTTGATGACTTTGGTTGGGAAGGTGAGCAGAGAAATGGGTCTGTAATTCTTGAGGTCCGTCGGGTCAGGAGAGGGTTTTTTCAGCAGGGGGTTGATCTCTGTTTGTTTCCAATCTTCAGGGAAGGTGTTGGATTGGATTGAGCAGTTGACGGTGTGGCAGAGTTCAGGGGTGATGGTGGCACTGGCTCGGTTGAAGATGTGGTGGGGGCAGGGAGTGAGGGAGCTCCAGAGTAGATGGTATTCATGATACATAAGTTCATCCAGTTGAGCAGGGTCGGCTGGGATCTGAAGCATTTGTGTGCAGTGGTTGAGGGCCAAGTCATCGTAAATGTCTGTGATCTTCCGGTCGAAGAAGGTAGCGTGGTAGTCACAGAGGACTTGGAAGGGGAATGTCAGTGGCATCCGTGCTGTGTTTGGCAAATTTTTGGATCACAGCCTTGGCGGCTCTGATGAGGAGGTGGTGCATGATGACAGATGTTTGGAAGGCTGTTTGTCTGCTGGGGTCTTGCTGCCCCTTTATCTTTTCTCGAGTCATCTGCAGGTACATCTGGATTCTTGGATTACAGGGAGAACTAGCTGCCTTTCTTGGTGGGCTGTTTGCTGGAGGGTTTCCTGAGGGGGGCCAGTGTGTTGGCGCAGTTGGAGATCCATAAGTGGAGGTTGCGTGCTGATGTGTTGATGTCTGTGCTGTTGTGGTGGTGTATTGCGGAAGTTGGTGGAGAGTTGGTCTTCGGAGACCTTGTTCCAGCCTCTACATTGGTGGTGGTGGGCACAGTGGTGTTGGGTGGGTTTGATGAAGGAGAAGGGGACGCAGTGGTGGTCAGTCCATTGGAGTTCAGAATTGTGGCTGACAGAGATGTTGTTGCTTGCGGACAAGATGGGGTTGAGTGTGTGTTCTGCTGAGTGCATTGGGGAGGTGACTAGTTGTTTGAGTCTGATGATGGGGACTCAGTAGGGTTGAGTGTTTGGGTCACTGAGATTGTCCAGGTGGAAATTGAGGTCACCAAGGAGGATGTAGTCTGTTGAGGCGAGGGCATGGTATGCGATGAAGTCAGCTATGGATTTGCTGAAAGGGCGGTAGGGTCTGGGGGGGTCAGTAGTTGAGGGTGCCACGGAAGGTGGACTTCAGGTTGGTCTGGATCAGGAAGTAGAGGTGCTCATTATCATGTGAGTGGTTGTCAGAGATAGTTGTGAGGCAGAGGGTATTTTTGTGTACAATGGCGATGCCTCCTCCTGGTCGGTTGGCGCGGTCTTTGTGGATGGCTTTGTATCTGTCGGGGAAGGTGGTGGAGATATCCGGTGCAGAGGTGGGGTTTATCCAGGTTTCTGTGAAGAAGGTGACATCAGAGGAGGTGGAGACAAGCAGTTCTCAGATTTCCACAGCGTTTTTGTTGACGGAGCATGTGTTGAGCAGAATGCAGCTAAGGAGGTCGAGTCTGGTTCTTGGGGCCGTGCTGTTGGGAGGTCAAGTGTGTGAAGGCAGGAGAAGGTGCAGTTGTGGCTGGTGAACCATCCTTGGCTGTCAATTGGAGACATGGGGTGGTAGACAGTTGAGCGTCTAGCATTGAGGGCATGGAGGATACTGGCATTGTAGCATTGAAATGCACTGGGACCAGGGTCTGTAGTACTGGCTGTGGTACAGTCGAGGACGGCCGCCATTACGTAGTGGTAGGAAGATGGAAGGGGCTGGTGAGCTGAAAAAGGCACAGAAAAGGCACAGAATGAAGAGTGAAAATCAGAGAAATACAGAAAATGAAAGGACAGGAAAGCAGAGACAAGCAGAGACAGAACTCACCACTGGACTACCAGGGATGAGGCGCAGGCAGGAGTCTGTGGGTGGAGGAGGGCATCAAACTCAAGGACTGGAACGCAGGGTGTAACAGCTACCAGATGGAGCTGTGCAGTGGGGGAGCTACAGACACTGAGGGTCACCAGGAAATAAATAGAGACCTTAGAAATATACTAAAAAAAACAAAGGTGACAGGGACGTTATAGTAAGGTTCAGATTTCACTTGTACAAAACCAGTGAAATTCTCCTGTTATAGCTACCTTAATTAACTATAACTTATGCCCCCCACAATGCGCTGCTTATGGCCTCATGTATTACATCATTCATAACATGGTCAGTGACATCACTGAAGATATCACTGATGATGTCATCCACAGAACTACTCACACACCCACTCATACCCCTTTATAACCTCTTGTATGCCCACTCCCATTCCCACTCCCACACAACCACCCACATACCCATTCACAAACCCATACCAGTACTCACCCACTCACTCCTCCATAGATCCACTGACTCACTCATACAGCCACTCACACAACCATTCCCTCACCCATACAACCAGTCACTCACCCATACAGCTACTCACACACCCACTTTTTGTAGCTACAGTCACTTACACACCCACTTACTCACCCATACAGCCTCTCAACACAGCCACTCACTCACCCATACAAGCAGTCACCCACTCACTCACATACCCACACAACCGCTTACATACCCATTCACACATCCATAGAAGAGCTCACACATCTGGTCCCTCACCCATACATCCATTCACACAGGCACTTACTCTCCAATACAGCCACTCACACACCAACTCACTTAACTAAACACCCACTCAAACAAGCATTCACTCCCCTATACAGCCACTTACACATTGAGTCACTCACTCATACAGCCATTCAGACACTCAATCACTCACATCACTGAATCACACTTACACTCACTTAATGTCATCAGTTATGTCATTTGAGATGTCATCAGTGATGTCACTGACCATGTCATGAGTGATGTAATATGGGAGTTTATAAGCAGTGCATAATTTATAGTTAATTCAGGTAACTAAAACTGCTGAATTCTGCTGGTTTTGTACAAATGAAATCTGAGCCTAACTATACCATCCCTGTAACATTTGTATTATTTCAGTGAATTTCAAGGGTTTTTAAAATGTATTTCCTAACTTTAATGTCTCTTTAACCTTTGGGCTTTTTAGTGAATTTCTTTGGTTTTCTTAATTTTATTTATTAATTTTTATTTTATTTATGTGTGTGAGTGAGTGTCTCAATAAGTGTGTGAGTGTCAGAGTGGGTCTGTGAGTGGATGTGAGAATGTCTTAGTGGATTTGCGAGTGCCTCCAATATTGTGTGAGTCAGTCTGTGAGTAGGCGCATGAATGTCTGAATGAGTCTGTGAGTGGGTGTGTTAGTCAGTGAGTGGGTCTGTGAGTGGGTATGAGGATCACTGAGTGGGTCTTTGAGTAGGTGTGTGTCTCTGAGTGGGTCTGTGAGTTGATGCATGAGTCTCTGAGTATGTTTGTGAGAGAGTATGAGTGGTTCTGTAAGTAGGTGCATTAGTGTCTGAGTAGTTCTGTGAGTGACAGCATGAGGGCCCGAGTGGATTTGTGTGTGGGTGTGAGAGTGTCTGAGTACTACCTCCTTTGATAAATGCCCAGAATATATTCTACACTACAGCTGTCTAAGGAAGCATGAGGAAATGTGACCAGTGACCTTGTGTGCATTTTGTACATAGAATCCTGTGGTGGTCATCACTGGACAGTTATGGTTAGGTCAACGTTTCAATAGGAAATACCTTTTTTGTTTTGCAAATAGGTTTGCCACTATTTGCCAAATCTTCACACCTTCCAAAAAAGTGCTCTTTTTTCCTGCTTTCTGTGATGTTTTGGGTTGAACCATCAAGCGGAGGCCAAGGTCGAAAAAAGGGGGGGGGGGGTCCCAAAACCAAAATCCTCATGCATTTTCAATAGACTTTTTATATCAGCCCTACCATCAAGGCCGTTCATGCCGTAGTGGGCATTGGGCATCTGCCCGGGAGGCTGGAATGTTGAAGGCCGTTTTTGGAGTGTTGGGGGCCAGTTTTGTTACTAGGTGCTTGGTTTGCAGCGATTTAACAACATCAGCACCCAGTAACAAAAGCAACAGTGCTGGGGCTGGTTTTGTTAGGCAGCAGTGCTTCACACTCACCCCCCAAGGGTAGGGGCTGACCGACAAAATTGCCAGGGCTGCTTTGGGTTCCCAGTCCAGCTCTGCCTCCCGCAAAAACTGCTGAACGGAAATCTGACAGGAAGCTGGATCTTGATCCAGAAAGCATGCTTTATATGATTTGGTTAAATCCATTCAGTAGTTTTTAGAGATATTAAGCTACAAAAATATGTGTATATCTGGACAGTTAGGTTCAGGAGACTCTTGAAAGTGTCCCATAAACCCAATTTTAAGAAGTAGAGTGTTCTGATTGGCCAGGTTTTTTTTTTCTCTTTGGCCATTTCGCACCCAAAGAAATCACGTAACTTTTGTTGGGTACCTCTTTGAGAATTGTTATTGTTACTTGGCAGTTGTATGGTGTTGTGATGCCACTTGTACATGTATGTGTGAAATTTAATGTGTGTGTCGGTACTTGCAGAGTGGCCATGGATGGAAGATTTTGGTGTTGTCCTTAAGTATCTGAGATATGACCTGAATTGTGTACATTGATGTTGTGCGGTCAGGAATAGGAAGGGGCAAGCCTTATTGTTTAACCAGAGAGCTTTAAATTTATGTGAAACACAAATATGGCAATTGATGTACAAGAAGGTGCATAATATATTCACTTATTGCATGGCAATTGTGCATTTTGCTAAGATGTTTAGCTTTTCTCATAGGTCATCATCCAGACTAAATGGCCCTCACATTTGTTGCGATTTTCCCTTCCTCAGTCCCTCAGTTCTGGCTCCTATGCATAATTAGGCAGGTTGTTGCGGTGCAATATCTCCACTTCCTCCCTGTACATGTACTAGCTCATATGTCCATTACTTTCACCTGGTTGTTAGGAATGGCTCCTGGTCTTCTGCAGCGACCATCACATCACCAGTGGTGGAATTGTCTGTAAGTGATTTTCTAGTTTGCTAGCTGCTGTGCTTCCTGCAGTCAGATATACTGTTAAGCCTCAACGTTCTTTTTTCACCTGTATTTCAAGGTTCATTCCAGTACGTGCCTTACAAATGCCAGTCCACACCAGGGAGGTTTTCTTTCACCTAGCGCACATTCATCCACTGAATATCCCAAGAGGGAAGTCACTGACCTAGTCAGTATTCACTTTCCTTTGGAACACTAATCCTCAAGAGAGAGAGAGGCAGTCACACACCATTTTCCAGAGAGAACCTGATGCAGCTATGCTTCTCTCTCTCCCTCATTCTCCCCTATTCATCCACAGCGTTTAGTCATGTACTCTCAGCAGGAAAAGGGAGGGCTTGGTTCACACTGGATTCAAAGGCATTCAGTTCAATATGAGCTTAGGCATTCATGTTTGTGGAAGCGTGAATGAAGAGTAATGCATTCATACATAACTTCAAACACCTAAGCAAAGTCTTAACAACTAAGTTGTAGACCTTAATACTTGTCTTTGTATAACCTATCTGTTGGGATCTCTACTTCTTAGAATTGTGGGCATGTTGCTAGGAGGTTGGAATGTTGTGATATGATTAGCAGACAGTGCAGAGGAAGCTGTGGAAGGAGCTGGAGGTCTGTTTACTTCTATCCAATAAAGACTTACTTCAACTACTTATCCTGGATTGAAGTTATCTTCTTTACATTGGCGACGAGGGAACCCTATACTCTGGCAGGGGCAGAGATTGAATTTGACCTCCACCCCTGGATGATACCACTACTGGATTTGACAGTGGTATCCAATTTTACTCCTCAAATTTTTGTTTCCTGTTTTTCAAGGCAGCAGTAACTTCGTGGTATGTACATTTTACCCTTTTCACTGCTCTCCCTATCTTAAGCCTGAAGATAGATAGATTGAGTTTTATTTAAACTGGGAGCTAGCAGCTGTGCGACAAGGATTTTCATTGGATTATTTCTGCATCCTTTGCGCTTTAACTTTTGACATTTCTGGAGCGTTTTTTTCGTCTTTTGATTGCTAAGCGCTGGGTGCCCAATACTGAATACCGAGGGATTGTGTGGATTTCTATCATCGTTTGCTTTCGGCACACCTTGCATCTTTTGAGTTGCTTACTTGGTCACGCGATTTTAAAACTGCCGCTTGAGAAGCCTCCAAAGCCCGCTCCTGCTCTAGAATCCTTGACATCATCGAATTGATTGCGCACCTGCGTGATGTTAACGTCACTTGCGTAATCCAACGTGGCGGCCATCTTTGATTGGGAGCATCATTGATTCACCGTGGAGAACGTGGCGGCCATCTTTGATTGGGAGCGTCATCGATTCAGCGTGGCGGCCATCTTTAATTGGGAGCGTCATTGATTCAGAGTGGCGGCCATCTTAATTGCCTAAAAACCTTCGCTTTGCGTACAGCAGCTGTTTGAATGCCGATTTGAATACTGTACTGCTGGTTGAACTCTCATACTGCTGAACTGCCGATTTGACTGCTGTACTGACGATCCCTCACCTGGTTGCATTAATACTACTCTTACCTTGAGTATTTACTTATTTGCTGCATTATTTTTTTTTTATTATTGTATTAATTATTTACCATGGGTGATCAGACCTTTTCTACCCCCCCTTCCTTCCTCCCTACTCCTGGTGAACCGCCAATACCTTGGAAGGAATGGAAGAAGTTATTCCTCACTTATATTTTAGCATCTGGTGCGGACAAATATGGTCCTGTCCGCAAACAAGCTATTCTTCTTTATAATTTGGGGGTGGAAGGTAGAAGATTATACGAAGATTTGCCCGAGATATCTTTAGGTGTGGGAGACGGTCATGCTGCTAATGTATATGATATGAGTATGTTGATGCTAGAAAAAAGGTTCATCACAAAAATTAATACTCTTTTAGAAAGGCATAAGTTCTTTTGTCGGGTTCAAAAAGCAGATGAAGATGTTGCAACTTATGTGGCAGCCTTGCGGGGATTGTCACTTAATTGTCAATTTAAAGATTTGACGGATTCTTTGATCCGTGATCAAATCGTCAGATGCACTAATAATAAATGGGTGCGAGAGAAGTTACTTAGTAAGGATTGTAACTTAGAAGAAGCTATTGAGATCGTTAAAGCTATAGAGACTACTGACTTATGGATAAAAGAAATGGATAAATGTTCTGGTTCTATATCTAAAGATAGTGTGGCGAAAGAATCAGAGTCCAGTGTAAAACCTCAAACACAAGCGTTTGTTGATGAAACTAAAGTTGTTAAGAATGTTGGGAAGTTTGATTCTAAAAGCAGTAAGTTGTCTAACTACCATCCTCCAAATTATCGTCCTCCAAATTTTGCGCAACAAGGGAATTCACGTCTTGTGAAATGTTTGGGACTTGGGGCTGTGCTCTCTCAGGTATCTGATGGTGTGGAAAGGATTATAGGTTTTGCGTCTAGGAGGTTACAAGGTGCAGAGGTGTCTTACTCGGTGATTGAGAGGGAGGCTCTTGCTTGCACATGGGGAATTAAGCACTTCAGATATTTTCTTTGGGGATTGCCCTTCAAAGTGCGTACTGATCATAAGCCTCTCGTACATTTATTTAAAGGAGGTAGAGGTTTGGAGGGTAATGTCACCCCTAGGATATCGAAATGGATTTTATCAGTACTTGATTACAATTTTCAGATGGAATATGTGAGAGGAGAAAAAAATGTTATTGCGGATTGTTTGTCCAGGATGCCTGTGGACTTAATAGATCTGGTAGAAGTTGAAGGCCCTGTAATTAGTTGCGATGAGATTCTTGCTTTTGATAAAAGTGATTGGGAATCTGCCATGGCTGATGATCAAATAATTCCTTTGGTTATGAAACTTGTCTCTGAGGGGTGGTCTAAGGAATCCTCCAATGACACTCGCTTGAAGGGTTATTCTAATGTGGAAGCTGAATTGAGTGTATCTGAGGGGAAGTTGTGGAGGAGAAATCGTTTGGTGCCACTGTGTAATCTTAGATCAAAGATCATGAATATTGCTCATGAAGGTCATTTGGGGAGGAACATGACCAAGAGAAGGATTCGCGAATCTTATTGGTGGCCAGGGATGGATGGTGAGATTGATGAGTTGGTTAGGAATTGTCATGCGTGTGCTGCTAGCGATAAAACGAAAGTCATTAGGCAGCCTTCTCTCTCCTGCGTTGAATTTCCGGTAAGGCCCTGGGAGAAATTAGCGATTGATTTCTTGGGACCAATTTCTAAATTAGGTACCCGGAATAGATTCATTATGGTTCTTGTGGACTATCATTCTAAGTGGTTTGTAATGGAGTCCACTGAAAGTATTGACACTAAGAGAGTGATAAACTTTTTAGAAAGAACATTTTTAAATGAAGGTATTTCAAAAACTTTGGTATCAGATAATGGTGTGCAGCTGGTATCAAGACAAATGAAGGAGTTTTTGGATGGCATGGGGATCTGTCATGAGAAGGTTGCATTGTTCAGGCCACAGGCCAATGGCCTTGTGGAAAGGATCAATAGATTATTGATGGAGAACATTCAGTTGTCATTAGCGAATGGTTTAGTGTGGGCTGAGGAACTTAAGAAGATGATCTGGTCTTACAGAATAACTCCACATTCAGTCACCGGTATTTCTCCTTTTGTCTCCCTAAAAGGGCATGAGCCTGGTTTGAAGGAAGTTCCGGGTTGGCTGAAGAACAAAGAATGTGTGTGGGTGGACCGATCTAGTGTGAAAGATTGTGTTGTCAGTAGGCAGCGTGATTCTACGGATTCATACAATCGCAGAATGAGGGTGAAAGATCCGAATATATGTGTTGGAGATTGGGTGGTGACTAAGAGATGTGGTATTGTAACTAAAGGTGAAAGCAAATATTCTCAGCCTAAACAAGTAAAGTTTGTGAAGAGGAATGTTCTCATCCTAAATGATGGTTCCGCTTGGAGCTGTGGGAATGTTGCAAAGTGTAATGCTCCATAGACTCTTATTTGTTCCCGTATGTTTAATTTTCTTTACATGTTTCATTTGTACATTTCTTTTGATATTGTAATGGGGGGAGATGTGTTGGGATCTCTACTTCTTAGAATTGTGGGCATGTTGCTAGGAGGTTGGAATGTTGTGATATGATTAGCAGACAGTGCAGAGGAAGCTGTGGAAGGAGCTGGAGGTCTGTTTACTTCTATCCAATAAAGACTTACTTCAACTACTTATCCTGGATTGAAGTTATCTTCTTTACACTATCCCAAAAAGCATAGCATTAACTAATGTGTGCATGCGTTGATTGGAGGGGTTGGTTTTCAAGATGTCTAATTCTTGGCTGCGGTAGTAAGGACCACAGGCTAGTTCAGTGGCAGACTGAGAGACCTGTGGTAAAGATGAAATATCAATTTTTGTTGAATATTGAGAAATAGGTCTACAAGCATCACAGCTCAAACAACTTTAGGCAGGAATGGTATAAGATATGTCAGGAGACATAGAGAGCTTACTTGACGCAGAGAGATTACCATTACCAGATTACTTGAGCAGCGTCTCTCACTGCCGTGGCATCCGCCGTCATCTGCTTCTGTGATGGGTCGGTGACAGGTCGGTGACAAGTCTGACGAACTAACTGACTGAGCCTACCTTAGTTATACTATTCTAAGTGTATGTACCACCCCCGATGTTTCATATTTGTGAATCCCCTACTTCTGATTGGACAATGGGATGGGGAGAGGTCATCACATCATACTAATGTAATGTCATTTCTTAAGCCTATTGTTCATTATTCCTGCCCCTTAATTTTTGCTTTCCCATGCTTTATTCCCAATCGCATTTCATATTAATTGCATCTACAATGTATAAAAATTTTGACTTCTTCTCCTTCCCCTCTCCGGGTCAAGAGGTGGTGTTCCCAGGCACTTCTCTGGTTAAAGTGTCCTTGGCTTGGTTCAATGTCACAGCACGGAATTTGACAGAGTCCAGTGCGCTTGCGCATAATCAGGCAAGATGGGGATTTCAGTCACCCGCCAGGCCCAAATACGAACTAATAGCAAAGTTAAAGAAAAACATGTTAGAATAAGAAAATATATTAATGCACTATATACCACTTACTCCTACTCTAATCCCTTTCATTTATTTTAACTATCGCATTAGCAGTTTAGTAAGACGTGCAAGGTTTAGTTTAAGCGTAGCATGTGTATTTAGCATGTAAGGTTTAAGAGCCCATTTTAAATACTACTGCGCAGCTGCAAAGATTTCCCACCAAAGCGGAAGACGTCATACTACGTAGATGCAGTAGACATATGCGCAGAAGATTCCCACATTTTCACCAGCCATATTAAGCCACTCGAACTACTTGTTAGTAAAGCACATTGAAAGCTTCCCCTAGATGATGTAAAATGTAGTGTAATGCAATTATTAGTATCCACGAAACATGTTGGTTACATTATTACATGTTATTCGAGAGGATTGCATCCGAGCAAGTTTCTTACGTACGAAACCTTGCTCCATCATACTGTTAAATCAAACAATTGTGCGGTGTTGCAAACTATAGATTACATATAAATGCACTAGCAGTGCTGCAAGGGTTCCAAAGTGAAAATAACAGTTAAATGGTAATAGTCCTGCAAAAAGGGTGACAGATTTTCAGCCTACGTAGGTCTGCACTGTGCATGAGGTGTTTGAAGGGCTGCAGGGCCAGTTGTACTCAGACTGGATTGGGGATGAAAAGTTTAAATGTTTTTCACTGTGTTTGTAAAAATACTTTTGATTCCATCCATTATGCAGCTGTGGAACGCGTTTTCAACAATGCTCTCAAAGTGGGTTCTCAAGATGGGCTATAAAGATAATAGCACAGTTCCTAAATGTTCTATCAAACTAAATTCCACAATTTCTTTTTATAGAGGCATTTATACTCTCCCCCCACCTCTCACCCCCCCGCAACTGATCAGGTCTAAGGGCCTAGTTGCCAGCTGCCTTTACTTTAGCCAGCATCTCCTCCACTTGGCTTCCTAACAAGGTTGATACTTTTTAGGTCTTGCCTATTCCATCCCATAGGGATGATAGGCGAGATTTATAGTAAGGCTTTCGAAAAGTCTACCCAACTGTGGATTGCATACAGTTCATGTGAGCCAGGCGCGTGCACATCGCCAGCCACATCCCACACCATGCCTCGGCATCATACTTCAAAGAAAGCCGCTCCCCCGCCCCCCGCCACGCAATGCCGAGAGCTTGTTTGTTTATCCTCCTAGCGCGCACATACCACTCGCGGGCTTAACTACACGCCCGCTTTCATTTTCACAGTTGCAGGGTTGATTATTTTGATTTAGAGGCCGTGCGCGTTTTAACTAAAAGCCCACTTTCATTTTAAGATCGCGGGTTTCATTATTTTAATTTGGAGAACTACAAGCCCGCATTCCGGATCCTCTGTGTTGCACAGCGGTTCTTGACCTCCACCCCTCCCTTCAAATTGACAACATATATAGCTACAAAGGAAAAGCTGAGCACTTCTGTTTTTCATTATTAGTTCAGTCTCGCGCTGACGAGCAAATACTAACTAACGAATGGTCACATCATATTAATGACTATCTTGAAAGATAATTAAGCGCGGCAGTCTCCTGCACTGTTACAACCACCGCCTCCTTGTGATGTTGCCTTCCCGTAGCTCGCGATTCCCCCTCCACCCCCTCGCCCCCCCGAGAGTCCAGCCTCGCGCTGCCTTTTAGTGCTGCAGGGCTCTAGCGCCTCGTCCTCACAGGAGACCTGGGGGTGTGCAGAGCCAGGGTGACCGCGTGGCCCTTTGTTATATTATTGGGCGCGATGAATGCCGCGCTTTATCTTATATTTACGGGCTTCACCTTTAATAATGGTGATCGCACCTTTGCTTTCTTATGTGCAAGTGAAATTGCTTTTTTTTTCAGGGCTTTGCACCCCACGCTTCTGCTGCATGCAATTATGACGACCATGCTTTCATTTTTAAAATTAAAATACTATCTTGAAAGCTAATTAAGCTCAGCAGTCTTGTGCACTGTTACAACCACCGCCCCCCCTTGTGATGTTGCCTTCCCATAGCTCGCGATTCCCCCTCCACCCCCTCACTCCCCGAGAGTCTGACCTCGTGCTGCCTTCTAGTGCTGCAGGGCTCTTGCACCTCATCCTCACAGCAGACCTGGGGGTGTGCAGAGCCAGGGTGACCGCGTGGCCCTTATATTATCTGGCGCGATGCATGCCGCACTTTATCTTATGTTCTTGGGCTTCACCTTGAATAATGCTGAAGGCATCTTTGTTTTATTATGTGCGAGTGGAATTGCTTTTTTTTTTGCCAACGCGTTACACCCCGCGCTATATGCTATGTTCAGGGGCTTCAGCTGCATGCAATTATGGCGACCATGCTTTTATATTTAAAATTAAAATTTAATCGGCACAACTGCTGCCGCACTTTATCTTCGGCAGCTGCGTGCCTTTGGTGCCTGTTGACATTCTTACCGAAAACAGACTCCCTTAGAGCCAGCCTTTTACTGGTAAGCATGGCACCTAAGTCACAGCTTGTATCCCCTATGTATCCCGTACCAGAAAATGGCATCGCCGCGCAACACCAGACCTACTCCCACTGGCGGTAGGATTCACTTACCAAGGCTTTACTGATGCTTTGTCGAAGAAGCCTGTTTTAGCTTGTTATTAAAACTTGTTGTTACTTATGCGGCAACCTTTGCTTTCAATCACCGCTCCTTTCTCCCCCTGCCGTGCTGCTCACATTCCCCCCTCCCTTCTCCACCAGCCCTTCATACAGACACAAGTCACCACTTACATCCCCCCTCCCTTTTTCTCCTGTCCTTCTCTTAACCTTTGCTTTCAATCACCCCTCCTTTCTCCCCCTGCCCTGTTTTCGTCAGTTGCATGTGCTTGGACACTTTTTATTAAAACTCGGTGTTACTTATACAGCTCTGCTTGCACTCCCTTTTCCCTTCTCTGCATACTTTGCGCTCTTTAGGCACATCCCATTTCTTTTTATGAACTCAATTTGTAAGTATTGAGGCTCCCTTGATGCTTGCAGCCCCCCTTTCCTTTTTAACTAGCCCTTCAAACAGACAAGAGTCGCCAATGGGCCTGAAGCCAGAAAGAGCCATTCTGCTAGATTAATGGATTTGCATTTGCACGTGAAAGCAGTAAACATGCCCGAGGCGCCAGCAGAGCCCAAGCCACACAGAGACATCCAGACATTGTCATTATTTCCTCTGTGAGCCGAGTTATTTTACACTTAACTCCTAACATACAAAGGTTGTATTTTTATTTATAAATATATAGGGCTAGATGTAGGTAAATTAGATTTACCGATTCTAAAATACTGAATTTTACTGATTCGGTATTTTAGAATCGGTAAATCTAATGTAGGTAATGATTGGTTTTTTTTTTACCGAATCGGTAAGATTCGGTATTTACCGATTCGGAAAATACCGATTCGGTATTTGCTATTGACTCCTATGGGCCTTGAAGCACATAGGATTCAATAGCAAATACTGATTCGGTATTTACCGAATCGGTAAAAATACTGAATTGGCAAGGGGGACCGGGTGTCACTTTGACACTCTGTTGCACCCCTGTTTCTGGCTAGTGTGCCATGTGGCACACAGACATGCCCTTAGGGCATGTCTGTGTACCACATGGCACAGGTGTACATGCACAGATGTGCATGTACACAAGAATTCGTTATTTACCATGCTATTGTATTGCATGGTAAATACCGAATCCTGAAAGGCCTGTAGCACTGTTGAAAGTGCTACCTACCTCTGAAAATACAGTTTCGGTAATTTTACTGATCAGTAAAATTACCGAATCGGTAAAATTTACAGAATCAGTAAATTTACCGATTCTGTAATTTTACCGATTCGGTATAATTACAGATTCGGTAAAATTACCGAATCTGAATGTATTTTGAGGCCCTACATACCAATGTCCAAATACCGGTCGGAAACGGCCGAAAATCGGTATTTTCGGCCGTTTCCGACCGGTATTTGGACACCTACATCTGGCCCTATGTATCTTAAACAGTAATGTGTTCGTGGTAAAATTGGAACAGCACTATGTTGGGCTCATCTAAGTTTCCCCCTGTTATCATTATGTTAGGGATTTTAGCCAATGTAAGGTTTTTTCTTTTCAAAAATACTTTATTTGTTAGTCATATACAACATAAAGGAGTTTTTATATTGTTTTGCTTACACGATATTTGTACTACATTTAAAGTTGACACAGTACACTAGATGATTATCTTTTTTGTTTCTGTCACATTTACGCAAAACGTATATAACTTTCCATTATGTATCTTGAATGGAGATTAAAATTGCTCTCACAGCTTTGTTTATTTTGCTAACCAAATTAATGCCATCCTCGCTTTCACCAGGCACACACACATCATCAGTTGTTAGTGCACGTTTTCAGCAGGCACACTCCTTCAGCAGTCAGTGCACACTTTCACCAGACACACACCACTATCCGTCACTGCACGCTTTCACCAGGCATACACACCACCAGTTGCCAGTGCATGTTTACACTAGGCACACACACCACTAGCCATTAGTGCACGCTTCCTCTAGACACACATACCACTAGCCATTATCCCCAGTCAGTGCATGCTTCCATCATGCACACACACCACTAGCCGTCAGTGCACGCTTAAACCAAGCACACATACCAAGAGCCGTTAGTGCACACTTTCACCAGACACACACACACACCACTAGCTGTCAGTGCACGTTTTAACAGGCACCCTCCACCAGCCTTCAGTGCACGCTTTTACCAGGTATACACACCAACAGACATAATTGCACGCTTCCACTAGGCACACACACCAGCAGTTGTCAGTGAATGCTTCCACCAGGCACACACATCACCAGCCGTCAGTGCACACTTTCATCAGACATACACACCACCATCCATCAATGCACACTTTCACCAGGCATACACACCAACAGCCATCAGTGCACGCTTCTACCATACACACACACACCACTAGCCATCAGTGCACACTTTGACCAGGCACACATCATCAACCGTCAGTGAACACTTCCACCAGGCATACACACCACCAGCCATCAGTGCACGTTTCCAACAGACACACACACATCACCAGCCATCAGTGCACGCTTCCACCAGGCACACACACGACTAGCAATTACTGCACACCACCTCTAGACACACACACCACAAGCTATCATCACCAGTTAGTGCATGCTTCCATAATGCACACACACCACTAGCTGTTAGTGCACGCTTCCACCAGGCACACATACCACCAGCCGTCAGTGCATGCTTCCACCAGGCACGCACATCACCAGCCGTCCGTGCCCACTTTCACCAGGCACACACACCACCATCCGCCAGTGCACACTTTCACCAGGCATACACACCACCATCCATCAGCGGATTTTAGCGCTGTTCCTTGCAGCGGACTTCACGGCCGCCATCGCTAGCGCGAGGCCACGCCCACCCGTTAGGCCACGCCCACCCTCCCAGCCTATTAAAAGCGCTGATTGCAAGCGCGCCTACTGAAATTGAAGACCTCTGAGGCGGAAGCCGGAGGTAGTGTGACTCGTGATTTTAAAACTGCTTATTTAGTGATTATTTCACATTTGTTAAAACTTTGTGTCCACTCAGAGATCCTCTCTGCATTTGTAACTCCTGCAAGCACTTACAGCGGATTTTAGCGCTGTTCCTTGCAGCAGACTTCACGGCCGCCATCGCTAGCGCGAGGCCACACCCACCCGTTAGGCCACGACCACCCTCCCAGCCTATTAAAAGCGCTGATTGCAAGCGCGCCTACTGAAATTGAAGACCTCTGAGGCGGAAGCCGGAGGTAGTGTGACTCGTGATTTTAAAACTGCTTATTTAGTGATTATTTTACATTTGTTAAAACTTTGTGTCCACTCAGAGATCCTCTCTGCATTTGTAACTCCTGCAAGCACTTACAGCGGATTTTAGCGCTGTTCCTTGCAGCAGACTTCACGGCGGCCATCGCTAGCGCGAGGCCACGCCTGCCCGTTAGGCCACACCCACCCTCCCAGCCTATTAAAAGCGCAGATTGCAAGCGCGCCTACTGAAATTGAAGACCTCTGAGGTGGAAGCCGGGGGTAGTGTGACTCGTGATTTTAAAACTGCTTATTTAGTGATTATTTTACATTTGTTAAAACTTTGTGTCCACTCAGAGATCCTCTCTGCATTTGTAACTCCTGCAAGCACTTACAGCGGATTTTAGCGCTGTTCCTTGCAGCAGACTTCACGGCCGCCATCGCTAGCGCGAGGCCACGCCCACCAGTTAGGCTACGCCCACCCCCCCAGCCTATTAAAAGCGCTGATTGCAAGCGCGCCTACTGAAATTGAAGACCTCTGAGGCGGAAGCCGGAGGTAGTGTGACTCGTGATTTTAAAACTGCTTATTTAGTGATTATTTTACATTTGTTAAAACTTTGTGTCCACTCAGAGATCCTCTCTGCATTTGTAACTCCTGCAAGCACTTACAGTGGATTTTAGCGCTGTTCCTTGCAGCAGCCTTCACGGCCGCCATCGCTAGCGCGAGGCCACGCCCACCCGTTAGGCCACGCCCACCCTCCCAGCCTATTAAAAGCGCTGATTGCAAGCGCGCCTACTGAAATTGAAGACCTCTGAGGCGGAAGCCGGAGGTAGTGTGACTCGTGATTTTAAAACTGCTTATTTAGTGATTATTTTACATTTGTTAAAACTTTGTGTCCACTCAGAGATCCTCTCTGCATTTGTAACTCCTGCAAGCACTTACAGCGGATTTTAGCGCTGTTCCTTGCAGCAGACTTCACGGCCGCCATCGCTAGCGTGAGGCCACGCCCACCCGTTAGGCCACGCCCACCCTCCCAGCCTATTAAAAGCGCTGATTGCAAGCGCGCATACTGAAATTGAAGACCTCTGAGGCGGAAGCCGGAGGTAGTGTGACTCGTGATTTTAAAACTGCTTATTTAGTGATTATTTTACATTTGTTAAAACTTTGTGTCCACTCAGAGATCCTCTCTGCATTTATAACTCCTGCAAGCACTTACAGCGGATTTTAGCGCTGTTCCTTGCAGCAGACTTCACGGCCGCCCGTTAGGCCACGCCCACCCTCCCAGCCTATTAAAAGCGCTGATTGCAAGCGCGCCTACTGAAATTGAAGACCTCTGAGGCGGAAGCCGGAGGTAGTGTGACTCGTGATTTTAAAACTGCTTATTTAGTGATTATTTTACATTTGTTAAAACTTTGTGTCCACTCAGAGATCCTCTCTGCATTTGTAACTCCTGCAAGCACTTACAGCGGATTTTAGCGCTGTTCCTTGCAGCAGACTTCACGGCCGCCATCGCTAGCGCGAGGCCACGCCCACCCGTTAGGCCACACCCACCCTCCCAGCCTATTAAAAGCGCAGATTGCAAGCGCGCCTACTGAAATTGAAGACCTCTGAGGCGGAAGCCGGAGGTAGTGTGACTCGTGATTTTAAAACTGCTTATTTAGTGATTATTTTACATTTGTTAAAAGTTTGTGTCCACTCAGAGATCCTCTCTGCATTTGTAACTCCTGCAAGCACTTACAGCGGATTTTAGCGCTGTTCCTTGTAGCAGACTTCACGGCCGCTATCGCTAGCGCGAGGCCACGCCCACCCGTTAGGCCACGCCCACCCTCCCAGCCTATTAAAAGCGCTGATTGCAAGCGCGCCTACTGAAATTGAAGACCTCTGAGGCGGAAGCCGGAGGTAGTGTGACTCGTGATTTTAAAACTGCTTATTTAGTGATTATTTTACATTTGTTAAAACTTTGTGTCCACTCAGAGATCCTCTCTGCATTTGTAACTCCTGCAAGCACTTACAGCGGATTTTAGCGCTGTTCCTTGCAGCAGACTTCATGGCCGCCATCGCTAGCGCGAGGCCACGCCCACCCGTTAGGCCACGCCCACCCTCCCAGCCTATTAAAAGCGCGCCTACTGAAATTGAAGACCTCTGAGGCGGAAGCCGGAGGTAGTGTGACTCGTGATTTTAAGACCGCTTATTTAGTGATTATTTTACATTTGTTAAAACTTTGTGTCCACTCAGAGTTCCTTTCTGCATTTGTAACTCCTGCAAGCACTTACAGCGGATTTTAGCGCTGTTCCTTGCAGCAGACTTCACGGCCGCCACCGCTAGCGTGAGGCCACGCCCACCTGTTAGGCCACGCCCACCCTCCCAGCCTATTAAAAGCGCTGATTGCAAGCGCCTCTACTGAAATTGAAGACCTCTGAGGCGGAAGCCGGAGGTAGTGTGACTCGTGATTTTAAAACTGCTTATTTAGTGATTATTTTACATTTGTTAAAACTTTGTGTCCACTCAGAGATCCTCTCTGCATTTGTAACTCCTGCAAGCACTTACAGCGGATTTTAGCGCTGTTCCTTGCAGCAGACTTCACGGCCGCCATCGCTAGCGCGAGGCCACGCCCACCCATTAGGCCACGCCCACCCTCCCAGCCTATTAAAAGCGCTGATTGCAAGCGCGCCTACTGAAATTGAAGACCTCTGAGGCGGAAGCCGGAGGTAGTGTGACTCGTGATTTTAAAACTGCTTATTTAGTGATTATTTTACATTTGTTAAAACTTTGTGTCCACTCAGAGATCCTCTCTGCATTTGTAACTCCTGCAAGCACTTACAGCGGATTTTAGCGCTGTTCCTTGCAGCAGACTTCACGGCCGCCATCGCTAGCGCGAGGCCACGCCCACCCGTTAGGCCACGCCCACCCTCCCAGCCTATTAAAAGCGCTGATTGCAAGCGCGCCTACTGAAATTGAAGACCTCTGAGGCGGAAGCCGGAGCTAGTGTGACTCGTGATTTTAAAACTGCTTATTTAGTGATTATTTTACATTTGTTAAAACTTTGTGTCCACTCAGAGATCCTCTCTGCATTTGTAACTCCTGCAAGCACTTACAGCGGATTTT
Organism: Lissotriton vulgaris; assembly: GCF_964263255.1. Classification (NCBI taxonomy): domain Eukaryota; kingdom Metazoa; phylum Chordata; class Amphibia; order Caudata; family Salamandridae; genus Lissotriton; species Lissotriton vulgaris. The sequence goes on from NC_141691.1 coordinate 1,916,612,635, forward strand.
AGCGCTGTTCCTTGCAGCAGACTTCATGGCCGCCATCGCTAGCGCGAGGCCACGCCCACCCGTTAGGCCACGCCCACCCTCCCAGCCTATTAAAAGCGCGCCTACTGAAATTGAAGACCTCTGAGGCGGAAGCCGGAGGTAGTGTGACTCGTGATTTTAAGACCGCTTATTTAGTGATTATTTTACATTTGTTAAAACTTTGTGTCCACTCAGAGTTCCTTTCTGCATTTGTAACTCCTGCAAGCACTTACAGCGGATTTTAGCGCTGTTCCTTGCAGCAGACTTCACGGCCGCCACCGCTAGCGTGAGGCCACGCCCACCTGTTAGGCCACGCCCACCCTCCCAGCCTATTAAAAGCGCTGATTGCAAGCGCCTCTACTGAAATTGAAGACCTCTGAGGCGGAAGCCGGAGGTAGTGTGACTCGTGATTTTAAAACTGCTTATTTAGTGATTATTTTACATTTGTTAAAACTTTGTGTCCACTCAGAGATCCTCTCTGCATTTGTAACTCCTGCAAGCACTTACAGCGGATTTTAGCGCTGTTCCTTGCAGCAGACTTCACGGCCGCCATCGCTAGCGCGAGGCCACGCCCACCCATTAGGCCACGCCCACCCTCCCAGCCTTTTAAAAGCGCTGATTGCAAGCGCGCCTACTGAAATTGAAGACCTCTGAGGCGGAAGCCGGAGGTAGTGTGACTCGTGATTTTAAAACTGCTTATTTAGTGATTATTTTACATTTGTTAAAACTTTGTGTCCACTCAGAGATCCTCTCTGCATTTGTAACTCCTGCAAGCACTTACAGCGGATTTTAGCGCTGTTCCTTGCAGCAGACTTCACGGCCGCCATCGCTAGCGCGAGGCCACGCCCACCCGTTAGGCCACGCCCACCCTCCCAGCCTATTAAAAGCGCTGATTGCAAGCGCGCCTACTGAAATTGAAGACCTCTGAGGCGGAAGCCGGAGCTAGTGTGACTCGTGATTTTAAAACTGCTTATTTAGTGATTATTTTACATTTGTTAAAACTTTGTGTCCACTCAGAGATCCTCTCTGCATTTGTAACTCCTGCAAGCACTTACAGCGGATTTTAGCGCTGTTCCTTGCAGCAGACTTCACGGCCGCCATCGCTAGCGCGAGGCCACGCCCACCCGTTAGGCCACACCCACCCTCCCAGCCTATTAAAAGCGCAGATTGCAAGCGCGCCTACTGAAATTGAAGACCTCTGAGGCGGAAGCCGGAGGTAGTGTGACTCGTGATTTTAAAACTGCTTATTTAGTGATTATTTTACATTTGTTAAAACTTTGTGTCCACTCAGAGATCCTCTCTGCATTTGTAACTCCTGCAAGCACTTACAGCAGATTTTAATGCTGTTCCTTGCAGCAGACTTCACGGCCGCCATCGCTAGCGCGAGGCCGCGCCCACCCGTTAGGCCACGCTCACCCTCCCAGCCTATTAAAAGCGCTGATTGCAAGCGCGCCTACTGAATTTGAAGACCTCTGAGGCGGAAGCCGGAGGTAGTGTGACTCGTGATTTTAAAACTGCTTATTTAGTGATTATTTTACATTTGTTAAAACTTTGTGTCCACTCAGAGATCCTCTCTGCATTTGTAACTCCTGCAAGCACTTACAGCGGATTTTAGCGCTGTTCCTTGCAGCAGACTTCACGGCCGCCATCGCTAGCGTGAGGCCACGGCCACCCGTTAGGCCACGGCCACCCCTCCTCTCCTTAAATGTGCTTCCCATGCAAGCGCAGCGGACGAGCGCAGCGGACGAGCGCAGCGGGAGCGCCTAAGGCAAGCCCGTCTGCACCCGTCCACGGTCGTACGCGGTCGAGGGCCACAACCCCTGCTCCTCCAGATGGCCACATACGGTGGAGCAAGCAGGATCTACTGAACGCATGCCACAAAATCGACGATTCCTGCAAGCATAGTCTATGCGTGGAAAACGATATGGGTTGCAAACACTGTCACTTCTCATTCGACCACGGTAAGAATACAACAAATATGAACTATACCATACACTGCGGACTGCTTAACGTACGCTCACTGAGAAAACACAGGCTAGACCTATATGATCTACTTAATGAGAACCAATGGGATCCTGTGTTTCTAACAGAGACATGGCTAGATAATGAATCTACACCCTACGCCCTTGAGGCAACTCCAGGAGGGTATACAATACATAGACTGGATAGACCCACAGGCAGAGGAGGCGGAATCGCAATTACGATGCCAGCTGGATAGCTCTCCCATCCTGGACAGTGAAGCAGGGAGCTTCACTGTCAAAGTGAATAATAACTACACGCTAAAGGGCATACTAATTTACGGACCCCCAGGCCCCATAGCCAGATTCGAGGAGAGTTTGGTTGAAGGAATCATGGAAACCGCACTGTGCAATGACAAGTTTCTGGTACTCGGGGATCTCAATCTTCATCTTGATAACCCCTCAGACCACGTCAGTAAGAATTTTGGTCAGGCACTGAAAGCCCTCCAACTTACCCAAATTGTTAGAGGCCCTACCCACCAACTGGGTCATCTGCTGGACCCCATATTTGTCAACTGGGGGGAAGCGGAAGCTATGACCCCAATTCCCATTCCATGTTCGGACCACTATTTGGTCCCTTTTTCCATACGAATCCCTGGAAGCAGACCCCTACAGCCACCAGTTATGTACCACCTCAAACGGAAATGGGCTACATTCTCTCAGTCTAAATTCTGTGCAGAATTAACGAAAGGAGGAAGCCCAGGAGGGAAGGATGCTGACACGGCCAATGCTTACTTCTGCACACGCATTAATCAGGCACTAGACTGCACAGTCCCTTTGCTAAAAACCAAATCTGGGGGACGCATAAACAAAACTGCCCCGTGGTTCAACGCTGAACTAAGAGTTCAGAAAACCGCACTGAAAAGAACCGAAAGAGAATGGCGCAAGACTCTCTCTGAAGAAACCAGAAAGAACTATCTAACCGAGAGACGAACCTACCATGGACTAATCAGAAAGACGAAAACAGCATACTTTACGACTAGGATCAGTGAGGCTGGTAACTCGACGAAAGAGCTGTTTTCACTCTACAAAACTCTTTCAAGCGGAAACCCAGCTATTGCCCCCGATGACTGCTCACCAGAATTGTGTGACAAAATCGCAGATTTTTTCTCAGATAAAATAACAAAAATCTACTCAGCATTCCCTACGCAGTCCAAAACCGGGGCAGACTTTGTTGAAAGCCCAAGGGAGTGGGGAGATAAACCAAGACTTACCAACTTTACTACTCCTCCCACGGAAGATCTTCTAAAAATCTGTAGGTCGGTGAAGTCGGGCTCTCCGCGAGACCCAACCACACCCAAACGCCTGACGGATAGTCTAAGGGTACTAGAACCATACATTAGACATGTACTCGATGTATCTTTTAGGACCAAGACAGTACCTAGGGATTGGAAAAAGGCGGTTGTTCTGCCCCTCAGGAAGAAACCTACCATCAGTTTTGAGAAACTTGACAATCTCCGCCCAATTTCACTCCTGCCCTACCTAGCCAAGGTGGCTGAAAAAACGGTCAATAAACAACTAATGGACTTCGTGGAAAAGGCTGCCTTATTGCACGACACCCAATTCGGATTCCGCCCCCGCCACTCTACAGAGTCCGCACTGCTTACTGCAGTTGAGACCCTACGTCAGGGGGTAGACAAGGGACTCACCATGGCCCTCATCCTATTGGACCTGAGTGCAGCGTTCGACGCTGTGGCGCACGACAACTTGCTACAGTGTCTGAACAACGGAGGTATATCCGAAGCTGCACTCCAATGGTTACAATCCTTCCTGACAGGGAGAAGCTTCCAGGTTCGCCAGGGCGACCACTACTCGAGAGACATAGGTTTGGGACAGGGCGTCCCCCAGGGTTCGTCCCTGAGCCCAACCTTGTTTAATCTCTATGTCTCTCCAGTGGCTTCAATTGCCGTGAGTCACGGATTGAGCATCGTGTCATACGCCGATGACACGCAGCTGGCTATCTCCCTATCGCGTGCACCCGGTCTTGCGATGGACAGTTTCAGGAACTGCATGCAAGAACTTGCAGCCTGGATGTCCACCAACTGCCTTAAGTTAAACGGCAACAAGACCGAGGTGCTCGTTGTGGGGGGGAACCCATCTGTTTGGTCATCGGCGTGGTGGCCTCCATGTCTGGATGAAGCTCCCATACCCCGCCAGGAAGTAAAAAACCTTGGCGTATGGCTCGACGCGGACCTATCTTTTGGACCCCAAATAGACCGTGTTGCAGGCGTCTGTTTTGGTGTCCTAAAAACCATAAGGAAGGTCCTTGACCTCCTTCCTATGTCAGCACGGAAAACACTGGTACACGCCCTTGTGACATCACGCCTAGACTACGGCAACCTACTCTACCTGGGTACCACCTGCAAAGCCATGAATCGCCTTCAGGTAATACAGAACGCGGCAGCCCGTCTCATCCTAAAAATCCCTAAACGACCAAAGCCACTCTCAAAACCCTCCACTGGTTGCCAGTAAAAAGCAGATAACGGATCACGGGTCTCCACCTCGCACAGAGTTCTTCAGTTGCAGCGCGGGGACACGCTTTGGCGTAACCAAGCGCTTTATAAGCTACCCTTATTATTATTATTATCAGTGCACACGTTCACCAGGCATACACACCACTAGCCATTACTGCACGCCTCCTCTAGACACACACACCACAAGCTATCATCACCATTTAGTGCATGCTTCCATAATGCACACACACCACTAGCCGTTAGTGCACGCTTCCACCAGGCACATATACCACCAGCCGTCAGTGCATGCTTCCACCAGGCACACACCTCACCAGCCGTCAGTGCACACTTTCACCAGGCATACACACCAACAGCTATCAGTGCACACTTTCACCAGGCACACACCACCAACCGTCAGTGCATGCTTCCACCAGGCATACACACCACCAGCCATCAGTGCACATTTCCAACAGACACACACACATCACCAGCCATCAGAGCACGCATCCACCAGGCACACACACCACATCCCATCACCACCGGTTGTTAGTGCACGCTTCCACCAGGCACAACCCACCATCCGTCACTGCACACTTTCACCAGGCATACGCACCACCAGTTGTCAGTACACGCTTCCACTAGGCACACACACCACCTGCCACCATCACCAGTTGTCAGTGCACGCTTCCACCATGCACACACATTACTAGCCGTCAGTGCACGCTTCCACCAGGCAAACACAAACAGCCATCAGTGCACGCTTTATAGGCACACACACACCATTAGCTTCAGGCATCCACAAGCGTCAGGCATTCACAAGCTTCAGGCATCCACAAGCATTAAAAACCAAAAGTGTCAGACATACACATGTGTCAGACATCCACAAGCATCAGACATCCACAAACATCAGAAATCCACTGACATCAGAAATCCACAAGCATCAGGCATCCACAGGCAGCAGACATCCACATGCATCAGACATCCACAAGCATCACCGATCAGACATCCACAAGCGTCAGGCATCAAAAAAGGGTCTGGCATGCACAAGCGTCAGGCATTCTTAAGCTTCAGGCATCCACAAGCGTCAGGCATCCACAAGCGTCAGACATCCACAAGCGTCAGACATCCACAAGTGTCAGACATCCACAAGTGTCAGACATCCACAAGCGTCAGACATCCACAAGCATCAGGCATCAGACATCCACAAGCATCAGACATCCACAAGCATCATCCATCAGACATCCACAAGCGTCAGGCATCCACAAGCATCTGGCATGCAAAAGCGTCTGGCATTCAAAAGCGTCAGGCATCCACAAGCGTCAGGCATGCACAAGCGTCAGGCATCCTCAAGCGTCAGGCATCCACAAGCATCAGCCATCCACAATCATCAGACATCCACAGGCATCAGACATCCAGAGGCATCAGACATCCACAGGCATCAGATATCCACAAGCCATGCTTTGTTTTTGCTCATGCCTGCAGACAAATAGTGTGCCACTCTCCCCCCCCCCCCCCCCCCGCTTACCTCACGGAGCTTTCTTAACTACTACTTCACGTCCTGTGGAAGAAAAAACAGACACAAAAGCAGAAAATCTTAAACAATTGAGGAGGCTAATTAAAATGCAGCCAGTCTCTCAAACGTCCCTGCCCCCAATGCTACTCGAGCAGTTGTATCACTGATAGTTACGCCCTTGACATCAGGATAGCCATACGGTGCTCACGGGCGCATGATCCCTTAGGATTACAAACTAAAACAAAGTCATTTATGCATTGCTTTTAATTATTTATATTTGGCATTTCTAAAACTCTCTAAGATCACTTCTGCAGAACTTTGATTTATATATTTGGCATTTCTAAAACTTTAGCATGGAATGCCTTTGAGCTCATTAAGTGCAAGTGAGAACAAAGGGACAAATAGAGAGGGCAGAATGCTACTAGAACGGGACAAGTTATTAAAATGGCCTGAAGCATAGGCAGAACTTGAGCCATATTTCTGAAAACTCCAGAAAAGCGAATCTCTTGGGGTAAGCGGAGGAGAGTCGCACACTGTTGCTGCTTGCACTGGTAGGAGAATTGTGAGAGGGGCTAAGAGAACAAGGTTGATGAAATCCCTGCAACATCCCCCTTTCATCAGCTCTCTGCCATCCTCGTTAGCTTCAAATGTTTCTGGTTCCTCACTAGGCCCCTCCAGCTCCCGCCTCGCTACATGTTACATTGCCTCAGCACCACTGAATGCTAACTGCTGTTAGCAACAGCTTGCTAATAGGGCAATAAAAATATCGCCGCTTTAGCAGGAAAAAGTCCCGCTAAAGCGGCGATATTGCCCTTGCTAATATGCCCTTATATTTCCCATAATTTCTTTGAAGAACAGCAACACTCCGCTAAAATTGTCTTTAACATACTGGTCGGTCTACACCAATTTAACAAAGGTTCCTTAAAGAGAGAAATCCTGATCTATTTTTCAGTCTTACTCACTTGTTATACATTTTTGAGGGTTTACAGGGCTTTAAAATGTACCAATTGCCACATAGTGTCCCGCTAGTCATTGGAGTAAATCTCCACCCCCGTTAAACACCAGGTAAAAATGTTTCAAATGTATACTACTCTTCCCAGCAAGTCCTTGGAGAAAACCTAAATTCAAACTTCTATCCAGTTTCCACCATGCTTTTAAAATCAGTTTCCACTTACCATGTTTTTGAAATGAATATGTCTCGCTCACTTTTCTCCAAAAGATCTGGAAGAAGAATGATGCAATAATCAAAATTAGACAGTAAAATAAATGTTGTGCTTTAAAATCTCACTAATATTATAACATTATTTCATAAATTGTACAGCAGCATATCCCTCTTTACGCACTACCTTCATGGTGTCATCACTAGGGGCCATGCCCCCCAAATCTCATACCCCCGGCTACAGCCATTGTGCATTCTATGAAATCTAGCCTAGTATACTTCAAATTATGGGGGAGGTACTCGTTGCAAAATGTTACAGAAGTGTCTTGCCAACCCTAAACCCTCACACCACACTTGAAAATAGGCAGTGTGAAAACCTGTGTGAGAGACATTGGTACAATCTATGTAATCTATTGTGCAGAATCCACCTGTACCAAACATTCCATAACTTTCCACATTTCTAGCTCATTTGTTTACAGGGTTGTTTACATTCAATTAACACATGTTGACATAAGCTACGTTTGATATACAATTGGACCATAAATGTACCATTGAGCACTCCCCTATAAAGCAATATTCATGTTATATATTGGAAACGGAAAAATTAACTTCTGCTGGTAGTTATAAGTAGATGCTTGACCAAGTGTTCCAGCAAAAGTTTGAAAGCAACACTTGTCAGTTATAAGGGATCAAGCATTAAAAGTATTGGGTATAGAGTTAAGAGTTTAAGGTAATGGGATTGTGGGTCAATGGGATAAGGAAAAAATGGGGGTGGGATGCACACCTATTATTCCGTTTTTTTCAGTGTTTTCTTAATCTGTTCAAACTTGTCCACTTTTTCCTTTGAATGCGTGCAGAATGGTAGGTGTCAACCCTTTATGACACCAAAAAATCAGACAACAGTTAATAACATACAAGGTAAAATGTTATATTGCATCATGGGAAAGGAAGTCTCTGGTCGTTTAGATGATAAAGTCTATGTTTGCTTACTGGGTTGATTAATGACCAATCAATAGTAATGTGGGAGGGCTGTTGGGTTTAAAGATGTTTGATTGAGTGATGCAGACGATTACTTGCTGATACGGAGAACGTACAGGGCGGGTTGCAACGTGCAGTGGCAGGTAGGAGAATCTTGAGGCGTGTAACGGGGTAGCCGTAAGTTCTAATAGATGGCGATTTTGACAGTTTATGTTTGTGAGATTTGGGATACCACTGTCTAAATGGTGGTTTAGATCATGGGAAGAATGTTGTAAAACGGGTTAAATCTGGATGCGTACGGCGCAGAGTCAGCGCGTTTGGAGAGGTGGGAGGAATATGGAAAGGGGCGACCACTCGGTCCCCCCGAACGTATGGCTGGGTGCCCCGATCCTCCCGGGAAACCATTTTGGGCGGGGGGCGTGTCTCGGCTGGTATGCCCGAAGCGGCGTAGCCGGGGCGCGCCTTTTTCCCGCCCAAGAGGGGTTGTCCTAGACACCTACACCGATGACCACGCCCAGTAGGCGTACCGGAGGAGGGTACACGCCCTCCCGCAGAAGAATAAATAGGCGGGAATCTGAAGAAGCTTCCTCTTGTTCCTGTGCTCTGAAGGCTGCACCCACCCATTGCTCGTGAGCCCTCGACGGAACAAGCAGCAATTTTGAGAACTTGTAATCTTGTTGTTTTTCTTTCAGTTATTTGGAGTTCGAAGAGTCCAGGACCTCGTTGATCGACTGGGAGCAGAATACTCGAAACCATGGCTGGCAAGAAAGCGGGAAAGGGTTCCGAGACGGATAAGGTGTTACGCCTATTGTCGAACCAGATGGCTTGCATGGACCGGAAACTCGGACAAGTCCAATCGATTGGTCGAGGTTTGGCGGAGGTCAAAAAACAACTGGCTGCACTGAGCAATCCTGGTAACCCTAAGAAGGTAATAGGCCCGGCCTTGCCGGGAATCGTCCCCGAGGGTAGAGGGAAGCGGGTCAAGAAGAGGGCGGTTTCAGGGGAGGTTCCGGTCCCAGTGGTACCCCCGGCCGCCCCTATCACACCGGCAGACAACCCAGTACCAATCCCAGAGGCGGGTCAACCGATCCCGGTAGTGATTACCCCCGCTAACGATGAGGAAATGCCTCCTGAATTGGCCACCCAGTTGGCTGCATGGCTCAATAAGAAGGCAGGGGGTGCAGTGGCACCTAGAGACACGGCCGAAGAGGCCAAACTACTAATCGAGCAATTGCGGCAGTCGAGAGATGCCGCAAAGGCGAATCTTCCTCTTGTTTCCCCACAGGTGGCACCGGTGGGACCTGCAGTTGGTCACGAGAAAACGGCGGGAACAACAACGGAACCGGGTAAGCTTGCTTTGCCAATGGCAGGGGAGGGCTCATTACCCTCAAGGCGGGAGAGGGTGGCACAGCACATCCCTATGGCCACAAAAGAGTTAATATGGGGAGACAAATATGTCAATATGTTTTCATTATTAACTGACCATCGCGAGATGGAGTATGCTAAAACGTAGAAAGATTTTTGCACCCGAGCATGTGGCGCGCCAAGATGGCGGAATTCAGGGTGGATGAGACAGTAACAAATTGGGTGAAGGCCTTCGCAATATTTACTGCAGTTATGGGGGAACGTAAACCCGAGGTGTTAACTGAACGGTCTTGCTATCAAACTCGTATTATGGATTTTTATGCAATGTATGAGGGAGAGGAATGAAAAAGGTTATGACATGAAATTCCGAAAAGCAAAAGAATATGATGCCTCTCTGACATGGGACTGCCTCGACTCAGTCTCATGGCATAAGCAGCTCCTGCCAGGGGCGGCAGGTATAACCTCGCCGGGCGGGAGTGGGTCGGGGGTCTTCTGCCAAAAGCCCGCGGTGCCCTTTCGAGCAGGCGCCGGTGGCGATCACCAGCCGAAAACCGGCGGGAATGGCGGCAAGCGGGGGGTCTGTTGGGGCTTCAATCGAGGCAACTGTAACAGTCCGCAAGGAACATGTAGGTTCAAGCATGTGTGTGCGGGCTGTGGGAATTCCTCACACCCGGAGAGTTCATGTAGATCAAAAAATAACGGGACGGGAGGAAAGGGAGGGTCAAAGCAGGAGTAAGCTTAAACGTTGTGACCAATTGCCTACACCCGTTGATCTCTTGGCTATGACTCCTTGGTTGAACAAATACCCTGATCATGTGTCCACTGGGGTGTTGAGGAAGGGGTTTTTGCACGGCTTCCACATCCCGGCGGGGGATTTTCGAGGGGACTCCTTTTGTAAAAAACCGTTATCAGCGCAACATAACCCAAGTGTGGTGGAGAGAAAGATTGCGAAAGAAGTCAGCTTAGGGCGAGTGGCAGGGCCTTTTCATCGCCCACCGGTGGCGGATTTCATCTGTTCCCCGTTAGGGGTTGTCCCGAAAAAAGACCCGGGGGAGTTTAGGCTTATTCATAACCTGTCTGCTCCAAGGGGTTCCTCAGTGAACGAGGCCATTGATCCAGAAGTCTGTTCGGTGCGGTACGCATCGTTCGATGAGGCCGTGGCCATGCTGAATCGCCTGGGCCCCGGGGCGCTGATGGCGAAATCAGATATCGAGTCGGCGTTCCGGTTGCTCCCGGTACACCCGCAGGATCAGCGTTTGCTAGGTTTTGCATTCCAAGGGAGTTATTACATGGATAAATGCATGCCTATGGGTTGTTCCATTTCCTGTGCCTATTTTGAAATGTTCAGTTGTTTTTTAGAGTGGGCATTCACCGAGGCCACAGGGCATAGGCATGTTATGCATTATCTCGATGACTTCCTGTTTTTGGGAGCAGCCGGCGATACGAAATGTGCGCAGGCGCTGCACGACTTCTGCATCCTCATGAGGGAGTTTGGAGTCACATTGGCACCAGGTAAGACGGTTGGACCATCTACTTCACTGGAGTTTCTGGGAATTGAGCTCGTTTCTGTGGAGGGATGTTTCCGTTTGCCGATGGAAAAGGTGGCCAAGTTTAGGGCTTCCCTGAAGCTATGCCTTGGTAAGGAGAAGGTGACCCTGCACCAGTTGCAACAAACAGTGGGTCAGCTTAACTTTGCCTTGAGAGTGATACCAATGGCCCGCCCCTTCTCACGCTCTATTGCACAAGCTATGGTTGGTCTCAAAGGAGGACACCACCGTACGAGACTGTCTGCAGAGGTGCGCCAGGATATGCGCATTTGGTTGGCATTTCTGGCGGACTTCAACGGTCGAGTCGTGTGGAACAAACCGCCAGCGTCTTCTGATGAACTAGGTCTGTGGACTGACTCGGCGGGGAGCGTGGGATTTGGCGCCATTTTTGGTAATCAATGGTCGGCGCAAACATGGCCGACGTGGTGGCACTCCAGCGGTCTCACAGGTAACATTGAGTTCTTGGAGTTATTCCCCATTTGGGTTGCTATGATGGCATGGCCAGACGACTTCAGGGACCGCTCAGTGGTGTTTTGGTCTGATAATATGACTGTTGTCGAATGCATTAACCAACAGGCAGTGCGCTGCAAATGGATCTTGAGATTGTTGAAAGAAATTGTGCTGCTTTGCATGAGACTGAATGTACAGTTCAGGGCGGAAACATGTGCCGGGTGTACTGAATCATGCGGCCGATGCACTCTCTCGTTCACATATGCAGGCGTTCAGGGGTTATCTACCTACAGCGGACCTAGTAGCGGCACCATTCCCCGAAGCACTTTGGCTAATCGGTGCCCCGGATTACAAGACCTCGTGGCAGCAAGCTTAGCCCCCAGGACGAGGAAGGCATACGAAGGAGCGTTTTGTTCCTATTGTAAATTTTTGGGTCCGACAGGGAATCAGAACTGGGGTCAGGAGGAATCCTTCCTGGGGTTCCTGGTAGCACTGCACAGAGAAGGCCGATCAGCGGCAACGGCCAATAGGCATAGGGCGGCCATTTCATTCATGGCGCAGGTGCATGGCATAAAAGACCCAACGGGTTCCTTTTTGGTGAAAAAAGCCCTTCGCGGCTGGCAGCGCCTCGAGGGTCGCAAGCAAGATGAGAGGCGCCCGATTGGCTTAGATAGGTTGTCCCTACTCATAGCGAAACTAGACGAGACATGCTCCTCCCAATTCGAAGCAGTTCTGTTCTGGGCAGCTTTCGCATTAGCGTTCCATGGGGCTATGTGGGTGAGCGAACTGGTCGCACAGAATAAGAAAGACATTGAGGGAGGCTTGTGCAGGGATCACGTCCAAATTAGGGGTGATTCAATGGTGGTCGTGATAGCCAGGTCCAAAACCGACCAAGGGGCTATGGGAAATAGTGTTGTTGTGCAGCGCGCGCGAGGGTCCCCCACGTGCCCGATAATGTGTATAGAGGAATACTTGGCACTAAGGGCGGCTACATGGGGGGGGAGTTTGCTGAGGCACAAGGATGGCACCCCACTGACGAGGTTTCAGTTCCAGAGGGTGCTAGCACTGACAATCGCTGCTGCGGGCACGGACCCGTGCGATTTTGGGACCCACTCCTTTAGGATAGGGGCTGCTACTGAGGCTACAGCCAGGGGTCAGAGTACGGATGAAGTGAAACAGTTGGGGTGATGGTCCTCGAATTGCTTCAAAAGGTATGTGCGATTGCACATGTTATAAAGATCAATTGACATGCACTCACACTTCTTGTCTTTTGTTTTAATTACAGTTTCTCGAGCCTGTCACGCGGGGCGGAATTGGCAGTCGACCCAGTACCAGGAGATCAGCGGTCATGGATCACCGTCTAGAGAGAGAGTGGTATGGGTCGTGGGCCACTCATATGTGAGGCGCGCTGGGGACGTATTCGAAGCAGGTGACGCGACTCACGCAGCTGGGGAATACGGGTACAGAGTGGCCTTCCATGGGAAGGGCGGGCTCTGTTTTGACCAATTCGAGTCATTTGTTGAGGGTCTCTTAGGGCGACAAAGGTCACCGCCATCTGTAGTCATAGTACACCTGGGGGGCAATGACTTGGTGACACTGGGTAGACGAGTGTTGTTTGAACAAATTCTGTCTGCTGTTAGCTGGTTGGCGAAAAGAATCCCGGGGTGCACGATCGCCTGGTCGCACATGATTCCCAGGAAGGTATGGCGGGGGGGCCTTTCGGTGTCAGCACTGAACCATTCGGTGAAAAGGGTTAACAATAAAGTTGGTAAATTGCTTCGCTCTTCACAGTTGCATAGCATTCCTCACAGGTGTATTCGGGGTGATCTCATGTATCTGAACGATGGGGTTCACCTGTCCAGGGAAGGGAATGATTTACTCATAGGAGACTTCATAGCATGACTAAGGGGTTTGAGGTAGCATGACCTTTAGGAGGAGTAGGGGGGGGCCGGATAGTCGGTCAACTATCCGGCCTGTGGCGGTAAGGTCATGATCGGTGAGCAGTAATTTCAAGGTCCCTAGAGGGGGACGCCACCCAGAATGGATGGGAGCGCCCGGGGGAGGCGGCCATTGGCCCCTCCCACGGGGAGGCGGCACCCACTAAGGATGGGTCGCCTAAGGGGAGACTACCATAGGCCCCTCCCAGGGGGGAGGCAGCTATATGCCCCTCCTATTAATTTCCCGGGGGCCGGATATCCGCGACGGCGGATAGAGAGTGTGGGGATGGGGGGAGTCCACGCTGTCCTTCCTACAGATACCTCACACGGGAACTCGGACGACCTTTAAGATGGCGTCGAGTGGAAAGGGGGGCCCCCACCACGACAAGGGAAGTTACAGTTGGCAACGAGGGTAGAGTCCTCTGCGCATGCGCCACTCACACCGTGAGGGCGAGATTTTTGGTAGTAGGGATCTGACACCAGTTAAGACCTTGCCGTTGGCCCTTAATGCTAGGATGTACAATTTTTATTTATAATTGTTGCATTTGCAGGATGTTAGACTCGGCTAGGAAACCTTTGTATTAGAGATCTGTTAAGGTTAGCCAAAGAACATGTCTTCATCGAAATGTAATAAATGTAAAATTGTACATGATTATGAAACCTTTTATTTAATGTTTTAAATTTTGTTTCATATTTTAAAAAAATACGGCCGGGAGGGTGACTCCCTCCCGCCTTCCAAAAGTTCAAACCTGTGTCCGACTTCCCATCCTTGGGGATTGTGTTGGGAGGGGGTGACGGGCATCCCGGCCATATGGAAAGGGGCGACCACTCGGTCCCCCCGAACGTATGCCCGAAGCGGCGTAGCCGGGGCGCGCCTTTTTCCCGCCCAAGAGGGGTTGTCCTAGACACCTACACCGATGACCATGCCCAGTAGGCGTACCGGAGGAGGGTACACGCCCTCCCGCAGAAGAATAAATAGGCGGGAATCCGAAAAAGCGTCCTCTTGTTCCTGTGCTCTGAAGGCTGCACCCACCCATTGCTCGTGAGCCCTCGACGGAACAAGCAGCAATTTTGACCCACCCACCAGCCCCTTATGGCAATGTTTGTTTTGTAATAAAGTTTTGCTGAGATAGGCCTTTTTTCCTTTGTAGAAAAGTAAAGGAATGTTTAAAGTTAAGGATGTGACTTCTGCCTGTAGGATAATGTTTTTTCCTTGTAGGAGTGAGCAGTCGATGACACATTAAGGCAATGTCTGAATTTTTCCTTCCTTAGTAGGTAAACAACTGTCGTATTTATTTTTTGGTCGGGCGGTAAGGTCATGATCGGTGAGTAGTAATTTCAAGGTCCCTAGAGGGGGGCGCCACCCAGAATGGATGGGAGCGCCCGGGGGGAGGCGGCCATTGGCCCCTCCCACGGGGAGGCGGCACCCACTAAGGATGGGTCGCCTAAGAGAAGAGGGCCATAGGCCCCTGCCAGGGGGGAGGCGGCTATATGCCCCTCCTATTAATTTCCCGGGGGCCGGATATCCGCGACGGCGGATAGAGAGTGTGGGGATGGGGGGGGAGTCCACGCTGTCCTTCCTACAGATACCTCACACGGGAACTCGGACGACCTTTAAGATGGCGTCGAGTGGAAAGGGGGGCCCCCACCACGACAAGGGAAGTTACAGTTGGCAACGAGGGTAGAGTCCTCTGCGCATGCGCCACTCACACCGTGAGGGCAAGATTTTTGGTAGTAGGGATCTGACACCGGTTAAGACCTTGCCGTTGGCCCTTAATGCTAGGATGTACAATTTTAATTTAGAATTGTTGCATTTGCAGGATGTTAGACTCGGCTAGGAAACCTTTGTATTAGAGATCTGTTAAGGTTAGCCAAAGAACATGTCTTCATCGAAATGTAATAAATGTAAAATTGTACATGATTATGAAACCTTTTATTTAATGTTTTAAATTTTGTTTCATATTTTAATAAATACGGCCGGGAGGGTGACTCCCTCCCGCCTTCCAAAAGTTCAAACCTGTGTCCGACTTCCCATCCTTGGGGATTGTGTTGGGAGGGGGTGACGGGCATCCCGGCCATATGAGCGCGATGGTTTGGGAGGCCCCAACTGCAGGATGAAGCCATAGTAAAATGTCAGTAAGCAGTGAATAGCTTATAGTTTGGCACATTGTGATAGAGGGGTTAAGTGTAAGGGAAGTTGGAAGCTTAATACTCATTGGCGTGTTCATAGAGTGCAAGGAAATCAGCTGAATGATTGGAGACAGTTTGTATCATGGCGGGAACACTGTAGCAAACTAATTTACATCAAGCAATGATTATAATATATTGTACACTAAGTTGTGTTGTTTTACAGCTCTAAACGTAACATGATTGTACATGTGAAATTGACCCACGTTTTATTGTTCCCTGTAGTGACCCCCGAAGAAGGGCGCTTGCAGACCGAAATGCATTGGGTTTCTTAAAGAAATAAAGGCTGCTTTTTCTTTTTTTATTTCAAAATATTTTATTGAAAATAAATTTTACATATACAAAAACAAAACAGTTGTCTTACTTTGGGAAGCTCTTACATTGTGTACTTTGGCATAGTGGAGCCATAGAGAGAGAGAAGAAGAGAGAAGAGAGAGGGGGGGGGGGGACTCTGCTTCAATCGTATTTATGTAGAGAGGTCGGGATGGACACAGCATAAATATCAGAAACTTAGAAAATGGTGCACAATTCCACATGTGGATGAGTACTTTAAATGAGTTTGGATAAAAAAAATGACAAGAAGAAAACATACAAAGAAAATATTGATGACTTAAAAAGAAAAAGGATTGAGGCCGGAATGGCGCAACTGAGCAGTGCGAGTGGTTCAGGGGTGCATTCACACCCCTGTTATTAAATGTTGTCTCAATGGGATAAGGGGAGCAAGGCTAGTGGTTGAGGGGTTATGAGTTGGGGTATCAGATTTAGATGTTTGGGTTTAGGGGTTAGGCACTAGGAGTAAGATTGGGTTGTAGGGGTTTGGGTTAAGGGTTAAAGGTACCGGGTTAAGAGAGTAGGGCATAAGGGTTAAGGTTTAATCGTTTGGGTGTAGGGGTTAAGTATTTAAATGCTATGGGCATATGGTTGAGAGTAGTGTGGTTAAGGGTATGTATTTCTGATTTGGGGTTAAGGGTACAGGGTGAAGGGTGTAGGGTTAGGGGTTTGGGTTAAGGGTTTATGGTTAAAGGTGTGGGTGACAGGTTTGGCATATAAACAATTTAGGCTAAGTGTAAAGGTGTAGGGATTGAAGCCATAGTGTTATTGGTTAAGGGTTTATGGGCCAGATGTATGAAACCATTTTACATTCGCAAATGGTGCGAATTACAAAAACCGTCCGTTTGCGAGTGCAAAATGGCCTTTCCCAGTGTATGAAAGGGTTCGCGTTCGTAAAATTTGGTAATCGCAAAAATGTGATACCTTGTTTTGCAAATACCAATATTGGGAATCTCAAATTGCAAATTTGTGAATTGTTATTTGCAGACCAATGTATGAACCATTCACAAATTGCGAATGATCCAAAATTCGCAATTTTGCTCATGCAAATTACCACCTATTCCAATGACGTGGTAACCAGGTGAAAACTATTTAAACAGTCCAAGAGGGCCTCTGAATGTTTCACAATGGCCGTGCTGTACGCCGCACTGAGGAGGATAAGAATTGCTGCAGCAGCACAGAGAAGGAGGAGGAAAGAACGTATTTTTAGAGTGCGCCCAACCCTTTTTTAGCAGCCAGAGGAAGAAATCTATGACAAATATAGATTACACTATGCTATACCTTATTGGTGAACTACATCCACTACTGCAGCATCAAACTCGCAGGACCAATGCCATTCCCACACATGTCTGACTCCGGTGTTCACTGCACCTTTTAGCCTCAGGGAGCTACCAGGGGGTAAAAACAGCAGCAGGAGGGGTCTCCCAAATTGCGCTTTTGCACTTTACCAATGCCTTCTTGGACGCAATGGTCCAGAGCATACCCCATTACGTTAGATTTCCCTCTACACCACAATCATTGCAGCAGATCAAATTAGGTGTTCAGGAACAGGAAATCCTTTCATTCAAGGAACATCCAGGTCATATGTATTGCCTCACACATAATGACTCACAAAGTGGCAAACTTTCCTGGCAGCACGCATGATTCTTTCATATTCAGACACAGTGGTATATTCACACGTCTACTAGGGGGAGAATTTGGCGAAGAGTACCTGCTAGGTAAATGCATGTACTTCAGTCTGGTAGACTCTCTGGATATGGTGAAACAGTACAGTGAATATTATTATTGCCTTTTACGCTGTAGGAGACAGCGCATATGCTGTGCGTTCCTTCGTACTCACCCCATACCTTAATCTTGCTACTCAAAGAGAGAGGAATACAATGCTGCACATACGTCTACACACAATGTGCTAGAGCAGGCCTTCGGCCTACTGAAGAGTAGGTTCTGCTGTCTACACAAAAGTGAAGGTGCACTGCATAGGCTGGAAATATGCTTTAAAATTATGGCCACTTTTTGCTGAGTTGCACAACCTTGCAACAACCAAAGGCATACCCTTAGACCTGACAGATGCTGAAGAGGAGGAGGAGGATGAAGAACTTCAACCTCGCCGACCAGTAAACGCTGCAGGGGCAGCAAATGGCAGACAGAGATGTGCTGAAATCACACAGAACACTTTTTAAGTGAGTAATGATGCGACAATGCACTACTATAAGTTCAACTGTTAATGTGTTTTATTCATCCCTGAATCCAGGATGTGTACATTCACACATTCAAAGTAATGTAATGATGCAACAAGTATAACTTATAAATAGTTCCTGATTGTCTGCCGAGAAAATTTGAATGTTACAGGTTACGTCAGCCAATTGCTTGTCAAGACTCAAGGCCATTCTATTTCCTGCACCCACACACTTCTGTAGCCCGGTCTGTGTGGTCTGTTTCCCCCCTGGATGAGGGCTGTGAGGCAAAGGCATGTCTGGAACTGCACCTCCTGCATTTAGTACCTGGTACTGTGATGCTGCTTAGGTTTGATGCCTCCTCACTATCCCCCCCAGTAAATTGCTGCCACCAACAGTAGCAGTTTGTAACTGTTCGACAGCATTTGTGACCTGAATCAGACCTCTGGCCACATCACTGATAAAATATGACATTTCCACTTGCACGGTCGGTGCTCTTCGAGACAGGAGTGCTGTAGTGGTACTCATGTGGTTGATGGCCTTAGTGCAGCCAAATAAAGGATCAAGTAATTGGTGGTGCTGTCTGCAGTGGGACACATGGCCTTCCTTCAGCACATTGCAGAGATCCCTGATGGCATACGTCATGTGCCAGAAGTTGTCTATACTTTCACTTTGCCCTTCTACCACTGCTGTACTGAAATGTGTTATGCTGTCCTTTATTTCTGAAACGTTGCTTTGTATGGCAGCTGGCTGTGCCTGCATTGACCGCATGTGCTTACATTGCAGGCACCTTCACTTTCAACATTGCTGCCTCCAGTCCCCTATAGACTGAAGGAGCTGTTGCCTTCCTCCTCTTCCATCTGTGCCATTGCCCTGTGCCTCCTACTTGAGATATTTTTGCGCCACATGTGGCCCAGGATTCTTGGGAGATGTATGCTCTGCCTGGGTTGTGGGCAGGTTAGGTTGGCTTTCTTCTCCTTCCACATCAGAGTCAGGTAGTGGTGGTACTGTATTCCTGTGCCTTATAGGTTCAGGTGTTGGGGATGAGGGTGCCTCTGTTTGTTCATCTCCTGACTGCTCCTAAATCTCCATAGGGTCAGTGGATGTACTTCCTTCTGGCTCCTGTGCTGGGGTATCTGTGACATTTAACAGCACTTCTTTAGTGTAAATGTTTGTGTACTATTATGCCACATTTCACAGTGTCTTGGGCATTAAAGTGTGTTAAGCTAAACCCAGTGTGTATTGTCACTTGCTTGGATTACTTAAATACAAATATGCTGCTTGCTCATACCTCCTTGCCTTCCTCATGTGTCTACTGACTACTACTACTACCAGAAGGCATTGCTGTTTTGCAAGAATATGTGGACTGGAGTAGTATTAGCAGCTTTCTGCCTGCTCTCATAATTGGGTCATCTGTTAGACATACCATGCACATGTACTTTCAAGTTCATCTTACCTTGGAAGGTACTGGGTCCCACAGATGTGTCTATCTCGGTCACTCCTATGACAGATTCAGGCTTGAAGGTAGACTCAACCAGGTCCTCCAGGGTGTGCAGCCACCTATTCCTTTGCCCTCCTGCCCAGATCATACCAGCCCTTACGAAGGTCCTCCATTGAGCGATGTGTGATCCCCACTTCATTGATTTTTTTCTTTGTGCGTCCAGACATATTTTCCTCTCTCACACTCAGGGACATGAAGTGATTTCTTCCAAAACAGTTTGTGATGTTGCATGACCACTTCCTCAGTGAGGACTTTTAAAGCCTTCTCACTGAACTTTCTTTTTCTTTTGCGCATTGCTGGCCCCTTCCCACTGTCTTCAGCTGCCATGGTTGTTGGATTCCACTGGCTCAGCTCTTCAAACAGGCTCCCAGGTGCTGTGCTCCTCCTCTCACTTGGAACCCAGGTATGTGAGCATGGAAACACTCACTTCCTGGTTGTGAGGTCATCATGCTGCATCGAAATAGTATATTCACAAATTTACGATTCTTTAAATTGCCAAAGCCCTATTTGGTAATCGAAAATTGGTATTCTGTTTGCGAAAGTGAATCTTACAGATTCTGTATTTCTTTGTGGATTTTTTGATTCACTACATTTCTCCGATTACCAAATAGCTATTCGGTATTAATCTCTATTTGGGAATCGCAAATACTTTGTTGATACATCTGGCCCATATATGCCTAAGGTTGCCATGTATAAGATTAACGGTATAGGCATAAGGTTTTGGAGTATAATGTAAAGTGTTCCTGTTATAGGAGTTAAGGGTTTAAGGGCCAGGGGTACAGATATTCATAATTGCAAATATGTTTCACTACCTTTGTGTTGATGAGCATTGCAGTTATTTGTAGCCTATTTGTATGAGAAAACAAGCTTTGCACAGTAAAGCTGCACTTAATTTAAATGGAACATACTTCAGTTTCAAACAAATCAATTAAATGAGATGAAAACAAAATGATGTAGTTTCTGAGCAAAGATTCAAATTAACATGGTACAACACTTGATTACCGATGCCAACTTGTTTTAGAATCCAGTATCTTATGCAGAATTATTCCACCACCTAGATCCAATTCTCCTTCATATTCATCAGAGAACACTACTATTTCTAATTTGCAAATGTATTTTGCAAATAAGCAATAAAGGCACAATACATTGTCTACATATTGCAACAATTGATAAGTTTCTCACTTGATTAAGAGGTGGTCGACTGGAAAGGGGCGACCACTCGGTCCCCCCGAACGTATGGTTGGGCGCCCCGATCCTCCCGGGAAACCATTTTGGGCGGGGGGCGGGTCTCGGCTGGTATGCCCGAAGCGGCGTAGCCGGGGCGCGCCCTTTCCCGCCCAAGAGGGGTTGTCCTAGACACCTACACCGAAGACCACGCCCAGGAGGCGTACCGGAGGAGGGTACACGCCCTCCCGCAGAAGAATAAATAGAGCGGGAATCCGAAGAAGTGTCCTCTTGTTCCTGAGCTCTGAAGGCTGCACCCACTCGTTGCTCGTGAGCCCTCAACGGAACAAGCAGCAATTTTGACCCATCCACCAGCCCCTATTGCAATGTTTGTTTTAAATAAAGTTTTGCTGAGTAGGCCTTTTTTCCTTTGTAGACAAGTAAAGGAATGTTTAGATAAGGATGTCACTTCTGCCCTTAGGACAATGTTTTTCTTGGTAGGAGTGAGCAGTCGAGGAAATGTCAGAATTTTTTCCTTCTTTAGTAGGTAAATAACTGTCGTATTTATTTTTGGTCGGGCGATAAGGTCATGATCGGTGAGCAGTAATTTCAAGGTCCCTAGAGGGGGGCGCCACCCAGAATGGATGGGAGCGCCCGGGGGGTAGGCGGCCATTGGCCCCTCCCACGGGGAGGCGGCACCCACTAAGGATGGGTCGCCTAAGGGGAGACGGCCATAGGCCCCTCTACAGCTGGCAGTTGATCGGTGCAAGCGCCTAATGCACCTCAGGAACCGAGCTGCTGCTCGCTTTTAATATTACCTTGTTTTTCATTTGTTTTAAACTTTAGTTATTATTCCCTGTTTTTAACTAGCGCTTACAGCGACTGGCCCTCACTCGCATTTAACTTTGGGACACTCACCGCTGTTTGGCGGGTCCGCTTCCCGGCGCAGGTCCGTTTTCAGCGCCATCTTGGATGGGGATGGTCCAGCATTAGCGCTGATTGGCTGGTATCGCGCTCTAGTCGCCAGGAGGACGCTAGGCGGATACTTAAGAGAGGTAAATCCCTTGCTCTTCCTCTACAGCTGGCAGTTGATCGGTGCAAGCGCCTAATGCACCTCAGGAACCGAGCTGCTGCTCGCTTTTAATATTACCTTGTTTTTCATTTGTTTTAAACTTTAGTTATTATTCCCTGTTTTTAACTAGCGCTTACAGCGACTGGCCCTCACTCGCATTTAACTTTGGGACACTCACCGCTGTTTGGCGGGTCCGCTTCCCGGCGCAGGTCCGTTTTCAGCGCCATCTTGGATGGGGATGGTCCAGCATTAGCGCTGATTGGCTGGTATCGCGCTCTAGTCGCCAGGAGGACGCTAGGCGGATACTTAAGAGAGTCATGCAGACGCGCAGCGGATACGCGCTGCGGGGACGCCTGATTGACGCCGGAGTTACGCCAGAGTTCAGCCCGTCTGCGCCCGTCCGCGCTGAGGACGCGCTGCAGGACGGGCTGGACCCTGGGCTCTCCGGCGCCTATCCTCCCCCTGCACGAGAGAACCTTTACGGTACTCTTCTTTCCCTGAGACCCCACGCACTCTGTTGCCATCATCGGCTTAGTCCTGAAGTTCTGAGTCGGGCCCGTCTATGTCCCTCCTGCAACAGTTCTTTTACTCGTCCAATTCAATCCTGTATCCATGCTATCCCTCTTCAGTCCATCAGCCATATCTCTCAACCCAAACAGGGCTTTTTGGTCAATGCTCGTTCTCTGATTAAACATGGGATCGAATTTCATGACTTTGTCAGTTTGAGGAATCCTGACTGGGTCTTTGTTACAGAGACTTGGGCTTCTGAGTCCGCTGGCCATGATTTGCTCCTGGCCATACCTGAAGGATACACCTTCCTAAGGTTAGATAGAGAACGTTGTAGAGGAGGTGGAATAGCCATTCTTTTTAAATCCACTCTCTCCTGCACAATAAAACCCTTATCAGTCTCTACGGATCCCTTCGAGGCGCTCTATTTTTGTATTACGCACACTCCGGTGAGTTCCTTTTCCGGCATATTACTCTATAGGCCCCCTGGGTCTAGAGCCAACTTCTGCCCAGAACTTTTTAGAATTTTAGAACCTTATTTTGGTAGGCCTCATTTTAGCATTCTTGGCGATATCAATTTCCATTTAGAGGATTCTGCTTCAAAAGATACCTCCTCTCTGCTTAATTCCTTGGAGGCATGTGATTTTGTCCAACTCGTTCTCCACCCGACCCACCAGGCGGGGCACACCCTTGACGGGATTTTTTCCAACGATCCCAGACTAGAAGTCGGTCTACCGGTACCAATTACATGGTCTGACCATCTAGCAGTCCCGCTGTCTCTAAACATTCCCTGTCCTGATGCTACGGTTGACATTGGCAAAAAACAAGTTAAAAGGAGCTTCAAAAATTTTACTAAGGAGGCTCTTGCCCCTTTTATTCGTAACATCAGTATTTCAACTAAGCAGAAGGTGGATGAATCGGCTCAGGATCTCACTGATGCCATTATTAGAGCCGCTGATGAACTAGCCCCCCCCTCCCTGAAATCTGCAGCTAGACAGAAGCCATCTGCCTCCTGGTTTTCTGCCGATCTGAGGCTGCTCAGACAAAAATGTAGACAGAAGGAACGTGGCTGGCGCAAATCTTGGGATCAAAAAGATAGAGAAGGCTATAAGAGTCTACTACGGGAGTATAAAAAGAGAGTCATTAAGGAAAAACAGGACTATTTTTCCAACCTTACCTGTTCGTTAACATCCTCCAAAGAACTTTTTAAAATTGTAGACTCCCTTTGCTCTCTTCAGGTTCCTGACCCAGTAGTTGCTTCCCAGGAGCTATGTGATGACATATCAAACTTTTTCTACAAAAAGATTGACGATATTTACATAGCCCTAAAGTCGCAGAGGAATTTGCTCAGTTCGGAGGATTCCTCGCAAATTACACGACTGGAAGCTTGGAATGAAGACTCCCCTCAGTCCCTTGAACACTTCCCGGCTCTTACGTTAGAAGATCTTAATAGCCTGCTGGATAAAACTAAATCTTCATCCCCCCTTGACCCAGTGCCCCTTAAGGTACTCAAGAACTGCAGAGAGATCATTCTTCCCCCGATGCTTGAGGTAATGAATGGAGCCTTGGAACAGGGCATTTTTCCATCACTTTGGAAGAGAGCCATCGTAAAGCCGCTTCTGAAAAAGACCACCTTAGACCCTGGAGTGCTGAAGAACTTTAGACCCATCTCTCTACTGCCAGCCCCTGCTAAGATGTTGGAGACCCACCTCAATTTCCATCTCTCAAACTTCCTCGACGCCTCTGGCTTCTTGGATGGGTCCCAACATGGCTTTAGAAAGCTACATAGCACGGAGTCTGCCTTGACGAAAGTCATGGACAACATCCGCAGAAAAGTAGATTTGGGTCTCACCACCGTACTGGTGCTGCTTGATCTTTCAGCAGCTTTCGACACCCTGTCTCCCCTGACTTTAACATCTAGGTTAAGGGAGGCAGGGGTAGTTGGACCAGCGCTCAGCCTCCTGAGCTCCTTTTTACAACATCGAGAGCAGCGTGTCATGCTAGGTGAATACCTCTCCCCTGCCAAGTCTTTGCAATGTGGGGTGCCACAGGGGTCGGCATTGAGTCCGACCCTGTTCAACATCTACGTGGCCCCCCTTGCAAGACTGGTAAGATCTCAGGGGATGGAGGTAGTGTCGTATGCTGACGACACGCAGATTATGGTATCCCTGACCCACTCTGTTAGTGAAACTGCTTCTAACTTTAGGGCCTGCATGCAACTTGTTGCAGAGTGGATGGTTTCCAACTCCCTAAAGTTGAACGGGGACAAGACAGAGGTCCTGGTCTTTGGCAAGGACCAGGACATATGGTCAGGTGACGGCGGATAGAGAGTGTGGGGATGGGGGGAAGTCCACGCTGTCCTTCCTACAGATACCTCACACGGGAACTCGGACGACCTTTAAGATGGCGTCGAGTGAAAAGGGGGCCCCCACCACGACAAGGGAAATTACAGTTGGCAATGAGGGTAAAGTCCTCTGCGCATGCGCCACTCACACGGTGAGGGCGACAGTTTTGGTAGTAGGGATCTGACACCGGTTAAGACCTTGCCGTTGGCCCTTAATGCTAGGATGTACAATTTTAATTTAGAATGTATGCATTTGCAGGATGTTAGACTCGGCTAGGAAACCTTTGTATTAGAGATCTGTTAAGGTTAGCCAAAGAACATGTCTTCATCGAAATGTAATACATGTAAAATTGTACATGATTATGAAACTTTTTATTTAATGTTTTACATTTTGTTTCGTATTTTAATAAATACGGCCGGGAGGGTGACTCCCTCCCGCCTTCCAAAAGTTCAAACCTGCGTCCGACTTCCCATCCTTGGGGATTGTGTTGGGAGGGGGTGACGGGCATCCCGGCCATATGATAAAAGTGATGGGAAGATTGTGATTTCTAAGAAGAAAGAGAAATTCACCTCAGAACAAAAATGTCTGTCTTAAAAATGTCTTTCTAGTCCTTGCTCTTACCCTTATGAACTTGAATGAAAAGTTGAATCATTTATGAGACAAAACAAATACACACCTCTCTAGAATTGGTCTCCTGTGATATTCCATTTTAATGTGCCCCTACTCTTTATTTTAAAAAAGCATATTTTTTCATATTTGTTGCAATTTTTTGAAATATGACTGCATTCAAAATCACTCTTCCCCATCATAAAGTAAGAGTTATTAAGTGTGATTTGCACTCTAGTGGCCAATACCAGTTGCTAATTTCCCTCCTTGTAGCTATGTTCTCGCACTGCAGGTGAGGATGCATACCATGGGGGTTATTTAACAGCTGTTTTGCCCTGTAGGTAAGGATAATTAGGCTATTAGCAGTTTATTCATACTTGTCTCCAATTATTAGGCTGATTGGTCTTCCATTAGCAAATGTAAGCAGGTTCACGGGTGGCCATCTGGGCTCCTCCAGGCCCATTTGGTGCAGCAAGCCCGGATATATGTTTGTGAATGGACTTTGCTTGAGAAGAGGGTGAGGAAGCACTGTGAGGGAACAGAGTACTGTGTTCACCCAATATTCAGGTGTCAGGCTACTCATGCTCCTGTAACGCTCCTTGTTTACCCAGAGCGCTCTTTGTGGGTCTGTGACGTTAAATATAGCCAAAGGAAGCATTCCAAGTTATTAACAGTGCAAAATGTGGTTATTACCATTGCTTGAGCAAGACTTCAGCTTCATCCATTTTTTATTACATGACACCTTCAAAAGATCACTTAAGGCACATCTATTCCAAATCTTTGGTAGGTCAATCCACTGTCTAGACAGTAAGGATAATAATTGTATAGTTATAATTTAACAGCAGAACAAATAGTCACAGTAAATTCTCTATTTCTTACTGAAACTAAATATTATCAGCATCAATGTGATCAATTCTTTGGGGAAGACAACCCAAGCATGAAGATTGAAAAGGGAAAGGGGACAAGTAAATAGCAAATCTTTCCCAAAACAGCACTACTAATATAAAATCATGTATGGCCAAACGTTTCATATAATTAGAGTCTTTCGATTTCTGGGCAATTGTATCTTATTGAGTCTGCATCTTACTTAGTTACTTCTCAAGTTTATAGATTAAATCTCCTACATTTGATATTAATTGAAAATGCAACCACTGTGTCTTCAATTTAATATCGGGTGCTCACCCCTATTCAAGGCATACATATTCACGTTAAGAAATCACTAAGGCCTCAGTTACATGAGCTTTGAATTTTTGTGTTTGTTCATGGATTGCAATCACAAGTGGTGTGGATGTTACCAGACCCAGTAATTCCTGGATGTCGTAAAGTCTACAAGTCTGGATTCAATTTCAGCAGGTCAAACCTGCTGAAGCTTAACATGGGAAAAGGCCGTGAAGTACAGAGACACATAGATTTTGCTGAGGAAAGTACAGTGCAGGATTGGCATTCACTCCATATCTTTCCATGGCACTCATACTCAAGATCTAAGCCATCACTTCTCTCTCTATTTTCATTCTGTTGAATATCTCAAAAGACATTCTTCTGACATGCCAGATACAGATCTTCTGCAAATACTTCATTGTGCCAGGTCGCATGACCAAAACCATTCTTTTGTTATTGTCCTTCTCTGTGTGCATTTCCCTCATATTGTGCACTGTGAAAACTCACACATTTTTTGGATAAAGAGCTTCCCCATGCTACTCCCAAAGGAAAGAGAATGGAAACATGTGGGTTTTGGCTACACAAAGTAGTGCCTCTGATTAAAGTTAAATTATAACTAAATGTGCAAAAACTCCCAAAGCAATCAAGTATAATGGCGTACACTTTCATAGAAGCATTTTATGAAATACCAAATATTATGCAACACCCAATCTTGTGAAGTGCCAGTGACACCTCTGTAGGCAAAACAACACACCGCGATATTTGACGGAAAAAGGTGAACGAGGCAGGGCTGGTACTTTTCTCACTCACTGAGTGTGGCATCATGGCAAGCTAGTGCCGTCCGTTTTGGGCCCCAGGTCTTGCCACCGCCATTTTGGTAGAGCCTTCATGGACACAGCTGATGTAACATCGGCCACTGTAGAAGCATGTTCACCTTCACCTCCATTAGTGTCCTTTCCCCAGCTACAGCCACAAATGAAGTGATCCTAAAAAATCAATAGTCATAAAACAACTACAAGAGAAACCACAAATCACTGTAGCAATTCTACTAGTGCTTTATTTTCAAAGCACTCAACATTGTACAACATGGCTAGGGAACTTAAATTTTTTACAAAGTTGGAACTTAAACACTCTTAGGGCTCTATTACGAGTCTGGTGGTCCACGGACCGCCAGACAGGTGGGGGCGTGGTGGCAGTGATTTCCCTACTATCCTATAACAAATAGGGCGCTCAGACCGCCATTGCCTCCCCCCCCCCCACAGCCACCAGGGATCCACTGTTCCCTGTCGATATTGCGGTGGTCAGGAGGCATCAATATGCTTGGTGGGACCACTCCGGTCCCGCCAAGCATTTTAGGAGTTTCTTCTCCACCATGGTTTTTATGGCAATTCCTCCTCCATAAAAACCCTGGCGGAGAGGTAACAAAGTCCTTGTGCCTCTGATCCCTGGGGTTCATGCAGGGTGGTACAACATGTGCCCCCCTGTGTGAATGCAGCCCAGTTACTGCATGGCAAGGACTTTCAGTCCATGCCTTGCAGGTACTGTTTTTGGAAGTACCGCTGTGGGAACGACAAAAAAAGCCAGAGGCTGGAGGAAATTCCAAACATGGCAGGTGACCCAACCACAGGTTTGGTGGTGCAGCGGTGGGGTGGACCCGGCGCTGCACGTCAAACTCATAATCAGGCCCCTAATGTTTTTGAAATGATACAAAATGAGTGCTTTATGTGAAAGCTACCGTTTCCTGTTGATCTGGTTGAGGAGTTACTTTTTCTGAATCTCACGGGAATTTACTAGAATGGCAAGAATATCAAAGCTTGTCATTCCAATACCTTCCTGTGGTACGGGGGTTGGAAGAGAGAGACAATAAACAACAAGAGACTGGATTCCTGCAACTGGGGTCTTCTAGAGTGTCTCTAGGAACGTCTCTCAGGTGGGGAAGAAAGGAAAACTCTGTTTACTCAGGGCTTCGCGGTTGTACCTGTTAACAAAATACACACAAGAAAGACTAACGTTAAAACCCTATACTAGGTAATTCAAATACTATTATTTGTATCTCAAAACCTTCTTTTCAGATAGACGTACCCAGTTTCTATAGATGTGACACTCTCGGATTAAATTATTTGGCAGCCTGGACTTCTACTTTTAATATTTTCTAGAAGATGCTCATTTTGCAATATCTAAATGTAAAGCACATTAACAGGAGATTACACTAGTTGTCTTTCTACTACCATCGCTGTAACTGTGAACATTAGTTATCTTCGTGCGTGTTCATTTCTTGAAGTAGGACCCAAAGGTTTCCTGAAATAATCTGTGACACTAAATGAAATAAATAATAAGCTGAAGAACATAAAATAAATCAGAAAACAAAGAAGCTCAATTGCTTTGTCAAGCATTAATACTTTCTAAATATTGTTCCCTAATTAACTCGTTGAAACAATTATTAAATGTTTATAAATTGTTCATCCAGTCTTTTACAACGCTTTGCCTGTTGCGGTACTTACATTCAGTACCAACGTCTTGATTTCAAGAAATGAAGTCTGTGCGTAATTGTCTTTAGTACCGTTTTTAATCACATCCAAAATGCCTCAGCAAAGTACTTTCAAACATAAGAACCTTCCTGATATGATTTTCTTGTTGCATACGTTTTACCGTTCTACTCGAGTTTTTGTCTGGCAACCGATGTTTAATCTTTGTCCTTCTCTTTCTAGGGAGTCCAGAAGCTGTGCGGGGGAAACATCCCATAGAAACCAGGAACCGGAACCTCGCTTCAAGGAGCCGATGGGAGACTGGAATCCAAGATGAAGTCTGGAGGCTGGCAGGAGCAACGCTGGATCGGAGCGGGAGTCAGGTGAGTACCGACGAGTTCAAAAGCGAAGCGTGTTCCTCACAGCGGGTGAGGTTTAAATACCCTATTGCTCCGCTCCTTCTTTTGAATACACGTGCGCACTTTACTGCAGTTTACACGTGTGCAGATATAAACAGTTGGCAGCTAATTATCGAAAGCATCCGTCCAACGCTCAAAGAATGGAAACAATACATGATTTGTGGGCAGGCATTTTACAATGTTTCAAGGAAACAAAAGTTACTTAATTCGTATTTGTATAAGGAACTCACAAAAAATACATGATTCCAAAAGGAT
This sequence comes from Lissotriton vulgaris, assembly GCF_964263255.1. Lineage (NCBI taxonomy): Eukaryota > Metazoa > Chordata > Amphibia > Caudata > Salamandridae > Lissotriton > Lissotriton vulgaris. Next base: position 1,916,642,256 of record NC_141691.1, read on the forward strand.
GCCATGATGTTTGTTCTTCATAAAACAATCCAATTAATGAACTTTTACTGATCAACCAATGACTTTTATGTAATCTTGCAATAAACCAATGCAGAAGCCTAGGAAACCAATGCAGAATCCTTTTCACCTATAACAGTTACCCCCCCATAAAGGTCTTCTATGGGGGCGAGATGTTTCTGGGTGTAAAGCATAAAAGGTTCTAACTAATTTGGGGGCATGCACATGAGTTTTTGGTTCCCAAGATCTTTCTGAAGCATCCTACCCTTTCCAATGGACTAAATAATATAATCGTCCTCATATTTGTTTGGAATCAACAATTCTTTGTACCTCATATTGTACATGGTCTCCTTTGACAATAGGTGGGGGTGGGTTATCTTTTTGTGTTAGGTAATTTTAGGGTTTAAGGAGGGACACATGGAAAACAGGATGGATAGCATATTCATCAGGCAAAATCAATTTTACTGAGACCGGATTTAAAATTTAGCAAAAAGGGTAAGGGCCAATATATCTTGGTTTAAATTTTTTGGGACCATCTAATTGGATGTTTTTAGTGGATAGCCGAACAAGATCTCCTACTTTATAAGGTGGTTCTGGTGTCCTATTTTTGTCTACTGTAATTTTAGTTTTAACTTTATTTCTGGCTAAACTAGCTTTGGTTTTAGCTTGTAGTTCCAGTAATTCTTTTAATCTTTCTGCAACTGCTGGCATAGTATCTGCTATGTGGGGAAGAGAAGTTGAGAGAGACGGCGGGTAAAATCCATTAGAAAAGTAAAAGGGGGAATAACCGAGCGCAGAATAAAGGCTATTATTGTATGAAAATCCTGCTAATGGTAACACAAGGTCCCATTGTGACATTAATGTGGAAGTTAAACATCATAAACTTTGCTCGAGATATTGATTTACTTTTTGGGTCTGGCCGTCCGTCTGAGGATGACATGCAGAAGATAGAGCCAATTATATGCCCAATTGTGTGCATAGTTGTTTCCAAAATCTTGTAATGAATTGGGGATCACAATTGGAAATAATTTTACTCCGTAGGCCATGGAGCTTCATGCTGTTTTTAATAAATATCTCACCAAATTCTGTTGTAGTTGGCAATTTTTAGATAATGTTTAATAAGCTGACTCATTTTAGATATTAAGTCTACTAATACCAAAATGGTAGTGTAATTATTAGACTTAGGCAAATCTGTAACAAAATCTAAACTGATTGTATGCCAGGGCTGTGGGGGTATTGGTAGCGGTTGTAATAAACCAGTAGGGGCAATATGTAATGATTTGTTCCTAGCACAGACTGGACAAGATCTCATGTATTGTTGGACGTCATGTCTGATGTTATTCCACCAGAAATTCCGTAAACATAAATCTAATGTTTTTTATTCATGCGAGGCTGTCCAGCAATACTTGAATCATGATTCCGATACTTGTGGAAAATAGAGTTTGTTTTCAAGACAGAAATACCCTTCGTGAATGGAATTATGTTTGTTTGCCAGCCATTGTTGTTGATTTAAGTTTGAATACTGTGTTTTACCTTCGTTAAAAAAGTGTCAGATTGAGTTACTGCCACTACCTGTTCAGGTGGAATTATGTGTGGTTGATAACTATGATCTACTGATTGAGTCTCGCAAGTCATTCTGGACATGGTATCAGATATAAACTGCTTCTGTCCTGGACGATAAGTGATTAAAAATTCAAACTCACTGAAAAAATTTTGCCAACGCATTTGCCTTGGAGTTACAGCCTTAATAGAGGTGAAAAACTGGAGATTTTTGTGATTGGTAAATATGGTTATGGTGTGTTTTGCACCTAATGAATGATGTCTCCATTCCATGAAAACAGCTTTAATTGCCAATAACTCACATTCTGCTACTGTATAATTTTACTCCACAGCTAACAATTTTTGTGAATAAAAGGCAATTGGATGTAAATTTCCTGTGTTTGCGTCTTTCTGCAATAAAACACCATCCTGTGCATTTTGGAAAGCATACGCCTCCACAAAAAATGGTTTGTCTGGATCAGGATAGATTAAGATGGGTGCTGATGTGAAAGCCTTTTTCAAGGTATTACATGCAACCTCAGTTTCAGCATTCCATTGGAAAGTATAGCCTTTTCGTAGAAGTTGTGTAATAGGCTTAAGAATTTCAGAAAATTTTGCAATGAAGTGTCTATAAAAATTGGCGAACCCAAGCACTTGCTGTGCCTCTTTATCAGAAGAAGGTGCAGGCCAATTTAAAACTGCTTACATTTTCTTCGGATCCATGGTGATACCCTCAGGAGAGAGCCAATACCCAAGAAATTTTACTTTTTTGGTGCTGAAACACATTATTCCAGTTTTGAGTATAAAGAGTACTCTCTTACTCTCTGTAAAACAGAGAAAACATGTTGTTTTTGTTTTTCTTCAGTTTTGGAAAAGATTAGTATGTCATCAATGTAAACTATGATGCATACATCAAGTAAATCATGCAGCACTTTGTTTATGAAATATTGAAACGCTGCCGGGGTGTTACAGAGACCGAACGGCATGACCGTATACTCAAATAGACCATATTTTGTGCGAAATGCAGTCTTCCATTTGTCTCCTTCTTTTATATGAATAAGGTGGCACGCACCCCGTAAGTCCAGTTTTGTGTATATTGTAGACCCCTTGATTTGATTTAGCAAGACTGGGATCAAGGGCAATGGATAGCGATTTTTAATTGCTGCTTTATTGATTGCACAATAATCAATACAAGAGCTAAGATCGCCAGACTTCTTAGCCGCAAAAAAAAGTGGTGATGAGACAGTGGATGTAGAGTGCCTAATAAAACCGATTTCCAATAACTCATCCAAGTATTTTTTTTCATTTTTGATTTTCAGGTTTGGTTAAGGCATAAATCCTACTACAAGGTAGGACTGCGCCAGGAATCAAATCTATTCTGCTGGATTGGCGGCGAGGGAACTTTGCTGCGTATCCCTCACCGCCAATCCGTGAAATTCGAACTTAAACATCTCCACTGGTTACCAGTGAGGGAGAGAATCAACTTCAAGGGCATGTGTATTGTCCACCGTGCCTACTGGAGGAAAGGAGCAAGTCTGAACCACACTCTGATCATTCCCTATCTTCCCAACAGACAGCTTAGATCAGCCCATACTTTTCAAGCCATCATTCCCAGGATCAGAAGAGAGAGGAGCGGAGGTAGGATGTTCTCGGTAAATGCGGCAAAACTCTGAAACTCCCTCCCAATCTCCCTCCGATCAGAATCCAACCTTCTGCTCTTCCGAAAAAAATCAAAAACCCTTCTTTTTAGTAGATAACCAGACACCGCCATAGACATCTGTGAAATAGTAATTATCTTTAGCGCTAGGACGCCTGCGGGTAGCTATCCCGCTATATAAGTACTAATCCAATCCAATCCAATCCAATCCAATCTGCAGTCATGCACCCTATGTGGTGGTAATTTGGTGGCCTGGAATGGATCAAAGACATCAGAGTACTCCTTGTATTCAGTAGGCAATTGTACACTGTCGTTCTGAGTAGCTGAACAAAATATTGGAATTATTGGATCCTGAGTTTCCTTGTAACAATGAGTTCTACAATATGTGGAGTCTAGAGTAACTGTTCTTTTAACCCAATCTATTTTCGAATTATGTAGTTCTAGCCAAGGAACTCCAAGAATTACTCCGAAAGTAGGTGTGTCAATTCAATCAAAGACCGTTTCCTCAGTATGGCCTTTCTCACCAACTAGGTTTACCTGTACTGTATGAAATGCAATCATTCCAGAAGAAAGAGCTGAACCGTCAACAGCTCTGACAGGTTCTGGCTCTGGTTTAGGAACTTGTGTTATTCCCAACTTTCTGGCTAACTCTAAATCAAGAAAGTTTCCTGTTGCACCTGACTCTATCAGAACTGCTAAATTGTGCCTTTGTTGTGCTGTGATAATGAACGTTAACCTAATCGTCATGTGTTTTGGAATGCGATTGATCACATTCATAGCATATTGCGAGATCTGCATTGTTTCCTTTCTCAAAGAAACGATCTCAATACCCTTCGATAGACCTACTTTTCTGACTCAGAAGGGATTCGCTCAGTGATAACAATTGCCTTCTTTCCTTAGGTTTTATTGAACAGTGTTTGGCAAAGTGACCTGTTTTGCCGTAATAAAGGCACAAATTACACTTTCATCTCCATTCCTTTTCGTCTCAAGACAACAGTCCTCTTAGGACACCAAATTGCATTGGTTCCACAACATTGTGTTCATCCTCTACTTCTTTTTTATCTACTTTGAAATGGAAGACTCTTGTCTCACCTCTGGGTCTTTCACTTTTTCTTTCTCCTAGCCTGTGATCTAATTTAACTACCAAGCCAAGGAATTCCGTGTAATCATCAGGTAAATCTACGATGTGTGCTATGGAATCTTTTATGTCGTCTTCAAGACCTCAATAGAATAATGATATTCTTTTCTCTTCTGCCCAATGCGTCTCGGACAGCAATCTCTTTAAACTAGTTATATATGTTAGTAAATCTTTAGAGCCTTGACGTAAACTCAGTAACTCATTATCCGATGCTTGAATAAAGGCATAGCCCAGTTAGCTGCTACTCCACCTAGATAGGAAATAATGAACACTACTTTAGTGGTGCCAGTAGTAAAAATCAGTGGTTTGCATAAAAAATGCAAATGACATTGACTCATAAAGGACGCACAGTGATTACTATCACCAGTGAAGTGTTCAAGATTAGCTAAAGGAACAGGACTAGGGGAAACTGCCGTAACCTGAAGATTTTGATCAGAGTGTGAATTCGTGGGAGTAGACGAAAAGTAATTGGTTGACCCAAACTTAGGTGGGGCAAGAATAGGTTGGTTGTCTGATATAAGAGGATCACTCCAATTAGGAAATTCAGATTTGACTCTGCCAACTTCTTGTCTAAGTGTATGATTTTCCTGTCTAAGCTCTTGCATTTCTTGGGTCATTTTCTGAATTAACTCAGACATTTTCGAAAAATCCAGTTTATCTTGCTCAAACTCAATAATCTTTAGATCAGGGAAGGAACAAATAGTTGGAGTTTTTCGGCTTCGCTGCACTCCAGGTTTGTTCCTTCCTTGATGCTGCCTTTTCCCGAATCCCACTGAAATTTACCAGAATGGCAAGAGTAGCAAAACTTGCCACTCCAATAACTTCCTGGGGGAAGGGGAATGGGAGAGAGAGACAAAAAACAACAAGAGACTGGATTTCTGCAACTGGGGTCTTCTAACGTGTCTCTAGGAACGTCTCTCAGGTAGAGAAGAAAGGAACACTCTGTTTACCCAGGGCTTCTCGGTTGTACCTGTTAATAAAATACACACAAGAAAGAGTAATGTTAATTACCCTATACTAGGTAATTCAAATACTATTATTTGTATCTCAAACCCTTCTTTTCAGAGAGACGTACCCAGTTTCTATACATGTGACACTCTTGGATTAAAATATTTGGCATCCAGGACTTCTGCTTTTAATATTCTCTAGAAGATGCTCCCTTTGCAATATCTAAACCTAAAGCACATTAACAGGAGATTACAATAGTTGTCTCGCTACTACCGTCGCTGTAAGTGTGAACATTAGTTATCTTCATATCTGTTCATTTCTTGAAGTAGGCCCCAAAGGTTTAGTGAAAAAAATCTGTAAAACTAAATGAAATAAATAATAAGCAGAAGAAAAGAAACCAGAAAACGAACAAGTTCAATTGCTTTGTCAAGCATTAATACTTTCTAAATATCGTTCCCTAATTAACTTGTTGAAACAATTATTAAGTGTTCATACATTTTTCATCCAGTCTTTTACAATGTGTTGCTGTACTTAAACTCAGTACCAACATTTTGATTTCAAGAAATGAAGTCTGTGCGTAATTGTCTTTAGGCACATCATAAATGCCTCAGCAAAGTACTTTCAAATATAAAAACCATTCCGATATGATTTTCTTGTTGCATACGTTTTAAAGGTTCTACTAGAGTTGTTGCCTGGCAACCAATGTTTAATCTTTGTCTTTCTCTTTCTAGGAAGATCGTTAGCTGTGCGGGGGAAAGGATTCCAGAGGAACCAGGATCCGGAATCTCTCTTCAAGGAGCCGAAGCAAGACTGGAGTCTAAGGTAAGCATGGGCGAATTTTGCGAATCTCGCGTTCGCGAATTTTGCGGATTTGCGAACTCGCAATCCGCAAAATCTGCGAATTCTCGCGAATTTGCGGATTTTTTTTTTTGGGTTTGCGCGGGTTTCTGCGAGTTCGCGAGGGTTTTGTACAATGTCGCAAATTGCGAACTTACCTGTCGGGTCGCAAGTTTCGCGAACTTGTTGTTTCTACGTGTCCAGCCTGTTTGGGACACTCTTCTTCATCACTGCCACTCTCTGTCACCACTGCCACTCTCTGACTACTCATGCCACCCTCTGGCCCACCCATGCCACCCTCTGTTTCATCACAGCACCCTCTGGTTGTCCAGTCAGTGTACATTATTGTGGCAACAAGCACACCTTCCCTGCCTCAAGTGACCTGAATTAATTTGGGGCTGATTAATGTGTCACAGAATATTTTTTTAGCTGGCACCTGCTTCCTTAGTGCTTCCTGATTAGTGATCTTTTGAACTTGCTAAGTGCTTTCATTGTTGCAAAATTAGTTACAACACCTGCCCTGCCCCAACTGACAATAATGAATTAGGGGCTGATTAATGGATTTGAACCTCCAGCCTGGCTCCTGCTTGTCTCCCTTAGCTGTAATTCAGGACCTTTGTGGCATATGTGTAACTATTCTGAGGTTCAGAGCAGGGTCACATAATAGTTGCAACTGGCAACTGAACTCTGGAGGGGCCCCTCAGGAAGCACTACAGGAAATGGCTACTAATGATGAGCCTGAACTTTTGAACCTGGTAAGTAGTTTCAGTTTTGCTAAAATCGTATTTCTGCAATTTTGCACTTATTCGCGGGGCGCGAAGTTGTACTGGGAAGCCGCGAACTCACGCGAGCAGTGCGAGCAAAATCCGCTGCTCGCGGATTTGCGGATTTTGCGGGAGATTCGCGAATCTCGCGGATTGCGAATTTACTGAAAATCCGCAAAATCCGCGAGCGAAACGGATTTTCCGCCCATGCTTAGTCTAAGGGTAAGTCTGGGGGCCAGCAGGAGCAAAGCTGGATCAGACGTGGAGTCAGGTGAGTACCAACGAGTTCAAAAGTGAAGCGTGTGCCTCAGAGTGGGTGTGGTTTAAATACCCTACCGCTCCGCTCCTTCTTTTGAATACGCGTGCGCACGTTACTGCAGTTTACACATGTGCAGAAAGAAATGGTTGGCAGCTAATTATCGAAAGCATCCGTCTAACGCTCAAAGAAGGGAAACAATACATGATTTGTGGGCAAGCATTTTACAATGTTTCAAGGAAACAAAAGTTACTTAATTCGTATTTGTATAAGCAACCCACAAAAAATACATGATCCCAAAAAGATGTCATGATGCTTGTTCTTCATAAAACACTCCACTTAATGAACTTTTACTGATCAACCAATGACTTTTGTGCAATTTTGCAATAAACCAATGCAGAGTCCCAGGACACCAATGCGGAGTCCTTTTCACCCATAACAGTTACTTTCCCTTCAAAGAAGAACACCACTGTATTAAGATGGCAGTCACATCACTCATACAAGATGGAAGGCCATCGTAGGACCTTGTAAAAAATGACAATAACAAATACAATTCATGGAGAGTAGACTGGGGTACTGGACAAGGAGTTTTGGGAAGCATGGGGGTTGAGCATGCAGGAAGCAGAGTGGTGAAAGTGAAAATAACAGTGAGAGGCTGAAATGCTTCTAGCAGGCAAGAGCATGAGAAAAGGCTGAAATGTCATTGAATCTAAGATACACAAATAATCTATCCATCCACGAGCAAGGGCATGACACAAAGCCCATCAAAGTTTTTGTTATGTATAAGAAAAATAGATCTACTAGCAGAGACCTAACAATGATTATTTCGAGTGCAAGCATCTGCCCTCAAAGAGAAGGCTGTTTCTTGGAAAAGATACTGCTGCTCCTAGAGTCCATACTTCTAAAGAATCTTTTACACACAAAGAAAGTGAGTTTTAAAAAAGTCAATCAAAAGACAGAAATTGAAGAAAAATAGCAGGCAGATGAAACACACATCATATTCTTGACAAAGGTGATTTAAAAGTTTCTCAAGAGCACTACAAATCCGTTCTGTCAATTCTTTTTATTTTTTTTAAAAAAACCTTTATTGATAAACATGGAGATACAATAGCAGTCATACAGCCACATCGGGTCGGCTGGCAACATTTCCAATAATCATATCAGGATGAATGAATACACAGCCCTTCAGCCGACAACCCTAGGGCCCGGCGGCAATTAAACAATCATGTCGTGTCGTACATTACATTACAGGAGGAATAAGGTTTTTGTTTTGTGTTTTTTGAAAAAACCAACCAACCAAAAAGTAAAGAAATGAACTGCAGAGGCTAAACGGAAGGCAAAGACATAAGTGATCCTTCTGGGGAGGGAGTACCATATCCACAACTGTTACATAGTCTACAGGAAGAGCAGACGGGAGGGGGAAAGGGGGAATGAGAGATGGTCAGCAATACATGGACAATATCCAAACTAGAAGGAACATCACGCTAAGGGGAGTGTAACACCTCCGGTGGAGGCTCAAATGGGGGGGTACAAATTTCACCACGATATTGGTTCCACTGATTCCACACCCTCCCCCATTTCTTGGGACTGCCCCGAGCAATGTAGACTGTTTTTTCACGAAACATGCACCAGTCCATGTTTCTAGACCAGAAAAAATGGTTAGGGGTTCTGCCCACCTCACCCTCCCGTACCTGAGCAGGAGACATCCACGGATGAAAAAAGTAGAAAAAAATGGTACTGAAGGGATCAATCCACTTTTATTTCTCAAACAAGAAACAATTCATTTTCTTGTGAATAGCAAATTAAATCAAAGAAGCATATCCATAAATTCATATATACATATATGGGCGGGCAGCCAGAGAGGCACAACAGAAAACAATGTATATACAACACATCACATGTACATTCTATACAAATTTACAACATATATAATATCAAAAACACTTTTATGTACCCTAAGGACCAGGCCGACAGACTGGGTGCCCTAGACGATCCCCACAATTGCGCAATGTCACGCTTAGCGATCATGTTACCCAAGGTGGCCCACTGCGTCTGCGCCACATTATAATCATTGTGCTCCCACACATTCAATAGACACTTTCGGGCCTCAGGCAAAAGCGAAACACCCGTCACCTCAGTCATAACACCATGCACACGATTCCAAAAGGACGCTACCACCGGACATTCCCACAAAATATGAAGGAATGTACCCACCATGCCACACTCACGCTTACAGAAATCATCTGAGACAAACCCCATACGCAACAAGCGAGGACCCGTCATGTACACTCGGTGTAGGATTTTTAACTGCACCAATCTCAGACGGGCCGAGATTGCTACCTCCTTCGGGGAGGATATCGCCGCCTGCCAGTCCTCATCATCAAGTTCCAGTCCATCGCCGGTCCAGGCCGTACGGAGCTGTAGAAGAAGGTCTGCTCGGTCGTTTATCAGCTTTTTATATATAAGAGAGATCGTACTGTCCGGGACGTGTCCATCGAGTACTCTGTCCTCCAGGGGTGAGGATTCTGGAACGGGCGTGCCAGCCGGAAAAACAGAGGAAAGGGCGTGTCGGACCTGTAGGTACCGAAAGTACTCTTGATGACTGAGTTTGAATTCTAGTTGCAACTCTTCAAAAGACTTTATCTTGTCTTTCCGCCAAAGGTCCCCCACCTTACTAATCCCAATAAGGTCCCATTTATCGAAACCCTTGATAGTCCACAAATTGCCCAACCTCTCAGCTGCGTAAAGTGGAGTCGCTCGAGTGAGAGTGTCTGACCAGCCCATAGCAGCATTAGCGTTGTACCAGACCCGGGTACTCTGGTAGGCCCAGTCAATGCCACATCGGACCGTTTGGAATAAAGCGCCCTATTATAGTCTCCGCCCGGCAGCAGCCATTTATCCATAGCAAAAGCCGGGTTAGAAGCTGGACCATACATCGCATGATTAACCGAGCTCAGTTGTGAGGCCCAGTAATATCGTCGTATATCCGGCAACGCAATACCGCCATCATACCAAGGCAACGTAAGCTTAGCCAAGGCAATCCGGGGACGTCCGGCCCACAGCAGTTTCCTTTGTAGGCACTCGATCTCGTGGAAGTAGCTGGAAGGCACTAGATCCAATGTATTCTGAAGCGCATACAAAAATCTGGGAAGGGACATCATTTTGAATAAGGCTGCTCTGCCCACCAGGGACAGCGGCAGTCTGCTCCAGGCTTTCACATCTGCTTTTAAGCAAATAAGCGGGGGGAGTAAGTTGCGCTGATACCTGACAGCTGAATCACGCGAAATATAGATACCTAAATATTTAAACCCGGTGGACGAAATTTGTATTGGACAGTTGCGCGGTACGAGTGGAGTATCGTCTGTGAGCGAATACACACAAGACTTGCCCCAATTGATGACCAGTCCAGAGTTCCTCCCAAAGGAATTAAGGACGTCGAACAATACCCCCAGGGAATTCCGAGGGGAGGTGAGGTAAATGAGAATGTCGTCTGCATAAAGTGAAATGCGATCTTCAAAACCGGGGGCCCACCTGATAACCCTGAGGGACAGCTCCCATCGCAACCAAGCGGCCAAGGGCTCTAGAGCCAAGGCAAAAAGCAGCGGAGAAAGAAGGCATCCTTGCCACGTACCCCTCCCCAGAACCAAGGGAGCCGACACTTGACCATTAACGACCACCTGGGCCAGGGGCTCCTCATAAAGTAATCAACCCACCCGATGAACACCGGTCCGAAGCCAAACTTCGCCAGAGCCACCCATAGATATGGCCATTCCACTGTGTCAAATGCCATAGTGGCATCTAAAGAAACCAAAATGGCCGGCTCACGTAGCGTCTCCGCCCTCGCCAGCACGCCATGAAGATGGCGTAAATTCAGCGCAGTATTACGGGCTAGAATAAAGCCAGACTGGTCTAGGTGCACCAGATCTCCAATCACTTTAATCAGACGGTTAGCTAATATTTTCGCCAAAACTTTAGGTTCCACATTAAGAAGTGAAATAGGTCTATAGGAGGTACAGAATTCACGGGGTTTTCCCTCTTTAGGGATCACCACGATAGACGCTAAGCGCTGGTCATGGGGAAGTGAACCGCTCTCCCTGGACTCCTAGAACATCGAGCGAAGATACAACACCATTTTGTTCGGACACAACTTGTACAGCTCGATGGATATGCCGTTTGGGCCCGTGGCTTTTTCAGAGCGGATGGAGCGAATAGCGAGCTCTACTTCATCAGTGGAGAAATCCACCTCCATTAGCTCTCTATCAGAGTCGGACAGGCAAGGTAAAGCGATATCCCTACGCAAAAGATGGGAGTCTTCCTCCGGCTGGTCCGAGACCGGCGCGTACACCATTCGAAAGTGACAAGCTAACTCCTCCACAATCTCCAACGGATCCGTCACACGTACACCATCCACTCGCTCAACCACAGGCACCACACGATTCAATCTCTCCCTCTTGTCCAACCAAGCTATCAACTTCCCCGCCTTGTAGCCCACATCATTCAAACGGCCCTGTTGTTCTCGACTCATAGCTTTCGCGGCATTCGTAACCAAGGCTTTATAATCAGACTGCTTCAGTTGCAAAACATGCACTTTTTCACGCGTGACCCCACACTCAAGATCCCTCTCCAAAGCCACTATATCAGACTCCAGCTGTTCAACCTCCCCATTGTGGCGCGTCTTAGAGCTGGGGACCAGCAACAGTGTCTGACCCCATATCACAGTTTTAAAAGCCTCCCATAGGGACACAGACGAAGACACCGATCCCACATTGTCAGCGAAGTAGTGGTCTATAGCTTTAATCACCCCAGCCCTAGTCTCTGGAACACGGAGATGCCAGGGATTAATTGGGGCGATCCGGCCCCTTGCGTCTAAATGGAGATCTATATGGATCCATAGCGAGGAGTGATCCGAAATGCCTCTAGGCAAATGTCGAGCCTCTCGCACCGTCGTGGCCTGGGCTGCGGGCACAAGAATATAGTCAAGTCTGGCTAAGCTCCCATGGGGCCCGGAGTGGAAAGTATATTGGGCCTGCCCTGGGTGAAGCATCCGCCAACAATCCACCATACCAAACGTTTCCAAGAAACCACTAAGGCAGGACTGCGATGGTGTAAGAGCCCTGGGAGGATGTCGATCTTCCAGGCCATCAACCACTGAGTTGAAGTCCCCTCCAACCACCAGAAGCCCCTCAGGAAGCCTCAATACCAATTTCCCCAGGTCAACAAATGTGGTGGCCTGTAAACCCGGGGGGACATATATCAAGAGTATGGCAACCGTTCTCCCCTCCCACCTACCAACAACTGCCGCATACCTTCCCCTGTCATCCAATATCGTTTCATCAATCTCCAAGGGAAGGGAACTCCGGATCATAACACCAGCCCCTCTAGAGCCCGAAGTGAATCCCGAGTGTGCCACCAACCGGTAGCCCCTCCGGTTCATTGCATGGAACGTGTTCCCCACCAGATGCGTTTCTTGCAGTAATACAATGTCGGGAGAATGGCGCTTCACATATTGGAGTACAATTCCCCGTTTTATTTTGTCCCCCAAGCCGTTGACATTCCAACTCAAGACTCTCAACCCCCTACCCCCATCCTGAAAGTAGGTAGTCGGGTCCCCCAAACCCCACGAAGGAAACACAGAATAAGCCATACAACAATACGTAGCCTCAAGAACAATGCAAACAAGAAAAAGAAAACCCCTCCCCTAGGATACCAGAACAACAACCCCCCACCCTGCACCCCTGCGATAAAACCAGAAAACCACCCCATTCAGCAGTGTGCCTGTCGCCCTACCCCAGAAAACTAAACTACAAGTAGAAAAGGAAACACCCCCGGAGGAGGAAAAGTCCCGAACTCCCCGCCGCCCCAGGGCTTGTCTTTAAGAAAGTCATCGACCCAAAAAAGGATAACAATCCACCGTAACACGATACAATGGTAGCACACACCGGTGCCCCGACTCCTACTGATCCCGTTGGCTGCCTTCAGCACCTCCATAATTGTTCCGCATTGTCCCGTGGCGTAGATAATGTGTCCAACCAGTCACTGACCACCTCTGGCATATCAAAGAAGAGCACCCGTTCATTATGTTTGATGCGCAATCGGGCGGGGAAAAGCATAGCATACTTCATGCCCAGGTTCCTTAATCTCCGCTTCACCCCAGAAAATCCCAGTCTCTGCTTCTGCACCTAAGGGGTAAAATCAGGGTAAAAGTTGATGGACGCATTCTCGAACTTAGTGGGGCCGCTAGTCCTTGAAGCCTGCAAAATGGCGTCCCTGTCCCTGAAGTTAAAGAGCCGCGCAATGATGGGTCGCGGGGCAGCCCCCTGCTTGCGTCTGCCGACCGGGATTCTGTGGGCACACTCCACCGCAAAAAGGTTACTCAGGCCCTTCGGGGCGAGGTGGTTGACGATCAGATCTTCAACGAGTAAGTCCGTCGATTGATCGGCTTAGGACTCCGGAACTCCAACTATGCGGACATTATTGCGCCTCGCGCGACTTTTGAAATCCTCAAGCCGGCGGGCAAACTGGTCACTCGAGGTCCGAAGAGTCCGGATCTCAGTCTGGAGTTCATAGACATCAGTGGTGAGACTGGCTGTTTTGACATCCAACGACTTGACTCTTTCGTTAGTCTTGGCCAAGTCCGCCCTGATCAGGCCCACATCCACCGCTACCGTGTCGATCTTGGCTGCCAAGGTTTCGTATTGCTGGCCCATCGATGATTGTATGCTAGCGATGGCGCGCATCACGTCTCGAAGAGTTGGCTCCTCCGACTCAGGGGGGCCACCACCAAGGTCCTCCGGGGTTTTACCAGTCCCACTGGGCGAGCCCTTATTGCGCGTAAATCTGTCCATAATGGTGGTCTGAGTCACGCCACCGCGAGTCACATTCTTGAGGGACCGCTTGTCACTATCAGACTTGGCCGCCATGGTGGGTTGCGCGCCCCTCAGGGGCTTTTGGGACCTGGTGTAAATGGCTCCCCACAAGGAAAAACCATGAGAGACTGAAATGCAGGGCATCGGTGAAGGTCAGTCAAGCGACTGCGCTCACAGGCCAGCTTGATCACTAGGCAGCCACCTCCAATCTTTGTAGCCAGAGAAAACGAAACCGAAAGTAGACCCCGGGTAGCCGTCCCCTACCACAGGCCGTTGTTGTTCAATTACTTTCGGGGTGCTCCAGATGCCCAAGTCCCGGGATGAGCCACGGTGTAGGCCTCCAGGCTTCAGGAAGGAGTAATTCGGGCGTCCGGCATCCGATTCAAAATCTGAAAAAGGCCTTTCAGATCAGGAGAGTCTTAGCTATTAGAACCCGTCGTCAGAAACAGGATTTGCGCCAGGATAGACGGTGGAGGCGGCGAGGGTTTCGGGAGCTCACAGCTCACGTGACCATCTTGGATGCGCGCTAAGCTCCTCCTCCCCCGTTCTGTCAATTCTTTTTTTTTTTTTTTTAAAAACCTTTATTTATCAAATGCACATTACACAGCGTCTGCCTACAACCCTTTTGGGCCGGCCGCTATGACAATCAGTCAAAAAGTATAGCACATTATACTGCGGAGAAGGCCGCTTCGTGTTTCATTATGGTGTAGTGCATAAAGCAATGATTGGAGGATATCGAAGGTTTAATTTTATGATTTTGTCGAAGTTAAACAGACAGAAGAACAAACACATGGTAGAGCAATAGCAAGGTCACAGGAGGGGAGGAAAAACGGGAAACAATATACAAGAATGGAAGCAAGTCAACTATGGGAGGGGAACGATGAAGGGAGTGTAGAATGGAAGATAATGAAAGGAACGTAAACTATGGGGAGGAGGGAATGGCCTCGGCATAATCAAGTGGTGGGGTACAAATCTCACCCCGGTATGCATTCCATTGCGCCCAGATTCTATTCCACTTCCTAGGACGACCCCGAGCCTCATACACCGTCTTCTCCCGAAACATGCACCAATCCATGTTATCTTTCCAGGTACTGAGTCTAGGCGGTCTGTTGGAGCCCCAAAGCTGTGCTAAGTCCCTTTTGGCTACCATGTTGCCCAGGGTGATCCAGAAGGTCTGAGCAGCCGTACAGTCCGTAGGCTCCCACACATTAAGCAGGCAGCGCCTTGCCTCGGGAAGGAGGGGGACCCCAGTAACACGCCTCATCACATCATGGACCCTAGACCAGAAAGCAGAGATAACCGGGCATTCCCACAAAATATGAAGAAAGGTACCATCCATACCACAGCCACGTCTGCATAATCCATCTGTCGCAAGCCCCATTCGTACCAGACGCATACCAGCCACATAGACGCGATGGAGGATCTTCAGTTGCACAAAACGGAGCCGAGCCGGAATAGCCACCTCCTTAGGGGAAGAAATAGCCATTTGCCAGTCTTCGTCATCCAGTTCGAGCCCATCCGCCACCCAGGAGGCACGAAGCTTCTCCAGCAGGTCAGCCCTGTTGTTAATAAGTTTTTTATAAATTAAGGAGATCGTACTGTCCGGGACATGGCCATCAAGAATACGATCCTCCAGCGGAGACGACTGGGGGATGTCAGTCCCGGGGGGAAAGGCGAAGGATAGGGCATGCCGCACCTGAAGATATCGAAAATACTCCTTATCATCCAATTGATATTCTACCTTTAGGGCCTCAAAGGATTTCACTGTTCCTCTGGCCCAGAGATCCTCCACCTTGCTAATCCCAATCATATCCCATCTATCAAACCCTTTCGTCCGCCACAGGTTACCCAGCCGTTCAGAATCATACAGCGGGGTCATACGCGTCAATCTGCCGCCCCAACCTGTAGCCTCATTCGCATCCTTCCAGGCACGCACAGCACATTTCGTAGGACCAGTCAAGAGACGGAGTGGTGACTTCGAGTATAAAGCTCTATTGAAGTTGCCGCCTGGCAACAGGAATTTATCCAGGGCGAAAGCGGGAGCGGGTTCCGGGGAATACGTCACATGGTTAATTGCACTTAAGTGTGAGGCCCAGTAATATCATCTGATGTCGGGCAGTGCAATTCCGCCATCATACCAGGGGAGCGTAAGTTTTGATAAGGCGATACGGGCACGTCCGTCCAAAATCAATTGCCTCTGTAAGCCTTCAATCTCACGGAAATAGCGAGCAGGGACAGAATCGAAAAAGTTCTGCAAGGCATATAGGAACCTGGGGAGCGACATCATTTTAAAAAGTGCCGCTCGTCCCAATGGAGACAAGGGCAATTCACGCCACCGCCGCACATCCTGCTTGAGGCGACGAAGGGGAGCGTAAAGATTACGATCGTATCGCACCGAGGAGTCCATGGAAATAAAAATCCCCAAATATTTAAAACCATCATCTACCACCTGGATAGGAAACCTGCGGGGCAGCGGAGGCAATACCCCTGCTATAACATAGACACATGACTTGGTCCAATTGATAACAAGCCCGGAGTTCTTACCAAAGGAAGTGAGAACATCAAAGAGCACGTTTAAAGACTTCTGGGGTGAGGTGAAATAGAGAAGGATATCGTCCGCGTAAAGCGAGACGCGATCCTCCAGATCCGGTGCCCACCGGATCCCTTTAATCGAGGGCTCCCATCGAAGCCACGCTGCAAGGGGTTCTAGTGCCAATGCAAAAAGAAGTGGGGAGAGCGGGCACCCCTGACGGGTGCCACGTCCCAATGGAAACGAATCGGAGTCTCTGCCGTTCACCACGACTTGGGCTAACGGTTGTTCGTATAGGAGCCGCACCCATGCAATGAAACTAGGGCCGAAGCCGAACTTGGAAAGGGCCGCCCACAAATATGGCCACTCTATGGTGTCGAAGGCCATTGTAGCGTCCAGGGAGGCCACCACTGCAGGCTCAGTGAGAGTTCCAGCTCTCGCAAGAACGCTGTGGAGTCTGCGAAGATTAGGAGCTGTGTTTCGATGGGGTATGAAACCGGACTGATCCGGATGGATCAAGTCACAAATTACAGACAATAGACGATTAGCCAGGACTTTGGCCAGAATTTTGGGCTCGGCATTGAGCAATGAGATGGGGCGATAAGAGGTGCAACAGTCACGAGGCTTGCCTTCCTTGTAAATGACCACTATGGTAGCCAAGCGCTGTTCAGACGGAAGGACGCCCGCCTCAAATGCATCTAGAAACATTGTCCGCAAGTGGGCAGCCATTTTGTCCGGTCGAAGTTTATAGAGCTCGATAGGCAAACCATTGGGTCCCATCGCTTTACCCGATCGCAAGGACCTAATGGCAAGAGCGATCTCATCCACTGTAAGAGGAGCCTCTAGGGCCAATCTATCCTCCTCTGAGACACAGGGTAGTGCAATGTCACGCAATAGTAAACGGGAGTCGGCCTCATCACGGTCACTCACTGAGCTGTAAACTGTTCGGAAATGATCCACGAAACATTCAACAATCTCACCGGGATCAGTCACACATTCACCAGTCTCACGGGTAATAACGGGCACCACGCGGTTCATCCTTTTAGCCTTGTCCAGCCACGCCAGGAGTTTGCTAGCCTTGTCACCCACATCATACAAACGGCCCAGCTGATTCACACGCATCACCTTAGCAGCGTCACACAGGCTCTATAATCTGCCTGCTTCAGTTCTAAGGAGTGTAGAAGTGCAGGCGTATCATCTCCACCCAACTCACTTTCGAGCGTAGTTATTTCGGTCTCAAGGGCCAACACAGCCTCCCTCCTAGCCTTTCTGTCAGCTGCAATAAGGGACAGTGCGGAACCCCGTATAACAGTTTTGAAGGCCTCCCATAGAACCGTAGGGGAAGCAACCGAACCCACATTCTCATCAAAGTAAAGTTCTGTCAATTCTTATCTATTTTTCGAGTCGTAACTTAAACTATTAATATTTTTTCTTCTTTTCTAGTGTTTATGCTTGTAATGTGGAACCAAGTCAAACTATCTTTTATCGAGCTGTCTTTGATCTTCTAGCTTTACTGTTCAATGTGTGCAAAGGCAGAGGGACCCTGGTGATCTGACCAGCTAACCAGACAATATTAGAGAAATGCATTATGTCTTAGAAAGGCATGGTTGAGAAAGAGTTAAATACTTCTTCCAAAGTTGGTCTAGCAGCTAAGTTTCATGTGTGGCTTTGTTTTTTCAAAGGTTCGATACTCAAATTCACTGTCAAAGTTTGATATTGTAGAAGCTGGAGCTCCGAATTTGAGGAAAATGTGCCACTTGAAGGTAAAATTATTACCTAGGATTACACGAGATCCTACGCAAGGTGTATTTCATCACCTATCCTGCCTAATGGTTTAACCTGAACATAAAGACTATACCACATCATAATGGACATATAACACTATAAAAAGTAATGAGTGTGGCAATCCCTGTGGGACTCAGCATTCTTTTTAATTTGGGGGCGCAAAAAGATGACCAAGAGAACAGTATAAGTTATCCAAGAGTATTATACAACACTTTCAGCTTTGTGATGCACCCGAGTCAGAGATTTGCTGGGGGATTTATAAGTGTTCAGAAAGGTGTACAGATTAGAGTGCAGTTGTTTGTCATCTGCCTTAGTAATCAGCCATTTTTCAAATATATGACCGCTCTGCATCGCCAGTATTCAGTGGGAGGGAGCCATGGTTAGATAGGAGTTGTGGGAAGCTCATGACACTCCTTGAGTCGAACATGTCTCCAATGTGTTTGCCGTTAGCTGATTGCCATGTGTGGTACTCAGTGCCAGTGTGTGCTGGAGAAAATGCAGGGTTTCCTATAATGGACGTGAAGGTAGAAATAGGGGTAGACAGACCCCTTGGCCCCATGGTGCTATCCTGGGCTGCTGTAGTAGCCTGTGTGCTGAGTGATACATTGACTCCCGGCAGTTGGTATGCTTTGGGAAGCCTTGAGACCTTCCATATGTAGATCCCTGCCATGGACTGGTCGATGACGTACAAGTATCCTTCTGTGAGTGGTCTGTTCCATTCCACAATGTCTCTGAGTTGGGTAGCTAGGCAGTTATTAGTGAGGTGTGGGATAGACAGGCTTCTGTCAGCCAAGAGAGGGGGTATGCACTGGATCGGGCCATGCATGGTTGTTTCCCACCCCAAATATGAAGTGATATAATTTGTTGGAGCTTACTGAGTATCTGGGGGGGGGCACTCAGATGGTGAGTCTGCACAACATACACGATCTTAACCCTTCCTATGCTCTTGACGGAATGGTTCCATAATGAGCCACAGTGCTTGTTTGCGCATGATGGAACCATTCCATCATGTTTGTGCCTCAGAAGCTGGGGAAGAGCTTCGCCAACATCCCCAGGCATTCTTTCCCAGTGAAATGATGATCAGCGAACATGGCGAATTGACACAATTTCACTGGAACTGAAACTGAAATGAGCCAATCGGTCATTTCAGTTCCCCAAGCAGGGATCCACCAATTAGGTACCAGAAAAGGGGGACCCGCCTCTTGGGCAAGTGGAGAAGCGTGGCTCAGTGGTTAGAGGCAGCAGACCCGGAAGCTGAGATCGACCGTGGACCAGGGTTCGATTCCCCGCCTCGGCCGGTCTCGGGCTCAAAATTCCACGGACTCGACAATTCTCGCTCTGGTGCCTACTCAACTCACGGGGTCACACTCTGCGACTCTGGGCAATAGCTTGCTTAATCTCCACTACGGCCCCTCGCGGCGGGATGCCTGGCTTTCACCTTGTGGACACCCTGCCGTGGTTTCTCACAGGGGAATACCAGGACGGGTTCCCTAAGCAAGCACCGGGACGCTTACGGGCAGCTGTGCGCTTTACAAGTCCAGCACATTTACATTTACATTCTTTCTCCCCCATATTTAAATGGGCAAATACAGTTTTTCTGCCCCCCAGAAAGCACTCTAGACACCAGGGATTCTTTTGTTTGTAGTGTAGGGGTGGGGACTGGCCAGAATAGGCATGCCAATGCCCCCACCAGCCCAAAAAATATGCCAGTCTTTATGCCCCCCAGAGGTAGATGAGGCAATAGCCCTGATTGCCCCCCCAGGGGGCAGAAAGCCTACTAGGCACCAAGGATTATGGACAGTATTTCTACCCCCAGGGAGCAGAGGAGCAGATGCCCCCAATCTGCCTACTCCGGGGAGGTAGAAAGCCCACTAGAAAATAGAGATTTTTTTCTTATAAAAGAAGGGTAGGGGCTGCCCGCAATGGGCTTAGTCATTACCCTACCCCACATAATTAGGTCTGAAGTTGTTTTGCCTCCCCTAGGGGTAGGGGAGGCAATTGCCCCTGGTCATCCCCCGGGTGGAAGAAAGCCTACTAGGCACCAGGGACTATTTTTTTCTTAGTGTAGGGGTGGGGGCTGCCCAGAATGGGCATGCCTGTGCCTCCACCCAACCATAAAAATGGCACAGTCTTTCTGCTCCCTTGGGGGCATAAGGAAGCAATAGTTCCCAATTTGCTCCTGGGGGGCAGATAGCCTCCAGGGACTATTTTTAATTCTTAGTGTAGGGCTGGGGGCTGCCCAGAGTTGTCATTTCAATGACCCCCAGAAAAATGGGCCCGATCTTTCTTCCCCCACTTCGGGGACAAATTGGGGCAAAAGCCCCCGATCTCCCCCCAGGGGGGCAGAAAGCCCACGAGGCACTGACCTTTATTTTGCAATGTGCCTAGCTTTGGATTTTGGGTCCTAGCGCAGCCAGCACCAAGGGAAACCTAGCAAACCTGTACATTTTTTAGACCTAGCTACCCAGGGGAATCTAGGATGGGGTGACTTGTTGGCCTCCCCCAACGTTTTAAACCAGGTAACAAAAATTTTAACTTTTGAAGGGGTCTTTGCTGTGGATGAGCCATTGTCAAATGAAAAACGGGATTGATTAGCCACACGAGTTTCCAAATCAGGCATAGACAAGTCAGTTGGATAAGCATATTCAGTGTCATTAAGAGGACCACCAGCAGGTTGATTCACTATAATATTCGCAAGTGGACTCATTTCAATGGCAACATCAGGCCCGATGGTAAGATCAAACAGAGTGTCGCATCATTGCTGGACATGAAACAGCAGGCGTCATACTATACAGTATCAGCCACCCTGTGTGGTTTGACATGGTCAATTGAAATGTACCTGTTCCTCTTTCGTCCAGGAAGAGGAGGTAAAATGACTGTTCTTGTACCCTGCACACCAAGCACGGCAACTGGACTTCGATAGGAAGGACCAAATTCTTTTTTGTTGTTGATCTTCTCTCAGACAGTTTTCTAACCTGGGGTAGCCAGCCGACTTCCGGAACCTGCAACGCAACTTCAGACGTGAAGGGCAAGTGTTCCTTTGCAAGACTGTCTCTGGTCTTTTGTAGGTTCTGCAAAACATTAGAATGTTCGTCTACGTCAAAGGATGCGGCTCCCGCCGCCATGTCTAGACCGTCAAGGTCCGGAACAAGCATCTTGATGCCAAAGAGCATTTTGTTTAAAGTCCGCCCACCCAGAGACCTTCTAGGGAGATTATTAAGTGCAGGTTGTACGCTATTCAAGTGGGTGAGCCTCTCTCTGCCAGCACCTAACACCTTCGCTGTCAATGATTGCTTTAAGTCACGGTTCATCCGCTCCACAACACTATTACCCTCAGGCCTGTATGGAGACGGAAATTTGACTTGGACCCCCAATGAACCCATGTACTAAGATGTACTTATATCCAGTATCAGAGGAGAAAAGACCGCAGTGATCTAAATAAACACACACAAGTGGCTTATTAAATATGTACAACTGAGTTTGGGACGGGCGTGCATCGGAAGAAGGCTTAATTTGCTGACAAATGCCACATTGAAGGATAAAATCACGTGTCTGTTTGTACAAACCCGGCCACCAATACCGTTGTTGCAGGAGAGATACAGTAGCTGACACGCCGGCATGCGCCAAAGCCATCGCCGCATGGGCTGCTGTAATCAAAGCCTGTCTGCGGTCCGCGTTGGGAATCAGTCTGTCACCAACGTCATTAATTCCCACGTAAGGAACTTTATCAGGACTTAAGTGATAAGAGTACTTCAAAGGGTACCCCTTAGGATAATTACCTCCCTTCTCAGACGCGGCAATAGCTGCCAAGGTGTCATCATCAATCTTACTTTTGGAACGTGTAACGGCTGCCACTGCAAATGTTGATACTGCTGTGTTCGCAGCCTCGTCTGCGAGACAGTTGCCAAGAGCGTGAACTCCCACGCGCTGATGAGAAGGAGGCCGCTCCTTCTCCTTCCTCGTGGCCAAAGCATGGAACGCCCTTCCGCTCCACCTCAGACATCATCGCTCCCCATCTTCGTAAGAAACCTCAAAACCTGGCTCTTCGACAGACCCCCTCCTTGATGGAATGGAACCTGCACCCCCCCCCCCCCCAACCCCTAGCACCTTGAGACCCTTACGGGTGAGTAGTTGCGCTTTAACAAACTCCTGATTGATTGATTGATTGACCCAGAGTATGAATTACAAAAACGAGTGGGAGACGTTTTTTAAGCTCCGCCAGTCAAACCCAGATAATTTTATGTTTTATTGTGCCACCCTTGGAGTCACGATAATCATTCTGAGTCCAAAAGGGTAGATTGTCATTGAAAGACTGTACACAGTAGTAAGAATCACTTACAATAAGAGTAGTCACACTTGGGTCCGCGTACTCCAATGCAAGCATCAGAGCACGTAATTCTGCTATTTGGGCAATACAGTCTCCTAATGTCTGTGTATGCACGACAACGGACTTGAATTCACCATCCACCATCGTACCAACCACAATTGCACAGGCCGCGGAATACGGGTGTCTAAAATCCGTAGCCGCTTGCGCACTTCCATCTGTGAAAATGATACAACGAAAATCCTCAAGTGGGCGCATCGTCAGAGGAGCAGGATGAACAAACTCATACTACAAAAACTCTTGAGTCTGCAAAGAGCAATCGAAAATGAACGTTACATCCGGGAATGTCAAGGATGTAGCCCATTGTATCCACCGAGGGTGCAAAGCCTTGGAATTTGGTACACTGGCCTTCGTCACTGCCTCCAAGGCAGGATACGAAGTAACAACCACAATGCGTTTTCTCTGCAACAGTGCACGTTCCTTAAGAATCGCCATTTGCACTGCTGTCAAAACTTTATCCACAGTGGAAAACCGCAACTCGGCCGAAATGTACAGGTGTGACTTGTAAGCAATAGGAACTGTGTCTCCCTCATTAAAAGTGAGGTACGTGAAATCCACCGCCCCTGGTACGATTCTTATCACCAGGTTTGTGTGGTTGTCACGAGTAGACATAAACTTAGATTCAAGTAGGTCAGCCTGCAAAGATTGCGAGATGGCTGAATATTCTGACAGCCAGCACGATTTGGAAAAAGTAGGTTGTATCAACACAAAAAGCGGCTTGATATGCTGGGCATATTCTGGTATGTATGTACATCCGAAATTCAAAAAGCCCAGTAAGGATTGTAGTTTTTTCAGCATTATGGGAGCTCGCAAAAGTGTGCATTTCTCCAAGAAGTGAGGAGCCAAGCCTCTACCTTCATTGTTGAGCTCGTAGCCCAAAAACAACACTCTATTCTGCAATTGTGATTTTGCTAAGTTGAATTTATAGCCAAAGTCTGCAAAACGGCAAATTATGCGGTCAACCCGGCACAGATGTGGCCATAACTCGTCGTCTGTGAGATAAATGTCATCCACATACGAACATGCATCTGCGTCGTGCCTCTCAAGCAGAGAGACTATGCAGGACTGTTCTTGTAGCCCATGGCCAAATGAGGAAATTGGCGTTATTTGCCGCCACAGGTAAAACTCGTCCACTGACTACTAAGGGGGGACAAGTTATGGGCAAAGAAGCCATTGGGAATGTTAAGCGTTGTTTTGAACCTTTTACACACAAGACTATCCACTAGAGCAGAGCTGTGAGTATTCTGCACCGCACACGTACGACAATGTGAGTTTAAGTGGCGGTAATCCAATACCAAACAGTACGAGCCATCTGGCTTGGTCACAGTAAAAAGTGGGTTATTCATCGGAGACACAGACGTTTCAATTACACCTTGATATTCCAATTGTTCAAGGATTTCGGCTACAGAGGCTTTCGCCTCACGCCGTTTGGGGTATTGGGGTTGTGGCGGTGGCATGGACCGCAAAGGGATTGTGAAGATCCAGTTTCCAGTCAATTTAATGAAGATCAAATAGTTTTATTTGAGAATCAAGGCAGATACCTCGAGCACAGCTTCACAGCTCAAAGATCGACTCCTATAATCAAAAGCTAATATTCTATCCTACCAACATAGCTAACATTCTAATGATGACATGCATATGCACTCAACTCTACAGGGATCTCATGTCAAGGGGGAAATTTGTCCCATCCACAGTGAGTACGGTACAACGCTGGCGCAAGCGTTAGTCCAATCTTCTGCAAATTGCAGCGCCTGCTCCTTCGGCACAGTGTGCGCGAAAGCGGGGAGGATCACCTCCTCCCCTTGTGGAGCGGCCAAGACAAAAGGTGGGGGCCAGTCGACCTCCGCCAACAAAATATCATAAGTTGTCGCTAGATTCTCCCAAAAAAAACCTTTTATGATACGTTCTATGTCCCCTTCAAATACAAGGACTATTTCATAAAGTCTTTCAGGGGGAGCCACTCTAGTGTCTGCTGTTTCAACTACAACAAAGGTGTCAGTTGCTGTCACCTTCAGTAGTGGACGCAGCGCCTTTCGAATGATGGTAATCTCCGCCGCACTGTCCAGCAGGGTCAGAGCCCATGTCATATTCCGAAGCTGCGTTCTCACTATCTGTGGCATATCTGGCTGTTACAGCACCAACTTTCTTCTTCTGAAACTGGGGTTTCTGATGTGGCGACTCGTCCTGCTTGCCTTTTGCGTCAGCCTTACGAGGCTGCTCACGGCTCTGTTGGGCACCTTGACCTCTGCCGCCGCCTCCTCCACTGGTGGCTGTTACCAATGTTTCCTGCAAAGAGCAAGGAGAAAGTTGTTCAGGAATCTGAAACCTATCAGGTGACTTAATAGTACTGCAATCGCGCAAATCATATTTACGCTCAATAAGGGCAGGTGTAGGCGAAGTGGGACGGAAACCCTGTTTCTGCTGCTGCTGCATCCCCTGTTTTTGGTTCTTCCTCCAATTTTGTTTCGGAACTTTCGGACGGTTATCTTTATCGGACGACCCTTGTTGAGTTTGCTGTTGTTTCTCTTTCTTCGTGAAAGGCTTAACACCTAAACTATTACGGCCTACGGTCTTATAAGCCTCCGTAGTAATTTTCAGCAACTGACAGGGTTTATCGACGTTGGGGACCTCGCGCAGAGCATTAGAAAACTGGAAACTTGCAGCATCCCCCTTGACATTAGCAAGGACGAGATCATGTACCATATCAAATGCTCCCACGAGGCGCATCCCCAACTCCACTGCTGCCTCTGGTCCATGCTCATCCTGAACACGCTTGATCACATTGGGCAAAACAGTCATTGAAGCGGTGCCAAAGCACCTAGTATAGACTGCCCCAAAAATCACTCCCGAAGTTGGACACTCATTTACGTCAAGCACTAAGTCTTTCTGCAAACTCAAGGTGAGAATCCTGTGTTTCTCAACAGGATTTGTATTAGGGAACACTGCTTCCAGTTAGTCAAATTTCTCGGCAAGCCAAAAAGGCATTTCTTCCTTATCTTGGGGACGCTTGCCCATGCCCGCATTAACCATGACGGGACTAAGTTTGAGTGAGCCACCACCAACTGAATGCGCTGCAACACCCTGGACCCCACCCGGGAGGTTGCGAGTAATGTAGTGAACCAGACCCCTAATATTTGCAACCGAAGAGGCATATAGGGGTCGCAGTTGTTGGGCTGTCAAAGCACCCGCCTGTGGATGCGGAGTGTAAGCAGCCAACACAGGCCAAGTAGCACCTGGAATGGACAACTGTCCTTGTCTGACCTCTGTAACAACGTGTGGGAGGGCGCTATTAAACCAAACGGCATGCTGCCAAACAGAAATCGGAATTTCTACTGTCCGATATGGAGCGTACACTGCAGGAGCATCAGCGGGGGTGTAGGTGTGAAAAACACTGGAATTAGCATCCACTGTGGTAAACGTGACTCATGAATAGTACAACTCAAATGGGTACGCCACGTCAGCAGAGACTACAAAAACCACCGCCTGTCCCTCTAGAGAAACGAGATATTCCTGCAAATGATTACGCTCAGCTACACGACTGTGTGCCTGGATATCAACCGCAGCCATATCGAACCAGTAATAGAGATGTACAATACAATACTATAATGCACAACTGGGTAGTAATTCAAAGAAGAAACCTTTGAGAAACATCAAGCTTGAAACAACTTATGTAAATATAGGTAGGTTTTTTATCCGTCACTACTGTCAACCGGAAACGAAAGTGAGGGGGTTCTAGACTGATATAAGCACTACTCAAGTGTCTCACAATAAGACCACATTCGTTGGCGGTGCCATGTAACAGGGATTCTGTGCAAACACAGAATTGTGCACAGAGACTCAGGACCTCAGTGAATTAGGGTGTGCCAAAACTGACCTTAGTACCCAAAATACCCTACCAGACTAGCAATCAGTGTCACATTAGCTCTTCATCCTATAGCAAAGAAAGCAATGATTAGACAACCTAGAACATGCGACTTAGAACCATCTCCGGAATGGTGGGAAGTGAAAACACTCTTTGGTTATATGTTCATGCCAGTCCACAACAGGAGTAAAATAGAGATGCGATAAGGTTAAAAAGTGTATTTTAGCGGCGTGATCTCAAGCGCAGTATTTTAATCAACATCAGCATACATATAGATGATACTAATACGGACAGCATGGATACAATTTCATAAAATACAAAAGGTGGAATCATATTACAATGATTGTGCAAACAGGTGATGAAAAGCTCCTATTTAAAGCACCCTCCCTATCTGGGAATTATGTACTATTAAACTATAGAAGGTCTCTGGAGTTTTCTGTGAGTTGGTGCATGAGTCTCTGAGTAAGTCTGTGAGAGCGTATGAGTGGTTCTGTGAGTGGGTGCATCAGTGTCTGAGTAGTTCTGTGTGTGACTGCATGAGGGCCCGAGTGGATTAATGTGTGGGTATGAGAGTGTCTGAGTGCTACCTCCTTCAATAAATGTCCAGTATATATTCTATACTACAGCTGAGTAAGGAAGCATGGAGAAATGTCACCAGTGGCCTTGTGTGCATTTTATACATAGAATACTGTGGCAGCCATCACTGGATAGATATAGTTATGTCAACGATTCAATAGGAAATGCCTTTTCTGTTTTGCAAATAAGTTGCCATTTTTTGCCAAATCTTCACACTTTCCAAAAAAGTGCTCTTTTTTTCCTGCTTTCTGTGATATTTTAGGGTGAACCAGCAAGCGGAGGCCAGGAAAAGGGGGAGAGTCCCAAAAAGTAAAATCCTTAAGCATTTTCGATAGACTTTTTATACCAGCCCTACCGTCAAGGCCGATCTTGCCTTAGTGAGCATCGGGCATCTGCCCGGGAGGCTGGAAGGTTGAAGGCCGTTTTTGGAGTAGTGGGGGCTGGTTTAGGAGTGGCAGGGGCCAGTTTTGTTACTGGGGGCCGGGTTTGAAGCGATGCTACAACATCTTCCACTGGTAACAAAACCAGCAGTGCTGGGGCTGGTTTTGTTAGGCAGCAGTGCTTCACACTCACCCCCGAAGGGTGGGGGCTGGATGACAAAATTGCCACAGTTGCTGTGGGTTCCCAGTCCAGCACTGCCTACAGCAAAAACTGCTGAACGGAAGTATACCAAATTTGACAGGTAGCTGGATCTTGATCCAGAAAGCATGCTTTATATGAGTTGGTTAAATCCCTTCAGTAGTTTTTAGAGATATTAAGCTACAAAAATATTTGTATATCTGGACAGTTAGGTTCAAGAGACTCTTGCAAGAGTTCCACAAACCCAATGTTAACAAGTGGAGTGCTCTGATTATCCAGGGAGGATTTTCTCTTAGGCCATTTCTCTCCCACAGAAAACATGTAACTTTTGTTGGGTAACTCTTTCAGAATTTATATTGTTACTTGGCATTTGTATAGTGTTGTGATGCCTCTTTTGCATATATGTGTGGAAT
This sequence comes from Lissotriton vulgaris, assembly GCF_964263255.1. Taxonomy (NCBI): domain Eukaryota; kingdom Metazoa; phylum Chordata; class Amphibia; order Caudata; family Salamandridae; genus Lissotriton; species Lissotriton vulgaris. The sequence continues at coordinate 1,916,670,387 of NC_141691.1, forward strand.
TTAATGGGTATGTCGGTCCTTGCAGAGTGGCCATGGGTGGAAGATTTTGGTGTTGTCCCTAAGTATCTGAGATATTATCTAAATTGTGTACATTGATACTGTGCAGTCAGGGATAGGAAGGGTTGAGCCTTATTGTTTAATCAGAGAGCTTTACATTTATGGGAAACACAAATGTGGCAGTTGGTGCACAAGAAGGTGTGTAATGCATTCACTGATTGCATGGCAATTGTGCATTTTGCTAAGATGTTTAGCTTTTATCATAGTTCATCATCCAGACTAAACGTCCCTCACATTTGTTGTGATTTTCCCTTTCTCAGTCTCTGAGTTCTGGTTCCTATGCGCAATTAGGCAGGTTGTTGCGGTGCAATATCTTCAGTTCTCCCTGTACATGTACTGGCTCACATGTTCATTACTTTCACCTGGTTGTTAGGAATGTCTCCTGGTCTTCTGCAGCGACTATCACATCACCAGTGGTGGAATTGTTTGTCAGTGATTTTTCAGTTTGCTAGCTACTGTGCTTCCTGCAGTCAGATATACTGTTAAGCCTTAATGTACTTTTTTCACCTGTATTTCAAGGTTCATTCCAGTACGTGCCTTACAAATGCCAGTCCACTCTAGGGAGGTTTTCTTTCATCTAGTGCACGTTCATCCACCGAACGACCCAAGAGGGAAGTTGCTGAACTAGTCAGCATGCCCTTACCTTGGGAAAACTAATCCTCAAGAGAGAGCGAGGCAGTCACACACCATTTTCCAGCGAGACGCTGAAGCAGCTATACTTCTCTCGTTCTCTCCCATTCTCCCCTGTTCATCCACAGTGTTGAGGGCGGAGCAAAGGAAAACCAAAGGGGATCATGGACAGAGTGTTGAACATTGCAAGCACTCTTCCCCAGTCAACTGATCTGGGTTTAATCCACCATCATTCTTTAGCTCACTCCGCCACCCCAGTTCAAGCATGGCCATATGTAAATCAGTCTGACCCTGTGCCTCATTGGAACAGTCCAGTCCGAACTGCCAAGCCATGTCTTCCCTGGACCGGAAACAAGCATCCTGGGACCGGTTTCTGGCTAATCAGCTGTCATCAGCCAGGCGAGCTTGAATCCAGTGGCAACGTGAGCAAGGGACCCACGTCTGGGCATACCCTGCCAACTTAGGGCGAACAAAGCAAAACCAAAGGGGATGATGGACGGAGTGTTGAACATTGCAAGCACTCACCCCCAGTCAACTGATCTGGGTTTATTCCAACATCATTCTTTAGTTTACTCCGCCACCCCAGTTCAGACATGGCCATATGCAAATCAGTCTGACCCTGTGCCTCATGGGAACAGTCCAGCCCGAACTGCCAAACCATGTATTTCCTGGACCGAAAACAAGCATCCTGGGACCGGTTTCTGGCTAATCAGCCATCATCAGCTAGGCTAGCTTGAATCCAGTGGCAAAGTGAGCAAGGGACCCCCGTCTGGGCATACCCTGCCAACTTAGGGCGAACAAAGCGAAACCAAAGGGGATGATGGATGGAGTGTTGAACATTGCAAGCACTCACCCCCAGTCAACTGATCTGGGGTTAATCCATCATCATTCTTTAGCTCACTCCGCCACCCCAGTTCAGACATGGCCATATGCAAATCAGTCTGACTCTGTGCCTCTTGGGAACAGTCCAGCCCGAACTGTCAAGCCACGTCTTCCCTGGACTGGAAACAAGCATCCTGGGACCGGTTTCTGGCTAATCAGCAGTCATCAGCCGGGTTAGCGTGAATCCAGTGGCAAAGTGAGCAAGGGACCCACGTCTGGGCATATCCTGCCAACTTAGGGCGAACAAAGCAAAACCAAAGGGGATGATGGCCGGAGTGTTGAACATTGCAAGCACTCACCCCAGTTGTCAGGGTATGCCCAGACGTGGGTCCCTTGCTCACTTTGCCACTGGATTCAAGCTAGCTTGGCTGATGACAGTTGATTAGCCAGAAACTATGCTACAATCCAAGACCTGATAGATGAACTACATCCACTACTGCAGCATCAGACCAATGCCATTCCCACTCCCTCCCACTGTGTTGTCCTATGGGCGAACAAAGCAAAACCAAAGGGGATGATGGCCGGAGTGTTAAACATTGCAAGCACTCACCCCCAGTTGTCAGGGTATGCCCAGACGTGGGTCCCTTGCTCACTTTGCCACTGGATTCAAGCTAGTTTGCCTGATGCCAGTTGATTAGCCAGAAACTATGCTACAATCCAAAACCTGATAGATGAACTACATCCACTACTGCAGCATCAGACCAATGCCATTCCCACTCACTCCCACTGTGTTGTCCTATGTTCACTGCACCTTACAGCTTCAGGGAGCTATCAGGGGGTGATAACAGCAGCAGGGGGAGTCTCTCAAAGTGCTCTTTTGCGCTTTTTTAATTTCTTCTTGGACGCAATGACCCAGAGGATCCCCCATTACATTAGATTCCCCACTAGATAGATTCTAGATAGATTCTACCAGATAGCCCAATTCACCCATGTAATTGGGTGCATTGATGGTACCCCTTAGGTAATGAGTATGTGTTCAGAAACAGGAAATCCTTTCATTCAATGAACATCCAGGTCATATGTAAAGCCTCACACATAATAACTGACATAGTGGCAAAATCTCCTGGCAGTACGCACAATTCTTTCATATTCAGACACAGTGGAATATATATAAGTCTCCTTGGGGGTAAATTTGGCGAAGGATACCTGCTAGGTAAATGCATGTAACATAGTCTGGTAGTATCTCTGGGTATTTTGAAGCAGTACAGTGACTAATCTATTGCCCCTATTACCCTGTAGGTGACAATTCATATGCTGTGCGCTCCTTCATACTCACCACATACCTGAATCCTGCTACTCAAAGTGAGAGGAAATACAATACTGCACATAAGTCTACCGCAATGTTATAGAGCGGATCTTTCAGCCCATCGAAGAGTAGGTTCAGCTGCCTACACAAAGGTGAAGGTGAACTGCAGTAAAGGACGGTAGTATGCTCTAAAATATTGCCCACTTTTTGCCATGATGCACAGCCTTGCAACAGCCAAAGATATACTCTTGTACCTGACAGATTCTGAGGAGGAGGAGGAATATGAAGCAAGTCAACCTCGCCGACCAGTAAACATTGCAAGGACAGCAGATGGCACACAGAACTTTTTTTAGTTAGTAATAATGAGACAGTGCACTACATACGTTCAACTGTTAATGTGTTTTATTCATCCCTGAATCCAGGTTGTATTCATTCACACATTCAAAGTAAAGGATAATATTAGAGAAAGTAACGATGCAACAAGTATAACTTATACACAGTTCCTGATTGTCTGCTGAGCAAATTGAATGCTACAGGTTACGTCACCCAATTGCTTGTCAAGACTCAAGGCTATTCTATTTCCTGCGGCCACGCACTCCTGTAGCCCGGTCTGTGTGCTCTGTTGCCTCACTGGATGAGGGCCCTGAGGCAAAGGCATGTCTGGAACAGTGCCTTCTACATTCAGTAACTGGTACTGTGATGCTGCTTAGGCTTGATGCCTCCTTACTATCCCCCCCCACCCAGTAAGTTGCTGCCACCAACAGTAGCAGTTGTACCTCTTCGACAGCATTTGTGACCTGAATCAGACCTCTAGTCACATCAAAGCTACAATGTGCCATTTCCACTTGCATGGTCACTGCTCGTCGAGACAGGAGTGCTGTAGTGTTACTCATGTGACTGATGGCCCTATGGCTACCATCTAAACAGCCAAGTACTTGGTGGTGCCGTCGGCAATGGGACACATGGTCTTCCTTCAGGACAATGCAGAGTTCCCTAATGGCATCTGTCATGTGCTTGAAGTTGTCTGTACTTTCTCTCTTCCCTTCCACCACTGCTGAACTGAACTGTGTTAAGCAGTCCTTCATTTATGAAATGTTGTTGTTGTATTGAAGCTAGCTGTGCCTGCATTGACTGCACATGCTTATATTGCAGGTGATGCACTTTCAACATTCCTGCCTCCAGGCCACTGCAGACTGAAGAGCTGTTGCCTTCCCCCTCTTCCAACTGTGCCATTGCCCTGTGGCTCCTGCTTGGGATGTTGTGGCACTGCATGTGGCCCAGGACGTTTGGGTGATGTATGCTCTGCCTGGGTTGTGGGCAGGTCAGGTTGGCTTCTTCTCCTTCCACATCAGAGTCAGGTAGTGTTGGCACTGGCTTCCTGCGCCTTGTAGGCGCAGGTGTTGGGTATGAGGGTGCCTTTCTTTGTTCATTTCCTGACTTTTCCTGAATCTCCAGAGGGTCAGTTCATGGACTTCCTTCTCGCTCTTGCACTGGGGTATCTTTGACATTAAACAGCACTTGTTTAGTGTAAACATGTGTGTTCTACTATGTCACATTTCACATTGTTTTGGGTAATAACGTGTGTTTAAAATCACCCAGTGTGTGTTGTCACTTGCTTGGATTACTTAAATACACATATCCTGTTTGCTCATACCGCCTTGCCTTCCCTCTTGTTTCTTCTGACTTCTACTACTACCACAATGCATTGCTGTTTTGCAACAATATATGGACTTAAGTGGTATTAGCAGCTTTCCCTCTGCGTTCACAAATTGGGTTATCTGTCACACATAACATGCACATGTACTTTCGAATTATTCTTACCATGGGAGGTACTGGTTCCCACAGATGTGTCTATCCCTGTCACTCCTATGACAGCTTCAGGCTGGAGGGTAGACTCAAACATGTCCTCCAAGTGTGTGGAACCAGTTTTAGTGGGTGGGTCTCTTCCTGTTTTCTTTGCCTCTGCAAGCCTTGCAGCCACCTTTTCCTTTGCCCTGCTGCACAGATTATACCAGCGCTTGCAAAGATCCTCCAATGAGTGATGTCTGACCACACTGTATTGTTTTTTCTTTGTATGTCCAGCCATATTTTCCTCTCCTATAACTCACGGACATGGAGAGATTTCTTCCCAAACAGTTGGTCATGGTGCATGACCATTCCCTCAGTGCGGACTTCTAATGCCTTCTCACTGAATGTTCTTTTTCTTTTGCACATTGCTGGCCCCTTCCCACTGTCTTTAGCTGCCATGGTTGTTGGATTCCACTGGCTCAGCTCTTCAAATAGGCTCCCAGGTGCTCTGCTCCTCCTCTCACTTGGAACCAGTTTTAGTGGGTGGGCCTCTTCCTGTCTTCTTTGCCTCTGCAAGCCTTGCTGCCACCTTTTCCTTTGCCCTGCTCGCAAAGATCCTCCATTGAGCGATGTGCGACCACACTGTATTGTTTTTTTTTGTATTTCCAGCCATATCTTCCTCTTCTAACATTCAGGGACATGGAGAGATTTCTTCCCAAACAATCATGGTGCATGATCATTCCCTCAGTGAGGACTTCTAACGCCTTCTCACTAAATTTTCTTTTTCTTTTGCACATTGCTGGCCCCTTCCAACTGTCTTCAGCTGCCATGGTTGTTGGAATCCACTGGCTCAGCTCTCCAAAAAGGCTCCCAGGTGCTGTGCTCCTCCTCTCACTCAGAACACAGGTGTGTGAGCATGTCAAAACTCACTTCCTGGTTGTGAGGTCATCATGTTGCATCGAAATAGTAGATTCACAATTGCGCGATTCTTCAAATTGTGAAATTGCTATTTGTGTTTGCGAATGTGTATTTTATTGATTCGGTATTTCTTTGTGAATTTTTTGAAACATTGCATTTTGCTATACCCAATAGCGATTCCGAATTAATCGCTATTTGGGAATCGCAAAATGCTTTGTTGATACAGCTGGACCTATATGCCTATGGGTGTAGTGTATAAGGCTAACAGTATAGGCATAAGGTTAGGGGTATAATGTAAAGTGTTTCTGGTATATGAGTTAAGTGTTTAGGGGCCAGGGGTACAGGTATTCACAATTGCAAATATGTTTCACTAACTTTGCGTTTATGAGGTTTGCAGTTATTAGTAGCCTATCTGTATGAGAAAAACAAGCTTTGCACAGTAAAGCGGCACTTAATTTCAATGGAACATACTTCACTTTTGAAGTGATCAATTAAATGAAATAAAAACAAAATGATGCAGTTTCTGAGCAAAGATTTGAATTAACAAGGTACAACCCTTGATTACCTATGCCAACTTGTTTTAGAAACTTGATTGCCAACTGCGCACTAGGCAACTCTAACTACATAATCCTGGGCGACCTCAATCTAAGGTGGAATGAAACCAAGAACCCACTCATTCAAACCTTAACCAACCTACTCCTACCGAACAATCTGACACAACATTGCCTAGAAGAAACTCACCACAAAGGAGCCATCCTTGACGCCATTATTGCTGAAAGCAAGACAATCACCATCGATCACATCCTCCCAGTCGACTGGTCCGACCATCACGTACTCCTCTTTCACATTAACCTTTCTACCCTGGACAATTCAATTCTAAAACGAGACCCTCCCAAACGGGTTAGGATCACAGCTCAAATTCCACGAGCGGTCCTAGAAGAAAGAATGACAAATTTGACGCTTAACCTTGACCAAATTGCTCCCATTAAACTAAAGAAAGCTAGGAATATTCCCTCTAGAACATGGTTCACCTCTGACATCAACGATGAAAGAAGACATTTAAGAGCCGCAGAAAGAACATGGAGGAATGATCCCTCAACCCTCCACCGTGATCAACTCCAAGCAGCCCACAGGATGTACAAAAATCACATCAAGAATAAAAAGTCAGCTTTCTTCTGCTCTGCATTAGATAACGCTAAATACCGGCCTAAAGAGCTGTTCAACATCATCAGGAATCAGACCTCCAAATCCACACCCCCCTTAACTCAGGCATCCAAAGATCGGTGCGACAGCTTCGCAACCTTCTTTAACGACAAAATCGTCAAGATAGACCTAGCATTGGGATTAACCCTCACTTCCCTCAATGAGATCAATACGCCTAAAAACCATGTTAACGCTTCCATGAACTCTCCACAACAGTGGTCATCATTCACTCCCATCCAGGAAGCAGAGATAGTCAATCTAATCTCAAAGCGAAGCCCTCAGCACACACCCTCACCAGCTACCGCCTCTCCTGACCAAAGACCTAAAGCGAGTCCTAGCTCCAATAGGGTGCAAGATCGTCAATAGCTCTTTGAGCTCTTGATCCGTTCCAGACTGTCTCAAGGTAGGGCAAGTCACACCACTATTAAAGAAGCCAGGTCTAGACATAGAAGATTTGAACAATTTCAGACTGGTCTCGATCCTTCCTTTTTTGGCTAAAATCATGGAAAGATGTGTTCTCCCTCAGCTTACCCTTCACCTTGAAAACATCAAACTTCTAGATCCCCAACAATCGGGATTCAGAAAGGGATGCAGCACTGAATCTGCAATCCTCAACGTCATTGACGACCTACGCAAATCACTCGACTCGGATCAATGCTGCCTTCTCATCCTTCTAGACCTATCGGCTGCATTCAATACAGTCAACCACAATCTACTGCTAAGGGCCCTTCAAGAAAGAGCTTGTCTACAAGAGACAGTCCTTCAATGGTTCTCCTCCTTTCTTCACAACTGATCACAGAGAATAAAAATCAAAAACTTCGAATCCGACCTCCACCCGGTCATCAGAGGTGTTCCTCAAGGGTCTGTACTCTCCCCACAGCTCTTCAACATCTATATTGAACCCCTCACCTCTATACTCAGAAAATCCAACATCCCCTTTCATCTATATGCGTACGACATGCAGCTCTATCTGGAAACGACCTCAATTGAGGACATTCAGAGACTAAACAACACCGTCAAGGAGGTACAAGATTGGCTCTCAACCAATCACTTGAAACTGAACCAAGACAAAACAGAAATACTACTTATTTCCAACAAAGATGATAACCCTCATATCAAAGAATGGCTCAAAGCCATCTATGCCCTCAATGGTAACCTTTCCCTAGCAGACTTGGTGAAATCTCTAGGGATCACCCTAGACCCAAAACTCAACATGAAGAAACACATCTCAAAATCTGCTAAAAGTGCCTTTCTCAACCTTAAACTACTATACAAAATAAAACCCTTCCTCCCACCCAAGGACCTTCAACAAGCCACCCAGGCTCTAGTCCTCTCGAGAATAGACTATGGAATTTCGACCATGACAGGAACGGCAAAATCTCACCTTGCCCCCTTGAAGATGACACTCAACGCAGCAGCAAGAAGGGTCTCCGGAATTAAGAAATTTGAGCACATCTCTCCAGCACTCAAAGAACTCAGATGGCTCCCAGTGAAGTTGCGAGCCAGTTTCAGAACAGCCTGCATCACGCACAAAGCCCTGCATACAGGTAAACTAGAATACCTGGCCGCCAAACTCAATAGGGCAGGCCAGTCCAGAAACCTCAGGAGCTCCCGCTCTCTACTGCTCATCCCGCCCAAATCTCGCAAGCACAGAACTACAGCCAAATCTTTTGCTGGTATCGCTCCCATAATCTGGAACTCCATTCCTCCCCACATTAGAACAATCTCTTCATTTTCAAAATTCAAGAGGCTCCTCAAAGACCTCTTCCTCGACCATACTCGAGGGATCTGACAGACCCTGGACTGCCCCTATCTGTCACTCCAGCTTTACCAAAATTCCGAGTCTGACAACAAGGTCGCAGACGAAGATATCTTCTGGATACAAACATTCTGTCAACAGATTCTGTATGATTGATTTTCAGCCTGCTCACTATTTTTGCTGTATATGTTGTGAAGCGCTCTGATACCCTTTGGTCAAGCTAGCGCTATACAAAACTACTAAAATAAAAAAATAATTAAAAAAATACAATATCTTATGCAGAATTATTCCACCACCTAGTTCAAATTCTCCTTCATATTCTTTAGAGAACTATACCATTTCTAAATCGCAAATGTATTTTGCAAATTAGCAATAAAGGGACAATACATCTTCTACATATTGCAACAATTGATAGATTTCTCACTTGATTAAGAGGTGGTCAACTGATAAAAGTGATGTAATTTCTAAGAAGGAAGAGAATATAGATGGCAACCTTATCCATCTTCCTCCTCATACTGCATGCTACACAAACCATATTAATAGGGTCCCCTCAGAATAAAAATGTCTGTCTTAAAAAATGTCTTTCTAGTGCTAGTTCTTACCTTTATAAACTTGAATGAAAGTTGAATCATTTATGAGCAAAAACAAATACACACCTCTCTAAAATTGGTCTCCTGTGATATACCATTGTATTTTCCCCCAACTCTTTATTTTAAAAAAACATATTTTTTCCTATTTGTTGCAAATTATTTACTATGACTACATTCAACATCACTCTTCCCCATCAAAAAGTAAGAGTTATTAAGTGTGGTTTGCCACACTAGTGGCCAATAACAGTAGCTAATTGCCCTCCTCAGGTGAGGATGCATACCATGGGGGTTAACGGATGTTAATGCCCTGTAGGTAAGGATAATTAGGCTATTAGTAGTTTATTTATGTTTGTCTCCATTTATTAGGCTGATTGGTCTTCCATCACCAAATGTAAGCAGGTTCAAAGGTGGCCATCTCGGCTCCTCCGCGCCCATTTGGTGCAGCAAGTTCATATATGTCTGTGAACGGACTTAGCTTGAGAAGAGGGTGAGGAAGCACTGTGAGGGAACACAGTACTGTGTTTCACCCACCATTCAGGTGTCAGGCTACTCATGCTCCTGCATGCTTCCTGTTTACAGAGAGCGCTCTTTGTGGGTATGAGGTTAAATATAGCTAAAGGAAGCATTCTAATTTATTAAGAGTGCAAAATGTGGTTATTACCATTGATTAAGCAAGATTTCAGCTTCATCCCTTTTTATTATTTAACGCCTTCCAAAGATCACGTAATGCACATTTATTCCAAATCTTTGGTAGGTCAATCCACTATCTACACAGTAAGGAATATAATTGTATAGTTATAATTTAACAGCAGAACAAATAGTCACAATAAATTCTCTATTTCTTAGTAAAACTAAATAATAGCAGCATCAATATGATCAATTCTTTGAGGAAGACAACCCAAACACGAAGATTGTGAAGATATAAGGAACATGCAAAAAGTAATCTTTCCCAAAACGGCTCTTCCAATATAAAATCATTTATGGCCAAACATTTCATATAATTGGAGTCTTTCCATTACTGGATAATTGTATCTTATTGAATCGGCATCTTATTTAGTTACTTCTTTTTTCCCATAGTCTTGAAATGTCACCAAGTTAATAGATGAAATCTCCTACGTTTGATATTAACTGCAAATTCAACCACAGTGTCTTAAATTTAATATTGGGTGCTCACCCCTATTCAGGCATACATATTCACGTTCAGAAATCACTAGGGCCTCAGTTATATGTGCCTTGGATTTTTGTGTTTGCAATCACAAGAGGTGTTGAATTTATCAGACCCAGTAATTCCTGGATGTAGGAAGGTCTAGAAGTCTGGATTCAATTTCATCAGGTCAAAACTGCTGAAGCTAAACATGGGAAAAGGCTGGTAAGTACAGAGACAATAAGATTTTGCTGAGAAAAGTACAGTACAGGATTGGAATTCACTCCATATCTTTCTGTGGCACTCATACTCATGACCTAAGCCATCACTTCTCTCTCTATATTTCAATCTGCTGAATATCTAAAAAAACATTTTTCTGACATGCCAGGTCCAGCTCTTCAATCAGTCAATCAATCAATCATTTGTAAAGCGCACTACATTAGAGGGTCTCAAGGCGCTGGGGGGTGGGAGGGCCGCTACTGATCGAACAGACAGGTCTTGAGTATCCTCCTGAAGGTCAGCAGGTCTTGGGTCTATCGTAGGCTCAATGGGAGGGTGTTCCATGTCTTGGCGGCAAAGTGGGAGAAGGATCTCCCACCGGTGGTTGTTCATCAGATGCGTGGGACAGTGGCGAGTGAGAGGTTGGCGGAGCGTAGCTGGCGGTCGGGGATGTACAAGGAGAGCCGTCTGTTGAGGTAGGCTGGGCCGGTCTTGTGGAGTGCTTTGTGTACATGGATGAGGAGCTTGAAGGATATCCTCTTGTTGACGGGGAGCCAGTGCAGGTTTCACAAGTGGGGGGTGAGGTGGCTGTATCGTGGTACGTCGAGGATAAGTCGTGCTGAGGTGTTTTGGATGCGTTGTAGTCGGTTGATGAGCTTGGTTGGGGCTCCCGCGTAGAGGGCATTTCCGTAGTCGAGTCTGCTGCTGACGAGGGCCTGGGTGACTGTCTTTCTTGTATGAGTTGGGATCCATCTGTCGATCTTGCGGAGCATGTGGAGGGTGTTGAAGCAGGAGGAGGAGACGGCGTTGACTTGCTTGGTCATTGAGAGCGTTGAGTCGAGGATGATTCCTAGGTTGCGTGCGTCGTCGGTTTGTGTCAGGGCTGCCCCCAGTGCCGTTGGCCACCAGGAGTCTTCCCAGGCTGAAGGGTTGGAGCCGAGGTGTAGGACCTCCGTCTTGTCCGAGTTCAGCTTCAGACGGCTGATCTTCATCCAGTTGGTGACGGCCTTCATTCCTTCGTGGAGGTTGGCTTTTGGGGAGATGGGGTCCTTTGTGAGGGAGAGGATCAGTTGAGTGTCGCCGGCATAGGAGATTACGTTGAGGTCATGCTGTCGGGCGACGTGTGTGAGCGGGGCCATGTAAATGTTGAACAGTGTCGGGCTGAGGGAGGCTCCCTGGGGTACCCCGCAGATGATCTCGCAGGCTTTGGAATTGAATGGGGAAAGGTGGATGCTCTGGGTTCTGCCGGAGAGGAAGGAGGTGGTCCATTCCAGAGCCTTGTCTCGGATCCCTGCGGCGTGGAGGCGTGCGCGTAAAGTGAGGTGGCAGGCGGTGTCGAAGGCGGCGGAGAGGTCTAGGAGGATGAGTACTGCGGTCTCACCATTGTACAGCAGGGTCCTAATGTCGGTGGCGGCAATGAGGGCAGTCTCGGTGCTGTGGTTGCTGCGGAACCCTGGCTGGGAAGGGTCCAGGATTTTGTTTTCTTCAAGGTATCGGGTTAGCTGTCTGTTGGTGAGTTTTTCGATGACCTTGGCCGGGAAGGGGAGCAGAGAGATGAGCCAGAAGTTCTTGAGGTCTCTTAAGTCTGCCTTAGGTTTTTTGAGTAGGGCGTTGATCTCGGTGTGTTTCCAGCTCTCTGGGAAGGTCGCGGTCTCGAGGGAGAGATTGATGATGTTGTGCAATTGGGGTGTGATGGAGCTGCTTGCTTTGTTGAATATGTGGTGCGGGAATGGGTCTGACGGAGAGCCGGAGTGGATTGTGCTTATGGTCTTGATGGTGTCATCGATGCTCACAGTGGCCCAGGCTAGCAGGGGGTCGTGGTCAATGGTGTGTGGAGGGTCTGTTGTGTTGCTGTCCGTTAGGGCTGTCTCAGTATTGAAGCTGTCGTGGATGTCTGCTATCTTGCAGTGGAAGAAGGTGGCGAGGGAGTCGCATGGGGCTTGCAACGGCGGGATGACGTTGGTATTGGAGCTGGGGTTGGAGAGTTCCTTCACAATGTTGAAGAGCTTCTTGCTATTGTGTGCATTGTTCCTCTGCAAATACTCATGTTAAAGAGGTTGTACTTTATGCAGGACCTTCATTGTGCCAGGTCACATGACCAAAACCATTATTTTGTTATTGTCCTTCTCTGTGTGTATTTCCCTCATGTTTTGTACTGTGAAAACTCACACATCTTTAGGATCAATAGCTTCCCCATTCTACTCCTAAAGGAAAGAGAAGGGAAACATGGGTTTTGGCTAGACAAAGTAGTACCTCTGATTAAGGTTAAATTATAGCTAAATGTGCTAAAAGTCTAAAAATAGTCAAGTAACATGGCGCACACTTGCACAGAATGTCACGGTTTCGCTTACTCAGGATCAGGTGATGCTTAAAGGGGGTCCACCTCCAGATTGCCCTATACTCCGAATGTAATAAATACACAGAGCATAAAGGAAATCAGGTGAGGGAAAAGGTAAGGAAGGGACCGGAACGGGAAGGGAGGCTAAAAAGAGAAAAGAAGAACACATATAAGATTACATACAAGAAATCACTGACTACGCTCATTCAATTCTCGCTAGAACACCACCTACCACTGGTAACTAACTGTAGACTGCTCTCCTCCTTTTTCGTGGTAGGTGTTGGATAATAACCTTTTACCCTAACGTCCACTTCTGTAATACATAAACCAAGGAAATAATCAAACAGAAGGTCTCACAACATGCCCCAGCAATTACCACTCTTCAGAACCTTCCAGTCTTCCCTTTTTTAACTAAAAAATCCCCTTAGTTCATTCCAAATGCTGAACTTATAAAAAATAGTGTTCCAGTGTTAAATCCAAGGCTGAACAAAGTTATATCCTACTCATCAAATCCGATGTGGAATAAATATGTCTTTTCCTCGTGAAAACGACAACAGTTCCAATCATTAACAGCCAAGTTCATAAACAAATGAAATGTTTATCCGGATAAATGAAACTAAGGTATTTACACTTCTCATCCAAGTACATGAGTACTCACGAACAGCTGAACTCCCAGTTACACTATCCAAAAGATCGCCAAAATCACTGGGTGTCCGTTCTCTTCACTCGACAAAGAAATGTTTCCAGCAGCCGCCAGAAAATGCGTGCATCCGTAGTCTGGATCCAAACCAACCCGCCTTGTGTTTGATCAGCAACACAAGCGAGTTCTGTGCACGCTCGGCAGCCGCCCTCTGCCGACAAACAATCCAAAAAGGTCACTGCTCCTTGCGTGTCTCAGCCGAGACACGCCACAACCTTGAAGTAACTCGGACGTCCAGCAGCCGCTGAACAAAATAACAAACAGGAAAAAACCCAAACGAGTACAGGACCAGTCTCGAGTTCGGGTAACTAATCACGTACGGTTTGCTGACCGTGAACCGGCCACCTAAGTAAACATCTAGCTCCTCCCACACATAGGCATTATGGGATTTGTAGTCCATGACGAAGCACTGTGGTATCCTGCACATCCGAGTTTGGTTACTCATGCAGGCGTTTCACGTGGATCGTGGCAGATCATGACAATATGTCCCTCTCCCTAGCGCCTCCTAGCACCAGGCTTCTCTGGGTGACGGGCATAAAACCTGCGAACCGCAAGAGGGGCATGGACCCCCGAGCTCGGCTCCCAGGAATTGTCCTCCGCAGTATACCCCTTCCATGATACAAGAAACCACAGGCGACCGATCCTAAACCGGGAATCCAGAATCCGACGGACCTCATACTCCAGGTTCCCATCACGGAGGACCGGAGGCACCGCCTTCCTGTGTGCCGATCCGGCTGGCTTCAACAGGCTACAATGGAACACTGGATGGATCCGCAATGACACAGGAAAGCTTAGAGTTTATACGCCACTGGATTAACTTGACGCAGAATCAAATAAGGCCCGATGAACCGAGGATGAAAAATACTCCGAAAACGGAAACGAATGTTCTTGGTTGAAAGCCACACTCGATCCCCCACCTTATACACCGGAGCTTCCCTCCTATGCTTGTCTTCCCATGTCTTGTACGACACCTTGGCCTTCTCCAAACGCTGCTGTACCTTCCTGTGTATCTTCAGAAGAGCCTTCACTTGGCCAGCCACCGTGGGATGGTTCATCACATCACTCGGAATTGGCACAGGCAAAACATCCGCATGAAATCCAGAGTTGGCACGAAAAGGAGACTCACCAGTGGAACAATGCCAAGCATTATTATATGACAGTTCCGCCAGCCACAACAGGGAAACCCATGAATCAGCCGCTTCATCTGCGTAGCAACGCAGGTATTTCTTTAGGGTTTGGTTCAACCTCTCAGTCTGACCATCGGACTGTGGATGGAAACTTGTTGAAAGGGCAGCAGATATATGTAACGCCTTACACCAGGTACGCCAAAATCTGGCAATGAACTGCGGACCCCTGTCCGAGATGATAACCTGAGGGAGGCCGTGAAGACGAACCACCTGAGTTAACAGCAACTGAGCGGTTTGGGAGCCTGTCGGAAGATTTTTACAGGGGATAAAGTGACTCATCTTAGTAAAACTATCCACAACCACCAAGATGGCATTGCTACCTGCATCCAGAGGCAAACCCAACACAAAGTCCACGCTGATGACCTGCCACGGCTGGGAGGGAGTTGGAAGTGGCATGAGCAGACCCGCAGCCTTTGATTGAACATTCTTCGCTCTTGCACACGTCTAACATTGGTTTACCCACAACTGCATGTCTTTGACCATACCGTCCCACCAAAAATGGCGTCTCAAGGCATGAACAGTCTTTTGATGTCCCTGATGTCCCGCCACCAAGGCATTGTGGCACCAGTTGAAGGCCATTAGCCGAAGAGCATGCACAGGAAGAAATAGACGGTTCTGTACCATTGGCAAACCATGTTTGAGAGAACGATGCCTATCAGCTGCAGCCCATTTTTTCCATTGTTGCAGAGTCTGATGCTTAGCCACAACATCCATAAACTGTTCCACCTGAACGGAGCACAACACCACTTCTGGAGAGAGAATGGGACGCGGATCTGTTTTCAGATGTCCTTCCGAGTCCAACTGCCGAGAGAGGGAGTCCGCTTTTCGATTTTCTACTCCCGGCCGAAATGTAATAGTGAACTCATACTCTGCAAAAAAGAGCATCCAATGCATCTGGCGTTGGGACAAATGGCGAGCAGTCTTAAGGAACTGGAGGTTACGGTGGTCAGAATATACTGTCACTGGATGGATTCCACCCCACAAATAGTGCCTCCATTCCTGAAACGCCTTCTTCACCGCCAAAAGCTCCTTTTCAGCTATGGTATAATTAGCTTCAGCAGAATTGAGTTTTTTTGACAAAAAGGCAACAGGATGCATTTGACCAGTTTGTTTGTCTCTCTGGGACAGTACCGCTCCTATTGCCACCTCAGACGCATCAGCTTCCACGATGAATGGCACATCCATCTGAGGATGCGTCAGAATTGGAGCAGTGCTGAACGCCCGTTTGAGTTGTTCGAATGCTTCTGTAGCTTCCTGAGTCCATTTAAAGGGAACACCTTTACGCAACAAACAAGTGATTGGAGAAGCAAGTTGCGAAAAATGGGGGATGAACCTCCTATAATAATTCGAAAACCCCAGGAAGCACTGGACGTCTCTCACACTCCCAGGCACTGGCCACTCCAGGACCGCCAACACCTTTCTCTCCACCATTCTGAAGCCTCTCGGGTTAAGAATCACACCCAGGAATTCCACCTCACTCACGTCAAACTCGCACTTGCTCAATTTGCAATACAAGCTGTTTTCATGTAACTTCTGCAGGATTAGGAGTATGTGGCTAACATGTTGTGCTTGGGACTCAGAATATATCAACAAGTCATCAATATAAATGACAACAAACCGGTCCAGATACTCCTTTATGATATCATTCAAAAAGAATTGAAATGCTGCCGGGGCATTGCAAAGCCCAAACGGCATAACCAAGTACTCATAGAGTCCAAAACAAGTCTTAAATGCTGTTTTCCACTCATCCCCTGCCCTAATACGGACAAGGTGGTAGGCGCCTCTCAGGTCCAAACGGGTGTAAATAACCGCCCTCCGAACCTGGTCCAACAGAACAGGGATGAGTGGAAGCGGGTAACGATTACGGATGGTAACTTTATTGAGCTGCCTATAATCGATGCAAGCCCGCAATTCTCCATTTGCTTTTGAAATGAAAAAAAGCGGCGATGCAGCAGGAGAACGTGAGGGACGTATGAATCCTATTGAACAAAAATGCTATAGGTATTTCCTCAAATGGGCCGTTTCCGAGACTGACAAGGCATACACCCTACAAGAAGGCACCACTGCCCCCTCAACCAAATCAATCCGGCAGTCATATTCCCTATGCGGGGGAAGGCCTTCCGCCATAACTTCACTAAACACATCAAGATGTCCAGCGTATGCCTGTGGTAACTCAACCACTTTTTCCGCTGCTGTAGCAGCTGTAAATACCTGGGCCAGAGAGAATACGTGTGACACAGAAGACTGCAGACATTGACCAATACACCACTCAGACTCGAATGCAATGGATTTGTTCCTCCAATCCATAGAAGGGTTGTGTTGACACAACCACAGCATCCCCAAAATCAATTCATATTGTGGAGCTGCAATAATGTTCAACACAATCCTTTCCCTATGATCAGTTTTCCCCCAGGCAACACAAGATCCAGTTCCTCCGTATGAGCTACTATAGGTCCAGATTTCAGCGGCGTGCCATCCACTGCCAATACTGCCTCGGGTACAAGATTCGGCACTCTCACCAGCCCTAGTCTGTCCACTAAACCCTGGTCTATAAAATTTCCTGTGGCACCGGAATCGATCATTGTCGACACCGGAAAGCTACTCTGTGCAGTGCACAACCACATAGACAACACTATGTGTGTTTCAGTCTTTTTACAGGTAGACACCTCCAAGGAAGGGATTTTCCACTCATGAGGGGACGGAAGGACTGTCTGTTCTTGTATACTATCTTGCTGACTTACAGGGGTATCAATGGCCTTCATTACTGCTATTCTTTTACTGGGAACAAAAGGAGTACTCTTTTTAGGCCTCATTGTGCAATTCCTAACATAATGCCCCTTTTTGCCGCAATACATGCAGAGGCCCTGCACCCTTCTGCTCTCTCTTTCGGCCTTAGTCAAAGGTGGTCTAACGGCCCCAATCTCCATAGGGTCAGGACCCACATCTTTCGGTCCGGTGCGTCCTGCCGTGTCCCAACCTCCTCCTGTTTTATCACCTTTTCTACGCTCCCCTCCTCTTTCTGACATACGATGGTCTAACCTCAAGGTGAGGTTTATCAAGGCCGTACAAGTGGTGGGCTGAGGATCTATCTGTGCCAGTACGTCCTTGATATCTTCGTTTAATCCCTGATAATACAGGGCCATCCTCTTTTCTTCGGGCCATGACGTTTCCACCACCAACCGATTAAAAGCAGTCATATAGGTCACAAGTTCTTTCTTGCCCTGCCGCAACCCCAACAACTCTCTATCAGCACTCAATGTAGTAGCGCGCCTAATCAAAGACCCTTTCAAATTCTTTACGGAAATCATCCCAGTCTGTCAGTAAAGGATCATCATTACGTACCAAGGGCACTGCCCAACTAGCAGCATCCCCAGTCAAATAGGAAATCGCAAAGGCTACTCTGGATATGTTAGTGGGAAAAGAGGCTGGTCGGCATGAAAAGTGTAACGCTATCTGCGTCAAAAACGTCTGTATCTTAGCGGGATCACCAGCATACCGCTCTGGACTAGCTAATGGTACAGGAGGGGATACAGTGACTTTTATAGGTGAACCACCAGCTGTTGCATCAAAAGGATTTCTCCCTTGTCTATCTAGGCGTTCTTTCAACGCTGCCGTTTCCGCCCTAGACGCCTCCAGCTCTTGCTGTACTAAGCCTAAGGCATGGAGCACATCATCCATGTTGGCCATCCTTCAAACACCCCTGACCAGGAGGAAGTATATACTTGGGTACGTGATTCTGTCATGGTTTCGCTTCCTCAGGATCAGGTGATGCTTAAAGGGGGTCCACCTCCAGATTGCCCTATACTCCGAATGTAATAAATACACAGAGCATAAAGGAAATCAGGCGAGGGAAAAGGTAAGGAAGGGACCGGAATGGGAAGAGAGGCTGAAACGAGAAAAGAAGAACACATATAAGATTACATACAAGAAATCACTGACTACGCTCATTCAATTCTCGCTAGAACACCACCTACCACTGGTAACTAACTGTAGACTGCTCTCCTCCTTTTTCGTGGTAGGTGTTGGATAATAACCTTTTACCCTAACGTCCACTTCTGTAATACATAAACCAAGGAAATAATCAAACAGAAGGTCTCACAACATGCCCCAGCAATTACCACTCTTCAGAACCATGCATACCTTCCAGTCTTCCCTTTTTTAACTAAAAAATCCCCTTAGTTCATTCCAAATGCTGAGCTTATAAAAAATAGTGTTCCAGTGATAAATCCAAGGCTGAACAAAGTTATATCCGACTCATCAAATCCGATGTGGAACAAATATGTCTTTTCCTCGTGAAAACGACGACAGTTCCAATCATTAACAGCCAAGTTCATAAACAAATGAAATGTTTATCCGGATAAATGAAACTAAGGTATTTACACTTCTCATCCAAGTACATGAGTACTCACGAACAGCTGAACTCCCAGTTACACTATCTAAAAGATCGCCAAAATCACTGGGTGTCCGTTCTCTTCACTCGCCAAAGAAATGTTTCCAGCAGCCGCCAGAAAATGCGTGCATCCGTAGTCTGGATCCAAACCAACCCGCCTCGTGTTTGATCAGCAACACAAGCGAGTTCTGTGCATGCTCGGGAGCCGCCCTCTGCCGAAAAACAATCCAAAAAGGTCACTGCTCCTTGCGTGTCTCAGCCGAGACACCCCACGACCTTGAAGTAACTCGGACGTCCAGCAGCCGCTGAACGAAATAACTAACAGGAAAAACCCAAACGAGTTCAGGACCAGTCTCGAGTTCGGGTAACTAATCACGTACGGTTTGCTGACCGTGAACCGGCCACCTAAGTAAACATCTAGCTCCTCCCACACATAGGCATTATGAGATTTGTAGTCCATGATGAAGCACTGTGGTATCCTGCACATCCGAGTTTGGTTACTCATGCAGGCGCTTCACGTGGATCGTGGCAGATCATGACAATATGTCCCTCTCCCTAGCGCCTCCTAGCACCAGGCTTCTCCGGGTGACGGGCATCAAACCTGCGAACCGCAAGAGGGGCATGGACCCCCAAGCTCGGCTCCCAGGAATTGTCCTCCGCAGTATACCCCTTCCATGATACAAGAAACCACAGGCGACCCATCCTAAACCGGGAATCCAGAATCCGACGGACCTCATACTCCAAGTTCCCATCACGGAGGACCGGAGGCACCGCCTTCCTGTGTGCTGATCGGGCTGGCTTCAACAGGCTGCAATGGAACACTGCATGGATCCACAATGACACAGGAAGCTTGAGTTTATACGCTACTGGATTAACTTGACGCAGGATCAAATAAGGCCCGATGAACCGAGGATGAAAAATACTCCGAAAACGGAAACGAATGTTCTTGGTTGAAAGCCACACTCGATCCCCCACCTTATACACCGGACCTTCCCTCCTATGCTTGTCTTCCCATGTCTTGTACGACACCTTGGCCTTCTCCAAATGCTGCTGTACCTTCCTGTGTATCTTCAGAAGAGCCTTCACTTGGCCAGCCACCGTGGGATGGTTCATCACATCACTCGGAATTGACACAGGCAAAACATCCGCATGCAATCCAGAGTTGGCACGAAAAGGAGACTCACCAGTGGAACAATGCCAAGCATTATTATATGACAGTTCCGCCAGCCACAACAGGGAAACCCATGAATCAGCCGCTTCATCTGCGTAGCAACGCAGGTATTTCTTTAGGGTTTGGTTCAACCTCTCAGTCTGACCATCGGACTGTGGATGGAAACTTGTTAAAAGGGCAGCAGATATATGTAACGCCTTACACCAGGTACGCCAAAACCTGGCAATGAACTGCGGACCCCTGTCCGAGATGATAACCTGAGGGAGGCCGTGAAGACGAACCACCTGAGTTAACAGCAACTGAGCGGTTTGGGAGGCTGTCGGAAGATTTTTACAGGGGATAAAGTGACTCATCTTTGTAAAACTATCCACAACCACCAAGATGGCATTGCTACCTGCATCCAGAGGCAAACCCAACACAAAGTCCACGCTGATGACCTGCCACGGCCGGGAGGGAGTTGGAAGTGGCATGAGCAGACCCGCAGTCTTTGATTGAACATTCTTCGCTCTTGCACACGTCTAACATTGGTTTACCCACAACTGCACGTCTTTGACCATACCGTCCCACCAAAAATGGCGTCTCAACGCATGAACAGTCTTTTGATGTCCCTGATGTCCCGCCACCAAAGCATTGTGGCACCAGTTAAAGGTCATTAGCCGAAGAGCATGCACAGGAAGAAATAGACGGTTCTGTACCATTGGCAAACCATGTTTGAGAGAACGATGCCTATCAGCTGCAGCCCATTTTTTCCATTGTTGCAGAGTCCGATGCTTAGCCACAACATCCATAAACTGTTCCACCTGAACGGAGCACAACACCACTTCTGGAGAGAGAATGGGACGCAGATCTGTTTTCAGATGTCCTTCCGAGTCCAACTGCCGAGAGAGGGAGTCCGCTTTTCGATTTTCTACTCCCGGCCGAAATGTAATAGTGAACTCATACTCTACAAAAAAGAGCATCCAACGCATCTGGCGTTGGGACAAATGGCGAGCAGTCTTAAGGAACAGAAGGTTACGGTGGTCAGAATATACTGTCACTGGATGGATTCCACCCCACAAATAGTGCCTCCATTCCTGAAACACCTTCTTCACCGCCAAAAGCTCCTTTTCAGCTATGGTATAATTAGCTTCAGCAGAATTGAGTTTTTTTGACAAAAAGGCAACAGGATGCATGTGACCAGTTTGTTTGTCTCTCTGGGACAGTACCGCTCCTATTGCCACCTCAGACGCATCAGCTTCCACGATGAATGGCACATCCATCTGAGGATGCGTCAGAATTGGAGCAGTGCTGAACGCCCGTTTCAGTTGTTCAAATGCTTCTGTAGCTTCCTGAGTCCATTTACAGGGAACACCTTTACGCAACAAACGAGTGATTGGAGAAGCAAGTTGCGAAAAAAGGGTGATGAACCTCCTATAATAATTCGAAAACCCCAGGAAGCACTGGACGTCTCTCACACTCCCAGGCACTGGCCACTCCAGGACCGCCAACACCTTTCTCTCCGCCATTCTGAAGCCTCTCGGGTTAAGAATCACACCCAGGAATTCCACCTCACTCACGTCAAACTCGCACTTGCTCAATTTGCAATACAAGCTATTTTCATGTAACTTCTGCAGGATTAGGAGTACGTGGCTAACATGTTATGCTTGGGACTCAGAATATATCAACAAGTCATCAATATAAATGACAACAAAGCGGTCCAGATACTCCTTCATGATATCATTCAAAAAGAATTGAAATGCCGCCGGGGCATTGCAAAGCCCAAACGGCATAACCAAGTACTCATAGAGTCCAAAACAAGTCTTAAATGCCGTTTTCCACTCATCCCCCGCCCTAATACGGACCAGGTGGTAGGCGCCTCTCAGGTCCAAACGGGTGTAAATAACCGCCCTCCGAACCTGGTCCAACAGAACAGTAATGAGTGGAAGCGGGTAACGATTACGGATGGTAACTTTATTGAGCTGCCTATAATCTATGCAAGCCCGCAATTCTCCATTTGCTTTTGAAATGAAAAAAAGCTGCGATGCAGCAGGAGAACGTGAGGGACGTATGAATCCTATTGAACAAAAATGCTATAGGTATTTCCTCAAATGGGCCGTTTCCGAGACTGACAAGGCATACACCCTACAAGAAGGCACCACTGCCCCCTCAACCAAATCAATCCGGCAGTCATATTCCCTATGCGGGGGAATGCCTTCTGCCATAACTTCACTAAACACATCAAGATGTCCAGCGTATGCCTGTGGTAACTCAACCACTTTTTCCGCTGCTGTAGCAGCTGTAAATACCTGGGCCAGAGAGAATACGTGTGACACAGAAGACTGCAGACATTGACCAATACACCACTCAGACTCGAATGCAATGGATTTGTTCCTCCAATCCATAGAAGGGTTGTGTTGACACAACCACGGCATCCCCAAAATCAATTCATATTGTGGAGCTGCAATAATGTTCAACACAATCCTTTCCCTATGATCAGTTTCCCCCCAGGCAAGACAAGATCCAGTTCTTCCGTATGAGCTACTATAGGTCCAGATTTCAGCGGCGTGCCATCCACTGCCAATACTGCCTCGGGTACAAGATTCGGCACTCTCACCAGCCCTAGTCTGTCCACTAAACCCTGGTCTATAAAATTTCCTGTGGCACCGGAATCGATCATTGTCGACACCGGAAAGCTACTCTGTGCAGTGCACAACCACATAGACAACACTATGTGTGTTTTAGTCTTTTTACAGGTAGACACCTCCAAGGAAGGGATTTTCCACTAATGAGAGGACGGAAGGACTGTCTGTTCTTGTATACTATCTTGCTGACTTACAGGGGTATCAATGGCCTTCATTACTGCTATTCTTTTACTGGGAACAAAAGGAGTACTCTTTTTAGGCCTCATTGTGCAATCCCTAACATAATGCCCCTTTTTGCCGCAATACATGCAGAGGCCCTGCGCCCTTCTGCTCTCTCTTTCCGCCTTAGTCAAAGGTGGTCTAACGGCCCCAATCTCCATAGGCTCAGGACCCACATCTTTCGGTCCGGTGCGTCCTGCCGTGTCCCAACCTCCTCCTGTTTTATCACCTTTTCTACGTTCCCCTCCTCTTTCTGACATACGATGGTCTAACCTCAAGGTGAGGTTTATCAAGGCCGTACAAGTGGTGGACTGAGGATCTATCTGTGCCAGTACGTTCTTGATATCTTTGTTTAATCCCTGATAATACAGGGCCATCCTCTTTTCTTTGGGCCATGACGTTTCCGCCACCAACCGATTAAAAGCAGTTATGTAGGTCACGAGTTCTTTCTTGCCCTGCCGCAACCCCAACAACTCTCTATCAGCACTCAATGTAGTAGCGCGCCTATCAAAGACCATTTCAAATTCTTTACGGAAATCATCCCAGTCTGTCAGTAAAGTATCATCATTAGGTACCAAGGGCACTGCCCAACTAGCAGCATCCCCAGTCAAATAGGAAATCGCAAAGGCTACTTTGGATATGTTAGTGGGAAAAGAGGCTGGTCGGCATGAAAATTGTAACGCTATCTGCGTCAAAAACGTCTGTATCTTAGCGGGATCACCAGCATACCGCTCTGGACTAGCTAATGGTACAGGAGGGGATACAGTGACTTGTATAGGTGAACCACCAGCTGTTGCATCAAAAGGATTTCTCCCTTGTCTATCTAGGCGTTCTTTCAACGCTGTCGTTTCCGCCCTAGACGCCTCCAGCTCTTGCTGTACTAAGCCTAAGGCATGGAGCACATCATCCATGTTGGCCATCCTTCAAACACCCCTGACCAGGAGGAAGTATATACTTGGGTACGTGATTCTGTCACGGTTTCGCTTCCTCAGGATCAGGTGATGCTTAAAGGGGGTCCACCTCCAGATTGCCCTATACTCCGAATGTAATAAATACACAGAGCATAGAGGAAATCAGGCGAGGGAAAAGGTAAGGAAGGGACCGGAACAGGAAGGGAGGCTGAAACGAGAAAAGAAGAACACATATAAGATTACATACAAGAAATCACTGACTACGCTCACTCAATTCTCGCTAGAACACCACCTACCACTGGTAACTAACCGTAGACTGCTCTTCTCCTTTTTCGTGGTAGGTGTTGGATAATAACCTTTTACCCTAACGTCCACTTCTGTAATACATAAACCAAGGAAATAATCAAACAGAAGGTCTCACAACATGCCCCAGCAATTACCACTCTTCAGAACCATGCATACCTTCCAGTCTTCCCTTTTTTAACTAAAAAATCCCCTTAGTTCATTCCAAATGCTGAACTTATAAAAAATAGTGTTCCAGTGTTAAATCCAAGGCTGAACAAAGTTATATCCGACTCATCAAATCCGATGTGGAATAAATATGTCTTTTCCTCGTGAAAACGACGACAGTTCCAATCATTAACAGCCAAGTTCATAAACAAATGAAATGTTTATCCGGATAAATGAAACTAAGGTATTTACACTTCTCATCCAAGTACATGAGTACTCACGAACAGCTGAACTCCCAGTTACACTATCCAAAAGATCGCCAAAATCACTGGGTGTCCGTTCTCTTCACTCGCCAAAGAAATGTTTCCAGCAGCCGCCAGAAAATGCGTGCATCCGTAGTCTGGATCCAAACCAACCCGCCTCGTGTTTGATCAGCAACACAAGCGAGTTCTGTGCACGCTCGGCAGCCGCCCTCTGCCGACAAACAATCCAAAAAGGTCACTGCTCCTTGCGTGTCTCAGCCGAGACACGCCACGACCTTGAAGTAACTCGGACGTCCAGCAGCCGCTGAACGAAATAACGAACAGGAAAAAACCCAAACGTGTTCAGGACCAGTCTCGAGTTCGGGTAACTAATCACGTACGGTTTGCTGACCGTGAACCGGCCACCTAAGTAAACATCTAGCTCCTCCCACACATAGGCATTATGGGATTTGTAGTCCATGACGAAGCACTGTGGTATCCTGCACATCCGAGTTTGGTTACTCATGCAGGCGCTTCACGTGGATCGTGGCATATCATGACACAGACGCATTTTATGGAATACCAAATATTATGCAACCCCCCATCTTGTGAAGTGCCTGTGACCCCTCTGTAGGAAAAACGTCACTCCTCAATAGTTGACGGAAAAGGGTGATGGAGGCAGGGCTGGTACCACTCTCACTCACTGAGAGTAGCTTCATCGAGAGCCAGTGCCTTCCCTCGTTTTGGCCCCCATGTCTTGCCGTCTCCCATTTTGGTTGAGCCTTCATAGACACAGCTGATGTAAGATCGCCCAGTGTAGAAGCATGTTCACCTTCACATCCATTAGTGTTCTTTCCCCAGCTACAGCCACAAATGAAGTTATCATAAAAAATCAATACTCATAAAACAACTACAAAAGAAACCACAAATCACTGTAGTAATTCTACTAGTGCTTTTTTTTCAACACACTCAACATTGTACAACACGGGTGTGGGACTTACATTTTTTACAAAAATTGGAACTCAAACACTCCTTGTGCTCTATTACAAGTCTGGGGGTCCATGGACCACCAGACTGGTGGGGGAGTGGTGACGGCAATCTCTCAACCACCCTACTACAACTAGGGCGGTCAGACCGCCATTGCCCCCTGCACTGCCAGGGAACCACCGTTCCCTGGCGGTGTTGCGGTGGTCAGGAGGCATCACAATGCACTCTGTCCTGCCAAGCAGACCTGTGTGCCTCTTCTCCCTGGGGTGCATGCAGGGTGGCACACCATGTGCCCCCCTGTGTAAATGCAGCCTAGTTCCTGCATGGCAAGGATTTTTCAGTCCATGCCATGCAGGAACTGCTTTTGGCATTCCCATTCTGGTGCCCCTTTTTAGAGGCACCACTGTAGGAATGACAAAAAAAGCCCCTAGACAGGATTAAATTCCGACACAGGCGGGTGGCCCAATCACAGGTTTGGGGGTGCAGCGGCACGGAGGACCCAGTGCCGCATCGCCAAACTCATAATCAGGCGGTAATGTTTTTGAAATGATACAAAATTAGTGCTTAATTTTACAGCTATGGTACACCGTTGCTCTGGTTGAGGAGTTACTTTCCCTTCAAAGATGGCAGTCAAATCACTCATACAAGGTGGAAGGCCATCGGAGGCCCTCGTAAAAAATTACAATAACAAATATAATTCATGGAGAGTAGACTGGGGTACTGGACAAGGAGTTTCGGGAAGCATGGGAGTGAAGACAGAGCATGCAGGAAGGAGAGTGGTGAAAGTGAAATAGGGGGAGTAAGCAGAGAAACACGCATGGTGTGCTTTCAACAAAAACAGAGCTCCCTCAAATATGCAGTGAAATAGGCAATCTAATAACAGTGAGAGGCCAAATTGCTCCTAGCAGGGAAAAGTGCAGGAGAAGGTTGAAATGCCATTGAATCTAAGATACACAAATAATCCATCCATCCATTCATGAGCAAGGGACTGACTAAAGTCCATCTAAGTTTTTTTATGTATAGGAAAAATAATTCTACCAGTAGAGACCTAAAAATAATTATTTTCAGTGTGTGCATCTGCACTCAAAGAGAAGGTTGTTTCTTGGAAACGAGACTGCTGCACCCAGAGTCCATACTTCTAAAGAATCTTTTTTTAAAGTCAATCAAAAGACAGAAATTGAAGAAAAATAGCTGGAAGATTAAACACACATAATACCATTGACAAAGGTGTTTAAAAGTTTCTCAAGAGCACTACAGATCCGTTCTGTCGATTCATATCTATTTTTCGAGTCGTAACTTGAACTATTAATATTCTTTCTTCTTTTTCTGGTGTTTATGCTTCTAACGTGTAACCAAGTCAAAGTATCTTTAATCAAGCTGTCTGTCATCTTCTAGCTTCACTTTTCCATGTGTGCAGAGGGACCTTGGCGATCAGATTCTGACCAGCTGACCAGACAATATTAGAGAAACCACTGCAAATGCATTATGTCTTAGAAAGGCATGGTTGAGAAAGAGTTTGAAATTAAATACTTCTTCCAAAGTTGATCTAGTGGCTAAGATGCATGGGTGGCTCTGTTTATTCACAGGATTAATACTCAACTTCACTGTCAAAGCTTAAAATAGTGGAAGCTGGAGCTCTGAATATGAGGAAAATGTGACACTTGAATGTCACCTATCCTGCCTACTGGTTTAACCTGAACGTAAATACTATACCACATCATAATGGACATATATCATTAAAAGTAAATGGCAATCCCTGTGGGTGTGGGATAGGGGAGGTATGCACTGGATCTGGCCATGCATGGTCGTTTCCCACCCCAAATATGAAGGTCTATAATTTGTTGGATCTTACTGAGTATCTGGGGGGGGCACTCAGAGGGAGAGTCTGCACAAAATACACGATCTTAACCCTTCCTATGCTCATGATGGAATGGTTCCATAATGAGCCACAGTGCTCAGTACATCAGGAATCATTCCATCATGTGCACACAAGCACTTAATCCCTCTGATGTAAACAGCAGAGGGATTTGCTTTTTTTTTCTTTTTGCCTCAGGAGGTGGAGAAGAGCTTCCCCAACCTCCTGGGGCATTTTTTTTTCAGTCAAATGACGATAAGCGCGCATGGGGCGTTGACGTGATTTCCCTGAAACAAGCCAATCGGCTCATTTCAGTTTAACTGCCTACGTGCTTGTGAGGCTATCTCAGCCCCTCAAGCACGTAGGCAAACAGATGATGTCGAGTTGGAATTGGGAGATCCCTAGTGGATCCCAGCTTGGGGATCGCCGCAGGAGGACGATCCCAAAGCAGTGATCCACCAATTAGGTACCAGAAAGGGGGGGGCAGCCTCTTGTGCAAGGGTCTTTATCTCCCAATATGGGCAAATTCAGTTTTTCTGCCTCCTAGAAAGCACACCAGACAAAAGGGATTATTCTGTTTGTAGTGTAGGCTGTCCAGAATAAGCACGCCAATGCCCCCACCCCTCCAAACAAAATGCCAGTCTTTCTGCCCCCCCCCCCCGGAGGTAGATGAGGCAATAGCCCACTAGGCACCAAGGATTATGCTTTTTTTGTATAAGTAGAGGTGAGGGCTACACAGAATGGGCATGCCTACGCCCCCACTCCCCAAACACAATGGGAAAGTATTTCTACCCCCAGGGGGGCAGATGGGCAGATGCCCCCAATCTGCCCCCTCCGGGGAGGCAGAAAGCCCACTAGAAAATAAGGGATTTTTTAAAAATATTTTATAAAAGAGGGGTAGGGGCAGCCTCAATGGGCTTGGTCATTATCCCACCCCACATAAATGGGTCTGAAGTATTTTTGCCTCCCCTAGGGGGTCGGTGAGCTAATACTACCACTGTAGTGGTGGGGGCTGGCCAGAATGGGCATGCCTGTGCCTCCACCCACCTACAAATATGGCACAGTCTTTCTGCCCCCCCTCGGGGGCATATGGAAGCAATAGTCACCAATCTGCTGCTCGGGGGGGAAGAAAGCCTACTAGGCAACAGGGACTATCTTTGTTTCTTAGTGTACGGCTGGGGGCTGCCCAGAGTGGACCTGCCAATGATCCCCCCCCAAAAAAAAATAATGGGCCCAGTCTTTCTGCCCCTCTTGTGGGCATATTGGGACAAAAGGGGGCCAGAAAGCCCACTAAGCACTGACCTTCATTTTGCAATGTACCTAACTTTGGATTTTGGGTCCTAGCACAGCCAGCACCAAGGGAAACCTAGCAAACCTGTAAATTTTCTAAACCTAGCTACCCAGGGGAATCCAGGATGGGGTGACTTGTTTTGCTCTCACAAGGTTCTGAGGCCCCTAATTGTTGTACTTGCCCATATCCGTTCAGCGAACGGTTCCATGTAGAGTGCGAAAAGGAGGGGGATAGGGGCAACCCTGGTGAGTGCCCCTGCGCTATTGCAAATGGTTTAGCAGTGGAGCCGTTGACCCACACCAAGGTGATGGGACTTCAATAGCTGCTCCAGACCCATTTCAGTAGTTGGGGCTCCAGTCCCGCATGAATGGGCCTGGTATGTGAAAGGTCAGAGCCCAGACTTTGATGTCTGTCTGCTCTACAGCCCCCAGTCTCGCTGGGAAATGAAGAAATGATCCATCCAAGCTTGTGTTTGATGTGAGGCAAAAATGGAAATGTCGCTTGTAGACTGAGGATGTAGAGCCAAATGCCCGTGAGGCCTGAATTCCGGAGCCACTGCAACTCCTCGTCTGAGACTGCCACCGATCGGCCCTGCCTAGGGCTCAATCTAGCCATGATATTTTTATGAACTAAGTTGAAGTCACTCCCTTTAACTATTTCCTGGTCAGGGGACACAACTGCCAAGCCCCCAGAGTTGAATAGGAATTGCTCCTGATGGTCATTGGGCCCATAAAAAGAAGCGATTTCTGCTTGGATTTGTGCATGGCCCGCTTGGAATGTAGTGGCTAGCTAGTAGCATTAATTTGCCCTCTTCCATGTTGTGCCCCAATGAGTAGTACTTCATATCAAACCCAGCAGGACCTCATCCTCTTCCAATCTTTTTTAAGGAGATGTGTTTCTTGGAGTAACATGAAATCACATTTGCTGTCTCTTAGAAAGGAAAACAGGCCAGTCTTTTGCAGGGGTGTTAAGTCCCTAATGTTGAGGCACAGTACCGTTATCATGTGTGGTAGGGGGTGTGTTACTGAAGGGGAGCTCTTGGGAGTGACTCTGAGTGAGGGTGCAGTGCAATAGCATTTACTGCCCAGGAGATCAGTAGAGAGTGTGACCCTAGGTGTAGGACTGGGGAGACTTAGCTGGGGAAGAGCAACTGGGAAGGCCTCTAATCCTTCTGCTGGAGTCCATACTAACACTAAAGGATGGGTCATGGCAATGACTGGAGATAGGAGGTGTTACTATTAGGGTGTTTGGCCGTCCCCAAACCAGGCCTGAGAAAGGAACTAGTGGATAAATGGATGCACCTCTTTAGTAGGATGTCGGACATTCCACTGGGTCTTTTGGGAGATATGCAGGCACCCCTCGGGAACTCTGTGAGGAGGCGTGTGTGGGAGTGCTAGTCCGGTGTCATGTCTCTTGTGGCATTGTGACTCTGCAACTGTTGGGGGAGGACTGTACACTCCTCAAAACACTCCTCCTGGGCGGGCTTGAGAATGCCCTTTTTTGCAAAGCATGCGGGTCATCAACTGGAAAGACAGTTGGGCGGGCAGCCCTATTTTGAGGACCCACCGCCCGCCTCACCCATGTAGGTGGACAGGCCCAAGATCGCGTTGGCTTCTTCCATGGAGCATATCACCCAGGTTTCCTTGTCCCAGTCAGAGATCAGGTGAAAGAGGTGAATCCACTTGTATTTAACCCCTTTATCATGCAGGAAAGTAGTAGCATCTTTTAAGGCTCTATGCCATTGAAGCATAATTGCGGATAAGTCCAATAGAGCCATATCCTAGAGCCCTCAAAAGTGATTGGGCCCTGGTCTCTTACTGCTATCATAATGGCCTCTTAAATGCAGTAGCTATGGACACAATTGAGGATGTCCTGAGGCTGTCCAGGCATTGTGAAGGTGTAGCTGGCCCTGTGTCTGCAGCCTAGAATGATGTCCTTTTCAACTAGATCTAGGAGCATGTGGGAAAAAGGTAAGTGACGTGGCCCTCCAGGTTTCCCAAGTCAGCCTGAAGAGGGAATTCTCTGATCTGAATGTTTGAGCATTGGGACTGGTTCTCCAGGTCCTCGAGTAGCAATTGCTGGTCTACGTTCTGCTCGCACAGGTCCAGGAGTTAGCATAGGTGGGTTTGCAGTTCCCCCAGCCTATCAGCCCTGTTGGTTTCCAAGGTGGGCACCCAGTGGCCCAGCTCTACCATGTCCCTCTGGGCCTCCTTCATGTCAGCGGTAGTATATTTATGAAGCACTGTTATCTCCTTTCCAAGATGGTTGAAGCAGGTGGATTTAGGACCAGCACCTCGTCAACTCCAGATGTTAAGTCCCTGGGAGCCAGGAGGTCCGGAATGGCTGTTTCCTTCATGAGGTCTGTGTTCCTGGCAGCCGCCTTGGTGAGTAAGTAATTTATAGAGGAATGTTTTTTTGTTTTATGAGCTACCATTGGGACGCACTGTGAAGTACCTTGGGACGGGCCAGGTTGCGAGGAAGGCCCAGCGGCCCTAGCTAATGAGTCCTGATCCATAGGCCCCTGCCTTGTTTTCAGTGTCACAATCAGTAGTGCGCCCAAGGCCCCCCAGCAGTAGTTGGACACTTCACTAAGGCTGGCTGCCCAGTCAGTGGATACACGTTGGTAAGTGTAACAGGAGAGTCAAGGTGGGGCGACGGGCCGCACTACTGTAATCTTAAGGGGACTCCACCAGGCTGCAAGGTAGGGTGTGGCATGTTGCCCCATCTTGACTCTCCTGGTACACTTGCCCAGCAGCCCTATGCCACCCTACACTCAATTTCCCCCCATTTGAACTCAATCTCCATTTAAATTCTGCACAAGCATTGCTAACCTCTATTATAATCCACCCAAATTAATACATGGGTTAAAGTACCCCATAACATACATTCTAAGAATATTGCAAGTCACAGAGAAGTTCTCTGACCATAAAGAGGAAAGAGGCCGAAGGTACCCCTTGCTATATTATGTATGGCAGGGAATACTTTATTCCTTATGATATATGGCCATACTGTCACATGTTTCAAAAACCACTAAAGGTACTAGACAGGGCTGTCCCTTCTCCCCTTTTATTTGCTCTGGCTATAGAACTGTTTGCGGTATGGATGTGATGCAACACCCAGATCAGGGGCTTCAACTGGAGGGTAGCGATGGAGGACAGGATTGCTCTGTATGCAGATGATATTCTTCTGCTCCTAACTCGCCCATATGTTACATGGCACCGACTGATCCATATTCTTGAGGCCTTCAGTGAAGCATTTGGCCTCCTTGTCAATTGGGCCAAATCCCTCCCTCCCTTGAGAGACGACAGAGGTAATGAGATTTGGCAACCTGCCCTGGTGATACGCTGCCTTAGTTTTCAATTCATGGGTATACATGTTGCCCTGGAACCAGGAATGACCTGGAGTCTTAGCCGACGAACACTACAACGCAGGACTCAAACTGACCATGACAGATAGTCTAAACTACCACTCAACATTTCGGACAGGATCGCTCTGTTCAAGATGATGGTACTCTACGTGCTCCAGAACTTTCCATTGCTCATTCCTCAGAATTTATTCCGTACCCAGAAGGCTAACATAAATGCTTTACTATGCTTGAACAGACCCTTCAGGATTGCCTTTGGTAAATGTGTGCAATCCACATATGATGGTAGTCAGGCTTTGGCTGATGTGTATCTTTATTATTGGGCTGTGCAAACTGTAGGTCTCAATGACTGGCTATATAGGTGGTGGGACGACCCTTCATTCAGAGGAGAGATAGCATTTACTAGACTGGACAACAAATTGGATCTTTGAGTGCCTATCCCATGGGGCAGGCACTCCTGGAGGTAACAAGGCTGGTGCGGCAGATGTGAAGATCAGTGGTGCGGTGGACTCTCTGAGACCAAAGTGTGGCACTCAAGATTCCCCTCTAGAGGGGCCGCTGGCTCATTCATGTGGTGTGACTCAAAGGGTTTCATGACTGGGACCTGGTTGTGATATCAAAGGCAGAAAATGTATAGGGGGGAGACATAAATTAAGTTTTTTCAGGAGCCCCAAGCAGAATTCAGCCTACATAAATCCCAAATTGACAGATACTTACAAATGCATAACACCTTTTCGTACCATCAAGAGTTGCTTTCTGGGGCTCCTGAATATAGCCCACTTACAGTGCGATTACTTATGGGCCATTTGGGGATAGGAGGGATATCCTTTATTTATAATTCACTGGTTAGTCACTCTCCTGACCTCATGTTGAGTCTATGAACATGGTGGGAGAGGTGATTTGGTCCATTAGATCACACTGACTGTAGGAATGCATGCATGGCTCCCCGAACCCTTGTCATCTCAGTGCAACTTAAAAACCTTCATCTCATTTACCTCATCTGCCAGAGACTGTGGGAGGCGCACACACTGCCTCAACCGAAATGCTTTTATTGTGTAGAACTTGGGGCAGATTTTTTCCACATGGTATGGAGGTTCCCTATTATAGTGAAGTTCTGTCAAGAATCCTAGGTAGTTTGATAGACCCCTCACCAATGCTTGCCATGCCTGGTATCCTTGATGACTTGGGAGGTCTCTGAGGTGATCGCACCCTGATGGGGATTGGTACATTGATTACAAAGAGATACTTTGCCAAACATTGAAAGTCTCAGTCCTCCCTTCATGGGCAAATGGCGCTCTGGAATGGACTGGTGCGTGAAGCAGGAAAAGCACATATACGCTGTAAAAAGATGTCCTCAGAAACACAGCAAAATCTGGGGAAAGTGGTGGGCCTATTACGGCCTGGGATCTTTCTTATTGGGTGCTAAAATTACAACATATGCATCATTGATGTACATTCAGATAGCTTTACCGCAAATGACTATGTGAAATAGACTGTTTTGCTTGTGTTAAAAAAAAAAACACGTTCTGATATTAAAATAATCTGCAGACACTGCAATAGATGATGGAGTATATGATAAAGACAGCAAAACCATAATAAGGTGAAAAACCCTGCAGCCCGAGGAATCACATAATTACAGTGGTCTGATCGTAAGTCGCCTGTAATAAGAAAATTAGAGATGGGTTTTTGTGCAAGGATTACAGGATTATATTATACTCTGTTCTCCTGCCTTGTTCAAAGACAATCAGTGCTCCAGCTTACCTCTACCCCTGGGGATTTTGATAAACTAATTTGTATACCAGAGTAGTGTATGCCCAGTTAAAAAGAAGCAGCATGTTTAAGAGAGAATGGAAATTTCACATTTACTTTTTCCATGCATACCTGATGGATACAGGGGTGGCAATTAGCAGAGGATTCCTGTCAGATATCAAAGAAAAGATTTCCTATATGAACCCTCCTGATAGCCACGAATATTTGCCAAACTCCTTCCAGAGCCCTGTGACAGCTAAATGTGGAAGTAGAGCTGGCATAGCTGATTTTCATTTCCCTTTTAAATGATTCATAAAATTGCATTTTCTAAAGTGCTGGACTTGGCCCTGCTTGTAGGGTCATCCCGAAACTTTTTGCCTTTCCCCTAGCCCTTTTGCTGTGATGGAATTGGTGGGTTCAGGATGTTGTACGCTTTGGCGATGGTTAGCAGTGCAAAGTGTGTGTGCTTTCTGCCTTACATAGGTGTATTAGGAACCCACCTACCCCTTTAGGGGACATCTCCCCCATGGTAGGAAATGTATATGCCATGTGTGGTGTGAGAGGAAATAATAAATGCTGTGTAATGGTGTACGCACCTTTCTTTTCACCATTGCAGAAATGTCACTTAAAATGGACGCCATTTCTGTCTGCTTGTGCCGCCTGCCTGAGGTGGGTTGGCGGTCTAGTGTTTGAAGTGACAAGGTGCTCTACATTTCCCCCAGTGACAGGGAGGCTTGAACTGCCAGGTACTTTCTAGAAGCTTCCAGCTCTTTCTGGTAGGTGGAAGGGGGGGCGTACATGTAGAGCAGTAGAGATGCCATGTGCTCAGACAGAGGGTGGACTGGAATGAGAGGGGAAACTCTACCAGGAGGTACCGCCGCATGGGAATGTGTGCTGGCCCCTGAGCCCATCTGTACCCCTCTGCTGTCCACAGGGCCAGTGAGAGAAATTGTTGGAGTGAAGACTGCTGTGTCAGGAGGAGTGCCACTTTATGGGAGATGACTGCTTCTAGGAGCTGTTGTCCTGTACTGATGAGTGCCCACTGTCTGCTGATCTTGCCCAGCCTGGCCTGCCTGCTCTGCTGCCCTAGCGCCTCGTGAGTGCTATACTTTGACTGCCTGCACTCCAAGGAGGTGAGGAGCGTGAGCGCCACTCCCACAGGTGGGACCCCGGGAACTGTGAGTCACCTAGCGCCTGGTGAGCGCCATATTTGAGTGACTATGCTGACCTGCGTGCACTCTAGCGCCTGGTGAGGCGAACTGTGTTTATGCTGGTGAGGCCTATTGCCCCACATGATTTCTTGCATCATATTGTTGCATAATGCATTTGTACCTAGGATGATACCTAATGCTTTTCCCTCCGGTTTGCAGTGCTGGTTTTGGGCAATTGGTAATTTAAGGCTCCCCAGGTGCAGTAGCGCCAGAAGCGAATCTGTAAATTTGGGGCAGCTATTCCAGGTGTATTTACATAAAGTGTACTGTTAATGTTGCTTATGCCTAATGCATGTGGTTATATCGCTAATGGTTTCTTTCCCCCTAATGCTTACAGGATTCGGTATTCACCGATTCGGTAATTACCGAATCGGTATTTGCCATTGATTCCTATGGGCCTTGAAGCCCATGGAAATCAATGTCAAATACCGATTCGGTAATTACCGAATCGGTAAAAATACCGAATTGCCAAGGGGGACAGGGAGTCATTTTGACACCTTGTAGCACCCCTGATTCTGGCTTGTGTGCCATGTGACACACATACATGCCCTCGGGGCATGTATGTGTGCCACATGGCACAGGTGTACATCCACAGATATGCATGTACACAGGAATTTGTTATTTACCACCCAATATTATTGGGTGGTAAATAACAAATTCTTAAGGGCCTGTGGAACTGTTTAGTGTGCCACCTACATCTGGATTTACAGAATCAGTAAACTTACCGATTCTGTAAATCTCAAGCCCCCTACATTTCCAACACCAAATACCGGTCGGTAACGGCCAAAATCGGCCGTTACCGATGGTATTTGGTCTCCTACATTTTGCCCTAGGTCTTGAACAGAATTGAAGTCAGAATCGAGGATTACCCGCTAAAATTAAATTGGAACTGAACTCCCTTGGGGAGTTTATGAATGTGTGATTATGAATGCAGATGTTTGCATGATGAATCATATTCAGTCAATTTACAACGTTCAGGTTGTTGCTAAGTACTGTCCTCTCCTTAGGTGAATTTCGTGCATGTGTACAGTAGCTGGGGTCATAAATAACAAAGAATTCAATTTTACTGAGTTTAGATTCAAATGGTGATAAGTTATCCACAACTGGATATTTATAAAAACCTTGAAACACGTCATTGTCATCTTTTGGAAATGAGATTTTCTGATAGAGTCAGGTGCTATCAGCGAAGGAATAACAGGTAATTTTCAATTGATTTGGAATGTCGGCATTTGATTACACATACATGGTAATAATGGTGCATGTGAAATTGTTGAGGATTGTGGAACCCCTTAATATATCATTGATGTGTTTTATCTTTTAATGCATTGACCCCATGTGAGAAAGGCATCCTTTTTAACCCGACCATCCCCATTTTCTGACTGATACTGGTGGTTACTGACGCTGATTGTGGCCAGGGCTTTGCTAACCAATCCCTGGGACAGTGTATTGTTTAAAAAGTGTATAATAATTGGGAATAATAACAATTGGTATGACAACGTATCTATAAACCCCTAGTATCTGATAGGGCATGTAGGTTTAGGTGCCCAGTAGATTTATTGCACTTAAGTGTGCACTGCTGTGTTGCCTATTGTCATTTTAAAAGCCAGACCTGCCTTGCAGGCTGCTCTTAAAATAAAACTATGTCCAAATTCGACTTTGGAATTAAAGGTTAAAGGTACTCCAAAGTTTTAAACTACCTTGTTTTTATATATACGTCACCCCTACAGTATACTGTAGGTGTTCCAGGGGTAGGGTGCCTTGTTAAGATAAGCAGGGACATTATAAAATATGTTTTATATGTCCTGGTGAGGGAAAAACTACCAATGTTGTTTTTCCGGATTATAGTGCATTACCTCAGGCTAACAATGGAACGCTTTATTTAACTTAAATAAAGTCTGACTATTGACAGGAGTGAGCTAATATAATAATTCAAAAAGTCAAAATAATAGTTAGAATGAATCCAACACCTTGCCAAGGTTTGATGTACTATAACTATGACAGAAAAGAAGTTAGAAAACTTGCTTTTCTGATGTGCCTAAATCCAGCACTGTGAAACCTTCTCCTGTTTCGCAAGCATTTGACAGGTTCAGCCAAACTGCTCTGATGAGGTGTGAAGTGGCCTAAAAGGAAATAAAGAGACACCTGGTGGAAGGAGAACTACAGCTTCAGTGCAAAAGGTAAAAATGGGGCTGGATAGCCAAACTGGTTGTCAAAAGGAGAAAGACAGTAAGGGAAGGAACCAGGTCCACCCCACTTCCTGCACCCCTAGCCAGATGGGGCCCCTGAAATTGAATTATCAGAGGGGCTGGAAGGGGAGTGCAACAGAAAGTTAGCCACACCTGTAGGTTGGGTTAGCCAGACCTGAAGCTTCAGGAGAGATTTTCTCCAGTTTGATTTTTGAGGAACTGGGATTTCTGGTACAAGAAAATGCCCCACTCCAGGGGAAGTGTTCATTGCAGAGGGTGGCACCTTCTTGCCGGCCCAGAAAATTGGATAAATATGATAGAGCAACTCAGATCCCTGCCTGGAAGAAACCAGAAGAAGAAGGACTGCCCTGCTGAACACCTGCTCTGCACAAAGAGGACAGCACTCGTAAGGATTGCATCTGCTGAACACTTTGGCTTCACTGAAAAGAAGGACTTTGCCTTGCTCTGGACGTTTAAGGAGTGAACTCCCCGAAAACAACAGGCTAAAAGAGCTTCCTCTGCACCATCTGCACCAAGGAGAACCCAGCTCACCAGCTTCACTTGGACTTTGAAGGATTTGGCCAGGTGCATTGTAGGTCTTGTAGTCCAAACTTTCCAAGGTGCAACTCATAGCTTCTTGAACCTTGGATTGTTGTTGTGGACACTTCATGACCGCTAAAGGACCTTCTGGAAGAAGACACAGAAGTTTGAGACCATTTAGAGACTTTTTTTGTAAAGCACCATAAGTTGATCGACCTGACGTCAAGAGTCAAGCCTACGATGTCAAACCTCGACTTGGAATGAGATTCAGGTTTGCCCCCCTGAAGCTTTAGAGCTTTTCGCCATCATCGAGACCTCCAGAAGTTCACTTAGGCTTCGCTTTGAAGCAAGCCGATGTTATCAAACTGCAACCTGAGCTGATGAGAAAGCTTGCTCGACGTAGAAAAAAAACGCTCCAAAATAGTGACTAAGGCAGAAAGTAACAATTTGACCGGGCCCTACAGCTCAATATGAATATTGTGTGAAAAATGTAACTACAACTACCAAGATGCTATGGGGGTAATGGCACTGTTACATGCAAACAGTGCATTCCTACCCACTTTTACTGATAAAAGGCTCTTGTGAGCCCCCCCAAGCTGACGAGCTTTGGAGCGCCTGCACGCTATGAGTGGGATTATGCCTGAGAAAATTGGCAGTATGTCCAACAATCCAGCAGCCTGTAAATATTCTCTACTGATGAGGGAAGAATCCCAAAACACAGGTGTCTAGAGATACGATTTCGAAAGACGGCATTAGCTAAAAAAGAATATGAACTTTGTGTGAAAAACTGACCTACAACTACCAAGACGCCATGGGGTAATGGCGCTGTTACATGCAAGCAGTGCGTTCCTACCCACTTTCACTGTCTCCTAACTTAAACCTGACTGGTCGTGAGCCAAGCTACCAAGGGTTGAGTAAGGGGTAATTTATTGCGACTTGACTGGACTTTATTTGTGATTGTGGTGTTACTACCTGTAGGTACCTACCTGCACCTTTTAACAAATGATCTTCCAACACCCCAGTTTTCTAGAAATCATGGGAAACAGCTAAGAGCTGTGCCTTATAGACTGATTCTTTCCTCAGGCATGAGATTCTTCGAGTCTATGGCAACTGAAAGGCCCAGGAGGATGAAGAGGCACTTTGTCCAAAATGTCAAGGGCATAATTTAGTTTTTTGTAAGTTGGATGGAACATTTTTGGAAAACGATAATGAGAGTCTGGTTGCAGCAATGTACACATGTCCTCCTGTGTGACTTCTCTAATGAGGACCAGGAAACCTTCAACTTTTGGTTGAAAGGTTTGTGTCTCGTAACTATGATTTAATATGAATCTTACACTTTGTCAATGAAAAAGGTAGAGAATACCTTGAATTACTCTTTTGATGTGTATGTTAAGACTATCTGTTCAGTATCTCAGGCCATTTGACAATTTCAAGTATTTTTTGGGTCTGTTTTATATTGTTTTCTTTGTGGTTTTGCAAAATGGAATGTGGTTTCAAAAGAGTGTTTTTTTGTATTTCTTTCTTCCCAGGGGGATAAAAGTCGAATTTTTTCTTCCTAGTTAGGTTTTGATGCCCCTAGGACTTACTTTTCTTCATTAAGTTCATTTTTTTTATTTTTTGTTTTTGAAGGTTTATGAGCCATCCATAACATGTTCCAGGAGAAGGTCCACTGGTACTGCTTTGTGAATGAATTAACCTCTTGCACCAGTGGTGGGGGGTGGGGAGGCCCATTGGAGTGTATAATTATCTTAGCAAAAAGTTTGATTTTAGTTATTCATTTTTCACTGCATGAAAAAGCCAAGACCAGTCCTTGGTGCAATGAAATGAGAAAGGAAGGGATAGGTGAAGAAAGAATGAGAAGGGAAGTATCTCACTAGAAAGAGAGAAAAAGTAGAGAGTCACAGGCTTAACATAAAATTGCAGCCAGGTTAGCCGCTGAATAGACTGCATAATTAGGAGGGATCACACAGAAGTTGAGGGTGTTTAATATTATGCTTAAATTAGGCTATTTAGTAGGTATGATTGCAGCCTGGATTTCCGTTCTTGATTGAAGATGTATCTTTAAAATTAGAGAGTTCCATAATTTGATACTTGGGGCCAGATTTATCCAATAGTTGTGTCACCCTTGTGCTATTTAATGGGGCGCGAGGGTGACCCAAATACAAAGTTAGATTATTAAGCCACGCAAGGCCACCTTGGTTGTCTCTGTGTGGCTTGATAAATCTAGAGTAATGCAACACAGTGCAAATCACTGTATTGCACTACTCTGCCTCAAGGAAACGTTTCATGGGTGGAGCATGGGTGTTCCCACACATCCACACATTGATTTTGGCACATTCCCAAATTTAACATTACCGGTAGCCCTGGGAATGCATCAAAATGCCACTCCTCCCCAGGTTTCTCCCCGTTTTTTCCTTTTTCTAAATATGCTCAATTCTGTAGCACACATACAGATAGAGAGAAATGTCACTGATGCCACCGATATTTGTTTTTGTTGAGGAAGGTGCTCTTTTCTGCACAAAAACAATCTACCCTACAAAGCAGATAGCCTTGCACGTCACCTAAGTTAGTGTTAGGCATCCACAAGGGCGCCAGCGCAAGGAAAAGACAGGAATGCACTGTATTATGTCAAATACAGTGCATTCCTACCCTTTCCCTTCCACGCAGCACAGCCAGCGCAGCAAAGTGGCTTGCTGCCCTATGTGAAACATTGATAAATGAGGCCCCTGCTGTGTTTCCCTCCCTAGCTATTCCTTTTTCATTTGGCTATGATTAGCTTACAGCCCTTTAGAAACATATATTTCTTTTTGACTTTTTGGGGGGAAAAAGGTCAACTAGGTATTTGGTTGAGATGAGATGAATTGCATTCCATATGCCGCAGAGGTGTTTAATTTGATTTAGTGATTTTAGCA
Source organism: Lissotriton vulgaris (assembly GCF_964263255.1). Taxonomy (NCBI): domain Eukaryota; kingdom Metazoa; phylum Chordata; class Amphibia; order Caudata; family Salamandridae; genus Lissotriton; species Lissotriton vulgaris. The sequence goes on from NC_141691.1 coordinate 1,916,711,147, forward strand.
CAAATTTCAATGTGGCTCTTTAGGGTGAAATGCACTCATATTTTTTTCAGGGTTGGGCAAAGTTCATGTAATCGTGCTCTGTGAAGCTCCGTGAAGTGACCCAATAAGTCCGCGAGCAGAAGGAGTAAGTTACCAGATATAATAAATAGGCCACTTCAGCCTGTGTATCTATGTCATGTCACTCTTCCGGCAGCGGTAACACACTTACCAGTGATTGTGTGCACTGCACTGCAGGCCGAAGCCTTCTCCCGCCGGGCCTGCCCTCCTCCTCCATCTTCCGCTCCGAGTTCTCTGCAGGCTCCTCTCTGAATTCCGAAGTCTCATCTCTCTCACCTCAGGAGCAGGAAGGGACGTACTCCTGAGTCATGATTATGTAATGTGTGGGCCGCATAGCTCTCATTCGATCTCATGACTCACGAGACACCGATCAGCCTTAGCTTGCAGGACTTGAAGCGGAAGATGGAGGAGGGCAGCTCCGGCTGGTGGGGGCTGAAGCCTGCAATGCAGTGCAGACTGCCATTGATAAGTATTTTGTTGCTAGAACTTCCATTACCTATCTTTGTCCTCCTTCTGTTGTACACGTCATGGGAGGCAATGAAGCATTTTTTGGCAGGGCCAACTTTGGTTTCCAGTCAGACCGCACTGCGCACAACTTGCTTGAAACTTCCACCTGATAGCCAGTGTGTAATTTGTGAAAGTGGGGTGATCACCAGCACACGGGTAAGCACCTCTTTGCCTGTCAATGAGATTTTTTGCTAAACTTCGCTTTTCTAAATGGAGCACGGAGTTGCAAATCTCTGTAAACTCCACCGTGACCTAATTTTTTTTAGACCAAACATACATTTTATTGCTCTGTTCTGGACCATTTGCAGGTTATTCAGAAACTTTGCTGCAGCAGTGAAGAAGTTGTTAGAGCAATAGAGTATCTAGATAGCATTGTCGTACAGCTTCTACTTTCTCAGGTAAAACTGTGCGTTTGTTTACAATATGAACATCAGGATTGTGACAGACAGATTCCATTCACACCCTCAGGATATGTTGACCTAGAGTCCTGCTAGCTCACAGAGGACAATCTGTACCACTTACCACAGGGTAACACATGTGTGTGCAACCTCAGAATATGGCACACCTGACTCCCCAAGATAATCATGGTAACATCTACAAACTTTTCATTTGGACTCTCATGCACACCCAAAGAAATACACAAGAAATGCACAACAAGCAGTTTCAATATTTATTGAAGCTTTGTGATCCTTGAGTAAAATACCTGAGCTGCAATGACTAATACGGAAAAAGACGAACAATTCCAACATTGTGCTAAAACAGTGGATATATGCTTGCATGTAAGTACTGTGCAAAATGTACTCCTACCTAGCGGTCTCTAACCTTCTTTTGTTTAGGGTGGGTGATCTGCAAAATCCTTGTCATATGATCTCACTTCTCCATTGCCTGCGGCCAAGTGTCATCAGGCTGTCTTTTTTGGTGTAGAGCTGAACATCCCTTGTGTTGGTAAACAGGATTCAGCTAATCGGGAATTCCAGCATGCAGTGACCTCGCAGTGTCAGCTGAGTGCTCCTCTGATCTAAACAAGGAAGTGGTTCTGTATATATAATAAACAGCATTGATGTGGTAATGTTGAAACTCAAGCCAGGCTGCAATTTAAAATTTTAGTTTGATAGCTTTGCCTCCTACCGAACAGTAACAACATTGACATTTGCGCAGTGAACTTTTGCACATTGAACTTTACCCCTCACAATGAATGTTCAAGGTGTTGTGATCATATGCCTATGAACGGGAAATTGCAAGCAATGCCCATTCAGAGAATGCTATCAGGCATGCCCATGCACACGAATGTTTGTCAAAAGTCCCCATGTTTAAAAGAGAAGGCAACTTAAGAAACATGAGCATGTAAATGGTTGTGTTTCTAGCCCGGCCTATCCTGACCATATGACACTCACTCCTTGCATGTGAGTAAAAAAAGCTATCCCCAGACAAATGCTAAACAAATGCTAAAATATAAGGGCCAATAAGTATGAAAAACCCACTTAAATCTAAAAAAAAGCATAATGCTTCTCTAATAGCAATGAGCATTGAGAGAGCCACTTAACAATCATTAAAAATATAAAAGCTGTATTAAAACAAATTTCAAAAAGCAATTTTGCAATTAAAAGAGAGTCAAACTAAAAAAGTCCCATGACTCGAAACTGTCAGATTCTATTTGTGTTCCGAGAGGAAGACAACAGATTGCTGCACCCAGCCACTACAAACAATGTTACCAGAGGCACAAATTGGATCAGATCCACAAAGCAAACATGTTCCCATCCATTTGGCCTCATGACCTCCAAAAATGCTTCCAAGCAAAGAGTGTATAAAAGATAAAATAACTCTGCAGACTGTCTGGAAGGCACTAAGCAATCCTGAGCCACATGTCTTGAAACAGTGTGCTACTCCCGCCATACTAGACATGTTAAAAATGTGGTGCACAAGTTCACCTAAAATGTAGTGGAAAGTTAGAGCCCGATTCACAGAACTAACTTAAGACAAAATCCTAAACTTACTACCATTTTGGTATTCACAGAAGGCACTTACTCATTTCGGTATTCACAGAAGTTAGGAGTCCTAACTTTAGGACTCCTAAATGCCTTCTGAGAATACCGAAAGTCTTAAAATTAGGATTTTTCTCAGTTTAGTAGTAGTAAAGTTAGGACTCCTAACTTTAGGACTCCTAAATGCCTTCTGTGAATACCGAAAGTCTTAAAATTAGGATTTTTCTCAGTTTAGTAGTATTAAAGTTAGGACTCCTAACTTTCCGACTCCTAAATGCCTTCTGTGAATACCGAAAGTCTCGTGGCCAAGAGTATGAATCACAAACAAGAGTGGTAACTTTTCTTTAAGTTCCGCCACTCAGACCCAGATCATTTTATGTTTAATTGTGCTACCCTTCGAATCACGAAAATCATTCTGAATCCAAAAGAACAGGTTTTCATTGTAAGACTGGACACAATAATAAGAATCACTCACAATAAGAGTTGTCACAGTAGGATCCACTTACTCCAATGCAAGCATCAGAGCACGAAGCTCTGCCAGCTGTGCGGTGCAGTCCCCTAAAGTCTGCGTGTGCACGACTCTGGACTTGAACTCATTTTTCACCACGGCACGTACCACAATGGCACAATCGGAAACGTATGCGTGCTTAGACCCACGCCCAACTTGCGCTTAACCATCAGTGTATATGATGCAATGAAAATCCTCCAAAGGCCGCATAGCCAAAGGCGCAGGATGAACAAATTCATACTGCAAAAATTCCTGCGACTGTAAGGAGGCATCAAAAACAAACGTGACATCCGGAGATGTCAATGATGCTGCCCATTGTATCCACCGTGGGTGCAAAGCTTTAGAATTTGGTACACTGGCCTTTGTCACTGCCTCTAGTGCAGGATACGGGGTAACAACCAATATGCGTTTTCCCTGCAACAGTGCACGTTCCTTAAGAATAGCCATTTGCACTGCTGTCAAAACTTTTTCCACAGAGGAAAACCGCATTTCAGCCGAAGTGTACAAGTGTGACTTGTAAGCAATAGGTACTGTGTCTTCTTCGTTAAAGTAAGGTACGTGAAACCCAACGCCCCAGGGATGATTCTTATCACCAGGTTGGTGTGGTTGACACGAGTCAGTAAGAATTTAGATTCTAGAAGATCAGCCTGCAAAGATCGCAAAATGGCTGAGTGCTCTGGCAGCCAGCAAGATTTGGTAAAAGTAGCTTGTATCAAAGCATACAAAGGGTTGATACGCTGGGCATATTCGGGAATATAAGTACGCCCGAAATTCAAAAATCCCAGCAAGGACTGTCATTTTTTCAGAGTTGTAGGAGCGCGCAGTTGTGCGCATTTCTCCAAGAAGTGAGGAGCCAATCATCAACCTTCATTGTTGAGCTCAGGAACAACACTGTGCACTCCGCAATGTGAGACTTTGCAAAGTTGAATTTGTAACCAAAGTCCGCAAAGTTACAAAATATGCGGTCAACGCGACACAGATGCGCCCAAAGCTCGTCGTCTGTGAGATATATGTCATCCACATACGAACACACATCAGTAGTGACTCTCTCCAAGAGAGAGACTATACGGGCAGCAAACACGCCCGTACTATTTTTATAGCCCATCACTAGGCATTTAAATTGGCGTTGTTTGCCGCCACAGGTAAAACTGGTCCATTGGGAACTTAGACCATCCAAATTGTGGGCAAAAAAAACATTGGAGATGTCAAGTGTGGTTTTAAACCGTTTACGCACAAGACCATCCACTAAAGCAGAGCCGTGGGTATTCTGCACTGCACAGGTACGGCAATGCGACTTTAAATGCTGGTAATCCAATACCACACGGTACGAACCTTCAGGCTTGGTCACAGTAAAAAGTAGGTTATTCATCGGTGACACACAAGTTTAATTACGCCTTGATATTCCAATTGTTCAAGGATTTCCGCAACGGAAGCCTTAGCTTCACGTCGGATGGGATATTGAGGTTGAGGCTGTGGCAGAGACCGCAAGGGAATCTAATGGTGTGGGGAAAATTTATCAAAACCACAATGTGTACGGTACAGAGCCGGCGCAAGGGCCTTAGCCCACTCTTCTGCAAATTCAGCGCATGCTCCTTCGAGACTGTGTGCGCGAATCTAGGGAGGATCACCTCCTCCCCTCTCGGAGCTGCTAGAACAAAAGGTGGGGGCCAGTCAGCCTCCGCTAACAAAATGTCATAGGTAGTTGTAAGATTTTCCCAAAATACCCCTTTTATGGTACGTTGTACGTCACCTTCAATTAAAAGGGCTATGTTGTAAAATCGATCAGGGGGAGCTACTCTGGTATCAGCTGTCTCCACAACAACATATTGGTCAGTCTCTGTCACCTTCAGTAGTGGACGCAGGACCTCTCGCACTATGGTAATCTCCGCCGCGCTGTCCAACAATGTCAGCGCCCATATCTGATTCCGAAGCTGCGTTCTCACTATCTGTGGCATATCTCGCTGTTAAAGCTGCAACTTTCTTCTTCTGAAACTGGGTCTTTTCGGCGTTGAATCGTCCTGCTTGCCTTTACTGTCTTTCGGGCAGGGCTGGTCGCGTCCCTGCTGGCCACCCTGACCTCTGCCGCCTCCTCCACCACCGGTCGAGTAGGCTGATGAGTCCTGAGAAGAACGAGGAAAGCGTTGTTCAGAAACCTGAAAACGATCAGATGATTTTATCGTCGCGCAATCGCCCAAGTCATAAACACGTTCTGTAGGTGCAGGCACTGGTGATGCAGGACGTGACCCTGTTTCTGTTGCTGTTGTTTACCCTGTTTCTGTTTTGTCGGCCAATTTTGCTTTTTAGCCTTGGGCTGGTCGTCCGTTTCAGACTTCTGCCCTTGGGGTTGTTTTTTCTCTTTTGTAGAGAAAGGCTTGACACCCAAACTATTACGGCCCACGGTAATAATTCTCGGTAACTGTTGGGGTTTATCGGCATCGGGAACAGCCTGCAAAGCATTAGACACCTGAAAGCTTACCGCATCTCCCTTGACATTCGCAAGAACAAGATCGGAAACTACGTCAAAACTGCCGTACAGCCGCATACCCAATTCAACCACTGCCTCAGGTCCGTGCTCATCTTGAACATGCTTAATGACCGAGGGAAGGACAGTCATTGACGGCATGCAAAAGCACCTCGTATACACTGCCGCAAAAATCTTACCCCAAGACTTACAGTCACCAGCTTCTGGTATCAAGCCTTTCGGCAAACTAATTGTCAGAATCCTGTGTTTTTCAACCGGAGTTGTGGTAGGAAACACTGCTTCCAACTGGTCAAATTTTTCAGCAAGCCAGAAAGGCATATCATCCTTATCCTGGGGGAGCTTGCCCATCACTGAATTAACCATGACAGGACTAAGCTTCATTCCGCTCGGTCCGGCTGGAAGCGCTGCAACACCTGGGGCCCCGCCCGGGAGATTGCAGGTAATGTATTGTACTAACGACCGAATTACACTAATCGCGACTGTATGCAACAGCTGTAAATCTGCAACAGGAACCGCTCCATGTCGAGGATGCGTTGTAAATCCAGCCAAAGGACCTAACCTTGTGACTAACAAAGTGTGGGGTAGGGAGCCATTAAACCAAACTGGTGCTGCCAAGCATTAATCGGAACTTCCTGTGTCCTGTACGGAACATATTCCTGTGGCACAGCAGTGGGAGCATAAGTGTCAAACACACCAGTATTTGCGTTCACAGCAGGGAAGGTCACCCACGAGTAGAAAATCTCGTAAGGGTAAGCTACTTCCGCACTCACCACCATAATAACTGCCATGCCAGCTAATCTGACGTTATAAGTTTACAAATGATTGCGAACCGCAATACGACTATGCTGCGGTATGTCAACGTCAACCATAATGACACAGAAAGAAAGTGGTACAGTAAGAACCTACGTAGCACAACTGGGTAGTAATACAAAAGGAAACCGTTTGAAAAGATTCAAGCTTGAAAAGACCTATATAACTATAGGTAGGTTTGTCCGACACCACTTTCTTCTGGAAACAATAGTGAAGGGGGTTAAGGACTGATATAAGCACTGCTCAAGTGTCATGTAATAAGACCACCAACGGTTGGGCGCCATGTCGCAGGGATTCTGCTCCTACACAAAACAGTGCATAGAGACTTGGAACCTCAGTGATTTAGGGTGTGCCAAAACTCACCTTAGTATCCAAAATCCCCTACCAGACTAGCAATCAGTGTCTCATTGGTTCCTACACACCACCAATGACTAGACAACCCAGAAAATGAACTTAGAACACCTCAGATCACGTGGAACACATGAACACTCTTTGGTTATACTAACATACCAGTCCAGAGCGAGGAGTAAATGAGGACACGTGCAAGTTTGAAATATTTATTTCTAATGCAGTGTTCTCAGGCGCAGTATCTTAGCTAATACAAGCAAACATATTATAAGCAACAAGGTTATCAGCATACTTACTGTTCCATAAAATACAAACGGAGAAAGCATGTTAAAATGCTAAAGGGAAGAAGGCTAAATTACACCGAAGTCTTACCCTCTCTTGCTAGTATTTTATATTATATCTATAGAAGGTCTCTTTGGATTTTAGCAGGGCGGCCCCAGACCTCTGGTCTTAGTAGAAAGGGATCACATCATGTTCTACACCAGCTCTCTGCATGCGAATATTCATCAAGTGTGTGCGCCTGCTCTGCACAGTGCATTATTAAACGCCCCAAAAGCCTGAGTTGGCCACAGCTGCATATGTGTTATGTCTAGGACGTGCGCTGATCAGACCGAACAACAACCACTGTGTTGAAATAACCTTGAAGGCCTCGGCACTCACTGTTCAGACATAGCTTACCAAGCAAACCTGATACTATAGGAAAACATATTATTCTCGTGTGAAGCAAAATATTCTACTAGGCTCATGCTCACTTAACACAGTGTGAAGGCAAAGCCTATCTCCATGACAGGACACCACTCCTTATGGAAGAGTAAACAGAAACCATTTTAACTAAGCGATGCCAGGTAGAGCGGTGCAGGAATCCGGAGCATAGCTATCATTGGTGCAGCAGGTGCAGTGGCAATGCAGTCCAGGTTTGCAAGGAGTCCACTGCGGTAGAGGCTTCAAACACTGCCGCCATCTTCCCTCAATAATAGCTGTCTTTAGCTTTCCAAAAAGGGGCTGAGTGCTATATATCTTGCTTGCATAAGGACCTATAGCAAATTCGCAGACGGCAGGAATATGATTTTAATGCGTCAGAGCTGCAGTGCACAGCGGTAAATCGGTATCAGAATACCGACTACTATAGGTAACAAGTAAGTCAAGCCGTTTCTTGCTGAAGTTGCTCTGGTCGTTGCAAGTGCAGTCAGTATCCGATTGCCTCCATTGTGCATAATACTTCAGGTAACTGTTCTGTCGAGCGCTGCCTTTATCAGTCACGGCTGCCACCAGATCACGCGGAACAAAGGCTTGGTCTATGCACAACCTGGCTCCCTCTTTTGTACTAAGCCGAAGATGACGGATGGGTGAGAAGAACATTCCGGAGCTTCATTCACTGGAGCTGTTCAACTGTGAACTAAACCATTGTTGCAAAATGTCAGCCTAGGTGAAGCTCTATCGAGCCGTTCTTCCTGGCAAAGTGTCCGCAGGTAACAGCAGGACTGCGTCACGTGCCAAGGAAGATGCGCGCGCTGCTGGGCGGCTTGTAAAGAAACCGCGGAGTCACGTCAAGTGATTGTTTAATCAGAGACATCTTTAATTGTGGTGGCACTCCTTTCACTCCAGGCCTGGCAGGCAGGGCCGGTTCTAGTATTTGCGGGGCCCAGTGCTTAATTTGTAAAAGACGTAGTGCCGGGGCCTTCGATAGGAGGAGACTAGAGCGTGCACCATCCATTGCCCCTGGCAGCACTGCTAATGACAGCCCCAACACACTACTAATCATCACAAGTGTGACAATTCATATTATTAAAGGCCCCCTAAGCTATAGGATTGGATTTGGAGGCAAATACCAATAATTGGAAATTTAAACTGATACAATAAACAGTTATGCTCGTACCTAAATTGACAGACACCACTATCATGTAGCAGACAGACTTAAGCCCTGGTGCTGGCAATTAAGTAACAGTGCTGAGCACCAGAAAAGTACCAGCACAAATTAAGCACTGGCGGGGCCCCGGGCGAAAAGGGAATGTGCGAGGCCCCTCTAATTCACATAAGTGACACAGCACTGGAAGCTGCTTTGTGCCAACTCTTCCTGGGCTGCAGCTCCTCCTCCCAGCCCCCTACAAGCGCCTCTTTTACAGCTCCTATGGAGCTGAAGGTGTGAGAAATGTTTATGGGCTGAAAGTGAAAACCAAGGGGCACTAAAGTGAAGACAATGGGTGTCCCTCAGTGTCTGAATGGCTCCTTGCAATTGAGACAAGAGGAAGTGCCTCCCTCCCCTAGCCCTCCAGACACCATCCTTGAGAGGCCCCTCCCATGGACCCCAATTGCAAGGAGATACATTTCTTTCAAATGAATCACCAGGGAAACAACAGGACACACCACTGGTGTGGGGCCCTATGCTGGTGGGCTGAGTGCGAGGCCCTGGGCAGCAGCCCACACTGCCCATGCCTAGCGCCGGCCCTGCTCGCCGGGTCTCAACGAAATTCACTCTACAAAGGGGTGGGGAAGCCGTACCACCCTAGTGAATAGCACAGCAACAACCCCATGTGCTATCATAACTGAGCAAGCCGGCTGTCCTTACCCACCAACCACTAGCACTAACAAGAGGTGCTTGACGACATGTCACATGGATGCAAAACGAAGTACAGAAATATTTAATAAACAATTGTTATGGAGATGTATCTTAAATTAAAATAAAGCGCCTTCCTGTTCTGGCCCCACCAAACCATTGTTGTGAATATTCAGAACCAAACCAGGAAAGCGAGTAACGAAATAGTGCTCTTTTGTAATAAATCATTTAATGGAGCTACAGCCTGATATGAGCGTGGACAGCTTGATACTATCATTTATAGAGCAACCCACTGTTCTGTAACGTCAAGGGAAAAGCGAGCCCGTCTCTTTGCAAAGATATGAAAAGAATTCCCCCTGCTTCCCAGTGGCAGATAGGTACAGCCTACGCACAACGTGCCTTCTGTAAATGCTTCCTTGATGTTGTTAGGAGCAAATATGATTTTCACATTCGTCAGACACTGAATGAATACTTAGCTCCTTTCAGTGTCACAAGGAGCTGCCTGCTTCGAAAATCGGAACAGAAAATGCATCATAAACGAATGAAGAGGATTTAAATGCTCACAATGCTTAGTGCAGTGATTGTTATATTTCCTTTAAGCCTGGGCTGAATTCGGCACAACTGAAATGCCTTATCTTCTCATTCCTCACGGAGAGTGGAGATTATTCCCAAGCCACCTCCATACATTCATTTTACACTGATGTGGTTACAAGTCTCGGGCTTTGGTAGCAGAAAACTTGCAGGACGAATTTGTCTCTGAAGAATGCTGTCCGTTCGCCATCCCACGCTCCGATACTGCAGCCCCTGCGCAGGCAGTGCCAGTCATTTTAAATGTATTTTGAATTTATTTATTTTATTTATTTATGCATTTTTATATAGCGCGGACTTTACCCGAAGGTGTCAATGATTAACTACAGTTGTGCTCAGCTCAAACTTAGCTAGAAAGCCCCACTTTGTGGCATACTATCACAAGCCCGATGTTGACAATTAAGTGCTGTACCGAGCACCGGAAACCACTGGCTCAAATTAAGCATTCCCCCGTAGCAAAGATGATGAGTTCTGGAGACAGGCGAGACTCAGCTACATCCTTTACTCCCACATTGGTGCCAAGGAGTTCAGTGCTGCCTTGAAGCCAGAGTTCAAAGTAGAGGCCGATAAAGCTGCTGTGGCCAGTTTCATAGTTGTTATCACTCCCCTGAACACTGCAAAGGTTACACTCAAAAGAAAATGATCGCTCAAGACATTCATATGAGTCGCAAAATTCCTAAGTCTGGATGAGTGTCTACTAGACATGAGGATATAGTCAATGGTTGAGTACATCCCTCTCCCATTAAATATAGGACTAAATGGGATTGGTGGGAAACATAGGTCATTGACAAATCCTAAGGCAGACGAAAAAATATTTTCATGTCAATGGTCCCCAAAGGCTGTATGCGGGAAATTTGAGAAACTGTTATTCTCGTTCGGTAATTAATCGATGTCAAACATGAGCCCCCGCAGGCTTTGACTGTGCCTTTGTTTGGCTACTTGCCCCTTTTCTTTTACCCATGTTGCAGGTCAATCGCTAGATAGAGTAATAGGCTCCCCTTAAATTTGCTACAAATCTGATATGATAAGGGACATCCAAACTTCTAATGTGTGGTATTCAGCCAGGTGTGGTATAGGGGCCCGCTGTGTCTGACTTCAGTGGGAGGTTGTATCTTCCCCCTGCGGCTACAGGTACGTGTAATCTCCCACAACAGTTCTATCAGTACTTATTAACCAATGTCACGTGCAATATCCCTCCACAAGCCAACCACAGCAATTAAAGAAGGTCTGTAAGAATTGAGGTACAAATTGAGGTCCCAGTTAGAAGGAAAATAGACAAGCTGCCGATGAGGACTCACCCTGACTGACATAACTGAGTACCAAATGTCCACGGATCAAGAGGTGGGGCTCAGCCTTGCGTCTGTCGGACTATGACGGGACTGTCTTGGCATGGTATTCGCCCGGGCCGAGACTGCGCACGTCTCAAGCTGCGGGTGCCCGAGGCAGCCTTTATGCGCCCCCATGCGCATGGGTACGTGACACTGGCGCCCCCTGGCACGTTGAAAGGTGGGAAATGTAGTCCCTGGTGAGGTCGGTGGTATGGTGCTGCAAAGGTGAGATTTGGTTGCGGGCTCCCACACTGCGGGAGCCCGAGGCATCCTTTATGCACCCCCCGGGTGCAGGGAACGTGACGCAGTTGCCTCCTGGTGCGTTGGAAGGTGGGGTATGTAGTCCCCCGTGAGGCTGGTGGTATGGTGCAACAAAGGTAAGACTCCGTTGTGGGCTCCCACTCACATTGCGGGCCATATGCTTGACCTAATTTTTTCTAACAACACTAACCTTAAATTGGAGGCACCTGTACGCCTGACTTGGTCAGCCTCAGTTTAGAATCCAAGCTTTCGAAGTCTGTGTTGATTACTGACAGGAGGAGAAATTGAAGAAAGGTCACCCCAGAAGCTATGAGGCCGGCATTTCAAGAAGCTATCCCACAGTTGACGGGTGAACCAGACAGTGATGTATCCTGCTTTAACCGCTGGGTCACTTGGGCTTTAGATACTTTTGCCCCACTCAGGTCGATGACGTCTTCTAGACTGAAACACTCAGCCCCTTGGTTTTCAACGGAACTGCAAACAAAGAAAAGCCTCTGTAAGAAATTAGAACATTCCTGGAGAAAGTCCTATGATCCACTGGCTAAATGCTTTGAAAAAATTCCATAGCCTAAAGCGCAGCATGATGAGGGAATATTTCTCTAACTAAATCAAACATTCAGATAACTTGCTTTACCAATCCCAATGCTTTGGATAGCACATTTGCACCCTCTGCGCTGACCTGTCAGATTACTTTGAGGAAAATATCCAAATGATCTAGGGCCATATGTATCATCAAACCATTTTGCATTTCCTAAATAGCGAATTTTAAGGAATCGCTATTTAGGAAATGCAAAATGGTATGTATGAACAAAATCGCTTTTTTATAGCGATTCCTTACCATTCCTAATTTGCGATTAGCAAATTGCTAATCGCAAATTACCCATTCATTTCTATGGGACAGGAGGCCCATAGGAATGAAGGGGCAATTTGCGATTAGCAATTTGCTAATCGCAAATTAGGAATTCTTTCAAGGGTGCAGGGTGTAGCATCCTGCTACAATAAATACAGACACATGTAGTTGTCTTAACTGGAGCTTTATTACACACTTGTTACTCCTGCCCTGTCCCTACTCTAACTGCCTCGTTCCTTTCCCCGGCTCCTCCTGTTCCTGCTCCTCCCATGACTCCGCCCCCCAACCACTAGACTACCTCACACAATTCTACATCTCCCCCTTTCTTAACAAAGTGAGCTTAATGTCCTCAGTGTTCGCAGTTCTTCAATCCACCACACGGGTTGGCGGACAGCCTGTTCTTCAAGCCTCAGTAGTGTCGAATCAGTGGTGGGCTTGGCTTTGGTCAATCTTTCCGGTGTCTTGATCAGGGCATTCTTGACCACGTTGCGTGTGGACTGTTTACTCTCACAGTCTGCAGTCCTCATGTTTCCTTCTGGTGGTGTAACGGTTGGTTCAGATGCTCGGTCCCTTTCATGAGTGGATAATGTTCTGGTCCTCTTATGGGCACCTGCACCTACTTTTACTTCCTCTTGTCTTGTCCGGTCAAGGGCAACACTGTCCTCCAATTCAGGGTCATGTACACCAGACAGTACGGTGTTATCTGACGAGACTGTCTTGGTTTGGTTCGATAACTCATTCACGGCCTCGGGTTGTCTGACGAACTCGTGGGCTAACTGTGCATAGGCATGTTTTTCTCTCATCTGATGATCTCTCTCTACTGACATGTCCGGCTTTCCTTGCGGAGTGACTGGCAGGTCCCTTCCCGTCCGGTGACTAAGGTCCACTGTCTCTGTTTTCTTTTTGTAGGTCCTTTGAGTCAGCCTTTCGGACCCCTTCAGGGGTGACGGTGTCTGATCTATGTCCGGATATACTTGTGATTGACATGACAGATTGTCTTGTAGCGTGACTGAGTATTCAGAGACCTTAGTGTGTGACATGTTGCTCTTGACGGGAAGGATGTCCTTTGGTTCTATGGTGCGTTCGGGTGGTTGACGCCATGGCTGTTGTCGGGACCATGACTTGGTCGACTCACGGGATCGAACAGACGTGCTCTCTGGGTCAGAGAAGTCTCTTGTTGACTTCCAGGATCGGACAGACGCGCTCTCTGAACCAGAGGAGTTCCTGGCCATAGACGTGCTTTCTGGGTCAGAGAAGTCTTTTGTCGACTTCCAGGATCGGATAGATGTGCACTCCGTGTCGGAGAGATCCTTCTCCCCATTCCTTCTCAAACGTTTCTTTGAAACTGTCTTTGGTAATGGATTTTTGAGTTCCGTAGTCTTCCAGGATCGGATAGATGTGCACTCCGCGTCAGAGAGATCCTTCTCCCCATTCCTTCTCAAACGTTTCTTTGAAACTGTCTTTGGTACTGGATTTTTGAATTCCGTAGTCCATGACGAATTGCTCTTCCCCTTTGAATTGTCTTTGAGATGCTTCTCCGTGTGCCTTTGTTGGAACATCTTCAATGCTGTCTCATTTGGGAGGTTGTTTGATGATCCTGTGCTTGTTCCTTGTGCTTGATCCCAAGCTTTTGTCTCTTTGTCCTTCTTGTCTGAAGTTAACAATTTCCTCTCCGTCTCTTCGTTGTCGCGGGAGCCATGGATGCATGGATCTTTTTTGGTTCGTTGCTGTGGAGGATCAGTCCGTCTTGTGCGACCTGTTTCTCCTTCTCGCTTGTTTGATGCTCTAACACCTCTGATTTGGGGGTTATGTGTTCTCCGGCCAGATGTTTCCTTGGACTCGTCTTCACTGCTTGTCGACTGATGTTCCTGCGCCGACTTCCGGTGTTGACCAGTGCGACCCCTTCTTCTATGGTTAGTCTTTCTCTCCCACTTGCTGTGCAGGATGCCCTCTTGTCCAGGAGTGCGATCTGTCCCACTTGATGCTCTTTCCTCATCAGAGTATTGTGTGTCATACTTTGAATGACTCCTTGAGGAACTCCTGGGGGGTGAATACCTCCTTGGAATTGTCTTTTGGATGGTTGACTCTGGGTCATTTGACTCCGAGTAATCCTTGGTTGACTTTGAGTAGTCGGATGCTGAGGAATCTGACTCTGAGTAATCCATGTCACTTTCTTTGTCACTGTATCTTTCCCGTTGTCTTTTTGCTGGTCTGCCTTCCCTCTCTCTCCTTTCAGTTCTGTTTGTTTTCTGAGTTCTATCTTCCCAGGTATCTTGATGGTTTGCTCTTAGGTGCACGTCCTTCAATCCTTCTCTTGCTTTGATTTGCATTCCAATTTCAGCCTTCTTGATGATTTCCTTTAACGACCAATGCCCTTGCAGGATCTTGCGCTTTGTGTCAGGGTTTGTGCAACCTTCAACTATCCGAAGTCGAACCGCATCCTCATCTGTAAAAGTGTTGAAGTGGCAGCCTCGTACCATACTTTGCAACCGAGTGATGAAATTTGGCAACGGTTCGCCTGGTTCCTGCCGTGCTGTATTGAAAACCATGCGATTATGATCCACATCTGTCTGTGCATTGAGATGGGCACAGAGCTCCCTTTGGAGTCTTTTATAGATTTCTGTATCCTCTTTGAAAAATGTCCTGATTGGGCATCGGCCCTCCGGACCCACCAACTGGAGGAGTAGTATCAGACATTTTCTCTCTCTTTGCTCACCATTGGCTTTTAAGAAATCTTCTAATGCTTCGAGCCACCAGTGTCGTTTGAGATCCAATCATCAGTCTGCATCGCTGGGGGCGGTACTTCACTGTATGGAGTGACCCGCTGTGCTGCGTCTCCTTCCGCCATGAGAGAGGGAGATTCTGGTCAACGTCTTTGGTCTGGTCGTTTGCTTAGAAATTGATAGTCTTTGTAACCAACACAGTATGCGCCGGTGAGCGCCGGTGACTGAACTTGGATGGTTCTACTCTCTCCGGGGTCCTCTGTAGGACTGCCCTCCTCTGTTCTGCCCAGCAGCTCTTCTCTCTTCGGCGCTCTTCGGTTTGTGCTCAGTGTCGTCTTTATCTGTCTCTTGCATTTGCTAATGCTTGTTCCATTGTGCTGTTGTCTTTGCTTGGTCCTTGTGTTCGCTTGTGCCTCTTTTATTTTATAGACACGTGTTACTTCAGTACATTCGCCACTGCGCATTCGCTTGCGTTTCTCAATGTTCGCGTTTCCACCCGTGCTGACATTTGTTTTGTCAATGCATGTTTGGTAAGTCACTCTTGTGGTTGCTCGTGCTTGTTAGTTGATTCATTCTCGTGTGTGCATGTGCTTATTCTGTTTTGGTTGCCAAGACTTGTTCATTATTGTTCACACGCCGTTATCCACGCTTATTTATTTGCCTTACCAATGCCTATTTCTTGGCATTTACCAGTGCATGTTTATTTGCACATACCAAGGCTTGTCGACTTGCATGTACCAATGATTGTTTATTTGTGTATACCAATGTTTGTTTATTTCCATGCACCAATACTTGTTTGTTTCCTTTCGCCACTGCTTGTTGGTTTCTACTCGCCCAGACTTGTCTGTTGGCTCTTGACAGTACTTGTTTGTTCTTCGCCAATGCTTGTTTGGTCTTCGCCAGTATTTGTTTGGCCTTCGCTAATGCTTGTTTGGCCTTCGCCAATGCTTGCTTGGCCTTTGCCAATGTTCGTTTGGTCTTCGCCAAGGCTTGTTTGGCCTTCGTCAATGCTTGTCTGGTCTTCGCCAATGCTTGTTGATTCACTTTCGCCAATGCTTGTTTGCATGCAACTGCCAATGCTTGTTTTGATGAATGCCTGACTCTAAAATGGCCGCTCTCTAATAGTCAAGGGGTCTGTCCTGACGAGCGCCTGACTCTAAGATGGCCGCCGTCACTGCAGGCACACACGAGGCTGGCTCTCCCGGTTCATTCACTCTGGGCACTCAGGACTCACCGGCGGTCGACCTCTGGGGCAGTCCACGCCAAGATTCACTTCTCCTCCGCCACCACGGACAGCAGGTGAGATCGGGGTGGGCTCCCGGCTTGCCTCCGCAGTTCCCGCTTCTTCTTTGCCGATGACCTCCCAAACCTCACGCATCAGGCGTGGGGTTTTCCGACGTCCGATGTCTCCCGGGCTCGGATTTCAGCGCTCTCAGCAGCGCTTGCTGGCGGCACGCTGTGGACACCGTCCACACTTCTGGGGCACCTTTTCTACCTCTCTGGGCACTCCACAGGGTCGGAGTGGGCTCCCGATTCCTGCACACTGGCTCTGCACCTCGGACACACGCTTCCAGCGTGGGGCGCTTTTTTTTAGCGCGACGAATCGCTTTGCACTCGAGCAGTTCAGCGCTCGTTCTTTCGGCCCCTCTGTTCTCTCACACACTCTGGGGCCACTCTTAACAGCTGCTGGCCTCGACCTTCAGGCGGCGGCAGCGTGGTTCCATTCAGCAGCGTTTTCACAGCTGCTTGGGACAGGGCGTCTTCGTGGGGCTCTGCACACAGTGGGGCTTGCTGTATCCCACCTTCGTCGCCAGTTGTAGCATCCTGCTACAATAAATACAGACACATGTAGTTGTCTTAACTGGAGCTTTATTACACACTTGTTACTCCTGCCCTGTCCCTACTCTAACTGCCTCGTTCCTTTCCCCGGCTCCTCCTGTTCCTGCTCCTCCCATGACTCCGCCCCCCAACCACTAGACTACCTCACACAATTCTACACAGGGGTGTCTCAGGAACACCCTTCTGCACCCCTGAAAATAACATTTGGGGGCATATGGCGCACATACATGCCCTAAGGGCATGTATGAGCGTCATATGGCACCTTTGGTTTTTTGGAAAAAAGCTTTTTTAAAAGAATTCGCAACTTACCACCAACTAGAAGTTGGTGGTAATTTGTGAATCCTTATGGGCATTTTTTGAATATTTTTTCTTTGATACATTGCATTTAAGGAATCGCAAAATTTGCGATTCCTTAAGTGCAATCGCAAGATAAGGAATAGCAAATTTTGCGATTCCTTATTTTGCATCAAACATGTTACATACATACCATTTAGCTAATTAGCATTCGCAAAGGCCGAAATTCGGCCTTTGCGAATGCTTATTAGCTTGATACATATGGCCCCTACTCCCCCTTCCCTCTACCAGCGCTTCCCTCCTCCCACTTGTAAAGTCTAACTCGAGACTCTTCCTGCATCTGGTCTGAATTCCGTCCTTTGCCTTCGGTGGAGTCACTTAGGGAGCTGTCCAAGTGCAAGTCGGACTCTCCTAGAGATCCATGCTTGGCCTATTTCTTTAGACTACTGGCCCCCTGACTTAATCCTGTGCTGAACCAGATTTGGAACTCCTCCCTGAAAACTGGTATTTACCCAGTCATCTGGAAACAAGCATTTTTACTGCCTTTATTAAAGAAACCAGATTCTCATCCAGCAGAGCACAAGAAGTTTAGACCCATTTTCCTACTGCCAGCACTGGCGAAAATTCTGGAAAAGGAAGTCCGGAAGCAACTGGCAGAATTCCTAGAATTGAACAGTCACTTACATGACTTGCAGTTGGGATTCAGAGATGGGTACAGCACAGAGACCTCCCTCCTTGAAGGCTCAGAAACAGTATGTGAATCTGTGGACCAGGGCGCCACAGCTATGCTGGTTTTACTTGATCTGTCCGCAGCTTTCAACACTGTGGCCCACCCGATTCTTTTGGAGAGATTGAGACAAGTGGTGGTGCGTGGTACAGCACCGTCTTGGCTTCAGTCGTTCCTGGAGAACCGCTCGCAACAGGTGTTTCTACATCCTTTCATCTCCATCCAGAAACCCCTTGTTTGCCGGGTACCCCAGGATTCGGCACTGAGCCTGCTACTATTTAATGTCTACCTTGCCCCCCTGGCTACCCTTATTGAGACATGGGGTGTGAGGGTAGTCTCCTATGCTGATGATACACAGCTAGTGACATCTTTCAAAGAACACTCAGAGGCAGCCTTTCTTAACTTTAAGCAATGCCTGAAAAACATCTCGGCCTGGATGAATGAGAATTGCTTAAATCTTAATGATGAGAAAACTGAGGTCTTGTTTTTTAGTCATGAGGCACCACCACCCTCAAGTCTTTGGTGGCCATCAGAGCTGAACCCACCACCTAATCCAGTGGATCCGGCTTGAAATTTGGGGTTTAAATTTGATAATGCCCACTCTTTCAAGATGCAGGTGCACCATGTCTCTTCTATGTGCATCTGGGAGTTAAGAGCTCTGAGGAAATGTTACACTTCCTGCCAGAGGACTGTAGGAAGACTACGATCCACGCCCTGGTAACCTCCCAGCTGGACTATTCCAACAGCCTTTATCTGGGGTTGCCAGCTAATCTTGTCTGCTGGCTGCAGATAATTCAAAACGCTGCGGCCAGATTGATTAGGAAGGTGCCGCTTCTCCATCAGATCTCCCTGCACTTGTGGCGACTCGATTGGCTCCCTGTTAGCAGGAGGATTGAGTTTAAGTCACTCACTCTGGCCTACAGAGTCACCAGAGATTAGGGCCTGGATTATCTCAGGCAGAGATTCCAAGTATACCATCAAGATCAGGCCCTGAGATCAAACCACCTGCGACTTCTTCAGGTTCCTCGCTTCTTTAAACCCAGAATAGGTGGCAGATCTTTCGCGGTGAAAACTGCTAAACTTTGGAATGCTATGCCTGTCCACCTCCGCATATTGGATTCAGAACAGGCCTTTAGGAAGGCATTAAAAAGCTGGTTTTTCAACCTGTCTTATTGACCCGTTTGTTTCTACCGCACACCTCGAATAAGCAGCTAGTGCCTTGACCCCTCAGCTGAGGTAGCCGTGCGCTCTACAAATTGCATTTATTATTATTATTATTATCAATGAGTTTAAGCAATCTAGCGCCAGGATACCATTCTGGTCACAGTGCACTCTATAAATAACTGATACAAATACAAAATATAAATACAATAAAGCACTTCAATGTCTCAACAAAGTTAATAAGTGCTATAAAAATGCAATTACAATACAAAGTTGTTGTAGCAGTGTAGAGTCAAGGCAAGCTGTCTTGCTGTGAAGCAACCCAGCAGAAATCGCAAAGAGTTAACACCAGTGTAAGAAAGAGAAAAGATATGTGAACACACATGTATTTATGTATGTTTATATGCATGTTCCACTAGCACGCTCCTGCAACTGTTATTTGTGCAGATGGTCGTGGCCATTTTTGTTTTTGTTTTTACAGTCTGACAAGTTACGTCATTTATGGGAAAATCTGATTGAGCAAAAATATCCGGAAGCCTCAATGTAGCATCATCTTAATAGCTAGTTTTAAAAATGCAAATATGTGTGATATTACAGTAATAGCAAAACGTACCCTTCGGACAAATAAATGTGATTTCAAATATTCCATCAATTGCAGCTGGTCAATTTGAGGCTGGTAGTTTATATCAGTATTCTGTCTCCATACTCGCTTTATATATTTTTATATCTCTTTCGTGTCAAAAGATTGCCTTGGATTAATTAAGCGGAAGGCTGAGCATATGTATTGCCTCAGGAAGATAACCTCGAGTGTCAAACAGATGAATAAGTACAGCTTCTGTCAGCGGTGCAGGATTTGATAGTGAGGGGCGTATTTACGTGTCCCCAATGCTAGCTTTGATGCATAGTTTTGCATCCCCCAAAGGAGTCGATGCAATGCAGCATCTCCATGCATTTGTTAAGAGAAGTTTGTGCAAAAGTACATATTTTTACTTGGAATGCAGACCTGGGTTCCAGATTCCATGAATTTTTCGTGCATGCAGCAAATCACCCTTGTTGCTCCATTTGTGGTGCAGATTGGGCTAAATAGATTTTGCACTATTTATGTTGCTGTCATATTATGAAGCAGAACAAACGGAATTTTCCTCAAATGTAGTGGCATCTTTTTCGAAGTGGAGAAACTGCATTTGGCCTATTGTTTATCTTACAAAACTGATGAACATGGTTTGATTTATTTGTTTTACGTTTGTGCAAACATCATTATGTATTATACAATAGAGCTGAGCGTACGAAAAATAAAAGGTGAAAAACATGAGGATCGGGAGGATGTATCTATGCTTGTAGGAGTTTTGCATAGGAGAGACGTAGCTGCATAGCACCTGAGCGGTGAGCAGATGGCCTGATGAGTGTGCACAACAGGCAAGTTATACATGGTCGCTATTGTCAGTAGACTCCATAAGTGCAGCTTATTTATTTGTATCTCCATGTGCAGAAAGATTCAGATGGCGAGTATCCATTCAGTAGGTGCAGGCCGCCTGGCCTGGGTGCACTAGATGAATCCTACCAAAGCTCTCTGGTCCCTAGGATATCAAGGGCCCCATGTCATTGATGACCCATGAGAAAGTACGAGGCTGAAGTTAGCTTCTTATTCGGCCAGCATCTTATTCGCTGATTGAAGTTAGCATCTCATTCAGCCAGCATCTTATTATTCAGCATTTTATTTGCAGGCAAAATTTTATATAAAATACAATCATAAATAATTCAATTAGCTCCATTTTATGGGACTCTACATTGCCATACAGTGAATATGTTGTTTTTGAAATACAAAACATAACACTATTAGGTCTATTAGGATTTAGTCTGACACTAGCAACCTTTCCAGCAAAACATGGGACAACTTTGCCACCATCACAATTTAAGCAATGGAGCACTCCTTTACAGAACCTGTATGTAAGTCGTCTGAGCTGATCATAATTTGTGGCTCCATATGGGTTACCTTGACCTCAAACCATCCTGGGCAGTTATATTCAAATAAGTAATCCTACTTTCCCTATAAGAAATTCACATTCGGTCACAATCATTTTAAAAACAATCCATCCTCCGACAACCTCCATAAGAACTTACACCGAGCCAAGCAATGTTACCACCTGGAGCCACTGTGCCACCCTCAAGCCAATGCATTCATATGGAGATATTGATGAATAATTCATTTACATTTCTCCTATCAAGATCAACTTGGCTGATCAATGTTCATATTGATCCTAACACAGGAAACTCCTGTCTACACTACCCATACGTAAATTGCCTGAGCCAAGCAAAATTTGTCACAACAGGTGGCACCAAACTGGTTGCCCTCAAATCAATGCATTCCTGAACAGTAGCATGCAAATAAGTAATTGTTGTTGTCTTTTAGGAAAAACACATTGGCTCACACATATGTATTTTGTTTTTCAAACATACCACATCCCCCTACAAGTTCCATAAGGATTAAGCCTCACTTGTGCCCACTGTGCCACTTTCAAACCAATGAGTTCCTGTAAAGTGTTATAAACAAATAAGTAACCATCCTTTCTCCCATGAAGATCAACTTGGCTCACTAATTTTCATATTCATCCTAATAAAGGAGGATCCCTTCTATACTTCTGATATATAAATTACCTGAGCAAAGCTAAATGTGCCACAACAGGTGGCACCAAACTGGTTGCCCTCACCTGAATGCATTCCTATACAGTTGCATGCAAATAAGTAATTGTGGATCTCTTATAGGAAAACCACATTGGCTCACAGGCATATATTTTGTTTTTTAAACATACCACATCCCCCTCCCTACAAGCTCCATGTGTGTTTAGTCTGAGCCATGCCACGGTTACACTTGTGCCCACTGTGCCACGTTCAACCCAATGCTTTCTTATGGAGTTATAAACAAATAAGTAACCATCCTTTCTCCCATGAAGATCAACTTGACTCATTAATTTTCATATTGATCCTAATAAAGGAGGGTCCCCTCTATACCTCTGATATGTAAATTACCTGAGCCAAACTAAATTTTTCGCAACAGGTGGCACCAAACTGGTTGCCCTCACCTCAATGCATTCCTATATAGTTGCATAAAAATAAGTAATTGTGGATCTCCTATAGGAAAAACACATTGGCTCACAAATTTGTATTTTTTCTTTCAAACATACCACATCCCCCTACAAGCTCCATATGTATTCAGCCTGAGCCATGCAACGGTTCCACTTGTGCCCACTGTGCCACTTTCAAGCCAATGCTTTCCTATGGAGTTATAAACGAATAAGTAACCATCCTTTCTCCCATGAAGATCAACTTGGCTCAGTAATTTCCATATTGATACTAATAAAGGAGGGTTCCCTCTATACTTCTGATATGTAAATTACCTGAGCCAAGCTCAATTTGTCACAACAGGTGGCGCCAAACTGGTTGCCCTCACCTCAATGCATTCCTATATAGTTACAAGCAAATAAGTAATTATGGATCTCTTATAGGAAAAATACATTGGCTCACAAATATGTAGTTTGTTTTTCAAAAATACCACATCTCCCTACAAGCTCCATATGTATTTAGCCTGAGCCATGCCACGGTTCCACTTGTGCCCACTGTGCCACTTTCAACCCAATGCTTCCTATGGAGTTATAAATGAATTAGTAACCATCCTTTCTCCCATGAATATCAACTTGGCTCACTAATTTTCATACTGATCCTAATAAAGGAAGGCCCCCTCTATATTTCTGATATGTAAATTGCCTGAGCCAAGCTAAATTTGTCACCACAGGCAGGTGGCACCAAACTGTATGCCCTCACCTCAATGCATTCCTATATAGTTGCATTCAAATAAGTACTTGTGGATCTCTTATAGGAAAACGGATTGGCTCACAAATATGTATTTTGTTTTTCAAACATACCACATCCCCCTATAAGCTCCATAAGGATTTAGCCTGAGCCATGCAACGGTTCCACTTGTGCCCACTGTGCCACTTTCAAGCCAATGCGTTCCTATGGAGTGATAAACAAATAAGTAACCATCCTTTCTCCCATGAAGATCAACTTGTTTCACTAATTTTCATATTGATCCTAATAAAGGAAGGTCCCCTCTATACTTCTGATATGCAAATTGCATGAGCCGAGCTAAATTTGTCACAACAGGTGGCACTAAACTGGTTGCCCTCACTTCAATGCATTCCTATATAGTTGCATGCAAATAAGTAATTGTGAATTTCTTATAGGAAAAACACAGTTGCTCACAAATATGTATTTTGTTTTTCAAACATACCACAGCCCCCTACAAGCTCCATAAGGATTCAGCCTGAGCCAAGCAACGGTTCTACGTGTGCCCACTGTGCCAATTGCATGCCAATGAGTTCCTAAGCAGTTATAGATGAATAAGTAACGAGGCTTTCTCCCATAAAGATCAACTTGGCTCACCAATATTCATATTGATCCTAATACAGATAACACCCCTCTACACTACCTATATCTCAGTTCCCTGAGCCAAGCAAAAGTTCGACAACAGGCGGCATCAAACGGATCGCCTCACCTCAATGTATTATGTCTGAATATGAAATTGCATTTGCCGTATAGGAAAATCACATTGCTTACAAATACATGATTTGTTTTTCAAGCACACCATACCCCCATACGATCCATAAGGATTAAGCCTTAGACAAGCAAAGTTTTCACCTCTACCTACTGTACCACCCTCAAGCCAATACGTTCCTATGGAGTTATAGACTAATAAATAACTACCCTTTCTTCCATGAAGATGAACTCCACTTACACATATTTTTATTGATCATAATAAATGGAGCATCGCACATGATTCATGCACACTTTAATGCATTTTTATACAGTAATGTTCAAAATACTAAGGATCAGTTGTGCCGGGCATTTAAGATGTCATGTCATCTCTCAATAAGGTACTTGCAAGGCTGAAATAATGGGAAGCCTTTATCCAGACGTAGCAGGACATAGGCTCAAAACATAAAAAATTGTTGAAAGATAGCTTGTGTGTTTGAAACCTGAGAAGAAACTTTACAATCAGTGCTAATGCTCAAGCTCCATGCTCAATCTCCATGCTGAAGATGTTTGTATACTGTGAGGCTCAAGTTCTTTCCTTAGGGCGTGGCTATGCACTGATGCGTGATGGCGCGAAATAGAGTAGCTCCAGAGCCCTCGCCTTGAAACCACCGATCAGTTTATTTAATCTGTACCCCAGGCAGGGGTAAAGCCGCCAGAAGTGTCCCTGACTCTGCCAACCCTAAAATCGGGGCCACCGAGCAACTGCTGGAGGAGCGGTGCGCTTCGCAATTTGTGGCTCCCCGGAGCAGAATGCCGGGACCTGAAGTGATGGCCAGAGCCGACGAGGGTGCATGAGCGTGCGGCCGGCGCACCACGAAACATCGCGGCCTGGGGACTGGTCCTGCGGGGAAGGGAAGACGTCGCGGTGAGTCCGCCAGTCCTGGAAGGGGATGCCAGGGACGTTTTGCGCCTCCCCACAGAACCATGGCCTGGCTTCCCGGAGGAGCTCTTTCAGCGGGCAGGGATGGCTGAGTGGTGGGGGCGGGTGTCAGAGGATCTTGAGTGCCCCTGGGTTTCATGGGTAGTTTTAGGCCCAGAGTGCAGGGGAGCAGGGAGAGGGGTGGCTGGGTTCGGGTTGGGGGGGTGATCACTTGTTATAGTTCAATTGGCAGCAGTTATAATGGCGATTGAAGTCAGGATTACAACTGAAAAAACCTTCATGGGCACACACTGGGATAAGAGGTTTACTCTACTGAGCTGGAACGTAAATGGGTTTGGAGACAAGGTGAAACACACTTTAGACCTACAATACCTCGAACGCCACTCCCCTGATGTGGTTTTCCTTCAGGAGTCGCACCTGGTTGATGACATTTGTAAATCTCTAAAAAGATCGGGGTATAGGAAAGTGGCCATGCCAGTTTTACTTCTGGGTCCAGGGAAGTGGGCATCATGATCAAAAATTCCTTCCACTTCGCCATGCAGTCTACGCGCTCCGATGAGTACGTCGCTAACACTAACCTTAATGTCGGTGTATGTCCCACCCGGGTTACAGAGCCAAAAGTTCACCAATCTGGGTACCCAACTGCTCTCGCTTTCTGAAGTTCTTTTACTGGTGGGCGGAGATTTCAATGTGGTGGTCTCCGGCTCCCTGGATCGTCACTCCCGCGACATAGGCCCCTCGTGTTCCTGGCTTCCAGACTTCCTGGAGGCCCTCGGCCTCTCGGATGTATGGAGGGCGTTTCATCCTAACAGCATTCAGCATACCTTTTTCTCAGGGGCGCATCATAGCTTTTCCCCAATTGACTACTTCCTTACTCCAGCGTCTCAACTCACCCACAAGCACGAAATAAGGCATTTGGCACGGGGTATCTCTGATCACTCCCCGGTATGGAACCAGTTGGTCCTGGGAGACATGCGGGTGGGAACGGTCATGCCCATCAGCCCTTGGTTCCTGCCCAACCCTGTGGTTTGCAAAGCATTCTTGCTAGCCACAGACCACTACTTTCAGGAAAATCAGGGGCCGGTCAAATCCCCCCAAATATTGTGGGAAGCGTTCAAATCGGTAATCAGGGGGGAGACTCTCTCTCACTCATTGCAGGAGTCAAGAAAGAAAACCAAAAAGATCTTGAAACTTTGGAGGCTGGAGGGGATTCTTGTTGAGGAAGTGAGTCTAGAAAAACGACATCTTTGGAAATTAAAGACAAATATAAATGTATAGCCACTGACAGGGCTAGAACTTGGGGAAGAGAGAGAGACGGTAGAGTGTATGAATGGGGAGACAAAGCCGGGAAGCTTGAGGCCTGGCTGGACAGGAAGGAAAGAGCCAACAGGCTTGTTCCAGAGTTGACGGACGATGTAGGCGGAACAATCACAGACCCCTAAAAATTGTTAGTGAATTCGCTGGGCATTACAGCTCAATATATCAATCAAGCTTGTCCTTCCTCGAGGAGGACTTCATGGATCTCCTTCGAGATATATGCATATCTGCCCTCTCTGAAGAGGATAAGAGTTTTCTAGAAAGCTTTTCTAGGAAGTGACATCACCAATAATGAAATAGCCCAGGCAATCAGGAACCTCCGGTCGGGGAAAGCGCTAGGCCCCAATGGACTGCCCATCAAACTTTATAAACTACGTCCAGATAAAATAGGCCCGCATCTACAAGCCATGTTTGAAGAGAGTAGGAGGGTGAGGTTACTCCGGCAGGATCAGCGTCTTGCGTCACTGGTCGTGATACATAAAGAGGGTGAACCTTGAAATAAATGTGCCTCCTACAGACCCATCTACTGTGTTTAATGCAGAACCTAAAACCATTGCCAAACTCTTTCCCCCTCGTTTGACTCGGGTGATAAGTACTCCTGGTGCTGTAGCAGGGTTTCCGTTCTCCCACAGAACTGTGCACAGAGATCTAGAACCTGGGTGAGTTAGGATGACCCAAAACTCACCTTAGTTTCAGAAATCCCCTTACCAAGCTAGCTACAGTGTCTCATCGGTAGTAATAACTTCCCAATGACTTAGACAATCCAGAACATGAACTTAGGGTACCTCAGGTATCGTGGAACACATGAACACTCTTTCGTTATATAATCAGTACAAACCAAAACGGGGAGTCAAAGAACACACGTGCAAGTTTGAAATGTTTATTTTTCAATGCAAGGTTCTCAAACGCAGTATCTTATATAATATCAACATACATATTATAAAAATCAGAGTTATCAGCATAGTCACTAGTCCATAATAAGCAAACGGTGATAGCATAATATAATGCAAAATCTATAGAAATTCTGTATCACCTATATTTCGCGCACCCTATTTAGCATACTATATTATATCTAAGAAGGTCTCATTTGGGTTTTTAGCAGGGTGGGCCCATACCTCTAATGGTCAGTAGGAGCAGATCACATCAACAGCTACCAGCTCTCTGCATGCGAAGCATCAAGTGTGTTGATTCATTCCCTGTAACTCTATCTTAAACCCGAGTAGAGCCCAATGTTGGCAGCAACATTATTTGTGTTATGTCTAATGTGGTGCGAGGATCAGGCCTTCAGCAACCTTGTGTTAGGTTATTCTTAGAGGGTGCAGTTCTCAGTGTGCAGACATTTGTACCAAGTGTACCAAGCACGACTGATATCAGAGCAATAACATATTATTCTCAAATAAATCACATCTTTCGTCTAGGTTGAAAGCTACAATAACAATTAGGTGTCGTGTGCAAACTGAAGCCGAAGGAAAATATGGTGTTTAAACATTTAATAAACTCATGCTAACTTAACACAATATATAGAAACGCAGTAACCATATGACAGTGCACCCCGATCAATCAGGCTTTATGCCCCACCGAAACATGGCCCTAAATCTGAAGAGGTTGAATGGAGTGTAGCGGAGGGTTGACACCATTAAAGAGGCGGCCGTGATTGTGTCCTTAGATGCCTCTATGGCTTTTCTCACCAAAATAGGGTTTGGGCCCATCTTCACAGCATGGGTTAGACTCCTCAACTCGGAGCCAGTGGCACAGGTAGTGGTCAACAATAAATGATTGGACTCATCCAAACTGAGTTGTGGTACTCATCAGGGGTGTCCGCTGTCGCCCCTGCTATTTGCCCTCTCCCTGGAGCCACTGGCGGCCAGGATCCATAGGGAACCAGTGATACAGGGGCTACAGTGGTCGGCAGATCGGGAGGACCGCATCTCGCTCTATGTAGATGATATACTCCTCTACCTAGCCTCCCCCAAAATGTCTCTAAGATGTGTACTAGACATTTTGGCGACCTTTGGTAAATACTCTGGTGACTCGATTAATTGGAGCAAGTCTCTCATTTATATCCAAGGAGGCGATTCTCCTGCTCTACCCAGGGACTGCCCAATTCAAAGAGTGAGGTATGGCTTTTGCTACCTTGGGATCTTAGTCATCGCAGACTCTAAGCTCTGTTATGAAAGAAACCTGCTCCCCCCCTTGCTGAGGCGAGATATCGCCAGTTGGAAGGCACTCCCACTCTCATTGCTGGGCAGAGCAGCTCTATTCAAAATGATGTCCCTGCCCCGTGTCCTATAAGCCCTGCAAAATTACCCCGATCTGGTCCCTGTGAGATACTTTAGGGAAATTGAAGGCTTGCAGATGGAGTTGCTATGGGATGGGAGGCCCCGAGTAACTCTCAACAAATTGGTCTTAAACTGGTATGACAGTGGCATAACTCTTCCCGACATTTGGAAAACTATTGGACTTCCCACCTTGCCACTATCAATCAGGGCACCTACAGAAGACCAGATGATCCAGGATTTTCCATGGATAGATGGCTGCTGCCTGGCGGGGACTACAACAGAGCCCTGTATTCAAACCCCAAGAAATTCCCTTTAACTGGTCCAACCAAACACTCTGTCCAGGTTTGGCATGCAGCTAATAAAAGTTTAGGTTGGGACTGGAAGCTCACATTGGCAACTCCCTTGTGGGAAACGGAACAACTGGGCAACTTGTGTTCCTCAAAGGGATTTGACAAATGGAATCTCATTGGTATGTCCCATATAGGTGAGCTCTGGGTGAAAGGTGATATGATTGCATTTCACACTCTCCAACCACAATACGAGCTCTGTTGCTCAAAGTTTTTCCATTATCTGCAGATCTGTCATGCTCTGCCGACCGGTATTTGGTGTCCTACATCTGGCCCTAAGTTCTCTGTCCAGAATGCTGAGTCTATTAAATTACAATTTTGTTAATATCAAAGAAGAGTAAACTACACAAAGGTGTAAGTTTACCTTTATGAATCTGGACCACTGTGATCTGTTTGCAATATATGAATCTGAATACTGCCTTGTTCATAGAACAAAGATAGCACACAAGATTTGATCTCCCTCCCCCTTCATGCCAAGTTCCCAAACATAGTTTGGTGTTGCAATTGTAAATACTATAAAAAATACAAATATGCACAATACAATTAGGGAAGCCTGTAAAGGAACGAAACACATCCCACAGCATTAAAATGACATGTTTCTGATTCGTTGTTCAGAGTTATGGAATCGCGAAGATATGCTTATCTCCTACTTATGGGTTATTATTTTCAGTTGTTTGAAAAATGTCGCTCTCTAGACCTGAGGTCTGTTTGACTCCAGATCAACATATGAACAGTAGCAAGAGTACAAGATGGTTGTTTGACCCACAAGAGTAGTCGGTGTGTAAGTTGAAAGGCACGAGTGCCCATGCTGGAACCAGGTTGCGCCTTTCTTGCTCTATAAAATCAGCTAGTATACAATCCAGCAATTCGCTAGAGCTCTACAATGCAAGGCAGGGGACAATGAAGTGTGTCTTGGGTACAGTTTTTCCAACATTGAAACCCTTTTAGACAGGTTATGAACTCAAGCTCATTACTGCAGTGTGAAGTCATTTGAAATCAATGATAGGAACATTTGGCTCCTCCAATTTAGAGATGCACATTGTATTCCTCATTGCAAACATATATAGATTGCTTCCAACACCTTCGAGTAAGCTAAACAAAACAAGGAGTTTTGACAGAATATCAGAAACAAAAATATTGGGCAAAAATACTGTGTCAAGAATATAGAGGACAAAAATAATGTGAAGGTAAGTTTCTATGGGCAAGCAGAGTTTTACTAAGTATAACTCCACATATATGTACCTCACCAATATGTTTATATTTTCACGGTACCTAGATGTGTAGTTAGTTATAGAATATTTATACTTACCTATTTTCACTTACCTTCTCAATATTTTGGCCCTTTATATTTTCAGTTTTAAATCTTTTTATTGAGTATATCAAACCAAATAAATGTTAATAAGGTGTGAAAATAGGTTAATTTTGAAAAACAATAAAACCTTCATCCCCAACTCCAGACCCAGCCCTCCCGCCTCCCTCCCCTAATCAACCCTCCTTGTCCCCTTCCCTGGAAAACCTTTGTTAACGAAGTAGGGGATGCCTGGTCCCTCTCTTCAGCTATGATTCGGGCTCATTCATGCAGTTCTATGCTGTATTAGGGAGGGGGTCTGTGAGCAGGAGAAGGCGTAGGAATCTCGGACAGGTGAGCTCCTGCAGCTCCGTGCTCAGTAAGGAAAGGAATGGGCGCCATACATCTGTGAAAGTGGATCTATTACCCTGAAGGAGGAAATGCGTTCCATCACCAACACGTGCCACAATTTATATAGCTACCCCTTATATCTAGGGATCCGGGCTCTGTCCCAGTACGCAAGTATATTTTTCAAGGCCGAGCCTGAGGCTAAGCTTATTTGTCTAACCTTGCACAATTTAATTGGGAACATATGTGCATTGTGGAGGCCGCAAATGACATGCTTGAAAGTGAGGTAATTGCGTGTTGAAGACTGTATCTGTCATCGAGAACTTGTGTTTAGTAAGGTGCAGTATGTGTGTTAATGTGCCTAGGGACCTGTATTTTCTCCAACAGTCAGGTCTGTGTTTTGGATTGCTTTTATGGAATCTGGGAGGTGTGAGGTATCAATAAATTACGATCTTAGTCACTGTCAGAAATGTTACAGGCTGTGTGCCACGCACAGTGAAATGTATCACCCCACTCCCTACGAGTAGATGTGCACCCCAGTTCTTTCTCCCAGCACCTTTGTCTTGGGTATTTAGTCATTGATTCCGGTGGATGTATGAGGTTGTATAGCTCGGTAATGGGAAGTGTCTTACAGGTTTTGGTGAGCAAGCATTTCTCATGGGGGTTAAGGGGCGTTTGAACTTTAGGTCATATTGTGGGATGTACGACCCAGTGTCGCACCTATTGATAATGATAGCGTTCAGATTCCGGCACAGCCATGTCGGTGCAGAAGCTCTTATAAGACATATGGCCATCCTCATCAAAGAAGTGGCAGATTGATCTACAACACTTTTGTTCTCAAAGGAGGAAGGTTAATGTGTCGAGACCTGGAATGAAATCCGGGTTGTTGACAATTGGTGTCAGGGGCGATGGGAAAGAAGTATGCCCACAACTAGTATCAGTTGAGTCCCAGGCCTTTAATGTAGCACTTCTGATAGAGGAGTGGTATAGCCTTTTTGGTCGCTGGGTCTCGTGGAGGAAAGGAATCTTTTTTCACAGTATCTGGCCAGCTATGGCTCTATCCATGAAAAGCCAGTGCTTTTTCGTTGCTGGGCCATTGGAGGAGCTCTCGAATTTGGGTAGCTTGATAGTAGCAGTGAATATTTGGTATTCCCAGGCCCCCTTCCCTCAGGTGTCTATAAGTCAGTTCTCTGTGCATCCTCGGCCTCCAGCGGTGTAAGTCCTGTCAGGTTTGAAGGAGTATGCGTTTGTAATTGAGGGAGGCGGTGTCCTGGAGGGAAGTTGTCAGCTTGAGCCCTAAATAAGGAATTGAGTCTGCCACTCTTGTATTTTGACCTTAAAGCCCACTGCTCGGAGGAAGGCCTCAAGCTCTAAAAGAAATGCTGGTGTTGAGACCTGGGGTCTTCCAGAGTTTCGATGACATCATCTACATAGCAGCCCATTCTAGCAAAGAATTGTATAAAATAGTGAAGGAATTCACCACCCCTCAGATGGAGCAATCAGCCTTTATTCCCTCTGTGGAGTGGGTGAATTCGCTTTCTTCCTATTTCGATAATAAAATCAAGCTTGTTTACTCTTCGTTTCCTGACCCCCTCCTTGACATGGCCCCTCTTGGCGTGGCATCATCATTGACTGTGTCCGCCTTAGAAGCCAGCAAAACTCCATCCCTGACAGATTTTGAGCCCATCTCCACAGTAGAAGTGCTCGAGGCACTTAAGAAAGTTAAATCTGGTTTGCCCACCGACGCGCTGTCCCCACGTAAGTGTAGTGAGATACTCCCGCTGCTGGTAGACGCTCTCACTAACATCGTCAACTTTTCTTTTGAGAGTGCCTCCATTCCTCGTAGTTGGAAGCTGGCCCAGGTAAAGCATATCCTTAAAAAGCCCAACAGTGACCCCTCTGTTCCGTCTAGCTACAGACCTATATCCCTACTGCCGTACTTTGAGAAGGTCTTAGAACAGCTAGTCAAAAAACGTGTATCCTCCTATATTGAAACCTATGCACTTCTTGATCCCTCGCAGTCAAGGTTCCGTGCCACCCATGGTATGGAAACGGCTGTGATTGAGATAGTGGATAACATCCGACTTTCCTTGAACAGAGGCGAATCTGCTATTCTGGTCCTGCTGGACCTTTCGGCGGCCTTTGACACCATCTCCCACAGCATTTTGAAACATCGGCTGTGGGAGATTGGTGTCAGGTTTGAAAACTACCTCGCCGATCGTTACACCTATATTAAGATGAACACCCTTGCTTCCAGCAATATTCCCCTTTCTGTGGGGGTTCCACAGGGGTCGATTCTTAGCCCCCTGTTGTTCAACTTATATCTAACCCCCCTGGCCGATATTATAAAATCTTACGGCTTTACTACAGTGTCTTATGCAGATGATACGCAGGTGCTTATCACCTGTAGCTCCGACTTCCTCGAAACCTGCACCAGATTCAAGCAATGCATGGTGCACATGCACAGATGGATGAGTGTTAACAGACTTCAACTTAACTGTAGTAAGACCGAAATTGTTTTATTTGGCAAAGCCAAGAACATTTGGACCCCAGATTGGTGGCCACGCGAATTAGGATCCTGCCCTGAACCCAAGGAAGCTGTACGTGATCTGGGCATTATACTAGATAGTGCTCTCTCTATGAAAGCACATGTTAACCTAGTATCTGGTACCTGTTACGGAATACTTCTTCAAATGGCTCCCTCTAGAGACCAGAAAGCCTTTGGTTCAGGGGCTGATTATAAGCTGGCTAGATTATGGAAATGCGATGTTCGCCTCCATCAATGAGTGTCTGCTAACTAAACTTCAAACCCTCCAGAACGCAGCCGCAAGACTAGTGCTGGGACTTCCCCCTAGGTCCACCTCCAAACCCAACCTTAAAAAGTTGCACTGGCTACCTGTGCGCCAGAGATACAAATTTAAGATTCTGAGTCTTACTCATAAACTTCTTCATGCCACCGGTCCTTCTTATTTAGCGGAGAAACTGGATTGGTACAGACCATTCAGAACGCTGCGTTCTAGCCCGAAATTTCTTTTATCCCAGCCTCGGATGAGGTCAGCAAGAATGGATGTTGGTCCTTTTCTTATGTAGCCCCTCATCTCTGGAATAAGTTACTGATTCATCTTCTGTCCCTTTCCAATCTCCAGGAATTTAGCAAGGGTCTGAAAACCTGGCTCTTCCCCAAATAATGCCCCCCCTCTGACGCTATACTCAACAGGGTTGCTGCTTTTCTTCTTTGCAAGCACCTTGAGACCTTCTCTGGTGATAAGTGCGCTATACAAGAACATTTGACATTTGACATTTGACATATAGGCTTATTGTGTGCCTTTCTCCTCAAAGCACAAGTTACTTACCTTCGGTAACAATATATCTGTAAGAAACATCAGTTAGTTATTGATTCCTTACCGTAGAATTACTCCCAGGCGTCAGTTTTTTCGTCAGCAGTACCTCTGTGCGTCACAAGGTGGCATCAGTCGGCTACGCGTTTGTCGTCGGCATCGTGGTCACCAGGATGATGTCACGGCAGCTACTTTGACGCCGCCCTCGAGCGCTGACATCAGTTCTGTACATGACTTCCGCACCAGAAACAAAGAGCCATGCAAAACACTGACCATTGGTGCACAAAACTAGGCCCTGAAAGGATGTGATTAACATTAGAAATCAGTTCGCAGAATGGGGAGGATGGGTGGGGCGATATGGAATCTATAACTAACTAATGTTTCTTACAGCTATATTGTTACCGAAGGTAAGTAACTTGTGCATATGAAAGAAACACGTTAGTTATAGATTCCTTAACTTAGAATAGATACCCCAGCAATACCAACCCCGGTGGTGGGTCTGCGAACCAAGATCACACCATAAAATCCTGATGAACAGAACGGCCAAAGAAGCGGTCTCTCCGGACTTGGCTGTCCAGGGAGTAGTGTTTGGTGAATGTGTGCAGTGATGCCCACGTGGCCACGTGACAGATCTCATTCAGAGGCACTCCTCTTCCCAAGGCCCTGGTGGAGTGAGCACGTAGCCCCACTGGAGGCTCCTTTTTAGTTATAGAATAAGAGGCCTTAATACACAACACAACCCATCTAGAAATGTTGCGCTTGTGTATAGCCCGACATTTCTTTGCACCCACGCAGCCAACAAAAAAATGATCATCCACCCGGAACTATTTTGTGCGATCCAGATAGAAAGAAAGCTCATATTTTGGGTCCAGGCGGTGGAGCTGTTCTTCTTCCATTGAAGGATGCGGAGGCAGAAAGAATGTGGGCAAAGAAATGGTCTGCCCGATGTGGAAGGCAGTGACCACCTTAGGAAGAAAGGATGGACGGGGCCGGAGAACCACCTTGTCTGGGTGAACAGACAGGAAAGGAGGCTTTGAGGAAAGAGTCTGGAGCTCACTCACCCTTCTAGCAGAAGTGGTGGCTCCCAGGAAAGCAGTCTTAAGAGTCAAGAGACCTAAAGGACAATTATGAAGTGGCTCAAACGGAGTGTACATTAAGTAAGTCAGTACAAGATTCAACTCCCACTGAGGCATAATGAAAGAAATTGGAGGAAAGAGATGCGTTAAGCCTTTCAAGAAATGGTTAACTACCGGGGACTTGAAAAGAGATGGCTGATCTGGCAGCCGGAGGAAAGAAGAGATGGCTGAAAGGTAGCCCTAGGAACAAGAGGACTTCAGAGAGAGGGGCAGAAAGGGGATTCACAGTCTTTGCTGTGCACCATGCCACAAATTTGTTTCACTTGCAGGTGTATACCGTCTTTGTGGAGGGACGCCTGCTAGCAAGATTACTTCCCAGAATTTAAGAGGCAGGTCAAAAGACTTCAACTGCCACCGCTCAACCTCCATGCAAGGAGGTGGAGACTGGACAGGGTCGGTTAGAGGACCGTCCCCTGCTGCTGCGACAGAAGATCCTCCCAAAAAGGCAGTCAGCTTGGAGGATCGATGGCCATGTTAAGCAGTTCTGGATAAAAGACTCTTTGTGCCCAATCCGGAGCCACAAGAATGACTAGGGCCTGGCCGCGCCTGATCTTCTTCAGCACTCTGGGCAGAAGTGGTATAGGCGGAAAGGAGTACAACACACCGCAACTCCAATCACGATGAAAAGCATCGCCGAGCGAGTGCCGCCTTGGAAATTCCAATGCGCAGAATTGCTGACATTGTGCATTCTCTTTGGTGGAGAATCGATCTAACCAAGGCTCTCTCCATGGTTGAAAGAGACCTTGCAACACCTCCGAGTGAAGACGCCATTTTTGATCCATCATGCACCTGCAGCTAAGTTTGTCTGCCTTGGCATTCAGAGAACCAGCCAGGTGTTGAACCACCAAGGAAATGCAGTGATTTCCAGCTATGTCAAGAGACGAAGAGCCTCCTGACATAGGGTCCACGATCCCACCCGCCCTGTTTGTTGCAATACCACATAGCAGTGGTGTTTTCCGTGAACACCTGCACTACTCTTCCCCGGACAGAGGGAAGGAATGCCTTCAGTGCAAGACGATTAGCCCGGAGCTCCAGAAGTTTGATGTGAGGCTCGGACTCCACCAGAAACCAGAGGCCTCTGATCTCCGCCTCTCCCATGTGCCCCACCCCAGAAGGGAGGCATCCGTCACCACTGTGAATTCTGGTTGGGGAAGGGAGAGGGACCTGCCAGTGACCCAATCCTGGTTCGTGAGCCACCACTGCAGTTGTTGAGCAGTGCCCTCTGGATCTGGACATAATTGGACAGATTCCCATGATGCTGTGCCCACTGGAACTTCAGGTCCCACTGCAGAGCCCGCATATCCCACCTGGCATGATTGATCAGCAGTATGCAGGAGGCCATGAGGCCTAGCAGCCTCAGGGTCATTCTGACTGAAACCCAGGACAAGGGCTGAAAGATTGGAATCATAGCCCGATGTCCCTGATGCAACAACACCTAGTGGTCCGGAATTTGACTTTGGAGGAGAGGACGCTGAGGCTGTGTTGGAATAAAAGCCGGAAGAGGGCGAAAGTGGAACATCCCTATGCACTCGAAATCCCTCTGGGCATGCTGATGGCACTGCCACATGGAGGGGATTGGTCCCAGCTACGGGAATTGGAGGAACTGGGGTTACAAGTGGTGGGCGACTTGTATGCTGAAGGCGAGTTGCTACCCTTCCAGGCATTGCAAGACCAATTTGGCATTCCGGACGGAGATTTCCTATTACATATGGCGGTCACCACTGATATGCGGAAACACTGGAAAACAGGGCAGTTGGAACCACAAACCACGATGGCATGCCAATATGTTGTAATGGCGGCGGGTACTATTAAGGCGGTCACCTGCCTACACTCACGAATGCTGTGTGAAGGGCTGGAACCCCTACTGACTCTCAAACAAAAATGGGAGGCAAGCATAGGGAAACCCATCCCGGATACGGTTTGGGGTCATATTCAATGCGCGGTTTCAACAAATACACTTTTTTATACTACATAGAGCCTACCTAACTCCGGGGAAGATCTGAAAATATTTTCATGTGGATGCAGGATGCTGCGTGTCCTGGGTGCCTGGCACCTGATGTGGAGCTGGATCACATGATGTGGGAATGTCCGAAATTGGGGCTATTTTGGTTCGAGGAAGGGAAGCTTCTTAATGAAGTGATGGAGCGGCAAGTGGAATATGACATGGCGACCTGTTTGTTGCTTTGGTTTCCTCACACTAGGACAACCAAGATCACTAGTAAATTCATTGACTTGGGCCTCATATTGGCCCAGAGGGAAATCACATGGCACTGGAAGTCGAGGGAGGGCCCCTCTAGCAGGCGATGGGTGAACGAACTCCATAAATGTGCCCAGAGTGAGAGCCCGCTCAGATTACACCAGGCAGCCCGCACCACTAATGAGAGGAGCCTAGAGGCAGCACGTGCATGTGCAGAACTAGTGAGTGCGCTTACCAGCAGAAGAATAGTGGTTGAGTGTTCTGTGTGATGTTCCTTGTGAGATACGGATGTTTGCATGCAACCCTATAGATTTTCTCCCTTCAGATGCTAAGAAGATGAGAGTAGGCCCACACCAGCTACAGCGGTTTTAGGGGGGGTGGGGTTTGTTGGGACAGGGAAGGCATTTATTGTTTGTACAGGGAAGACAGCCCTATTAGCTTAAATAGTTGGTTCCTGGGAGGGTGTAGCCAGACTGGCGACTCCCAGTGGAGCGCCGAAGGGTTCGGGCCCTACACTAAGGATGACTATGGAACTTGGGGGTTGACATTAGGCTGGGGCCTCATACCTGTAGCACACAGGGTACACACCATTCAGGTCATTAGTCCGGTTAGTGATAGGGTAGCGCGTCTGGGATCACAAGAAAAGCAGAAACTAGATGATGCGTGGAGCGGTGATTGGGGGCCGCCGCAGGAATTATTAATTTCGACATTAATTTGCTATTGCCGCCCAACCTCCAGGATGTGGGCTAAATGGCTGTGTTGTACCAGAGTTATAATGATGGTGAAGCATTGATTTATGTCACTGGCGAGGTACCCAGAACAGTTGGATATCTACTGTACATTTCTGCATCAAAAATAAAGTTAAAAAAAAAAAAATAGTCCCTGACTTGCTGATCGGGAGGATCGACCCGAAAATGCTTCGTGTCCAGAACCGTTCCGATGAAGAGGAGCTTCTGAAAAGAAATCAGGTCGACATGGGCACATTGATGGAGAACCTCAGCAAATGCAGGAGGTCGGACCGTAGTCTGGAGGTGGGAGACGACTGCCTAAAGCGATCCCACCTTCAACAACCAGTCGTCGTGATAGAGGAAGACTGAGATCCCTGACCTGTACAGATGAGCTGCGACCACTGCCATCACCCGAGGGCACTGGTAAGGCCAAAGGGGTGCACGGTAAACTGGAAATCTCTTGGCATACCATGAACCACAGGTAATGCTGGTGGGCCAGCAGGATGGGGATGTGGAAATAAGCGTCCTGCAAGTCCAACGCTACCATCCGGTCTCGCGGGTTGAGGGCAGACAAGACCTGGGCAAGCGTCAACATTTTTAACTTCTCCTTCCGGAGGAAGCGATTGACGTCCCTGAGGTTCAAGATAGGATGCGGCCCTTGTCCTTCTTGGGAATCAGAAAGTGGTGGGAATAGCAACCATGACCTACTTCTGGGGAAGGAACATGCTCGATGGCTCCCTTGGCCAAGAGAGCTGTAACTTCCTGCTGGAGAAGTGCCAGATGATCCTCTGATATGCGGTGGTAACGAGGTGGCTTAGCTGGAGGGGTAGTCTCGAAGGAGAGGGAGTACCTTCTTCGGACTATCTGCAAATCCCACCTGTCCGAAGTGATGTGTGCCAGTGGGGGAGGTGATAGCGCATCCTGCTGCCCACTGGCGTTTGATGGGCCTGAAATGTCAGACTTGGAGGGTTTGAAGGCTGCGGCAGAGGGGGGGGGGGCTGGCCCACCCGCTGGCCCCCTGAACCACGGCACTGGTTCCCATCTTCCCAGCCACACAAAGGTTGGGTGCTTCTCTGCGGCCTGTGGCCCTCGGGGTATGCACTCCAAATATTGAGTTTTAAATATCGATTGGCATTAAT
Organism: Lissotriton vulgaris; assembly: GCF_964263255.1. Lineage (NCBI taxonomy): Eukaryota > Metazoa > Chordata > Amphibia > Caudata > Salamandridae > Lissotriton > Lissotriton vulgaris. The sequence goes on from NC_141691.1 coordinate 1,916,749,756, forward strand.
ATTGAATAAAAAATATAGAATGGACACAATATCGAAAGGACAGAATATAGACTACAAAAATATTGAATAGAATAGCAGTAATATCGAATTCAAAATATAGAATGGACAAAATATCGAATGGTCAGAATATAGACAACAAAAATATTGAATGCACAGAATATAGACAGCAAAAATATCGAATTTGAGGTAAGTTAATATAGATTTTTTAATAATATCCAATTTTTTAGAGTGTTTTTTATGTTAGTATATGTGTGAAAAGTGTAAATTTATTTTATAATTTATTTTATTTAATTAATTTTATGGTATTTAATTTTTGCGTAATATAATTCTGTAGCGGGTTGTGTGTTTATAGGGGAATAGGGTGGGAAGTAATTTAATTATAATTAATTAAATATGTTAATTTATTTATTGGTATTTATTTTGAATTAAATGTTAATTAATTGTTAATTAATTAAAATATAATTGGTCATTAATTTTATTTAATTGATTAATTGATAAATATGTTAATTTAATTATTTTATTTTCTGTAGCGGGTTGTGGGTTTATAGGGGAATAGGGTGGGAAGTAATTTAATTATAATTAATTAATTTTTTTAATTTATTTATTGGTATTTATCTTGAATTAATTGTTATTTACATTTTTAATTGGTAATTAATTAAAATATAATTGGTAAATATGTTAATTAATTGATTAATTGATAATTATGTTAATTTTATTAATGTATTTCCTGTAGTGGGTTGTGGGTTTATAGGGGAATAGGGTGGGAAGTAATTTAATTATAATGAATTAAATGTGTTAATTTATTTATTGGTATTTATTTTGAATTATTGTTATTTAAATTTTTAATTGGTAATTAAGTAAATAGCTAATTGGTAATTAATTTTAATTAATTGATTAATGGATAATTATGTTAATTTTATTAATGTATTTCCTGTTGCGGGTTGTGGGTTTAATAGGGCTATAGGGTGGGAAGTAATTTAATTGTAATAATTACATTTTTTAATTTATTTATTGGTATTTATTTTTAATTCATTGTTAATTATTTTTCAATTGCTAATTAATTAATTATAAATTAGTAATTAATTTGTATTAATAGGTAATGATTTTTATTAAATATTTTTATTTGTATTTTTAATTGATAAATTATTATATTAAATTGGTAATTATTTTTAATTAATCTGTAATTGGTATTATTTTTTTTTTTAATTAATATATGAAGTATTTACTTTCCCTACTCTTGCACTCACTGGAGTGGGAATAGTAATTTTTACCACTACACTATCCAAAGCTTTCCCTACTGTTGCACTCTCTGGAGTGGGAATAGTAATTTTTACCCCTACGCTGTCCAACGCTTTCCCTACTGTTGCACTCTCTGGAGTGGGAATAGTAATTTTTACCCTCCCGCTATCCAACGCTTTCCCTACTGTTGCACTCTCTGGAGTGGGAATAGTAATTTTTACCTCTACGCTATCCAACGCTTTCCCTACTGTTGCACTCTCTGGAGTGGGAATAGTAATTTTTACACTCCCGCTATCCAACGCTTTCCCTACTGTTGCACTCGCTGGAGTGAGAATAGTAATTTTTACCCCTACGCTTTCCAACGCTTTCCCTACTGTTGCACTCTATGGAGTGGGAATAGTAATTTTTACCACTACGCTATCCAACGCTTTCCCTACTGTTGCACTCTCTGGAGTAAGAATAGTAATTTTTACCTCTACGCTATCCAACGTTTTCCCTACTGTTGCACTCTATGAAGTGGGAATAATAATTTTTACCCCTACGCTATCCAACGCTTTCCCTACTGTTGCATTCCCTGGAGTGGGAAAAGGAATTATTACCACTACGCTATCCAACGCTTTCCCTACTGTTGCACTCTTTGGAGTTGGAATAGTAATTTTTACCCCTACGCTATCCAACGTTTTCCCTACTGTTGCACTCTCTGGAGTGGGAATAGTAATTTTTACCCTCCCTCTATCCAACGTCTTCTCTACTGTTGCACTCTTTGGAGTAGGAATAATAATTTTTACCCTTACGCTATCCAATGCTTTCCCTACTGTTGCACTCTCTGGAGTTGGAATAATAATTTTTACCCCTACGCTATCTAACGCTTTCTCTACTGTTGCACTCACTGGAGTGGTAATAGTAAATTTTACTCTTTCCGCTATCCTACAGTAAAAATATTTTATATATATATATATATATATATATATATATATATATATATATATATATATGTATTAATAAATCAATTTGTATGTTTTTTTTCAACTTACATTAATTATTTATTAATTGTAAGGTTATTTAAGTATTTCAAGTATGTTTAAGTTAATTATATTTATTATTTCATTCATTTTAAATTACTTTAACGCGTTTTAAAAAATTCGATATTTTGACTAACTATATTTTTGACATCGATATTTTTGATTCGATATTTTTTTTACTTACCTGTTTGGAGTTAGGAAGTCGATATTTTGGCATTCTATATTTTTTACTCGATATTATTGTAGTTCTATAATTTTGTTTGTTATCGATATTCTTTCAGTGATCCGGCCCTGGGTAGGACATAGCGGGGCACCCCTTCCGTAGACACTAAAGGGGCGAAAAGAAGACTGCACCGGACGGGAGGAGAAGCCCGAGGACTTGGCCGTACCCAGTTAGTCCTTCGGTCCCGCCTCATAGAACGTACGAAGCTGGGCGGGGGTGGCTCCAGGTCCCACAGAGAAGGAAGCTTGGAGTCAACCTGTAGTGTAGTTCCTATTTCCCTTATAGGCTCTGAGCATTGGAATAATAGTTATGGCATAGGACTGAGGTCAGTATACCTCTTTTGAGTACATTAAACTTAATTACTTGTGTGTGCCAACTAACTCAGATGTCACTAGAAACTTCTCGAATAAACAAGAAGGGATCAGTTTCTGACAACTGCATAAACATGACAACTTTATTTCCCTTAGAATTGGAACAGTTCTCAGAATCGTGGAACATTAGATAACAGTTTCACTCAGTCAATCGTGCATGCTTCCTTTTTGCGGAGTTACACAGATATAGACAGGCGTTTCAATAAAAAGGGTTTATTGAACAGTCTTATTTCTCGTGCAAGAGATATGATCTGGTACAATCGTAAGACAGAATGCAAAATAGAATACGTACAGCATTAGCAGTAAGATAAAATAATACTGCAATAGCATGGTTTTTAGCTATGACATATATTCATAAATACATACATAAATAACACAGGCTAAAATGTGAATACTCGTCTGGTGCTTCTAGCTATAGTGTACCTAACCTAAGTGTAGTACGAGGTAAGAAGTAGGTACTCTTTTTCTATAGTCTAGTTTAGCTAGTTTAGCTATAGTTAGTATTGCCAAGAGTCCCTCTAGGTTCTAGTCTGCTCCATACCTTAGAATGAGAGAGGTTGGAATCTCTTTCCGGGTCTCGATCTCTCACACCTCGCGAAGGGAGTCAGAAACACTGGAGCTGGATTCTCTGCGAGGAGGATGACAGTGTCTGGTCAGTGCGTCAGGCGGGGACTCAAATTCCTTCCGAACTTGCCGTGGCGAGCCGTATCCAGCTGTGTAGCCAAGCCGTGGTTTGCAAGGGTAAGTGCAGGTATATTTATACCTTGAAGGTGTTTAGGAATGCTAGCATTGACGTAAAAGTCAGGCAGAGGAATGTCATGAATTAACCCCTAAGGAATAGTTGTTCATTCATAATAAATGAGATCTTGGAGAAATCCATAATCCAAGCAGGGGAAGTCCTAAAGTCTTAAGAGTCTGGTTTTCCAAGAACTCGTTGTGACATGGGATGGGCGGATGTAGGTGACCATGCCTGTATTTGGTTTGCATGGGCAATGCCTAAACAAGATCTGGAATTCTATGCCTAAATAAGGGCAAATGAGAGGAAACCTATGTACGGGTATCTAAATCGAAACACAACAAACCCTCAGGTTCCGCGCGTGGGAGTGGCACCATCCGCGCGCCTCTTCAGATCAGCTAATCTACGAGGAGAAGTCGAAGAGCGATGATGTTTGTTCGACTTCTTCTTATGCTTCAACTTACCTGACTCGGAGTGTGAAGACTTGGATGACTTCGAGCCGGAATGACAATGGCTCTGCGACCGGTCCCTCGGACTACCTCTGGACCTTGATCGGCATGGACCCGACTGCCGGTGTTCGAGCAGCTTTCGAGACCGCTCCCGCAAAGCCTTCATCATCAACAACTCACAGTCTGAGCACAATTTTGGGTCATGGTCGCGCTCCAGGCAGATCCGTCACCGACATCATGCAAAGGCAGGATCCACACGCCTTAAAACCGGCCATCCCTCATGCACCTTACGGAGTCAAAGACATCGACAAAAGTCGAGAAAAATGTAATCAAAAAATTACTGAGGTACCGCTCTTCCTGGATCTGCACTGGCTGGCGTGGAAAAAGAAAGAACTGACATCAGCGCACAAGGGCGACTTCTAAGTAGCTGCCGTGACATCATCCCGGCGACCACGATGCCGACGACGAACGCGGAGCTGACCGACACCACCTTCCGATGGGCAGAGGCACTGCTGATGAAAAAACTTTCAGGATCCAGTCTGATGCATGGGGATAATTCTAAGGTAAGGAATCTATAACTAACATGTTTCTTTCAGATACTAAACCCCTCTAATCAGGGGATTCTCTTGTACCCTTTGTGCCATAGGCTAATAGGAGGGCTGAGAGTGGACACCTCTGCCTCATCACTCTGGTGATCGGAAAGGGGGCTGACATGTGTCCATTTCTCTGAACTACTGCTGATGGGCGGTTATAGTTACTAAATATCCATTTTCTAAATCGGTCCCCCATTCCAAAGTGTTTAATGGTGACTTCTAAGTATTGCCACCCTATCGAATGGCTTCACAGCATCAATAGATAGCAGTGTGCATTCCAAATCCTGATTTTGGGCCTTATCTATGAGATGAATCAGTCTTCGCATGTTATCGCAACTTTGTCGGGTTGCCACAAAGCCCGTCTGGTCTGGGTCCGCCAGTCCTGGCAGCATTGGTCCTAAACACTTGCTGCCAAGTTCCCGGTAAAGAGCTTCAGATCCACGTTTATGAAGGATATTGGTCGGTAGGAGGCACATTGCTTTCTAACCCTTCCAGGTTTCAGGATTACAACTATGGAAGCCAGGAGCATCATGGGTGGGACGTCAGCGGAGTCAGCAATTGCGTTATATAGTTTAGTTAACATTGGCACTATAAGATTACAAAAGGTTTTGTAAAATGTGTCAGATAACACGTCTAGGCCTGGAGTTTTAAGAGGTTTGAGGCGGGCAATGATAGAAATCACCTCATCTATATGAATCGGGCTGTCCAGTCTGGGCACCTGGTCTGAGGTCAATTTGGCTAGGGTCGCCCCTTGGAGGTATGCCAATGATCCCTCCCCAGGAAGTTGTTGTGCTATGTAGAGATCAGGTAAGGAATCACGGAATGTCTGTGTTATGTACAAGACATCAGTGTGTTCAGAGCCAGTCCCGTACCCCACCGTTTGAACAGTGGCCTCCTGGCTTTGCACCCATAGTTTGTTAGCTAGAAGCCATCCGCATCTGTTCCCCCCCACGTAAAAGGAATGTCTCTGTGGCTAGGCAGCGTACTTCGCTCTGTCCATGTCCAGGTTAGCTAGCTGTGATCGCACAGATTCCAGCTGACACCAGACCCATGGAGGCCTGTCCTCTTGTGAATGCAAACCAGCTTGTGCACTTATCTCTTTTGTCCCTGCATATTTTGTTATCCGCAGAGGTAATTGCAATAGGGGCCCCTTGTGCCACTACCTTGAGTGTTTCCCACAGGGCGGTGATGGACGTGTTGGGGTGTTATTGAGGGTCAGGAACTCTTGTAGTGTTTTTGTAAGCTGCTGTACCACGGGGGCAGTTGAAGTAATGTGTCGCATAGCCGCAATGGTTGTGAGGGTCTGCTGCGAATGGGGTATCTAACGTAAGGGTCACTGCTGCATGGTTCGAGCATGGGCGAGGGTCTATATCTGAGGATTGGACAAAGGGAAGCAATTCTCGGGATCCTACAAAATTATCAAGTCAAGAGTACGTCTTATGTGCATGTGAATAGAATGTATAAACTGAGTTATGAAGATGTAGCCTGAGGTCCACCAGCCCCATCTCCTGTAACCATCTTGCCTCATCTCTCAAGAGGGCCCCTAATTGTCCCGGCCACCGGGCCGAGTGGTCCAAGTTGTTGTCAAGGACCATGTTAATGCCCCCACCCGTCAACACCTGCCTGTCTGGTTTGTCTATCTATGGTGATAGAGTGGGCTAAGAGTCTTCCTTTGATTTCAGCCTGTGTGGGACCCACCTTTCCTCTAAAGGTATGAGAGACAAGAATCACCACCCCTGCTGGAGAAAAAATACTGAAATGGGAAGGCCTTCGATCGCAGCCCTGTAAGTATTCCCACCTAGAAGGTGGGTTTCCTGTAGAAGGCAAATATGGGCGCATGAATTCTCTAAATAGGAAAAGATAGCCCTTAGTTTAATCTTGTTGTTCAGCCCTTTAACATTTAGAGTAAGAATTTTTATGTCCGAAACCATGTTGGCTCAGTCGTGGTTGAGAATATGATTGGGTGGCCCAAGGAGTAGGAGACCCCAAAGGCCCGCAAGTAAACAGCTATGGACCAGAAAGCTTTGCGTTTCTGCAAATTAGACAGAGGCAAATCCTGTTAAAGTGTGGGTTTTTGGCCCTTGAACTGAAATGTGGGGTTTTCCCTAGCTTTGCGAAGAATTCCTTAAGAGGGAAGTCGTGAATGCACGTCAACATATCAGTGGGTGGCGCTGGAACGGCTCTTCTGGGGCCCACCCGGTGTGTGAAGTCTAATTTAATTTCAAAGTCTGGTGTCTCCCCTAGAATTCCATGAAAGAGATCAGAGACGTAGTCCTCTATGTTTGTGTCCTCCGCTTTGGTCTCAATGCCCCTAATGCGGATGTTGTTGCGCCGCGAGAAGTTTTCTAAATCTTCTGTGTGTGCTAGGAGATCCAGATTTTGCTTGCGTAGGTGTAGTACCTCTTGTTGAAGGCATTTGATTTCCTCATCTTTACTGGTCTCATGTTTTTTAGGATGTTGATCCGGTCACCTAGAGAATCTGTATCCCTTCGGACCTCCCTCAATTCAGTGCACAGCTCTTTCTTCATCAATTACAGGTCTTCCCGTCGGGTCGAGAACAATGACTCAGTGAAGGTGCAGTTGATTGAGGCCTCTGGTCTGCATGTTTCCCATTGATCATCTGCATTCCGTTGTTGGATGTGGCCCTTGGAGGAGGGGTTGGGAGTTTTAAGAAGCATGTCTTTCACTGACCTGTCTTTTCTCCCTTCGCTGGTGGTCATCATGGTCAGGCCTCCGTGAGGTGTCAGGGCCCCATTTTGAGGTTGATCAGCAGTTGTGGGCCGTGACCCACAACTCCAAAGTCAATATATCAATCAATTAATCAATCAAGCATTTGTAAAGCGCACTACACAGCTGTGAGGGTCTCAAGGCGCTAAGGGGGGGGCGGGGGGGGGGGGGAATGCTGCTACTGTTCAAAAAGCCAGGTCTTGAGGAGTCTACTGAAGGTCAGTAGGTCTTGGGGATGTCATAGGCGGATGGGGAGGGTGTTCCATGTCTTGGGGGTGAGGTTGGAGAATGATCTGCCACTGGTGGTCACTCTTTGGATGCAGGGGACAGTGGCGAGGGTGCGGTCGGCAGAGCGGCGCTGTTGGATGGGGGTGTAGAAGCTGAGTCGGCTGTTGAGGTACACTGGTCCAGTGTGGTGAAGTGTCTTGTGTGTGTTGGTGAGGAGCTTGAAGGTTATCCTCTTGTTGACAGGGAGCCAGTGCAGGTCTCTCTGGTGGGGTGTGATGTGGCTGCGCCGAGGGATGTAGAGGATCAGGCATGCAGCGGCGTTCTGGATGCCATGGAGCCGTTTCAGGAGTTTAGCCTAGGTTCCTGCGTAGAGGGCGTTTCCATAGTCCAGTCTGCTGCCGACGAGGGCTTGGGTGACTGTCCTTCTCGTTTCAGTGGGGATCCACTTGTGGATCCTGCAGAGCATGCAGAGGGTGTTGAAGCAGGAGGAAGAGACGCGTTGACCTACCGCATCATGGAGAGGGTGGAGTCGAGGATGACCCCTAGGTTGCGTGTGTGGTCGCTGGATGTTGGAGCTGTTCCTAGTGTGGTCGGCCACTAAGAGTCGTCCCAGGCCAGGGGGGTGAATCCAAGGACGAGGACCTCTGTCTTGTCCGAGTTCAGCTTTAGTCGGCTGTTCCTCATCCATTCGGTGACAGCCTTCATTCCTTTGTTGAGGTTGGTTTTGGCGGTGTGGGGATGCTTGGTGAGGGAGAGGAGTAGCTGGGTGTCATTGGCGTAGGAGATGATGTTGAGGTTGTGCAGTCGGGTGATGCGGGTGAGCGGTGCCATGTAGATGTTGAACAGCATTGGGCTGAGGGATGAGCCCTGGGGAACGCCGCAGATGATCTCGGTGGCTTCGGAGCAACAGGGGGGAGGCGGACGCTCTATGTTCTGCCGGAGAGGAAGGAGATGGTACAGTCCAGGGCCTTCTCTTGGATTCCGGTATCGTAGGGGCGTGTTCGTAGTGTACGGTGGCAGACCATGTCGAAGGTAGCTGAAAGGTCCAGGAGGATGAGGGCCACGGTTTCTCCGTTGTCTAGCAGGGTCCTGATGTCATCGGAGGCGGCAATGAGGGCAGTTTCGGTGCTGTGGTTGCTGCGGTACCCGGACTGGGACGGGTGTAGGATGCTGTTCTCCTCGAGGAAGCTGGTCAGTTGTTTGTTGACTGCCTTCTCAATGACCTTCGCTGGGAACGGGAGCTGGGAGATGAGTCAAATGTTCTTGAGGTCCTTGGGGTCTGTGTCAGATGCCACTGCTTACCAATGACAGTTCTCTAGTTCTTGCACAGGAACAGAAGATACTAGCTTCCCGACTCCCGCTTCCAATTTATCAGAGCCAGAGCAAAATCATGGCACTAATCCATCAGAAAGGGGGAAGGGGGAAATTGGATAAAATAACAAACAACAACAGAACAGACTGGTCCTGAACCTTCTGCTTTCCTGCTTGGGTCTTCATCAGCTAAATCTGCCCGTCGAAGAAACCTGAGGAAACTAAGCATACACAACAATTATCAGGATCTCTCTCTTTTCTTCTCTCTCTCTCTGTGAAGTATTACCTACCCTAGGTCCTACAGTGACCCGCTTCTCTTCTAGGAGTATGATGTGTAACTTTTCTTCTTGCTAGTTAATTGAGACTCCACATCTGTAATTACAGTAACAAGGTTAAATCCTGACCTTCCTTTCTACTCTATTTAAATGTATCTTATTATTATTAGAAGAACCTACCAGATTCTATTATGCGTGTTGTCTTATATTTGGATTCTCTTATTATTTCAGTTGTATTCTATATGAATTCTTCTATGTCTTAACTTCATGCCTTTTGTCTTTTCAGGGTTCACAAGTTGCTGGCTGAAGCTTAGTAAGTCGTTCTCTTCTAGTTATTTAGTCAAGTCTCTTTTTATTTCTCCTGAATTTCTTCATTCACTTAAAACATAACTGACTCCTTTTCCTTCCTAGGTGCTAATAACAGTCTTAGCAGTAAGTATTTCTTATTTAAGCAATTAACCATTTGACATTTAATATTTTTCCTCTCAGTTATCATGTAAAGCCTTTTGTCACTTAGCTTCGTCTTCTCTTCTTTTCTCCTGTTAGGCTACTGGAATGCGTCCTCCTCCGAAGCTCCGTACAGTTTTGGAAACCTCTCGAACTGGCTTCCGACTCTCTCTCCGAGTGGCGAATCTTCGGTAATAGCTAGGAATAATCTTCACAAGATTTCCGATGTCATTTAACCCTAAACCAAACCTTAAACTAAGAAAACTACGAGCGCTCTGAAAAGGTCTAGCTAACTCGGGAAACGCTTCAGTGAAGTGCGCACTTTCCCAGGTGCGCGAGCGTCACCTAAACTCCCTGCTGACGACCGCGGATCGCTAGAACGTTGACCCCAGCTCCCTAGCGGCCATCATAAGTTTAAGCAAATGCCACAGGGTTGACCAAGGAGGTTTTCTAATCAGCCCTCCTTCCAAATTGGTCCTGTGCACTTTTGTTGCTTTGTGTACTGGCCTGAATTGTGGTTCTGGATCGTTAGGGATCCTGACAGTACCCCCCACCAAAGATGGTCCTCCCAATCTTGGCTTGGTGGGGTATCTTTGATGAAAAAGTTTGACTAGTCTTGGAGCATGAACATCTGAGTCCAGTTCCCAAGACCGCTCCTCTGGTCCATAGCCCTTCCAGTCGATCAAATAATACAATTTACCCCTCACTAGCTTCGAATCCATGATTTCCTTGACCTCAAACTCCAATCCAGTCTCTTAAGGAATCAGCGGTGGAGTGGATTCTTTTCGCAGATTTGGAGCAGATTTTTTCAATAGTGGGACATGGAACACTGGGTGGATTTTGAGTTTTGGTGGCAATGTCAATTTGTATATTGCTGGATTCACTTGCTCCGCTATGGGATAAGGGCCAATGAATCTTGGTTAAAATTTTCGATTGCCCTTTAGCCTAAGATTTTTAGTGTTCAACCAGACTTCATTCCCCACCTCCAGAGGGAGAGGTTCTTTTCTTTTTCTGTCTGCGTATATCTTCTATCTTTCCTTAGCCTGTTCTAGGTTCTTAGATGCTGATTTATGAACTAAACCTAGGTTAGATACTAAATCCTTAACTGCGGGGACTGGACTCTCAAAATCCTGCACTGAGGAATTAAGATGTCTTCCGTAATTCAAATAGAACGGGGAATACCCAGTGGACACATTCTTAGCGTTGTTAAAAGCAAATTATGCAGTCCATAAGTAGTCTAGCCATTCCCCGCTCTGTTTCAAAGAGAATAATCTTAGATAATGCTCCAGCTCCTGATTCACCCTCTCAGTTTGTCCATCTGTTTCCGGATGGAAGCTGGTGGAATATTGTGTCTCTACTCCCAGACTCTTCAAAAAGGCCCTCCAGAAATGGGAAACAAACTGGGTTCCTCGGTCGGATATAATGACCTTAGGTATCCCGTGTAATTTCACTACCTGTGTACCAAAATGAGTAGCTAACTGTTTTGCTATTGGAATTCCCTTTAAAGCCACGTAATGTGTCATTTTTGTGTATGCATCTACTACCACTAGAATTGTGTCAAACCCCTGACAGGATGGTAAATCAGTGATTAAATCTAGGGTCACAGTGTGCCAAGGGAAGGGAGGAACAGGTAGCGGCTGTAACAACCCCTTGGTAGCTTGTCGTTCTGATTTTCCCTGAGCGCATATCTTACAGGTCTTTACATATTGTTCAATATCTCTAGTCATCTGTGGCCACCAATATTTTCGTTTTATTAGCTCAACTGTCTTGAGCTCTCCTTTATGTCCTGCTAGCAGATGATCGTGACATTCCTTCAAGGCTTGCGTCTGCAATGCTGAAGTTGGCAGATACAATGCTCCTTCTCTGTAGGGTAAATCATTGAAAACTTCTCGTCCATCCTCTTGCTGAGCCCATTCCTGCATTTCTTGAAGAAGTAAGACTCGGACTATCTGCTCCTTGAAACTCTGGGTATCTGTGGCGCCAATTATTTTATAATCAGGTATGATCGTTAGAGTGTTTGTTTGATTCTTCTCCTCTCCTGTACCCATTCGAGATAAGGCATCCGCCTTCCCATTTTGAGTTCCTGGCCTGTAAGTTATTACAAAATCATAGTCAGCAAAATACAGTGACCAACGAAGTTGTCGGGGAGTTAGGGTTCTAGCTGACTTCAAAAATTTGAGGTTGCGATGGTCAGTATAGACTGTAACTACATGGTGAGCTCCCATGAGATAATGCCTCCATTCTTTGAAAGCATCCTTTATTGCCAACAGCTCTTTTTCGTAATTGTGTAATTGATTTCAGCTGGTGTTAATTTTCTCAAACGATAGGCCACTGGGTGCAACTGGCCTGTTTCCTTGTTTCTTTGAGAAAGCACTCCTCCAATTGCAAGATCTGAAGCATCTGTTTCAACATAAAAAGGTTCCATAGGATACGCGTGAAGAAGAATGGGTGCTGAGGTGAACTCACACTTCAAGGACTTAAAGGCTAATTCTGCTTCCTCTGACCATTCGAAACGTGCTCCCTTCTTCAAAAGTCGAGTAAGAGGCAAGATTCGTCTAGAAAATTCACTGATGAATCTTCGATAGAAGTTGGCAAACCCGATGAACGATTGTACTTCCTTAACACTGGTTGGTGACTTCCATTCAAGTACTGCCTGGATCTTCCGTGTGTCCATTTTGATTCCTGATGGTGAGATCACGAAGCCCAAAAATTCCACTTGAGTGACACTGAAGGCGCACTTCTCCAACTTGACAAATAATGTATTCTCCTGTAATTTCCGTAGAACTCCCCGAACCTGATTCTGATGCTCCTGGGTATCCACTGAATAGATTAGTATATCATCTATGTATACAATTGCACAATGATCGATGTATTCACTGAGTACGTCATTGATGAAGTGTTGGAATGCTGCAGGAGCATTACATAACCCGTAGGGCATCACCTGATATTCAAATAATCCGAAACGAGTTCTGAAGGCGGTCTTCCACTCATCACCCTCTCGTACACGAATGAGGTGGTAAGCTCCTCTTAACCACATCATTGCTATCGTCCATTCCCGTCCTGCGCTGACATTTTCAAAATCCCATGTTATGTGACAAGGTCAACTCGTCATAAGCACAGAGTAGGTAAAACCCATGACGAGTTGACCTTGTCACAAGCATGGAAGTGATTAAATACAGCTTCGTGAAAATCCGAGCCCCTTTAACCTGATCCAACAAGACTGAGATAGGTGGAAGTGGATATCGGTTCTTCTTGGTTATTCTGTTTATTGCACGATAATCTATGCACGTCCTCAACTCCCCCTCTTTCTTCTTGGGCACAAAAAATAGATACGGGGGATTGGGAGGGGCGAATAAACCCGTTAGCCAAATACTTGTCGATATACTCCCTCAGATGGTGATGTTCCTTTTCCGTCAAGGCGTATACCCGCCTGCATGGCAAATTAGCACCTGGTTCAAAATCAATTTTGCAATCGTAAACACGATGCGGTGGCAGTTGTTCAGCTTCCTGTTCATTGAATACATCTTCAAAATCTTGATATTCCTGAGGTATTGCTTGCGTGTTTAATACGCACATTGTGGCTTCCGCTGAACATAAAGCATGAGCTGGATTCTCTTCTTTCGCTTCTTCTTGATTTCTGAAACAATTCTCTCTGCAATAGGTTGAAGTCATTGCTATTGTTCTTCTACTCCAGTCTATTGTTGGATTGTGCTCCGTGAGCGAAGGAAGTACTAGGATGAGCTGAAACTGAGGAGCATCAATCAAATTAAAATGAATGGCTTCCCTATGCCCATCATCTCGAATTAACTGTACCAGCTCGGTATGACTTACAATGGGTCCTGAGGAAAGATTAGTACCGTCTATAGCTCTAACTGGTTCACTTTTTGCCATAGCGATTGCTTGCAGCCCGATTTTTGCTGCGAATTTCTGGTCGCAAAAATTGCCAGTGGCTCCAGAATCTACCATTACTGCCACTCCTTCCATGGTTTCTTGGCGAAACTTAATCGTCATGGACAAGATCAAGTGTGGCGAAGATGACTGTAGTGTATTCGCCAAACAATGTTCTGATGGACTTTTTTCTTCGTTCGCATCCACCTGTACAACTCCCTCTACAGGTGGTGCTGAAAGTTTTCCTTCAGCTTGAAAAAGCTTTTTGGTTTCTTTGGGCAATTTCGTACAAAATGCCCACTTGAGCCACAGTACATGCATAAATTACTGGTTCGCCTTTTTTCCTTTTCTTCCTTGGAAAGTGGACCCCTGATAGCTCCTATCTGCATCGGCTCCGACCCTGAATTTCCTTCCGCGCTTCTTCCCACATCTGTCCTTGCTCTATCAAACCGAGGAACTATACTTCTGGACTCTCGCTTTCTCTCTCCTCTTCGCTCTCCTTGACGGAAATCCAGCTCCAATACCAGATCAATTAAGGCGGATATTTCCGTAGGACGGTTCGGTATCTGCGCCAACCCATCTTTCAATTCATCTTGCAAACCACGATAAAAGATTGCAGTTCGCTTACTTTCCGGCCAATCGGTTTCCATGATGAGTTTATTGAATTGGGCCAAATACGCCAATAGATCTCGATTCCCTTGCTTAAGCTCCAACAACTCATTATCCGCTGCTTGGGAGATTCATCTTCTATCGAATATTCGCAGGAATTCTTTTTTAAACTCGTCATAGTTAAGCAAGAGAGGATCATCGCGCGACACAATCGGCATTGACCAGGCTGCCGCGTCTCCACTTAAGTATGATAGGATAAAGGCTACTTTAGATTGCGCATCAGGGAAGATTGGCGGGCGGCACATAAAATGCAATGAACATTGCGTGATAAATATTTGTGCTTTCTGTGGGTCCCCACTAAATCTCTCAGGGGCTGCTAAAGGTATTACAGGAGACAAGGAATGAATAACCTGTGTTGTTAACTGATTTGTGTTCCCCCCAGAAGTGGAAGAACTCTCTCCTCCTACCGAGTATGGTTGTCTCATTCTCTGTGCTAACTCTGCCGTTTCTTTTCTTGAATTCATAACCTCTTGTCTTAGACTTTGATTTTCTTCTTTTACCGCTACTAACTCTTTCTGTATGACTTCCAAGACCGCCCCCAGGATCTGCAAATTCATTCCCTCAACCATTCTGTTCAGGTGCAAGTTTAATACGTGGGCACTTCACTCTGTCAGATGCCACTGCTTACCAATCACGGTTCTCTAGTCCTTGCACAGGAACAGAAGATGCTAGCTTCCCGACTCCCGCTTCCAATTTATCAGAGCCAAAGTAAAATCATGGCACTAATCCATCAGAATAGGGGTAGGGGGAAATTGGATAAAATAACAAACAACAACAGAAGAGACTGGTCCTGAACCTTCGGTTTTCCTGCTTGGGTCTTCGTCTACTAAATGTGCCCGTCAAAGAAACCTGAGGAAACTAAGCATACACAACAATTATCAGGATTAACCTATCTAACTACTCTCTCTCTCTTTTCTTCTCTCTCTCTCTGTGAAGTATTACCTACCCTAGGTCCCACAGTGACCCGCTTCTCTTCTAGGAGTATGATGTGTAACTTTTCTTCTTGCTAGTTAATTGAGACTCCACATCTGTAATTACAGTAACAAGGTTAATTCCTGACCTTCCTTTCTACTCTATTTAAATGTATCTTATTATTATTGGAAGAACCTACCAGACTCTATTATGCATGTTGTCTTATATTTGGATTCTCTTATTATTTTAGTTGTATTCTATATGAATTCTTCCATGTCTTCACTTCATGCCTTTTGTCTTTTCAGGGTTCACAAGTTGCTGGATGAAGCTTAGTAAGTCGTTCTCTTCTAGTTATTTAGTCAAGTCTCTTTTTATTTCTTCATTCACTTGAAACATAACTGGCTCCTTTTCCTTCCTAGGTGCTAATAACAGTCTCAGCAGTAAGTATTTCTTATTTAAGCAATTAACAATTTGACATTTAATATTTTTCCTCTCAGTTATCATGTAAAGCCTTTTGTCACTTAGCTTCGTCTTCTCTTCTTTTCTCCTGTCAGGCTACTGGAATGCGTCCTCCTCCGAAGCTCCGTACAGTTTTGGAAACCTCTCAAACTGGCTTCCGACTCTCTCTCCAAGTGGCGAATCTTCGGTAATAGCTAGGAATGATCTTCACAAGATTTCCGATGTCATTTAACCCTAAACCAAACCTTAAACTAAGAAAACTACGAGCGCTCTGAAAAGGTCTAGCTAACTCGGGAAACGCTTCAGTGAAGTGCGCACTTTCACAGGTGCGCGAGCGTCACCTAAACTCGCTGCTGACGACCGCGGATCGCTAGAACGCTGACCCCAGCTCCCTAGCGGCCATCTTAAGGTTACGCAAATGCCACAGGGTTGACCAAGGAGGTTTTCTAATCAGTCCTCCTTCCAAATTGGTCCCGTGCACCTTTGTTGTTTTGTGTACGGGCCTGAATTGTGGTTCTGGATCGTTAGGGATCCTGACAGTCTGCCTTGGGTTTCTTGAGTAACCCAAGGTTGCTTCCAGCTCTCCGGGAAGGTCGCTGTTGATGGCTTTCCGGAGATGGGGTGCAATGGTGGTGTTGACTTTCTTGAAGATGTGGTGTGGGCAAGGGTCTGACGGTGATCCAGAGTGGACAGTGCTCATGATTTTGATGGTGTCGTCGTCGTTGATGTTGGTCCAGGAGAGCAGTAGGTTGGTGCGGATGGAGGTCGTGGGGGTGGGGGTCTTAGTGGTTGCCGGGGCGGACGCTGCGTTGAAGCTGTTGTGTATGTCTACGATCTTGCGGTGGAAGAAGGTGGCCAGTGAGTCGCACAGGTCTTGCGAAGGTGGGATGTCGTTGGTGTTGGAGAGTTCTTTCACGATGTTGAAGAGCTCTTTGCTGTTGTGTGCGTTGTTGTCTAGGCGGTCTGTGAAGGAGGCCCTTTTGGTGGATCTGATGTGGTGGTGGTGTCTGCGGGTGGTGTTCTTGTGGGCTGTGTAGCTTTCCGGTGTTCTTTCATGGATCCAGTCCTTCTCCAGTTTTCAGCAGGTTCGTTGGAGTGCTGGAGGTCTTCAGTGAACCAGCTGGCTTTCTTGCTGGTATGGCTGTTGGAGGGTTTCTTGAGCGGGGTGAGGGTGTTGGCACCGTCGTTGATCCACTGTCTGAGGTTGTGGGTGGCGGCGGCAGCCGGGTCTACAGGTGGGATCCGGGCGTGGGTGGGGGATAGCTGGTCTTCAGTGACTTTGCTCCAGCAGCAACGCAGCATCTGTTGGGTGCGGTTGTTCGTGGTGGGTTTCCAGAAGGTGAAGTGAATGCAACAGTGGTCAGTCCAGTGGAGCTCCGTGTTGTGGTTGAAGGAAACGTGGGCACTTGAGGAGAAGATGGGGTCGAGCGTGTGACCGGCGAATAAGACGAGTTGACTGAGTCAGAGGTTGGCGAGGTTGTTGATCAAGGTGGAAGAGTTGGAGCTGTTGTTTTTCTTGAGGTGGAAGTTCAGGTCCCAGAGGAGGATGTAGTCCACGGAGGCAAAGCGTGTGCGCTGACGAAGTCGGCGATGGAGTTGCTGAACTGTGGTCGGGGTCTGGGGGTCTGTAGACAAGGGTTCCTCTGAGGGAGGTGTTGGGGTCGGTATGGATCTGGAAGTGCAGTGTTCGGCGGTGCTGAGGATGTCATCAGTGTTTGATAAGACTTTGAAAGTGTTCCTGTAGACGATGGCGATTCCTCCTCCTTGGTGCGGTCCTTGCGGGTGATCTTATAGCCTTCTGGGATGGGTATGGCGATGTCGGGTGCCGAGGAGAGATTCAGCCAGCTCTCAGGCAGGAAGGCGATGTCTGGGGTGTTGAAGTTGAGTAGGTCCCAGAGTTCAACGGCGTGTTTGCGAGTGGGTGGTGAGAAGGATGCATCTGAAGTACTTGTGTTCTTTGGTAGGTGGGTTGGTGGGCTGAATGCTGGTGAAGCTGCAGTTCCGAAAGGAGAAGGGTCCTTGGGTGCACCTCGAGCGGCCAGGCAGCAGGTGCGTGGTCGTCCGGCGTTGAGTGCGTGAAGGGTACTGTAGTCGTAGCGGAGACGGTCGTCGTGGAGTTCACAGGGGTCAGGGGTCCTGGGGCTGGGTGAGGTCCAGGCTCGGACGGGCACAGAAGGGCTTGCCTAAGGCGCGCCTTTGGCGTGCCAGGGTGCATCCGCGCAGCATCCTCCATAAAAGGGGAGGTAGGAGCAGCTGGGAGGCGGGACAGGCAATGGGTGGGCGAGGAGGCGGGACCGCAGAAAAGCAATTGCGGGAAGAGAAGGCAAAGGGGGAACGGGGGAAGGGGTGCCAAAAAACAGTTAACAAAAGGGCAACAGAAAGTAATTTAAAACGGCACAAAATAGGCAACAAGTTAACACAAAGGATTTAGAGTAATGCAGAAAAATACACACAGAGAAGGGGCGGTGACCTTACTGAGCGGCAGCAGTGGGCACAGAGGCAGGTACACACAGGTGGAGCTGTATGTTGTGGGGAGCAGCCTAACCTGCAAGCATGGTCAAGGGTCGCTCCCTTTACCGTTCAGAGGCTGCCATATAAGGGGAGGTGGGAGGGAGGAGCAGCTGGGAGGAGGGAGCTGGGCGGCGAATGGGTGAGTGAGGGGGCGGGCCGCAGGGAGGCACCGGTGGGAAGAGAAGGGGGAAGGTGTACCAAAAAACAGTTAACAAAGGGGCAACAGAAAGTAATTTAAAACAGCACAAAACAGTCAACAAGTCAACACAAAGGATATAGCGCAATGCAGAAGAATACACGCAGGGAAGGGGGGACGCGAACCTTTGGAGTGGCAGCAGTGGGCACAGAGGCAGGCACACACAGGCGGAGCTGGGCGGAGCTGGGCGGAGCTGGGCGGAGCTGGGTGGCGTGGGGAGAGGCCTAACCTGCTAGCAGGGTCAAGGGTCGAAGTGGGGCCTCCAGAACCCGTGGTCTCCAATGCGCTTAGTAGCAGCTTTGAGGCACTTTCCAGGAACATGGCATGGTGGGCAAAAGTGGAACCATGGCATGGCTCAGGTTAAATCTTTATGGAGCTTGTAGGGGAATGTGGTATGTTTGAAAAACAAAATACGTATTTGTGAGCCAATGTGTTTTTCCTATAAGAGAACCACAATTACTTATTTGCATGCAAGTATATAGGAGTGTATTCAGGTGAGGGCAACCAGTTTGGTGCCACCGGTTGTGACAAATGGTGCTCGGGTCAGGCAATTTACATATCAGAAGTGTAGAGGGGAGCTTCCTTCATTAGGATCCATATGAAAATTGTTGAGCCAAGTTTATCTTCATGGGAGAAAGGATGGTTACTTATTCGTCTATAACTCCATAGGAATGCATTGGCCTGAAAGTGGCACAGTGGGCACAAGTGGGACCATTGCTTGGCTCAGGCTAAATACGTATGGAGCTTGTAGGGGGATGTGGTATGCTTGAAAAACAAAATACATATGTGTGAGCCAATGTGTTTTTCCTGTAAAAGAAGTACAATTACTTATTTGCATGTAACTATATAGGAATGCATAGAAGTGAAGGCACTCTGTTTGGTGCCACCGGTTGTGACAAATTTAGCTCAGCTAAGACAATTCACATTTCAGAAGTATAGAGGGGACCTTCCTTGATAAGGATCAATATGAAAATTAGTGAGTAAAGTTGGTCTTCATTGGAAAAACAATGGTTACTTATTCGTTTAAACCTCCGTAGGAACGCATTGGCTTGAAAGTGGCACAGTGGGCACAAGTGGCACCGTTGCTTGACTCAGGCTAAATCCTTATGGAGCTTGTGGGGGGATGTGGTATGTTTGAAAAACAAAATACATATGTGTGAGCCAATGTGTTTTTCCTATAAAAGAACCACAATTACTTATTTGCATGTAACTATATAGGAATGCATTGAAGTGAGGGCACTCTTTTTGGTACCACCTGTTGTGACAAATTTTGCTCGGCTCAGGCAATTTACATATGGGTAGTGTAGACGGGAGCTTCCTGTGTTAGGATCAATATGATGAGCCAAGTTGATCTTGGTGGGCGAAATGTAGGTTCATTATTCATCAATAACTCCATATGAATGCATTGGCTTGAGGGTGGCACCGTAGGCACAGGTGGTAACATTGCATGGCTCAGTGTAAGTCCTTATGGAGCTTGTAGGAGGGTGGATTTTTTTAATGATGATTGTGATCCAATCCAATTATAGGGAAAGTATTATTAGAATATAACTGCCCGGGGATGCTTTGAGGTCAAGGCAACCCATATGGTGCCACAAATTATGATCAGCTCAGACAACTTACAAACAGGTTCTGTAAAGGAGTGCTTCATTGCCTAAATTGTGATGGTGGCAAAGTTGTCCCATGTTTTGGTGGAAAGGTTGCTGGTGTCAGACTAAATCCTAATAGACGTAATAGTGGTATTTTTTGTATTTCAAATACAACATATTCACTGTATGGTAATGTAGAGTAACATAACATGGAGTTCATTGAATTATTTATGATTGTATTGTATATAAAATGTTGCCTGCGAATAAAATGCTGGCAGAATGAGATGTTAGCTGAATAAGATGCTAACTTCAACCAGCTAATAAGTTGCTGGCCGAATAAGAAGCTAACTTCAGCCTGCGAATAAGAAGCTGGACAAATAAGTAGCTAACTTCAGCCTCATTGAGAAACTATCATTGATGACGTCCGTGGTTCACTCCTGCTGCTCCCCTCTCTTGCTCTGCACCTAAGTTTTCTTTATACAAAACTCAAACATATCCAGATCCGCGTGTTTTCATTTTTCATCCGCTCAGCCTATTTTTTACTACTAATGATTAGTGGTAGCTTGTGAACACATACAGACTACACTAATATAGACTACACACATAAAGACTCAGAAACACTTCCTAAAAGTATAAAGTCACAGGACATTACCTTGAAGCATTTCAACCTGAACTTAACCCCTACTTCATTAGGTTGTGTGCAAATCTGAGATTAGGAATTCCTATCAGTACGAATTTGTTTTAGAAATAAATTTTTGAGTGGCCTTTTGTTTTTGCAGTTGACACACTTGTCTCTTTATGATTCGAGGTATATTTTGTCAAAGGCCTATTTCAGCCCCATACCACGTCCAGTGCGGACTTTGTCCTAGCTTTAATTTGAATTATCTTGCTTGTATAGCATCCCAATTACTGCTTTCACTTCTGACATGCTTAATAGCCCTCACCTCCTTTGCAGATCAGAGGTACCGCATAGCACTAGTGGCAGCCCCTCCGCTAAGGCGGAGGAGCGTCACCCCATTGCTGTAAAGTAATGAAAGAAAGAACCCGAGGTTATTATCATTGTATGTGTTCCTGCTGCACAGCTTCGAGGGGCAGTCGAGGCTGCTCTGGTCTCCGACCATTGGAGGAGTGGTTTGCCACTCAAAGTGCGTAGTGACTGTTTGGTTGGCCCTCTCGGGATGTCCAAAAGAGACAATCACACTTCGCATGTTCTCCATGCATGTTCTCCATGCAGGGTACATTACATCCTGCATGAAGAACATATCCAGGCCCCCATTCCCTAGCTGAGCGCTGATCCATGGCACACAGACCAATCACACAGCATTGCAGCATTGTGATTGGCTTAGGGGAGGGAGCCTGGCTGCTTCCTGTTCCGGCCCCGGAGAGGAGCGACTGATGTGGGAGAGAGCAGGAGAGTGGTGACCAGGTAAATGTTCTCTTTTTCTTTTTTTTACATCCCTATCCTCCCTCTCTCCTCCCCCCAGCCATTCCTGATCCATGTCGTCCGCTACTTCCTAGCACATGCGCGTTTTCTGCTGAGGTTGATCTGGAACGTAGGGTGCTCTGGATTCTGCCCTTTGTAAATAAGGTGGGCGTGGAAAGTGCTTTTGTTGAAACACGATCTGCTCTACTTTCCTTATCATTGAAGGGTATTGTTGAAGAAAGCCAGTAATTACCTGGCACATATTCTGCCCATTTACATGCCTAGTCTTTGCAAATAATCTCTACATGTCTCGGATGCGCATAATCTGCCCAAAGTCTTAGGTTTTCAATTCAGCACTGTATTTATTCCCAACAAATATATATCATGTGTCAATTAAACACCACTACTGGTGACAGCCTGTTTGAAACGAATGCCCATTTTGCAAATAAGGCAAATTAAGTCACATAAATGAACTATTATGTGGACAAAATCTCACAGTTTTGTAAACTCTGGCCTCTACATCTCACATAGACAAATTAGTGAACAATTTAACCCACCGAGCAAAAATCCACCACTCTTTCAAGCTGAAATCACAGAATCAAAATTTCTCCAATCACCCTGGCATTTAAGATGCAAAACAAAAGGTCCTGGTTAAGTATGTGAGGATATGCTGTCTTATGTTACCTACTGGTGGAGCTCTAATATGTTTAGCGAATGTCTTATGACATGTAACCTCAAGGTATATGGATGAAATGAATTCTTTGTTCTCTTCTAAATTTATTTTCTACATTTTTAAAATTGTATTAAGAGGTTTTTTGCTTTCACTCATTGGTTCAGCACAATGACGGCTTTTGGAACTGGGTTGCCTCTTGTGTCTTTCACAACGCCATGTACACCCTTGTGCACCTCCACCAGCATGCTCAGCAGGGATTTTTTGTTGTCCGCCCAGAGCGAGGGGAGCTGTCCAGCACTCGGAAAGTAGCAGCAGCATGTGAAAACTGTGATCTCGGGACAATGACCAAATGTAACACTGTAATCCTTCATGCTTCCTAGGTGACTCTGCCACTCTGCTCCACGGATCACACCTCCTGGGATGTTCTCATCAGACTTGTTGGCACATCCTGGATGGCCCATGTGCATTGTTGGATGGTTATTTGCATATACAGAGGCCAAATGTTTTAGGGTTTGTTTATTCTCCTCTGTCTGAACGGGTTTGTCGTATGGATATGTGACTAGTAAGGATCCTCCATCTAGAACAACGGAGAGGCTGAAGTCCTGCTTCTTAATCAAGTTGTCAATGATTGCTTTTGTCTCTGGTTCACTCTCGCCAACGTACCCTGAAGAATTGCTTGTAAAATCTGTGTCCAGGTCCTTGCCGTGAGCATTGGTTTGCCCAATCTTTGATGTACAGTCTTTCTCCTGTGCACGCTCTCTTCCATCTGGGTTCACTGATGGTACAATCACAATTCTCGTCTGATCGATTAGCTTGGTTATAGCAGTGCTCTTTCTGTAATTCATACAAAGAAACTCTGCTAATGTTAAAAGAAGTTCCGTTCCAACGGGAGCATTTCCATGGACACCAGCAACAAATCGAATCTTGGGCTCTTCAGGCTCAGACTTATTTGGTTTATTGGATATTTCCAAATACCAGATCTGCTGGAATTCAACGCTTTGGCCCAAGTTGGTAAGAGCCGTGATTTGTGGGTAGTTCAAGTTCCGACCTCGCAGGGACTCTGAGAGATCCTTGTACGGGAGGTACCGGTGTTGAGTTGGATCACCCAGAGAGCTCATAAGTAGTTTATCCAAGCCTTTCTCTGCTGAGAGGTCTTTGATCAAGGTTTCAAACTCCCTTGTTTTGGGGTCATTGTCATCTGAACTAGTTGCCCCAGCTTTTCCTTTTTCATCGTTGCTGTTAAATTCTGGCACCGACCGGGCAAGAGTGAAATTTACCTCCACTGCATCGCCATTCACCACAGACACTGTTTTGGTGGGAGGGACATACCCTCTGGCAAAGGCAGTGATTTTGTAAATGCCAGGAACCAATAGGCGCCAGTAATCCCCAGCCTTGTCAGAAGTGACTGGGTGGTTAATGTCTGCTACGCTGATAGTGGCATTTAGGATGCCTCGCCCATCAGTATCATCCAATACAAATCCTTTGACGCCTCTATGAACCTGCAAAATGAATTGCAGCAATGATCTGTAGTTTCGCTCCCAATATGAACGAAGCGCCTTTGCCTCAGGGTATTTCACACAGCCCAGCTCAATGGTGACTTCAAAGCAGTTTGTGTTCAAATAATTCCAGTCCTGCATACCACCTGGAACGTTGTACCACTTGGCTCCGTTAGTTATGCCCTCAGGAAAGTACTTGTTGGCATACACTTCTTTACAAGGTCTACCTTTGAACATATCTGCATTCTCCCTGGAGTAAGACAGCGCAATCTGGCAGAATACAGCATCATCCGGAGAGGGGCTGTAAATGGCCAATCCCTGCTCATCATCATCAAATGGGTAGTTGACCACCAAAGAGCCTCCATGCAAATTCGCTGACAAAACAAAAGGAAAGGTCCTTAGCCAGCTCATGGTGGCAGACGCTTCTGGCTGAGGAGGGTCTGTGATCTGAACAAACTGGTCCGGGAAGTTTCGGTTCAAGTCGTAATTGTTGCTGTTATTCCTGCCGACTATACCAACGAGGGGGGCTACTTCCATGTCCTGCTTGCACCTGTATTCCATAACATAAACGCAATGGCAGATGGTTATCAGCAACAACGTACCCAGGTTCTGGTCTGACACGATGCTGCCAGCTCTGTGGCCATTATCTTTGACCTGGATAACAGGATCTTTGGTCTTCCTCGGGAGCTGGTAGTGACTGTGGCAGGGGCCACCATGTCTGCCTTGGTATTGACAGCGTGCCTTATTTGGTTTGTCTGCTCCATCACGTCTGGCAGGCACAAGGATGGCTTTCACAAACTGCGGCAACATCATGACGACTATGAGGATGAGATTCGCATGATGTCCTCTGGCTCCAAGAAATCTCTCCTTGGCAACGAGTTTCAGGATGAGACCGACACAGAAGAAGAGACTCTTTACACAAGCAAACACTGACAATTTCCCTAAGCAGGACTCGCCGGAACAGAAACAAAGTCAAGAGGGATGCATGGACTGGCAGCATCCAGGCATGCACCAGGCTGTGCTGGATCCAAGGCTCTGGACCTCTCACCTTAAGCCTCCTGGTTGCCGTTTTTAATAGCTATGGTTACGCCTGTGCGCTGGAGCCACAGGCCTGTCTCCCCAGCAAAGCTGCCACCTTTTTCTTGTACTTCGGTGAAAGAGATTGCATTTATACATTCAGAACTTTACTGAGCCGATAAATAACGTTTGTACATTTGATTGTGAAGGATCAAATTTCTCAACAAATCTGGTGTGTTAGTAGATTAGGTGCTACAGTGTTCTAACACTTTTTAATGATATTTACATGTTTAGTTGGTCAATATCTATCTTTTTATATAAATTAATACGAGGAAACCATTGGGTATCGTGATGCGATGTCAAATTAGTTGGGAAGTTTCTGAAAGCCTGTTTGGGGTATACTGCATAGAATATAGAATTGTGTTTTAGTGGGTACTGGCTTTGCACTCTTGAATCTGTAGTTTGCAAGTAATGTTGCTGTATTTAAAACCACATCTGTTCCGATATAACTGGAATACATTCTTGGTGGGATGTATTACAGAGTTAACTAGTGGCTGGTCTTGCAACGCTTTCGAAGAAAATCTTGCCAAAAACTTCGGTGTGCCTCTTGCTTTAAGCTGTTCTTCAAAGCTTGCATACTCGTCTGTGCTGTGAAAGTTGACCATTAGGTGATAAAGATATTGTTACAGGAGGAATGCCTACCTCAAAGGATAATACAAGGAACATACTGGGGATTTTAGTTTGCTCTCACAGTGTCACTCTGTGCGCTGATACTCTCCAGGAGAGTAGCAAGGTTTTGACTTCTATGTGGCAGCCTTTTTATGAAACGTTTTGTCAGTACTTGGGCTTTAGAACACCTACCATGACTTAAATCTTCAAAACTCAGTTATGCAGGTCTTTTGACCTTAATCCATAGCATCTTGACTGTGGAGAAAGCTGATACTGCTGAACAGATTCTGGGATTTGCTGATCCAAGGGGGATTTGTGTCTAAAGGATTATATCCCCTTATTTACTATGTCATGAATTGTTTCCCCCCTGATTTGTTACCTATGCTAGAAAGATATCGCCTGTGCAAGATGGCCTGAATTTTAGTAATACCACATCGATTCACTGTATCAACAGCGAAACTGGGTTCTCTACAGTATGTTTAAAACAATGTCAGATCGCCAGAGGCATTTGCTGAAAATGCATGCACTGTTGAGTCCTTGCCAAGCCATGTAGACATTTTTTGCAGGGTTCGTTATAATTAATTGAACATCGTAGACACGCACAGATGCTCGAGCAATAATGTGTCCAGTGACTTGACTAATGGAGACAGCAATTTGATGCAGGTAATCAAAACCGCTGCGGACTAAAATTCAGCATTGGTGAGTTGTCACCAGATCAGGCCTTTTGTGTTGAAAATGGAACTCTGCTTCTATCAGGAAAAGCATTTGGGTTGAAATGATCGGAATCCAGCATTTGCCAGCCTAGTCTGGATAATGCATCCTACTCTAGTGCTAAGCGGCCAGTCACTTTGCAGAGCAATATTGCTTGCATTTCGATCAAGCTTGTTTCAAAATTCAGTTTCGTGGTTTGTTATTTATGGGTGTAATTGTGTTTTGGGAGGGAACATGATAAATGTTGCGAGATATTGAGCCATGAGTTACTCGATTTCTGTACTAACACCTTATTTAATGTTGTGAATAAGGAGCACAAGAAGAGATTTGAATCGCTGTTTAGAAGGAAGTCTAGAACTAAACTAAACCAACCCAAGATCCAATGTGAAGCCAGAAAATATGGGACCCTGATAGAATATGTATCCAATGTTGCCTAGCTGGAGAAAAAGGAACCCCTCACTCACCGCAGTTTACAGAAGATTATTTTCCTGTCGAAATGGAAAGTGCTTTGATTTTCTCTGCCTTATTTTATTTTGCACATGTGCCTGCCAATAAATTTGCATATGTAATATTTATATTGCTTTGACTATGAACTCTGTCCGGACTTTAAAACATTGCTTTTTGTAAACGTTTGGACTTAGATTTCTGTCGAATTTCCAAATGTTATTTTCTTGATTCCTAACAGTTTTTAAATATCTTGCAGCAAAATGTTCTGAAACTCGGTAATTAAACAAATTTACATACTCCAGTCCAGTCCCATGCCATTTGAGCTGACACTACAAATACATGTCTAGTGGTAGAGATGTGTAGGAATAGAAAGAAACTTAATAGGAATTGGTGTATGAATTCCATAAATTAGTGATGTGTGTTCGCTTAATACGTCTTGAGTTGAATTGATTAACTGTTAAAGTTCAATTCCATTCACATTTTGTGCTTTCTTAAATTGGGTGTCAAGATTGTAGCCTATTGTCCTTCAATGTTAGAATTTTTTTTTGTGACAGAGTGGGTTGTTGGGGTGACAGAGAACACAAACTGACATGATACCACTAGTCCTAATTGCTCCATTTCTGAATTAAGTTGACCCATTAATTACTTGGAACAGTAAAGGAAATTCTCTACTGGAAGAGAGTTCTTTAGATTTAGACTGAAGGGAACTAAGTGCTTTTGGAGAATAAGTATTTGAAGTAGAAAACGACCCTTAATGTGCTCAAAGCTGACGGGTTGAGAACTAAACTTTTTATAAGTTGTGGTATATGAGAGCGCTGTCAAACAGTTATTTGGGAAATAAATAGATTGTGGCTCATATAAATAATTCTATCTACTTTGGGTCCTCTGAGTATGCCTCTCCCTCTCAAATTGTATCCATCGGGTAGAGAAGCCGGATTGACAAATGGTGGCAATCGGGTTGTCAGACGCTGATATTAATTATATACCGTGAGGCCCAAATATTTAGGATTTTTTTTTTGTTCATTTTCATGCTTTGAGGGAGTGTAATGCATAATGACAATGCCCCTGCAATCCCAGTTATGACCCATGAGAAACTGTTTTGGGAGTGCCTGGTCTCGCACCACGCACTTTCTGTGGTTGTGTCCTAGGGCCATGTGTATGAAGGTAGCAATTAGCGATTCTGTAGTTGCGTTTTTTAGGAAACCGCTGTTTCAGAATCGCTAATTGCTATGTATCAAGAAAATCGATTTTTTTTTTGCGATTTCTTGATATTCCTTAATTGCGAATTTGCAAATTGCGAATTCGCAGTTAAGGAATACTTTCCCATTCATTTCTATGCGATTCACAATTTGCTATACGCAAATGGAGAATATTTTCAGGGGTGCAGGGGTGTCCAAAGGACACCCTGTTGCACCCCTGGAATATGCATGGATGCACATGTGGCGCACATACATGCCCTAAGGGCATGTATGTGCTTCACATGGCACTTTAAAAAATGCAAAAATATACATTTTTCATGGGATTCGCAACTTGCCACCAACTAGAAGTTGGTGGTGGTTTGCGATTCCTTAAGGCCAATTTGCAAACTTTTTTGGCTTCTTACATTGCATTTAAGGAATCGCAAAATTTGTGATTCCTTGGATGCAATCGCAAAATAAGGAATCAAAAATTGTGCGATTCCTTGTTTTGCAAGCAGATTTCCTTGATACATACCATTAGTCCAGGTTGCATTCACAAACGCTGAAATTATGCGAATTTCGGCTTTTGCGAAGTCAATTTGGCTTGATACATATGGCCCCTAGACTGGTGAAGCAGTGTGTCTTGGACTACAGGGTCCTCGCATAGTTTCCCTCATTGTGATTAGGTGGAGGGCTGTCTATTCGCAGCATTCATTTTTGCACTTTTCATGATGCCCTCAAATGACAAATAGTTGAAATGATGATAGTGCTTTCGGCCACTATTGTAATTTGGGTTACCCGGTTATATGGTCTGTTCTCCAATCTATATGCACCCGTTGTAAATTACGGTGTTGTATGATCATTTTGTTCTTTTTTTATTAATGCTTCTTCGCATTTTGAATGTTTTAAATGCCAAAAATGTATCTATGTGAAAAGTTTTATGCTGGCTAATGAGCCTTGGTTTTTTTCACGTTACAGACTCAACATTTAGGTCGGTCGAGTTGTACAGTATACTGCCAGTAGGTCAGAGCTCATATCTAGTCTATTCTTCCTGCAATAAGTATATACTATTTCTCCATCTCATTTCACGTCCTGGGACAAGTCTGTGCTGTACGAAGAAACAGAGTATTGTTTTGTCATAAGGGAGATGTTCATCTGATGTTACAAGACCATTTAAACATTGTTGTGCGATTGGATCTTAGTATAGTGCGCATGCAGTGATTGTTTACAGGTTTTCATCTCTTATGTTTTTGACGTAGTTGAGAGATTTATACATCCAGGAAGGGTTTGTGGGTTGAGGGTGATATTTTTGATATTTTTGTATTTTCAAAAAAGCCTTGATTGATGTTAATCGGACTTTGTGAATGTTATCTGCTGGTCTTTACCTAACTGATGGTGGATTGTATGGAAAACATTTTGTCAGCTATTAATCTACAAAAATAAACGCAAGAGTTTTTGGAGCCATCTAATCTTACATAGCGTTTTAGTCCAACATCTAATCTGAGGTCTCCTCAGCTGAACTGAAACTTCATTTATCTTGACTTGTATCTGTTTGATGACAAACACACACATGTTTTTATAGCTGTTGGAATTTTACTTCTATGTAGATAACTTTTCTGCCACTTAACCTAATATTTCATCAAACAATTATGCTTGTGTTTTGGCATGAATACCAAAATTCTGCATTTGATGTCTCGGTACCAGTGTGAACCGTTGTCGCCAGACTCGAAATGTCTCCAGTCATGTCACTTTTTGACGAGACCGTTAACCGACAGTTCAAATTTGCATTTCTTTCCTACTTAAAATGTTACCTTTAACACAGGTGAAAACAGCTCAAATACTTGTAGAAATACATAAATCTAAATTATTATTTGCGTGGATTGTTATTTTTTTGGGACATACCTCTTACGTCCATTGTCCAAAAACGATACACGCATTGGTGTTATCTAAATATTGCTGAAGCAGTTTGTTTTCATGCATTGTGCCTTTAGTGGAACATTAAAATGGATTTAGAAAAAACGTAAGCAGTTGATGGAAGCTTGGTCATGAATTGTAATTTATATGCTGTTGACCAGTGAGTGATTTGATATGATTTCAGTATTCTTTTTTGTATTCAGAGATCAAATATTCTGTATATAAAAAAAAAGAATTTCGCAAAAAAAAAGTTTTTTTGCTTCGCTTGTTTATGGATATTTTTAGTAAAAGTACCAAGCGGAATTATTATCACCATCTCCTCGTTCTGTCGATATGTGCTGTTTCTCCATGTCTAGCCTAAAAAAAACACAGGGGCATATTACCAAGCTTAAGCGAAAAATATCGCTAAGCTTGGTTAGCGGCCAAAATTATATCGCCGAACTTCGCCTATTTTTATCGCTTAGGAGCCTTGATATTATGAAGGTTTATCTCCTAAGCGATAAAAATCGGCCGAAATGCATGAATATCGCTGAAAAGTCAGCGATATTCATGCATTACCGAGCAAATGCTCTTAGCCATGTTATCCCCCTACCATTGGATAACATGGCTAAGAACTGCGCTGGGCAGGCGTTAGCTTTTGGAATTTCCAAAAGTTGGTAATAGGGGATAGCGATGTTAGCGACTGTTTCCAGTCGCTAACATCTTGGCACGCCCACTTTGCATGTCATTAGCGATAATTATTGCTGACATGCAAAGTGGGCCCCTAAATGCCCGCTATCGCCTATTAGCTGTCGCTAACTGGTGTTAGCGACAGCTAGGTAATAGGGCGATTAAATTATCGCCGCTTTAGCGGGAAAAATTCCCGCTAAAGCGGCGATAAGGCCCTTGGTAATATGCCCCACAGTTTTTTTAAACCATACATCAGGTTGAAAGCACCTCTCTTTTCTGCCTTGCCGACATTGTCATTCTGGACTGATGCAAGTCCTATCCAGCAGGAAGTTCGATTTGTAAAGAATTCCTGATAGCAGCAAAGTTGTGCTATTTGGAATCCACCTGTTTTGCAAATCTTCAACTCATGTTTTGCTTATTTTTTGGGGAGTGTTTTATAGCACAAACGCGACCCGAAGATATCAGAGAGCTTTACATGAGCACCAGTTGCGTTACAGAAGGACCCACATTCAGCTTTGATAGGCACGGGAGATTAAGTGATTTGCCCCAAATCACAGGGTGTTGAGTGTCCCTGCAGACACTCGAACCTAGTTCCCGGGATTTGAGTCCGACCGCTCTAACCATTAGGCCACATACTCTCCCTCATGTTTTAAATCTTTTCAAATTTTAACCCATGGTGTATGCTCCATTAATGGCTCCACTCCACTTCACAATTACACATCAGAATATTGTTAGAAAAAATATAATCTGGCAGAAATATCATACCCTTAACATTGTTACCGAAAAATATTGTCCCATTTGTACGTATTAGTATTTATAAAGCACAAAACCAGCGAGGAAACAAGGGGACGCTCTGTACATTACACATGGGGGTTGAGAGACGATCTGCAGGCTCGTGTACATCAAGAGGCGATTGCACAATTATATTTCACATTTTTAGGCCGAGGAAGATTAGGTGATTTGCCCAGAATTACACGATTGTCTGCCAAGTGCAGAGTGTGAGAATTAAACCTGCTTCTCTAGGTTCCAAAAATCGGCAGCTCTATCCACATCTCATGCTTTGAATGTAGGTTTATCTAAAGCGAATGCTGTTTGCGGCATGCATGTGTGTCAACACGTTTTTAGGTATATAAAAAAGTGCTGGATTTGCAGGAAATATAATTGTCCATTGTTTATAATATTTATCATTTTAAGAAGTACTTCAGGTCCGGAGCAGGCAGGGGAGCAAACTACTGCCTAGCCACATCTTAAAAGACATTACATCTTTAATGAAAAAGCATGGTGTCCATTCTTATTTTATAATATTTGACACGACGAGCAGTGAAAATAAATAGAAATAATATTCTTGAAGATGAACTGTTAGACCAATTTCTGAAAACCAAATGAATACTGGCTGCATTCCTACCAGATGTAATGAATTCTAAATAAGGTGGTAAAAAAGCATGGCATAATACCAATAAACTTTAGTGCCGCAGTCAGGCAGCATAAAACAACCTGCAATAGGCGCTAATTAAAGACACAAGTTAACTAGTGGTGAAGCTGCAGTAATTACCCGATACGGGAAGGAGATAATTACTGTATCTCATATCAATTACATCCTCATTAACTCCAACAACTAATAGTGCATGACAATCAGCCTCAATGAGCCTTAACACACACTTTCTCTTACCTTTCAATTTCTTCAAGGTTAAACAATATCATCTTGTACAAGATGCATTTTGAAAAGATTGGTATGCTCATCTGTTAAGGTCTATTTAAAATGCAATTTTCTTCAAGATGCTTAGAAATGCTGGCATCACAAAGTGAAGGTTCGTTCAAAATAGGTCATTTTCACAACACCTACAATTAAAAGTTGCCTTTGTGTGGTTATTAACCATTACTTAAGTATGTAGTTTGTCTTTCACATTTGTTTTTAAAGGCTACAAACACTTTAAAGTATAACATAAATTAAGCAGGGAAATTCTGAACTAAATTGTCAATTTCAGGGCTTAAAATAATTTGCACGGTTAATAGCAAATTTTCTCGGGAATAAATAGGTTTTGTGAATTAAGGACTCTTCCGGGGTATGTTGAATGTGCAATGCAGTGGCAAAATGACATGTGGAGTGGGGGAGAGGGGGCTAAACCAAAAAAACTAATTAAAAAACTAAAAACTTACCTGAATTCCACTGCGTTGAAGCTGTTCTGGCTCCACTGCAGGCAGGAATAGGCATCATGAGTGGCCTGAGCTCCCTCAATTTGCGCACCCAGGGAGACTGGGAGCCTGTTCCTACTGTCTCCAACCAGGCAATGCAGCTCAGGTTAGAGACAGCTTCAGTGCACATGACAGTTTGGCTGGCCTCAGACTGCCAGCCAAACCGCCATGCGCACTGCAGACAGTGCCCATCACCCTGTGGCACCGCCCCCAAGACTACAAGGTAAGCGAAAAATAAAACAATAATAAACCTAGATTATTATCGGGGTTTTTGCCAGGTTTTGTATCTGCTGTTGCTGCTGGCGGGAGGGCGAGGCTCCTCCGTCATAGCAGAGGAGTCACTGCTGGTACAATGCCTAATGTAGTTCTGCATAAAATCCTGCTACAGGCAGATTTCTCTCCAGGGCCGGACTGGGAACAGAAACCGGCCCTGGCAAACTGCTCAGCTGCCTCCCCCTGGGGTGAGGGGGAGTGCAGCCGAGCAGTTTGCGAGGGCCGTTTTCGGCCGATTTTGTTACCGGGGGCCGATATTGCCGACCCCTTTAACAAAAACGGCCCCCCAGGGGCCCTAAACCGGCCCCCACCCTAGCGGCCTACCGGGGAAACGCCCGGTGCCCACTATGACCAGTCCGGCCCTGTTTCTCTCCCATAGCATTCAAGTTCTAGGGACTGAACGCTGAATGCAAGAATATCGTGCTACAACAATATTGCAGCAAAAATATAGATGTGCAAAAATCAATAAGGAATGTATATGTCGGTAAGCATTGATTCACTATTCCTAACTACATATCTATATACCTTGAAGAAATATATACTGTTAAGTTAAAAAGGTGGGCTTAATAGGAGCAGAGTGGATCAGTCGAATTGTATGTTACCAGAAGAATAAATTGCCAACAAAACAAGATACATCAAGACTTTCCACCAGAGCACATACAACGGTTCTGGTGGTTCATGCCATTACACGAGATTCCCCAATAGTAAGCTCAAAAGCAGCCAAGGAATAGCTAGTAAAACATGGAGGCCAAGCTAGCTCTTGGTCTGCCTTGGCGTGCCTCATCCTCTTCTGCACTGTGCATGCTACATTGGCTTCCGGTTGCTAAATGTATGACTTTTAAGTCTCTATGCGTTGTCCATCAAGCAGTGCAAAATTTCGGACCCCTTTACTAGAGGAAGAGATTTAAAATCTATATCCTAAATAGTTCCCTTCATTTTCTAGACGCCTTTCTTACTTTGGTTGCCAAATTTCAGTGAGCTCACCTAGATGAGACGGTCCTTTCTGTGGTGACTGCAAAAATATGGATTACCCTTCCTACCACATTGCAGGAAGCTTTGTCACACCTGCACTTCAGAAAGGCCCTGAAAACCTGACTGGATAGCATATACTTCTTTTGTACAGGCAGGTAGACAGCATTGGCTTTGGGTCTTTACGTTGTTTATTTTTGTTTAACTTCTGTACATTTTTCTTTTTTTCGCTGACTCATGTTGCTCGATATGTGCTGATTGTTTGCTTGTTTTTGTTTTTGGCTTAAGCTGTGATTCGGGTAGTTGTCAGTTTCTTAGTGGCAGGAAACCTTTTAGGTTTGTGCGCTTATAAACTTCTAACACAACATAGTCACCCAAGTTCTGATAAACTCAGGAACCAGTCCTCTATCTAATTCCTGGCACGCCCCTCAGGGCCACAAATTTCAAAATTACTCAATTTCAGAGCTAGAAATGTCATAGTGTTTTCTGGGAGGTACATTGATGCAGTACACTCAGTGATATCCATATTTCTAGATTACATTAAGCAAACCCAGAAGCCAAGGCAGAGCTTTAAAGCAGTCAAGAGAAAGATGAGGAAGCCACACGATGTGCATCTTAAGTACATGCTTCTGTTCTCTGCATGACAGAGTGGTGGTTAGGAATGAGGATGATGCAGCACTGGAGAAGTCAGTGGATGCAAAACTGGTAATTAAGAGCGCAGCCCAAGGAATCCACCCAGGCATTGAACAAGCCGGCTACTGGGTGGTATCTTTCAGGATCTCAGGTGGGGTCACTAGAAAATCATCTTGGAGGCAAGCACTTGCTGAGCTCCCTGACAGTGATGTTCCACTGAGGATGGGTGGTCTGCAGGAACCACTAATGCTAGAGACTTAATGATTGTTTACTTTGTATTATTGCTCCAATCCATTGTTGTCAGTGATACGTACTTGGATATATGTTGAGGCCCACTGAGGGGTTCTCATTTGAATGGAGTAGGGTATTGGATAACTATATTTGTCTGGTCATTTTGTTTGAACATTGATTACTGTGATGGCAATGGGTCTGATTTATCTTTGGGTGGACAAGTTACTCCATCACAAACGGTGATGGAAAGCTGTCTACCAAAAGATAAATCCCATAATATCCTATGGGATTTATATTTCAATTAACAGGATATTCATCCCCTTTGTGACAAAGTAACCCATCCACCAAAATCTAAATCAGGCCCAATGTCTTCAGTTACATTGCACTGGGAGTAATGAGGGAAGCAGAGAGTGATACTACTACATTCTGTCTTTGCCTTTAGCTACATGTTGTTATTTAAAGTCTCAGGGGGGTATATTATTGTCTGAGTCACTGCTTTAAAGTGTTGTTTGGAGTAGTTGAGCGAAGGATTTCCAAGTCTTTTATTACATTGATGCTTTTTTGTCATCTTAGCAAATTCATCTTTTCTACATAGTCACCCTTGGTTTTTCACCGTCTTTTTTGGACTCTATTTGTGATGATATTAGCCCTTTGTGCACTCTGACACTGCTATAGACACAGGGTATGTACTCTGGCCATACAATTGTATTGGGGAAATTAGTTTTACCCAATTGAGCTAGTTAACGTTCCTGTAAGGCCATGATAGAGGGCACATAAAATGTACCAATGGCACTGGTGATGTCATATGTAGGTTTCAGTGCACATTTACACCACCTGCATACATGACAAAAATATATGACTACCAGAAGCACCACTGTCCTCTGGCTGAACTAAAGTCACAGCAGTAACACATGGCAAGGAAAATGTCTTTGCCTTGTAAGAACACCTATTTCATAAGTTATTAAGTCAGAGAGCCTAGTGTGTGTCTGCTTGTGTGTGTGTATGCGTGTGTGTGTGTGTGTGTATATATATATATATATATATATATATATATGTATATATATATATATATATATATATATACATATCCAAGAAAGATACATATATAGATATGCAGAAAATCCAACAATGACTCCAGAAGTCATCAACTGTTCGTCGAACAAAGACGCAGACCCAAAGTAAGTGCTTAAAGTTCTCTTTATTCCTGTCTAGTCAAGACGCGTTTCGCAGCCACAGCCGCTTGTTCACTCGACATGTAATGCTGATATTTGGGTGCTTTTAAAGTGCTAGTGCATAGTTTTCAAAGTGACCACGTGACCAGAAAAACAATAGAACTGGAAAACATCCTCACCCTACATATAATGCTTGTTCATAAAAGCCGCAAATGTACCGTTTTTAAATTAATGTAAAATACAAGAAATAAGATACATCTAAAGAGACCCAAAATGATGGTCGAAGCATAAAAAAGGTATTTACAATGCATCAAAATTACATGATGTTGTCTATGGGCGGTAAAACAATGTCATTGTTATTGTTACTGTTTTGACATGTACGTGGAAAAAAATTATATGTGCAGAAATAGTGCAATAAGCGCAAATGTGCAAAATGAATCATTTCGTATTCAAGGAAACTCACAACTGCTAACCACCAGACTCAAATAAACATAATAGTCATGGAACTGTATCGTAGCTGTAAAATACACTGTACACATAAAAATACTTAGTATTCATGCTATACTGTTGTGGCAATACAGACAATAGAAAATTGTGGTCAAATACATCGTGAATTAAACCCAAATAGGTGTGTGGTACCTCTTATTAGTCCTAGGAAAATACCACCTGGGATAATATAAACTCATGGTTGCTGGATAAACTGAAGCTATTTAATTCTGCCTTGCTAAAGTCTGATGGTAATGTGTTAAGATGCCATAATAATGTATCTTCAAATATAAGAGCAAAAGAACAAAAGAACAACATGTACTGGGATCCGACAGACGTAATTGAATGTACAAATGGTAAGGGACAGTTTCCAAAGCAAGATAAAGATACTTGGTCCAAAATATCCCAGTACCCGTATACAGATATCAGGGTAAACGATTATATATGAAGACCATATGGAAGATATATAAATTATGCAAATGCGCACACGGTCACCTATTTGGTAATGTGCAAATGAGGTAGGAGGCAATCTTAAACAATATATATAAGTGCCTACCTCTAATCCTACAGTCAAAGATCATATTCTTATTGAATATTAAAACTATATAAAGATAATATTAATATAATAGGATCATGCAATAAACATGTATAAAAAATATATAAATATAATCATGATAAGATATTAAATATTTTGACTGTTAAAAATGTACAAAAATTAAAACTCAAGTGCTATCACTGAGTAAATTTGTATGAGAAACTTGTGAATATATGTTTTCCACAAAAATACCTGGATAAGCAAAATAAGGGTGGTGATCTATTACGCAATATGATCCAACTGTACCTTGATAAACAAATTGATACATCTAACCCAATAAATAAAGATGAATTCAAATAAAAACCAGATCTGTTGAAGATATTGGCATCAAATAAATAGCTTAAAAAGGATTCATACAATTGTGCATAACTTTAAAGGCATGTATACAGGTCTTCAGTCACATTCAATCCATTTAGTTGTTTGGTATCCAGTTGTAAATTGTACCTCGTCTCTAACCTCCAAAGTTTGCCTTTTCTATCTCCTCCTCTTCTACTGGGGAGGTATTGCATCAATTAGAAAATAGCTCAGGCTTTTATTATTTGATTGATGTATGTCCTTAAAATGCATGGCTACCGGGTAATTATTGTCAGCATTGGCGATAGCACGGAGATGTTGGAGGATTCTTTTGTGGGCCTGAAGTTTAGTACTCCCTATATATCTGAGGCCGCATGGACATGTAAGAACATAAATTGCATATTCAGTCTTGCATGTCAACAGTTTGGTGATATTACGGGTACTGTAACTAAAGGGAGTACTGTAAGATGTAGTGTTGACTCCATGGATGCAGGCTTTGCATGTCTTGCATCGGATGAACCCTTTGTGAGTTTGTAACCATGTGGTATTTTCGATAATTTCTGGACTAGTGGTGACAAGACAGTCTCTCATAGAGGGAGCTTTACTGTATGTAATAGAGGCCCTCTGGGGAAGTAGGGGGCCTATTACAGGGTCATTCAGGACAAGTGGCCAACTGGTCTGCACTATCTTGTTGATCTCTTTGTGTTGCCTGCTATATCCCATTATCAGGTGGAATACATTGGTGTTGCTAGATTCTGGGTTTGGGTTCTGACAGGTCGTGTGATTAGTAGGCTTTTTGCCCCTGAGTAAATCATTTCTATTAAGCAAGGTGGTCTCAGTGATTGCTTGCTTTAATATTTTGGGCGAGTAGCCTCTTTCCAAGAATCTATGCCTGCTAAGTTCTTGGGCCAATATCAAATCCTCTTCTGTGCTGCAAATTTATTTAAGCCTAAGCATTTCCCCGTAAGGGATGCTATTAACTAAGTGACGAGGATGTGCACTTGAGGCGTGTCAAATGGAATTGCCCACTGTCTCTTTGCGATATAATCGGGTTTCCAATTTATTGTTTTGCACAAATACTTGTGTATCCAAAAAGTTCACACTACTGTCACTGATAGTGGCTGTGAAATGCAGGTTTAGAGTGTTCAGATTGATGTTTGCAAAAAACTGTTCAGCCTGTTCTTTAGTCCCCTCCCACACTACGAATAAATCGTCTATATAGCGGAGCCAGACTTTAATGTTGTGTTCTATGATGTTAGTGTACTCTGTTTTGAGGACCAGCTCCTCCCACCAGCCCATGTGGAGGCAGGCATAGCTGGGTGAGAAGCTGGCCCCTATTGCCACTCCTTATATCTGTTGGAAAAGGAGGTTGTTAAACATAAATATATTGTTATGCAAACAGCAATCAATCATTGAGATCAACATCTCGGTTTGTGGAAGGTGAAGAATGGGTCTCTTGGACAGATAGAATTGTATGGCATTAATACCTTGTTTGTGTTAGATACTCGTGTATAGCGAAGTCACATCAAGTGCAATAAGCAGATATTCAGAACCCCAGGTGACTTCTTTGATTTTGTTGATGAAATCTCGGGTATCCCGCACATATGATGGTAATGCCTTAACAAAATCCTGTAAGAAAAAATCCACATAAATGGAGGTGTTCTCCAATAGTCCTGCCCTGACAGTGATGATCGGAAAGCCAGGTGGCTTGTTGGCATTCTTGTGGATTTTAGGGATGGTGTCATTGGGTTGTCTTTTTTCAGGAATTTAAATTCTTCCTCTCAAATGAGATCTTTTTTGTGCCACACAGACAGCTTGCTGTAATATGTCTGGTACGTAGATTTCAAGTTGGCTGAATTAGTGCAAGCATAACATTCCCGGTTGTTCAGTTGGCTGAAGGCTTCCGCCTTATAGTCATTTTGTGACCAAAGTACTATGATGCCCCCTTTGTCACTGTTTTCTAAGACCACATCTTTTTTAGATTTGAGTTTGGTCATCAGCTGATGGTATTTTCGATCTTGTTCTCCATAGTGTCTTTTAGTCATGTTTACAGTTTTATTTAGTTTTTTTATTCTGTTGGTCACCACTTCATGAAATGTGTCAATAGAGTCATGCAGAGCAAATGGGCATGAATGTAGATCTAGGTTTAAAGTTGGCATAACGTCTTATGTTGGAGGAAGTTACTGGGGTTGCCAGAGTGACCTCTGAATTTTGGCTGGAGTCATCATTCCACAGTTCCACTAATTCATTAATCAAGCAGGAATCTGACAATACTTCAGTTGATTGATTTGATGGTTTAATTTCCTGACTTCTTGAACCTTGTTTTCCTTGTGTGTTTTTGAGGATAAGCAATATTTTGAGTTTGAGTTTCCTAACTCCTTTGTAAATATCCATCCTCACATTGGCATAGTCAAAGTTGTTAGTTGGGCAGAAGGAAAGGCATAAGCTCAAGGTTTTATTTTCCTCTGCTGTTAGGGTAACTGTGGAAAGGTTGATTGCTGTGTTGTTCTCTTTTTCTCACAGTATCCCCTCGTCTTCTTGTTGTAGTTTCCTCCTATATTTTCTGTTGACTTTGCGCCTGTGATTGCACTTGTAGTTTGCCCATTTGCGGTTGTGTTTCTTGGGGCCTTCGGTCTGAGTGTCAATCGTCTTTCCTCGCATAAAAATTCATTTCTTCGCCAGGTGAGGTTTTGGTTTTTGCAGCCCCGGCATTCGTGTCACGCATTTCTCATTCTGACTCACTGCTTGCTGTGGATCTTTGGTCTGTTAATGATGTGTGTGTATATATATATATATATATATATATTCACTGAAAAAAAACATAGGTTTCAGGCCTTATATAGTTAGGAATTAGCATTTAAAAAAACATTGAAATTGCTCCTATATAGTTAGTTGTACTAACTATATTTCGCGCACCCGCAATCCACTGCTGATGATGTCACATATTACATCATTCATGACATGGTCAGTGACATCACTGATGACATCACTGATGACATCTCAAATGACATCACTGATGACATCACCGATGGCATCTCATTTGACATCACTGATGACATCACTGATGACATCATCCAGTGACTGTGTGTTTCTGTAAAGTTTAAATATGTTTTACATATTGAAGAATGAGTGGATGTATAATTGTCTGGATGATGGATTTAGTAGGTGCGTGACTGACTGTATGAATGAGTGATTAAATGTGTTTTACTAAATGCATGGATTAGTGACTAAACTGTCTGAATGTGTGCATCAGTATGTCTGTTGTTGTGTAAGCTGCTGCATGTGTTGATCAGTAGCTATATGAGTGGCTATATGGGTTATTGATTGGTTGCCCAAGTATTTGAATGGGAGACTGGGTGTGTGTGTGTGGGTGGCTGGGAGGTTTGTGACTCTGTGCATAGATGTGGGAGCAGTTGATTCACTAGGTGTATGAGTTCAAGAGTGCATGTGGAAACAGCTATATGGGCGGTTGACTGTGTGCATGGGTGTGTTGGTGAGTGAATGGATATCTCAGTGCTACATGTCCAAGTAAGTACATATGTAAAACACAGTGCATGTGAGAGTTGGCATATATAAATGACTATACATGAGAGCCAGTGAATGTGCGAGTGGCTGTATGGATCCTTGTGTACTTGTATCAGTGATTGTATAAGAGAGTAAGTATGTGTTAGTATATGTTTGAATAAGTAAGGTGTTGTGTGTATAACTGTATAGTTGATGCAATGGAAGTGTGATTGATTCTTTGCATGACTGACTAGGTGTGTGAGTAACTCCGTGGATGAGTGGCAGTATGTGAGTGTCTGTATAGGTGTATGAGTGCATATGATAGTGTTGTATTGATCAGCGACTGTATGTATGAGTGATTGTATGGGTGAATGAGTGGATGTGTGTGTAGACTTAGGAATCAGTGACTGTGTATGTAGTAACTAGTATTGGTGTGTCAATGGTTTCAGGAATGGTAGTCTGTATTCAACACTGGATGTATCAAAGGTTAGATTAGAGTGTGAGGAGGTGCATTATATTGTCACATGGATGATGGCATCAGTATGTCATTTGAGGTGTCATACATAAATGATGTAATATGTGACACCATCAGCAGTGGATTGCGGGCGCGCGAGTTATAGTGAGTCCAACTAACTATAAGTTGG
The DNA here is from genome assembly GCF_964263255.1 of Lissotriton vulgaris. Lineage (NCBI taxonomy): Eukaryota > Metazoa > Chordata > Amphibia > Caudata > Salamandridae > Lissotriton > Lissotriton vulgaris. The sequence goes on from NC_141691.1 coordinate 1,916,790,789, forward strand.
GAGTTTCAATGGTTTTGTATGAGTAAAATGTTCAGCTAACTATAACTGGTGTGAAACCTATGGTTTTTATCATTGAATTTCAAAGGTTTTTTAAATGCTAATTCCTAACTATAACGATTGTGAAACCTATGGTTTTTTCAGTGAACTTCAAAGGTTTTTTAAAAGCTAATTCCTTTGTATGTCAAGTTTGTAACCTACGATTTTTAAATTGAATTTCTTTTTATTAGCTGTTTTTTTAACTATTAATTACTATTATTTTTTTTTCTCAAAAATTATTTGTTCAATGTATTTTTCATGTAGGTTTTTTTTTATCATTTTGTCTTGTAGCGCTCAGGGTGCGCGCATCGGTAAGCTCACCCGAGATCGCAGCGAGAGCGCTATTTCTGCGTGCGGAAAAAAAGTATGTATTTATAATAAATAATAATGCAAGATATTCAGTGGCATACTTATAAAATTAGTATTTTTGATTTTAAATAACCGTATTTTAACATTAAATGCATTTCCGAAAAGCTAGCAAAACGTCATTCAGGCGCGCCGCGTAAGCGCCCCCGGAAGCGCCTACGTTCGTGCCTCGTATACGCCCCCGGAAGCGCCTACGTTCGCGCCGCGTAAGCGCCCCCGGAAGAGCTCCGGTGCGCGCAGCATCAGCGCGTCAAGTCATGGGACCTTAAAATAACTCTTTTCATTGGTTGTTAACAGTTTATTTTACAACTAATGAAAACCCCACCCATTTCCTTCACTTCTTCTTTCACTTTGGAGACAGCAAGACCTGTTCCTTTCTATCCTTCTATTTAGTGAAAAGAATGGCTGCCAGACCACCCAGCAGCAGTGAGGACTCAGATGACTTCATTGAGCCCAAGGTGAAGGAGCATGTTATTTGGAAATTTTTTACCATACTACCAGGTGAAAAAAAGGTTAATGCTCCAAACGTGGAGTGTAAAATTTGCCAAACAGTTCTTTCACGGGGTGACCCTAGAAGAAAGTACAGTTTTGGCAACTCCACAATGATTCGCCATGTCCAACGGAGGCACCCCCAGAACTATGCCCGGGAGAGTGTCAGAGACCTGGCACGTAATCCCCCAAGAGATGGCGCCTCAACATCCACTGGAGGAGCAACAACATCATCCGTGAGAGGAAGGCCTGAGCAGCTGATCCCCAATATTCAGCCTGTTTTCAATGATATCACTATCAAGTGTAAGCAGTGTGATGAACTGCTTTGCTACGGAGAACAGAGTATAATGAACATTGTATGCACAAGGGAAAACCACCGCTGTCATTTCCAGCCCTAATTTTTCCCCTTTTTTTTTGCTCCTGTTGAGCAGTTTGGCATTCCCAGTTTTTGTTTTTGTTCAGAAAAAAAACACAAAAAAGAAAAAAACCAGTTCTTTTTAGAACTACTTCCAATTCTCCAAAAAGAGCTGTATTCTTTACAAATTCAAAAGCAGTGAGTGAAGTGGAGTGTAGTCAGAGAGCAAAGGAAAATGAGTTAGGGAGCAAAGAAAGGGACGAGAGGGGAAGGGAAGTGAACTAGGGGGACTGAAAGAAGGTGAGTGTGAGAGGTGAGTGAGGAGAAAGGGAGTGAACAAGGGGAATGAGAATAAGTGAAGAAAACGGAGTAAGGGAACGGGGTGTGGAAGGGTAAGAGAAGAGCAGTGATGTTGAGGAAAGAGTGGTGATAGAGGATGGATGAAGGCAAGTGAGCGTGAGACAAGGGGAGTAAGGGAGTGAGGGGACAGAGAAAGTGAAGGAAAAAGTGACATTAGAGGACTGAGTGAGGGAGGAAAGAAAGAAAAGTGATGGAGTGTGGCTGAGTTGTAGGGAGTAAGCGTAATAGAAGAGGAGTGAGAGACTAAGGGGACGGAAAGAATAGGGGTAACAGAGAGAAAGAGAGGGAAGGGGAGTTAGTAAGTTAGAGGACAGAGGGATTGAGAGAAGGAGTTACTGAAGTGGAGTAAGGAGAGTAAGGGTAGGGAAAAGAGTGAAAGAGCGAAAGAAGGGAAGAGAGGAAGAAAAGTAAAGGAGAAGGTCTGAAAGAAGGTGAGTGTGGGAGTATGGCTGAGTTATACAGAGTGAGTGTAACACAAGAGGACTGAGAGACTAAGGGGATGGAGACAATGAGGCTAACAGAGAGAGAGTGAGGGAAGGGGAGTGTAGAACTAAGAGGACAGAGGGAGTAAGAGAAGGAGTTACTGAAGTGGAGTAAGGAGAGTTAGGGAAGGGAAAAGAGTAAAGGAGCGAAGGAAGGGAAGAGAGAGGAAGGAAAGTAAAGGAGAAGGTCTGAAAGAAGGTGAGTGTGGGAGTATGGCTGAGTTATACAGAGTGAGTGTAACACAAGAGGACTGAGAGACTAAGGGGATGGAGACAATGAGGCTAACAGAGAGAGAGTGAGGGAAGGGGAGTGTAGAACTAAGAGGACAGAGGGAGTAAGAGAAGGAGTTACTGAAGTGGAGTAAGGAGAGTTAGGGAAGGGAAAAGAGTAAAGGAGCGAAGGAAGGGAAGAGAGAGGAAGGAAAGTAAAGGAGAAGGTCTGAAAGAAGGTGAGTGTGGGAGTATGGCTGAGTTTTAGGGAGTGAGCGTGACAGAAGAGGAGTGAGAGACTAAGGGGACGGAGAGAATGAGGCTAACAGAGAGACAATGAGAGAACAGGAATGTAGAAGTAAGAGGACAGAGAGAGTAAGAGAAGGAGTTAGTGAAGTGGAGTAAGGAGAGTAAGGGAAGGGAAAAGAGTGAAGGAGCGAAAGAAGGTAAGAAACAGGAAGGAAAGTAAAAGAGAAGGTTTGAAAGAACAATACAGAAGATCAAGCCCAGCAATGGCCGAAATATGTCATGTTGAGAACTTAAGCTATTGCTTCACACCAATCCGAGAGAGCATTTTCTTTTCTACTGAAAAGGCTGTTTGGATTTGCTTTTACTGCTGGTGGACTCATCCATCTTTATGCTCCTCCCCTCACGGGCGCAAAGACTACTTTGAGTTGGTTGCACTGGATAAGTCCTTTAATATATATATATCACCTACTGGTGACTTGCCTATATCTTTGCTACTGAAGGAAGGAGACATCTAACACAGCTGCGGAACCAAAAACGCCTACGAGCTGCCTACCACTGCAACTACAAAGTTACCCGCGGACAGTGCCTCACAGGTTTCATTGGGTTTTTAACTTTTTCTCATTTAAGGCCAGCACAAGATGCACTTTTGCACACACTGATTCTATTTCATATTTATTAATATTGCAAATTAAGAAATGTTTTTATACTAATGTGATTGTATGAAATGTCTAATTTTTATATCTTGCTTTTATGTACTTTGAATGGTGCTCATTAAGTATTTTTATGAACAATTGCAAAGATGTTTATTAATCAAGCAATAAAGAATTTACTATATCTTTGGCACTGTTTGACAAATCTTTAGGACATTTTCCAAAAGAAGTGCTATGGTGATTCTAATTGTGCATGGAAAGTATCTGGCCGATCCATCAAGCGGGGGCTGAGAAAAAGGGGGGGTTTAAAAAAAACGGTGTTTCCCATGTTAATCCCCATAGAGTCTTTAGGTACGCCTGCAGCTCGAACTGCTGGATGAAATTTCGCCAAATTTGGCAGAAAGGTGGCTTTTGGTTCTCAGATTGCACTTTCAGTTATGTAGTATAAATCCATTCAGTAGTATTAGAGAAATTAAAGGAAATCCACATTTGTGTATCTGAGGTCGCGAAGCCTTTGTGAATAATAACAAACTTGTGTAGAAATCTGTAGAGCTCTAATTGACTGCCAACACTTCAACCAGGAAGTGTTAGCAACCATCTTAGGACTTGGCTAGAGCCTAGTTAAAATAAAAAAGAAAAGGGGGCAGGGTACGAATACCCTAACCCTTTAGCCTTGGTACTGGGGTCCCAGAGGGACTCAGGCAGGGCAAAAAAGCAATTGTTCTTTAAATTCACCACAAGATTTTCGATTATTCCCAAATATCACTGTGAACTGAAGAAAAAAGACACCACGGTCTACCGCACTCATTTTTTATGTCGCCCCTGAGTGGGCCAGGTCCCAGCGGCATGCAGAGTTTATAAAAAATGGAGGGGGACCTATTAATGCCCGTGGACCCACCACCTTCTTGGGGCTCATGTTAATATTAAGTGGGGGGCCTGCGCTGACCCCCTCACCTCATGGACCACCACTTTCCCTGGGCTATAAATAAAAAATATGTGGGGGGCCGTGGGGACCCCCCTGGTCCCGGGGACCACCACCACCCTGGGGCTTTCTTATTCTTTTAGAGGGAGGGGACCACGCGGCCCCCCTCCCAGGCCATTCTCAGCCCCAGAGACCACAATCTCTCCAGATCAGGCCCTTAAAAATCTAAGGAAGGGGGCAGCGTGGTCCCCTTCTGCAGTCATGTATGTCCCTGGGAGCCCACCCTGAGACATAGCTGTTTGGGTTTGCTTATTGGGAGCTTTGACAGTACCCGCCAAGCAAAAGCAAACACTTTACTTCCAGCGAGCAGGAGCTGTCAAAGTGTTCCTGCTTTCTGGAAGCAGAGTTTTCATCTCTTTCATTGCTTGCAGACAAGTGGGCAGGGAAAGAGATGAAAAGATTGCTCTCACATGGAGGGAGCTGCATTTCAAGCAACTCCCTGGGTGCAAGAGTAATGCCACCTCCCGAAGGAGGCAGGGTGCTGGCTGGGACAGTGGGGCCTTGACGCTCCCCGCGCAGTCCCATAGCAACTGGGCACCCTGGGTGGGCTTCAGGGCACTCAGTGAGACATGGCTGGGCCCAGGCAGTTGGGTTCCTGGGGCCAAAAATGGCTTGTGGAGGGAGATGCACGGCCCTCTACTGCATTAAATTTCAGATGGGGTCCACAAGTTGAAATCAGCCTGAGGTTAGGGGCCTCCCAGCACCCCTACCCCAATAAGTTGTGGCCAGGCCCCATCGGATGTGGTCCCTGTGGCCATTCAGGCTCTAATGCTCATTTCACAAAAATTAAACTTCAACATGAAGCACTCACAAATAAAAACATAGCAGGTGCCCCCTTTGAAGCTTCACTTTTGTGAAGGACAAATGATCCTAACTCCTGGGTTTAGCGAAGGCAAAGCAAGTGTGTTTTCTCAGCAATTCCATACTGAAAAAAATCTGAAATCCTTTGTGGATGTAAATGCATTGATATAATGGAGCGCAATTTCTAGTGACTGTGAAGATTGGGTTCTTTGTTGTCCTGTCCTGGTGAGAGCAGAGCCCATGGTTCTCCCTTTAAATTGCTAGGGGTATGCAAATGTGCAAATCACTTGGAAGCTTTCAAATTTGGCCCGCTCGCCTTAGTTGTATCCAAAGGCCTTCGTGCCTTGTACCAGGATGATGGACAGCTTAACAAACATCCCCCAGCTCGTTTCCCGATGATTTTGGTGAAGAGTTCTTGATCCCAAAGTATATGAGGGCATCTCTACCAAACAAAGAAGCTCTTACTTCATATAGTTAAGAGGAAGGACCCTTGTTTGGTGGGTATTTACTTCTTTGTCGTCTCTATGTCTTCTCTATAGAAGGATTCATATTATCACAAATGTCTGGATCAAGACGCACCAGGACAATCACATTGCCTAAACGCACACAAGGTTATTGGTGACATTTTGCAGCTGTAGTGTAAAATACGTACTGGGAATTTACCCAAGGAGGTAGAACTTAGTAATTAACCAGTAGAAAGAACTCCACTCAGGTGGATATGTTGTACTACACTGTGGACTCTTGTTGGGATTAAAGGGCAGAGGCAGTTCCAGTCACACACTCAGGCCCTCAAACACCCACTCAGACACTGATACACCCACTCACATATGCACTCAGACCCTCTCACAGCCACTCAGAGACCCTGCACACACCCACTCACAGCCCTACTCAGACACTCAAACATGCACTCAGACACTCCTGCACCCATCCACAGATGCGCTCAGACACTCTCACACCCACTCAGGCACTCAGGCAATCATGCACCCACTCACAGAACCACTCAGACACTCTTGCAGCCACTCACAACCCATCCAGACATGTATGCACCCACTCATAGACCCACTCAGACATATACACCCAGTCAGAGACTCACTCAGACACTCATGCATCCACTTATAGAACCACTCATACTCTCTCATACTCACTCACAGACCTACTGAGAGACTCATGCATGACTCATAGACACACTCAGAGACTCACACACCTATTCACAGACCCACTCGGAGACTCCCACTCCCACTCACAGACTCACTCAGATACTCATGCATTAACTCTCGGACTGACAAACATTCACTCATGGATGCACTTGCAAACCTATTCCGACAATCTCACACCCACTCACAGACCCACTCAGACACTCACTCAGACACTCATCCGCTCATTCAGACACTCACTAAGACTCACGCACCCACTCACAGACCCACCAAGACACTAATGCACCCGCTCAAAAAATTAGTGAGACACTTATACAGTCACTTCCAGACCCAGTCAGGCCCTCTCAAACCCACTCACACACCCAGTTAGACACTCACACACTCACTTACACACAAACTTAGACACTCATGCACTCATTCACACACAAATACAATTTAAAAAACCTTCAAAATTCACTGAAAAAAACAAAGGTTGCAGAGAAGTTATAGTTAGGAAATAGAATTTTTTTAAACATAGAAATTTGCAGGAAAAACAAAGGTTACAGGAACGATATAGTTAGGCTCAGATTTCACATGCACAAAGCCATAGAAATTCAGCAGTTATAGTAACCTGTGCACACCATAACTTATGACCCTGCAATATACTGCTTGTGACCTCACATATTACATCACACATGACATGGTTAGTGACATCACTGATGGCATCTCAAATGACATTACACATGACATCACTCATGACATCATCCACAGAACCACTCACGCACCCATTCACACCACCATGCAGCATCTCATATGCCCACTCACACACCCAACCACTCACATACCCATTCACAAACCCATCCAAATACTCATGCACACACTCACACATGCATAGGGCCACCCATACACCCACTCACTCGCTCATACAGGCCCTCACACAACCATTCACTCACTCATACAGATACTCACACACCCACTCACTTACTCATATAGATACAAAAAAAATTCAGTCACAAGACAAACATATAGTCTTCCATAACGCCTCTCTCACACTCACTTACTCACCCATACCGCCACTCACACAATCTCTCACTCATCCATGCACCCACTTACACACCCATTCATGCACCCATACACCCACGAACGTACCCTCCCACTCACCCATACAGACACTCATGCACCTGCTCACTCACCCATTCAGCCACTCATGCACTCTCTTTTTTTGGAGATTTATTTAGCACACACTCTACACGAAGGGTATCAGAGTACTTTACATGAGCATTAGTTGCATTACAGATGGACACATTCATTTTGCTATGCATGGGGAGATTAAGTGGTTTTCCCAGAATGAAAGGATTTTGAGCATCCCTGCCAAGACTCTAACCCGGTTCTCCAGTTTAGAGGTCAACCACTTTAGCCATTAGGCCACATCCTTTCCCCCTTAGTCCACATCCTCTCATTCACTTTTACAGCCACTGACACACCTGCTGACTCACCTATACAGCCACTCATGCACTCCCTTTTCACCATTTACAACCACTTACACATCCACTCACTCACCCATACACTTACACAGCCAGTTACTCACCATACAGCTACTCACACGCCCACTTACTCACACATCCAGCCACACACACCTACTCATCCACAGAGATACACAATTACACAGACACTCACATATTCTATGTTTTAGAATAAAATCTACTCATTAGTATTACAAAAGTAAACTAAGTTTAACTCTCAGAAACCTTTAGAAACAACTCACAGCCACTGGATGATGTTATCAGTAATGTCATCAGTGATGTCATTTGAGACGTCAAGGAGCAGGTTCAGTCTTCCTTCCTCTGGCAGCAGGGCACCCCTTCCAGAATCATGGCAGCTGAAGTCAACCCCACTGCTGATTCTGGATACTGTTTCCAATCCTCTAGCAAGGCTCCAAACTCTCTGGAGCGACAAAAAGGGTGGTTCCAGGTACATTTATATGTGCAGGAGGCAAGCCCTTTCAAATGTAAGTGGGTTCAGGGTACAGCTCCGCCCTCCTGTCATCCTGGCAGGATGGTCTATCCTGCCCACACCTAGTGACCTGTGTGTCACTGTCTGGGAGGAATACACAGCCCGGAAAAGCACAGCCATCAATGGATTCAAGTTAACCTGTATGATGAGGGCTGATACCCTAAAACCAGTCCCAGGATACTTGTTTTCCAGGCCAAAGAAGAACTGGCCTGGCAGTTTAGGCTGGACTGTTTCCATGGGAAGTGGGGTCAAGACTGATTTGCAAAAGGCTGGGTCCAAACTAGGGTGACATGGTGAGAAAAAAAATGATGGATTTAACCCAGATCTGAGGGTGAATGTTCACCAATTTTCAGCATTTTGCCCATCATATTTTTGTGTTGCTATTGAAAAACATAAAGGCATGGAGTAAAAAATACTTCTTAGTAAACATTAACCTGCCCATAACAGATATCTGCAAAGTATTCCAAAACCTTATAGAGAAACGAAGACCAGTCACCAGCTGTCCCAAAGTCAATTGACAGCTTTCCGTGGTATATGTATTACCAGATATCTAAAGTACAAGACCTCCCAGTTAAGACCAGCTGCAGGTAAGTGCTGGGTCTCGAGACCCCAAAGCCTTCCCATCGGAAATAACGTCAGTTTTTGGGTGGTTAATGCACAATACAGATATTTCTCTGAATTCCTCCAAAGCATGCAATATTATCAGGATAGTCATACAATAGAGGGATTAGGTGTGCTTAGATTGGCCATTTGGTGGCACGATTAGGGGTATAGCTGAGCACAGCCCCACTTGCAACTGAATAGGCTGTGATCTACCTTCACAAAGGACCTATCACCCCCACATTGTCACTGCAGCCAGCTTGGAGCCAGGGCAGCAGAGTCAAAAACTTCCATGCACTTCAAAGAAACTTCATAGAACTTATCCCACCTTACGGAGGAAGGGCACCAGGTATGAAAATGGGATTGTCAGGCCCACTCTTCTTTTCAAGTCACTCTACAAGGACTGCTTGCTGCTATGGCCTGCTGTGCACTCTACAAGACTGCTTTGTTGTACCAGGAAGGACTGGTTTGCTACCTGTAATCTGCCTTGAACCTTCGGAGGCCAGCCCTGCTGTTGAGCCCTGCATCTTCACCTTGACCCACAACTACCAGAGTGACTACAAGGGCTAGTTTGCTGGCCTGCTGTTCAAAGCCACAGGAACACAAAAGCTCCCACTATCTTTAACTCACACCTGGGCCTGGCCTCAGTGAGTTCTGAAGCCCCAAGTGGTGTTCCACTAGTCCTGGACTCTTGGTTGTGGTGTTAAAGGTGCCTACATAGCCAAAATTCAAAGCTAAGGACTCAGAAAATGTTTAGCTAAAAACTGCCCTGAGAACCAAGAGAGTCCAGGACCAATCTGCTTGTCTATTCACCCAAGGTCCATCGCCGGTTGACCTGTCTTTACCGCTGCTCCCGCTACATTCTTCTCCACAGCAGCAAATGTTGTTCAGCGGTCCTTCACCAAAGGGGTATCTGAGCCCCTGGAACTGTCTTAGGCTACATCCTCCGACCATGTCCTGCTGGAGATTTTTGACTTCCAAAAAAGAGACTAAGTCCGAACATAGAAATCTTCACCGCAGCTTTGACCTGACCACGCTCCCTCCTTGGACACTGCCTGCAGCCTTGCCCCGCTAAACTTTACCTTCTCAAAACAGTTTTCTCAACATTTCTTCTAACTCCGAAGATAAACACTGACCGGGATCAATCCACTTCTTGTATCCGAACCACGCTCCATCGCAGTTGGCCATATTGTTTGATTTTGACCCGGTCTCAGGCGATTAGATGTCCGAGGTTGGGTCTTTGATCTTTAGGTGCTAATTTTTACTAAAAGCTTTGAATATTCTAACTTCGGTTCTGCTGATTGGATTTTTGTTGTTTCGATGTCAAATAATTTATCATACTTTACTTTTTTTTTCTAAATTGGTATGGGAATTTTCTTTTGTTGTGTTTTTGCTTTATGACTGTTTGTACGCTGCATAAATACTTTACACATTGCTTCCCAGTTAAGCCTGACTGCATTTTGTGCCAAGCTACCCAGGGCTAAGCACAAGTTAATTTAGTGACTTTTTATGGTTCATACTGCCAGGGACTGTGGCTGTTTCTTGACCAGGGCTCATATCATAAACACACAAAGGATCCAGTGGGAGAGACCCTAAACCAAAATACGTACTGCTCCCTGTCTACATATGTACCTCTCCAGCCAATAAGGTGACACCACTTCTGCACAGCTCTGCAAGGTCCATGGATCAGGACACCTTCATCCAATTAATCCGATGCACAAACCTTGCAGAACTGTGCAACAGTGGTCACACCTTATTGGCTGGAGAGTGGATTTTCTACATCACCATATAGATAGATGGTGGGCCCACAAGAAAAAAACGGACCATCGCTATATCTGACAGGCTACTGAATTTGTGCCCGGTATATATATATTTTCTTTCTTCATTTTCTGCAGAATGACTACTTACTTGGTCCTGAGGAAAGCCCCAGAACCTCCTGTGTGGTCACCTAAGGGCAGAATCATGTTGACCTACTGCAGAGGTATATTTGTTGATAACCCCTAGTCCTCTCTTCTTGCCCCATGAAACCAAAGAATAAAGGTCATTTGCCCTTCTGTACACAGTTTTACGCTCTATTCTTCTTTTGCACTATGCCCCTCACTCTCTCCACTTTTGCTCTCGAGTTTTCAAAAACACCTCAGCACCTCCTCACTCCCTGAGGAGTAGCAGCCCACACCAATGACACTGCTGCCTTGGTGTGAGGAGGGAACCCAATAATGAAGCATATCACCTTCAGTTGGGTGATTGTTCTTGGCCTGAAAGAGTTTCTCACCTGCATAGTAGTTGAAACACCTTGTTCAAAACCCAGACTGCAACAAGATTGTGGACAGTTACTCTCGATTCTTAGTTATACCAGATGTTATTTTTGTGAGACATGCTTGACCAGGGCTCACACCCCAGCCAACCAACAACCCACTATGTAATATATTCCAAGAGAAACATACTTCATTTTGCAATTACTCAATTGTGCTGCGTTCTGGCCTGCACTGTAACCATACTATGTATGGCCTGCTTCCACTGAGGGCCTTCCCCTGACTCTCGGCAGTAGCTTGCCCATAGTTTCTCTGCCTCACCTGCACAATCTTGAGCTTGTCACTTTTAGATTTGTATGACATGAATCTTCTTAACTCCTCATTTCAGAGTGGTTAGGTAAATGGTGGTAGGGTAAGAGCATCTTCTGTAGCATCTTCACTGGGCCTGGAAAGTGCTTTGGTGCAGAATCAATTGCCCTTCACCCTCACCACTCTCCCCACCCCTACCCCTCTACTCCCTTTTCTTTTTCTCTAACACTTAGTGCCCGCAGGTGAAGCACGAAGTGGTACGTCATTGAAAATAATCAGGTCCATAGATGATTACACCAGGATTAAACTTAAAATATTACTGGTGGCTAACATGTGGGCTTCTGTTGTGATTGAGTGGACTCTATATAATGTGTAACTGGTGAGCTGAGGGTGCTTGAAGAGTGTGACTTTTTCACTCACAAGTGGAGCCATCACTGTGGGATTGGCTTACAACACTCTTGGGTGGATTCCCGCCTGCACATGCCTCTTGCTGGGAGCTCTCTCACTGTTCAGACATGCAAGCCTTGGAACTGGCACCCATATGATATTCTATGCTTTCTGACCAATCCCACAGTGTCAATCCCAGCTCTACCAGCAGAGCTATAGGGCTTCCAGCAAGACTCAGGATTTAAGGACTGCTATCAAAATTCCATTGCATTGGAGAAATCACAAAACAAGAAGAGAGCAGGGAAACATTATAGAGACATTGATTTTATTGGGTGTCTACAGTTAAATAACTACCTGGATATTGTTGTTCTACCGCCTACCGCTGATGGTTCTCATGAAAAAAATAACCCACCCCAGTTTGATTTACTTTATAAAAGCCAATATAGATTGAGTAAGCTAGAGCTCAACTTGATAGGTGGGAATATTTATCTAACGATTAACTTTATGAGCAGGTTAGTATATGGAGCTAGAGCTCTCCCCATCCTGTTTCTCACAGGACACTGAAGTTAAAGCAGAAGAGGCCCTGAAAGATAATTTTACATAATAAGACCCCACACGTTGATAATGTGGTTATATGTCAGACTATCCATAACAAAAATACCGTCTGACATAAATATCATGGCATAAATATCAGTCACTAAAATAGTGCTCCGCTAGGTGTAGCCTGTCAATTCTTAACTTCAATGAAGGAATATTTTGGTAAAGGATATTAAGGAGATAATATATTGTATTCAGGAATTATACCTGCCAAAATCTATGTTAGTCAAGTAACCCTTAGAGGATAGCACTGATTTACAGAAGTTAGTAGATATATTCTTGCAGCCAATTGAAGCCAGCTCCAGACTGGTCTTCACAGACCCAGGATAGGCATTTGGTACACGTTAGAACCTCTTAGAAATCCACTGAAGGCCCACGTTCATCAATTTTCTAACCTCTTTAATAATCACTTGAACGTATTTGAATAAAGCAGTGAGAGCCCTGCAGATGATAACCGCTTCACCCCCCTGACAATGATGATGAGAAACCTTGGGTCTCATTTATGAGAAATGACGCATCGCTGCGTGAAAGCAACGATGCGTCACTTCTCAGTGTGCACTCCTTGCAACATTCCTGATGTGTCATATTTAATGTATGACGCATCATGTTGCAAGGAGTTACAGATACGTCAGTATTTCTGACGTATCTGTAAGCGCAAAAGTGACGCATTGCTGGAGTGTGTCACAAAAGTGACGCAACTCCAGCAATGCGTCCTTTCACATGGGGTAAGCCCCATGTGAAAGGGCCTGCGTCAGTCTTACGCCTGCTGGGAGGCAGGCGCAAGATTTTGACGCAACGGCGTCCTAAAAGTGACGCAGTGAAATCTCATAGATTTCACTGTGACACTTCCAAGACCCTTCCTTGCATCAATACGCCCCCGTTGCATACATTATACCTGGGGCAGGTATAATGTGGCGCAGGGGTTTACAAAGGGACGCATCGACCTAGATGCGTCACTTTGTAAATATGGCGCAACAAGGCGCATTTTTTACGCCACTGTTGCGTCACAAAAAGTGACGAACCAGCGGCGTAAAAGTGACGCACAGCCTCATAAATGAGGCCCCTTGGCTTTCATCTGGGCACAATCTATAAACCATTTCAGGGATGGGCAAACACATTCCTTTCTACTTTAGGCATCTTATACAACAACAGCATCTTCAAAAAGGCAGACTAATGTAATGCAGAATTTGGGTAAGAATTGAGAGATGCCTGTAGGTTGACACATCTCTTACTTTGGACGTGACAGGATAGAGTGAAACTGTGTGAGCAGAGATTCCATGAAGACAGAAGATCTGTTTATTGGAGAGATCATTTCATACATTAATTTGTGTTTGTACTGAATGCTCAAGGAGAGAAACTCCCAAACACATACAAAACATGCAGATTCGGTGAAGGAAATTACAGATGGGCATTCCCAAAAGGGTCTTGGGTGACCGTTTGGTAGACAGCACCAACATTCTCCGCTCGCACACAATACATACAGATTGCCCATAAAGTGATGCTCAGATGGTATTCGATGCCATTGAGGTTGAAGGCAATATATGGAGACTCCGACATGAGCTGCACAGCCTGTGAAAGTATTGATACTTACTACCATATATGGTGGGTCTGAGGACAACTTAGAACATTCTGGAGTCAAGTTTTGTTACACATAAAAAATCTTTACCAAAGTACAGCTACTGTTCAATCCACTGACGGTGGAATTGGGACGTGCCAACGAGGAAGTCTTATACCTCCTCTTGTCACTGTAGAGTGAACTTGTTTCCCAGCAACTATCAGAAGCCAAACTAACAATTTCCTAATGATAGAAGGCCCTGACTTTACTATTATAGGTTTGTGGTGGCCTAGGATCAAATTTGCAAGGAACACATTGACAGCGAATATTAGAGCCAGGCTGTCATGCTTTGATAAGATATGGATCCCCTTTCTAACTTACATTAAAAGACAGAAATCAATTATGGATACATCTTACCGTGAACATGGGCCCTTCGCACTATCTAGAGTGTAAAGAGGAGGCCTGGCTTGTATTCAATCCCCAGCATACATCTCTTGTGTTCTATAAAACAACTTTCTAAATGGGTTACTGACCAATACATTATTTCAAGAGACAACTGATAAATGCTTTTTATGCCTTTCTTTTTGATAATTAGCTGCAAAATCAGTCTTGTCGTGCAAGGCAAGTCAGTTCCAGCCAGGAAATGTCCCCGACTCACAGGGGGAACAATCCTTGCACATATGGGGCATTCCACTTTTGTTCCACAGAGACAAGTCTTGCTTTCTGTAAAGCAAATTCAATGCTGAGTGGGTTGCAACATGGTGTGCTGCGTGGCTCTCACTCGCCCAAACAGTGGAAGCATTGCCATGCTCATTTATGTAGCAAATATTATCGAACATTCTTCTCCATGGTCTGTATCCGCCCTACCTTAACTGTGTTGCACGACGATTTTGTTGTTTTAAGCATATTCAAGTAATACCTTTACAAATTGTAAGGTGCTCTGATACCTGCCTGGGGCACGTTCGTGCTATATAAAACTACTTTCAAAATAAATACAAATAAATAAAATTGTTAGTGAAAGGTTCCCATTCTTACATGATGGGGTTCTCCAAATGGAGTGGACAGCCTTCCACCAGTCTTCCGCACCAGCAGCTCCGGCTGCCCATTCCCCTCGGTTTCTAGCACTGACAAAGCATACTGTGTATTCTACACTTTACTCTAGCATTACAGAAATGGAGACATAATATCAGATGATAATATAAAATTACAGACAAAACTGCTTCAGAAGTGCTTTTGTTGACTGTCCAAATTTGAGCACAATGAAATGGACACACTACATGATCTGTTTTGAAGGCAACCATGTGATGGACTTAACATGACATCATTGCCTTTATTTCTGGTGCAAGTGCATTTTTAAATGACCGATAACAATCAAATCAAGACTGTCATTGTAGGGTTGTGAAATGACTGAATGTAAAATGGGACCGTCCACACTACCTGGGGTTTCTCCATCTGTTGCATATTGTGGATTCAATTGCTCATGCATTGCACGTCCACCCGTCACCTTGACAACAAGACATCTCCCAAGCTTGGCACAGCCTGCTGCAAATGTAAGACAGCTAATTTAGAAGGATTATCACGACCTGGCTGCACTGCCTTTTTGTGGTGTTTTAAATATAATTGAAGTGGGAACTCGATGAATTTTTTATTTTCAGGCCCTGAACTGGTAAGACTGAGTCACTAACTCCTAACTATGCATCAGTGATTAAATCAGAATTATAATGACTGTATTCACGAATTCTTGTAGGAAAGATCAAATACTTTCTCTGCAGTTATGGCCATTAGTGGCATTGAAACATTTAATCGGTAGAGAGAAATGGCCCAGCAAGTCGTGCAGGAGCTCTTCTGGTAAAGGCTAATTTTTGCCTGTCAGCAGATGGGTTTGTCTTGGTTTCTACCATTCCACACGGTGATCCCCACTCCAAACAGAATACAAATGAATCCTTCCTCTCAACACTCCTCATGGTGTTTATGAGTTGGTTTGCAGATTGACATTTCTAAGGTCTCATAAATTGACCAGATTTGGTTGACGGTTCTTTGTCGATACCTGCCTGTCATCTGGAGATGGTTTGTCCTCCTGAGAACTGTAATTTAGGTGTGAGCCTGGTGTAACTCGATAGTCTTTCCATTGATAGACTCAAGATATCATACTGTTGACTCTGCCAGAGTTTGAGTGGGATTCTTAGGAGTGGAAGTAACACCACCACAACACCACAGCAACACCACCGCCAAATAGATAGTACATTTTCAATGGGTGTTTCGCATTATGTCCATTTGCAATGGGGCTTTTGATGCCATCAGAAGACTACACAATACCAGGTTCCATGCCTTAGGCATTGTTATACTACGGGTGTGTAAACCTAAAAGATATATTTTGTTTGTCTGTGTCAGTTTTACTCTCTTTTTATTGTGTTTGCTCAATGTAATAGGACTGTACAAAACATTGTTGTCTCTAAACATTGTGAGGGATCATGTCAATGAATTGTTTGTTCCATCTTACTTGTGATTTTTTATGATTAAAAGAGCAATTTGTATTTTTTATAAATGTGCTCGTATTGTTTATTTCCCGGTCACATATGGTTCAATCTTCCTCAGCATGGGTTTGTATGTAGCGTGCAGACTGAATGACGTGTGGATAATATAACTTTGTCCAAAGGAGCTTGTTTTTTATTCACAGACTCTAGTTAAGACATAGTTGGCCTACATTTGTTTTAGAAATCCCAAATTTACAAAGATGTAGTGAGACTTCCGTAGATTGCATTGTGTTAATATATATATTTTAATATGACGTCCTGATTCAGAATTACATTGTGGCAACAGGTGCAGCTCTCTTGAATGTCTTCCTGATCTAGGGTTACCATTTGTCAAATATTGGAACCCAGTAGTGTCTGATTGGCCGAAGGGATGTCTCCAACCAGGCTTCCTCAAGGGCAGATGATTACACTCACTGTATAACACATGCTCACCCTTCGGTATCTTTGCACTGAGCAGTCAGGCTAACTACAGAGGCAATGTGTAAAGCAAAGGCGCAGCAGCCACTTGCGATAAATACACTGAGCGTCACAAAAGAGACTTCACGCAGTATGTATTCAAACATTTTATTTTCAACGCACATATTCAATAATTATCACATGACCATCATTTACTTTTCGGCATAAAACACATTTAGATTGTTACGATATCTCTAGTATGCACAATGTGGACAATTTCTAATTTACCCCCCGTCATTGAGAGGGAGCACTCTTATGCGGTACACACTGTCAAGATTACGTACATACACAAAAATAGACACTTCTTAGCAGCTCTGTGGGCTTAAGCCATGTGGGACAAACCCAATGATAAAAGGTATTGTGGGGGGCGTGGCTAGCAGACCATGAGAGCGGACGGGCACTGCTAGAGCTCCTGCGCTGTTTGGGGCATAATCCGGGTACAAGCACCCTGGGGGCTCCCAGGGTCAGTGATATAGCGGCCGGAATAAAATCAGCGCCCTTGACACAGGCTGGTTGGCGAGGAGACATCCAGACAATTGGATCTCCAGGGTGAGGCCTACTGCGGGCGCGCGCAGGCTGAAGCCGGGACCCACAGTGCGGAGTGTGGCCGCTTCATCCGAGGCCGGAAATGCAGGGAGGGATCGGAGGATCGGCTCCAAACTGAAGCTGCGACACCGGAGGGCTTTCCCAGCACAGGGAGGACACCGGAGAGACCTTGTGTGCACCATGACCAGGAGGTGAGAGTTATAAGGGCGAGGAGAACCGACGGCGGAGGCAGCACACCGGCAGCCCATGTGGTGGAGTCCGATTGAGGAAGGGCCGTCCCAGAGCGCTACCAGCAGGACACGGGCGAGGGCCGACCAGAGTCACGAGGGGAAGATACAGACTTTGCCTGAATTGGAGGGACCCCCCTCTCTCCTTTTCTCCCCCCCCACGCCCAATAGCTCATGGTACCGGCAGTGAGTTGCGACGAGGGGCCGGATGGAAGCGGGGGGCTGCCCCCCCTCGGTCTTCGCCGTGGCGCTGGGCTGAACCACTGCACGACACAGGGAAGACGCCAAATCGGAGGGGACTGCAGAACTTGACGCTGCGGGCCCTGATAACCCCACCAGGGGAAAGACACTTGAGGTGACCGGGAGCGGTGCCGTGAGGGCAGAGGGGGACGCCGAGAGAGCCCCCAAAATCCTCCCCCCCTCTCCATAACTGTGGAGTGTTGCAGAGCATTGGTCGATGACTATTCGCCCCCCCTCCCAAGGAGAGCCACACGCCGGGGGGACGCAGACGGCTGGGAGGGTACCCCCCCTGGATTCACCGGCTCGTGGACGGCTGAACGCCACGCCCACACTTTTGCCCTGTCAGACGGGGAGCTGCCGGTTGTTACCCCACCTCCAGTGGGCCCACTGCAGGGATGTCCGCATGGCCAGCCACGAGACAGCCGAGAGTACTACTCAACATGGTCCGCAAAGGCATTAAGATGGCGGAGGGCTTGGGGGGTCCTGCGACAGCCCGTACCATGCCGCCCATTGACGGAGAGGGAGCACCGTCGGTGCCCGCTGCACAACAACAAGCGGAAGGACAGCCACTGGACAAATTTGACATCATACTACAGGAAATAAGAGACTCCAGGGGGGTGCTGGAACAGCAAATGGGCACCCTGTCCACGAATTTGTCCCTGCTGAAAGCAGATCACAGCAAACTGGCGAACAGAGTCAAGGACCAAGGCCTGACCATAGGTGAGATCACACCAACTGTGGTGGATCATACCACCTCCATACAACAGCTCCAACGACAGGTCACTTCTCTTATGGACCAGGTAGAGGCTTCGGAAGGCCGTAACCGCCGTAACAACATCGCCGTTATAGGTCTTCTGGAACGCTGTGAGGGAGCCCAAGCTGCGGACTTTATGGAACAATGGTTCCGTGACCATGTTGCTGAGGAAGGCCCTATCACTGCATTTCTGTGTGGAGAGAGCGCACAGGATCCCGACAGGCAGACCCAGCCCGGGTCGGCCCCCTCGCCCTCTCATAATGCGAATCCTGACCTATCGAGATAGGGATGTCCTGTTACAGAAGGTGCGGGAGAAATCCCTCATACAAGATGGCAACCAAAGAATCTCCCTCTATCCGGATTATACTAACACAGTCCAAAAGCAGCGCTCCTCCTATCTAGAGGTGAAAAGAAAGCTACAAAAAGCCAACCTAAAGCTTTTTCCAGCACGTCT
Source organism: Lissotriton vulgaris (assembly GCF_964263255.1). NCBI lineage: Eukaryota > Metazoa > Chordata > Amphibia > Caudata > Salamandridae > Lissotriton > Lissotriton vulgaris. The sequence continues at coordinate 1,916,809,826 of NC_141691.1, forward strand.
GAAAATTATACAAGACAAGAAGACGCACTTTATCGAGAGTCCCTCGGATGTCGAGGAAGGCTTGAAGTTATGGGTATTGACGGGAGCCAGGAGAATACACAGGTGTTGAACTTCGAGGGATCGGGAGACACACAGACCAGACGACCGAAGGAGTCTCCCAAGCCGAGACGCGAAGTGCGAGGACGGGGACCCCCACGAGAACAACAAAAAGAAAACCAGCTGGACACTTTGGCAATGGCAGGCACTTTCAGAGAAGATCCTAGGAAGATAACGACAGACTCAGAGGACAGCACGGTCCACTCAGATTTGGACCAAAGTGTAATTTTGTTCCCCACTATCACGCCCCGAACAGCTGATGACGTGATGGACAATTTTGTGAGAGAAGACCAGGCCGGAAGTGGTTGACCTGCCTACAAACCGTATTGTATTTCTTGTTTCTTGCTCTTACTGTAAAATGTGATTATTTGGTTGGGTAGTGGAGGGCGGGGGATGCTGCAACTACAAATGCGTGCTTTGCTACTACACCAAAATATGTGACCTGGTTTACTTTCTTTCCTTGCCGTATGTGGTACGGGCTCCTGTGGGTGGCACGGGGTGGCCTTCCTCCCCATGGTCACGTGGGGCAGGGACTTTATCCTTTCAGTGACCTCTCCCCCCTCTCCCTCTCACGATCCCTATTTTCCTATATCCCGACGGTATGGACCTTACCTTGGGACGGCCGGGGTAGTACCACACTCCGACGACTGGGTAAGGTCTGGGTGAATTAAGTTGTTTTCTCCTTTTCACATTGGTAACATTGCCCCTAAGGACAGCTTGCCGTTCAGCCAGCGGAGCCCAATAAGTGGGAGCAAGGACTGAAATGGTGCTAGGCCACCCCCCGAAGGCAAATGCACTGGACTTCCAAACTGTTTGACATTTGTTTCATTGTTGGGCCCAGCTTTGTTTTTATGCTGGGCCGTTACTGTTCAGTTTTATGACGGGGGTTGGGGGTGGGGCGTCTCCTGGTGGTTAGTACATAGGGTTCAGGTCAGAGGGCTCTGGCAGTTACAGAACAAATGCATGTATGACTATGGCTGATGTGGTAGGACTGTATAGAATCACAACCTGGAATGTACGAGGCTTGGGGGCAGTAAAGAAGAGACATAGAATACACTCCTTCCTACTCAGACACCACACGCAGATCGCCTTCATTCAGAGCTTCAGAGGCCACTAAGATGCGGAAGAAGTGGAGAGGCACGATTTTTACCACAACTTACTCCGCCTTTTCCACAGGGGCGATGATCTGGGTCAGACATGGTACGCCGTTTTTGGAGTTAGAGAGGAAGGTAGATGAGCAAGGTCGATACATACTAGTGAAGGGCATACTGGATGGTACACTGATAGTACTTGGCTGTATACACGCACCGACCTTTGACCAAGACAAATTCCTGGGGACAGTAGGTCTAGCGCTGGCGGACTGGGCAGGCATCCCCTGGGTTAGTGGGATAGGTCACACCCCCCATTGCAGGTAGCCGGGGTGTCCCGATTGACAGAGCTCTACCAGACGTGGGTGACGGGATGGGGCCTGAGGGACGTATGGCGTGCACTTCACCCGCAGACAAAGGAATATTCTTACTACTCGCATATACACATGCTCCACACCAGGATAGATAGGTTCCTATGCTCCGAATCGTTGGTTTCTAAGGTGGAGAACCCAGAATACCTGGCAAAAACCTTCTCTGATCATAGGCCCCTGACGTTCAGCCTCCGGTGGGGCAGGGTTCCGACTCCGGTCCCTACCTGGCGCCTCGACCTGCTCCTGTTAGAAGATGGCCCCTTCAGGACGTCATTGTCTGAGATTCTGGGTAAATATTTCACAGAAAATTGGGACTCAGCCTCCACAAATCTGGTGGTGTGGGACGCCATGAAAGTAGTAATGCGCGACACAGCAATTGGGCAACTAGTGGGAGCCGGACAGGAAATACACCAGAAACTCTGTGATATAGAAGGTAGATTGAAAACGCTAGAACAGGAGGCAGGGGTAGACCCAGAGAAGAAGAAAGAACTACATATGCAGAATATAGAACACGCAGATACTTTAGAAACACTGCGAGTTATAGACCACAAAGAATATCTCCGCCGACAACATGCGGAAGCAGACATGTCAGGGGCGCTATCAGCCCGTCTGGTGTGAGAGCACCCAGATATCCTGGTGATAACTCAAATACGGACCAGAGCAGGTGATTTGGTTCGCACACAAACCGAGATCAATAAGGTGTTCTGTGACCATCTGACTGCATTGTATGCCCAGCCTGCGCAGGAAGACCTGGGGTGTATATCCGACTTTCTGGACGACCTCCCGTTCCCAACACTGACCGTAGATGCCCAGAAAGACCTTGAGGGACTCATAACACAGCATGAGATACGGGCAGCAATCAAATCCCTTAACCGTAACAAAACGCCTGGCATGGATGGGCTCCCGGTGGAATTTTACCCGACCTACTCGGATATCCTAGTACCGATACTAGAGAGAATATACCGAACGGCGCTGGAAGAGGGCCACCTGCCCGATTCTACCATGCAGGCACTGGTTGTCTCACTGCCGAAGCCTAGGAGGGTTCGCATAGACATGTCCAACTATCAACCTCTGTCGATGCTTTCCACAGAATATAAAATACTTAGCAAAGCGATTGCTTTATGACTACAGACATACCTCCCTACCTTTATCCATAGAGACCAATGTGGATTCCTCCTGGGAAGGAGCACCTCCATGAACACACGCCGGCTGCACGCACTCATGGCGGTCACTCCACAGGACCTCCCCAGAGTGGGCTGTATAGCATTGGATCTTAGACAGGCATTCGATTCGCTGTCTTGGTCATTCATGTTTTCGGCCTTGGAGAAGTTTGGGTTTCCGGTCCCCCTCCTGCCTTGGATCAGACTGCTGTACAGCAAGGGCACGCCTTTTTCGGAGATGACAACCTACTTGATCATGACGCCTTCTTGCAAGCCACTGGTGCCCCCCCGGTTGTATTTACTGCACGCCACAATTACACATTACATACAACACAGATGGGCACCGCAACAACTCCAACCCCCTCAACACGAGTTGGTCCACCTATTGTTCTACATGGGGGAGGGAGGACATCTAGTACGTTAGCTATATACGGGCATCAGGGCGCACGCTGCAATCCCGACCACGGCCCTTATGCACACTTGGGTCCAAGACACGGCCAGAGTACTGACAGAGAAGGAATGGGTCACAGTTCTAGAACACCCCAGACGGGTATCACGCAACGTAAAGTTCTGGTTCATACAAGTGATGGTTCTGCACACAGCATATCTGACCCCCAAACGATTACATAAAATGTTTCCGGACTCCCCCCACAAATGTCCGCGTTGCGGAGAAGACGAGGCTGGGTTCCTTCACATGATCTGGTCTTGCATGTGACTTCGAGAGTACTGGTCGGAGGTGTGCCGGACGCTACGGTCGGTCACGAGCCTGCCGGTACCAAAGAAGCAATGCCCTGCCTCCTGGGGCAGCGTAGACGATCCAAGCGACTGAAAGCCCGACTGTAATTACTGGACCTAGCGCTCCTACTGGCAATTAGGGCTATCACGATGAGGTGGAAATCCCCCAGATCACCAGGAACACATATATGGCGGGCAGAGGTGCTGAAGTGGGGGTGGGCAGAGGGAGCAGAACTTAGGAGGGAAGAAGCACGGGCCACAGGAAATACCCTATCTCCCAAGAATGGGAAGTTATGCTACTAGCGTTGGAAGACATAGACCCAGCCCAGGCACCAGCACCGGGTCATGAGTCGCAGGGCTGAGATGGAGAGGACAGAGGCGGCCTTCTCGGGATCTGAAAGTTCACAGATACCCGTACACCACACCAAGCCACAGTACACACTAGAGTACACAAGAGCCAGAGTAGACCGAGCTTAGAAGTAAAAGATTCCTAGGCCACCGGGAGATGGGAGGGTGGGATTGACACGGGGACGGGGGCGGAGGGAGTGAAGGGGGAGAACAAGATCGTTTTTTTTTCTTTGTTTACTCCTGCAAGCGGTTGACGGTAAACATAGGCATGTAACTGCGTTGCAATATTGAATGTAAAGTGATATTGAAACTCCGCTGGGTGCATGCCGATTTTGTATAAAAACACAGGAGTGCTAACCCATCAACCTCGTTGGGATTGGGGTAGAGAACTGTATATATAAAAAACAATATCTCAACTGGTATAATTTGTAAACAATTAATAAAGATATTCATGCAGCATTATCAAGCGAGAAAACAAAGAGACTATATATTTGTCGTATGTGCTCAAGGCATCATTTACTTCAATTTTATCTCAAAGGATCGAGCAGGAACAATTACAGTTAATATCAGCACTGCAATTTACAATTCAAACAGAACAACCCAAAGTTATACAAGGTGCACGAGGGAAGAGGTGAGTAACACTACACCGATACATGTGACAGAGTGATCAGCCTGAGTGGCGCAAGGTGTTTGTGCATAAATATATACAGTAAATAAAAACAGAGTGGTTTCAAAATAATTTGAATTAGTCAATTTCCTTTTGTCAATCTTTATGAAAACCACTATGTACGGGGCGCCTAAAGTCTTGCTGATAAGTCGAAGGCGTTTCGATCCATAGAAATTAGGATCATCTTCAGGACAGGGTGGGTTGATGGCAGTGCATATATCGTGTTTAGTAGATCATGTCAGGGAGGCCGGTGCTTAGGAATATTCCTCTATTACTGGGGAAGATGCAGGATTCCTCTAATGTAAAAGGCAGTAGAGACACGCGGGCCTCTAATGGTCTTTGGTGTGTAACGGATCCAACGAAGCGTGATGAAGGTACGCGGTAAAAAAGTGGGACGAATCCCGGTGTGGTCTGATCCGCGGTGTTAAGCGCTGTAATCTAGGCGTGGTCCACAGAATACGGAGTGTAACGGATCCAACGAACCATGATGAAGGTACACGGTAAAAAACTGGGATGAATCCCGGTGTGATCTGATCCGCGGTGTTAAGCGCTGTAATTTAGGCGTGGTCCGCAGACTACAGAGAGTCAATCTTTCCTCAAGAAATGGCCAAGACTTTAGGCGCCCCGTACATAGTGGTTTTCGTAAAGATTGACAAAAGGAAATTGACTAATTCAAATTATTTTGAAACCACTCTGTTTTTATTCACTGTATATATATTTATGCACAAACACCTTGCGCCGCTCACGCTGATCACTCTGTCACATGTGTCGCCGTAGTGTTACTCACCTCTTCACTCGTGCACCTTGTACAACTTTGGGTTGTTCTGTTTGAATTGTAAATTGCAGTGCTGATATTAACTGTAATTGTACCTGCTCGATCCTTTGAGATAAAATTGAAGTAAATGATGCCTTGAGCACATACGACAAATATATAGAGTCTCCTTGTTTTCTCGCTTGATAATGCTGCATGCATATCTTTATTAATTGTCTACAAAGTATACCAGTTGGGATATTGTTTTTATATATACAGGATGCATGTCGAGGTCTAAGCCTGCAGAGATGGAAAGTTATGTATTAGGGAGAAAACAAAAACACTGGCTGTTGTACTGTAAGTTTTAAATGTAATGCCATATCTATTGTCATACAGCTGTGAATAAAGTTTAAAAAAAAAAGATAAAAGGTATTGTGCTTTTGACAACAATCAACGTTTAAGGCGGCACCACGAACCGGTGTCGTAAATCACCAATGGTCCTCCCACAATCACTCCCACTCACACACACTCACTTACGCACCAGTACACGGTGTGACAGGTATCAGCAAGTTTGTATGGCATGCTTTTACACAGGTTCTACTCTTTTCTCATCTCTGTTTATCTTGTATATGTTGCCCCTAACCTAATTCCTCAGACTCTCCCTCATCTCCTACCATATGTACACGGGTGACACTCAAATCTACATGAAAAGTACTCCTCCGGAAGGCATCAGCATCCTCAAAGTCACCCTCACAAAAACTCAACACATATTGACTTGTAATCACCTCAAACCCAACACGCAATTAAACTAATTATTGCTGTTCTCTCTACCCAGAATTACCCCTAGGATTAAAGCTGGCTCCCACATCCTACTGCCTTGAACTGCACCTCACACAGCATTGATTCAGCTAAATCTTTAGGAATAATTCTGGACAGTAAACTTTCCATGAAAAATCACCTGCACCTGCACCAGAGGAGCTTACTATTAGCTATAAGCAGTAAGGAAACTAAAACCTTTATTTCCAATGTCAGATCTCAAAATAGCAGTTCAAGCCCTTGTGATATTCCAGTTATATTATGGAAGTGCCACCCTTGTGGGCCTCCCAACATTTTTACTTCCACCACTGTCGGTTACCTTGAATGCAGCTGATAGACTCATAACTGGCTCAAAAACAAGAGTCTATATCACCCCTGACCTCTTATCATTGAACTGGCTTCCCTTTGATGCTAGGATTAATCTCAAAATTGCCCATATCACCACAGCTCTCCCAGTTACCTGGCTCAGAAATTGACTCCATCAGGCGTCAACAGACTTTCCCATAGCACAAGCTTCCTTCTACTTAAGCCACAAAAATTAAACAAAAGGAAAACCTACAATCCAACCTTTTCCGTAATCGCCACAAAAATCTGGAATTCTCTTTCTCCAGAGAGCAGATCCAACCCTTCCACTTCCCTCTTCAAAAAAGAAACAAAATTTCTACTATCAAACAGATTCCTCTCACATCGAAACTACACCTCCCTCTCCTCAGGCATGACTTAATTTCCTGCTTGTCTGAGTTTATCATTACACCCATTGGAGTTTGCCCGTTCCATTTCCTATAAGTGACTATTTGCTCCTAACTGACCTCTAATTAATTGCTTCTGTAATCATTGCCTATCTTACCTTATTTATCTATACCGTTTTTCGTTCATAAAATAACTACCTTTCGTTGATCGTGTAAAGAACTCTGACACCTGACTGGGACTTGTTCGCGCTATTTAAGACTCGAAAAATAAATACATTAAAATAAATTACACAGCAGCTCATGTTCAGCACGCCAGGCCGCCTGGACAGATTTGGTCAGTGCTCATGTTCAGCAGTAGCAGCTTTTGGGCTGAATGCAGATGGGTGCTTGCCTTTGGCAGCTCCAGACACTGGGGACTAGAACAGGGCTTCTGATACAGCGACAAAGACAACTCCTTCCACAGGTAAAACAATGTTGGGCAGCAGCAGCACCGTCCTTGAGTTCCGGTGTCTGGCAGTACCACTTCAGTTGAGAGGGTGCAGAAGTCCAGAGAGAGAGGTGAGGGGATACAGTCCCCAGTGGGAGGACCAGTGGGTCAGGAGTTGCCAGCTTTGAGATCAGGGCACCCTAGAACTGACCCTAGTGAAGCCATTTCTGGCCTAGTGGGTATATACACTGGGCGGTGAGACCAGCTGTAGGATAGTTTCCCTGAATTGGTGGGAGAATTGTGCAGGACACCTGCCACAGGTGCCCCAGCAGTTCTGGAGTCTGGGGTACCTCTCCACCGTGGATAGAACAGAACAGGACACGAGGGAGGAGAACAGGGTGTGAAAGAATCCACCCCAGTCACCCTAGTCTCCTGTTCAGCCTTAGGGTGCAGGCCCTGGGCTGGTGCACAGGGGTCAGGATGCAATCCCTGACCTTATGGGAGGCAAAGTGGACAATGGGTTCCAGGCATCTGGGGATACCCCCCCACCCCTCACTCCAAAAGACCACAGAGAGTAGAGAGTCCTGGAAGGCATGAAGCCTGGCTCTCCTCACTGACAGCTGTCAGTGGCCTCTATGGCTTGCTGGCCTGGGACAGAGTTGCCCCGGGGGGGGGGGGGGGGGGGGGGAACAGGAGACACACCTCAGGGGTGAACTGGGCCACGCCATTGTTGGCCATGGTGGTAGTCTCTGCTCACTGGGATACATCTGTGAGCAAGGTAGGGTTAGGTGCTGCACCGACGTGATACACAGGTGAAGAGAAGGGTTCCCCATGTGTTACATTAGTGGGCCTCGAGAGTATAGATAGAGGGATTCAACTGGGTTCAGAGAGCCGTAGAACTGGAATATACCCCTTCTGTTGTGGGCCTTGGCTCATGTTCTATTGCCACAATCTGGGAAGTCTATCAAGGTATTTATTGGTCTACCCTGGCTTTAGGCTGGAAGGGTGTTGTGTTGAACCTTGCCCTTTTTGAAGAGTTATCCCCAAATGTTTGCATCCTTACTCCTATTCTTTCGGACCTGTTTTTATTGGCTTTAGGAATCTGGTCACTTTACGGTTGCTGATCAGTGCTAAAGTGCATATGCTATCTGTGTAAATTGTGATTATGATTAGTTATACATGATTTGGCATATATGATTCACTGGCAAGCCCCTACTGAAGTGCATTGTGTGTGCCCCGGGCCTGTAAATCAATGTTACTAGTGGGCCTACAACACTGATTGTGCCAGCCACACAAGTAGCCATCAAATGTGTCTCAGACCTGCCAATGCAGTGTCAGTGCACGCAGTTTTTAACTGCCATGTTGAACTGACAAGTGCACCCACTTTACAGGCCCTAACCTTCCCCTTATCTTACAAGTTAGGTACCCCTAAGGTAGGCCCATGGTAGTCCCATGTGCAGGGTGCAATGTATGTGAAAGATAGGGCATGTACTGGTGTGTTTTACATGTCTTCATAGTGAAATATGGAGTATTTCCTTTTTTACTATTGCAAAGACTAGCTCTCCTATAGGCTATCATTGGACCTGCCTTGTAACATTATACAAGTTTAACTTTCAATTGGGAACAGCTACAGATTTGGAGTTTGGGCACCCTGAGCTCAGGACTTAATAACATGTCTTTTAGTACAGCTGGTTTTTAAATTGGGTGTTTGAAAATGCCATTTTTAGAAAGTTGGCCCTTTCTTGTTTAACCCTTCTGTTCCTCTGACTGCCTGGGGAATCAATGTCTGGTTTTAGATTGACAGGGCCTTGTTTGTGCATTCGATCCAGACACTCAAGCAAAGGGAGCTGAGGTGTGCCCTGCATTTGCTGATGAGCCATCCTGGGCTAGAGTGATGGTGTCATATGGCTGTTAGGGTCATTATTGACATTGCTAAATTAGCATGAGCTCTGCTGCCATGATGCTTCTTTTGCGCTGTTACTACATGACTTTATTTTGCAAGACTCTGCTTGTGCCTTTCAAATGAGAAGTGTCTGCTTTCTGTGTTCTCTGCCTGTTCCTGGAGTTTAGTCTGAACACAGTGTGCAAGGTCGATAAACAATGCCCCTTGTTAATCTGTTCTGGTCAGTCCCTAGCACCTAGAAAAAACATGCTAACACAGCTGCTATTGCCGGAAACGTGTGCTTTGATATTATGGGGATGCATGTTGTTTTAACACACACTTGGAGAGGGACCTTTCCAGGGAGAAGAGCTATGCTGTTCCTATGTTGTAAAAATACCATCTAGGCACTAAGGTATGGGGTCTGCTGACAAAGCCCAGAGATCTTCTTTTATATCATAAAAATTCCTCTAACCATGAGGAGGGTGGTTAGGCCTTACAGTCCTTTATCCACTGTCTAGATACAATGACATCCCCCTTTATATTCTATAGAATTTCAACAATGCTAACTGTTTTAAGTTTATGCATTTTGCTGCTGGTTGTGGCTATTGCTGACGCAGACAAACAGCGCAAATTGCCAAAGATTATTGCTGAAGCTTATAAAACCTTAGGGCCTCAACAAAAAGCCCTACCTGATAAGGATGGGTGCCTGTTCTCTCCTAAAAAGGACTGGAGAAATAAAAAACAGGGACAGCGACAACAGAAACAAGGTTCGCGTGCTGGTTCACCGGCACCTGATTCTTCTGAGCGAACTTCTGATTTGGGCAACCGGCGGAAATTAAGACTCCTGGTAGATTTCAAGTCCCTGATCAGAGCTCCCCTCGTTCTTTAGAGGACACATCAGACTCTCAAGTCGGTGGTGGTGAACACCAGGATCGCAGCAAAGGTGAAACCACTCAGCAGGGATGGGATCAACCTCAACAGTTTGACGTAAAAGCCAAACAAAAGGTACTGCCTCATTTTCGACCCCGTATCAAAAGAAAAAAGTTGCTGCTTTAACAGCAAAGTATGCCTCAGATGGTGAGAACGCTACTCCTAGACTGGAGATGGGCAGTGACTCTGCTCAACATGCTGGCGGAGGTTACCATAGTGCGGGAGGCATTGCGTCCCTGTCTGGAGGCGAGAGCACCTGATACATTTATTACAGTAGAAATAGCAGATACTTGGGTTGCACCCCCAGAAAGACTGTATGAAATTGTCTTCCAAATAGAGGGCGATATACAGTGTAAATTACAGCGGTTTTGTGGAAAAATCTCACCTCCTCGTATGACATTTTATTGGCAGAGGCAGATTGACCTCCTCCATTTGTTCTGTCAGCTTCTATAGGGGAGGACGTGATACTGTCAAGTTTTTCACGTTACGTCCCTGAGGAAGCTAAACAGGCTTACGCATCTGAGTCGGCATTCGCCCTTGCCCCAGCGGTGTACCGTAATCAGGTGGGCTGGGATGGAGATTCACCGGCGCATGAGATACTATTACGGTCTATGCCACAGCCACAACTGCAATATCTTATCAGACGAGAGTCTCAGGCTCGCATTTGTGACATTCTGAGTTCATTGGAATATCTAGGAGTAATTGAATCCCATTTGTGACATTTTGAGTCCATTGGAATATCAAGGAGTAATTGAATACTGTGTATCACCGATAAATAATCCTCTTTTTCTGATATCGAAGCCGGGCGGTTGATATCGCATTGTATTAGATTATCGAAATTTGAATATTCATTGTCGTACATTTGCAGTACAGAACACACACAGCTCTGCGCTAGTGAGCAGTATTGTTCTTAAAAAAATACAAAATGACACTGGATATATCCAATGCTTTCTACAGTCATAACTTGGCTCCTGAAAGCCGTGACTTGACAGCATTTAGCAAAATTGGAAATCAAAAAAGATTTACGCGCTTGCCTATGGAGTATAGGAACAGCACCGGGGCTTTTGTTGCACGTGTTGTGTCTTTGAAGAGCAACATACATCCAGATGCTTTCTTGAACCAACACCGCATCTTGTCAGAGTTGGATGAATTATTCTGTCGTTTGCCGACTATGGATGCTTTTTTTGGGCTATGAGCTCAATAATGAAGGTAGGTGCTTAGCCACTCACCTTCTGGAGAAATGTGCACAGTTGCAAACTCCATCTACAATGAAGAAGCTTCAGTCTTTGCTGGGATTTTTAAATTTCGGAAGGACATACATCCTTGATTGTGCCCCGCGTATCAAATATCTCTATGTGTTGATACAACCTACATATTCTTCTGACTGCTGGCTTCCAGAACATACCTCAATTCTACAATCTTTGCAGTCAGATCTGCTAGCGACTAACTACTTGTTGACGCGTGATAATTCCAAAAACATGGTCACACGTATTGTACCAGGGACGGTGGGTTTCACTTACTTGAAGTTCAAAGAAGGCAGCACAGTACCTATTGCATACAAATCACATTTGTACACACCAGCGGAAATGCAATTTTCGACGGTTGAAAAGATTTTGACTGCGGTCCAAATGGCAATTTTAAAAGAACACTCGCTTGCGCAGGTGAATTGCATTTTTATGGTTTCACCTGCCCCTGCTTTAGAAGCAGTGACTAAGGCGAGTGTACCGAACTCCAAAACTTGACATTCTGTTGGATACAATGGGCCACGTTCTTTGACATCAGCTGATGTCACATTTATCTTTGATCCTGCTCTTCAGACACAGGAGTTTTTGCAGTAGGCACATGTTCATCCTCCTCTGCTGTAGTTGCTTCCTTTGGATGAGTACAAATGTATCATTTAAACCGATGGCTCGGCTCAACCGGCCATCAGGTCCAAACATGCTTATTCAGCAGCTTGCGGTATTGTGGCTGGTTCAATTGTAAGTGGTGAATTTAAGTCTTCAATTGTGCATACACAGGCACTTCGGGACTGTACGTCACATTTGGCGGAGCTGCGTGCTCTTGTTCTAGCTTTCAGATCCTAACGTGAATTCTCTTATTGTGTGCCATTCTTACTACTGTGTCCAGTATTTTAATGACAACTTATTCTTTCAGTCTCTGAATGATTATTGGGACCCTAAATGCACCGCAATAAACCCTGAAATGCTTTGGGTTTGAGTGGCAGAGCTTAAAGAACATCTGCCACTCACACAGGTTATACATACTCTTGGCAATCAGCAAGTGGGAGCAGATGCTGCTGGTAACTCTTTGGCAGCCAAATCTGCAGTAGGCATGTGTTCCGTTGCAGCAGTTACAATATCCATGACTAAGATAGATAATTAATTTTTTGCGGCTATAGCTGCTAAGAAGGATGGAACTGCTTACCCGCAGAGCTTCTCTTCAAAGTATTCTCATCATTTACCTCCCCAACAAGTTCCTTATGCTACAATTCCGTTAGTTGGGGATCGGCTGATTCCCAACATGGACCGCAGGCTTCCTTTGATCATAGCCAGACACAATGGCATGGCTTTCGCACGTGCTTGGGTATCTGCGACAATCTCTATTTTACTGCAACGTTACCGGTGGCGTGGTTTATATAAGCAAACCCGTAATTTGTGCTTTCTTGTGACATTTGTCAACAAATCAAACCGTCTGCGGTTTCACGACCTCCACAAACACAGCTATATATTTCAAATCAGCCGTTTGGCTGTGTATATCTTGATCTCTGTGGTCCATTGACATCTGATACTTCATATCAATACATTTTTTGTTGCAGTCGATTTGTGCACCAGATTCCTATGGGTTTGGCGACAATGCAGTGCTGACGCTCAAAATGTCATTAGAGATTACGGTGTCTTTGTCGTGCATGTGGCACCTTCCATTCGGACCAAGGTCCAGCATTCGCCTCTAAAGGGTACAAGGAAGTGATGAAGTCTTTGGGACTGCTGGTGCAGTTTTTGTCACCATACAGGCCTGAGGGCAATTCAATAGTGGAGCGAATGAACCGTGACTTAAAGCAATCTTTGACAGCTAGAGTTTTAGGTACTGGCAGGAACTGGCTGCCCCATTTGTATGGAGGTCAACGTGCACTTAATAATCTCCCATTAAGATCTCTGGGTGGGCGGACCCCATACGAAATGCTTTTTGGCATTAACATGTTTGTGCCAGACCTTGATGGTCTAGACGTTGTGGCGGCTGCAACATTTGATGTAGATAACCATTCTACTATGTTACAGGACCTCCAAAAGACCTGTGACAGCAACGCTACAGAACCTATACCCTCTTCCAATAACATGGCAATGCTGATTCGGGTCGCCGGCTGGCTTCCTAAGATTGGAGATGTGGTACGAGAAAAGCTGGAGAACAAAAAAGAATTTGGTCCCTCTTGTTGTGCACCAGTCCCAGTTCTTGGATTGAAGGGAACTCGTACAGTGATTCTACCACCTTTGCTTGGTTGCAAAGAAAAAAGATACATTTCAGTCGACAATGTCAAACTACACCATCTGGATGATTCTGAATAGTGTCACTTCTAGCGTTTTCTGTAACACTATTTCTTTGAATCAGATGGCTTCAGCCTCTTCAAATAATGCCAGTGTCATTGAGGGTGAGATGAAGACTACTATTGACCTTTTGCCTGATGTGCCTTCATTCTCTTCCAACGTAGATGTCAAGTATGCCTATCCTGCGGATGAGTCCCCATTGAAGTACCGGACAGTCCTTTACATCAAGCTGATGCTGCACTACCGCCTTTAATGAGCGTGGGGGCATGCAGTTATTTTGGGGACCTTACAAGCTTCTCTTACAACTCTTCCCTTTCGTCTTCCTCTGTGGCACCTCGGTGGGGGCATGCAGTTATTTTGGGGACCTTACAAACTTCTCTTACAACTCTTCCCTTTCGTCTTCCTCTGTGGCACCTCCACCGACAACAATGAGTATTTTCATCTCTTTGTTGAAAATATTGTACCTGGTTCCACCCTGGACCTACATTTGGATGGTGCTTATCTTGATTTTCGTCTTCATGTCAATAGGGTTTGTGACAGTATTCTTCTTGCTCATCAATGGACATTATTTACCAGAACACGCTGCTGTGAAGTTGGTCGACGGAATACTGGATCCCCATACATCATCCCCTATCATGAAACGTGATCAACCCTTTGTGAATATTTTGGCTTTCCCTGTTGCAGATGGCATTGTTTGGGATAAAGTTGCATTCGAAATCCGTGGTCTGACAGAAGTCCTCAAGATACCATATGTATTTCGCTTTTCATTAGGAGATGTGGTAACACAGGGCATACATTCTGATGATTGGGATGTACAAGCAGTACATTTATTGCTTAAAGTATTATGCTGCTTTTGATGCTGAAGATTTATATTTAAATGTTGCCAATTATGCTGATTTATTCAGTTATCAACATTATGGCCATCATTTCTTACACAAAGTAAACATGTTAGAGCTGCTGTTAATTACACGCAGTGGGAACATTGTTCAACTTCCTGACAGGGAAGTTCAAAAATGCTTAGAAATAAGTTCACCTATATCATTAGTTACAACACGTCCAATCCAGAGTCCTATTTCTTTAAATTGAAATTGCCGTCTCAATCTAAATTTATTCTGACACTCACAAAGTTAATTTATTCCAATTCCTTTAGAACTGAATTGGCCTACAGGGTTATGATCACTGGAAAGATACCATTGACTTAAAGTCGATTTGGGGCACTAAGGCTTGGCAGGTCCAGGGAACCGAAGCTTTGCATGACTAATTCCGACTCAAATATTATTTTTAAATGACACAGTGCACCAAACTACTTGTTTTGGCTTGGCTACTGTCAAGAATCTGAATATTCCATCAATTCCATTAGTGGCGGAGTATATTAATTGGTGTAAACACAATAATAGTACCATTGATGTATTACAAGACCTGTTTTGAAATGACAGTTTCAATATCTCTGATGTTGACCCCTCAGGATAGTTGTTGTGGCAAACCAATCTAAAAGCATGTCAACTGCGTTTTTATAATGCAACAACCCTTTTCCCTAAAACTAGACCTGATCCCCGTTACCCACATTCACACTCTGTCACCACATATTTACTGGGAAAATTGTGGCAACAATAGTTGGAACACTCCCCTCTGTAATCGGTGAAACAACACCTGTCCCTCAGGCCGAGCAACATCAATTTGGCTGATTTTATCTTGGATACTAAAACTCCCAGATCAAAGAGATTCATCTATGAGGCTTACAATGAATTATAGAAACTTTTGCAGATGGAAGCAGCATTCTATTTGTGCCAAATTGACAAAGCAAATTTAGAAAAAGTCCTTGCAGTAGTCGACAATAGCAAAAATACACGGTCTTCCAGCATTTATATTTATATAATATTGTTTAATCTGTTATTGATATTGTTCAAAGTGATGTATCTGTGTTATATCATGGTCATAATCAATTACGATCTGTGATGCAATTTGCATGGACGTTACAAACTCACAAAATGGGAAATGTACCATGGGATTATTTGAACGCTTCTGCTTTGTTTTTACCATTTAATCTAAGTGATAAACAGAGATTTATGTCCATAAAAGATGCTACATACACGTTGTTACACATTGAACAATTAGAACACTTGCCATTTTCTGTGGTGGAGACCGGTTCAGCTGTATGGTTAGTTCATGGCGTTATCTCTCTGCCATTTTTGCTGTTTCAATTTAAATCTTGCATGAAACATTTCCCAATTGGCCGTTTTGAGCCTCTGGGTAGTGTGTTTCTCCATGAATTATGGTCCCTGCCTATCACCTACAGATGTCAACAGGAGGGTAAGGAAGTGTTCCTAACAGGTAAGGACTGCGATCCTACAGTAGGACACTCCTTAGTATGCAAAAAAGTTAATTTGTGCAGCGCTTTTAATGTGTCTGCACCTATTCTGGCTTGTTTTTTGAAAGGGACGCCTGTTCCGCCAAAAATCCCCATTCTCACATTGCTTTCTAACAGCAGTTATCTTATTTTGAATAAACACTACTACTGTGGTTCACGGGCAGGCATCCTGTATATAGTAACAGTTTCACAATGTGTTACTTGCTGTAGCAATCTGCTTTTTCTCTACCCCGGCATAGAAATGCAGATAGTTACCGCAATATAATACTCATCAGCGGTAGTACATACCAACTAAGCTGTTTTTCCATCTCAACCGAGCGGGGCCTCATTTTCCCGAGCGGATGCCGGGTGAGGTGAGGTTACTTCCCACAAAACGCTGGGTAAGTTATCTAACAGTTAATGAGAAGTAATTTTGACATTTTTTGTCCAGAATCAGGAGGACTATTGCCTCTTGATATGTGAGGAGTTAGGTTGCTCCTTACCCTATGTGTGCTATTTGTTTCTGTTTTCACTGTGATTTTTGAGATTTTTGTGGATATTTATGATACTAAATTGTCTGTACTATTTTCCTTTCCTTTAGGAATAGGACCAGTCATCCCACTTTCCACCAGCTAATATTGGGGCTCCAAATTCCTGGTAGGAGAATGTATATTTACAAATACACTGTAAAACTGTTCACTCTGCAGTAGCTTTTTTTCATCACGGTCCTGAAGAAAGCTGGAGACTCTTGCTCCATAAGCTGAAACATGTCGACCACACTGCACAGCGCCAATGCATAGTTATATTTTCAAACTATTAGGCGTTTTTTAAATCTTAACACTAGCGCAGTTCCTAATAAACATATTTTCTGTACTAGTAGTTAATCTTAATTTCACACACTTTTTTTCATTGAGCACTGCACTATTATCAGCACCATTCGAAATACACTGTGGCTAGAAGGTTGCCCCGGTTATCCATCTCTGCACCAGCATTAGATGGGACTGGGCGAGATTTGGATTTACCATTCGTATCCCACATGACGAGATTCCGCCACATTGGTGGGCTGATGGGAGTTTCTTCAGCCTAGTGTAATTCTTCTATACACACCCTCGCTTGTTACGTGTTTACAGAACAGCACACTCTTTCGTGACTACACACCTCTTCTTTGGATTATTGATATGATAGTTCCATTTGGCCTTCCATTCTGACTTTGAAAACAGATTTTAATAAATTAAGTAGACTCAAAGTGCTGTTGTTTCAACAAGAAGTGGCTCTCACTGCGGCTCAAGAGACCTTCGAATTGTAGGTGGCTAGAACATCAAGTGAGAATTAGTCACTGTTGAACACAAATCTCCCACTTCATTTTGGGGAAGTGATACATCAAATATTCAATGAGTCTGACACAGAAGGCCTTGGTCATTTTTTTAAACTTGTGGGATACGGCCTTGTGACTTCTTTTCAGACAATTTTTTGAGTAATACCGGCCTTTTTTCATTCTATTTATTCCATCGCCTTTGGAGATTTCCCCTTAATACTTGCGCTAACGGGTGGCATCCTGATTCTTCGGCTTCTGTTATGCTATAACTGCCCATCAAGTTGTAATGCACAGACCCGGCCAATTGCAACTGGTGATGTCCACTCACCTCTTGGAGGCTGGCTGTCATGCTGCCACAGGCCCTGGTCAAACAGCAGCTCTTCAAGTACTCTAAGAAGCACTCCCTTCCTTGGTTAAGAAGATCCTGGGACTGGAAACATGGGATGATGTATGTCCCACTTTAATTGGCATTTTCCAGGCATGGGATGTAGATCCATATTTAAGGTTCTAGACTGGTTTGGAGTGGTTCCCATTCAAATGCACTTTTTCTGGCTGTAGTATAGACACATTTGTGAAAAGTAATGGCCCTCAGTTCCAATCAGCAATATCCAAAACATTGGCACAATGTAGTGTGGAGACTCACCTAGAAGTCATCTGCCATCCTAAAGTAGCAATGATGAAAAGACAAAAGATCAGGTCCTGTCAAGGGGATTTGCTCACCTTCAACACAAGAACCTGCTGTCTGACCTCTACCCCCTAACCATACACCAAATGGCACTGCTCAGAAGAATCTAAATAGCATCCCCTTGCTGAAAGGACTTTATTGAATTTTTAAGTATAGACCTGTCTCCATTCTCTCTCACTTCAGTGTCTGGGTCTCCAACCTCTAGCTACTGGAATTGTGTAAATATACCTCCACTGTAAAAGAAAGCAATATCCACCCTCCATCTTGTATCATCTTAAACCAAGGGCCATTCAAAATGGATCTGACTGGTCCTAGCACTTGTACTCACAATCCACAGAGTCTCATTGTTGAGCATGAAACACACATATACTATGTACACCACATGTCAGTAGTAGGACCTTAGAGTTAAAATAATGCTGAACTTTACACGTGTGGTCGGTATATTCCTCCTGCGCCAACAGCCCTTACTTTTCTCCCTACTGCCGATGAGCTGCAGTCCACATTAATCAACATCGCACTGCTTCTGGTACTATCATTAATGATAAAGGGCAAACTTGTGTGATAACTGTCCCTTATGTTGGTTTAGTGTCTACATGACTGCTAGTTTTTAAGCTTTAAACAAGTCCAGATGCATATGGAGGTTTGGTCAATACCTGGATATATTATACAAACTAAAGAACCTAAACCTACTTTGACTTGTTATTGTGTCAGCATTCTATTTACTTTATTACTGCTTGAATGCCTTATATATGTCAGTAAAACATACCTTTTGTCCTGGATCTCTATCCTGAATTTGACCCTTTCCCTGAATGTTTTGTCACTGGCAAGAATTTTCCCTCATGGCAGGTAGTAACCCTATTGTTGCTCTGCAGATGTAAAAGCTAGAGTGGTATAAGTCAAATGTCTCATTAAATAGAGGTTTAGCCACCATCAGTTTTAACTTTCAGCACCTGAGCTGAACCTTTAATTCAAGTGCTATAAGTATAAATATCACTCTGCTGTGCCGTTAGCGAACCTTGACTCAACAAAGAATAGTATAAACTAACTTCCTTCAGATTCCAACACGTATCTCGTTTATAAAATCAACACATGCATTACAAGGCCCATAGGAATGAATGAGAAGCAATTCCATATTTGGGATTCGCAATTTGCGAGACACAAATAAGGAATGGGTAGGAATCGCAAATTTCCTTGCGATTCCTTCGAGCATAATGAATTACGATTCCTAAATGGCAATTTCTTAAAAATCGCAATTTAGGAATCGCAATTCCTAAGTTTGATGCATGTGGCCCTTACTTTCTATCACTAGGTGCATATAATAATTACTATTACTAATGGAAATTGGCCTTTGTGGCATTAACATTGTAGTGTGGTTACAGAAAATTCTGTTTTTGGTTAGAATATGGTTGAGCAAGTATCTGACTTTATCTTGGTGTGCACTAAATGACGTTGTGGCCATTCTGCCCCCCTACCTTAGTCAAATACTCACATTGGTTACTGACCTTGAAACACAAGACACTAAACAAACACATAGGACTATTGAAACCTAAAAGTATTTAACTATTTTCAAAATGCTTGCCTCTGCCGTTTATTCAACCCTCGCCAAACCAACAATATCTAAACCACAAAAGGCCTTTGAGCTAAATAACAGATATAGATAAAATTTAAATATATATTAATCTGTGTGAAATACATTACCATGTCTAAAGGTGATGGTGTCCTCTACAATTTGTTTATACTATGCCGTCATTTATTTCCTGATAGAAATAAAAGAGTAAGCGCACAGCTTTGGGTATTATATATTTGAGTGTACAGGTTAACTTCAATTTTTTTACGTTTGAGGGTGCCGCCCGGGTGACGTCTCTTGTCAACGGCGTCAACAATATAAATTCAAAGTAGTGCTTCTAACGAATCGTTAGAAGCATCCCCCGGCGCTCCACTTTAATTTTCTGGGAATTTGCCAGAATTCCTTACAACAGATTGGTAGAGAAAAGATACGAATATTCATCCATATTTACCACCTTATTTTATTCATAAGTTAATTTTTCAGGTGCGAATTATCTTCATTTTTTACTTATTTTTTAAGCATGATCAAATGTTAATCAACGTCCAATGCATTTCGGGCTATTTAGCCCTTCATCAGGTACCAAGAAGCTGAAACAAGGTATATTAACAGAAAGTTGTAAATATAACATAAACGTAATCAAAACCTGTCACAATATCTGAACATTATAGAATTCATGCACACCAGTGTGACCCCAAAGTGTGAAAAAGCTGTCATAATCAAAAAACGCCGTTCGGCACTCACATTTCATGTTGTCAGCATGATCAAGTAATTTGACGGTAAAATGAATGATAAGTGACGCTGTAAAAAACAGCCAGTATTAAGTATACGGATAAACATCCTATACATACCTTTCTGAGCCACATGAACAGTCAGCAACAAGTTCTTAAAATGTAAACTTACTTAAAAGCTCGCAACAGCATTTCACAAGTTAGATATTCACCTCGGCCTTACTCGTGAATGATTTTTAAGCAGCCAGCCCTGTTAGCCTATCAATGTATTAGTATGAGTTAGAGGGTGAAACGCGCAATGTTTCAAATGTTCCTATTGGTCTAAAGTCCGATCATGTGACTAAAATCTGGCCAATGGCAGAGTGAGCTTATAGTTACATCGATTTTGACTGTTTAAAGCATGTCAATAAAGTTGTATGCAAACAAAAATATGTATAAACAGATAGACTTAAAATAGAACAATTATTTACAATGAGCAAACATAAATGTCTACTTGCGTGTCAATAGACCAGGAGTCTCCACTAGCCAGGTTCAAGGTAGAAAAAACAGCACGGAGAGCTTGATATACTCTGATAATTTACAGATAACACATAAATTCTGTCCGATCATTCAAACCAAATGGTTTGTTAGAATTCAACAAATACATCCAGTTATTTTCACGTTGTAATAGGAAGCGATTGTTGTCGCAACCTTCTTTTTTCTCTACAGTTTCCAGTACCAGAAATTTTTGTTGGGAAATGTTATGATGTTTTTCTGCAAAATGTACCCCTATTGTAGACTTGGTGTTTTTGGTTCTGATGTTTGATTTGTGCTCGTTGAGTCTTATTTTGATCTTGCGTTCCGTTTTCCCCACGTATACCATACCGCAGAGACATTTGAGCATGTATATTACACTTGCCGTATCACAAGTAGCATTCACTCTTAGTTTTATCTTGTGCCCTTTCATGGGATGAGTTAGATAGTTTCCTCTGATGATATTGTTGCAGTTCCCACATTGTAGGCACGAACATGTTGCACGATATGTTTCCAGTGAGTCAGGTTTAGTTTTTAGTAATTCCCCCAAATTTATGCTTCTGGTGTAGGCAAAAATAGGTTGTTGATCAAATACGTTTTTAAAATCTGACTCTGCTTTCAAGATTTTCCAGAATAATTCTTTTGAAGTTCAGACTTGAGGTAGAATATTTAGACACTATGGTCATTCTGTTTTCTTTTATTCTACTTCGTGTTTGTAATAGTTCTATTCTTTGTATGGTCTTCACTTTCTGTTCAGCCTGATCAATCAATTTGTCTGGATAGCCTCTCACTCGAAATCTGTGTCCCATTTGCTTTATTGGTGATTCTGCTTTTACTGGATCCGATGTGATTCTTTAAACTCTATATAACAGCCCATACACTTCACAAACAAGGCAGTATAATCCTTGTAATGTGAAAAGCCTCTGTTGCCTGCTCACATTTTAGGTATAAATCAGCTCTTCAATTGTATTGCTATCAAATCTGATACCTAAATGATTGACTACCCAGCTGTATGGTCTAGAAAATGTTTTGGCCTATGGACCCTTTGGTAATCTACCACCTAGGCTGACATTGTGTAAAGAAGAGTTGGTATCAAAGTAAATGCAAGTACTTACACATAACCTCTGAATGTAGTTCCCACCTAGCCTCTGATTGTTTACTACATATGAACTTTAAATAACACGTTAACGCCATCTGCTAGCACTGTTAGCCTGGTTATCCTTGTATTCCTTTCTGCTGTTGCTTACCCATATGGGCAGCCATTAGCTACACAAGCAAAAGTAAATAAAGATAATGGATGCACATATGTGGTCATGTCTGATTTATGTAAAATAGCTGACGATTGATAAAAGAAAGTTTGGCGTAACGATGCATTCTCTACAGCGATAAACCGTGGGATTCACCACCCACTAACTGCATATATGCCCACACCATGTGACCACCTGCACAAAGCATCCCCAGGCATGGGTCCCCAGTTCTAATGAAGGAGAAAGGGACTCCTATTGGTCCTAAATAGTATTCTAAGCATGTAAGTCTAGCAGTGGGATAAAAGTTGCGTCTCCAATGTCTTGCAAGGGTAATGTTCTCACTACAGAATTTTTTAGCCATCTGTCAGAAATAGCAATATCTACAACGATACATAGGGTGGGCTATATGTCAGCCTTTTGCTCATGATTGAATGGCTTTCTTGTTCATTGTTCATTTCATTCTGTGCCCCTGATTCAAATGCTTCCTTCTCTATTATTGTATTTGATTCAACCATGGAGTACTTAGGTGTCGCCCTCACTTTTGATTAGTTTAGTGTATCCTTTCACTGCAAGGATATCCTCCGAGGTGATATTGCACTCTAAAAATCATCATAACATGACTGCTGACATTATTTGTGATAAATCATTCCATGGGTCTGCTCTTCCTGCTCCTTTCCCTTTCACTCTCTCCCAATGGAACATGAACTCACATTCTTTCCCTTGCTTCTTGCCTCACTCTGTGTTGCCATCCAGTCCACCTCTCTTCCACAGCCCACTACTCGTCGCTAATGGCTATGCCAATGCCAGTGGTTTTAAAATTGTACTGTCATTGACAAAGCCTATGTTTAACCTTAGAATCATACCTTTTATACATAGGAGATGGTTGCAGTGTGTCATGTTGCAAAGTGGGGTGGCACAACATTGCATGATGCAATTTCACCTCCATCTTAAAAGTAAAGAAAATAAAGTTCCAAGATGGTAAGGCACTGCTACTGGCATTGACATGCCGTGCAAGTTTAAAAGCACTGCCTAAATTATTCCAGAAGACTGCGTTAAAACAGAAGCATCCATCTGGTTAGGTATAACCATTGCTTGATAACAGCACTGCCAGGTTATTTTTAAATTATTTATTTTCACACAAAATCCATTCATCAGACTTAATGCTAAACCAACCTGACCTTGTGACGCCCTTGTCAGATGCAGCCTTCTTCTTTGTCCCGCTAGACCTCTTGAACCTCCCAAAAACGGACTACATCAGATTATGTATATTTTCACTATGGTCACCCACTACATTGAGTCTGAGTGTAGGTGCTTGCTGTTTGGTCTGTTATTCCATCTCCCTACTCTAAGATGTTTACACTCAATGAACACAATTCACCAAGAGCTACCCTTCACTTGTTTGATCTGCAAGAGCCCTACCCAGAACCCTGCTCCGCTTTGATCCCACTTGACGTTTTCTTACTCCAAAAATAGTTCTCACTGCAAATGTACAAATATTTATCAGGCCCAACCATCATCTTGACTTCAATCGAAATCGGGAAGGGAGAACGTTTTTGCAAGACAGTGAGTTCAGAGCTGCTGTTCAATCTTTGTATTCTTGCCTCTGAAAGGTAGTGACATTTCGCTCGTTGGCCCACAATGGCACTCTATAAGAGCATCCTGCACCATGCAGTATGTGTTATCAAGGACCTGAAGAAACTGAAGATCACAGCACCTCCATCTTGATGGAACTCCGCAGGCTTCCCTTGTATGCCAGCATTATCTTCAAAACCAGCTGTATCTTTTACAAAGCTATCATGACCTGCATAACCACCTATCTTGCAGACAAGCTCACCATCTCTGGTGGCTCTTGGCTCACTCCCACCCAGGACAATATCAGGTTGGAGACCAGAAAGTGTAAAAAAGGTAAACAGGGTAGCAGCACTTTTCTATCTATGCACTCATTGGGACCACACCAATGCGGCTCCAAGTTATGAAACAGTTAAAGATGTGCCTCTTTAAAGAATACTACATCACAATGCATTAACAGTTCACAGACAAGCTACCTCTCCTATCACTCATTGACTGTATGCTTGCCTTTGACCCTGATGCCTTTTGGCAAGGTTTGCACTATAAAAACACCACATACATGCAATTCTGGGTCTGCCACTTGAGGCTTGTATGTCCCAGATGGACCAACAGAAGACACTTAGAGCCTCATTTAGAGGTTGGCCAAACTTACACTTACCCTGCTGAAGCGTTATGTTTTACCCGCTCAGCCTCTGATGTCCCATGCAGTCTAAACCTCTGAATTATTCAGAAAAGGGGGTGGTGATGGACAGAGTGTCTGAATTAAACAGAACACTCATACCCAGTCAACAGATCAGGGCTTGATCCATCACCGTTTTTTAGCTCACTGCACCATCCCAGCTCAGAACCTGGCTATATGCAAATTAGTCTGTCCCTGGCCCAGTGCATCATGGGAACAGGGCAGACCAAACTACCAAGCCAATTCTTATACTGGGAAGGAAACAAGCTTCCGGGGACCGGTTTCTGGCATTACAGCCGTCTTCGACCCGGCTTGCTTGAATCCTGATGGTGCAATGAGCAAGGGACTCACATCTGAGTATACCCTTCCACGCTTATGGTGGACAAAACGATTCAGAAAAGGGGGTGGTGATGGACAGAGTGTCTGAATTAAACAGAACACTCATACCCAGTCAACAGATCAGGGCTTGATCCATCCCCGTTTGTTAGCTCACTGCACCATCCCAGCTCAGAACCTGGCTATATGCAAATTAGTCTGTCCCTGGCCCAGTGCATCATGGGAACAGGGCAGACCAAACTACCAAGCCAATTCTTATACAGGGAAGGAAACAAGCTTCCGGGGACCGGTTTCTGGCATTACAGCCGTCTTCGGCCCGGCTTGCTTGAATCCTGATGGTGCAATGAGCAAGGGACTCACATCTGAGTATACCCTTCCACGCTTATGGTGGACAAAAAGATTCAGAAAAGGGGGTGGTGATGGACAGAGTGTCTGAATTAAACAGAACACTCATACCCAGTCAACAGATCAGGGCTTGATCCATCACCGTTTTTTAGCTCACTGCACCATCCCAGCTCAGAACCTGGCTATATGCAAATTAGTCTGTCCCTGGCCCAGTGCATCATGGGAACAGGGCAGACCAAACTACCAAGCCAATTCTTATACTGGGAAGGAAACAAGCTTCCGGGGACCGGTTTCTGGCATTACAGCCGTCTTCGGCCCGGCTTGCTTGAATCCTGATGGTGCAATGAGCATCAGGATTAAAGCAAGCCGGGCCGAAGACGGCTGAAATGCCAGAAACCGGTCCCCGGTAGCTTGTCTCCTTTCTGGTGAAGAATTGGCTTGGTAGTTTAGTCTGCCCTGTTCCCATGATGCACTGGGCCAGGGACAGACTGATTTGCATATAGCCAGGTTCTGAGCTGGGATGGTGCAGTGAGATAAATAACGGTGATGGATCAAGCCCTGATCTTTGGACTGGGTAAGAGTGGTCTGCATAATTCAGACACTCTGTTCATCACCACCCCCTTTTCTGAATCGTTTTTGGCCACTATAGGTGTGGCAGGGTATACTCAGACATGAGTCCCTTTCTCACTGCACCATCAGGATTCAAGCAAGCCGGGCCGAAGACGGCTGAAATGCCAGAAACCGGTCCCCGGTAGCTTGTCTCCTTTCTGGTGAAGAATTGGCTTGGTAGTTTAGTCTGTCCTGTTCCCATGATGCACTGGGCCAGGGACAGACTGATTTGCATATAGCCAGGTTCTGAGCTGGGATGGTGCAGTGAGATAAATAACGGTGATGGATCAAGCCCTGATCTTTGGACTCGTTAAGAGTGGTCTGCTTAATTCAGACACTCTGTTCATCATTACCCCCTTTTCTGAATCGTTTTTGGCCACTATAGGTGTGGCAGGGTATACTCCGACATGAGTCCCTTTCTCACTGCACCATCAGGATTCAAGCAAGCCGGGCCGAAGACGGCTGAAATGCCAGAAACCGGTCCCCGGTAGCTTGTCTCCTTTCTGGTGAAGAATTGGCTTGGTAGTTTAGTATGCCCTGTTCCCATGATGCACTGGGCCAGGGACAGACTGATTTGCATATAGCCAGGTTCTGAGCTGGGATGGTGCAGTGAGATAAATAACGGTGATGGATCAAGCCCTGATCTTTGGACTGGGTAAGAGTGGTCTGCTTAATTCAGACACTCTGTTCATCCCCACCCCCTTTTCTGAATCGTTTTTGGCCACTATAGGTGTGGCAGGGTATACTCAGACATGAGTCCCTTTCTCACTGCACCATCAGGATTCAAGCAAGCCGGGCCGAAGATGGCTGAAATGCCAGAAACCGGTCCCCGGTAGCTTGTCTCCTTTCTGGTGAAGAATTGGCTTGGTAGTTTAGTCTGCCCTGTTCCCATGATGCACTGGGCCAGGGACAGACTGATTTGCATATAGCCAGGTTCTGAGCTGGGATGGTGCAGTGAGATAAATAACGGTGATGGATCAAGCCCTGATCTTTGGACTGGGTAAGAGTGGTCTGCTTAATTCAGACACTCTGTTCATCACCACCCCCTTTTCTGAATCGTTTTTGGCCACTATAGGTGTGGCAGGGTATACTCAGACATGAGTCCCTTTCTCACTGCACCATCAGGATTCAAGCAAGCCGGGCCGAAGACGGCTGAAATGCCAGAAACTGGTCCCCGGTAGCTTGTCTCCTTTCTGGTGAAGAATTGGCTTGGTAGTTTAGTCTGCCCTGTTCCCATGATGCACTGGGCCAGGGACAGACTGATTTGCATATAGCCAGGTTCTGAGCTGGGATGGTGCAGTGAGATAAATAACGGTGATGGATCAAGCCCTGATCTTTGGACTGGGTAAGAGTGGTCTGCTTAATTCAGACACTCTGTTCATCACCACCCCCTTTTCTGAATCGTTTTTGGCCACTATAGGTGTGGCAGGGTATACTCAGACATGAGTCCCTTTCTCACTGCACCATCAGGATTCAAGCAAGCCGGGCCGAAGACGGCTGAAATGCCAGAAACCGGTCCCCGGTAGCTTGTCTCCTTTCTGGTGAAGAATTGGCTTGGTAGTTTAGTCTGCCCTGTTCCCATGATGCACTGGGCCAGGGACAGACTGATTTGCATATAGCCAGGTTCTGAGCTGTAATGGTGCAGTGAGATAAATAACGGTGATGGATCAAGCCCTGATCTTTGGACTGGGTAAGAGTGGTCTGCTTAATTCAGACACTCTGTTCATCACCACCCCCTTTTCTGAATCGTTTTTGGCCTCTATAGGTGTGGCAGGGTATACTCAGACATGAGTCCCTTTCTCACTGGACCATCAGGATTCAAGCAAGCCGGGCCGAAGACGGCTGAAATGCCAGAAACCGGTCCCCGGTAGCTTGTCTCCTTTCTGATGAAGAATTGGCTTGGTAGTTTAGTCTGCCCTGTTCCCATGATGCACTGGGCCAGGGACAGACTGATTTGCATATAGCCAGGTTCTGAGCTGGGATGGTGCAGTGAGATAAATAACGGTGATGGATCAAGCCCTGATCTTTGGACTGGGTAAGAGTGGTCTGCTTAATTCAGACACTTTGTTCATCACCACCCCCTTTTCTGAATCGTTTTTGGCCACTATAGGTATGGCAGGGTATACTCAGACATGAGTCCCTTTCTCACTGCACCATCAGGATTCAAGCAAGCCGGGCCGAAGACGGCTGAAATGCCAGAAACCGGTCCCCGGTAGCTTGTCTCCTTTCTGGTGAAGAATTGGCTTGGTAGTTTAGTCTGCCCTGTTCCCATGATGCACTGGGCCAGGGACAGACTGATTTGCATATAGCCAGGTTCTGAGCTGGGATGGTGCAGTGAGATAAATAACGGTGATGGATCAAGCCCTGATCTTTGGACTGGGTAAGAGTGGTCTGCTTAATTCAGACACTCTGTTCATCACCACCCCCTTTTCTGAATCGTTTTTGGCCACTATAGGTGTGGCCGGGTATACTCAGACATGAGTCCCTTTCTCACTGCACCATCAGGATTCAAGCAAGCCGGGCCGAAGACGGCTGAAATGCCAGAAACCGGTCCCCGGTAGCTTGTCTCCTTTCTGGTGAAGAATTGGCTTGGTAGTTTAGTCTGCCCTGTTCCCATGATGCACTGGGCCAGGGACAGACTGATTTGCATATAGCCAGGTTCTGAGCTGGGATGGTGCAGTGAGATAAATAACGGTGATGGATCAAGCCCTGATCTTTGGACTGGGTAAGAGTGGTCTGCTTAATTCAGACACTCTGTTCATCACCACCCCCTTTTCTGAATCGTTTTTGGCCACTATAGGTATGGCAGGGTATACTCAGACATGAGTCCCTTTCTCACTGCACCATCAGGATTCAAGCAAGCCGGGCCGAAGACGGCTGAAATGCCAGAAACCGGTCCCCGGTAGCTTGTCTCCTTTCTGGTGAAGAATTGACTTGGTAGTTTAGTCTGCCCTGTTCCCATGATGCACTGGGCCAGGGACAGACTGATTTGCATATAGCCAGGTTCTGAGCTGGGATGGTGCAGTGAGATAAATAACGGTGATGGATCAAGCCCTGATCTTTGGACTGGGTAAGAGTGGTCTGCTTAATTCAGACACTCTGTTGATCACCACCCCCATTTCTGAATCGTTTTGGCCACTATAGGTGTGGCAGGGTATACTCAGACATGAGTCCCTTTCTCACTGCACCATCAGGATTCAAGCAAGCCGGGCCGAAGACGGCTGAAATGCCAGAAACCGGTCCCCGGTAGCTTGTCTCCTTTCTGGTGAAGAATTGGCTTGGTAGTTTAGTCTGCACTGTTCCCATGATGCACTGGGCCAGGGACAGACTGATTTGCATATAGCCAGGTTCTGAGCTGGGATGGTGCAGTGAGATAAATAACGGTGATGGATCAAGCCCTGATCTTTGGACTGGGTAAGAGTGGTCTGCTTAATTCAGACACTCTGTTCATCACCACCCCCTTTTCTGAATCGTTTTTGGCCACTATAGGTGTGGCAGGGTATACTCAGACATGAGTCCCTTTCTCACTGCACCATCAGGATTCAAGCAAGCCGGGCCGAAGACGGCTGAAATGCCAGAAACCGGTCCCCGGTAGCTTGTCTCCTTTCTGGTGAAGAATTGGCTTGGTAGTTTAGTCTGCCCTGTTCCCATGATGCACTGGGCCAGGGACATACTGATTTGCATATAGCCAGGTTCTGAGCTGGGATGGTGCAGTGAGATAAATAACGGTGATGGATCAAGCCCTGATCTTTGGACTGGGTAAGAGTGGTCTGCTTAATTCAGATACTCTGTTCATCACCACCCCCTTTTCTGAATCGTTTTTGGCCACTATAGGTGTGGCAGGGTATACTCAGACATGAGTCCCTTTCTCACTGCACCATCAGGATTCAAGCAAGCCGGGCCGAAGAAGGCTGAAATGCCAGAAACCGGTCCCCGGTAGCTTGTCTCCTTTCTGGTGAAGAATTGGTATGGTAGTTTAGTCTGCCCTGTTCCCATGATGCACTGGGCCAGGGACAGACTGATTTGCATATAGCCAGGTTCTGAGCTGGGATGGTGCAGTGAGATAAATAACGGTGATGGATCAAGCCCTGATCTTTGGACTTGGTAAGAGTGGTCTGCTTCATTCAGACACTCTGTTCATCACCACCCCCTTTTCTGAATCGTTTTTGGCCACTATAGGTGTGGCAGGGTATACTCAGACATGAGTCCCTTTCTCACTGCACCATCAGGATTCAAGCAAGCCGGGCCGAAGACGGCTGAAATGCCAGAAACCGGTCCCCGGTAGCTTGTCTCCTTTCTGGTGAAGAATTGGCTTGGTAGTTTAGTCTGCCCTGTTCCCATGATGCACTGGGCCAGGGACAGACTGATTTGCATATAGCCAGGTTCTGAGCTGGGATGGTGCAGTGAGATAAATAACGGTGATGGATCAAGCCCTGATCTTTGGACTGGGTAAGAGTGGTCTGCTTAATTCAGACACTCTGTTCATCACCACCCCCTTTTCTGAATCGTTTTTGGCCACTATAGGTGTGGCAGGGTATACTCAGACATGAGTCCCTTTCTC
This sequence comes from Lissotriton vulgaris, assembly GCF_964263255.1. NCBI lineage: Eukaryota > Metazoa > Chordata > Amphibia > Caudata > Salamandridae > Lissotriton > Lissotriton vulgaris. The sequence continues at coordinate 1,916,839,826 of NC_141691.1, forward strand.
ACTGCACCATCAGGATTCAAGCAAGCCGGGCCGAAGACGGCTGAAATGCCAGAAACCGGTCCCCGGTAGCTTGTCTCCTTTCTGGTGAAGAATTGGCTTGGTAGTTTAGTCTGCCCTGTTCCCATGATGCACTGGGCCAGGGACAGACTGATTTGCATATAGCCAGGTTCTGAGCTGGGATGGTGCAGTGAGATAAATAACGGTGATGGATCAAGCCCTGATCTTTGGACTGGGTAAGAGTGGTCTGCTTAATTCAGACACTCTGTTCATCACCACCCCCTTTTCTGAATCGTTTTTGGCGACTATAGGTGTGGCAGGGTATACTCAGACAGGAGTCCCCTTATCACTGCACCATCAGGATTCAAGCAAGCCGGGCCGAAGACGGCTGAAATGCCAGAAACCGGTCCCTGGTAGCTTGTCTCCTTTCTGGTGAAGAATTGGCTTGGTAGTTTAGTCGGCCCTGTTCCCGTGATGCACTGGGCCAGGGACAGACTGATTTGCATATAGCCAGGTTCTGAGCTGGGATGGTGCAGTGAGATAAATAACGGTGATGGATCAAGCCCTGATCTTTGGACTGGGTAAGAGTGGTCTGCTTAATTCAGACACTCTGTTCATCACCACCCCCTTTTCTGAATCGTTTTTGGCCACTATAGGTGTGGCAGGGTAAACTCAGACATGAGTCCCTTTCTCACTGCACCATCAGGATTCAAGCAAGCCGGGCCGAAGACGGCTGAAATGCCAGAAACCGGTCCCCGGTAGCTTGTCTCCTTTCTGGTGAAGAATTGGCTTGGTAGTTTAGTCTGCCCTGTTCCCATGATGCACTGGGCCAGGGACAGACTGATTTGCATATAGCCAGGTTCTGAGCTGGGATGGTGCAGTGAGATAAATAACGGTGATGGATCAAGCCCTGATCTTTGGACTGGGTAAGAGTGGTCTGCTTAATTCAGATACTCTGTTCATCACCACCCCCTTTTCTGAATCGTTTTTGGCCACTTTAGGTGTGGCAGGGTATACTCAGACATGAGTCCCTTTCTCACTGCACCATCAGGATTCAAGCAAGCCGGGCCGAAGACGGCTGAAATGCCAGAAACCGGTCCCGGTAGCTTGTCTCCTTTCTGGTGAAGAATTGGCTTGGTAGTTTAGTCTGCCCTGTTCCCATGATGCACTGGGCCAGGGACAGACTGATTTGCATATAGCCAGGTTCTGAGCTGGGATGGTGCAGTGAGATAAATAACGGTGATGGATCAAGCCCTGATCTTTGGACTGGGTAAGAGTGGTCTGCTTAATTCAGACACTCTGTTCATCACCACCCCCTTTTCTGAATCGTTTTTGGCCACTATAGGTGTGGCAGGGTATACTCAGACATGAGTCCCTTTCTCACTGCACCATCAGGATTCAAGCAAGCCGGGCCGAAGACGGCTGAAATGCCAGAAACCGGTCCCCGGTAGCTTGTCTCCTTTCTGGTGAAGAATTGGCTTGGTAGTTTAGTCTGCCCTGTTCCCATGATGCACTGGGCCAGGGACAGACTGATTTGCATATAGCCAGGTTCTGAGCTGGGATGGTGCAGTGAGATAAATAACGGTGATGGATCAAGCCCTGATCTTTGGACTGGGTAAGAGTGGTCTGCTTAATTCAGACACTCTGTTCATCACCTCCCCCTTTTCTGAATCATTTTTGGCCACTATAGGTGTGGCAGGGTATACTCAGACATGAGTCCCTTTCTCACTGCACCATCAGGATTCAAGCAAGCCGGGCCGAAGACGGCTGAAATGCCAGAAACCGGTCCCCGGTAGCTTGTCTCCTTTCTGGTGAAGAATTGGCTTGGTAGTTTAGTCTGCCCTGTTCCCATGATGCACTGGGCCAGGGACAGACTGATTTGCATATAGCCAGGTTCTGAGCTGGGATGGTGCAGTGAGATAAATAACGGTGATGGATCAAGCCCTGATCTTTGGACTGGGTAAGAGTGGTCTGCTTAATTCAGACACTCTGTTCATCACCACCCCCTTTTCTGAATCGTTTTTGGCCACTATAGGTGTGGCAGGGTATACTCAGACATGAGTCCCTTTCTCACTGCACCATCAGGATTCAAGCAAGCCGGGCCGAAGACGGCTGAAATGCCAGAAACCGGTCCCCGGTAGCTTGTCTCCTTTCTGGTGAAGAATTGGCTTGGTAGTTTAGTCTGCCCTGTTCCCATGATGCACTGGGCCAGGGACAGACTGATTTGCATATAGCCAGGTTCTGAGCTGGGATGGTGCAGTGAGATAAATAACGGTGATGGATCAAGCCCTGATCTTTGGACTGGGTAAGAGTGGTCTGCTTAATTCAGACACTCTGTTCATCACCACCCCCTTTTCTGAATCGTTTTTGGCCACTATAGGTGTGGCAGGGTATACTCAGACATGAGTCCCTTTCTCACTGCACCATCAGGATTCAAGCAAGCCGGGCCGAAGACGGCTGAAATGCCAGAAACCGGTCCCCGGTAGCTTGTCTCCTTTCTGGTGAAGAATTGGCTTGGTAGTTTAGTCTGCCCTGTTCCCATGATGCACTGGGCCAGGGACAGACTGATTTGCATATAGCCAGGTTCTGAGCTGGGATGGTGCAGTGAGATAAATAACGGTGATGGATCAAGCCCTGATCTTTGGACTGGGTAAGAGTGGTCTGCTTAATTCAGACACTCTGTTCATCACCACCCCCTTTTCTGAATCGTTTTTGGCGACTATAGGTGTGGCAGGGTATACTCAGACAGGAGTCCCCTTATCACTGCACCATCAGGATTCAAGCAAGCCGGGCCGAAGACGGCTGAAATGCCAGAAACCGGTCCCCGGTAGCTTGTCTCCTTTCTGGTGAAGAATTGGCTTGGTAGTTTAGTCGGCCCTGTTCCCGTGATGCACTGGGCCAGGGACAGACTGATTTGCATATAGCCAGGTTCTGAGCTGGGATGGTGCAGTGAGATAAATAACGGTGATGGATCAAGCCCTGATCTTTGGACTGGGTAAGAGTGGTCTGCTTAATTCAGACACTCTGTTCATCACCACCCCCTTTTCTGAATCGTTTTTGGCCACTATAGGTGTGGCAGGGTAAACTCAGACATGAGTCCCTTTCTCACTGCACCATCAGGATTCAAGCAAGCCGGGCCGAAGACGGCTGAAATGCCAGAAACCGGTCCCCGGTAGCTTGTCTCCTTTCTGGTGAAGAATTGGCTTGGTAGTTTAGTCTGCCCTGTTCCCATGATGCACTGGGCCAGGGACAGACTGATTTGCATATAGCCAGGTTCTGAGCTGGGATGGTGCAGTGAGATAAATAACGGTGATGGATCAAGCCCTGATCTTTGGACTGGGTAAGAGTGGTCTGCTTAATTCAGATACTCTGTTCATCACCACCCCCTTTTCTGAATCGTTTTTGGCCACTTTAGGTGTGGCAGGGTATACTCAGACATGAGTCCCTTTCTCACTGCACCATCAGGATTCAAGCAAGCCGGGCTGAAGACGGCTGAAATGCCAGAAACCGGTCCCGGTAGCTTGTCTCCTTTCTGGTGAAGAATTGGCTTGGTAGTTTAGTCTGCCCTGTTCCCATGATGCACTGGGCCAGGGACAGACTGATTTGCATATAGCCAGGTTCTGAGCTGGGATGGTGCAGTGAGATAAATAACGGTGATGGATCAAGCCCTGATCTTTGGACTGGGTAAGAGTGGTCTGCTTAATTCAGACACTCTGTTCATCACCACCCCCTTTTCTGAATCGTTTTTGGCCACTATAGGTGTGGCAGGGTATACTCAGACATGAGTCCCTTTCTCACTGCACCATCAGGATTCAAGCAAGCCGGGCCGAAGACGGCTGAAATGCCAGAAACCGGTCCCCGGTAGCTTGTCTCCTTTCTGGTGAAGAATTGGCTTGGTAGTTTAGTCTGCCCTGTTCCCATGATGCACTGGGCCAGGGACAGACTGATTTGCATATAGCCAGGTTCTGAGCTGGGATGGTGCAGTGAGATAAATAACGGTGATGGATCAAGCCCTGATCTTTGGACTGGGTAAGAGTGGTCTGCTTAATTCAGACACTCTGTTCATCACCTCCCCCTTTTCTGAATCGTTTTTGGCCACTATAGGTGTGGCAGGGTATACTCAGACATGAGTCCCTTTCTCACTGCACCATCAGGATTCAAGCAAGCCGGGCCGAAGACGGCTGAAATGCCAGAAACCGGTCCCCGGTAGCTTGTCTCCTTTCTGGTGAAGAATTGGCTTGGTAGTTTAGTCTGCCCTGTTCCCATGATGCACTGGGCCAGGGACAGACTGATTTGCATATAGCCAGGTTCTGAGCTGGGATGGTGCAGTGAGATAAATAACGGTGATGGATCAAGCCCTGATCTTTGGACTGGGTAAGAGTGGTCTGCTTAATTCAGACACTCTGTTCATCACCACCCCCTTTTCTGAATCGATTTTGGCCACTATAGGTGTGGCAGGGTATACTCAGACATGAGTCCCTTTCTCACTGCACCATCAGGATTCAAGCAAGCCGGGGCGAAGACGGCTGAAATGCCAGAAACCGGTCCCCGGTAGCTTGTCTCCTTTCTGGTGAAGAATTGGCTTGGTAGTTTAGTCTGCCCTGTTCCCATGATGCACTGGGCCAGGGACAGACTGATTTGCATATAGCCAGGTTCTGAGCTGGGATGGTGCAGTGAGATAAATAACGGTGATGGATCAAGCCCTGATCTTTGGACTGGGTAAGAGTGGTCTGCTTAATTCAGACACTCTGTTCATCACCACCCCCTTTTCTGAATCGTTTTTGGCCACTATAGGTGTGGCAGGGTATACTCAGACATGAGTCCCTTTCTCACTGCACCATCAGGATTCAAGCAATCCGGGCCGAAGACGGCTGAAATGCCAGAAACCGGTCCCCGGTAGCTTGTCTCCTTTCTGGTGAAGAATTGGCTTGGTAGTTTAGTCTGCCCTGTTCCCATGATGCACTGGGCCAGGGACAGACTGATTTGCATATAGCCAGGTTCTGAGCTGGGATGGTGCAGTGAGATAAATAACGGTGATGGATCAAGCCCTGATATTTGGACTGGGTAAGAGTGGTCTGCTTAATTCAGACACTCTGTTCATCACCACCCCCTTTTCTGAATCGTTTTTGGCCACTATAGGTGTGGCAGGGTATACTCAGACATGAGTCCCTTTCTCACTGCACCATCAGGATTCAAGCAAGCCGGGCCGAAGACGGCTGAAATGCCAGAAACCGGTCCCCGGTAGCTTGTCTCCTTTCTGGTGAAGAATTGGCTTGGTAGTTTAGTCTGCCCTGTTCCCATGATGCACTGGGCCAGGGACAGACTGATTTGCATATAGCCAGGTTCTGAGCTGGGATGGTGCAGTGAGATAAATAACGGTGATGGATCAAGCCCTGATCTTTGGACTGGGTAAGAGTGGTCTGCTTAATTCAGACACTCTGTTCATCACCACCCCCTTTTCTGAATCGTAAACCTCTGAATTGGCAGCCCCTTTGCCAGGAGACTGCCATGTCACAATGATGATCATCCCACCCTACTAACAGTGGGGCAACAGTTAATAATTTTCCCTGCCCATGTCCAAAATGCATGGTATGGCGTTCACGAGCTGAGAAAATATAGAGTGAGAGTGGTCCCCACACACAGGGAGTACTGTTCTTACATGTCAGGGCCATTTGATTTTTGAGAAAAGAAATACCCACTTAAAAAAAGTTTGCTGAGCAGATTCTTTATACGTGGCCCCCACTTAGTAAATCTTCAGTGCTGCCAAAGGAGAGACCACAAAGACAGCTTCGGTCACACCACCATTAGGCAAGCCATGATCTCTTAATAAGGAGAGCCAGGGCCTTAATGATCCTTAACCCGTTGCATGCTCATGGCGGAGCTGCTCCGTCATGAGCCGCGGTTGCGGTGTGCTCATGACGGAGCGGTTCCGTCATGGCCCTGCCGCAGCGCCTGCGCAGCGCTGATTTCGCGCCTGTGCTGCGCGTTCTATTGAGCGGGCGGGGCCATGACGGAACTGCTCCGTCATGAGCACAGCGCAACCGCGGCTCATGACGGAGCGGCTCCGTCACGAGCATGCGAGCTTCGCTCCCCCCCACCCCCCAGCGCTGCGGCGGAATTGCCGCCGCAGCGAAGGGGTTAAGACATTTCTAACATTTTGTATCACTTTTCATTGACTTTCAAAGTAATGCTTTTTCACATTAATTTTCAATGAAACAGTGTCCCTTTTTGCCTAAACTTTTCAAAACCATAGCCTATATTTTTAATTGAGGTTTTATTTATCTCATAATATTTTCAGGTTTCCATAAAATTGCTGTAACTTTATAAATATACTTTATTTCTTTAACTCTATTATTGTCTGATTGATTTACTGAACACACAAAAGGTAAGGAGAGAAATGCCTGCAATTTGTCTAATCACTGGCAATCACTTGGGGCAATATTCCAACCATTGCTCTTTTGCACAACCACACCACCTCGAATTAGACCCCGCCATACGCAAATTAGAATTGGTGTTGCTCCATATTTAACAGTCCAGCCCAAACTGCCAAGGTAGGTTGTCTCTGAACCAGAACACGAGCCGCCCAAGACTGGTTTCAACCAGATTGGGCCTCTTCAGTCGGGTGCAGCTTGGTTCAAGTTGCACAGTGAGCAAGGGAACCAAGCCTATGGATAAACTTGGCCACTTGTAAATGTAATGTAAATGTAGGTATACTTATATAGCGCAACCTGTCACCTCAAAGGGCATACTGGCGCTTGCCTAGGGAACCCGTCCTGGTATTCCCCTGTGAGAAGCCCCGACAGGGTGTCCACAGGGTGAAAGTCAGGCATCCCGCCGCGAGGGGCCGTTGTGGAGATTAAGCAAGCTATTGCCCAGAGTCGCAGAGTGTGAACCCGTGAGTCGAGGAGGCACCGGGACGAGAATTATCGAGTCCGTGGAATTTTTAGCCCAAGACCCGCCGGGGCGGGGAATTGAACCCTGGTCCAGGGCCGATCTCAGATTCCGGGTCTGCCACCTCTAACCCCTGAGCCACACTTCTCCACTTCACTTAGGATGTTACATCAAACACGCAACTCACAGCCAGGTCTCCCTGACAAAATGCCTAAACCTTTGTTTCTGCTCTGTGGCGCAGGTATAAAACCTTATTAAGAGGGAAGCACTGACAGGGGCTTACTGGAGGTTCAAGAAGACAAAGTCTAACATTTAAAACATGCTTTTCTTAAATATTTATTAAAAATCATACTTTACCAGTGCAATGGATTTTAATAAATATAGTTTAACAAGAATTAAGCCAAGAGGCCTTGCTTATGCAAGAACTACAGGTTTTCCAATATGTTTTAGCCATATTGTACACCAGTGGTGCTGCTGTTCAGCATGGCTAAAAGTTAGTGGTGTAAAGGAGAGGGGTGTGGAGTGGAGTGTCATAAAGTAGAGTAGAGTGGAGTGCTATGGAGTGGTGTAGAGAGTCATGGAGTGGTGTAGAGTGGTGTGGAGTTACATAGAGTGGCATGGAGTTGCACAGAGTGGTGTAGTGTAGAGTTAAGTGGAGTGTCATGGAGCGGGGTAGAGTGGAGTGATGTAAAGTGTTGTGAAGTGTCATGGAGGGAGTATAATGTTGTAGAGTGGAAGGACATAAAGTGGAGTAGTGGTGAGTGGCGTAGAGTAGAATGTCAGAGTGGAGTAGCCTAGAGTGTCATGGAGTGGTGTAGAACAGAGTGGAATTGCATTGAGATTGTTGTGTATAGTGGAGTAGAGTTTTGTAGAGTAGAGTGGCATAGAGTGGAGTAGACTGTCTTAGAGTGGAGTGGCATAGAGTGAAGTAGTGAGGGAGGGTGGAATGGCAGAGTGGAGCAGAGTGTTGCAGAGTCGAGTCGAGGAGAGTGGAGTGACATAGAGTGAAGTGGTATTGAGCGGAGTGCTGCAGAGTGGATTAGTGCTTTGTAGTGGAGTAAAGGGGCATTGAGTGGCACAGAGGGAGTTGTGCAGAGTGAAACAGTGTCATAGAGTAGCATAAAGTGGAGGAGAGTGTTGTAGTATGCAGAGTAGAGTATAGTGGCATACAGTGCAGTGTAGATTGGTGTAGAGTATATTGGTTTTGAGTAAAGTGGTTTAGAAGGCATTGGCGTAGTGCAGTGGCTTAGAGTAGAATGGTGTGGAGTGGCGCAGGGTAGATTGCAGTGGCATAGAGTGGAATGGCGCAGAATGGAATAGAATGGCATAGAGTGCAGTGTTGCAGAGTAGATTAAAGTAGCTTAGAGTAGATTGGCATAGAGTGCAGTGCGATAAAGTGGGGCGATGCAAAGAATAGTGGTCTAGAGTGTAGTGGCGTACAGTGCATTGGCGTAGAGTGCAGCAGAGAGGCACAGAGTAGAGTGAAGTGGCATACAGTGCAGTGGTGCAGAGTAGCGTGGAGAAGAGCGAAGTGGTGCAGAGTAGAGTGGCAGAGTGGTGCAGAGTAAAGTGCTATGATGCAGCGTGGAGTGGTGTAGAGTGTAGTGGTGCAGAGTAGAGTGCAGTGACGCAGCATGGAGTGGTGCAGTGTGGAGTTGTGCAGAGTGAAGTGAAATGACGTGGAGTGGTGCAGAGAAGAGTGCAGTGACATGAAGTGAAGTAGGGCAGAGTAGAGCGGAGTAGGGAAAGTGGAGCATCCATGATGTGGTAGCATACTGCCATTACAGACACAACATATTCACTTGAAATGACCATTACATATGCACAGTCATATCTTTTTTCTGATAAACGTAACAGCGCACAAATGAAAATGTGTGGAAATGTCATCACCTAGTGTATTGATTTGTGTATGGAAATATTTCTTGCCAGCACACTTAAGAATTACCCATAAATGTGCTCCATTTGTGCTAATCCTGATATATTCAGAAATATCTGCACAGTTCATTTATATAATTTTCTTTTGTGTACTAGACAAAAATAACATTGTACAGCCGTCGTCAAGCACACTCCCATTAGCCAGCATGATTGCCACATAAATCCTCTAACTTTGAAGTCTAAGAAATAAAAGTAAACACCAAACACCAAGCTCCCTGGAAGATAGAGCCTGACATAAGACCCATGGCTTTAAATGCAGATCAAATGCGATAAGAACAAGATTTAAAGGCTTCTTTACAGAATTCCAGTACTGGTGGAAGAATACAGTAAATAGGTTTTGGACAAGGGAAGGGGCAATCTCAAGCTGAACACACTAAAACAAATAAAGTCAGCATATAGAAAGTAAGCAAATAGCAGTTACAAACCAAAGAGCCAATGGTAAACAATGGGCAGAATGCATTCCCAGGGGAGCTTTCTGAATGTCCCCAAGATGTTGTTAGCAAACCAGACAGCTGTTCTGTCTGGTAAGATTCAACCTTAAAATGGTTGTTCAGTCATTCTTGTAATTTGCTGCAAACCAAATGTAGCAGAGTTATAACTTTATTCAGAATTTTAGTTTTTCCTCATAGGACTGTCTTCACAGTGTTAATGAGCATTTGGGGGCTAGTATATGCCAACACTAAATTCTTTCATGTACCACTTTTACAAATTAGGCACCCTGCCTTGTGGGATACAAGCCTGACATAGTGGTGATGTATTTAATATTTAACAGTAAGGGTTTTTCCTGTCAAAAAGGGTTATTTTGGCAGATTTAAAACCTGCAATAACCAGGCTACTCGGGTAGGCCCAATAAAGTATTTTCATATGTCAACCTACTGGATGCCACAACGTGTACTGCAGTCCACAGGTGGCATTTAACTTTCATGTCAGTGGCGTAAATCCTGCACCATATACTATGGCCTTGCAGGAAAGATAAATAGACTAATTAGGAGGTAGTCAATGTTACCATGCTTTAGGAGTCAGAGCATATACACCGGGGATTGGACAGCAGTGCCCCAGTGTGCAAAGTTCAAAACCCGGCAGCATTAGTCAACAAAAAATGAGAGTGAGCAAGCAATAAAAGTCCCTTTCTCACATGTATCATCTGAATAAGATCACACCTATGTACATTGACAAGCACTGTTGACCTTGAAGAGCACCAGGGGACTCCACATTCAATGACAAACGTTTTAGAGAGATAAGGTGGCAAGTCCAGTGTCTGAAAATAACTATCAAGCAAGGGAGTAAAATATACTTGCATTCACCCTGTGATTCCTAGTTCTCTAGGCCAGGCCAGGAGAATAGCAGCCTACTACAGCAAAAGTGGAGCAGATGTCGAGCAGTATCAAGGCTGCAAAATCACCTTCATTCAGAAGGGATCTAAATTTGTCCAAATAAATAACAAGGGCTGTCTCTGTTCTTTGATTCCTAGATTTATTTATTTATTTATTTATTTTTGACACTTGTAAAGCGCTACTTATACCCTTAGGCGTCAAGGCGCTGAAACCATTATTGAAAGGGTGGGAAAAAAAGGAAATAGACAGGAGAAAAGAATGAACAAAAAACCGTTAAGCATGATTAATGGGAGAACAGCCAGGTTTTCAGGAGTTTACGAAACTGAAACAGCGTAGCACTCCGTCTGATGTTGAGAGGCAAGGTGTTCCAAAGTCTGGGGGCAGCCACAAGAAAGCGACGGTCTCCCCAGGACACTGTTTTGGTGCGTGGAACTGACAATTGATTAAGAGTGGCAGAGCGTAAAGCTCTTGTCGGTTTGTAAAATTGAAGTTTGTCTCTCAAAAAATGTGGTCCTTGATTGTTAACTGATTTGAAGACTATACAGAGAGCCTTGAAGAGGATCCTTTTTTGTACAGTCAGCCAGTGAAGGTCTTTTATGTTTTTTTATGTTTACAAATACCATCAGCTGCAGTACCTACATGAACACCCCAACTAGATACATGGAACATCCCACGTACAACAGGCACATCACAGCCAACTTTTCACTGGGCAGAACCCTCGTATAGAGACCATTAGGACCCAGCACCAATTTTTCAGCATTTTCCCAGACTTCATCGCACCAATGAACATCAACACCAGCACCATCCTTCTCCTCCTCTGTGACCTTCACTTTCACCTAGAAGACAACAACGACCAAACTCAACTGCCATTCTAGAAAACCTTGCAAACTTTGGCCTCACCTAGCATGTTGCTGAACCCACCCGCAAATCCAGACACCTATGGGACCTGATTTTCTCCAAATTCAGCAACATCACAGTTGACAAGCCAGCTACTATGACCTGGACAGACTTGCAGGCACATGCATCAAAGCTTTTTACGATTGCAAACAGTGCAATTGGCAAGAATCGGCTGTTTGCGATCACAAAATTAGCTTTTCCGATGCATCAAGGGTCTAGGCCCTCGCAATTTGAGAATTCGCAATTAATTGCGAGTTCTCAAATTGTGATTGCATTTAAGGAAAGAACCACTTTAAAGTAGCGATTTTGCTACTAGGGGTCGCAAATTACCATGAAGTTGAACTTCATGGTAATTTGCAAAAACTTTGAAAAATGCACTAAAGTGCATTTTTCAAAGTTGTAGGTTACAAACACACATGGCCTCTGGACATGTGTATGCGCAAGATTTGTGCACAGTTCAATTTCAGGGGTGCAACAGGGTGTCCTTTTGACAACCTTGCACCCTTGAAATTGCATGCGCAATTTGCGAGGACCTATTGGTCCCGCAAATTGCGCATGCAATTTCCCATTCATTCTGATGGGCTTTTAGGCCCATAGGAATGAATGGGGAGCCATTCCTTATTTGCAAATCTCAATTTGCGACTCGCAAATAAGGTATATGTAGAAATTGCTATTTTCATAGCGATTCCTACATGCATAGGTTTTTGCATGTCCTTAATTGCGATTCCTTAATAATCCCAATTAAGGACTCGCAAAAGCCTAGCTTGATGCATGTGCCTATATGCCCTTGTCATTTTCAGCATAACTATCTCTCACCGCCACAGAGCTAACACCACCACAGCCACCAGTTGCAACTGGAAAAGCATTACAGAAGAGGAGCAGCACAAACTTACTGAAATCCATCAAGAACCTCAACAGCTGGATCACCTCATGCTCCAACACTCTGGCATCCTCTGAGTGCAACCAAGCTGCAAGATCCCTATCACAGTCCAGCTGGTACACAGAGGAACTCAGGATGACAAAACTGCACTGCAAGCAAATGGAGAAGAAGTCAAAACAACACAGAAAAAGATATCTTCAGATCTACCCAAAGACATTGGCACCAGTAAATATGGAACAACAAGCATTCAGTGCTTGCAGATTGCATCGCCACCAACACTAGCAGCAACAAGAAAATCATTACCATCAATGATTTCACAGTGCTCCATGCTGCCTTCAGCAAATTTGAATCTCAACCAGACCCTATCACCATCGCAACTCAACCTTCCATCACAGCCAAAGAACAAACCCTGAACTTTTGGCTCACTGTCGAAATGGCAACTACCATAAAGATTATTCTCCCAAGGGCAACATCTGACTCTTGACCCAACCATCCCTTCAACAAAAGACTCTTGCTGATCACCAAACCATTAACACCCATCTTCAACAGCTGTAAAGACTCAGCCACATTCCCAGACACCTGGAAAAATGCCATCCTCACACCCCTGCTCAAGAGGCCAACTTCTGACCCAACCACACTTTCCTACTCTCTCTTACCATACTCAGCAAAGGGTTTAGAGAAACTAAACAACCGACACATCACCGACCACCTTAGCAACCACCAATTCCTGGATGCCACACAGTCTAAATTCAGGGTCAACCACAATACAGAAACAGCACTCATCGCCACCACAGACAACATGTGCATGGTCCTTCACAGCGGAACACAGCAGCACTCATTCTCCTGGATATCTCTACAGCATTTGTCACTGTCTCACAAGCCATCATCATCAGGTGCCTGCACAAGATTGGCATCCAAAGACTTGCTTCCCACTGGATCTGCTCCTTCTTAATGGATAGAGCACAAGCTGTCAGTCTTGCACGCTACTCCCGGGAAGCCAGAAATCTCATCTGGAGAATGCCTCAAGGTTAATCACTCTTCAATGCATACATGATCCCTCTGGTCATCATCCATGCACACATCAACATCCTCTCCTACTCTGATGACATGCAACTCATGCTCTCTCAACAGAAGAAACAAATTCACGGCCTGCATGACCAAAGTCACTAACGGGATAAAAGCCATCTGTCTCAAGCTCACTGCCGAGAAGACAGAAGTAGTGATGTTCAGCAAAAACATCCAACCATGGGACTCCAACTGATGCCCAGCTGAACTCTAACCCACACCCACGCCAGGAACCTCTGAATAATCCAACAGCAAACTTCACATGACTTCACAACTCAACATCATCACTGCATCCTGTTTCCAGACCCTGCAGATGCAGAGTTAGATCTACAAATGGCCAGCAACACCAAAAACTGTCACTGACACCCTAGTCACCAACAAATTGGACTACAGGAACACACTCTATGGCGGGATTACCATGCAACTCACTACAAGACTACAATCTACCCAGAACTAGATACCCAGACTCAACCTCAACATACATCCATTTCTTCTTGATTTAGCGTAAAGTTTTTTTTAGCTTTTTGGTACTTAATGAAGCATTTATTTTATTATACTGAACAATTGCATCGCTGTAATTCCTTCAGCACCAGGATACCTGTTAGGTGACAGTATGCTTAATAAATTATATACATATAAATAATTAAATAAATAAATACATTGATTGCATTTAATAAACATATCAGACTGGTACAAGTCTGTGGCAGTCTAAACAAATCCTCTACAAAGCCAGACTGAATATGGTGATGGTGCAAATATTGGTGGATAGCACAATACAATACTTAGGGCAAATATGGCTGAAAGCCAGCCAAGACTAATATTAACAGGGAGAGTTCTAGTGCACAGGTTTGGCTAGGCTCATCCTTATCTTTCATTCTTGTATACCATATATGTAACACTGATACAATATCAACTTCTTCCTGAGAGTTAGAGTTCAGATCCATCAATGCAGAGAGATGAGAACAATCAATACAATTCAATTAATGCCGTAGGCAGTTCTTAAGTACCCAGTTGAAAGCCGCTAAGTAGTTAATAAACAGCCGCTAAGTAATTAATATGTGAGGATTGTTTATGTTTCTTATATTTCTGCAATAGTATAAAGATGAGTTAGGTTAGAACAATTGGCCTAAATATCCAACTAAAATCATGAGATCATCAGATGCTCTAAAATCCAATAGTCCAATTAGGCAGTATATGTTCAACTAATATGTGCTCTGTACAGTAGTAGTGAGTAAAAAATAGCCTGTATAATGGTGGAGGACCTACTTGTCCCCTACACAGAACAAGCGGGGGTACTGCCTCTGCACGACAGAGACAGGTAGACTTATTTAAGGCAATCATATAGTTTACTAGCTCACTGGTCTCTGCACCTGATTCCATCACAGGCCCTGGAATCTCCTCCAGCAGACCACAGCTGGCTGTTTCAAACGAAGTGAAGGGGTTTTGAATACTAATAACAATTAAAAGGGTTTTCTCCCCAACACTCAATATGATTGAGTGCAGGACTTTCCTTCATAATCAGTGAATGAACATTGTCCTTCATTAGAGCACCCCATGTCTTTTCATCCCTTTGGCATTTTGGTTGCTTATCTATTGTATTTAGCCACATGGATGATTGGTTGCAAAACTAATCAGATGTGCGCTCACTGTTTCTCCTGCTAGTGTTGCGTCTGCTTTTGCATTTAGATCTCCTTTGCTTAAATAATGATCTATAATCTGAATGTGGCTAATTTTTGGAATCTAATGTATAACCATTCACCATGCTGCAAACACTTGCTGATATCAGGGTTGGTATCAGGGCTTTTACAATTACCTTCTAGGAAGAGTGGAGAGGACGGGAGTTTAGAGACATAGGGCCAGATGTAGGTTTCCAAATACCAGTCGGTAACAGCCGAAAATACCAATTTTCGGCCGTTACCGACCGTTATTTGGATACTGAGATGTAGGGCATCTTAAAATACAGATTCTGTAATTTTACCGAATCGGTAATTTTACCGAATCTGTAATTTTACCAATTCGGTAAATTTACTGATTCGGTAAATTAACAGAATCTGTATTTTGAGATGTAGGTGGCACTGTAAACAGTGCCACAGGGCTTTAAGGATTCGTTATTTACCACCAACTATTAGTTGGTGGTAAATAACGAATACCTGTTTATATGCAAATCCGTGCATGTACACCTGTGCCCTAAGGGCATGTATGTGTGCCACATGGCACACAAGCCCTAATCAGGGGTGCAACAGGGTGTCAAAGTGACACCCTGCCACCCTTGAATTATTCGGTATTTCCCGAATCGGTAATTACCGATTCGGTAATTGATATTCATTCCTATGGGCCTCCAGGCCCATAGGAATGAATGTCAATTACCGAATCAGTAAATACTGATTCGGTAATTACCCAATCTTACCAATTAGTTAAAAAATAACGAAAACTTACCTACATCAGATTTACCGATTCTAAAATACCGAATCTGTAAAATTTGGTATTTTAGAATCGGTAAAAAATATTTACCTACATCTAGCCCATAGGTCTTAGTAGCACATCTGCCACAGGATTTCTCTTGAGTCTCTGGCATGGTCCAAAGATGGGATTAACCATGATGATGCGATGTCCTGCACACGGTTCAGTTCCTAGGACCTTCAGTTGAATAATTTGCCTTTAAAGGCTGTGGGGCAGATTTACCATAATTGTGTCCTGGTGAGAGCTCAAGGGAGCATCAGCGGCAGGGGGCGTGGCTTGGACGCCGATGGCGATGGTCGCCTGAGAGCTCGGCTCCGGGACTGAGCCCGCTTTGATCCTGCAGATCGGAGTCCGCGGGGCACCCCGGCCCCCGCAAACCGAAGATCGGACCAGTGGGGACCTGCTGGGACGCCCGGTGATACTTGAAAACCGGTTGTTCCGACGAAAAACCGAAGTTAAGGGGACCGCGGAGCGGGACCCAAGATGGCGCCCGGACCTTCTCGATTGCTTTGTCGAGACCCTAGACCCGTGGGAGCCTAGTAGGGCTCCGCGCATCCTCTCTACATCCTATCTCTCCGAGACACGTTAGTCTGGTTGACGATTTGGAAGGATCCAAGCACGGTGGCCGTCCCCAGACGAACTGTTAGTCGAATTTTCGTCGAAATCAGACCGGAGGCCCTGTGCGGAAAGACGGTCCCACGAGCCGCACCCGACTGCCCCCCACTGTGTGCCTGACCTCGCCGAAACGCCGTGCACTTCATGGGCAGCACAGCGACCTGGCGCCACAGAGTTTCCGGCGGCACTGGTGATTCTCGTTCCAGATCCTCATCGGCCAGGCGGGCCTACCCGACCTGGCGCCGATCGTCCCCGCCTCCCCCTCATTGGCCTCCGACGACACGACGGTGGCACGGCCCGGGGATTCGGAGGAGTAGTGGGCCCTGGCGACAACGATCGACGACCCTCTGCACAGCGACTGCGTGCCAGGAGCGCCATAGTCGACGTCCGCACTTGGGGGTGCCTCTGACGAACTTTCCTCCACGGGATTCAACCGCCATGGGGAAACCGAGGGGGCCCAAGGGGACCACCCCGGCCGCCTCGGATACGGAGGCGCTGGATAAGGATGAACGAGGTAACCCGGAGAGCTCTGGTGGTCCCCACCTACAACAACAATTTGACCGGGTCCTGGAGGCGATCGCAATCACGCGCTCGGCCCTACAACAAGACATCGCCCAGGTTGCGACGAGCTTGGGCCTCCTCAGGGCAGACCACGGCAAGCTCTCGGACAGGGTTAAGGAGGTGGAAAGCTCAGTGAATGTCCTGGAGCCGGCACAGAAGACTCTGGCCGCGACAATGAAGGATGCCCTGTCCCGGATCGAGGCCTTGGAGAGACGGGCGGAGGATGCTGAAGGACGCAACAGGCGGAACAATATTCGGGTGGTGGGCCTGCCGGAAAAGATCGAAGATGGCGACATGGTGGCCTACTTGGAAGCTTGGCTCCGGGACAAAGTAGCCCCGGAGGGTCTGTCCTCCTTCTACACCCTGGAACGGGCACACAGAGTGCCGGCGAGGCCGCCGCAGCAGGGCCGCGCCCCGCGACCGGTGGTGGCACGTTTGCTGCACTTTCGGGACAGAGACCTCATCCTCAATGCCGCCAGGCATAACGGCCCTTATCAGGTGGAGAATAGCCAGGTGAACATTTTCCCGGACTACACATATGAGACCCAGCGCAAACGGGCTTCTTTCCTGGCGATCAAGCGCGAGCTCCGGAGCGAGGGCATCCAATATTCGCTCCTTTTCCCTGCAAGGCTCCGCATTATCATTGACGACAAAACCCAGTTCTTCGATTCCCCGGAGAAGGTCTGTAACTGGCTCAAACTTTATAGGGCCGGCAAAGATGGTTTCGGCTCGTCGTCTCAGCTGGCTGTAGAACCTGGGCAACAACGTCGTTCCAAAAGACTCCGCAGCCGCCGCGGCAAGCCAGGCAGGCCTTCGACTGTGAAGACAATGGCGGAGCAGCGAGGAGTGCTGGAGATGGTGTCTACTCTGTCTGGTTCGCAAAGTGGCCCCATTATCGAGGAATCGGAACCCGGAGGCGGGGGGCGCAAACAGACACGGAGGAATCAGAGACCGATAGTGTCCACTTGCCAGTGGTTACTCCAGACTCGGCTGAGGGCATGCTGGATGGACAGGGATGACTGGGTGAGCTACTTCCATTTGGGTGGGGGTTTGAGGCGGGTGTGGTAGGGGAGGCGATCGATTGCAGACTCCGGGGGGGGGGTGCCCCGATCGAGCTGTAGCTTATTGTTTTGGGCTCAACTTAGTCTCGGCAGTCCGAGAATCGAGGGCCCATTACTGGCGCCCAGCCCGCACCTAGCCCTTAAGGCCTCCCTGCGGTGGCGACCGCAAGATTAGTCGGGGATTGTGGGATTGTTGGGGATATGGTTTGGATGGGAACTAGATGGCACTATTTGGGTCCTGTTCTGGGGAGGGTGGGAAGGGGTTTGTTTCAGACGGGAGTTAATTTTTTGTTGGGGAAAATGGCCGCCATCAGTGTTGACTTGACTGTCGCTCGTTCTTTGTTGGAGCCTTGGTGGGGAAACCCGGAACAGACATTATGGGACAATGGCTGATATTGCTAATGTGAAATGCATCACTTGGAATGTACGGGGGCTTCACACTATGTCTAGACGACACAAAGTTCACGCTTATCTAGTGCGTAGAGGGGTGCAGATAGCGCTGCTGCAGGAGACTCATCTCAACAAGGCGGAAGGGGCGGCGCTACAGCGTAGATGGAGAGGGCAGGTCTTCTATACCTCGTACTCAGCGTATGCAAGGGGGGCGCTAATATGGATATGGGCTGGGGTTCCCTTTCAGGTTGCGAAATCAGTGGTGGATCCGGAGGGTCGCTACGTGGCTCTCTCAGGCACACTGGGGGGTAGGGACTTAAACATTTGCTGCATTTATGCACCTAATGTGGACCAGCTTGCCTTCCTCTCTGGGTTATCGGGTTCGTTGGCCCACTTTCTCTCGGGAACCCTCCTACTTGGTGGTGATTTTAATTCAGTAGTGGACGTGGAGGCCGACCGCTCGCACCCCCCCCCTCCCAGACTCCCCAGTCCGCCGTGTGGCAAAAGGGAGGAAGGAATGGCAGACGCACTGGGGGCTCACGGATATCTGGAGGGCACAGCACCCCGACTCTAGAGACTACTCCTATTTCTCTGGCCTACATGAGTTGCACGTGCGACTAGATGGGTTTCTGGGATCGGTGGAGTTGGCATCCGCAGCGGTCCGCTCTGAATATTTGACCAGGACCATCTCGGACCACAACCCCCTCCTGATGGACTTCTGTTGGTTTCCCGGGGTTCCTAATGTGCCCACCTGGAAAATGCGCCCGGAGATCTTGGAGGACATAGTCTTTAAGGTGGACCTGGAGGACAAAATCTCGGAGTATTTTGCGTCCAATGGGGGTACTGCGGGATCGAGAGCGCCAGAGTGGGACGCCTTTAAGGTGGTGGTCAGGGGCTACTGCATTTCTAAGAAAGTGGGCATGCGGCGAGTCATCCTTGATGATTTGGCCGCGGCTGATCGGAAGCTCCGCGAGATGGAACTTCGCCGCCCCGGTCATCCTGAACTCCAGGAGCGCACGGTGGCGGCGAGGGAGACAGTGGCGACGGCTGCGCTGCTTCGATTATAAGGCCTACACTACTAGGTCGCTCACGGAGGGGGATAGGTCGGTCGCGCTGTTAGCGTGGTTAGCCAATCCTACGCGCCGGACCTCTCTGACGACGTCCATGCGCACGGCAGAGGGGTCTGAGGTGCACACCCAGCCGGAGATTTTGGGCTGCTACCTGCGCTACTATGAACAACTGTACCGCAGTAACTCTGCCAGGGACCCCGACCTGATTGATGAGTACCTGCAACCCCTAGAGTTGCCAACGCTGGAGCCGGAAGTAGCGAAGGCTCTGGGCTACGACATCGAACTAGGTGAACTTCGTAGTGCCATTAAAGGGATGGCGAGGAATAAGACCCCGGGCCTGGATGGCCTCCCGGTTGAATTCTACTCCACCTACGCTGACCTCTTGGCGCCTCGGCTGTTGATAGTCTACAGAGAGGCGAAGCGATTGGGTCGCCTCCCCGGCTCGATGTGTGAGGTCTTAGTGGTTCCCCTCCTCAAACCTGGAAGAGAATCGACCGACCCGGCGTCCTACCGACCATTATCGATGCTGACGGTCGATTATAAGATCCTGAGCAGCATATTGGCATCGAGGCTGCTGGGGCACATGCGCTCTTTAGTACACGAGGACCAGGCTGGATTCATTCCCAAGCGAAACACAACCATGAATATTCGCAGGCTGTTTCGCTTGCTGGGGGAACCGCACATAGAGGCCTCGTGCCCGGTGGTTCTTTCGGTGGATTTGGAAAAGGCCTTTGATAGTCTGGAATGGGACTACCTGCGCAGAGTACTTCTGCGTTTCGGTCTGGGGGAGGGCTTTGTCAGGTGGACCACGGTATTGTATGCCTCGGCGTCGGCCAGGGTAAGGGCAGGCCCGCTGATTTCCCCACAATATCCGGTGGAGAGAGGCACGAGACAAGGTTGTTCACTATCCCCGCTACTCTTCGCGCTAGCGGTGGAGCCACTGGTGCTGTTGATCCGGTCCGGGGTCTTCTTTAACGGTTTGCAGACACCATCAGGCCCGCATCATATTTTGCTTTATGCTGATGACCTGTTGCTCTTCCTTGAGGACCCGATTGCTGCCTTGAATGGGGCTACGTCGGCACTAACGACTTTTGGGGAGGTCTCGGGCCTTCGGGTAAATTGGGCCAAGACTTGTCTGTTCCCGGTTCGCAGGGGAACGCCCAGACCTGACATCAGTGGGGGAATTAGGTGGGAACCTAACTGTTTCAAGTACCTGGGGGTATACATATATCACGACCCCACTGACCTCCTGGATGGGAACATAGCCCGCTGTACTTGCGCGTTGCGTGGTAGCATGGACTTTTGGGCTACCTTACCGCTCTCGGTGGCAGGGCGGATCGCTCTGTTAAAAATGGTGGCACTCCACCGGTTGCTCTACTACTTTCGAGCGCTGCCGATTTGGATCCCGCCGGCCACCTTTCGGCTATTGCGATCCATGGTGGTGGGATTCCTTTGGGGTTCGGGCCGCCGGAGAGTGGCCCTCAAGACCCTGATGAGGCCGAAATCTGAGGGTGGCCTTGCGGTGCCGGATTTTGAGAAGTATTATTTGGCGGCGCAATTGCAGACCTTCACCCAGGAGGTCGCGAGGGAGTTTCGCGGCCCGGAGACCGGGAGGGGCACCGGGATGCCTAGGCATGTTATCTCCTTCATCACATTGCGACAACGTCTGGCCTTGCAGGACCTGACGCTCGAAGAAAAGACCATTCGATTATGTTGGAATCGTGCCCACGCCAGGGGACAGTTGAGGTTTCCATATGCACCTGAAATACCACTAGGAATGCTGACGGCCCTACCTCACGGGGGAGATTGGTCACGCCTGGGGCACTGGGAGGACGCGGGACTGCAGTTGGTGGGGTCCTTTATGAGGACGGGGCGTTATTGCCCTTCCAAGAGATCATAGACCGCTTCGACGTTCCCCGAGGCGATTTCCTTTTGCACACGGCTCTGGTCCGAGCGATTCAGGCACACTGGAAAAGTGGGTTGGAGGAACCGCCTACGTCCCCGGTGTGCCAGTATGTTATGATGTCCGCGGGGACGATCAAGACGGTCACGTGCCTGTATAGCAGATTGGTTAACGAAGGGTTGGCCCCCCTCACCACTTTACGGACCCGCTGGGAGGCAGACATAGGGAAGGAGATACCGGAGACGACCTGGTCACAACTCATGCGGCGGGCCTGGAAGGGCGCACGCCATGCCCGCTTCCAACTGGTCCACTTCTACATACTCCACAGGGCCTATTTGACCCCGGCGAAGATCCAGCAGTACTTTGCCACAGATACTGCAGAGTGCCCCAGGTGCCGAGCGCCTGAGGCGGACCTCCTCCATATGTTGTGGTCTTGCCCGGCGCTGTCCTCCTTTTGGCTTGGGGTAGGGGACACCCTGAATAGGGTAACGGGGAGGTCCTTATTGGTCGACGCGGCGGTGGGGCTCCTACACTGGTTCCCGCATACCCCCAAAAATAAAATTTCAAGTAAATTTATTGATTTGGGGCTTCTCCTCGCTAAACGAGAGGTGACCAGGAATTGGAAGGCAAGAGTTGGTCCAACAGGGGTTAGGTGGCACAGCGAACTTTTGAAATGGGCGGCGGGGGAGAGCACTCTGCGATACCAATTGGCTATGCGACAGCATAACGAGAGAGCGCTGGAATCAGCACTAGAATGGGAGACGTTAGTGCAGGCCCTCAGAGATTATTGCGCTTCCAGCGATTCCGAGAGTGAAGATGCGGCACATCCCGAGTCCCGATAATCAATTATACTTCAGATATCTGTAGAATCATCTGGGGTTTTTCCCATAGGCTTTCCTACACGCACTACAACATACACTGATGGTGGGGTTGGGGGGGGAACTAGTTGAATCATTGGGCTGTTGAGGGGGGGTTTATTTTGCCCTTTTTGTAGGATGATCTAGAAAAGCAGATGAAGACCATTGGATCATCCGGACCGGCTTCGACCTTCTATCAGATCCCCTCTGGTGTTCGCCGCCCGACCCTCGGGTTGTGGGCTGAATGGCTGTGTACACATGTCGTTTTCCAAAGGGGGATGGGATGTGTTCATTATTTTCTGATTGTGCCTGTATTGCTAGTCCGATATGTAATTTTGGCTAATTCCTGCAATAAAAATATATTTAAAAAAAAAAAGGGAGCATCAGCGGCCTACGTTTGGAAACCAATGGCTTGGGTCTTGCCCTTACACGTTTACTTCACACACTTTGAACAATAATTCAAACGCAGTCGTAGTACCTTTTCTTTGTGCCAGATTAATCATATCTTACTGTGATGTGCAATAAATCTAACAACTGAAGAAGGTAACTGGGGCATTAAAACTAACAAGCACTGGCAATGCCAACAGGTCTGGTTTTATAGGGGTGTTGTTATGTATTTGTGTGTGTTCAAAGGACTGCAGAATAATGCTGGAGCAGGTTAAAAGATCATGCACTGCCAAGCCAGACCTAAAAATCTATCAGGGTTAATGACTGCCCTCCTCCAATCTAAGCAGATGCCAGCAAAAAACGACATAAATGATCTAATAATATAAGACACTTTGATAGCATTCCAATGTTATGCGTGTACCCCTGAGTTCAAGCTCAGACAGCTGAATGAATAAACGAAATGACCACAGCTGTGGAGGGAAAGCACATTCTTCATGGAACAACACAACGTCTGCCGATCAAAATATTTCTTCCTGGCTCCCAAAATATGGGAGGAGGCAATCCCACATAATTATCTGGTAATACCTGCGCTGTCAAGCCATCATTAAAAGCGATTCTATACCTGCTCTAGGCACACCTGCCAGATCTTCTATTAATATATATGCAATGGTTAATTTAAAATACACATATTAGATATGTATAGTTGCTGTCATATTTTACCTTTTACTCTTCTTTTTTTAGGTGGTATATGTAATCAACAAAACGTAAAAACACATGTATAAGTATTCATTACAACAACGTGTCAAGGCGAGGCCTAATGGTTTTGCCAACACATATTCTTTATACCGTGCCTGTGGTGATTTTCCTACCATGCTTTTGTTGTGCTTGGTTATTACTAGCTACATTTAATCACGGACCTTCACCATTTCTTCCATTGAAACTTTGCTTGTGTCTGACTAGTTACTGTTATGTTGTTTCAACATCTCGGGTTTCCACTTGTGTGTGCCATCTCAGACTGGGCGGCGCGCAATACACTGGTAGCGCTATACTGGACAAACATCTGTGGTCTACTCTTGGTATGATGGGGTACCTATTGATGAACATACACAAAAGAGCATTGTTCCTTCATATGGCAGGGCAGCCCAGCAAGAAAACGCTCGTTGCTGACATTTGGTGTGCAATTTTTTTTTATTTTATTTATTTTATTTACTGAGTTTAATAAAGCACAAACTTGACCCACGGGCATCAGTTGCTTTTCATAGTTAGCACACACAGCATACGATAAGACTGAGTGAGACTTTTATTCTACTGAGACTGGTACACTGAATTAAATTGGGCCACAGTAACACCTGTCATTTATAGTGCTTAGGAATAACAAGCACAGTATGAAGCACTACGTAAATAAAATTCTATAGCAATTATGATTCGTGATTCCCATGTGAACACATATTTCCAAATGGGCCGATTATGACAACAACCGTTCCCTAAAGCTATCAGGTATTAAGGAAGTAGAGAAAGCACCAACAGAACATAAAACTGCATCTTTTTACATTCGTCTCCGAAATGTGTGCCCTTTTCAGCTTTCTTCATCATATCCAGCAGGTTTAGTGTGCTAAAGTGTAATTTCCTTCTGCTGTCTGCAGAAATTGCTAAGCCTGCTATCTAAAGGAATGCAGCCAAGCCTTAAATTGCTATAGGTATGCATGACAGTGATGCATTAGAATTTAAAACAGAATACAAAAAGTAGCTGTCTTGGAGAGTATAAATGCAGAATTTATATTAGATCAATTTAAATGAACCGTTTGTAAGTGATGCAAGACAAATTAGATTTTCAGGTCTGGGTGTTAAGCAACAACTGTTTAATTGATTCGGACAATGTTTTACTAATTCAGTTCTGTGAATCTAATTGTTACAGGACCAAATGTAGCTTTAATAGTAAAAAGAGGCATCGGCGTTGGCATTATTCCCAGCCACGATCAGTTATTCAGAGTGAACGTCAATGGCTTTTCTATGACGTCTTTTCACAGTGGGGTGCGCACTGTACACTATAGGGTCAATTTTGTAGAAAATGCGCTGTTCCTCAGTAGCTTAGGCATGCCTGTTCAGCACTGACTCAAAGTAGGAGTTGTGTGCAAATTGCTTTCCTGCTGTGTTTGCAAACATACGTGAAATTATTATTTATACTATTTGTTCATCATTTATCAACCTGCAAGAAATATTTGGTGCAATAAAAGAATGCAGGTAAGGCCAATTTGCAAATGCAATTCAAGGTGGTTAGTTTTTGCACCCAGTAACACAGACTGGCAATAAACGGACATATACGGTGGATAATTGGCCTTCCCTTGACAGATGGTGGAGCTGTCAGGATTGTCCATGGTATTCACCTTCCAAGGAACCCAGGTCTTCTGATTTGGTTGGTAGACGATTGTTGATAGCTGTAAAGTTGCCACTGCAAGAACTCTCTCCGGAAAGGGTTGGGAGTAGGTTTTGAGGTAGGTCATTGGACAAATCAAGACACTCCTCATTGGCCGTGAGTACATTTCTACTGGAAATAACAAAGGCACGTCAGTCATCCAGCAGGACCTGCAAGTTAAATAACTTTTGACTATTTCTGATGTACTTGTTGCATTGCAAACCCAAACATCGCAACTATGGACGCAAGGAGCTGATGATGTTCCCTGGCTTGAAGAACGAGCTGGATCTGATTTTCGTTGGTCAGCCACACACAAAGACAAGTGAGAGTAGATATACTAGGGGCGCAGATCAATATCTACAAAGATTGCCTTGCAGCAGCTGTCATCCCCACTGCTGGAGCTTTAATTAGGCTGCCTTGCATGAGGCTCAAACTCGCACCAGGATGCAGAGGTGAGTATTCGTGGTCTTGTACATTGGATTGGTACAGAGAACATACCCTTCCAGCACAGATACTCATTAGACAGGAGTACATATGAATATGATGTATTTTAGGGCTTGCACCGCTATTGCATCTAGCCAAAGACACACTGATGATGGACGGAATGCAGAGCAAATCAAACATTCACCCCCAGTCAATAGATCTGGGTTAAATCCAGCATTCTTTTGCTTACCATGCACCATGCCACCCTGGTTTAACCCCGGCCATATGCAAATCAGTCTTGACCCAGTGCCTCCTGGGTACAGTCCAGACAAAAATGACAAGCCAAGTCCTCCCTGGACTGGAGACAAGCATCCTGCGACTGGTTTTGGGGCGTCACCCCTCATCAGCCAGGCTAGCTAGAATCTAGTGGCACAGTGAGCCCGGGACCCACATCTGCGTCTACCCAGCGCACTTAGGGCGAGAAAGCAAAAGACACACAGATGATGGATGGAATGCAGAGCAAATCAAACATTCACCCCCAGTCAATAAATCTGGGTTAAATCCATTGTTCTCTTCCTCACAATGCCACCCCTGTTTAGAACCGGCCATATGCAAATCAGTCTTGACCCTGTGCCTCATGGGAACAGTCCAGACCGAACTGCCAAGCCAGGTCTTCCCTGGACTGGGAACCAGCATCCTGAGACTGGTTTCGGGGCATCACCCCTCATCAGTAAGGCTAGCTGGAATCTAGTGGCACAGTGAGCCCAGGGCCCATGTCTGGGCATACCCGGCGCACTTAGGGTGAGAAGGCAAAAAACACACAGTTGATGGATGGAATGCAGAGAAAATCAAACATTCAACCCCAGTCAATAGATCTGGGTTAAATCCATTGCTTTTTTTTTGCTCTCAATGCCACCCCAGTTTAGACCCGGCCATTGCATCTAGGCAGATTCATCACTTTGTAAAGTCCTGCTCTACATTATACCTGTGTCAGGTATAATGTATGCAGAGTGGGCGTTCTCACATTAAAACAGCCTCACAGAAGTGGCGCAGTGAAATTCATGTGATTTCATGACACCACTTCTACGTGTTGACTGCGTCAAAATCTTTACGCTTGGTTCAAGCAGGCGCAAGGATTGATGCAGGTCTTTTCACATGGGACCTGGTGTTGTAAGAATGGCGCTATGAAAAGTGAGGCATTGCTGTTTTTGACCAGCAATGCACCACTTTTCATAAATGAGGCCCTTAGTCTGATGCTCACCCTGGATCCAGTCTCTTTGTAATTGTGCATGAATGATAAATCTTCAAATAATTTGAAAATTGCAGTGCCCTCAGAAGTTGCTGCCTCTATGTGTTTGCTTTTCCCTCAAATGGCGCCTGGCTGTCGTTTGGTTAGCTGGGCTCCAGATAATTTCTGTGAACAGGGCTGCTGGTTGATATTCACTCTGTTCTTCCCCTATGCTTCATACAGCCTCCCACTCTAACCTACAGTCCTCACAATGTTAGGGAGGACCTGCAGGTTTACACTCACCACATGACAAACTAGATGAACTGTTCCCTCATCAGGCTTTGCCAACTGGAAAAGAAAACGCATGCACTTACAATTAACTCCGTGGAAAAAGATGTACTAGGCTTACATTTTTAGGCCTAGCCTAGAGTCAGCGCGCATGCGCTATTCTGGGAGTCATGCTGTATTGGCTAAGAGGAGTTGGGCCACGCCCACCACTTTTGATTGGTTCTTTCCTGTGTCTTTCAAACTGCTTTTCTCTTGTGTGGTGAATGGGGGGATTTGTCCCTCCTTTGGGCTTGTTTGTTAAGCCCATGACAACTGACCCTTTTACATGGGGAATGTTACTTCAGGCCATTTCAAACTTGCAGTGCACTCTTTTGTAGGTCTCAGACCAACGGCTGGCTTGCCAGCCGGAAGTCGGAGATTTTATTACTTTGAGTAAGGGGGCTTGAACTGGCCTCTCTCCTCCATTCTCTTCCATTGGCTGGCTTCCTAAATGGAGGCCAGCCATTGGAGGAGAAGGGAGTCACTCCAAACAAGCCCCGTCTCTTTCGTATTCGGGGGCATATGTTTTGCTGTTCTTTCGATGGTGTCGTCATCCGTCACTCAGAACAGCCAAACACGCCCCCGAATCTGAAAATTTCGGAACTTTGTGGCCGCCATTTTTTTTTCTTGTCTGCCGGCGATGATCGTCTTGTTTGTCCTGAGCTGCAGCGTCAGGGTAGCACTTTATCCAATTCAAAATTCGCCATTTTGTTTCCTGCCTGACGGCTGTCTCTCTCCCCTTTCTTTCTCCCAGCCTGCGCAGTTCCCCTCCTCGGCCACCCTTCTCCCCCAGCTCCACTTGTGCTCTCCCCGCGCTGCCTTTCCCCCGTTAGCCGGTCTCTCTTTGCTGAGGCTCCGGCTGCCCTCCCTCGCCCGCTCTACCTGTATGTATGTATGTGTCTTGCTGCCCAAACTTAGGCCCTAAAGCCATAATAACATGGTGAATGCTGCAGGTGTTCTGCCGGCTCTTTCCACGTTTGCATTTTGGAATTGTGACTCAACAATTAAACGCGCGTTTGAGGGAAATTTTCAGTTCCGACTTCAGCTCATAGCGATTGTTGTTAAATGCTGTTGCACGTTTCATGGGTGGTCTGTGCCCATCAGTCTGTCTTGTGCTCGGTGTCGGATGCCAGTGCGACAGCAAGAGCGCTTCAGGCGTTCACACGTACTTTTAAGAGCACAGCGTGGCCCGGCAACCGTGTGCGTGGCTTCAGAGTCGATGCTCCAACCATTTCTCCTCCCAGGGAATTAAACTGGTTCAAACGATAGATCTGAAGTCCTAAAACTCGAACAAAGCGCATTCTGTGACTAAAAATTTTGCTGTTGGCGCTACAGTCCTGCAAATTTTGAGGTGATGAGTTTGATGAGACTCAGTTTTTGCACCTGCGCAGGTATGTGCTCAGCCTACGGAATCATTTTTGAGGGGTGAGTAAAAGGGGCAGTGCACTCGGTGAAGGTAGAGACGGGGTGGTTAGACAGTGCGCAGAGCGAGAGAAAGAGGCATTGCAGTGAATGAGGCAGAGGCTTTACTGGGTAAGTGAAAGGGACATTGTACTAGGTGTGAGAAAGTCAAAGCAGTGAGTGCACACGATGGGGGAAAGAGACTGCGTACCGGGTGAGAGAAAGTGAGGGTGCACTCCCGCACCCGACATTGCCATCTTTCCTTAAGGGCGTCGTGTCCACCGGGACTGGAGTTGGTGAGAGCGCAGTGGCATGCCGTTTCTGCTTTAGATCTCCCTGTAGAAAAGTAATATCGCTCGACAATGGGCCTGGTTGCTTTTGTAGTGAGCGTTCCACGCTTTCTTAAATCTCCCGAAAACTGAGCATGAGTTCTTGGAACCTGTGTGTTGGACCTGGCCTCGTGGCATGGTTCCCCCCCGATCCTCAGCACCCTTTGCACGCAGCCCTGCAACCCGAGAACTACTGGTCGACCTGTCCCCGGTCCGCCCAGAGCCCTACACCACGCTCCCCGCATGCCCTAACCCAGTGCCGGTGGCCCCATTCCTGCATTCCTACCCGTGGCCACCCGACACCATCATTGCCACACAGGCCCACCGGCCGCCATCTTTCCTCTCCGCCATCCCTGGCTCTGCCACCCTTAGCCGACCCCGTCCCTGGGGACTGTACGAAGTGGGGCTTGGAGCGGTTCACGTGGAGAACCCTCAGGGGGTTTCGGGCTGACTGCATATCGATGAGATATATGACCTGGCTTTTGCGTTCCACTACTTTGAAGGGCCCAGTCCACTTGTCCTGAAGGGCACAAGGTTCCACCGGGGCCATTACCCAAACCTGTTGGCCAGGCTGAAACTCGACCAGAGTGGCGTTCTGGTCGTACCAGCGTTTCATTTCTTCTTGGCTGGCCTCGAGGTTTGCCTCGGCCAGCTCCTGGAACTTCCGAGTCTGGTTCCGGAGGGCCAGAATGTAGGAGAATACATCTGCAGGTGGATTCAGGGGGGCCGCTTCCCAACCTTCCTTGATCAGACTGAGGGGTCCCCGGACAGGGTGCCCGTAGAGCAGCTCGAAGGGGCTGAACCCCAGGGACTTTTGAGGGACTTCTCGGTAGGTGAATAGGAGACAGGGTAGGAGGATGTCCCACTTGCACCTCAGGGGCTCCTCAAGACCCATGATCATCCCTTTAAGGGTGCGGTTGAATCGTTCAACCAGGCCGTTACCTTGAGGGTGATAGGGGGTGGTGAACTTGTACGTCACCCCACACTGTTGCCACAGGGACTTCATATACTTCGATATGAAGTTTGTACCGCGGTCGCTCACCACTTCTTGCGGGAATCCCACCCGGGAGAAGATCCCCATGAGGGCCCGCCTCACTACAGGGGCCATCACCGTCCGGAGGGGGATGGCCTCGGGGTACCGGGTGGCGTGATCTACTAAGACCAGGATGAACCGGATGAAAGGGGGTACTGACACAACCGGAAAGGGTTGGAGAGGAGCCTTGCGCTTCCCCCCGCTCTTTCCGCTGGCTTGGCACGTGGGACAGGACTTGCAGTGAGTCTCCACATCGGAGCGCATGCGGGGCCAATAAAAGTGGGTAACCAGGCGCTGATAGGTTTTGTCCTGGCCCAAGTGTCCCACCAGGGGCACATCATGGGCCAGGTTCAGAAGGAAGCCGCGGAAACGTAGGGGTACCACCAGCACTCGGGCTGACCCTAGTCCGGCGGGTTTCTGCTCGCTATATAATAGGCCATTTTCCCAATAGATGTAATGGGAGCCGGACTGGTCTCCGTCAGCCTGGGCGGCGGCTTGCTGCCGCGGCCCAACCAAGGACGGACAGGAGGTCTGTTCTAGGCAGAACTCTTCTCGGGAAGGTCCCCCTTCCTGTCGCCACTGGGCCAACTCAGGAATGTCATCCAGGGTTTGGGTCGGTTCAACGGACGGTCCTAGGGGGCCGTCGTCGGGGTCAGTTTCATCGCCGGGTGGAAGGTCGGGGGCCTCAGGTCGCTCGTTGCCCTCCACGGCGTTAGAGATGGGGTTAGGGATCTCTGGTTTCCCTTCCACAGGGGTGGCCATCCTGGCCGTCATGGCTCGGGTGTTCACGCAGGCCCAGTCGGGCAGGCCCATCAGATCGAGATGAGTCCTTTGTTCTACCTGCCTCCACAGGGAGCTCTTCAGGTCATTCCCCAGTAGGCAGTCCACTGGCATGTCAGTGCGGACCGCTACCCGTAAGACACCGGAGACTCCCTCCCACTCAAACGGGACCTGGGCTATTCGGCAGGTGCGGATAGAGTTGTCAGCTGCGATCACCCTACAGGAGGCGTGGGGGATGATCTGGGATTCTGTGACCAGGCTGTACCGTACAGAAGTGATGCTGGCCCCATGTCGCGGAGGGCCCCTACGCTGCGCTCGTTGATCATGACTTGTTGACGGTATTTCTCAGTGTTGTCTTGCAAGGGGTCTCCGGGGACCATCTCTCTATTCCCTAGGGAGACTAATACCATGGGTGCGGGTTCCCACTCCTCGGGGTCCTCCATCCCTTCTTCCTCTATCGCTACGGAGGCTAGTTGGCGCGTGGGCGGACTCGCAGCGGCTGGTCTTTTGTTCAGGGGGCATTGGGGATCCCCGGCATAATGCCGGGTTGTTGACACTTGTAGCAGGCTACGCTGGCGCGGGGGCTCTGTCTATTCGTGGGAGGAGCCGCCCTATTCAGGGGAGGGGAGTTGGGTGGCTGGTTTCTGGGGGGACTACGCTTGGGCCCTGGCTGGGATCCTTGCAGCCTACCTCGACACCCCCCTCCTCTCTGGCGGGAAGAGCCTTGCTCGTTTCTGTTGTAATCCCCAACGGGCCCCCTCTAGACCCGGCTGTTCACCCAACGATCGGCCTCGACAGCCAGCTTCCGGGGGTCGGTTAGTTTGCTGTCCCAGAGGTGTTGTCTCAGTTCCACAAAGCAGTTTGCGGACAGGTGTTCGTAGGCAATGAGATCGACCAGGCCTTCGAAGGTGGTTACTTTGCTGCCCTTGATCCACCCTTCTAAGGCCCGGCTGTAGAAGTTCACCCAGGTGGTGCCGGGGATTTTCTTGCAGTCTCTAAACCGCTGGCCATACATCTCGGGAGTGAGCCCATAGCGGGATAGTAGAGCATCCTTCATGTGTGGGTAGGAATTGAGCTCGGCTGTGGGCTGGTCCAGCAAGGTGTCTCTTCCCTCGCTGAGGAAGCGTCCCCACAAGCCGGCCCCCCAATCCTTCTCAGGAACCCGGTGGGATGACATGACGGCTTCGTACGCTTTAAACCATTGCTGGATGTCGTCTTCCTTGTAGTATTCCTTCACGACATCTTTGGGGATGTGTACTTTGGCCTCCACCGGTGGAAGCGTTTCTTTATTCCCTGGGGATCGGGTTTCTCCCGTTCTGGCTTTTAGCTCTATTTCTTTCAGGCCGCGCTCGTGCTCTAGTTGGAGTCTTCTTCCTTCGTGCTCCCTCTAGAGCTTCTTTTCCTCTAGCTCTCCTTGTAATCTTAATTGTTCTACGGCCAATTTCTTCTCAGCCAGCTTGAGCTCTCCTTCTATTTTGAGGCGCATGAGCTCTAGTTCGTGGCTAGAGCTCCCCGATCTCCTGTGTCCGAAGGAAAAAGATGGCTCCGTAGAGGGAGTAGGCCTCTCCTCCTCCCTCACCCCCGAACAACGTGAAGACTGTCGCCGGCTGCTGGGACAGTTCTTTGACCTCTTTTCCCTCACCCCCAGGGTCACCAGCTGGTGCGTCCACGACGTGGACACCAGGGACAGCCCTCCAGTACGGCACAGAGCCTACCGGGTCCCTGATTGCGTCCGAGCCTGCATCAAGGCCGAAGTTTCCAAAATGTTAGCCTTGGGGGTGGTCGAGGCCTCTGACAGCCCATGGGCTAGCCCCGTGGTCCTGGTTCCGAAGGCAGCCGCTCCCGGTGCTGTTCCCGAGCTGAGGTTCTGCGTAGACTACAGCGGGCTGAATGCAGTCACCAGAACCGGCGCCCACCCCATTCCCCGGGCCGACGAGCTCATTGACCGCCTAGGGTCGTCCCGATATCTCAGTACCTTTGATCTGACCAGTGGGTACTGACAGATCGCCCTCACAGAAGGAGCCAAAGAAAGATCCGCCTTCTCCACTCCGGATGGTCACTACCGCTTTAAGGTGATGCCCTTCGGCATGAAAAATGCCCCCGCCACCTTCCAGAGGCTTGTTAACCAGGTACTGTAAATGTAAATGTAAATGTAAATGTACAGGGATTTATATAGCGCAAATCACCAAGCGGTTTCTAAGCGCTTGCTTAGGGAACCCGTCCTGGTATTCCCCTGTGAGATAACCCCGGCAGGGTATCCGCAAGGTGAAAGCAAGGCATCCCACCCCGAGAGGCCGTTGTGGAGATAAAGCAAGCTATTGCCCAGAGTCGCAGAGTGTGAACCCGTGAATAGAGTAGGCACCGGAGCGAGAATTGTCGAGTCCATGGACATATTAGGACTCAAGACCCACCCGAGCCGGGAATTGAACCCTGGTCCCGGGCTGACCTCTGTTTCCAGGTCTGCCTCCTCTAACCAGTGAGCCACACTTCTCTACTGGCCGGGTTGGAGGGGTTCAGTGCAGCCTACCTTGACGATATTGCGTTGTTCAGTGCCCATTGGACCGAACACCAACAACACCTCTGGGAGGTGTTGGAGGCCCTGCGCTGCGCCAACCTCACAATTAAGGCCAGCGAATGCCAAATAGGACAGGGATCCGTGATCTACCTAGGACACCAGGTCGGAAGCGGCCTCATAGCCCCCCTCCAACCCAAGATCGATGCAATCAATGCCTGGGAGGCCCCCACGACACAAACAGAAGTGCAAGCTTTCCTGGGACTCACGGGGTATTACCGTAGGTTCATAAAGGGGTATGGCAGCATTGTAGGCCCCCTCACCGAGTTGACCGCTAAAAAGAACCCAAAGAAAGTTAGTTGGACCCCCGCCTGTCAGAATGCGTTTGAAGATTTGAAGGTCGCCATGTGCACCGCCCCAGTACTGCAGGCCCCGGATTACTCCCGAGAGTTCGTGGTCCAGACGGACGCCTCTGAGCATGGCATCGGAGCAGTCCTCTCTCAGGTAGATGACAAGGGTATCGATCACCCCGTGGCATTCATTAGCCGGAGGCTACTCCCACGCGAACAACGGTGGAGCACCATCGAGCGAGAGGCCTTCGCGGTGGTTTGGGCCCTGAATAAGCTGAGGCCCTACCTGTTTGGCACTCACTTCCTGGTCCAAACCGACCACTGACCTCTCCGGTGGCTAATGCAAATGAGAGGAGAGAACCCCAAATTGCTGCGCTGGTCCATCTCCCTCCAGGGGATGGATTTTACTGTTGAACACCGGCCCGGTGCTGACCACACCAACGCGGACGGCCTGTCCCGATTCTTCCGCCTCAGTGAAGAGAACGCCCAAGAGGATGGCTAGTTCTCTCCGCCTTTCAGCTGGGGGGACGCGTGTTGGACCTGGCCTTGTGGCGTGGTTCCCCCGATCCTCAGCACCCTGTGCACGCAGCCCTGCAACCCGAGAACTACTGGTAGACCTGTCCCCGGTCCGCCCAGAGCCCTACACCACGCTCCCCGCATGCCCTAACCCAGTGCCGGTGGCCCCATTCCTGCATCCCTACCCGTGGCCACCCGACACCATCATTGCCACACAGGCCCACCAGTCGCCATCTTTCCTCTCCGCCATCCCTGGCTCTGCCACCCTTAGCCGACCCTGTGCTTAGGCGGCAGACGCGCATGACCCGGCTGGGGGGTAGAGGGCCCTCCAAGTACCCCGGACCAAAGACTACAATGGCACCTCCGGCCTCCTCCTGAGAGCCCGGTTTCACTCACACCTTTAGCCTTCCCCTGGGGGCTGGTTTCGATCACACCTTTGGCCTCCCCGAGAGTTGGCTCCAGACCTGGATGAGCGTCTGCGAATCCCCGGATGCATCTTCTAAAGCATCAAAGAGGCCCCCAACAGGAGACTCTGCCGGCCCGCCCCCGGACCACAAGATCTCCCCCTGCGAGGGTCGGACATCAAAGGGCCCCTGGACTATATGAAGGCCCGTCTCAGAACTAGCGGGCAGTTGTATCCTGGACAAGAAAGCCCTGCTGATCTGGTCGCGGCTGACCTCAAGGAGAGACCGAACTTTGCCAAACCCGAGCCTTGCTGACGCTGTCGCGGCTCACCCTCGAACCGAAGGAACTAAGACCACGGTGCCCTGCTGACACTGTCGCGGCTCACCATCGAAAAGAAGGAAATAAGACCCCGGAGGCCTGCTGACCTCGTCGCGGCTCATCTGAACATCCTGAGCCCTGCTGACGCTGTTGCGGCTCCTTACGAACTGACAGTATTTCTGTACACTCCGAATCCAGCCCTGCTGACCTCGTCGCGGCTTGAGGAGTCCTCTGGTCCGACTGAACCATCGACACTACCAATGAGCAAACTCGACCCGAAGTGAGTAGGATAGTCAGTACCACCTCCACCTTCCGTATTCCCCCGGCCCGAGGATAGAGGGCTGTGCGCAGGATACGTGTTGTACTGACCTACGAGTGAGACTGTCCCGCTTCCCCACTCCTTCCACCCAAGACTTTATGACTCGTTGAATACTGTAAATAATGATTCCCATTTAAACTGTGATAAAGAACGTGCTTAATCAAGATCCACGGTGTGGTGTCTGTTCATAAGTGTGGTGTGAGTCTAGTGGGGACGATCAGCAGTCCTCCCCGGCGGGGACGGCACAATAAGACTCAGCAGTAATTGTGGGAGAGGAGGATTCTGGGGTGGTCAGGAGAGTACTTCTTGTCCCCCGGAATCAGCCCTTCTAACACTGTGTCGCTTCTGAGGCATGAAATACAGCAATTGGGTTCAATGCCAGTTTTTTTACATTTACGACAGTTGAGAGCTGTGTGGGCTGTGAGAGCTGTGGGATTTGTGTGGGCTGTGTGGGCTGTGAGAGCTGTGTGGGCTGTGAGGGCTGTGTGGGCTGTGAGAGCTGTGTGGGCTGTGTGGGCTGTGAGAGCTGTGTGGGCTGTGTGGGCTGTGAGAGCTGTGTGGGCTGTGAGAGCTGTGTGGGCTGTGAGAGCTGTGTGGGCTGTGTGGGCTGTGAGAGCTGTGTGGGTAGTGAGAGCTGTGTGGGCTGTGAGAGCTGTGTGGGCTGTGAGAGCTGTGTGGGCTGTGAGAGCTGTGTGGGCTGTGAGAGCTGTGTGGGCTGTGTGGGCTGTGAGAGCTGTGTGGGCTGTGTGGCGTTCTGTCTGTGTGTGTATGGCGGTCTGTCTGTGTGTGTGTGGCGCTCTGTCTGTGTGTGTGTGGCGCTCTGTCTGTGTGTGTGTGTGGCGCTCTGTCTGTGTGTGTGTAGTCTGTGTGTGTGTAGTCTGTGTGCCTCTCTGTCTGTGTGTGTGTTGCACTCTGTCTGTGTGTGCGTAGCGCTCTGTGTGTGTGTAGCGCTCTGTGTGTAGCGCTCTGTGTGTGTGTGTAGCGTGGCGCTCTGTGTGTGTGTGTGTAGCTCTGTGTGGATAGCTTTTTTTGTAGGTGGCTCTATGTGTGGGTGACTGTGTGAGAGTGGCTCTGTGTAGGTGGCTCTATGTGAATGACAGTGTGGGTGGCTCTGTGTGGGTGGCCCTGTGTGTGTGTGTGTGTGGGTGGCTTTGTGTGTGTGTGGCTCTGTGTGGGCGTAAATGCAATAGGTCATGCATTTGCGAGCGATTAAGCTATTGGCATTGTAAATGACAATGCCATTTATTTAACGATTAAGCTATTGGCAATGTAAATGACAATGCCATTTATTTATAATTTTAAAAAAAAGTCATGAGCAATGCCAATAGCTCTACCTTTAATAATGCCGAGACCATTGCATTGTAAATGCTTGTTTAACGTGTGTTTTTGGACGGAACACTAGCACTCATGTTTGGAGTCGCTGTGCGCTTGTTTGGCCATAGAGTTCTTGAAGACATTGGTGCTGTTTTTCCCACTTACGTCATGTCTTTTACTAACACACTAGCTTTCCCTGGTGGCCTAGTTTGGCGATACTAGTCTGTTTTGATCTTTAAAATAGCAATTTTTTACATCGTTCTACGCTGAAGTCTCTGTGCCGTAGCGATAATGGATGGAGCGTAGAGCCTACAGAATTTTCCAGTAGAACTGTGGGCAGCCAAGTACGAGCTTTTTGGTAGTTACGGCATTCGGAAACATGTATTTTTTTTATTTATTTGGTGACAGTTTTTTAACATTACATTGTCACCTTAAGGCAGTATTAGAACAGAATGATTGACAGCAGGGGTGAATTGGTTTTTCAGAATGCCAGTTGTTGTTGACTTGCTAATAATAGGTAATGCATTCTGTGGTTTTCAAACACTTTAATTAACTGACCACTGGGAAGTTCAGGGTCCCCTTGCATGTCTCCTCCACTCTACCTGTGCTCACCCTCCCTTTCTTTTAGACCGCACCTTTGTGCTCCAAGGCCTCTACACCACCCGCCCCCTTTTTATCTCTCCTCCCCCTACGTGCTGTGTGTTTATTCTGCGGTACAAAAGGGGGTGGTGATGGACGGAGCATCTGAATCAATCAAACACTCACACCCAGTCAAAAGATCTGGGTATAATCCATCACCGTTGTTTAGCCCACTCTGCCACCCCAGTTCAAACATGGCTATATGCAAATCAGTCTGACCCTGTGCCTCATGGGAACAGTCCAGCCCGAACTGCCAAGCCATGTCTTCCCTGGACTGGAAACAAGTTTCCGAGGACCGGTTTCTGGCATTCCAGCCGTCTTCAGCCCGGCTTGCTTGAATACAGTGGCAAAGTGAGCAAGGGACTCACGTCTGAGCATAACCTGCCACACTTATGGCGGCCAAAAGCGATACAAAAGGGGGTGGTGATGGACGGAGCATCTGAATCAATCAAACACTCACACCCAGTCAAAAGATCTGGGTTTAATCCATCACCGTTGTTTAGCCCACTCTGCCACCCCCGTTCAAACATGGCTATATGCAAATCAGTCTGACCCTGTGCCTCATGGGAACAGTCCAGCCCGAACTGCCAAGCCATGTCTTCCCTGGACCGGAAACAAGCTTCCGAGGACCGGTTTCTGGCATTCCAGCCGTCTTCAGCCCGGCTTGCTTGAATCCAGTGGCAAAGTGAGCAAGGGACTCACGTCTGAGCATACCCTGCCAAACTTATGGCGGCCAAAAGCGTTACAAAAGGGGGTGGTGATGGACGGAGCATCTAAATCAATCAAACACTCACACCCAGTCAAAAGATCTGGGTTTAATCCATCACCGTTGTTTAGCCCACTCTGCCACCCCAGTTCAAACATGGCTATATGCAAATCAGTCTGACCCTGTGCCTCATGGGAACAGTCCAGCCTGAACTGCAAAGCCATGTCTTCCCTGAACCGGAAACAAGCTTCCGAGGACCGGTTTCTGGCATTCCAGCTGTCTTCAGCCCGGCTTGCTTGAATCCAGTGGCAAAGTGAGCAAGGGACTCACGTCTGAGCATACCCTGCCACACTTATGGCGGCCAAAAGCGGTACAAAAGGGGATGGTGATGGACGGAGCATCTGAATCAATCAAACACTCACACCCAGTCAAAAGATCTGGGTTTAATCCATCACCGTTGTTTAGCCCACTCTGCCACCCCGGTTCAAACATGGCTATATGCAAATCAGTCTGACCCTGTGCCTCATGGGAACAGTCCAGCCCGAACTGCCAAGCCATGTCTTCCCTGGACCGGAAACAAGCTTCGGAGGACCGGTTTCTGGCATTCCAGCCGCCTTCAGCCCGGCTTGCTTGAATCCAGTGGCAAAGTGAGCAAGGGACTCACGTCTGAGCATACACTGCCACACTTATGGCGGCCAAAAGCGGTATAAAAGGGGGTGGTGATGGACGGAGCATCTGAATCAATCAGACACTCACACCCAGTCAAAAGATCTGGGTTTAATCCATCACCGTTGTTTAGCCCACTCTGCCACCCCAGTTCAAACATGGCTATATGCAAATCAGTCTGACCCTGTGCCTCATGGGAACAGTCCAGCCCGAACTGCCAAGCCATGTCTTCCCTGAACCGGAAACAAGCTTCCGAGGACCGGTTTCTGGCATTTTGCAGCAGGAAATTAGGTGCTTGCTTTGTGCTGGGGGCCCTAAGGGACTGCACTTTTAAAGTCACATTCCCAAACTGCATCTAAAACATAACAAACAACTGATTTTATCCCTGGCCTAATGATCTTTGTACAAACCATAATACGGTCTTTTCAATTTGAATGTCAGTATGATTCTATATTTATTTCAGGAACTTTCCCACTTGAAAAGCGCTCTGTACATTTAACTAAGTTCCCCAGGTCCAACATAGGGGCATGTCTCTGTTTTTCTGGGGGATTGAGGGGAGGGATGTTGGCACGGGAGAAGCAGGTTAAAACATAAACACAGTTCATAAATTGCTCATTCAGTCCCACACAAGTTAGGAACTCTACCACTATGTAGAAAAATACATAAGTATGTTATTTATTTATAATGTTTGCCAATATTATCTGCTATGCACCAGCACCAGTTCCATCAAAAGTGTCGAACTTAACACCAACCTTCAGGCTTATCAAAGGAAGTGAAAAGTCTACTTTACATTATTGCTCCTTCAAAGTATTGCTTTCCATACCGATTAGTTAACACCTACCAAGCGTGCCGCACCTATCGGTCCATCGCAAGCACCATTCTCATTCTTCACACAATTGTTTACATTTGACCCTGTTTGACGGCACTTATGAGGCACTGCATGACTCCCACAAAAATCAGTCTGTCCCAGCACGCAGGTGTGGATCAGAAAGTTGCTGTGAAACTGTTATGGGCCCCAATGCTCACGGCTCTTTTGACAACATTTTACTATGTAGTGGGTGCTCCAGGACGGAGAAAGGCATGCTGTGACAAGGCAGAGATAATAAAGGCTGTGTTTAGGTGGTAGGCTGTCATTTACCAAATATGTGTGTGTGTATATATAAGTATGTAGATATATGTGTGTGTATATATATATATATATATATATATATATATATATATATATATATATATATATATATATATATATATATATATATATATATATATATATATGTAAAGGAATCCCAGCCTGTCAGTGAATGACAGGCAGCAGCAGGGTGCAGACCTCGTAGTGCCACAGCAGACAGTCAAAAGAAAGGCTCATCAAGAAATCCAACTCGAGTGAGTAGCAGGTTTCAAAACATTTATTTAGAGGTAACGCGTTTCACTCCACTGGGGAGCTTGATCACACAAATGCACTCAAAGAAAGTGAGGATATATATACAACAAGTGGGAGGGGCTTGATTGGGGAAAAGAAACGCCCAAAAAAATAAAAAAACAGAAAAATAAAGCAACAGTGTCTACATTAATCCTGCATGTAAAGTTCACATGAGAAAACAGCATGTACCACATGACATTTGCATGTTAAAGGTAAAGCAGTGCAATGTGATAAAAAGTAGGGTTTAAGTAGTGAATGTCAATTAAAATAGAGGCAGCGCTAATCTAAGAGAATTGGTTGTGGATGAGTAACATGTAAAGTTACATAGGAGTCATGACATAGTGCCATAAATAGAGTTACATGTGAACCAAAAAAATAGCAAACTTCAGTGTCGAAGACGCGCTGAAAGCAATTACGGCATAGTGCCCGAAAATATTGCACATATTAATCATTTAGAACACAAAAGGAAATCATCACAAAGCAGTAGATGGTCACACGGACAAGATAAACGTGGCGTAAAATAACATGCTGCAAGAGACAAGTGAACCAAGTTAAGGGCAAAGGAGGAGACTACAGAGTGCTAAAAAAATAATAATAAGTGAAAAAAGTAAAAAGAGATATACGAGCCCAACCACAGATGTGAAAAATGAGAAGTGAGAGGAGAGGGAAGACAACGAAACAGATAAACAGTAAAAACAGAGGCGACATAAGTGAGATGAAAA
Organism: Lissotriton vulgaris; assembly: GCF_964263255.1. Taxonomy (NCBI): domain Eukaryota; kingdom Metazoa; phylum Chordata; class Amphibia; order Caudata; family Salamandridae; genus Lissotriton; species Lissotriton vulgaris. The sequence continues at coordinate 1,916,879,950 of NC_141691.1, forward strand.
GTATGGCAACAAATCCTAGTCAAAATAGTAACAAAAGTCATGATTATAAGGTTGCGCCATGCTGTACATTGGCTAATAGGCCAACAGACAAATAGTGACGCCTAAACTGAGCGAGAGAAAGAAAAAAGCTAAAGCGTGAAATTAAATACAGAGACCAGACCACAAAACTGTAGAGAAGAAAGAAGCATTACAGGAAGCTTTTCAAATCTTCAGTCAAGTTGAGACCATTAGGGGCTTTGGTGTCGAGGGACAGAATTAATTGGGTTTCGCGCTGCCTGAGCATTTTTTCACGGTCACCTCCCCGACTTTGTGGGGGCACTGAACAGAGAACCGTGTATTGGAGGTCTTTAAGTTTCTTATTATGGACCACCCCAAAGTGTCGAGCAACAGGATAGTTGCTGTCACTGTTGACAATGGCCCTTATGTGCTGCAGTATTCTTTGATGCACTGGCAACTTGGTACTGCCAATGTATTCTAAGTTGCATGTGCACTTCAGTTTATAGACCACGAACTCTGATCTGCAGGTGTGGTGTTCCTTGATGGGAATAGGAGTGTCACTGAAAGCAGTAACATAGTGAGTGGCATTAGTTGCAAAGTTGCAGGCACGGCAGGAGGTGCATTTAAAAAAGCCCATTTTGGTGGTTTTGTTGGGTTTGGGTGGATTTTCGGGTGCAATTCTATCGAGTGCATCACGCATGGATGGTGCACGTCGGAAAGTAATGGTAGGAGTTTCACTCAATAATGGACCTAAGACTGGGTCAGTCAGAATAATAGGCCATTCAGTGCCTATGATGCGTCTGATTTTACGTTCTTGCGAGCTGAAAGTGGTTATGAGCCTGACAGTACGTTGGGAGTCATCCTGGTTATCACTAGTGCCAGTGGTACAGTGCTCTCTGGGCTTAAGTAGTGAGGCTCTATCTAATGACGAAGCTTTGGCCAAAGCTTGATCCAGTATGGCTCTGGAGTAACCTCTTTGCAGGAAACGTTGTTTAGATTCCTCAAGGCAGATAGCAGAAGAATCAGGGTCACTGCAGACTCTGCGAATGCGAATAAATTCGCCAAACGGGATACTGCGGATGGTATGGGCAGGATGGGAGCTATGTGCGTGCAGGATGGAATTTCCCGCCGTACTTTTACGATGTAATTTGGACTTGAGGGTGTTGTCCTTGATGAACAGTTGTACATCCAAAAATTCGGCTTCAGTGCTGCTAAGGGTAGCAGTGAATTTCAGGTTCAGGGTGTTGTTATTGCAGTCTGATACAAATGAAAGGGCTTGATCTTGACTGCCCTTCCAGATGATGCAAATGTCGTCTATGTAACGCCAGTAGTGCGCGATACAAGGCGACCAGTGCGCATGTGTGGCTCTGAGCTCGTGCTCCTCCCACCAACCAACATGGAGACATGAATAGCTGGGGGAGAAACACGAGCCCATAGCCACACCGCGCAATTGCTGGTAGATGTTGTTCTTGAAGCGGAAATAGTTGGAGGTCAGGCACAGTTTAATCATAGCAATCAACATAGAATTGTGTTCTCTGAAACAAATAGCACGTGAATTGAGAAAATATTGACATGCATTTACACCATGCTGATGGTTGATAGAGGTGTAAAGCGATTCGATATCAAGAATCAAAAACAGATAGTCATTGCACCAAACAATATTACCAATCTTGGTCAGAAAGTCGGTGGTATCTTTTAGAAAGGAAGGAAGGCTCGCCACATGGGGCTGGAGAAAGAAATCAACGTATTTGGAAATATTTTCCGTCATACTCCCAATCGCTGATATTATGGGTCGACCTGGTGTAGGGGTAACAAGTTTGTGCACTTTGGGTAGAAAGTACAAGTGCGGTGTTACAGGATGATCCTTGGATAGGAAGTTGCATTCCTCTTTGGTAAGGAGACTCAGTCTTTTCCATGAAGTCAGCTGTTTGCGTATCAGGTTTTGATTCTGGACCATCGCAAACTGTGATGAGAGGGTGTAGCAAGTAGTGTATGACAAGTGTCTTTCTGCTTCCAAGATGTAGTCTGTGGTTTTCCAGAGAACCGTGTTGCCACCCTTATCAGCATTTTTTATGACGACATTGTTGTCAGATTGTAGCTTGTTAATGAGTAGATTGTATTGTCGGTCATTGTACTTAAGTTGTTTCCGTTGCATCATGATAGACCTGTTAAGAGCCTTAAGTTCAATAATAACACGGTCGCTGAAGATGTCAACAGCATCACGAGGCATGAGGGGAAAGAAGGTTGACTTGGGTCTAAAGGGCGTAGTAGCAGATCTGTTGACATTGAACACTTGACTGACAGTGGGCGTAGTTTGAGACGTACCTTCAAATGCTAGGTCATACAGGTCTTGTAAACCAGCATTGTCGTTAACTTGGAGGTTGGATTCCATATTGGAAGGAGTTGCTACTGCCCCACTTTGCTTGCGTTTGGCTTCCAATTTAAAATATTTGATGAGTTTGATTTTTCTAACAAACTTGTATAGGTCGATCCGGGTTTGATTATAGGAAAATTTGTTAGGCGGGCAATACGAGAGACCAAGAGACAAAAGCTGTTCTTCTGCTTTGGTGAGGATAGTGTCTGATAGGTTGATGACTGTATTGTCCACAGTGCCAATTATTTGCGCCAGTTCCTGTTTGTTTTTGCCTGCGAGGTATTTCTTTTTGTGGTGCTTCCGCCTTGAGCGCCTGCGCTGGCTGGCTGATTGCCTGCTTGGTTTGGAGGATTCCGGGAGCGCAGGGAGTAGCGCCGGTCCTCGTTTACAAAACCCAATTCCTCTACTACAGTGTAATTGATGTCTGGGTCTAAAGCTGCAGATGTGGAGGTACCTTCGTCTTCACTGTTTGAAGTTAAGGAGTTGATTGATATGGTGTCACTGTTATCAATTGGAATACCAGAGCTTTGGTTGGTTGTAGTTGCTTTGCTGCTCGATGTTTTGCTACTTTTAGATAGTGCTTTGCGCTTTAAATTGTCATATTTTCTTGAGAAGGTAAAAATCCTTCCAGTAGCGTAGTCGTTCTTGTCTCTCGCAAATTTGGTTACCTTGCGCTCTATTATGCTGTCTTCCAATTTTTTTGTGCGGATATCGATCTCCGCTTTGCTTTTGGCTATGAATTCTGTTTCTCCAGTAGCCTCCAACAGTGCCAGTGTTTTGTCTATTTCTATTAGTAGTTTGTCTCGGTCTGATTCAGCATATTTAATTAGAATATTCACCATATTCATAGAACTTTGCAGGCTGTTGTCTGCCCATTCCTGTAGCATCTGAGGGTCAGGGTTTTCATAAGTAGGAACTGTAAGGATTCTTAGGCCTCTGGGAACTCTGTTAGCATCCCGATATTTTTCCAGAGATTTCTTCTCCCACCACTTGGCGAGTTCACTTCTTAATAGCTTTTCCAGACTCTTCAGCAGAGTCTTAGCATCACTGTTGGCTGTAATTGGTGTTGCCTCATTGGTTTTGGGAATGCTAGTTGAGAGGCTTTCAAATCGTGCCTCAGCAGTGGCTTCCCTCGTTTTGAGTGCATCACTCGATAACATAATAATAGGGTTAAATGCACAGTCACGTTTTGTTTGAGGAGCTGAAAATACAACTCGATCCTGCTTAAGGAAGTAGAGCAAGACTGTCTTTAGCGTAAGTGACAGATCCCACGCCCCGCATGTAATGGACAAGAGGTAACTGACAGAAAAGCGGCAACACGCCAGTGACGGTCCGCAGGAATCGGCGCCTCGTGGTCCAGCCGAGAAAATCAATCAGCCGAACGCACAAGCACCACGCCTGATCAGACACACTCACCTCGTAGAAGCCGGCGATGAACGCTGTCAGAGCCGTGCAGTCCAGCGGGGGGGCACAGCAAAGCTGATTCTTCGAATCCAAGAAGAGATGCGTTCATATATATATATATTCACTGAAAAAAACATGGGTTTCAGGTACGTTATAGTAAGAAATTAGCATTTAAAAAACCTTCGAAATTCACTGAAAAAAACATAGGATTCAGGGACCTCATCGCTCCACCAGCAGTGCACCAGACGCCGCATTTGCAGAGTGGTGTAAAAAGGGGTGTGGCCTCAAAGCACCTCTCTGCAACATGGCCCTGTGGCGTTTACAGGAGGTACCTGGTGGACTAGTTGGCCCCAGGGACCCTCAGGATTGAAGAGGAATGAATCCCCCAACTTAAAATGCGCCACAGGGCGCTTTTGTACTGTGGTGCATGGAGGGGGTGTGGCCTGATGTAACAAGTGTGCAAACGCGCCCTGTGGGACGTTTTAAGTTGGGGGACTAAGTCCCCTTGAATCCTGAAGGACCCTGAGGGCCAACTATCTCACCAGCTACCACCAGTAAGTGCCACAGAGCTACTTTGCAGAGTGGTGTAAAAAGGGGGCATGGCCTTCGACAACCACTCTGCAAGGCAGCTCCCTGGTGCTTACTGGAGGTACCTGGTGGTCTAGTTGGCCCCCAGGGACCCTTAGGATTGAATGGGACTTAATCCCCCAACTTAAAACGCACCACAGGACACATTTGCACACTTTTTACATCAGGCCACGCCCCCTCATTGCATCACTGTGCAAATGCGCCCCCTGGTGCATTCTAAACTGGGGGATTAAATCCCCTTGACTCCTGAGGGTCCCTTGGGTCTAACTAGCCCACCAGCTACCTCCACTAAGCGCCACAGAGCTGCGTTGCAAAGAGGTGTAAAAAGGGGGGGGTGGCCTCCGAGCACCTCTCTGCAACGCAGCCCTGTGGCGCTTGCTGGAGGTACCTGGTGGGCTAGTTGGCCCCCAGGGACCCTCAAGATTGTAGGGGATTAATTCACCAACTTAAAACGTGCCACAGGGCGCGCTTGCAGAGTGTTGTTGGGAGGGGGCGGGGCCTCCAGCACAATGCCGTTTTTTTTTTTATTTAATTTTTTTAGAAGAGGGGCTGTGTGGCCCCCCTTCTTTTTACATTTGTTGGGCCCTGGGGACCCCATCCCCAGGGCCTGACCCCTGTTTTTTTAAAGAAATATTCTAAATGGCAAGGGGGCCGCCTGCTCCCCCCTACTGTGGCCAGTTTTGGCCCCGGGGACCCCATCCCCCGGGGCATGGCCACAGATATATATTTTATTTTTTAAGGAGGGGGGCTGCGTTGCCCCCTTCCTGAGGCCTCTATTGGCCCCAGGGACCCCCATCCCCCAGGGCAGACCTGTTGTGTTTAAAAACAAAATTATATTCACAGGGGAGGGGGTCGTGTGCCCCCTCCTGGGCAACTTCTGGCCCCGGAGACCCCATCCCCCGGGCCTGGCCACTCCGTTGGGGACCCCACAGTCCCTGCCGGCTCCCCGCCTCCTGTGGGAGCCAGCATTGTTTTTCCACCAATCTGCGCAATCTGTGCTTTGGAAGCGAGAGCAGGAAACCTGCTCTCACTTCCAAAATCCAAAGCAGAGTTTGGAATGACAGGGTGGGGCCGCACGGCTCCCGCCCTGTCATTGCAAACCAAACCAACAAAGATAAACGTCACATTTGCATAATAGTGCCCCGGGGAGGTGGCAGTCCCCAGGGCGTGTGGGGGGGGGGGGCTCGAGCCCCCCACACAGGTCTCATTTTTTAAAATAAAATATGCCCCGATGGTGGCGGTCCCCGGTGCTATGGGGGGCCGTGTGCCCCATGAATATTTCAGAAAAGCCCCAGGGGGTGGCGGTCCCTGGGAAAGCCCCCCCCCCACAAGTTAAAGAACAAGCCCCAGGGGGTGGTGGTCCCCGGAGCTGCAGGAGGACCACGTGCCATTCTGCATATTATAAACATAGCCACGGGGAGGTGGCAGTCCCCGAGGCTGCGTGGGAACAAATTAAAAATTTGACAATGCCCCGGGACCTGGCCCACCCGGAGGCTTATGGAACCTGCGCTTCCTGTTTTTTAAATAATTTTGGCGGGATTCGCAACCCCAATGCGATTTTCATCAAAATTATAAAAAATTGCTGGTTTTGTATGGGGGTCCTTGTGAGACCCCCTGAGTAGGCCTGGGGGTTAGGGTGTTTCTACCCTGCCCCCTTTTCTTGTTTTTCACTTTTGTTTTTACTGTTTTCTTGTGACTCGGTTCTACCGAGTCACAAGATGGCTGCTAACACTTCCTGCTTTGGAGTGTTGGCAGGAAATCATAGTGAAGCTGGTGGTCGGGAGGGTTCGTGAATCCACTGCATCCCTAGATATCGAAACTTTTATTTTTGAATTTCTCAGCAACTACTGAACGGATTTACACCACTTAAAAAAAAGGTAAAAAGGTAGCTTTCTGAACCAAGCAGTTCGGGCTGTAGCCTTGGCTAAAGTTTCCTATGAGAAATGTATTACCGCCTGTAGGTTTTATATATATATATATATATATATATATATATATATATATATATATATATATATATATATATATATATATATATATATATTCAATGAAAAAACCATTGGTTTTAGGCCATATATAGTTAGGGATTTGCATTTACAAAACCTTATGTCATTTGAGATGTCATCAGTGATGTCATCAGTGATGTCACTAACCATGTCATGAATGATGTAATATGTGACATCATCAGCAGTGGATTGCGGGTGCGCGATATATAGTTAGCGCTTATAACTATATATGGAATTTCAATGGTTTTATGCGAGTAAAATAAGGTTTTGTAAATGCAAATCCCTAACTATATATGGCCTAAAACCAATGGTTTTTTCATTGAATTTTCAAGGTTTTGTAAATGCAAATTCCTAACTATATATCCACTATAACCTATGGTTTTTTCTGTGAATTTCATTGGTTTTTTAATAGCAAATATGAAAAGCTTTAAAATGTCAAGTACGTGATAGATAAAAACATTTTCGTATTTATGCACGCTGATGTGCTTTGAACGCTGCACCCCCCCCCCTCCCCTCTTTTGTCTTAGTAGTACTCTCTCTTTGCAGATACTGAAGGGTAGTTAACGCAGGCCTTTACCCCCGTTGTAATCCGTCGTGCCTGCTTGTCTCTCCATTTGATTGATTGTTGTCCAAGCATTTACTGTTTTAGAATTGGTTCTCTTTGGATCATTCTCTATTTACAAACAAGCACAACGTCGCAATACTCTGTTTAGTCTTTGCAGATAGTGAAAAATCGTGTAAAAAAATAAAAGTAATCGAGCAAAATCAGTAGGCCACTAATTGGATCTCTTTTTGACCTCGCTAAAATAGAAATATTAGGAACAACCCTTCATGAGAAATACGAAAATAGTGAGATGAACTGAGCTCCACACCATGAGGGCTGCAAGACAGCTCGGCTCCATCACCCATCCCGCACAAAATAACGACAAACCCTATGCAAATATTAAAAATATAGACAACACACCAGCAAAGAAACAGGGTAAAACATTTTATTAAAAAACTATTTACATAACGTTGGTTTATAAGATGATGTCAGTAGTGGACCGATGTGTGAATAGGTCGAAAGCAGCACAAGGCTCCAAGATCCGGATGGCAAGCTCCTGGATGTTGGGTGCCATAGTTCAGAGTTCTGAGTTTGAGCCTTTTTCAATGCCTGTGCTTTGTTGAATCAAAATGGCGGCTTGACACAAAGCTGACTCAAGCGTTGCTACTGATGCTATGCAGACCAAAACTGGTTTTCAGTTTGTACATTTTTCTAGATTTTTCAATCCAAGTTTGGTTGACTTTGTAGAACGATGGCTTCAAATTTTCAACATACGGTGTGGTGGCGCTGACTGGGAGGGGGCGCTTCGCTCCTGCCCCCTCCCCAAGTAAGATTTTCATACGTGAAAGTACGTTAATGGAAAGGGGCGACCACTCGGTCCCCCCGAACGTATGGCAGAGTGCCTCGATCCCCCCGGGAAGCCATTTTGGGCGGGAGGCGCGTCTCGGCTGGTATGCCCGAAGCGGCGTAGCCGGGGCGCGCTTTTTCCCGCCCTAGAGTGGGCTGGCCTAGACACTGACGCGGCCGGCCACGCCCTCGGGGCAGGCAGGGGCGGGTTTACGTCCGCCCTGAAGATGGATAAAAAGGGACGCAAGACCAGAAGACATCCTCTTGTTCCTGTGCTCTGAAGCTGCACCTCCTCGCTGCACGTGAGCTCGAGACGGAACGAAGAGCCAATTTTGAGCGTTTTAATCGTTCTTGTTTGTTTTACAGTTACTCTGTTGGAGAATGCCGAAGAAGGTGGGAAAACGCATGACTACTGAACAGATGCTGCGTGTTCTCATGAAGGAGATGTCCGAACTAAAGAAGCGGGTGGATAAGAACGAGGAAGGGGGACCAAAACGTCCTTTGGCGGGAGCAGCCCCGGGAGGGAAAAACAAGAGGCCCAAGAGGGGAGCAGTGGGAGAAGACATCCCGGGTCCCAGTGCCCCGCTCGAGGCACCAACTCCCGTGCCGGAGGAAGGGAATCCGATTCCCGTTGTGGTCACCCCCGTGTCCAAAGAGGATATGCCGCCCGAGCTGGCGGCACAGCTTGCAGCGTGGTTGGGCGACAGTAGTGAGGGCGCCACGGCTGCCGAGGCACAGGCGCTAATGAAACAATTGCGCGATAAACGGGATGCAGCCAAGGTGTCCGCGCCGGCTGCGATAGTAGACAAGCCACAAGGGACGAGTACGACCACAGAGGCGGCGTCCGGTGCAGGTAAGCGGCCATTGCCGATAGCGAGGGATGAGTCAACACCCTCTCGTAGAGAAAAGTTGGGTCAACATGTTCCTTTGGCAATTAAGGAAAAGATTTGGGCAGGGGAGTATGTGAACATTTTCTCGTTGCTTGTTGATCATTATGAGGTGGAGCATGTTAAGAGTCAGAAGGACCTCATGCACCCGAGTGTTTGGCGCGCAAAAATGGCCGCCTTTAAAGTGAATGAGAATATTGGCAATTGGGGCAATGCTTGGGGAGTTTTTACGTCAATCTTGGGGGAGCGTAGGCCTGAGTTGCTTTCCGAGTTTCCAATCTATCAATCACGAATCATGGGGTACTCGACATCGCACCAGGGTAACCATTGGTTCTGTTACGATAATCTTTTCAGAAAGGCAAAGGAGCATAATAAAAGTTTAACCTGGGATTGTTATGATTCCTTGACTTGGGATAAAATGAAGGAGACAGGAATGTTAAAAATGCCGTTGGTAGGAAGTAATGTTGGCGAATCCTCCCGGCAATATGCGGGGACGCCCTTTCGATCAGGTACGGGTACCGACGATTACTCGAAACCTGCCGGCAATACTGGAAAAAGGGGTTTCTGCTTTAATTTCAACAGAGGTAAATGTACTAGACCCCAGGGATCGTGTAAATTCAAACATGAATGTAGTGGTTGCGGGTCGTCCCATCCTGAGTCCATGTGCAGAGCCAGAACGGGTGATAACGGGGGGAGAGGAGGCGCCAAACAGGTCTAACGTAGTCCGAGGGGCGCCTTTACCAACCCCGATTGATACCCTGGCGATGATTCCCTGGCTCAGTGAATACCCGGATCGTACTTCTGCTGGGGTGCTGCGGAACGGTTTTTCGTATGGTTTCCGCATCCCGGTAGGGGACTTTCAGGGTGTGGAGAAGTGCAAAAATCAACTTTCCGTCCTGCAGCATACGCCCGTAGTACAGGATAAGATCCGTAAAGAGATTGCACGAGGTCGGGTCGCCGGCCCGTTTGGTGTACCACCGGTTCAGAATTTTGTTTGTTCTCCCTTAGGGGTAGTCCCCAAGAAAGACCCAGGAGAGTTCCGACTGATTCATAATTTGTCAGCTCCACGAGGGCTTTCCGTAAATGAAGCAATCGATCCAGAAGTGTGTTCGGTGCGGTACGCATCCTTCGATGAGGCCGTAGCCATTTTGAATCGCCTGGGGCCCGGGGCGCGGATGGCGAAGTCAGATATCGAGTCAGCGTTCCGATTGCTCCCGGTACACCCAGACGACCAGCGTCTCCTGGGATTCATGTTTCAGGGTTGTTATTACATGGATAGGTGTATGCCAATGGGGTGCTCTATATCCTGTGCCTATTTCGAGAAATTCAGTTGTTTTCTACAATGGGTCTTCACAAAGAAAACGGGTTTCGAACATGTAATGCATTACCTTGATGATTTTCTGTTTCTTGGGGCAGCCGGGGATCTTGAATGTGGCCGGGCCTTGGCCGAATTTTGTGTGTTAATGAAACAGTTTGGTGTGCCATTGGCGCCGGGTAAAACAGTGGGTCCTACGACTTGCCTCGAGTTTCTGGGGATCGAGTTGGACTCCAGTGAGGGTTGTTTCCGTTTGCCAGCTGACAAAGTGTTGAAGTTCAGGGCAGCACTGCAAGTGTGTATAACGGCATCTAAAGTTACGCTGCAACAGTTACAGCAGTTGGTGGGACAGTTGAATTTTGCCCTGAGGGTGATACCAATGGCCCGCCCCTTTTCTCGTTCAATTGCCCAGGCGATGGTCGGCCTAAGAGAGGGCCATCATCGCACGAGACTATCGGCTGAGGTCCGCCAGGACATGCGTATTTGGTTAGCATTTCTGGCAGACTTTAACGGTCGCGTCGTCTGGAATAAACCAGCCGTGTCCTCTGAAGAGCTAGGGCTATGGACGGATTCAAGAGGAAGCATAGGTTTTGGCGCCATATTCGGCACAAAGTGGTCAGCACAAAGATGGCCGACATGGTGGCATGAGAATGGTCTGACGAGTAATATTGCTTTCCTGGAACTGTTTCCCATCTTGGTGGCCCTGAGAACATGGCCCGAAGGGTTCAAAGATCACTCTGTCATATTTTGGTCTGACAATATGACCGTGGTCGAGTGTATCAATAGTCAGGCAGCACGTTGTAAACTGATTTTAAGACTGCTTAAGGAAATTGTTTTACTTTGTATGCAATTGAACGTGCTATTCAGAGCAAAGCATGTTCCAGGGGTGATGAATCAGGCGGCTGACGCATTGTCTCGTTTTCAAATGCAGGCTTTCTCGGGTTTCCTCCCCTCAGCGGACCCAGAGCCGGCACCCTTTCCCGAAGCTCTCTGGTCTCTCGGTGCCCCGAACTTCGTCACCTCGTGGGAGAGAGTCTAGCACCAAGGACGAGGAAGGCATACGAAGGGGCGTTTCGGGCCTATTTAGCCTTTTTGGGGACTGATAGAGAGCGGCTTTGGGGTCACGAGGAATGGGTAGTGAATTTTCTGATGTCCTTACGTAGGGCTGGGAAATCGGTGGCTACGGCCCAGAGGCATCGTGCTGCCATTTCCTTTGTTGCCAGAGCACACGCTATCCAGGACCCGACAGCGTCTTTCGTTGTACAGAAAGCGCTGCGTGGGTGGCAACGCCTTGAGGGTCGCAGAGTAGATGAAAGGCGCCCGATAGGTTTGGATAGATTGTCCCAGTTGTTGGCCACACTCCCGGCCACATGTTCATCTCAGTTTGAGGTGGTGCTGTTCCGAGCCGCTTTTACGCTAGCATTTCACGGGGCAATGCGGGTAAGCGAACTAGTTGCAAGGAGCAAACTGGATGTGGCGGGGGGTTTGTGCCAAGAACACGTTCAGATCAAGGGAGAAACAATGACTGTCTCCTTTGTAAGGTCCAAGACTGATCAAGATGGGATGGGTGACTGCGTCATCATACGCAGGATTCCTGGGTCCTCCATGTGTCCGGTAAAGTGTTTAGAAGATTACCTAGCACGAAGGGTGGCATCATGGGGGGGGACTTTGTTAAGACACGCAGACGCCACCCCACTGACGAAATTCCAGTTTCAGCGGGTGCTTGCGATGTCAATTGCCGCTGCGGGCTTGAACCCGGGCGAATTTGGGACCCATTCCTTTCGGATAGGGGCTGCTACGGAAGCTACAGCCAGGGGTCTTAATGTTGAGCAAGTGAAACGAGTGGGGCGTTGGTCCTCCAATTGTTATAAGAGATACGTGCGGTTGCACATGTTGTGAAGCTGTAATGATGTACTCATGCTTCTTGTTTTTGTTTGGTTTTCAGTTACGCAAGCCTACGAGGCGGGGCGGACTATGCAGTCGACCCTACACCGGGCCAGCGGTCAGACGTCACCGGCTGTGAAAAGGGAGGTGTGGGTCGTGGGCCACTCATACGTGAGGCGTGCCGCAGACGTATTCAAAGCAGGTGACATGATTCACGTAGCTGGGGAATACGGGTACAGGATGTCCTTCTACGGAAGAGGCGGTCTCTGTATTGACCAGTTTCAAACATTTTTCGAGGGTTTGTTAGGGCGGACAAGGTCACCGCCGTCTATAGTTATAGTACATGTAGGGGGCAATGATTTGGTCACCACCGGTAGACGACTACTCCTGGAGGCAATGCTTTCCACGGTAAGTTGGTTGGCGAGGAGAGTTCCGGGGTGCACAATTGCATGGTCCCATTTGATTCCACGAAAGGTGTGGCGGGGGGCTATATCTATTCCTGCTTTGAATCATTCTGTTAGAAAGCTTAACAACAAAGTGAGTAGGTTGTTCCGTTCCAGGACACTGCATTCTATTTCTCACAGCTGTATTAATGATGACAGTATGTATCTGGGGGATGGTGTGCATTTGTCTCGGGTGGGGAATGAGTTACTCTTGGGAGACTTCTTAGCATGGTTAAAATCGTTGACACATGACCTTTAGGTAGGAGTTTTGTGGGGGGTCCGGATAACCGGTCAACTATCCGGCCTGTGGCGGTAAGGTCATGATCGGTGAGCACTAATTGGAAGATCCCTATGAGTGGGCGTCACCCAACACGGATGGGAGCGCTCGGGAGAGGTGGCCTTTGGCCCCTCAACGGGGAGGCGGTCCCTTCTAAGGATGGGTCGCCGAAAGAAAAGGAAAGGCGGTCAAGGCCCCTTCCTGTGTAGGAGGGGTTACAGCCCCCTCCTGGGGAATTTCCCGGGGCCAGTGACATCTGCGACGGCAGATGCGGTAAGTTGTGTGGGGTTGGGGTGGAGGTCCACGATACCTTCTAGATACCTCACACGAGTCTTCGAACGACCTTTAACTGGCGTCGAGTTAATAGGTGCCCCCGTCAAGTCAAAGGGAAATTGGTAGTAGTTGCACTTGAGTACGCCTCAGTGCTGTCGCCCCTCCCAAGTGGGGGGGGTATGTCTGGTTAGGGATCTTGACACCGGTTACGACCTTGCCGTTGGCCCTTAAACGTTAGGATGTACAATTTCAATATTTCAAGAAAATGTTTTGTAGGATGTTAGTTCGGCTAGGAGAACCTCTGTATTAGAGAATCTGTTAAGGTTAGCCAAACATCGCAATATGGTAATGAAATTGTACATTAATATGAAATGTTTAATGTTTTAATTTTTTGTTTTAATAAATACGGCCGGGAGGGTCACTCCCTCCCACTTCCAAAAACTTCAAGAACTGTTTCCGGTTTCCCTCCTTTGGGGATTGTGTTGAGAGGGGGTGGCGGGTATCTCGGCCATATGGAAAGGGGCGACCACTCGGTCCCCCCGAACGTATGGCAGAGTGCCTCGATCCCCCCGGGAAGCCATTTTGGGCGGGAGGCGCGTCTCGGCTGGTATGCCCGAAGCGGCGTAGCCGGGGCGCGCTTTTTCCCGCCCTAGAGTGGGCTGGCCTAGACACTGACGCGGCCGGCCACGCCCTCGGGGCAGGCAGGGGCGGGTTTACGTCCGCCCTGAAGATGGATAAAAAGGGACGCAAGACCAGAAGACATCCTCTTGTTCCTGTGCTCTGAAGCTGCACCTCCTCGCTGCACGTGAGCTCGAGACGGAACGAAGAGCCAATTTTGACCCACCCACCAGCCCCTGAAGACAGCCAGTTGTTTTAATAAAATTGATCGATAATTCCATTTCGTTACAGGTTGTGTTAGTATCGTATTGATGTTGAATGTGTAATAAAGTTTGGTCTAATTTTGTAAGTTTGATGATTAGAGAAATTCGGATTTGACGTCCATTTATAAACATGCTTTTCGGTCATAGTGGCCAATGTATTTTTAGTTTAGTTAGCATTTGTCGTATTTATTTTGGTCGGGCGGTAAGGTCATGATCGGTGAGCACTAATTGGAAGATCCCTATGAGTGGGCGTCACCCAACACGGATGGGAGCGCTCGGGAGAGGTGGCCTTTGGCCCCTCAACGGGGAGGCGGTCCCTTCTAAGGATGGGTCGCCGAAAGAAAAGGAAAGGCGGTCAAGGCCCCTTCCTGTGTAGGAGGGGTTACAGCCCCCTCCTGGGGAATTTCCCGGGGCCAGTGACATCTGCGACGGCAGATGCGGTAAGTTGTGTGGGGTTGGGGTGGAGGTCCACGATACCTTCTAGATACCTCACACGAGTCTTCGAACGACCTTTAACTGGCGTCGAGTTAATAGGTGCCCCCGTCAAGTCAAAGGGAAATTGGTAGTAGTTGCACTTGAGTACGCCTCAGTGCTGTCGCCCCTCCCAAGTGGGGGGGGTATGTCTGGTTAGGGATCTTGACACCGGTTACGACCTTGCCGTTGGCCCTTAAACGTTAGGATGTACAATTTCAATATTTCAAGAAAATGTTTTGTAGGATGTTAGGTCGGCTAGGAGAACCTCTGTATTAGAGAATCTGTTAAGGTTAGCCAAACATCGCAATATGGTAATGAAATTGTACATTAATATGAAATGTTTAATGTTTTAATTTTTTGTTTTAATAAATACGGCCGGGAGGGTCACTCCCTCCCACTTCCAAAAACTTCAAGAACTGTTTCCGGTTTCCCTCCTTTGGGGATTGTGTTGAGAGGGGGTGGCGGGTATCTCGGCCATATGGTTTTGGTCCCTGAGTTGCTTCGATGTCACTGCCATTCTCAAATGGCATAAGTTCTGGATGTTGGGTGCCATAGTTAAGAGTTCTGAGCAGTGCTTGTAACACTGTCTGAAGCTTATTTCCACCTACTGCAGCTTCACTATTCTCAAAGTAAGTGAGTGTCGTTTGTGGACCTGACTGCATTAGAAAACAATGTGATATGTTACCTTCCTAAACAGCTTGACGGAGGCCCCTGAGGGGCGGTGTAATGGCCATGGACTCGGAGAAGACGCTTGGCTCCGACACCCTCCCCAAGTCTTATAGCACTGGTGTAGCCTGAGATCGCCCCCGACATAGGCGGCCGGCTCCCGGGGTCCGGCAGAACTTTTTGCCTTTTGATGACTCTTCAATTCTGAACCTTGTCCCACAATCCGTTTGACCTGAAGACACGCTGTAGTGGGGCGCCCCTTTACCGTTTCAGTTGCCATTCCGCCCGCTTTTGCTACACTGTGCCTCTTCCGCCATTCAGCTGTTTACCGCCCGCTCTTGCGACTACAGCGTCTCGCTCATCATGTAGTTGAGTTGCTCTCGCTCTTGCGGTGCAGCGATAGGCGGCTGCCACAGGACTCTCAAAATGGCGGCCGGCTCTTCGGTTTTGGGCCTGGTCCACTAAAATGGCCCTGGGACACCTTTGAACTCGGACGCTTCCCTGATAGGGCTTGGGTCCCATTCTCGAAAAGCGTCCCCTCAGCCGTGAAGATTCTACAAAAGTCTTGGGGGCCTCCGACTCCCGCAGGCTTCTGGTGGGGAGCGGCTGCCATGATTGCTCGTGGAATGGCCACGACGGAGCTACGAGATGGTAGTGGTCTCATGCTGACGCCAGCTTTAGTCTGAAACATCCAGAAACACTGTAGACTACCAATTCGATCAGTTCCGGTAGCGCCCCAACATGACCCGGAAGAGAAGAACTTGCCCTCCCCTCTTTGACTGATGGTTCTTGTTGCCTGTCCCCTCTGTTGTCATTTAACAGAACTTTTTGGACTGCTGAAAGGGGTTGTGTTCCGAACGCTGGTTGGTGGAGACATTTTGACTATATTCTTGACCTACGTTGTCGCGTAATGCGTTATATGACACGCCGCGTTACCGCACCCGGAAGTGATCCGAGGCGCGGCGCGCAGCGCGTAACGTAAGCATAACAGGTCATGTGACTTGTTAATAAAACTTTTCATTGGTTCATTTTACTTTTGTTAATTTAATGATGAAAAGCTTGGTCATATGACCTAAAAATTACGCTTTTTATTGTTTTCGAACAATATTTTTTTTTCAAACATATGTTATAATATTCCAGGCTAATGTACTTTCCCGGAAAATTTACAACTGTCTTGCAAGTAAAATATATTCCTTTTTCGAGAAAAAGGGCGTTTCTTCCTTCCATGACGGAGCCGTTGAGTAAAAGAGATTCGGCCTGCTGTCTTAGTCGCCGATACGCCTGATTATCAGATTCTTATCGATCACTTTATATTGCAGACATGAAAAACACAACTGCCCTTGACCATTTATCTTTACTGCGTTCCTACATATTATACCTTTTATCCGTCATGTAATTGGACTGCTTTATTTCACTTGCCTTTTACTGATTCGAAAACAGTGACTAAAAGTAAAAACTTTACCAATGTAAATACTACTACCGTGTTTTGTTTTAAAAACCTTTATTGTGAAAATGTCAGTATACAAATACGGGCCTATAACCACGTGGGCCGGCCACGGAGCAAACTGAAATCGTATATGATGAGGAGACATTTACACTGTAGAAGAACGTAACGAGCGGGCCATTAGGTTGCAAGAACAAAGGTGTCTAACAGTTGCGGAATCGGTGGACGTACATTTTGTAATTAAAATACGACAGGGCCACTTACAATAACATTTTCTAGATATACATTTGCGGGCAAGGAGTTACGAGTCCCATTTATACCGGCGCCATTTTGGGCGAGGCCGGGCAGGTCCAAGATATAGTCAAAATGTCTCCACCAACCATCGGCCAGACCAGAACCCCTTTCGGCCCTTTATGCTACAAGATGGTGTCTTCCATTCAGAAAATATTGTTGGCAGCATTTTGAAAGGAAACAGAAACAGCCGTTCTCCTAGTGAGTTTCACATTGTTACATTTAGGAAGAATGTTGAAGAGTAGTATGTGGAAAATCTGAAGCCATTTTTCTACAAACTCTCAATCAGACTTGGATGGAAAAAAAAAACCTGAAGAATGTACAAACTGAAAACCAATTTTTGTCTGTATAGCATCAACAGTAACGCTTGAGTCAGCTTTGTGTCAAGCCGCCATTTTCATTCAATCAATAGCGTCCCCCTGCACACATTCAGGGACCTGGTCGTGTCTTCAGATGAAACGGATTGTAGGAAAAGAAGCAGAAAGGAAAAGGAAAAAAGTTCCGCCGGACCTCGGGAGCCGGCCGCCTATGTCATGTGCGACCTTTGGCCACACCAGGGCAATAGTGAAGCTGCAGCAGGTGCAAATAAGCTTCAGACAGTCTTACAAGCACTGCTCAGAACTCTCAACTGAGGCACTCAACATCCAGGACTTGCCATTCGGATCTTGGCGCCTTGTGCTGGTTCCGACCTATTCACACATCGTCCACTACTGACATCACCTCATAAGCCAACGGGGCACCCCACGCCGACTTTCGGCGCAGCATTGTAGGATGGCCACACCAGTGCGGCAACTTGCTGGACACAACATCGGGGCCATCCAGATCTCGGCGCGTTCGACTCACTGTACCGCAAGAGTGACCGCAACTCAGCTGGACACGCCATCTTTCGGCGCAGCATTGTAGGATGGCCACACCAGTGCGGCAATTTGCTGGACACCACCTCGGTGCCATCCGGATCTCGGCGCGTTCGAGTCACTGTACCGCAACAGTGACCGCAACTCAGCTGGACACGCCGTCTTTCGGCGCAGCATTGTAGGATGGCCACACCAGTGCGGCAATTTGCTGGACACCACCTCGGTGCCATCCGGATCTCGGCGCGTTCGAGTCACTGTACCGAAACAGTGACCGCAACTCAGCTGGACACGCCGTCTTTCGGCGCAGCATTGTAGGATGGCCACACCAGTGCGGCAATTTGCTGGACACCACCTCGGTGCCATCCGGATCTCAGCGCGTTGTGCTGCCTTCGGCCTATTCGCACATCGGTCCGCTACTGACGCCGCCTCACGTGCCAACGGATTTTCTACGCTTTTTGTAGCCCTATGCCGCATAACAGGTCATGTGACTTGTTTATAAAACTTTTCATTGGTTCATTTTACTTTTGGTTTCCTAAAGATGGAAGGCTTGGTCATATGACCTAAAAATAAAACTTTTCATTGGTTTAGAACATTTTTTTTTCCCAAACGATGAAAGCCCCACCTTGTTTCTGGATCATTCAGACTGAAGCTGGCGTCAGCATGAGAGCACCACCATCTCGTGGCTCCGTCGTGGTCATTCCGCGAGCAATCATGTTAGCCGCTCCCCACCGGAAGCCTGCGGGAGTCGGGGGCCCCCAAGACTTTTGTAGAATCTTCACGGCTGAGGGGACGCTTTTCGAGAATGGAGCCCAAGCCCTAGCAGGCAAGCGTCCGAGTTCCAAGGTGTCCCAGGGCCATTTCAGTGGACCAGGCCCAAAACCGAGGAGCCGTCCGCCATTTTAAGAGCCATGTGGCAGCCGCCTATCGCTGCACTGCAAGAGTGGGAGCAACTCAACAACATGGTGAGCGAGACGCTGTAGCCGCAAGAGCGGGCGCAACTCAGCTAGATGGCCGCCACCTGGGGAGGCCCGTTCACGCCGCCTCCCCCACGCCCCCCCCCCCCCCCCGGGCCGCCGCACACCAATTTTCGGAGCAGCATTGTAGGATACCAAAACCAGTGCGGCAGTTTACTGGACATCACCTGGGTGCCTGTCGTACATGTTGTGTCAGCCATGGGACACTGGATACAGTCCCATCAACATCTCAACGCGTTCTGCTGCCTTGGGACTATTCGCACAACAGACCGCTACTGACGAGGCCTCCCCCCGCACCACCCGGGATGCCCCACGCTGTTTTTCTGTGCTGCATTGTAGGATCCCAAAACCAGTGCGGCACCCAGGCGACATCACCTGGGTGCCGTCCAGAACTCTGCACGTTGTGCTGCCTTGGGACTATTCGCACAAAAGACAGCTTCTAACCATTGTTGCTTTTTGAGTTGAAAAATGTTTAAATGTTTTTAGTTTTTGTTCCGTTCATTATAGTTAAAAGTTAATAAAGTTTTATAATTTTACTTTGTTGGAGTGTTATCTATTTTTTTAAAAACGGGTGAATAGGGCCTTGAATCGGGTTATTGTCATGTGTGGGCTTTGGAAGTGTGCTGCTGCAGGATCGGACATTTCAAACTCAAATGCACGTTCTTTTTCTTACCTTTCCGAAGCATGGAGCGCAATAGCAGGCAGAGAAAGGGTGATGCACGTGTTGAACACTACCTGACCTGGCAAGTTGCTGGCAGTGCCCCCCCGCCCGCTCCTGAAAGAGGGCACACACACACCGCCGCCCCGAGTACTTCACAAATCTTTAAAAGACCATGCGCTTGTTCATGAGGCTTAAATGGTTTATCACCTCTTCTAGAACCCCTGCATCGACCCTCTGACGTTTCCTGGAAAAATTACCATGTAACACAATACCAAGCCCTGTCAGCTGAAACCCCCAAGGAATCGTGGGGCATATTATCAAGGGGGTTTATCTCTGCTTTTTTGGCTTTAAAAGCCATGAAAGCGGAGATAAAATTATCTCCCTATTACCAAGCTGTCGCTAACACCAGTTAGTGACAGGTAAAAGGAGATAGCGACCATCTTGGGCCCCGCTTTGCATGTCAGTGATACTTATCACTAATGACATGCAAAGTGGCGTGCCAAGATGTTAGCGACTGGAAACAGTCCCTAACATCGCTATCTCCTATTACCAACTTTTGGAGATATTCGCGCTAAGCGCGAATATCTCCAAAATCTAACACCTGCCCTGAGCAGTTCTTAGCCATGTTATCCAATGGGAGGTGGATAACATGGCTAAGAGCATTTGCTCGATAATACATGAATATCGCTGACTTTTCTACGATAATAGCAAGGTTTATCTGCGATAAAAATCGCCGATGTGCGGCGATAATTTTTGTCTCTAAACAAGTTAGAGACAAAAATTATCGCTAGTTGTTCGTAATATGCCCCCGGGTTTTTGCTTGCAGAAATCGGGAGGCGGGAGACTAGCACTGAAATCAGTAGTCACACGCCTGAATCGGGAGGGTTGGCATGTCTGAATTCTCTACAGCTGGGGCCATAAACTACATCCGCAGGGGTAGGTGATAGCCTGGGACCAGCCTGGCATCTAAAATGGCTGCCGTGCACGACAAAATTGTGGCATTGGAAAAAAGGCAAGATGGCGCAGCCGCTGGAAGAGATGTATCAACATATATCAGCCTCCTCAGCCACCCTCAGGAAACATAGGGGATTAGGATACGTCTCCCGCACCCCCTTATACCTAGTAATTTAATTAACGAAGCACAAAATGGCGAATTCCCGTTTCCCTACCAGTTTGCGGCCCAGTTCGCGGCCCGTGAAGCGCTTCTACCGTGAAAAATCATTTTTTTTTTTATTTTCCCCACGGGACCCTTTAATAACCCCAACAACATTCCTAGGGGGTCAAGAGGGTGATACCTTGCCCCCTTTCATTAAATTCCCCCTTCGTTTTTCACCTCTTCTTCTCTCTCGATCCTACCGAGAGACAAGATGGCGGCCGCTCCGGACTGTCACGCAGCAAAAAAAAAAAAAGCTCACGCACAGCCGCTGGAAGAGATGTATCAACATATATCAGCCTCCTCAGCCACCCTCAGGAAACATAGGGGATTAGGATACGTCTCCCGCACCCCCTTATACCTAGTAATTTAATTAACGAAGCACAAAATGGCGAATTCCCGTTTCGCTACCAGTTTGCGGCCCAGTTCACGGCCCGTGAAGCGCTTCTACCGTGAAAAATCATTTTTTTTTCTTTTCCCCACGGGACCCTTTAATAACCCCAACAACATTCCTAGGGGGTCAAGAGGGGGATACCTTGCCCCCTTTCATTAAATTCCCCCTTCGTTTTTCACCTCTTCTTCTCTCTCGATCCTACCGAGAGATAAGATGGCGGCCGCTCCGGACTGTTTAGAATGTTGACAGACACCGGAGAGCCAATCAGCTTTCTGCGCGCAAAGTTCCGAAACGCGAAAAGTAAGCGGACCGGATCGCTGCCCGGAGCGCTGTTACAGATATATATCTTGATTTAAACGTTAATTTCTCAAAATCCACTGAAGCACATATATTGAGACCTAGCAAAGGCACATCGGGCTAACAGTCCCTACAATTTTGCCAAGTTTCGTGCAAATCCATTCAGCCGTTCGAGCTAAAAGTGAGTCCAACCGCCCTATGGAAAAATGAATGGGAAAAATCGCGTTTTGGGACCCCCCTTTTTTCTCGGCCCTCCCTTGACGAAACCCCACCAAATTTTCAGGGGCTGCTCAGAAACATAATGTGCCATTTTCCTGAAAATTTCAGCCGATTCCGTCCACAAACGCCAAAGTTATTAGACATAGAATTTTCAAAAATCCCATAGGGAATTAATCCTAACTATATATACCTACTGGCGATAGCCAGTAGGTAATATATATATATATATATATATATATATATATATATATATATATATATATATATATATATCCAACAGAAGTTGCCTGCAAATGAGGGAGCCCACTCAAGTACATCCGTTCAGCCCCCAATTTTTAATGAAGGACGGCATGAGAAGCAGCGTGGTACTTTGCACAATTACAAGAGTCCAGCCCGACGCGTTTTGTGCCTGGCAGCACTTCCTCATGGGCTCTGGGCTTGCAGGTAAATAAAATGACAGTTTCCAACAGCACTCACCCAAATATCCTGACACCCAGCCCTGGTGGGCGTGGCCACCCGAGTGTCCCTCTGGTAGTCGTAGTGCTGATGTTACTCATGTTAGTTGTCATGCCTTACTTATGGTTAATGAATGAATATTCATCCAAGTGGATTTGCAGTGAGTACTTCAGCCACCTCAATTGCCTTCTTACACCCCCTTAGCTCTTACTTGTTCCTGATGCTTCCGCGTCATGTGGCACCGAAGCAGGTCTTCACAAAAATGAAGCAGGGCTCTCCCCGCGGCTCAGGCATTGCGGCAACACATCCAACAGAAGTTGCCTGCAAATGAGGGAGCCCACTCAAGTACATCCGTTCAGCACCCAATTTTTAATGAAGGACGGCATGAGAAGAAGCATGGTACTATGCACAATTACAACAGTAGATATATATATATATATATATATATATACATATTACCTACTGGCGATAGCCAGTAGGTATATATAGTTAGGATTTTTTCTCTATGGGACTTTTGAAAATTCTATGCCTAATAACTTTGGCGTTTGTGGACGGAATCGGCTGAAATTTTCAGGAAAATGGCACATTTTGTTTCTGAGCAGCTCCTGGAAATTTGGGGGGGGTTCGTCAAGGGGGGGCTGAGAAAAAAGGGGGGTCCCAAAACGCGATTTTCCCATGTTAATTTCCATAGGGCGGTTGGACTCACTTTTAGCCCGAACGGCTGAATGGATTTACACGAAACTTGGCAAAATTGTAGGGACTGTTAGCCCGATGTGCCTTTGCTAGGTCTCAATATATGTGCTTCAGTGGATTTTGAGAAATTAACGTTTAAATCAAGATATATATCTGTAACAGCGCTCCGGGCAGCGATCCGGTTCGCGAACTTTTCGCGTATCGGAACTTTGCGATGCGAAGCTGATTGGCTCTCCGGTGTCTGTCAACATTCTAAACAGTCCGTAGCGGCCGCCATCTTGTCTCTCGGTAGGATCGAGAGACAAGAGGAGGCCAAAACAAAGGGGGAAATGTAGGAAAGGGGGCAATGTAGACCCCTTCTGACCCCCTAGGATTGATGAGGGGGATATTATAGAGCCACGCGGGGCAAAAAAAAAAAATCCGATTTTTTCGCCGTAAAGACGCGTCTTGGTTCGCGAACCGGGCAGCTAACCGGGCAGCTAACCGGGCAGCTAACCGGCAGCGTAACGTGAGTCGGAGGAGTAGCTGATTGGCTGTCAACATTGTAAACAGTCCGGAGCGGCTGCCATCTTGTCTCTCGAGAGACAAGATGTGGTGAAAAACGAAGGGGGAAATGAAGGAAAGGGGGCAAGGTAGACCCCTCCTGACCCCCTAGGATTGATGAGGGGGATATTATAGAGCCACGCGGGGCAAAAAAAAAAAATCCGATTTTTTCGCCGTAAAGACGCGTCTTGGTTCGCGAACCGGGCAGCTAACCGGGCAGCTAACCGGGCAGCTAACCGGCAGCGTAACGTGAGTCGGAGGAGTAGCTGATTGGCTGTCAACATTGTAAACAGTCCGGAGCGGCTGCCATCTTGTCTCTCGAGAGACAAGATGTGGTGAAAAACGAAGGGGGAAATGAAGGAAAGGGGGCAAGGTAGACCCCTCCTGACCCCCTAGGATTGATGAGGGGGATATTATAGAGCCACGCGGGGCAAAAAAAAAAAAATCGATTTTTTTTCGCCGTAGAGACGCGTCTTGGTACGCGAACCGGGCAGCTAACCGGGCAGCTAACCGGGCAGCTAACCGGGCAGCTAACCAGGCAGCTAACCGGCAGCTAAGCTAAAAAAAAAAAAAAAAAAGATTCGATTTTTTCGCCGTAGAGACGCGTCTTGGTACGCGAACCGGGCAGCTAACCGGGCAGCTAACCAGGCAGCTAACCGGCAGCTAACCGGGCAGCTATATCTGTAACAGCGCTCCGGGTAGCGCTCCGGTTCGCGAACTTTTCGCGTATCGGAACTTTGCGAAGCGGAGCTGATTGGCTCTCCGGTGTCTGTCAACATTCTAAACAGTCCAGAGCGGTAGGGATTGTTTGTTTGATGTGCCTTTGCAAGGCCTCAAGATATGTGCATGTGTGGATTTTGTCTAATTAAGGTTAAAAAAATATATATATCTGTAAGCGTGCTCCGGCGCGCTTACGTTACGGGTTTGGTTTGCGCTGCAGAGGCGACGCGTCATGAGGCGTCTCACGTGGCTACGTGATACGTCACGTAATAAAGAGTATATTTTACAGCTACAGATATTAGCTTTTAAAAAACCAATGAAATTCAATGAAAAAACCACAGGTTATAGACTATATATAGTTAGGAATTAGCATTTACAAAACCTTGAAAATTCACTGAAAAAACCATAGGTTATAGACCATATATAGTTAGGAATTAGCATTTACAAAACCTTATTTTACTCGCACAAAACCATTGAAATTCCATATATAGTTAGTTGCACTAACTATATATCGCGCACCCGCAATCCACTGCTGATGATGTCACATATTACATCATTCATGACATGGTCAGTGACATCACTGATGACATCACTGATGACATCTCAAATGACATCACTGATGACATCACTGATGACAACATCCAGTGACTGTATGTTTCTGTAAAGTTAAAATATGTCTTATATTTTGAAGAATGAGTGGATGTATAAGTGTCTGGATGAAGGATTTAGTAGGTGCATGACTGACTGATTGAGTGAGTGATTAAATGTGTCTCACTGAGTGCATGGGTTAGTGACTAAACTGTTTTAATTTGTGCATCATTATATCTGTTGTTCTACAAACTGCTGCATATGTTGATCAGTAGCTATATGAGTAACTGTATGGGTTGATTGGTTGTCCAAGTATTTGTATGGGAAACTGAGTGTGTGTGTATGGGTGGCTGGAAGGTGTGTGACTCTGTACATAGATGTGTGAGTAGTTGATTCACTATATGTATAGATTCAAAAGTGCATGTGCAAACAGCTGTATGGGCGGTTGACTGTGCATGAGTGTATTAGTGAGTGAATGGATATCTCAGTGCTACATGTCAAAATAAGTACATATGTAAAACACAGTACATGTGAGAGTTGACATCTATAAATAACTGTGCATAAGAGCCAGTGAATGTGTGAGTGGCTGTATGGATCATTGTGAACATGTATCAGAGATTGTATAAGAGAGTAAAGTAAATATGTGTTAGTATATGTTTGAATAAGTAAGGTGTGTATAACTGTATAGTTGAGAAAATGGAGGTGTGATTGATTTTTGGCATAACTGACTAGGTGTGTGAGTAACTCCATGGATGAGTGACAGTCTGTGACTGTCTGTTTACACTGATTGTATCTAAGGTTATATTAGAGTCTGAAGAGGTTCATGGTATTATCACATGAATGATATCATCAGTGATGTTATCAGTCATGTCAAATGAGATGTTTTCAGTGATGTCATCAGTGATGTCATTTGAGATGTCATCAGTGATGTCATCAGTGATGTCACTGACCATGTCATGAATGATGTAATATGTGACATCATCAGCAGTGGATTGCGGGTGCGCGATATATAGTTAGTGCAACTAACTATATATGGAATTTCAATGGTTTTGTGCGAGTAAAATAAGGTTTTGTAAATGCTAATTCCTAACTATATATGGTCTATAACCTATGGTTTTTTCAGTGAATTTTCAAGGTTTTGTAAATGCTAATTCCTAACTATATATAGTCTATAACCTGTGGTTTTTTCATTGAATATATATATATATATATATATATATATATATATATATATATATATATATATATATATCCTACTGGCGGTCGTTATAGTTAGGGCCTAGTTACCATAGGAAAATCGCAACATTCTTTTCCCAAAAACTTTGGCGCCGATTGACGAATCTTCACGAACTTTTCAAAACTTATGGCCTGCTTTGGCAAGAGTGGACCGAGAAAATAGGGGGTCCCAAAATGTGTTTTCTCCATGAAATTTCCCATAGGAAACTTTGGACACTGCTACAGCCCGAACTGCTGAACGGAATTAGACCAAATTTGGCAAAATGGTAGCCCTTGGTTCAGAAAGAGCCCTTTTTGTTAAATGGTGTAAATCCGTTCAGGAGTTCCGCCATCTTGAGACCAATATACATGATAGCACCTCATTAAAAAGCATTGCAGTTAATAGAAGTTTTTAAGACTTTAGTTACATCCTAAATCATTTGTTGATGGTACCATACTCATCTTAGGAATTGTGGTGTGTTCTAAGGTGATTTTACCATGTGAAAAAGCCTTCTGCTGGGATATCATGAATCATGTTTGAGAGAAAACTATTTTCTCATGCTTTTCCCACAGAGGTTTGGAAGGTGATCTATAAGCTAAACTGAGAGCATATTTTCTGTAAATTCCCGTTATCTTTCTCAGTCATGTGAGAATGAAGTCTGACATTCACAGTAAAACATGCGCTAACAGTCTAACTTATGACAAAAGTATCGCACACCTGAAACCATCTTGATTGGAATAAAGTGGTAACACTTAAAACATTTAATTTGCAAAGGAACAAAATGAGGGGGTTCATTTTGCCATAGAAATTATGATTAGTGCTACAGAAAGAAAAATTAGGGCACATTTTGACTTCTCAAATGCTCTTCTATTTCATTAATAAATTCTGAAATGCAGACTGAAACGTGCACTTTGAATACCAGCAGCAGGCTTCCCTGGTGAGCAGTAGCTTTACTACAGTGATCTAATGAGCAACTAGACTGCTAACATTTAGAATTTATGGCAAATGTGTGACACATCTGAATGCCTTCTTGATGGAACCAAAGAAAAAAAATTGAAAGTATTTCTTACTGAGGAGACTGCAGTAAATCAGGAAATTAGGAAACTTCATAACAAATAAGTCTCCCAAGATGGCTACCAGAGACAAAAGAGCCCAAATATCATCCAGATGTGGCCCACATATAGCTCAATGACAGAATGTCCCAGAGTGTTCTGAAGGACAACTAGAGCGCTTACTGGCTTACTTATGACAAAACTATGGTGCACCTAAAGCCATCTCGATTGGAATAAACTAGTAGCACTTAAAACATTTAATTTAAAAAGGAACACAATGAGGGAGATCATTTTGCCGTAGAAATTATGATTAGTGCTGAAGAAAGAAAAATTAGGGCACATTTTAGGAGTGACTTCTCAAATCCTCTTCTATTTCATAAAAAAATTCTGACATGCAGACTGAAACATGCACTTTTAATACCAGCAGCAGACTTCCGTGGTGAGCAGTAGCTTTACTACAGTGATCTAATGAGCAACTAGAGTGCTAACATTCAGAATTTATGGCAAATGTGTGACATATCTGAATACCTTCTTGATGGAATCAAAGTAAAAAATTGAAAGCATTTCCTACTGAGGAGACTGCAGTAAATGAGGAAATTAGGAAACTTCATAACAAATAAATCTCCCAAGATGGTCACCAGAGGCAAAAGAGCCAAAATGTAGCACAAATATCACCCACATGTAGCCCACATGTAAGCCAATGACAGAAGTGGGCAAAACACTTTCTTTTTTGGGTGTTTGCAGTTTTATATAGTACAGACTTGTCAGGTATTGGAATGCTTTACATGAGCATTGGTTACATCACACAAGAACAAATTCATTTTGGTTTTAGACATGGGGAGATTAAGGGCCCGATGTAGGTAAACGCGATTTTCCGAATTCAAAATACCGAGGCGGGCCGAATCGGTATTCTGAAATCGGAAAACGAGATGTAGGGAAAAAAAAGCGAATGAATACCGAATCGGTCGGCATCGGTAATGAGAATCGGTACGTTCCGAATCGGCTCGGTCCGAATTGGAAAGTACCGAATCGGCTAACAACGAATCGGAAATTACCGATTCGGCTACCACCGAATCGGATAGTCCCGAATCGGCGAATACCGATTCGGTAAAAGCCGATTCGGTAAAATCCGATTCGGCAATCATAGATTCGTAGCCATGAAAACACACCCATGGCGAAAAAGCCCATAGGAATGCATTGAAGGAACCGATTCGGCTTTTACCGAATCGGATATTACCGATTCGGATTTTACCGAATCGGATATTACCGAATCGGTAAAAGCCGATTCGGCAAAAGCCGATTCAGCCAATGAGGTGGCTCCCCCTCCCCCACCCAAACAGGGAGTGGCAACACTGGCAGGTGCAGCTAATTAAGAAGTTCCTGGAGAGCCAGCCTGAGCTCAACAGTTAGCAGCAGTGGGAGTAGGAGGTTGCCAACTGAACTGGAGAACATGGCAGAGCAGTCAGAAAGCCAGAAGTCCTCCCAGAAGAGGAAGCCGAAGTTCACCACCACCAAACTTCAGGTGCTGGTCGAGGAGGTGGTGAGGGTGCACCGCCAGCTGTTTGGCAAGCTGTCCCTCAACGTGCCAGACAGCACCAAGAGGAGAATCTGGGCCGACATCGCCCAGAAGGTGAATGCTGCGGGTGTCACCCCCAGGTCTGTAGAAGAACTGAAAAAGAGATTCTATGACATCCGCAGCCTCACTAAGAGGAAGATGGCTGAGATACAGAGGCAGGCTGGACTCACTGGAGGAGGCACGAACCCGGCGCCACCCCTCACCGAGCTGGAGGACCTGGTCTCCAGCACCATTGAGAGGGAGAGTGTCAGTGGAATCGGGACCCTGGACAGCTCTGCGAGAGCTAAAGCTACAGGTAAGAAGCATGCGCATCATGACACACCCTACCAGACACCTCCCCATTAGACACAATGCATAGGCAAACCCCAGCACAGTACTGTCACCAACATACAAGAGACAAGCATCATGGTACATGTAGTCAGCAGAAGTTAGCTAAATATGGCAGTGCAGAATCACAAGACAGGAAACAGTGTGACACAGTGTAAGGAGATGCAAGGACATGTGGAATGCTATAATTGTACTGACTGTAATACATCGGCACTCAGTTTACAAATGCTTCTTTGTACCTAGGGGCCCCATCAGGCGGAACAACAGTGGCATCAGAGGGAGCAGCACCGTCCGACACTGCAGTCGCAGGGCCGAGCACCAGCCAGGCTGGCCAGGAGGAGGAGGAGGAAGGAGACACCCCAGGGCTAGGTATGGAGGGAGTCCTGGTCATTGACTTCGATGCACTGCACTCCCCAGTAATGGCCAGCACACCCCCCTTGCAGTTCTCCCCAGAGAACTCCCCTACAAGAGACACCATTCCGCCTACACCAGCTCCTGCCACAACCGTGGCCTTGCCACCTGTTCAACCTGTCCTGGGAGCAGGGGCTCAGGGACCGGCCAGCTTCACACCCCCACCAGTGGCACCACAGCCCACTGAGCAGGCCGGAAGCAGCAGTGCCCGGCGCCGTACCATCACCACCACTGCTGCACCAGCACGGGAGGGCAGTGTATTCCTGGGCCTGGAGGGACAGATGGTGAAAATTCAGAGGCAACAGGCAAGATCCACTATGGCCTGCCAACGCCAGCTCCTGCAGCACAACATGCAGATGGGAGAGTTGGTCAAGGGATTCCAGGCAGTCGTGGAATCGAACAAGGAGGTGGCAGCAGGGTTAGGCAGGCTGACCACTGCCATCACCCACTCATGTAGCAGACAGGAGGAGCATGAGCTGGTGCGCAGGCGGGATGCCCGGGTGCTGAACCGCGCCATGGGCCGCCTTGCAGGGGCGACGGCACAACTGTGCCATCGCAGCGCCAACCAGGAATCTGTCCTTAGTCAGCATACGGCTGAGCTTACTAGGGGGATGGCCCGGATCACCACGGCTATGAAGGCCATGATTATTTCAAACACCGCCTCCAATCCTGCCCTGGACCTGGGTGATGCTGGGGACAGCAGCAGCCGCAGCAGCCCGGCCAGCGCTGCGTCTGAGCCACGGAGGAGCACCAGGCGCTCCGCTGATGCTGCTGGGCATTCAGAGGGGGCTGAGGGACACCCCAGTGGGTCTGGCAAGCGGGCAAAAAAATAGCCTTCCAAGGGCGGGTGAGGCAACCAGAACCTTGGACTTTATTTTATTTACCATACACCATTTTTTGTTGCACATCAGTGCTGTAACTGTGTTGCAACACTATTAAAATTTGTTTTTTCCAATCAACATTTAGCTGTCTTTGCATCTGTACTCAGTCAGAAATAGTTCTCAGTGATCTCCTCACGTCTGTATCTGCCATCACTTGGCGTACACACCCCAGCTGGCTGTGTCAGTGGCACAGCTTCGTTGTCGTCATGGTCCTCGTAGTCAGACAACTCCACCTCAGTGCCCTTCTTCACCGCAAGGTTGTGTAACATTGCACATACAGCTATGATCTTGCAGCAGGTGATGGGGGTATACTGCCTTGCACCTCCACTCTTGTGCAGGCATCTGAATCTACTTTTCCAGATGCCAAAGGTCCGTTCGACAACATTCCTTGTGCGTATGTGGGCCCGGTCATACCTCCTTTGGCTGGGTGTGGAGGGGTTGAGGTAGGGGGTGAGTATGAATGAGCGGAGGGCATATGCACTGTCGCCTGGAAGAGAAAGGGGTCACATTAGACACATGCATACATGTATTCCACCTACCTACTATGTGTTATGGGGGTCTGATGATGTGTCTCACCTAGGAGGTATCCTTCTCCAAATTCGCCAGCCATCAGCCGTGCATATATGCCGCTGGGTTGGAAAATATAGGAGTCATGGGTACTCCATGGAAATTTTGCTACCAGGTCTGTGATGGTGCACTTTGCATTGCAGATCACCTGCACGTTGATGGTGTGTGTAGACTTGCGATTGCGGTATATGTATTCGGTGTCCGCTGGTGGGCAAATCGGAATGTGCGTGCCATCTATGCAACCGATGATTTGGGGAAATTGTGCCATCTGGTAGAAGTCAGCTTTGGTTTGTAGCAGTTCTGCGTGGGTTGCAGGGAAAGAGATGTATTGGTCCATCCTGTGTATCATGGCGTCAAGGAATGTGTGGAAGAACCTTGACAGGCTGCTCTGGCTCACCCCTCCTGCTGCTGCTACACCACTTTGATAGCTGCCAGACGCTAGCAGGTGTAGGCTGCATAGCACCTGGATGTGCGCAGGGATGGCGTGTGCCCTTGGGGTGTGGTGGTCCAAGAATGGCTTGAGATCCCTGATGAGCTCAAGTATGGTGTCAGAGTCCAGCCTGTATCTCTGTAGTATCTCTGCCTCTGTGAGCATGAACAGGGTTATCCTCTGTCTGTAGACCTGTTCATTTCTTAGCCATTCCCTCTGTCCTTCCTGCTGTAGCCGTAGCCGCCTCGCAATGACATAGAAAGCTGCCATCCTGCAAGTTGCAATGCATTTTGGGACTGTTTATATGGGTTGGAGTTGGTTACCACCTGATTGCAATCCATGGTAAATACCGAGTGAATTCTACCGATTTTGAGCCGATTTCGGTGTTTCTGTGCCTCCCTACATCTCCCCAACTGTCGGAATCGGGGAATTTCCCGATCGGCGATTCATACGAATCGGCATGTTTTCCGATTCGGCTCATGTCCGAATCGGTCTTTCTACCGATTCGGTACATGGACCGAATCGGTGATTTTCCGAATCGGTGTCACTAACGATTCGGTACATGGACCGAATCGGTGATTTTCCGATTCGGTGTCACTAACGATTCGGTACATGGACCGAATCGGTGATTTTCCGATTCGGTGTCACTAACGATTCGGTACATGGACCGAATCGGTGATTTTCCGATTCGGTGTCACTAACGAATCGGTACATGGACCGAATCAGTCTTTGCATCCGAATCGGTGTTTTTCCGATTCGTTACATATCCGATTTTCGGTATGTACGTATCGGATTCTTTCCCATTCGGTACTCATTCCGATTCGGTTTTCACTCCGATTCTTTATGTTTTTCGTTCCCTACATCTCGATGGCTGTTTACCGATCGGTAAGGGCCAAAAATCGGTATTTTCGGCCGTTACCGATCGGTAACGCCCTACCTACATCGGGCCCTAAGTGATTTGACCAGAATCACAGAATGTCAAGCTGAAGCAGAAACTCCAACCTGGTTCCCCAGTTGCAAAGTCTGCAGCTCTGGAAGTAACACCCCATCCTCTCCCCTAAGTGCAACATTTAATTAAGTGGTCAACTGGATAAAAAACATAAAGATAACAAATCATTTTAAAGTGCTTTGTCACTAATTATAAACTCAGAAAATATGTCCTCATTTTAGTTTTTAGAGCACTAACCATAATTTTGATGCAAATAAGACCCTCTCATATATGTAATTTCTTAAGGAAGTGCTCTAGGTATTACAGTTTTGATTACATCAAGATGACGTCAGGCATTTCATACTTTTGTAATAAATATAGAATGTTAGCAATCTAGTTGTTCAATAGGATACTGTTGAGAGGCAGAGGCCAGGGGCACAGACTCTGAAAATTGAAGGCAGGTAGGAGGGTGCAGAGGTAACAGTTTGACCACACTGGGCAGGCAGGAAGGGCAGTGGCAGTACAGTACAACAGAATATGGAGGGCAGTGGAAAGGGTGGCAGTGGCAACAAACCAATAATACAGGACTGGCAAGAGAGGCTGTGGCAATATAATAGACCATTGTGGGCAGAAGGAAGAGGCAGTGGAGTACAACCATACATGCCAACAGACCTGATTCAACCAGAAAACGCCCAATGTTTTTAAGCCCAAAATGGGCTTTATTTGATCTGTCTCCTGTCTACAATATCCTCTTTTTCAATGTAAGTCAAAGGGGAAAATCAATACACCAGGTGTTTTTCAAAATCTCCCTCTTACCAAGTTCAAAATGTTAGCAAGTATGGTACATTGGATCATGGAAGGGAGGAGGAATTGGGGTAGGGACATGGACTTGGATAACAGAGGACAGGAGGGACATGGAGAGGTGCACCAAACTGACCCTATAGGGCAGGCATCAGGGTTTCCAGCAGCACAATACACCACACAGGGGATGCGGAACGGGAGTGCAGCACAACAATCCATAGAAATCAATAGGGAGAGGACAGGACCATGCACATGGACAACAGAGAACTGAGGGGAGAGAGGCAATGATAGCTAGCTGACCATAATGAACAGACAGGAGAGAAAGCTGCAGCATAAAGGACCATAAAGGGCAGGAGGGACGGATCAGGGGCATTACAATGGAACAGACAAGCCAGGAGGGAGATGAATAGGGGTCTGCACATGGAAACAGAGGGCTGGGGGCAAGGGGGCAGGGCAGTAGCAGCAAGATGACCATGGAGGTCAAGCAGGATGGGCACTAGAAGCAAGACCATGGAAAGCAACAGTGAGACTATAACTGCATACACACATACCATGAAGGGAAGGTGGGAGGGGGTCAGGGGCAGCTAGCTGACCACACAAGGAAGGTGGGAGGGGCCCTGGCAGCACAGAAGACCATGCATGGCAAGCGGGAGGGTTAGTGGCGCACAATGGCTTTGATGGTGAAGAAGGAGGGTGCAGGGGCATGCACAAATTACCATGGAGGATAGAAGGGAGGGTCAGGACCTGGGCACAGACAAGAGAGTTCAGGGGATGGGGCCAGGCAGGAGGAGCAGTTGCAGCACAACAGACAAGGGAGGGCAGAAGGGTGTGGCAGTAAAATGGACCATGGGGGACAGGAGGAAGGGGATAGTGGCATGGAATGTAGACAGGCAGGGTGCAGGTGGCAGGGACAGGTTACAGTCATCTGACAATGCTAGGCAGGTGGTAGGGGAGTGGCAGCTCAACAGAACACGCAGAGTAGATAGGAGTGGCAGGTCCATGGAACATGGTGGGCAAAAAGGATGGAGCAGAGGCATGCACACAGACATCGGAGGGCAGGGGGATGGAGAATAGGGGCAGCAAGCAAAGCACAGAGGCTAAGCAGGAGGTCAATGATGAGGCATAGAATTGGGCAATGGAGGGCAGGAGGAGTGGACTGGTACATCATGTTAAATGGAGTACAGTGGCAGCACATCAGACCGTGCATGAAAGGAGGGAGGAGGCTAGTGCATGGATTCAGACAACAGAGGATAGGGAGGAGGTGGATGGGGCAGCAAGCTAACTGTTCAGAGAAGCAGGAAGGCCAGTGGCAGAACAACGGCCACACAGGGTTGTAATAAGGGAGCAGGTACATGAACTTGGACAATGGATGGCTAGGAGGAGGGCAGCAAGCTTGGGTGGGGGCAGCACAATGCCAGGCCCTGCTTCCAACCCGACACCATCCATTGTGATATGCATCTTCCTTAACGTTTAAAAAAAACTAGAAATTTGCTGAAAAAAACAAATATTACAGGGACAGTATAGTTAGACTCAGATTTTACTCATACACAACCAGTAGAATTCAACAGTTATAGTTACCTGAGCTAACTATAATTTACGCCCCAAAATGTACTGCTAATGACCTCAGACATTACATCATTTATGACATGGTCAGTTACATTACTCATGACATCACTCATGACATCTCAAATGAGCTGTGAATGGAATGGAACTATAATCTGTATTTGTATTTGTATTTGTATTTAGGTATTTATAGAGCGCAACTATCGCTCCGGAAGGAGCATCCTGGCGCTGGTTAGATAGTATGCATACAATTACAGAAGCGGAGTTATATGGCGGCCATAGCATATTCGTCTGGGAGATTGAAGATCCATGTTTTTAGTTGCTTCCTGAAATGGATTTCTTTAGTCTGGGACCTGAGGTTTTGGGGCATGGAGTTCCATGCTCTAGAGGACAGATAGGTCATGGTTTTCCCACCTTTGGTTTTTAAGTTCAATTTGGCTAGTTTTAACAGGTTATTGTTGGAGGATCGCAGGGTCCTCGAGGGGTTGTAGTGGGGGTAACTTTTGGTTAGATATTTGGGGCCTGTGCAGTTGAATGCCCGAAATGCAATGATTAGGATCTTAAAAAATATCCTTTTGTGC
This sequence comes from Lissotriton vulgaris, assembly GCF_964263255.1. NCBI lineage: Eukaryota > Metazoa > Chordata > Amphibia > Caudata > Salamandridae > Lissotriton > Lissotriton vulgaris. The sequence continues at coordinate 1,916,914,429 of NC_141691.1, forward strand.
AGAGGCAGCCAATGGAGGGTTCTCAAAGCGGTTGATGCTGAGGACCTCCTGGGAAGTTTTAGTACCAGTCTGGCGGCTGAATGTTGGACACTCTGCAGTTTTTTCAGTGTAGTTTTTTTCACTCCTGCCATTAGACCATTACAATAATCTAGGCGGGCGAGGATTAGCGCGACTGCTACTGCCTTTCTTGCGTCAGTTGGTAGGAATTCAAAGAATTTTTTAAGAGATTTTATGATCCCGAAGCAGCTTCCTGCCACATTCCTGGCGTGTTGGTCAAAAGATAGGCCAGTATCGAATATGACTCCGAGGTTTCTTGCTGTTGCTACGGTCTGGGGGGGAGCGGTGGAGTCCTCTGGCCACCATAGGCTAGGACAGAAATTGACATTTTTCCCCATAGGGAGGATTTCAGTCTTGCTGGCGTTGCATTTGAGGTGGTTTTTTTCCATCCAGTGGAAAACGTCCTTCAGGCAATTTTTAAGATTTTGTTCAGCATTAGTTGAGTTTTCATCTAACGGAACAATGAGTTGGGTATCATCAGCATACGATGTCACAGGTATGCCGAATGATTAAATCAGGGAAATGAGAGGGATTAAATAAACGTTAAAAAGCAGAGGGCTCAAAATGGAGCCTTGTGGTACTCCAGAGCGAATCTTTTTCTCTTCTGAGCTGAAGGGTCCCAGTGCGACAGATTGTGATCTGTCTGTTAGGAAGGATGTTATCCACTCCAGGGCCACGTCGGAGATGCCAATATCTTTTAGTCTGTCCAGTAGTATAGAGTGCGAGATTGTGTCGAACGCTGCTGTGAGGTCCAATAAAATCAGAACGGCGTTCTTTCTTTGGTCCTGTAGTAGTTTTATGGAGTCAGTCAATTCAATCAAAGCTGTTTCCGTCGAGTGCTGAGGACGGAAGCCTGATTGTTGGGGATGGAGGATGTTATATGTTTCTAAATGGTTTTTTAGTTCTCTGTAGACCATCTGTTCCGTAATTTTTCCCAGTACTGGGAGGAGTGAGATTGGGCGTAGATTGGTAAGGTCTGAGGGGGATTTATTAGGCTTTTTCATCAAGGGTTTTACAATCCCTTGTTTGCAGTCCCTAGGAACTACGCCTGTGCTGAGGGAGGCGTTTACAATCTTATTTATGATGGGATTCACTACTTCAATTAGCTGGTGGAGAATTTCTAGGGGGACATGAGTCAGAAGGAGCTCCTGATTTACACGCTAGAATTACTTCATGGGTTTGGGATAGACTGACCTGTGAGAACGTTTTTAAATTTCCAATTGTTTTTTCTCCTTGTTCCGAGAGGGTAGAGGTCTGAGGGACTTGGTATGAGGGAAAGTCTCTCTGAATTAGGTTGATTTTCTCTTCAAAGAAGTCCGCTATTTGATTGCAGAATTCTTGGGAAGGAGGTATTTCGGGCTGTAGCGCTTTAGGGTGAGTGAAAGTCTTAACTATTGAGAACAGTGTTTTTTGTTTTTGTTTAGCCTCCTTGATGGCTTTGATGTAGAATTCTTTCTTGGCGGTTTTTAAGCTGGAATGGTAAATCTTCCTTAGCTGGATATAAGAGTTTCTATCCGCAGTGTCGTAGGTTTTACGCCAGTTACGTTCTCCTTTTTTGCACAGTAGATGGGCTTTGGCTAATTCTGGCGTGAACCAGGGGGCATTTATCTTGCCTCTTTTATCTGTTTTACGGGCACGTTTAGGTGGGGCGCGTACTTTGATCTCATGCTGCATCCAGTTATGGAAGAGTTTTGAGTCGTGTTCTACGTCACCCGTCAGACTAGGGATCTGTGTCTGAATGATACGCTTGTGTTTGAAAGTGTCTTCTACCGTTTTCCAGTTGACGTAGTTCTCTGAAAGTGAACTGGGTTTGGTTAGGTTCTGAGGGCGCGGGGTTCTGATGAAGAAAGGGATCAGGTTATGGTCTGTCCAGATTTGTGGAACAGGAGATTGGGTTTCTAGAAGGGGAAAGTTAGTACAGACCCCGTCTAGTGTGTGTCCAGCTAGATGAGTGGGTTGTTTAACCCTTTGCTGAAGGTTGAAAATTTCCAGGGTTTGATGGAAATTTAGTGCCTGAACGTCAGCTTTGGAGTCGAGATGCAGATTAAAATCGCCCAGGAGAGTGAAGTGTGGGTATCGGATTAGGAGCTGACCTAGAGCGTTACTAAGAGTTTCTAAGAATCTGATTGCAGTGCCTGGGTGGCGGTAGATAAGTCCTCCTGAAAAGGAAGAGGACTCGATTAGTTTGATAGATAAACCGAGGCCTTCAGCTCCTTTGAGGGAGTCAAGGGTGAAGGTATGGCATTTGAAGAGGTTACGTAGCAGCAAGGCTACTCCTCCACCTCTCCCCTTCAGTCTGTCTTGTCTGAAAATGGTGTAACCTTGTGGGAGGGCTGTAGCTAGGTCAGGGTTGCTGTTATCAGTGAGCCAGGTTTCAGTTATGAAAAGGCAATCAAGGTCTAACTCCAGGATAAGATCTTTTATGTCTTGGTTATGGTTACACATAGAACGGGCATTGATCAAACCTCCTTTAAAGTGTGGACTGTTATCCATCGGGTCGATTTGGGGAACTGTGGCCTACAGCTGAACGGCCCTTTGATGGTATTCATCGCGACCTTACAAGTACAGTTGTTACCTGTGTGTAGGCTTTGAAGAAAGTTGGCCTGGTACCTAACTGTGGGGGGTCCGTGTCCAGAGTTTCCTGCGCCTGTCGCGGTCTTGGCGAGGACGGGCGCAGACGGGCTTGCCTTAGGCGCGCCTTCGGCGCGCAAACGGCGCTCCCGCTGCGCTCGTCCGCTGCGCTTCCGGTGTATGCACATTTTAGTATGCAGGGGGAGGAGGAGGGGCGGGAGGGCGTGGCCTGAAAAGGGGCGTGGCCTGTCTCGTGGCCGGGAATGGCGAGTGTCTTTGGCGGCACGGCAGCGCTAGGATCCGCTGTGCATGCCTTAGACAACAGTCGAAGTGCTCTCACTAGCTAGTGAGTGAAGTTATTAAAAACACAGTAAATCGTGACAATAACAAATGGTAATTTTTAAAAAGTGATGCGCGAGTGTGCCTTCCGGCTTCCGCCTCAGAAGGTTGTTAGCAATCTATCTGGCTTAGTCGCTTGTTTTCAGCGGCTATTTAAGGCGACGGTGGGCGTGGCCTGAAAAGGGGCGTAGCCTGTCTCGTGGGCGGGAATGGCGAGTGTCTTTGGCGGCACGGCAGCGCTAGGATCTGCTGTGCGTGCCTTAGACAACAGTCGAAGTGCTCTCACTAGCTTGTGAGTGAAGTTATTAAAAACACAGTAAATCGTGACAATAACAAATGGTAATTTTTAAAAAGTGATGCGCGAGTGCGCCTTCCGGCTTCCGCCTCAGAAGGTTGTTAGCAATCTATCTGGCTTAGTCGCTTGTTTTCAGCGGCTATTTAAGGTGATGGTGGGCGTGGCCTGAAAAGGGGCGTGGCCTGTCTCGTGGCCGGGAATGGCGAGTGTCTTTGGCGGCACGGCAGCGCTAGGATCCGCTGTGCGTGCCTTAGACAACAGTCGAAGTGCTCTCACTAGCCTGTGAGTGAAGTTATTAAAAACACAGTAAATCGTGACAATAACAAATGGTAATTTTTAAAAAGTGATGCGCGAGTGCGCCTTCCGGCTTCCGCCTCAGAAGGTTGTTAGCAATCTATCTGGCTTAGTCGCTTGTTTTCAGCGGCTATTTAAGGCGACGGTGGGGGTGGCCTGAAAAGGGGCGTGGCCTGTCTCGTGGCCGGGAATGGTGAGTGTCTTTGGCGGCACGGCAGCGCTAGGATCCGCTGTGCGTGCCTTAGACAACAGTCGAAGTGCTCTCACTAGCTTGTGAGTGAAGTTATTAAAAACACAGTAAATCGTGACAATAACAAATGGTAATTTTTAAAAAGTGATGCGCGAGTGCGCCTTCCGGCTTCCGCCTCAGAAGGTTGTTAGCAATCTATCTGGCTTAGTCGCTTGTTTTCAGCGGCTATTTAAGGCGACGGTGGGCGTGGCCTGAAAAGGGGAGTGGCCTGTCTCGTGGCCGGGAATGGCGAGTGTCTTTGGCGGCAGGGCAGCGCTAGGATCCGCTGTGCGTGCCTTAGACAACAGTCAAAGTGCTCTCACTAGGTTGTGAGTGAAGTTTATTAAAAACACAGTAAATCGTGACAATAACAAATGGTAATTTTTAAAAAGTGATGCGCGAGTGCGCCTTCCGGCTTCCACCTCAGAAGGTTGTTAGCAATCTATCAACTAGAACTTTATTTAGGGATAGTGTGTGTATATTAGCACCCCTTGTTTTCTTTTCTTTCGTGTAAGAACCATTATAGTATGCAACATTCCCAGATTAATATGGCCGATAGCATTTCACTTTAAAGTAATGTGTAGTCCATTGTTTATGTTGATGTTTGCAATCCTAAGTATGTTTATCATGAATAAGTCATATTGACGAACATACAGGTATGGCGGTCACGGGGGCAAGATATGCTGAAATGAGATTGTGTGCATATCAACATTTGTTTTCTTTTCTTTATTGTATTAATTCCTGAATTTTCACATTGTGACCAGGTCAATGTGGCCGTCAGCTTTTGGGATTAAAGTAATATGTAGTCCTTTGTTAATGTTGGCAATTTTAGGCATTTGTACATTTAAATAAGGATGCGACAATGAAGTCTTGTATCGTTATCAAGGTTCAGACAAGCCGAAACGCGTGGATCACATCCTTTACAGATTAAATACTTCCAAACTACAACCTGAGTGCTGATTCCTTCCTTGTAAGAGTGAGAGGAGATTAAATACATATATATAAAATTCACTGAAAAAAACACAATTTTCAAAGACAATATAGTTAGAAATTAGTATTTAAAAACAAGAGAAATTCGGGCGTTATAGTTAGTTGTGCTAACTATAACATGCACCACCGCAATGCACTGCTGATGACGTCTCATATTACATCACTCATGACATGGCCAGTGACATCACTGATGACATCACTGATGACATCTCAAATGAGATCACTGATGACATCATCCAAGTGATCATCTGATGCACCTCCTCACACCCTAAAATACAGACTACCATTCTCGAAACCATAGACACACCAATACTAGTACAGCTACAATATTCTGTGCACTATGCATACAGACCTCTAATCAGATACATACTATTGATACACTCTTCTAAATACCCAGTTAGTACCTATGCAGTCTAGGAATCAGTCTGTCTTATGCACTTCTCCATTCACCCATCCAGCACTATCTACGTATCCTATCACTCCACCAATACCTAAGCACTTATAAATTCACTATACACTCTGTTTGTAATACTGTAATTTTTCTAGTTACTAGTCATGAACTTATGGAATGGCCTAGCTACTAACACAAGTACAGCTATAATATTTTGTGCACTATCCATGCAGACCTCTAACTAGCAACATACTATTGATACACTCTTCTAAATACCCAGTTAGTACTCATGCAGCGTAGGAATCGTGCAGTCTGTCCCATGCACTTCTTTAATCACTTATCTACCACTATCTACTTATCCTATCACTTCACCAATACGTAAGCCCTTATAAATTAAGTGTTCACTCTGTTTGCAGCACTGTCATCACTCCAGTTACTAGTGGTATTCTTATAAAACGACCTAGGCACCAACACAAGTACACATAAAATATTCTGTGCATGATCCCTACAAATCTCTAAGCAGATACATACTATTGGTGCACTATTAAATACTGAAATAGTACCCATGCAGCGTAGGATACCTCCTGTCAGTCTCATGCAATTCTTCAATCACCCATCCAGCCCTATGTTCTTATTGTATCAGTCTGCCAATACCTAAGCACTTATGGGGCAGATTTACAAGCACCCTGCACCACCAGTACGTCACTTTTTATAACATAGTGATGGTGCCAGGCACTTCATCATATTTACAGGGAGAGGAAGAGGCACCCTGCATGGTTTTTCCTCTCCTTGTAAATACAACCCCTTCATACACAGAACTTTGCGTTGAAGGGGCATTCCATAGATGATGTTGTGGGTGTTCCCAAGCAACACCCATAGAACAAGACACATCTCCTTTCTCCTCATTTTTTCCTCTTTCAATGCATGCTACATTCCACAGCATACGTTGAAAAAGGAAAATGCCTTTACTGATTATTTGTGTGCAGGAAGGTGTCCCTTCCTGCACAAAAACAATCTCCGTGCGACACAGACATCCTTGCACCATGGTGCAAGGGTGCCTGTGTCACCGCATGGCTGCAGTTTGTGCAGCAGTGCAGTGGGAAGCACAGAGTTGCAACACATTCATGTACATATGTCACATCCCTGTGCTTCGGGAGTGCCACAGTGCAGTGCAGCTAAAGAGCTTGCAGTGTCACGTTGCAGTACTTCCTCATAAACCTTCACCTATAAATTCACCATACACTACTAATGCATTCTTACAGTCAATCATGCTGTATACATATATTCAACCAAACGTTCACACATTGCCTTGCAATTATAGTTCTTTCTTTAACCAGATAAGGTAGTTCTGATAAGAACTTTTGTATTCTTTTGTATTTTTTTTTATTTTTTAGAACAATTTTGTATTTTGCTTGGTGTTTTTTCCAAAAATTTGCAACAAAAAAAACAAATAAAACAGAAAACTTTTGGAATTACTTATCATTCCAAAAACAAAAACAAAACAAATTAACAACGATGGTTGCGTTGCGCATCACAAATTGCATCCACTGACTGTTCACCGAAGCATATATACGTTTCTTACACTTCACGCAGTGTTGTTCGAGAAAGGCAAATTCTGGCCTAATGTCCATTGCAGGTGTTCCTGAGGACGCTCCAGACGTATTTGCCACAGCAGGTGAGGTGTTCAAAGCAGCTTGCCTCATTTCCTCCCGAAAAGATTGAGAGGATGTGTGGTCCTGAGATGCTTGGACATAGAAGCAGTGTCACAAGAGTTTTTTTTTCACTGCCTTTTGACAGGACTCGGTCACAAATTTTGCACGTCACCTTTCTCGCATTTACTTTCTTCTCTTCAGGTGGAAAAGTGAAGAATTTCCACACAACACATTCCTGCCTCTGTGGACATGGTACCTCCTGCAAGAATTCTTCTTCAGAAGATACTTCCTCCTGCTGCTGCTGCTGTCCAGATGCCATTTTGTTTGATATTTTTTGAAAAACACCCAAAAAAACAAGCAAAAAACATAGGTTCTTGTAGGAAAAGAGATGTCTCTCTAAAGATGCTCCCAAAAAAATTATTAAAATGGGTGGGGTCCTTGAATAGTTACAGTGCGAAATGTTATGAACCAATAAAATCTTTTTTTGGCGGTCACATGAAATCCGCGCACTCTGCGCTCACAAAGCACGCACCCAACCCGACTTCGCGAAAATATAATTCAAAATAATATACGTTTATTATAAGTACAAATATATTATTTTATGAATATCTTAGATAATCTCTTGCCCTAATATGTATATTAAAGACACATACATATCATTTTAGAACATAAAAAAATGTTGCGAGAGTCGCGCACCCAGCGTGCCCCAGCACGAATACGACGTCATGCATGACCCGCCATCGCGCAAGCATCGGGTACCATAATGCGCATGTGTCGCAAATGCGTGGGAGCAGGAGTCCCGGACTGGTCGCATACCAATCGCGCACATCACGTAATAATAAATGTATATGATGTAACTGAAAAACACGCAGCCATCGCAGACCGTATGGGGATCCTACATGACTTTTCAAAAATGACGACAAGAATCCGCGCACCCACCGTGATGTGTATGCTTTGGGTGAGCAACTCCCCAACAAAATTGGAAAATAATATAAATGTATTGAAATAAAAAAATAAAACAAATAAATTAAACAATATTTCAGTTTGAATTACAAAAAAAATAGTTTTTGCAATTTTCAGAAAAATATATAATGTTATTTAATGAATAAAATATTTATAAATAAACAGTTAAAAAACTGTAGAAAATCAGTACAAATAAATAGGTATAACTACTATTATACTTAAAAATTTGTGTTAAAAAACCTTTGAAATTCACTGAAAAAACATAGGTTTTAGAGACGTTATAGTTAAAAATTCTCTTTTAAAAAAGCTTTGAAATTCACTGAAAAAAACATAGGTTTCAGAGAGGTTATAGTTAGAAATTAGCATTTAAAAAACCTTAGAAATCCATGAAAAAAACATAGGTTTCAGGGGTGTTATAGTTAGCTGGACATTTCACTCGTACAAAACCATAGAAATTCCTCCGTTATAGTTAGTTCTGCTAACTATAACTCATACGCCCGCAATGCACTGCTGATGATGTCACATATCACATTACTCAAGACATGGTCAGTGACATCACTGATGACATCACTGATGACATCTCAAATGATATCACTGATGACATCATCCAGTGAATGTGTGTTTCTGTAAAGTTTAAATATTTTTCATATATATCTATGCCAAGGTGTATTAAAGAATGAGTGGACTTACAAGTTCCTGATTGGATTATTTAGTAGGTGCGTGACTGACTGTATAACTGAGTGATTGAACATGTCTTACTGAATACATGGATTAGTGACTAAACTGTGTGAAACTCTGTATTAGTCTCTCAGTTGGTGTGTAAGCGGCTGCATGGGTTGGTGAGTAGCTACATGACTGTCTATATAGGTTATTGATTTGTTGTCTGAGTATCTGTATGGGTGCCTTAGTGTCTGCGTGGGTCGGTGGACGGGAGGTGTAACTCTGTGCACAGATGTCTGAGTGGGTGATTCACTGGTTGTATTGATTCAAAAGTGCATCTGGGAAGGGCTGTATGGGTGAGTTAGTGTGTGTATGGGTGTGTTGGTGAGTGAATAAATGTCTCATTGGTATATGTGTGAGTAACTACATATGTTTTAAGGCAGTATATGTGAGTGTTGGAGTATATGAATGACTATACGTGAGAGTAAGTTATTTAAAGAGTGGGTGTATAAATAAGTGTCTGCTTGCATCACTGATTGTATACGACACTAAGTATGTGTTAGTATCTGCATAAATAAGTGATGTGGTGTGTGTATAAATAACTCAGTTGGTGTGTATAACTGTATACATAAGTAAATGAGCATGTAATTCATTCTCTGCATGGCTGACTAGGTGTGTGAGTAACTCTATGGATGAGTAGTAGAGTGTGACTGTATGTATAGTTGTATGAGTACATATTACAGTACTGTATTGATGAGTAACTGTATGTATAAGTCACTGCATGTGTGTATAGACCTAGGAAACACTCGGTGGTATGTAGTATCTGGCATTTTTCGGTGTATGGTTTCAAAAATAGTACTCTATATCTTAGAGTGGGTGTATAAAAGTTTATATTAGAGCATGTGCATCAGATTATCACGTGCATGATGTCATCAGTGATGTCATTTGAGATGTCATCAGGGATGTCATCAGTGTCACTGACCATGTCATAAGTGATGTAATATGTGACATCATCTGCAGTGCATTGCGGGCGCGCGAGTTATAGCTCAACTAACTATAACGTCCCTGAAACCTATGTTTTTTTCAGTGAATATATATATACACACATATATATATATATATGCCACAAAACGTTCCTGAGTAAAAAGAACGGGAGACACCCCACAGGGAATCAGGGAAAGGTATTTATTTTGCATCAAAGAGCGTCGGCATGACGCGTTTCGGACTGTGCCTTTTTCAAATGCCTGCTCCAACACTGCTCACACTGCAGTTCCCTTAAAGTAGTGCCAGTCGCTCTCCCATGTGGTCGAAATCCAGGTGGGCGGAGTTAGAGTCACAGGCGGACCCGCAGCTGCATCGGCAAAACTACGCATCCCAGCATGCACCTCTCACGGCATGCCCGGTAAGTCACTCTGCTCCGCTCATGTGTGTCTCTCCATGAGTACTGGAAAATCTAAGAGCGCTGTTAGGAACTGCTGTGAAAGGTGTTGTGGAAAATGAGTTCCTGTCCCGGGCCCCCAAAGCGCCTTCTACCACGCTGAACACGATCCCCTGGGCCTGGAGACATGGAAGTAGTAGTCCAGCCTCCTCCGTGCAGTCACGGACTGCAGCTTGCAGCGGCTCATCTGTTGATCGTGGGCGGGGTGGGACCGAGTCAAACCATTACCATGGTTGTGTAGAAATTGTCGAAGCTGCCCAGCTGACTCTTGTCCTCTTTGGGAAAGCGGGTCTCTCCGCGCGCCCAGGGCTTGGCGCGCATAACATGCCACAAAACGTTCCTGAGTAAAAAGAACGGGAGACACCCCACAGGGAATCCGGGAAAGGTATTTATTTTGCATCAAAGAGCGTCGGCATGACGCGTTTTGGACTGTGCCTTTTTCAAATGCCTGCTCCAACACTGCTCACACTGCAGTTCCCTTAAAGTAGTGCCAGTCGCTCTCCCATGTGGTCGAAATCCAGGTGGGCGGAGTTAGAGTCACAGGCGGACCCGCAGCTGCATCGGCAAAACTACGCATCCCAGCATGCACCTATCTGGCATTTTTCGGTGTATGGTTTCAAAAATAGTACTCTATATCTTAGAGTGGGTGTATAAAAGTTTATATTAGAGCATGTGCATCAGATTATCACGTGCATGATGTCATCAGTGATGTCATTTGAGATGTCATCAGGGATGTCATCAGTGTCACTGACCATGTCATAAGTGATGTAATATGTGACATCATCTGCAGTGCATTGCGGGCGCGCGAGTTATAGCTCAACTAACTATAACGTCCCTGAAACCTATGTTTTTTTCAGTGAATATATATATACACACATATATATATATATATATATATATATATATATATATATATATATATATATATATATATATATATATATATATATATATATATATATATGAAACAAAACTCGCCAGGCGCTGCCTGCGCCTCCAATTAGTAATTCAACTGGATGAAATGACGAAGAGTTGAACCCGTTGATGGTGCCAAAACAAAGGTGCTTTATTTATGCATAATATTTTGCCCGCCATTACGCGTTTCGACTGTCTCCACAGTCTTGATCACATGGTAAGGTTGTATTGCCACAAATGGGATATAAGTAGCAAACACAAAGGGCGGACTTATCATTCCCGCCCCCAACTTCATTTCAAATGGTTCTCTTTAAAGGAAACAAACAAAAGACTATGTACAATTTTGCAGTCTTTGACCTCAAATAATGAAACTCATAGTGAGTGATTTCAAAATACACAATATAATATTTGTGTGCAACATATCGCAATTGTAATAAATATTCATAAATATTTACATAAATAAATAAATAAATATATATTTAAACCACTAAAATCGATATGTTAATGCATTGGTATATTCGGTCCTATGTTTCCTAATTAAAAACCTCCGAAATTTCATTCACCCCAAGTGGGGATCCATCAAAAGTGCTTGTGCAAATGAACATATTGTACAATGTAAACATATTCTACGTTTAAACCCATTAAAGTGGCATGGAGCAGCAATAACAGCATAGTGCAATAAGTATTCTTAAAAGTGCATGTGCTAATATGTGCATAATCATAAATTTCATTAATCTTTTTCAAAGTATAGTGGGAGGAGCCCCTCCCACAGATCTTAGATTTCATAACAGATGTTAAACTACTGCAATTCAATAAAGCAAACAGGTTGAATCCCATAGAGATGTCTACATTTACAAACATAATGATTCTAAACAGAGTACCATTGTACTGTCTAGGATCCTACAGTTTAGATGTTTAAAATTGTTATCAGGGAATTTTCATAAACATGTGTACAGATACTCACTGGCGTTAAGACCCCCTGGGGTACGACTGTCTAACTCCAGTACAAAACGGGTTTCCAAGACCCTTAAGAGTGCATCTCTGTTGCCACCTCTTTTTAGTGGCATGACACAATCGATGACATAATATGTGAGATGTTTTGGGTCACTGTTATGAGTACTCTGAAAATGGCGTGCCACGGGATATGACTTGTCTTTGGTGTTAATTGCTCTTATGTGCTGCAGTATCCGCCTGTGAGCCGGCAGATGGGTGCTTTCCACATATCGAAGCTCACAGGGGCACTGCAGCACATAGACAGCAAACTCAGTCTTACAGGTAAGTTGTTTGGAAATTAGTACAGGTTCAGCTTTAAAAGGTGTCGAGAATTGTGTTTTGCTACAGCCGTATTTGCATGCTTTACAGATTGAGCATTTTTTGAAACCTTTGCTAAGAGCCATAAAGGTTTTTGAGGACGGCTGATCCAAATGGTTTTTCACCAATCTGTCGGTCATAGAGATGGATTTTCTAAAGGAAAATTCAGGTTTTCTACCTACTAGATCTCCGATGACCGGATCCCCGGTCACCAGGTTCCAATTGCGGGAGAAAATTGTACGAATTTCCTTGTGCTGTCGGTTGTAAGTGACAATGGGCCCGATGTAGGTAGGCCTTTACCGATCGGTAACAGCCGAAAATTACGATTTTCGGCCCTTACCGATCGGTATCCAGCCATCGAGATGTAGGGCGATGAAAATCGTCCGAATCGGTATATATACCGAATCGGAATAGTTACCGATTCGGAAATAATCCGAATCGGAAATACACCGATTCGTTAAAAGAACGAATCGGTAACATACCGATTCGATAAAAATACCAATTTGGTCCATGTACCGAATCGGTAGAGTTACCGAATCGCTAAATTACCGATTCGGACAGGGCAAAACTCTGATTGAGATGTCGGTAAGCATAGAAATACTGATTTTGCCTCAAAATCAGTATTTCAAAATCGGTATTTACCATGGATTACAATCAGGTGGTAACCAACTGCAACCTATAAAAATAGACCCAAAATGCATTGCAACTTGCAGGATGGCGGCATTTTATGTCATTGCAAGGCGGCTACGGCTACAGCAGGAAGGAGAGAGGGAATGGCAAAGAGAGGAACAGGTCTACAGACAGAGGATCACCCTGTTCATGCTCACAGAGGCAGAGATCCTACAGAGGTACAGGCTGGACTCAGACACCATTCTGGAGCTCATCAGGGACCTCAAACCACTGTTGGACCACCCCACCCCAAGGGCACACCCCATCCCAGCGCACGTGCAGGTGCTATGCAGCCTACACCTGCTTGCGTCTGGCAGCTATCAAAGTGGAGTAGCTGCAGTAGGAGGGGTGACCCAGAGCAGCCTGTCAAGGTTTTTCCACAAATTCCTTGACGCCATGATACAGAGGATGGACAAATACATATCTTTCCCTGCAACCCATGCGGAACTGGTACAAACAAAAGCAGACTTTTACCAGATGGCACAATTTCCCCAAATCATCGGCTGCATAGATGGCACGCACATTCCGATTTGCCCCCCTGCTGACACAGAATACATATACCGCAATAGGAAGTCTACGCACACCATCAAAGTGCAGGTGATCTGCAATGCGAAGTGCACCATCACAGACCTGGTAGCAAAATTCCCAGGGAGTACCCACGACTCCTACATTTTTCAACACAGCGGCATCTATGCACGGCTGACGGCTGGGGAATTTGGTGAAGGATACCTCCTAGGTGAGACACATCATCAGACCCCCATAACACAAAGTAGCTAAGTAAAATACATGTATGCATGTGAGTAATGTTACCCCTTTCCTTCTAGGCGACAGTGCATATGCCCTCCGCTCATTCATACTCACCCCCTACCTCAACCCCTCTACACCCAGCCAAAGGAGGTATAACCGGGCCCACAAAAGCACAAGGAATGTAGTTGAACGGACCTTTGGCATCTGGAAAAGCAGATTCAGATGCTTGCACAAGAGTGGAGGTGCAAGGCAGTATACCCCCATCACCTGCTGCAAGATCATAGCTGTCTGTGCAATGTTGCACAACCTTGCGGTGAAGAAGGGCACTGAGGTGGAGTTGTCAGACTACGAGGACCATGATGACGACGTTGCTGTGCCACAAACACAACCTGCTGGGGTGTCTATTATTTATTTTATTTATTTATTTTTTGCATTTGTAATGCGCACAGATACCCACAAAGGGTTTCCCGGCGCCAGGGCTAAGAGGTCAGACATAGAGGGCAGTAACTGTCAAGGACCACAATTATTTATTAAAAAGCCAAGTTTTAACGTTTTTCTTAAAACTGGCAAAGTTATCCTCCTTCCGTAAGGCTAAGGGGAGGGAGTTCCAGAGAACTGGTCCTAGATGGGAGAAAGATTTCCCCCCCACTCGGGCCAGTTTGAACCTGGGAACCACGAAATTTGCTCCATTTAAAGAACGGAGATTGCGTGCGGGAACATGGGGCCTAACCAATTTTTGCAGGTATTTTGGTGCAGTCCCTGCCCTGATCTTGAACATGTATGTCAAGGCTTTGAACCGAACTCGGTTCTCTACCCTCAACCAATGCAGGTCCCTCAGATGCTTCGAGATCCTTGCTGTTCTAGGAATCTTGCACAGCAACCTGGCTGCGGAGTTCTGGACCAGCTGCAGTCTCCTGGTCACGGCTAGATTGGAACCCAGGTATAAGATGTTACCGTAGTCAAGCCTAGATGTAATTAATGCATTGACTACGGTCTTCTGGGTATCCACAGGCAGCATCCAGATAATCTTCCGCAGCCATTTAAGGATCGTGAAGCAAATACCAGCCACTTTGTTAGCCTGCTGTTTCATTGATAATGAATCATCAATGCACACCCCCAAATTTCTAGCCTGGGTAGCCGGTGTGGGGAAGGCACCCAAAGATGGCGGCCAATGGATGTCCTGCCACAGATCTCTATTTTTCCCCAGGAGAAGAATCTCCGTCTTCTCCCCGTTGAGCTTCAGCTGGTTCGTAGACATCCAGCTGAAGATTTCCTGAAGACCTAGTTTCAGCACAGAGGGGGATGAAGACTCTGAGTTGGTAAGAGAAAAAATAATCTGCGAATCATCCGCATAGGTCATAAGTTCTAGACCTACCCGCTCTGCCAAATCGGCGAGGGGGCGGAGATACAGGTTAAAAAATAGCGGGCTCAAAATTGAGCCCTGAGGCACGCCGTGTGGTGACAGAAAAATGTCCGACTGGGCATGTGAGGACGAGATCTGAAACGTCCTGTTGCTCAAGTAAGATCTAATCCAGTCCAGCGCTGTCCCTCCGACACCATCCTCACTCAGCCTGGCAAGCAGTCTGTTGTGTGAGATGGTGTCGAAGGCCGCGCTTAGATCGAGCAGAACAAGAGCAACCGTTTGCCCGTCGTCCAAAAGTCCCCTGATCTTCTCCGTGACTCCCAGGAGGGCAGATTCGGTAGAGTGGCCTGCCCTAAAACCCGACTGGGAGAAATGGAGAAGGTTGTTATTCTCCGTGTATGTTGAAAGTACACCATGGATGTGCTTCTCCAAGATTTTTGAGAATGCAGGCAGCAGGGAAATCGGGCGATAGTTGGCCAGCACCTCTGGATCAGCTGACGGCTTTTTCAACAGAGGGCTGACCATGGCGCCAAGTGATGGCAGATACAGACGTGAGGAGATTACAGAAAACTATTTCTGAGTGAGTACAGATGCACAGACAGGTCAATGGATGTTTGAAAAAAAAAGATTTAATAATGTTGCAACAACGTTACTGCACTGATGTGCAACAAAAGAAAAGGTAAACAATATGTGGGTAAATGTAAATTGTCCGGGTTGCCTCACCTGCCCTGGCAGTCTTACTTCTTGTTGCGCTTAGCAGCCCCACTAGAATGTGGCTCACCCCATTCTGTGTGTCCAGCAGCCTCAGCGGAGCGCCTGCTGCTCCAGCGTGGCTCAGACACTGCGCTGGCCGGGCTGCTGCGGCTGCTGCTGTCCCCAGCCTCGCCCAGGTCCAGGGCAGGATTTACCACTGTGTTAGATATTATCAGTGCCTCCATGGCAGTGGTAATGCGGGCCATGCCCCTAGTCACCTCTGCCGTGTTCTGGGTGAGGCAGTCCTCCATGTTGGCCCCACGGCGGCATAGCTGGGCGGTTGCAGCAGCAAGGCAGTTGATAGCCCTATTCTCGCACGCGGGCATCCCTGCGCCGACAGTGCTCGTGTTCCTCCATTTTATTGCAGAGCTGGGTGATGGCAGTGGTCATTCGCCCAAGACCTGTTGCTATGTCCTTGTTGCTATCAACAAATGTCTTGAATCCCTGTGTCATCTCCCCCATCTGCAGGTTGTGCAACCGCAATTGGCGCTGGCAAGCCACGATTGATTTTGCCTGCATCCTCTGGATCCTGACCATACTGCCCTCCAGCCCTTGGAACACGCTGCCCTCCCGTGCTGGAAGAGCACTGCTCGATGTGCGTGGCCTCCGGGGATTGCTGCTGCCCTGCTGGGTGGGCTGGGGTGCCACAGGTGTTACAGGGTTGTTTGCTGGAGCCTGACCCGCTGCTCCCTCCATGATGTTTAATGGAGCAACAATTATCCTCCTGGCAGGAGATGTGGCAGGTGCAGGGTGGCTCTGTGGTGGTGAGTTCTCCGGGGAGAACTGCAATGGGGGCGTTAGAGACAGTCGGGGGAGTGGGGAAATGTGAGGGTATGTCCAGTGTCTTCCTCATTGCCCAGGGCACTGTTGTTCTCCTCCTCCTCCTCCTCCTGTGCTGGTACACTGGTGCTTGGCCCTGCCACCACACTGGCTGATGGTGCTGGAGCTGGAGCTTGTGTACCTGCTGCTCCCCCACCTGATGGTGCCCCTAGGTATAAAGAAGCATTTGTGAACTGAGTGCTAATGTATTACATCATCTTTTATTTAATAATTAAAACAGTAAACATTTCATTCACATAACACAAAATTAAAATTCACAATGTATTATATCATAAGCATCAACAATTAAAAATTAGTGAACAGTAAACTATTGATTCTTTATGATGAAAAACAGTGACTTTGAAAACATGAAGGATAAGAATGTTGTTTTTCATCATGTATCTATTCCTATATTTTTCAAGCCAATACAGAAAGTCTTTTGTATATTCGAAAGAGTAATTGCCTACATTTGACCTTTCAATATATATCGAATAGATGAATTTGAGAGAATCTCATTGCTCTTAGTTGGACCAACAGATATCTAGGTCAACTTTCCTTCATATCATTGATGAATTATCCATCCACTTAACTTTAGAAAAGTACAAGGAAATGACAACAATAGAGGAAAATGTAAATTGGAATGCTTTTTTAATCATGTGCTTTTTATTAGCTATGGCTGCTAAAAGACAAACCTTTGGATGTTAGATTTCTTCTTCTTCTTTTTTAAATTGTATAAATATGTGAACTTGAAATGATATGCACTTTTATTTTTATAGATATTACGTGGCTACTCCAGGAAGAAGGCGCTGGCCGCCGAAACGCGCGTAGAGTCATATAACTTCGCCACTTATCTACTATAGATAAAGAATCAATAGTTTACTGTTCACTAATTTTTAATTGTTGATGCTTATGATATAATACATTGTGAATTTTAATTTTGTGTAATGTGAATGAAATGTTTACTGTTTTAATTATTAAATAAAAGATGATGTCTTTTAGTCAGTTGTAGCTATTCGTTTATTACCTTTTACCAATAAGGTATTTTAAATATTGATTGCCTAGGTTGTTACTTTTCATATACATTGTTTTCCCTGACCTAGGAATTATATGATTCATACTTTCAGGGGGTCCTTGTTAAATATACACAATGCTAATGTATTACAGTCACTACAATTAAAGCATTTCACATCTCATTTCAAATACTTTGATTCAGTTTTACAGTTCATTTTATTATGCTTCTGCACTGCCATTTTTTACTACTTTTGCTGACTACATTTACCATGATGCATTGGTCATGTCTGTTGCTAGCAGTACTGGGCTGGGGTTTGGCTGTGCATTGGGGCTAAAGGGGAGGTGTCTGGTAGGGTGTGTCAGGATGCGCATGCTTCTTACCTTTAGCTGTAGCTCTGGATGAGCTGTCCAGGTCCCCAACTCCCACCACACTCTCACTCTCAATGGTAGTCGACACAAGTTCCTCCAGGTCAGTGAGGGGTGGCGCCGGGTTCCTGCCTCCACCAGTTAGTCCTGCCTGCTTGTGCAGCTCGGCCAGTTTCCTCTTGGTGAGGCTGCGGATGTCGTAAAACCTCTTCTTGAGGTCGTCCAGGCTCCTGGGGGTGACACCAACTGCGTTAACTCTCTCCCCTATTTCACTCCACAGCTTCCTCTTGGTGCTCTCTGGGACACTGAGGGACAGCCTCCCAAACAGCTGCCTGTGTACCCTCACCACCTCCTCCACCAACACTTGCAGCTCCATGCTGCTGAATTTGGCCTTCCGCTTGAGCTCTGCCTTCTGGCTCTCAGAGCTGCTTGCCATGTTTCACAGAGATCTGGATAGTGCTACCACTGCTGCTCACTCTGAATGCTCAGCTCAGGCTGCCTCTCCAGAAAGTTCTAATGAGTTGCACCTGCCTGGGTAGCCACTCCCTGCTAGGGTGGGGGAGGGTGGTTCCACCTCATTGGTTGATGTCTTTAGTTTCAGTTTTGCTTGCTCGCCGAATCGGCATTTACCGATTCGGTATTTACCGATTCGGCTAATACCGATTCGGCTACTACCGAATCGGTAAATACCGAATCAGTATATACAATGCGTTCCTATGGGTCTTTGGCCCATGGGGTGTATTGCTATTACCGATTCGGTATTTGCCGATTCGGTATTCGCCGATTTGGTAAATACCGATTCGGTAATTGCCGATTCGGTACGTATCGAATCACAATACCGATTACTACCGAATCAGTATATTTCCGATTTTTTTTCTCTACATATCATTTTCCGATTTCAAAATACCGATTTGGTATAAATCGGTATTTTCAAATCGGTAAATGCGTTTTACCTACATCGGGCCCAATGACTCTTGAAGAGTCTGATACTGATTTTGTGCTAGCAATATTAGATGTTATTTTCGGAATTAATGCCTGAGCTCTAGTTATGTTAATCAAGCGATCTATTGCTTTCTGCACTACCCCTTCTGAGTAGCCAATGGCAAGGAAGCGCACTTTACTAGCCTCCTGAGCTTAGGAACATTCTGTTTCTGAGCTATATATTCTCCTAATGCGCAGCATCTCCCCGAAGGGGATACTGCGTATCAAGTGAGGGGCATGCTGGCTTGCCGCATGTAGGACAGTATTGCCCGCAGTTGGCTTTCTATGCAGCCTAGTTGCCAATTTATCAGACTCTATGTACAATTCTATGTCAAGAAAACAAAGTGAAGATGTACTCATTGTAGAAGTGAATTCAAGATTTAGGTCATTGATATTCAACTGATTCACAAGAGAACCTGCTTCCTCCAGAGTACCTTGCCAAATAAGAAAGGGGTCATCAATGTACCTAAGATATAAAGGAACATGATTCTCCATTGTGGTGCAATGTATATATATATATATATATATATATATATATATATATATATATATATATATATATATATATATATATATATATATATATATACATACACATATATACCACAAAAACGGAGTACCGTCGAGCACTAGGTTTGTATAAATAACACAGGGTACAAGGTTCTTTAAGCCAAAATAGCGAGGTTTATTACAGTCATAAACCTTGTGACGCGTTTCGCGCTCCACGGAGCGCTTGTTCACACGCTCTGTGGAACGCGAAACGCCCGTGCCGTTTGAAATATGTGGGGAGCACTGTGTGGATGGTAAAAAAACGGGTACAGGAACACCTTCGTGCCATTACCAATGTTGATGCCAATTATCCCATAGCGTGCCATTTCCAAATTAAACACCAGTCCAACAATGCCTTACTTAAATATTATGCCATAGAACAGGTGAATATAAGCAATAGAGGTGGCAACAGAACACTAGCCTTGAGAAAAAGAGAATCCAAATGGATAATGGAGCTCGAGACCAGATCCCCGGGTGGGCATAATTTGGACGAAGAACTAGCCACACACTTCCATGAGAATTAGAATTAAAATGCAAAAAACTTTAATTATGAATGTTGCAAATGCTACTAGAAAAGTTGATAATAACATGTAATGTAATGTTCTGAATATTGTAAGATATTGTATAAGGTTTTTAACACATGGTTTTAATACTTATTCTTTCCTTTCTGTTTGTGTTTACAGGAGGAAAGGAAGGGACCATTTCACTTTCACTTTTGTAGATGCACGGTTCCCTACCCTTTTCTTCATGAGGTTCAGCCCTCATCGGTATAAGATAAGAAGCACATTATGAGCACTTTTGTAGAGAATGAATGTAAATTGTATTGTTATATAGATTTTTTGTTTAAAACCACTCTCTCTTGCACCATGGATAACTCGGGTTTTGCTACTATTAGAAACTCATAGAGGTTACTGCCGGGTACAGCCACACGGCAATGAAACAATAAATACTTGGGTCTGTTGGTAGGATGAAACCAGCACGGGCATTAGTCGGAGACAAACTGAAAGGGGTACTATACCGAGTGCAACAAATTGTAAGATGCAAGTAGAGACATATGCTTGCACCTTTTTTCAGTCACAGTAAGCGTTTTGGCTAGTTTTATAACGCAGCTACTGTAGCCTTTTGAAATGTATTTGTATTTATATTTTTCAATATTACCTCGTTAGCGTCTTCACGATGTGTTAAATGGTAAATATTACAATTTTGGGTAATTAGCGAGATGATTCTATCTCATATGCAGGTATATTAAATTATATGCTGCAGAATTGGAGTCAGTATGGATGTAACATATTGCCTTAACCCAGTCTCAAGATGGCTACCATGTTTTCAGACCCTGTAGATTGAAATGCAGTACCTCTTTATGTTTACACTTAAAGTTTATTTATGCACGTCTGTGACAAACGCAAAGTATCGTGTGATCAAGACACCGCCGGGTGTCGAAACGCGTAGCGGTTTCACATAATAAACTGGTGATTATCAACCCTACTCTGAGTGCGCATTCTTCCGTAATTTTGAACTTTATAAAAATTTACCGGCTTGGGCTCTGCCGGTAATGCGCCAACTGACAAGGGATTGATTCGGAAAGGACCCATCCTGTTACAAACATATATATATATATATATAGATACATACATATATATATTTTTTTTTTTACGCAAATACCTTTGAATGCATAAATTTACAGAACCGAAATATTCACCAATGTTTTAAACTCCATATTTTTGGAATCCCTAACAAATGTTTGTTGGTTTATTAAGCAACTCCATATGACACAATTACAATTTAAATAAATACAAATGCCTGTAACGTGCCTTGACGTTGGAAATAAATAATAACGTTAACATCAGATTCCTTTCAGGAACTGCAGGATGTCCTTAGGGGACTGCACCATTTTTTCACTATGTTCCCCGAACAGCCTTTTACACACATTTATGCTCCCTAATAAATAACTGAAAGCACCTTCTTCACAACTGAAATACATCTGTGTGTCAAGTCTTCCCACGAACGCCATACAACAGTGGCTTAGCAAGGTTTTCTAACGTTCTTTTGGGAGTATAAATACATACTGTTTTCAATATGTTGTGGCTTCGCAAAGCGGTAAAGCTTCGCTTGTTTACACATTTTTTTTGGGTAGGAATAATAATTTACTGCTTTTCTAACTTACTTTGGCTTCTGCCTTCTTTTACATTATATGTGTTTCTGCAAGGGCAAGCATTGTTTTTAGCTTTGTTCACCCAACAGGATATTACACTCATTGTTGCAGTTCTTGTGTAAAACACAGAGCGCCATCTTCAAAGCTGGATTTTGTTTGTGTTACCAAGTTTACTATGAACGGCAGATGCCATAAAGCTGCATCTTGGCACATGATAAGCAAATAATATAAAAACGTGTCTGTATGCATTGTGTTGGAGCTTGGGCAGCAATTTTACGGCCTTTCTGTTGCTTCAACAATCCAAAGTAATGCAGAAGAGGGAAGGTACATGATTTTATAATATGTAACTTCATAGTACTTTGCAGTCACGCACAGAGTGCTATAGTGCTATTCACATGCATGGAGGCACTTTTCTTTCAGTCTGCTCGTTAAAAAGCTTTGGAATGTGTCTCTATAGATGTTTTTTGAGGCAAGCATGTATTCCTGCATCAGACTGCATGACCCAGTGTGTAGTAATTGTATAGCTCTTCAATCTCTGGGGGCACAGCACTCAGAATAACATGCTGCATGGCTAAACAATTATAAGGTCCCAAAAGCGAGACATAATGGCTATGCCAATGCTTGTTACATATTTGAAAGAATGGTTTCTTTACTAAATAAAACGACTAACACAAGAGTTATTTTCTACACTCCAAACACTCCTTTTAGAAATACATTTCTTTAATTTTGGTGATAATGCAACTTCTACTTCATCATTCTTCCTACTGACAGGCAACCACCCATTGGCAACATCTTTTTAATTACAGGAAATCCATGTACATCTTTGCTGCTTGTGGAGTTCCACTTTTGAGCAAATGTTGTCTTTGGTTTTATTAGGAATCAAGGATGAACTTTATTTGTTAAAATAACATTGAACTTTGCGAGTAGTATTTCCTCATTTTTTCATGAATTTGAAAAAAATATTTTCAGAGGAAGTTGCACTAACACTTTACTTACCTTGGTTTTAGTGCACAGTGGAGAAGTGTGGCTCAGGGGTTAGAGGCGGCAGACCCGGAAGCTGAGATCGGCCCTGGACCAGGGTTCAATTCCCCGCCCCGATGGGGGTTGGGCTCAATAATTCCACGGACTCGATAATTCTCGCTCCGGTGCCTACTCGACTCACGGGTTCACACTCTGCGACTCTGGGCAATAGCTTGCTTAATCTCCACAACGGCCCCTCGCGGCGGGATGCCTGGCTTTCACCTTGTGGATACCCTGCCGGGGTATCTCACAGGGGAATACCAGGACGGGTTCCCTAAGCAAGCACATAGATGCCTGCGATGTGGGCGATTTGCGCTATATAAATACATGTACATTTACATGTCCAGTAAAGGATTGTGCATAAGTCCCCTAGTGTGCCGCTTCGTGTGTTTTTGTTTGGTAGCGCCAGAGGATATTCCTTGGTGAAACAAAGTAAGACGGCAGCTGCCGCCAAAGCAGGCACCGACACCGTTGGAGGGTGAACTGCGGTAAGCAGAAACAGAGAGCCTTTCCTACACCGGTGGAGTCCCTGCCATTCCGGATTTTGATTATCAGAAGAAATTGTGACAAGCGAAGGAAGCGGGGGTTGGCGGAAGACTGTTGTTGCAGGCTTGGAGTCTGTGACCTCATTACTGGACATCATTTGCCTCCCTTCCCTGCAGCCATCCGCATGCCGCTCTTCATTCCAACATTAATACTGCATGGAATTTAATCGAATGGAACAGGTGTAGCGTTGTGGTTACGAGAAAGCCATATACGCCTGGGGATCAGTTGAATTATGAGTGAATGGGAGATGGAACGGAAAGCCGTAGCCCAGTCCTTTTTTGATGAACAATTAGACATTGGTCAGTCAACAGTGGAAATCACGGCTGGCTCCAGCAATATGGAACCGTCACCTAAACAGAAATTGGCATTACTTGAAAAGCTTTCCAAGAGGAAGATAAACAAATGGTGGGAAATCATGTTGTTAACAAATTATATAGAAGTTGGCCATGTGCCGAGATGATTACGAATTTCAATTGTGCCGACGTATGAAAATCCAAATCCGTATCTAGTGACAGAATGGACAGCTTACACGGCCAAGACATGAAAAGGCATGTTCGAAATTCTAATAACGTATGCTCAAATTGACTTGGAAATTACCAGGAAAGAATTAAGTGTCCTAAAAATTGAATTAGAGAAGGTGAAACATGATACAACAGAAATTGAATTTAACAACAAACTGCAAGTTAAGTTAAAGGAATATGAGGACGCAATCAAAGTGAAGAATCAAAGCAAATTCCTTTGGGATAAGAGGGATTATGCGAAGAGACGCATTCTAACCTATGCTAAACAGTTTGACTGAGCTCACAAAGATCTACAGTTTTCCTTAAGACAACGACAGGAGGATCCCTTATCAACAGGATCAAGCTCTGACCTAAGCTCTGATGTGGAAGGTGTGAAATTATCTGTCCCTTTAGGAGGACATCCGCTGACATTCTTGCATGAATTTCAGCTACTAAAAAAAAAAGAACAACGTCCACAAGACAAACCATCAACGAGGGGCAGAAGAAAAGGTCAAAAAGAGGAAGAGGAAAAGAAAAAGAAACTAAAAAGATTCAGCCTGACTAAAAGGAGAGGGGGAACAACCAGGTCCTCGAGAAATTTGTCAGATAACATAAGGGACAATTCCATTATTAATCTAAGTTCCAGGGTATTAACACAGGAAGAAATGACTGTGCTGAAACTGGGTTTATCCTTCTGTTCCTCCAGTGATGTAAACTACACAGACGCTAGAATTGATCTCCTTCTCTACATCAGAAAACTGAAGCTGATGAAATTGTATGAAATGACAATTGGGCACCAACAAGCACCCATGTTTAGAAGCAGGGTGACTAGTTTTTTGGATCTTCAAATTGGGGACATTGAGCTACTACTAAATATGCATGATTTGGAAACCAATAATGACCAACCATAAGATAATGATCTAACTTTAGAACAAATGGGCATCTCAACCAAACAGGCAAGTCATAGTGGCCTGAAAGCCAAGTCACGATACAATCCTAATGTCCCACATAATAATATAGAAGCATATGGATCAGCTGTGATCCAGGAGCTGATGAAGATCAGACAGAACAACACTAGGAGCACTTGGGACAATCTATCTAAAGAACAACGACAGGCCCTGAGAAACTTACAGGAGGATCCGGGCATAGTCATCAAGCCCTCCGATGAGGGGGGCAATATTTTAATACTAAACACTGCCCAATATAGAACAGAAGTGTTGCGACAATTAGGAGATCATACCTGCAATGAGGAAATAGGATGGGAAACGTATAGAGCAGGAATCGAAGAATACTATGGTTCCCTAAAAGGGTGGCATGATGTTGGACTACTGGATGACAATGAGTACACAGCTTCCTGAAGAATGAAAATCCATGAGTGCCCTGATTTTCTCAGATGCATACATGATATCACGTGGGAAATCCAACTATTCCATGATATCTTCGGATGTATGCTCTTTGTATACATGTATTATCCAGAAGAAAGGTGTAGAAGCCTGTATGCAGTTTCTATAGAGTAGACACATATCGTTGAGGAATCACAACAAATTGCTGGAGAAAATGATGACTTATTGTCTGGAACAGAATATTTTCATATTTGAAATGACTCTGTACAGACAAAAATCAGGGACTGCAATGGGCACTTGTTTTGCCCCCAGCCTAGCCAATTTATTTTTAGGCTGGTGGGAAGAACTAGAAGTGTGGGCAGAAGCCAATTACATTTACACCAAACACATCCCAATCTGGATCAGGTACATTGATGACCTGTTCCTGATTTGAGATGGACCATCCGAGCTGGCTCTAGAATTCATTCACAAACTAAGTATTAATGATCTTAATCTTAGTTTCACACATAAGATCAGTAAAGATTACTGTGAATTATTGGATGTAAGCATACAGATCATTGATAATAAGATCACTACCAAACTATTTAGAAAAGAAACATCTGGCAATATAAGAATTATGTAAAAGAACAAACTCTGATGGAAGATCGGTTTAAACAAAGGGGTTACAGCAATAAAGTGCTGATGGAAGCCAAGAAAAAGATCAAGGGCACAACACCAAGTGATTTACTATTTAAAAGTTATCCCACAAAAAATAAGAAGAACAATGACATGCCTAGAATGATTACCACATACAGTCATAACTCACATAAATTGAGGAAAGTTATGAACGCACATTGAAGTTTATTAGAAGCTGACCCCATTATTGGTAAACATCAAGAACCGGCACCTAAAGTGACTGTTAGAACTGGCTATTTCTGGTAGGCTAAGGCTGATGCCAAAGCCAGGCAGAAACCACCATTCTAGTCAGGGCAAGGAAGTCACACGCCAAGATAACCCCTGCTCACCCCCTTGGTAGCTTGGCACAAGCAGTAAGGCTAAACTCGGAGGCAATGTGTAAAGCATTTGCGCCAGCGCACAACAGCAACAACATACTAGGCACACCACAAAAGAGACTCCACACAAGGTTATTATAAAAATAACTTTTGTATTGTAAAAACACATATCAGATAAAAATCACACATGTACATTGTGCCAACTGGCACGGCAACATTCATAAGGGACTATTTACAAGACAGGGCCACATGGGCCACTGTCAGATTCAGATATAGCACTTCTAGAATAAGAAATAATAAACATAAAATGGTAATCACAAAGATCACAACCAGTATCCCCTGGTAACAGGAACCAGGACCTTACTAGGACCACCTGTACTAAAAAGGACAACCACCTAAGAATAAAATACATTTAGGGGTATACCAGAACACATTACCCATGATGCATGTAACACATTCAGAGGAGTAATAAAGAGAAATACATGATGCCTAAAACATTCAGAGGTGTTAAGAATAAAGCACATGATGCAATAAAATACATTCAGGGGTGCAGCGCAAGAAGACACATGATGCCTAAAACATTCAGAGGTGCAGCGCAGGAAAAGAAAGACACATAATGCATAAAAACATTCAGAGGTGCCAGAGCCATACATTAGCGCAAGAATCACATGATGTCTAAAAACATTCAGAGGTGCAGGAATAACACATAATGCAAGAGAACACATTCAGAGGTGCAATAACCATATAATTGCGCAAAGACTCACACAAGCAACTACTTGTGGCAGTCCCTAGGCCAACTGGCCTTGTGGGGCAAAGATGCCCTGAGTCCAAAGTCAGGGTGCGCTGCCATGCAGCGCTAGTCAGGGTTGCGCCACTGGCGCAAGACCTAAGCGTAGCAGGTGCCCACTACTTGCTGGGCACCTGAGGACAATCACATAACCTAAACGGTGCAGCTGCCCACTAATTGCTGGGCAGCTGGGATGCAGAACTGCGGCAGGGCTCTCACTAGCCCTCAGGCGCAAACTGCGCCACGCTGGAGCCACACAGGCTCTGGACGCACTTGGAGCCACACAGGCTCTTAAACAATTATAGGCTCCTCGAGGCTCTTAACCAATCCCTCGCAGGCAGGAGTGGGCAGGCACCGGCAATGTGCCCCGAGGCCCCCTCTTAACTAAAATGGCCCCCAAGAGCCTCTCATGGCTCTAAATAACTATGGGCCCCCTAGAGCCTCCGTGGCTCTAAACACAACTGGGCCCTCTGGGGACGGGCAATGACAATCTGCCCCAATATGCCCCCTTCGTTGGAGTCCCTCGGACTCATGAACACGGATATGCCCCCGGAGCCTTCTCAGGGCTCGTGTACACAGATGGGGCCTTTGGAGCTTCAGGCTCCGCCGAAACGTTGGGGCGGCCCACTGCCAGCTGGGGCCGCCCTAGTGCTCTTGCCCCCTGTGCCACTCTACGGCACCAACAGCCGCCGCATCGAGCCCCCCCCAGCCCTTCCAACTCACCTGGCTGTCTCCTGGGCGGGGCTCCTCCTGGCGGCGGCCTCTCTGCTGGGCGGCGGCTCTCCTTCATTCTCGGGGCTCCCTCAGCACACGGGAGCCCCGCAAGCGCCACCAGCCTTCCTTCCTCGTCCCGCGTCGTCTCTCGGCCGCCATGCTTCCTCTTCTCTCCGCCTCACAGGCTGCGGGGTGGGACTTCCGGCCGGCCACGCTGTGATTGGCCGGCCGGCCAAGCACTTCCGGGTCGTCGCGGCCAGCGCGGCGGCCCGTTTCAGGCACTCTTAGGCGGGGGCTCAATTAACCGAGGAGTGGGCTCCCTCGAGTTAAAATATTTAAAAAACAGCAAATAAGCGAGGTGGGCACTCGCTAGGGCCACCACAAGCAAGGTGGGCTCCTGCAAACTAAATAAAGCGCTCCAGCGCTATAAGTGAAAATAGAGCGCTCCCAGCGCTACAAGCAGTATAAAGCGCTTCCATAAAGCAAAACGCGCTTCCAAGCGCTAAGAAGGACAAATCCAGCGCTCCCAAGCGCTATGGCAAAGACAAAGCACTTCAAGGTGCTTAGGGGGGCAGAAAGTCCAGCAAGGTCCCCCCCTCAGCCCAGGCAAGGCAGAGGGGTCCCCCCCAGAAGTCCAGGAAAGTCCATCAGAAGTCCAGGAGCTGGGCAGGGCTCAGGGATTCCCCTGAGCCCCAGCAGCAGCATGCTCCTGGCAGATTCAAGTTAGAAACAAGAACATTTTGGAAGGGGACACAGCCCCTTCTTTTACAGTGAAAAGTCTTTGAAGTCCTTTGAAGTCCTTTGAAGCAGGCAGTGTGAGAACCAGCTAGAACTGGTTATAGGGAAGTCCCTTTAGTATTTTTTTTTTTTGGAGATTTTTTATTGCGCAAACAAATACCCTGGGGTGTCTCGGCGCATGAGGTGACAGTCGCCCAGCGGGAGGTGGAGCCAGCTTTGTAGTCAGGCAGGCACAGCCCTTCACTATCAGGTGCCATCTCCTCCCACTTCCCTGGCAGCAGATGCTGCCTTTCATCCATGGGCTGACTCAGACAACCTCCTGGGCTCTCCAGCCCCTGTCACCCTCAAACCAGACAGTTAATCCACAAGCAGGCCCAGGCACTCTGAACCAGGCTCACCAGCCAATCACACGCTAGACACAAATTACACAAATATGCCAACTTCTAAAAGAGGCACTTCTAGACTAGACACACTCATGCCACATATACCATTTTGCAGCATTCATTCTCATGAGTTCATACATACCAAACTCGCCCCTGCACTCCCCACACATCAGGAACTACCATGGGCATACATACTCCCCATTCATTCCTATGTGAGGGCAGGTCACTCACCATACATAAATTTTGGAAAAGGTGATGGACAGAGTTTCTGAATGATGCAGAATACTCCTACCCAGTCAAGAGATCAGGGCTTGATCCATCACCGTTTTCCAAAATTGATTTTATCCACACTATGTGTGGGAGGGTATACTCAGACGTGAGTCCCTAGCTCATTGCACCATCAGGATTCAAGCAAGCCGGGCCGATGAGGCTGAAATGCCAGAAACCGGTCCCCGGTAGCTTGTCTCCTTCCCAGTATAAGAATTGGCTTGGTAGTTTGGTTTGCCCTGTTCCCATCATGCACTGGGACAGGAACAGACTAATTTGCATATAGCCAGGTTCTGAAGCTGGGATG
Organism: Lissotriton vulgaris; assembly: GCF_964263255.1. Taxonomy (NCBI): domain Eukaryota; kingdom Metazoa; phylum Chordata; class Amphibia; order Caudata; family Salamandridae; genus Lissotriton; species Lissotriton vulgaris. Next base: position 1,916,943,541 of record NC_141691.1, read on the forward strand.
ATGCAGTGAGCTAAAAAACGGTGATGGATCAAGCCCTGATCTCTTGACTGGGTAGGAGTATTCTGCATCATTCAGAAACTCTGTCCATCACCTTTTCCAAAATTGATTTTATCCACACTATGTGTGGGAGGGTATACTCAGACGTGAGTCCCTAGCTCATTGCACCATCAGGATTCAAGCAAGCCGGGCCGATGAGGCTGAAATGCCAGAAACCGGTCCCCGGTAGCTTGTCTCCTTCCCAGTATAAGAATTGGCTTGGTAGTTTGGTTTGCCCTGTTCCCATCATGCACTGGGACAGGAACAGACTAATTTGCATATAGCCAGGTTCTGAAGCTGGGATGGTGCAGTGAGCTAAAAAACGGTGATGGATCAAGCCCTGATCTCTTGACTGGGTAGGAGTATTCTGCATCATTCAGAAACTCTGTCCATCACCTTTTCCAAAATTGATTTTATCCACACTATGTGTGGGAGGGTATACTCAGACGTGAGTCCCTAGCTCATTGCACCATCAGGATTCAAGCAAGCCGGGCCCATGAGGCTGAAATGCCAGAAACCGGTCCCCGGTAGCTTGTCTCCTTCCCAGTATAAGAATTGGCTTGGTAGTTTGGTTTGCCCTGTTCCCATCATGCACTGGGACAGGAACAGACTAATTTGCATATAGCCAGGTTCTGAAGCTGGGATGGTGCAGTGAGCTAAAAAACGGTGATGGATCAAGCCCTGATCTCTTGACTGGGTAGGAGTATTCTGCATCATTCAGAAACTCTGTCCATCACCTTTTCCAAAATTAAAATTCACTCACCATACATACACAGAGAGCTCCAGCACTTTACACTGTACCACAGTGAAAAAGTGTGCAGAGGCCTAAAATCACCAACACCAGGTTCCAGAAACAGGCTAGGAAAAAGCAAAAAGTCTAGGGGTGAACCTGCCTAAAGGGCCGGGTCCAACACAACCCCCTTCCAGCCAAAACGCAGGGTAGACCAATCACTCCACTGATGGTCTTCCTTGCTTTGGGCGACAAAACACGGACACGGGCCTGCACGGCAGGGACACCCTCTGGTTTTACGCCACTCTGAACCCACCTGGTTACCTCCAAACAATAACTCTCTGACACAACTAGGATACCACACTGGTACTCCCTAGTCATCCACAGCCAGGACCAGGCCATAGGCCATCCAAATCACAGGTCCTAACTAATCCACAGAGTGGGGGGCAGTAACCCCTGGCACACAATAGCCATTCTCCACTCTCTCTCTCAGTGTAGCTACAACTACCACTGATCCAACAACCTAGGGTCCACACCCCCAGGCTGACCAGAGGTCACAGGCAAGAATGCCCCACCCTACCTCTACTTCTGGGTTTCCGCACCCTCACAGAAAAGCACTCAACAGAACACAATTCTCCTACCAGCTCAGGACCTCACTCCATCACTGGTCTACCACCTGGAAACTATTCCACTTCTGAGGTACAAAGCACACAGCACCGTTCCTCTTCAAGCAGGTGGGGGGACAAAGCACACAGCAAAGCCCCCTTTCCTCTACCTTAGTGGAAACAACAAACTGCAGGTGAGCCCCAGAACACACAGCAAGGGCATCCCCCTCAGTCTCTTCAGCTGATCCACTTTGGTAGAGATTCCTCTTGACCTAGAAGTTTCCAAATCTCCCAACCTAAGATCTAAACCCTCAGGTTGCACCGGGGTCAGAAGTAAGGACACCGTCCCTCTGCACCCCCTTCCAGTATGTCTCAGGCTAGACAGAGCACACGCCAGCGGCGTATCAGCGACACACTCTCCTCCAGTACTCCCTATCACAGGGTGATTCTCAGTATGTCCCAGGCTAGACAGAGCACACGCCAGCGGCGTATCAGTGACACACTTTCCTCCAGTACTCCTTCCAGGTCAGGCTACAACCCCAACTTGGCTTTCCCCCCTCCTCGGGGAACGACCTCCAGAGGCCCCACAAATGGTCAAGCACTCTAGACGGTCAAATGCTCAGCGAGCCAGGACTTCTGCACCCTCCACTTAGGAGCGGTACTGCCCAACACCAGGACCGCCGGAGTTCTGGTTACAGACACTCCCCGTCCTCTAGACACAGGAAGATCCTCCTCAAATGACCTATGTACAGCTTAGGCCCCTGACCTGGCGCTCCCTTAGGGAACCCTCCAGGCCCTGAGATAGGGTTTCAGGCCAACGTGGGACACACCGTCCCACACTCACTCCGCCTCCACTGAGACAGGGCGTGAGCCCCTACACCCCTACCATACTACTGGGACCTAGCTGGGTTACACATGAACCTCTTCCCCTTCACAGGATCATCAGATACACAAGCCACTCCTTTTGGAATCACTCCCTAATGCCTCTGCAAGACATCTAGCACACCGCCAGACATCCACCTTCTTGTCCAGTGCCTCTGCAGGACCTCCTGCACACCACCAGAGGTACACCTCTCATGTAAGCTCTTTAACAAAAAGAAAACTGACACCAACTCCTCCAGTTCAGCACATCACTCATTCGCACACTCCCCCCCCTCGGACTGGTAAGGCAGTTTCTACCACCCCTGATCACTCAACCTGACCACACGTGACACAGGTACCAAACTCTGGGAGCGGGGAATGGGAATTAACAGACTGGACACATTAAAGCTGCCACCACTGGATCCTACCACACTGGGGAATCCAGACACACACACTACACTCAGGGAACAACCACCCTCCTGAGCTAGTCTTTTCTCCTCACACTCCCTCTCTTCCATCTACCCACACAGGGACAGGATTTGGGATTGGACACTGGACCCAGCAAGGGATTCCTAAGCTATGGGAACCTCCCCCTCTACTGGCGTCCCGCCCTGTCAATTTCTCTCATCTGCCACTAAACATAAAGTGCAGAAACACATTTGAAAATGACACTCTTGAGGAAAAAAAATCAAAAACAATAATCCCAAACATGTGACTATCTGAAAAGAAATTGCAGAGTTCTGTAATGTAGCCAGTTGTCGCTATGGCACTGCGCAAACACAAGTCCAAATCCGCACCGCTGACCAACAATGTTAGAACTGGCTATTTCTGGTAGGCTAAGGCTGACGCCAAAGCCAGGCAGAAACCACCATTCTAGTCAGGGCAAGGAAGTCACACGCCAAGATAACCCCTGCTCACCCCCTTGGTAGCTTGGCACAAGCAGTAAGGCTAAACTCGGAGGCAATGTGTAAAGCATTTGCGCCAGCGCACAACAGCAACAACATACTAGGCACACCACAAAAGAGACTCCACACAAGGTTATTATAAAAATAACTTTTGTATTGTAAAAACACATATCAGATAAAAATCACACATGTACATTGTGCCAACTGGCACAGCAACATTCATAAGGGACTATTTACAAGACAGGGCCACATAGGCCACTGTCAGATTCAGATATAGCACTTCTAGAATAAGAAATAATAAACATAAAATGGTAATCACAAATATCACAACGAGTATCCACTGGTAACAGGAACCAGGACCTTACTAGGACCACCTGTACTAAAAAGGACAACCACCTAAGAATAAAATACATTTGGGGGTATACCAGAACACATTACCCATGATGCATGTAACACATTCAGAGGAGTAATAAAGAGAAACACATGATGCCTAAAACATTCAGAGGTGTTAAGAATAAAGCACATGATGCAATAAAATACATTCAGGGGTGCAGCGCAAGAAGACACATGATGCCTAAAACATTCAGAGGTGCAGCGCAGGAAAAGAAAGACACATAATGCATAAAAACATTCAGAGGTGCAGCGCAGGAAAAGAAAGACACATAATGCATAAAAACATTCAGAGGTGCCAGAGCCATACATTAGCGCAAGAATCACATGATGTCTAAAAACATTCAGAGATGCAGGAATAACACATGATGCAAGAGAACACATTCAGAGGTGCAATAACCATATAATTGCGCAAAGACTCACATAAGCCGCTACCTGTGGCAGTCCCTAGGCCAACTGGCCTTGTGGGGCAAAGATGCCCTGAGTCCAAAGTCAGGGTGCGCTGCCATGCAGCGCCAGTCAGGGTTGCGCCACTGGCGCAAGACCTAAACGTAGCAGGTGCCCACTACTTGCTGGGCACCTGAGGACAATCACATAACCTAAACAGTGCAGCTGCCCACTAATTGCTGGGCAGCTGGGATGCAGAACTGCGGCAGGGCTCTCACTAGCCCTCAGGCGCAAACTGCGCCACGCTGGAGCCACACAGGCTCTGGACGCACTTGGAGCCTCACAGGCTCTTAAACAATTATAGGCTCCTCGAGCCCTCGAGGCTCTTAACCAATCCCTCGCAGGCAGGAGGGGGCGGGCACCGGCAATGTGCCCCGAGGCCCCCTCTTAACTAAAATGGCCCCCAAGAGCCTCTAATGGCTCTAAATAACTATGGGCCCCCTAGAGCCTCCGTGGCTCTAAACACAACTGGGCCCTCTCGGGACGGGCAACGACAATCTGCCCCGATATGCCCCCTTCGTTGGAGTCCCTCGGACTCATGAACACGGAAATGCCCCCGGAGCCTTCTCAGGGCTCGTGTACACAGATAGGGCCTTTGGAGCTTCAGGCTCCGCCGAAATGTTGGGGCGGCCCACTGCCAGCTGGGGCCGCCCTAGTGCTCACGCCCCTGTGCCACTCTACAGCACCAACAGCCGCCGCATCGAGCCCCCCCCCCAGCCCTTCCAACTCACCGGGCTGTCTCCTGGGCGGGGCTCCTCCGGGCGGCGGCCTCTCTGCTGGGCGGTGGCTCTCCTTCATTCTCGGGGCTCCCTCAGCACACGGGAGCCCCGCAAGCGCCACCAGCCTTCCTTCCTCATCCCGCGTCGTCTCTCGGCCGCCATGCTTCCTCTTCTCTCCGCCTCACAGGCTGCGGGGCGGGACTTCCGTCCGGCTGCGCTGTGATTGGCCGGCCGGCCAAGCACTTCCGGGTCGTCGCGGGCAGCGCGGTGGCCCGTTTCAGGCACTCTTAGGCGGGGGCTGAATTAACCGAGGAGTGGGCTCCCTCGAGTTAAAATATAAAAAAAACAGCAAATAAGCGAGGTGGGCACTCACTAGGGCCACCACAAGCAGGGTGGGCTCCTGCAAACTAAATAAAGCGCTCCAGCGCTATAAGTGAAAATAGAGCGCTCCCAGCGCTACAAGCAGTATAAAGCGCTTCCATAAAGCAAAACGCGCTTCCAAGCGCTAAGAAGGACAAATCCAGCGCTCCCAAGCGCTATGGCAAAGACAAAGCACTTCAAGGTGCTTAGGGGGGCAGAAAGTCCAGCAAGGTCCCCCCCTCAGCCCAGGCAAGGCAGAGGGGTCCCCCCCAGAAGTCCAGGAAAGTCCATCAGAAGTCCAGGAGCTGGGCAGGGCTCAGGGATTCCCCTGAGCCCCAGCAGCAGCATGCTCCTGGCAGATTCAAGTTAGAAACAAGAACATTTTGGAAGGGGACACAGCCCCTTCTTATACAGTGAAAAGTCTTTGAAGTCCTTTGAAGTCCTTTGAAGCAGGCAGTGTGAGAACCAGCTAGAACTGGTTATAGGGAAGTCACTTCAGTTTCAGGGACAGAGGTGACAGTCGCCCAGCGGGAGGTGGAGCCAGCTTTGTAGTCAGGCAGGCACAGCCCTTCACTATCAGGTGCCATCTCCTCCCACTTCCCTGGCAGCAGATGCTGCCTTTCATCCATGGGCTGACTCAGACAACCTCCTGGGCTCTCCAGCCCCTGTCACCCTCAAACCATACAGTTAATCCACAAGCAGGCCCAGGCACTCTGACCCAGGCTCACCAGCCAATCACACGCTAGACACAAATTACACAAATATGCCAACTTCTAAAAGAGGCACTTCTAGACTAGACACACTCATGCCACATATACCATTTTGCAGCATTCATTCTCACGAGTTCATACATACCAAACTCGCCCCTGCACTCCCCACACATCAGGAACTACCATGGGCATACATACTCCCCATTCATTCCTATGGGAGGGCAGGTCACTCACCATACATACACAGAGAGCTCCAGCACTTTACACTGTACCACAGTGAAAAAGTGCGCAGAGGCCTAAAATCACCAACACCAGGTTCCAGAAACAGGCTAGGAAAAAGCAAAAAGTCTAGGGGTGAACCTGCCTAAAGGGCCGGGTCCAACAGTGACCTATAGAAAATCGAGGTCAATAAGGGATCGCTTGGTTCATAGTTACCAACAGGAAGAGGCCCCGTGTAACTGATTAAGCAGTGGCAAAGGATTGTTGATCTGCAATGCCTCTAAGGCGTGCAGGAACAGCAAAAGTGGGAAGACACACAACACAGATCAAGGAAGGACAAAAACAATCATGAAATGTGTTACCTGTCATCTATGTCTTAGAATGTCCATGTAGATATAGGTATGTAGGCAGTACAAAATTATAATTGAAAGTCCTCATCTTAAAGCATTTGCGGGCAATAACAAATAAAGATTTCAACTATCCCACAGCTAGACATTTTGCCAAGAAACATAATAGTACTAAAACACTCTTACTATTTTATGGGATAGATAGAGTAATGCCACATCTGAGAGGTGGTGACCGAGAAAAACTTATCTGCATCTTGGAGTCCAGATATATAATTGAGTTTAATACGAAAACCCTAATGGAATAAATAGTGGCGAAGAGTTAGCGACCCACATAGGAGTATAAACAAATTATGGGACCTTGAGGCTAAGACCTCCTTTTCATTACGAGTTTAGATCACAATTACTGGTTTTTAGTAGGGAGTGATCAACCAATCTGTCTGATCAGAGTAGAAACAGGAAGATACAACAGGGCTCTGTTATGGCATGGATGCCATGCCCTTCCTTAAAACTAGATAATATATTAATTATCTTATACTCAAGAATTTTCTTGTAGTGTTCTCTCCTACAGCAAAAGGACTCTTGTGTTGACATTTCCTCTCTTACCCACTGTACGTACTTTCACTCTTTTCATGTATTCACATACCAATCATCTAGTATATACAATTGGCACCATGAGATGCTCTTTCCAGAGTGGAATTTATTAATTATGGAAAACACAAAGTACAATAAAGGCGCGATATGGTCACATAAACCGCAATGTGCACAATTTCAAATGGGTACAGTACTCGAGAGTGAATTCAGTCACAATTTCGCAAACATACAGCAACTCTGGCTACCGCAAGTAATGTATTTATCATGATTATGCAAGCAATGACCACTGGTCCGTTAGGAAGCAACTATTAATGTAATTTTCTTCCTTGATTTCTTAAATCTCTTCTGTGCTGAAATCATGAACAGTTAAGTTGCAATTTGCACAAGCATTAATTTTCTGATTAATGCCGATTTGCGGGTTTGCTGATTAATGCAGTACATTACTTTGGTACATTACCTGTAAGTATTCTTTGTGGTGTCGTCTTATGTTTTGTCATCTGATATGAAAATGCTCGCATTATAACAAAACTATGATTATTGTTAACAATATTTGCATATAACAAACTGAAGTGAGGCGCAAATAATGTGATGAAATAGTGTGTGTTTATAAACATATACCAATACCAACATCAACAGTGATAGGTACAATTGAGTATTACCTTCCATGAATTGTTGAAACAACTTTATTTAAAAACGGGACGATGACACTAACAGTGTGATGGTGCCACAATTGAGATACACATGATAACTGTTGCACATTGACGCATATTGGTTATTTTGTTTGTATATGCAAATGTTGTCTTTGATTTTATTAGGAATCAAGAATTAACATTATTTGTTGAAATAACATTGAGCTTTGCGAGTAGTGAATGTCATGAAATTTGAAAAAAGTATTTCCACAGGAAGTTGTAGTAACACTTTACTCGAAAAAGGATGAAATGCCGAAACGCGTTGTCTTGATTTTTGTGCACATTAAAGGATTGTGCAAACGTCCCCTTGTGTGCTGCTTTGTGTGTTTTTCTTCTGGAATGCCGGAGGATATGACTTGGTGAAGAAAAAAAAATATATAAATATATATAATATTTTTTATGCAAATAAGTTTGAATGCATAAATTACAGAACCAAAATATTCACCAAAGTATTAAACTTAATATTTTTGGAATCCCTAACAAATATTTTTTGGTTTATTAAGCAACTCCATATGACACAATTATAAATTAAATAAATATAAATGCCTATAATGTGCATTGACATTATAAATAAAAATTAACTTCAACATCAGATTCCTTTCAGGACCTGCAGGATTTCCTTAGGGGACTGCGCCTTTTTTTTCACTTTGTTCCCCGAGCAGCCTTTTACACACATTTATGCTCCCTAATAAATAACAGAAAGCACCTTCTTCACAACTGAAATACATCTGTGTATCAAGTCTTCCCACAAACGCCATACAACAGTGGGTAAACAAGGTGGAAATATTCTTTTGTTTTCTGACGTCTTTTTTGGAAGTATAAATACATACTGTTTTTCGATATTGTGGCTTCGCAAAGCGGTAAAACTTCTCTTGGTTACAAAAAAAATGTTGGGGTACAAATAAATATTTACTGCTTTTCGAACTTACTTTGCCATCTGCCTACTTTTACATAATACGTACATTTCCTGCAAGGGCAAGCATTGTTTTTAGCTCTGTTCACCCAACAGGATATTACACTCATTGTTGCAGTTCTTGTGTAAAACACAGAGCGCCATCTTCAAAGCTGGATTTTGTTGGTGTTACCAAGTTTACCATGAACGGCAGATGCCATAAAGCTGCGTCTTGGCCCATGATAAGCAAATAATATAAAAACGTGTCTGTGTCCATTGTGTTTGAGCTTGGGCAGCACTTTTACTGCCTTTCTGTTCATTCAACAATCCAAAGTGACGCAGAACAGAGCAGGTACATGGGGGCATATTACCAAGGGCCATTATCGCCGCTTTAGTGGGACTTTTTCCCGCTACAGCGGCTATAATTTTATCGCCCTATTACCTAGCTGTCGCTAACACCAGTTCAGCGATCATCTTGGGGCCCGATTTGCATGTCAGCGATATTTATCGCTAATGACATGCAAAGTGGGCATGCCAAGATGTTAGCGACTGGAAACAGTCGCTAATATCGCTATCTCCTAATACCAACAATGGCTTAGTTTTGGAAATATTTGCGCTAAGCGCGAATATCTCCAAAAGCTAACGCCTGCCCTGACCAGTTCTTAGCCATGTTATCCAATGAGAGGTGGATAACATGGCTAAGAGCATTGTCACGGTAATGCCTGAATATCACTGTATTGACAGCGATATTCACGCATTTCGCCCGTTTTTTATCGCTTCTGAGATAAACCTTGGTAATAGCAAGGTATCTCAGCGATAAAAACAGGTGAAGGGCGGCGATAGGAATATTGCAGCTAAGCCAACATAGCGACAATTATCACTAGTTGTTGGTAATATGCTCCATGGTTTTATAATGTGTAACTTCATAGTACTTTGCAGTCACGCACAGAGTGCTATAGTGCTATTCACGTGCATGGAAGCACTTTTCTTTGTGTCTGCGCATTAAAAAGCCTTGGAATGTGTCTCTATAGAAGTTTCTTGAGGCAAGCATGTATTCCTGCATCAGACTGCATGACCCAGTGTGTAGTAATTGTATAGCTCTTCAATCTCTGGCGGTACAGCACCCAAAATAACATGCTGCATGGCTAGACACTTATAAGTTCCCAAAGGCGAGACCTAATGGCTACGCTAGTGCTTGTTATATATTTGAAAGAATGGTTTCTTTCCAAAATAAAACGACTAACACAAGAAAGATTTTTTACACTCCAAACCCTCCTTTCAGAAATGCATTTCTTTAATTTGGGCTCAAAATATCAGAATAAACCAGAATGCAGTATGAGGTCTTCTATGCCATGTTGGATGTTACTATACCATTAGCGTTAATGCAACTTCTACTTCATCATTCTTCCTACTGACAGGCAACAGCCCCTTGGCAACATCTTTTTAATTACATGAAATCCATATGCATCTTTGCTGCTTGCGGGGTTCCAATTCTGTGCCTTATCCACACAAGGGCCTGATTTAATATCTCCCAAGCAGCATTGATCGCAGTATAAACAGAATGAACGAAGGACTCAATTAATCAAAAGCCTTTTGTCCTAAGCATTTTGTAGGCTCATCAGGGTGTAACAAAAGTGATCTATTTTAGTCAGCTCATTATCGTTTCTTTCCTTGAGTCCTACTCTACAGGATTGTAGGCTTCCAGTACACCAAACCTGGAACAATCAATCGAACTTTACTAGCCCAAAGACCAAGCCTGCGTGCACTTCTTACTTTTAACCTACTTTTTGACATTTCCCACAAATTATTGTGGCTAACAATCAAATGCCCAATTTAATTTCAAAATATCTCTTACTTTACAATGTTGTCACTGGTAGGCATTTAACTCAAGTGCCCCATATTAGTGTATCTCTTCTCCCACTAAACCTGCCCTGCCCATTAAAGAGCTAACCTTTGTTAAGCACACCATCCTGTTGAATATGCTAATCATATTGAGCATGCACCAACACTTAAATTTACTCAGATCTAATCTACATACTTGTGTAACACTATGCATACTTGGCCTACTCTACTCTACCGCATCTTTACAAATACCTGTTCTTTACTGTTCTACTTTTACAGTACTCTGAAACTGCCTGCAGGTGGATTTAGGGCTCTACAAAAGGGTATTAATAAATCAAACTCAGAAAAGCATTTATTCTGTCTTCTGACCTTGAGGAGAGGACAATATATCATCTGTGTACTCTAGTAGTGGTTATTTTGTGAAAAAATAAGTGTTGGGCCTTTTGTCAGGAGGCAGCTTGTACCAGCCCATTGCTCTTGTTAACGCCATCTGTAAAAGAACTATCTACTGACCATGAAACCCTACAGGTGGGGAAAGGATGTGGCGTTACAGCCAAAGCTGCAGACTTTGGAACCGAGGCACCAGCTTTGAGTCTTGGAGAAGGCCCAACAACCTGTGATTCGGGGCAAATCACTTAATCACCCCGTTCCTACAAATAATGAATGTGTCCTTAGCTGGTGCTCATGAAAAGCACTTTGGGTCGAGATCATGGTATAGGCACCGGTGTTGAACACCTGAAACCACTGGCTCAAATTAAACACTGGGCTAGTCACAAAAGTAAATTTGCTTAAGTTTACAACTGAAATTTTCTGTTTTTAATATCTTCCAGTATTTGACAATGGGATTCCTGGGAGGCATACATTTGTGGAGAAAGTTCTCTGCACCCTTAAATCCCCTCCCCCCGAGGAAAGTGTGATTAGCCTTCGAAGAACTATGAACAATGTATGTTTGTAGGCATTCACAAATACCTTTCTTGCTCCTTCCCTCTCAGGCACTGAAAGGATTTTTATTCCAGCCAAGGGCAGGTGTAAAGCCCTTTCCAGGGTGAAAAGGGCAATGGTGCAGGTGCTGCGGAATGGGATCGTACTGTGAATGTCACATAATCTGCCACGGTATTCTCATGGAAATCTGTACCTGAATGAGGTTTCAACGCGGATTTCTGGAATTGTGGGTGAGTCCCAAAAAGAAGCAAATGTACTGTAACTATGTCGAGCGGAAGCGTTCCGACCGACACCATCTCGGAATCTTGACCGACTGACTTGGAGTCGGCAGTTCGGCCCTCCCGATTACAATGCGACCGAACACTGTTTGGTCAGAGTCCCATTGTTCCCTATGGGAGCATGTGTTCCGCCCACAAACACAGGCTCCTATGGGGGAAATGGGGTGTGTATGTATAACCCTGCACCTTGTCGCAGGCACCTGATGGTGCCTGCCACACAATGCAGGGTTTTACAGGTCCCCTCCTCCCCTACTTCCACTGGATCCTTAGCAACAGCCGTTTTCCCAAACCTCTGAAGGAATTTCACCATTGCATAGTGCAACACAGTATCTGTTGGTTCACAACAGGTCATCACTGTCTCCTCACCTGACCTTATTCCTCAATATTTCCATTTCCTGTGCAGAAGCACACGCCGATCTACCATAAGAGAGCTACACAAGCAAAGTACATGGAGAATGGCCTCCAGCCCTTGTTCACAAAGCCATCAGATCGCTTGTCCTTCCCTTCTTTTCCACGGAGGGTAATATCTTAAGATAGGTAATATCCCCAGCCAATATTTCAAGAACTCTTCCTTAACCTTATTGCTGTACGATTCACTTAGGTCACACTGTGGTTTCAGCCTGGTATAACTGTGAAGTGTCATCTATCCATGTCTACGTTATGGATAGGCTGGCTATATCCTCAACCATTGAATGCAGCTGTGTACTGGATGTAGTCATTTTTAAACACCAGATAGCTCAGAGGTGAATCCTATGTGATGGATAGACCAAGGATGCACAGAGACTGATACAGATAGACCTGTGCCGGGGAACCTGGCCTATCTTTCAAATCAGACCAGAGGTGAATGCCAATGGAATCCTCTGGTGCCAGCTTTAGTCTGTGACAACAGATTGTGAAGGCCGTTTTCAGAGCCAATCATTGCTTGACATTGCCAAACGCCAGCCTGATTTGGGACGGTGATGTATATGATGGTAACTGGAAGATTGACCTGCATACTTTGCATTTGGCATGCAAGTTATTGTTTGCACAGTTACTGTGAGAATTTTGGATTATGGTCCTAAACATAACATGCGAATTTCAGTGGATTTAAATTTGAACTTTGTAAACATATGTTAAGGTGTTACAGCTATAATGAGGATAACTTTAACAATAATTTTTCCTGAACCAAAATGGATGGATAGATGGATGGATAGATGGATGGGCAGATAGATAGATAGATAACCCAGAGGTAGAGCTACTGGGTAGTTAGAACTAGGTCAGCATTTCTATATTCAATGCCTTTTTTGTTTTGCTAGTAACTTTTACAGTGTTTGACGAATCTTCATGAAACGTTACAAAAATTGTCTTTGTTGCCTAGTATGTGCATGGATTTTTGGGGGTGATCTGTCAAGCGAGAGCTGAGAAAAAGGGGTGCTCCCAAAACACAAAAGGCCCATGCATTTTCCGTAGACTTTTGTCAGAATCGTTTTCCCAAAAACTGCTGAACAGACTTGCACCAAATTTGCCAAGAAGCTAGATCTAGGTTCACAGACTGTACTGTTTGTGACTTGGTGTAATCTGTTCAGTAGTTTTTGAGAGGTTAAAAAAATGTTTGTATATCTGGACGGTTGGGACCAAGGGACTCCCGCAATTCAAAAATAGAGCATTCTGATTGCCCCAGGGAGCATTTTTAGGTCGAGTTATTTATAACTCGAAACCTATTGGGGCTAAACTAAGAGCTAAACTAGGCTCTCAAAAAATGTTGATATTGAGAAGTGCATGTGTCCCGTGCACACGCTTCTATACGCCCGCCTGCCTGCCATCACCACATCAAAGCCAGCCATCTGTTGCTTCCCCTGAAGCTTCCCCCAGCGTGTGCTCGGCCTCAGGCATTTCTCGTCCCCTAATTATTCACAGCCCACGGCCGGCGGTACTTTCACGACCGCCAGGCCGTGTCTCGCATTTTTATAACATTGCTTTCTTTTGTTATCACTGTGTTTTCAGTCTTTGTCCCCTTCCATCTTTCCCCTTTTGCGTTTTATTTGATCCCTTTTGCTCTGGGTCAAAGCCTAATGAGAAAACAAAAGTACCAGTCCCAAAAAAATGAGTACAAGTGCATGCACAGGAGTTGTTGTAGGGAACTACAGTGGCAAATGGTTAATTCGTATTTTTAATTTGGCATTGACGGTTGTTGTTGTATGAGCTTGCACTGCCTGGCGGCCGCTTGAAACCCTAAAACACATTAGGCCTTGAGTACTATTATTATTATAATTACTTGCCTTTAGGCCAAACTAGTATAGAATTGAAGTATCACTTTCAAGTGGACTTGGGGTGTCTAAAGAAATGTTTTAATGGTATATGTTATAACCACCGGGTCGGGAATATTTGCCAAAATGATGTAACGTTTAATTACATATTTCCTCAAAGCACGGACACAATTAATAAATTGCCTTCGGAGGAGGAGCTACGCGAGCATCCGTGATGGCCACGTGAGCACAGAGCTCCCCGGACCCTCGCCACTCTTCGCAACTTATCCTGACAACAGCCTGAATTCTTGGACGGATTATTGAAGATGAACCTTGGCTGACTTCATAACTCTTTTTAGATTTTAATTCGGACTCGGGGTACCGAAATTACATTGATTTGAACTTTTGAGGCCCACCTTGCGGCAAGCCGGGGACTTGGCGAATTGTGAAGCCGGGACAAAGTTGAATAACAACGGCAGTGAGGTCTTCCCCAGTAGCCCTACTCCAACTTTCGGTTTCGTTTCTGGGTCCTGGCGTGGTCTGATTGCGAGAAGGTTCCGCTTGGTCGGGGATCTGTCCAGCCTCTATTCAGTGTGAGTGAGGCTTTACCATCTACGCCGATTGGGTCAAGTTGTGTCTCTGTCTTGGCCGCACGAGCCAGTTCTTGTGGACAGTTGGTGCCTTGCCCGCAGGCGGCCATTTTCACTAGGTCTCGCGGGCCCCTCCGGGGCGCATCTTCCAGCATGGTAGCCAGGGGCGAGGCCGAGAAACGGAGGACTAAGACGCCCCTTCGTGGGGGACCGGTCCAATCCAATGTTATGGACCAGTACACTCAATCCAAAGGATCCCCTGGAGTCGCCAGCCGTACCCCGGAGGACGCCAAGGAGGACTCAACCGCCCCTACTGATCTGTCCCTGCAGGACATCATAGGCGCCATTACCAACATAAGGGGGACCATTAGCCAACAGTATGAGGCTCTCGCTCATAAAATTGATACGGTAACCATTGATGTCACCCTGATCAGAGCCGACCTGTCCAAGACCAACGAGAAGGTGAAGTCGTTGGATCTGAAGACTTCTAGCCTCACGGCCGATGTGTCGGAACTTCAGACCAAACTTGGCAATTTGAAATCGGCTAATGACCTGATGTCCCATCGGCTGGAGGATTTTGAGAATAGGGCAAGACGCAATAACATCTGCGGTACAAAAGGGGGTGGTGATGGACGGAGCATCTGAATCAATCAAACCCTCACACCCAGTCAAAATATCTGGGATTAATCCATCACCGTTATTTAGCCCACTCTGCCACCCCAGTTCAGACATGGCTATATGCAAATCAGTCTGACCCTGTGCCTCATGGGAACAGTCCAGCCCGAACTGCCAAGCCATGTCTTTCCTGGACCGGAAACAAGCTACCGGGGACCGGTTTCTGGCATTCCAGCCGTCTTCAGCCCGGCTTGCTTGAATCCAGTGGCAAAGTGAGCAAGGGACTCACGTCTGAGCATACCCTGCCACACTTATGGCGGCCAAAAGCAGTACAAAAGGGGGTGGTGATGGACGGAGCATCTGAATCAATCAAACACTCACACCCAGTCAAAAGATCTGGGTTTAATCCATCACCGTTCTTTAGCCCACTCTGCCACCCCAGTTCAGACATGGCTATATGCAAATCAGTCTGACCCTGTGCCTCATGGGAACAGTCCAGCCCGAACTGCCAAGCCATGTCTTCCCTGGACCGGAAACAAGCTTCCGAGGACTGGTTTCTGCCATTCCAGCCGTCTTCAGCCCGGCTTGCTTGAATCCAGTGGCAAAGTGAGCAAGGGACTCACGTCTGAGCATACCCTGCCACACTTATGGCGGCCCAAAGCGGTACAAAAGGGGGTGGTGATGGACGGAGCATCTGAATCAATCAAACACTCACACCCAGTCAAAAGATCTGGGTTTAATCCATCACCGTTCTTTAACCCACTCTGCCACCCCAGTTCAGACATGGCTATATGCAAATCAGTCTGACCCTGTGCCTCATGGGAACAGTCCAGCCCGAACTGCCAATCCATGTCTTCCCTGGACCGGAAACAAGCTTTCGGGGACCGGTTTCTGGCATTCCAGCCGTCTTCAGCCCGGCTTGCTTGAATCCAGTGGCAAAGTGAGCAAGGGACTCACGTCTGAGCATACCCTGCCACACTTATGGCGGCCAAAAGCGGTACAAAAGGGGGTGGTGATGGACGGAGCATCTGAATCAATCAAACACTCACACCCAGTCAAAAGATCTGGGTTTAATCCATCACCGTTCTTTAGCCCACTCTGCCACCCCAGTTCAGACATGGCTATATGCAAATCATTCTGACCCTGTGCCTCATGGGAGCAGTCCAGCCCGAACTGCCAAGCCATGTCTTCCCTGGACCGGAAACAAGCTTCCGGGGACCAGTTTCTGGCATTCCAGCCGTCTTCAGCCCGGCTTGCTTGAATCCAGTGGCAAAGTGAGCAAGGGACTCACGTCTGAGCATACCCTGCCACACTTATGGCGGCCAAAAGCGGTACAAAAGGGGGTGGTGATGGACGGAGCATCTGAATCAATCAAACACTCACACCCAGTCAAAAGATCTGGGTTTAATCCATCACCGTACTTTAGCCCACTCTGCCACCCCAGTTCAGACATGGCTATATGCAAATGAGTCTGACCCTGTGCCTCATGGGAACAGTCCATCCCGAACTGCCAAGCCATGTCTTCCCTGGACCGGAAACAAGCTTCCGGGGACCGGTTTCTGGCATTCCAGCCATCTTCAGCCCGGCTTGCTTGAATCCAGTGGCAAAGTGAGCAAGGGACTCACGTCTGAGCATATCCTGCCACACTTATGGCGGCCAAAAGCGGTACAAAAGGGGGTGGTGATGGACGGAGCATCTGAATCAATCAAACACTCACACCCAGTCAAAAGATCTGGGTTTAATCCATCACCTTTCTTTAGCCCACTCTGCCACCCCAGTTCAGACATGGCTATATGCAAATCAGTCTGACCCTGTGCCTCATGGGAACAGTCAAGCCCGAACTTCCAAGACATGTCTTCCCTGGACCGGAAACAAGCTTCCGGGGACCGGTTTCTGGCATTCCAGCCGTCTTCAGCCCGGCTTGCGTGACTCCAGTGCCAAAGTGAGCAAGGGACTCACGTCTGAGCATACCCTGCCACACTTATGGCGGCCAAAAGGGGTACAAAAGGGGGTGGTGATGGACGGAGCATCTGAATCAATCAAACACATACACCCAGTTAAAAGATCTGGGTTTAATCCATCACCGTTCTTTAGCCCACTCTGCCACCCCAGTTCAGACATGGCTATATGCAAATCAGTCTGACCCTGTGCCTCATGGGAGCAGTCCAGCCCGAACTGCCAAGCCATGTCTTCCCTGGACAGGAAACAAGCTTCCGGGGACCGGTGTCTGGCATTCCAGCTGTCTTCAGCCCGGCTTGCTTGAATCCAGTGGCAAAGTGAGCAAGGGCTGAAGACGGCTGGAATGCCAGAAACCGGTCCTCGGAAGCTTGTTTCCAGTCCAGGGAAGACAATGCTTGGCAGTTCAGGCTGGACTGTTCCCATGAGGCACAGGGTCAGACTGATTTGCATATAGACATGTCTGAACTGGGGTGGCAGAGTGGGCTAAAGAACGGTGATGGATTAAACCCAGATCTTTTGACTGGGTGTGTGTGTGTGATTGATTAAGATGCTCCGTCCATCACCACCCCCTTTTGTACCGCAATAACATCCGCGTCATAGGTGTTCCGGAGAATCCCGAGACTCACTCGATTGACCTCCTGGTTGAAGATCTTGTCCTAAACCACCTTGCCCCTTCTGGACTGAGCAAGTTATTCGCAGTGGAACGTGCCCATCGCGTTCCGGGTGGAAAGCCTAAGCTGGGCGTCCCTCCGAGGCCTATCATCGCCAAACTCTTTCATTTCAGGGATTGTGATGCCATCCTGCAGGCGTCGAGAGTGAGCGGCCCAGTGAAATTTGAGAATTCCACAGTTAACTTTTACCCAGACTTTACTCAGCTCGTCCAGAGACAAAGGATGGGCTTTCAGGGAGTTAAGCGACGTCTCCGGGACAAAGGATTGAAGTACGCGATGCTTTTCCCTACCATGCTTCGTGTGGAGTACGAGGAACGGACATTCTTTTTTGACCGGCCGGAGAATGTGAGTGACTGGCTGGATTCACTGCCTGGCCGGAACGACCGGACTGAGCATGACAGTGATGTTTCGGCCCCTGATCTCTGAATACTAGACATTGCTCAACTGGGTTCTATTTATTTTGCATACTATGTTTCACTGATGTTCCCCTCTGGGTGGCGGGAGGGACGGGCCTCTTTCCTCCTCCAGGATCTTTTTGTAGAGTGGAAATCTTAGGGCGACAGGCACACTGCATGTTGGGGTGGCTTTTTAGTCTACTGCAGGGGTGCAGGGAGGGGGGAGTTGTAACGGGTGTTGGTTTGGGGGTGGGTTGGGGTGTTTGCGAATGTGTTTTTCTTTCTCAAGGCGACGTATTGATTTATTCTATACTTCAAGTGTCCTGCTCTTTGTGGGTTGACTCATGCATCACTTGTTGGGATGGGGGGTAGTGGGTTGAGGTTAATATCTTGGAATGTCAATGGATTGGGTGATCGCATAAAACGGGGTGTTGTACTGCAGTATCTGCATCGCTTGTCTCCTGATGTGGTACTTTTGCAGGAGACGCATTTGGTGGGAAATATGTGTCATGCTATGAATAGGTTGGGTTATCGCCTGGTCGCACACTTCGTGTTCACCACTGGTTCTAGAGGGGTGGGTATTCTGGTTCGGTCTTCTCTCCCTCTAGAGATTGATGACGTAATCCTCGACGACAGAGGGCGTTATGCCGCCCTCATTGGTCGGTGGGAGGGTAAGACTCTTTCGTTGCTCACTGTATACGTTCCCCCGAGTCTCCAGACCTCTACCTTCTCAGATGTGGGCCGTGTGATTCTGGAGCTCCCTGATTGCACTCTCCTTATGGGTGGGGATTTTAATTCTGTGCTTTCTGGCATTATGGATCGTTACCCCCCCAGGGATCTTCCAAATTCCCAGTCATGGCTTAGCGGGTTCTTGGACACCTTTGGTCTGGTAGACTGCTGGAGGTTAATGCATCCGACACAGAGTCAGTACACCTTTCACTCTGGGGCTCATGGGAGTCTCTCCAGACTTGATTACATCCTTATGCCCGCTGCCCAGTCTTCCTCTGTTAGGGAGATCCGACACCTGGCCCGGGGCATTTCGGATCATTCTCCATTGTGGCTCTGCATGGACACTGGGGTGAACGCTGTGGGTGGATCGCCCCTATCAACCCCTGGTACCTGCGTAATCCTAAGACCCGTAATATTCTGATAAAGTCCCTAGACCACTATTTCCTGGAGAACGAGGGGTCTGTTTCGTCCTCTGTGTCCCTATGGGAAGCTTTTAAGACTGTTATTCGTGGACAGGCCCTATCTTTAATAGCTGAAACTAAGAAAGCTAGGAATCAGGAGGTGGTGAGTCTTGAGGCGGAAATATTGGAATTGGAGGCTGACCTAGACTCAGGCGTTACCCATGATAGACTCCACGCCCTTGGTCTGAAGCAACTAGACTGTAAATCCCTTGTCATGGATGCTGCCAAGACGATGTACAGGGAGCAGCAGGGTAGACTGTATGATGTTGGGGATAAGGCGGGTAAATTGATTGCGTGGCTTGACAAGAAGGAAAGAGTGAATCGTGTGGTCCCTGTGATTCAGACTTTGAATGGGAAGAGTGTGACTGAACCGAATAAGATTGTGGAGTGTTTTGCGGATTATTTTCATGCTGTGTACTCCCCAGTGTCTGATAGAGATGAGGTCGACTCCCATTCATTGCTGCGTGATATTGCGCTGCCCTGTCTTTCTGAGGAGGATCGAGAGTGCATGGAGGCTCCGTTGTCTGTAGACGAGATTGCGACCGCAATTTGTTCTCTCCGTTCGGGCAAGGCTATGGGCCCGAATGGCTTTCCTATTGAGCTGTACAAACTGCGCCTGGACAAAGTCGCACTATATCTTCGCGATATGTTTATTGAGTCACGTGACCTTGGCACCCTCCCTTGTGACCAGCGTTTGGCAATGATTGTGGTAATTCCCAAGGAGGGCAAGCCTCGGGATCGCTGCGCATCGTACAGGCCCATCTCCCTGTTGAATGCTGAGCCTAAGGTTCTTGCCAAGGTTCTCGCCAATCGTCTGCTTACAGTGATTTGCGACCTGATCCATCTGGATCAATCAGGTTTTATTCCACATCGGAACACTGCTCTCAACTTGCGGCGTCTACATGGTGTTCTTGCGAGGGCGGGGTCATTTCCAGAGCCGGCCATCTTGGCTTCCTTGGACGCCACGATGGCCTTTGATACGATAGAATGGCCTTATCTCTGGGCCGCCCCTGCGAAATTTGGTTTTGGTTTGGAATTTGTCGGGTGGGTGAAACTTTTATATAGGGAACTGCTGGCTCAGGTGGTGGTCAACGGTCGAGTGTCCAAGTCCTTTACTCTCGGGAGGGGTACTAGACAGGGGTGCCCGCTGTCCCCCCTGCTCTTTGCTCTTGCTTTAGAGCCTCTTACAGCCTGGCTCCGATGGGAGCCGTCGATAGAGGGCATTCAGTGGGCTCCCGATTTTGAGGATCGAGTCTCGTTGTACGTCGACGATATTCTTTTGTACCTCACCTCCTCTCGTAAATCCCTTAACGTCCTGTTTGACGTTCTCACTTCGTTCGGCAGTGTATATGTCATCTCGGGCGGCCTTCCTCCATTACCAAGTAGATTTCCCATTCAGATCTCTCAATCCGGCTTCAAATATTTTGGGATTTTTATATTGCTAGATCCAGCTGCCCGCTATGAGCACAATCTCCTTCCTCCTCTCCGAAGGTTGAAACTAGACGTGGTTCGGTGGCGTAGATTGCTAGTGTCACCTCTCGGCAGCGCCGCAATCTTTAAAATGATATCTCTGCCTCGGTTTTTATACGCACTCCAGAACTCGTTCAACTTAATTCCGGCAAGCTACTTTCGGGAGGTGGAGGGCTTACAGAGGCGGCTCGTTTGGGACGGCCGCGCATGTATTGCTCTTGCAAAGCTAACTCTCCCCTGGTATGATGGGGCATGGCGCTCCCGGATATCAGGAGATACTATTGGGCCTCCCAGTTGTCCGCAATCAACCACGCAATGCATGCACCCGGCCCAAATCCGGCTTTCGAGATGGACAAGCATCAGTTGCCGGGCGGTAACTACAACAGGGCGCTCTACTCTCGGACAGCGGGGAGGAATCTAACGGGACCCACCAAGATTGCGGTGCCTGTATGAAAGAATGCGAATGCGGCCATGGGATGGAACGATCGATTGACACGAGTGACCCCTTTGTATGCGTCGGAAAGACTGGGATGCCTCTGGACAACGAAAGGTTTTGAGAAGTGGGATATGATCGGTATAAGCAGAGTGGGTGACCTTTGGGTGAAAGGCGGGGTTAAGACCTTTGAGGTACTTCAGAATGAGTAAGAGTTGAGTGATAGAGAATTTTTCAGGTATGCACAGGTCCGCCATGCCTTGACGTCGGTCTTCGCTGCCGACACTAATGTGCCCGAGTTCTCCCCACTTGAGGACCGTATACTCGATGGTCATCTGCCCGATAGTACGATTTCATTGATTTATAAGAAGTTAATCAACGATCAGGCAGATCTCCTTGTGCGTCTCAGGGAGGCCTGGAGACGGTTTGGAGTTGGATGACGAAGACTGGCAGTCAGCACTGTCTTCCCCGAAAGAGGTCGCCATTCCCGCCCGTCTCCTCCAACTTAAAATTCTTCATCGGGTGTATGTTACTGTTCCTCATTTGGTTTCCATGGGCTTCTCCTCGGATGGGTTATGCAAGCGTGGGTGTGGTTTGAGTGCTACTTTCCTCCATATCATTTGGGAATGTCGGGAGGTGGCTGCGTATTGGACTCACTCGTGTGCATGCTGTAATTGAGTGTGTCACCGGGGTCGCTCTGCTGCCTGAGGCTCGGAGATGCTTGTTGAATGTGTGGGAGCCGAATGATTACAACGTCGCTCAGGCCCGGTGGGCGGCTCTTGGGAACATGATCGCAAAGAGGGATATTGCGCAGCTTTGGGGTTCCCAACGGCCCCCCACCGTGTCAGTATGGAAGGAGAATATGGACTGGTGTATGTTTAGAGAGAAGACTGTGTATTTGGCTAGGGGCAAGCCGAGGGCGTGGAATAGAATCTGGGGTCAATGGAACTCTTATCGAGGGAACATCTGTACACCCCCGTTTGAGGACAATCCGGACATTTCTCTATTCCCCCTGATCCTGACATTCCTGGAGGAATCTACTCTTTTTCCTGATTTGCTGACCTCCCCACTGACTCCCCCCCGGCCATCTCCATTGCTTACCTGGTTATCTATCCATTATTGAGGGTCCCCCCTGTTGGAGCACGACTTGGTCCATAATGCTCTCCGCCTTGTGATTTGTTTGTCTGGTTTTTCTTTTTGTTCTTTCTGAAAAAAACAAAAATAACTATATCCTGATTCCATCCTGTGTTGCTACGAGTTGTATCCTGTACTTTGCCGGACCTCTAGGAGATCGGTCGCTGCTTTGTGATGTTCCACGACTGCTTTTTATGCTCTAGCGGCCGGCCCCTGTGGTTGAAGGCCCATACTTGTAACTATATTTGCATTGCACAATAAAGTTTAAAAAAAAAAATGGCTTTGGTGTAGACACCTGCATCGAACTGTAAAGCATGTGGTGCGCGTATGCGGCGTGCGTGCACAGCGGTAACATTGCACCTGCATTTTGGACGGTCAGGTCTGCAAGTTCTTGCTAGAGGGGCGGATGCCTGTGCAATCAAGACACCCGTTCCACGCGCAGAGGTGCGGGAGCCACGTCATCATGTGGCGCGCTCTGCGCCACCTCAGACGTAAGTACACTCGGCCTCTATGCGCACGCGAGAGCAGGCCAGACGAGGCTGGACACGGCACCAGAGAATAATTCTGACTATGAGAACCGCGCCCCCTGTCACCAGAGGACATGCGAGATGAACATGCCGTGTGTGGGGTGGGAGGAACGTCTACTCCTACCTATCTGGTGGCACAGAAGGGACCCGTCTTAGAAGCTGCGTAATGATGTATGTAGTACAGCTCCCGAGCTCAACTTTCAAACACAAGAACATACACGCCACACTCCCGAATCCCGATGTACACACATTCAGCTAACTCCTAACATATGAACATAGACACCCCTTCACAGTGCGGACAGCATATATTCACAGCCGAATCTAAGGGATACCACAGAACTCTCAGAACTGTTTTATCCCTCAGATTCGTTTGGAAAGTCTTCCCTAGACTACGGAAAGTGCCAAGATGCCCGCAAGGCATGCCAAAGGCAGAGTGTGCGCTACACAGATGCTAATAACATAACAGGGCAGGTATGACACAACAGTACAGGCCAGGGCAAGCACAATTGCTGTTTGAAGTTTGCCACCAGGGCTATGCTATCAGTGCAGCATGTACAGTGGCGCCAAGGTCTGGGAGTATATCGGGCTCATGGCTGCCATCCTACTCAAGGGAGGTCAGAAGGGTTCATTTTCCTGGCTTGCATTAGGACCTACAGTACCCAGGCTGCGTCAATTTTTGCCACCCACAGAGCTTGCTCACATAGCACTTTTACCTATGAACGCCCCGGCGCTGTCGGAGGCCAGGCGGACCGCTAGGCCGAGCCCTATCCCGGATGAGCAGCCTGTTATGAGCACAACCGTCTTCTCCATGGTCCCGGCCGAGACAGCCGCGCTGGATCCGAGACTCCTTCAATGCGCTGCCAACCCCTGATTCTTGTAATTCTCGTTTTTTCCCATTCCCTATGGTTTATGTTGCACAACTCTCGTGTTGTGTCTGCCCCTTATCTCAAGGTTTTCTTGGACTGTTTTGCTCTGGCTGGCTGTTCCTTGGCTGTGAACCCTGTCCCGACTCAATGTTTACCACCTCACCTCGTAAAATGTGAAAAGGCACACATATATTTCTAGCTGCCACTGAGTGGGCGCTCAGGGGGAAGCGGCTCTGGGCACCCGAACCCCCGGGGTCGCGTGAGGACAGGACCCCGTTTTATGAGGCTTCTTTCGGCCTGGCTCGATTGATGGCCTCGCTCTCTGAGGTAGGCGTTGGCAACATCTGTGCGAACATAACCCGAGGCCTGCAGATGCAAGGTCGGCCTAGTAGGCATCCAGAGCAGATATCTGGTTGACGACATTAAATGTGAGGGTGGGGAGCTTTGTAGAAAGCCGCTTTCAATGATGCCAAAACATGGGTGGTCATATCCTTCTGAAGATAGCCAACTGGGGCATTCAAGGTAGCGCACAAATTCCCCTGGGGCGTCCTGCCATGGTAACTTGTCTCTCTGAATTCAACTCTCGCAGCTGACCTATGCGCAGCGTGAGTGAGAGGTCACGAGATAGAATAACAGCTAGGGGTTCAACTAGACACGAACTTCAAAGTTGGGAAGGGGGGGACTTGTGTTACTGCTCGCCAGTGGCGTTTTTGACATTTTTTATTTCAATTCCAAAGTGCGGCGGTACGACTTCACACGAGGCACAGACATATCGTATTTACTGCCCCTTTCACAAACTGCGGCGAAGTTGGCGGAGGAAACGGGAGCCTGCTCATTCCTCCTCACGTCCTGCCCCCCTTCTCTCCACCGCTCATTCATTGCACCTCCCGTTCCACCGCTCCCGGTTTTAGATAATTTCAGTTTTCCCAGTTCATGGAAGTGCGGGTTTCATTGTTTCTCATGCCCACTTTTCGCGCACTACTACAACTACACACTCCTTCCTTCCACTCGTGCTATCCGTTGCTGCCACACCCCTCACTGGTTCCAATTGTATTCTTTAATTTTCCTTTTTTTAAATGGTTGGCCGGGGAACGGATTTCTAGGACCTCAAGGTAAGAATAATAGTGGTGCCAAGCAGCTGTCGCCCATTGTTTCTTTATTTTTGCCACCTTTCTTTGTTTGCCTCCCGCACTTTGCCTCTCTCCCTCTCCTTTAACCTATTTTCCCCTCTCTTTCTTTGCTTTTTCTCTTTGTTTGTCTCCCCCATTTCCCTTTCGTTGTCGCTGTTGCTTAGTTTCCCTCCAGCACCTGTCTCCCCTCTGCGCGCCCGGCCTGCTGTAAGGTATGCTGCGTGTGTGGATCCGAGATGCCTGCGGTGTTCGGTCTCCCCACACTGCCGTAATCCCCCCTTTCTCAGCTCCCCGGTGATGGACTTTTCAAATCTATCCCAGTAGCACAGGCTGCTATTCTTAGCATCCCAGCACCACAAATGGCTGTACACAGTCTGCCTAGGGGGACCAGGAAGGCGGGGCTACTTCATCACCAAGGACATTAGACCAACATTAGACAGACGTCCTTTAGTACTTGGTAGCATCCAAGTCGCCCTTCCTTCTGTTGCGCCCATGCTGCTCCTCTTTCTTTATTCACCCCTTCACCATCTTTCTCTATCCTTCCCAACTTTCTCTATCCTTTTTACTCTTGCCTTTCCCCCTACTTCCTGCAATGCAATAGGTCTTGCATTTACGCAAGTTTAAGCTATTGGCATTGTAAATGAAAAAGCCTTCTATTTATGTTTTAAAAAGGAAAACAAAATAAAATACATTGGCATTTGCAATGTCAATAGCTTAAACTTGTTCCATTGGGCAATCTTGGTCTTGTGGGATGCAGACTCTTGTGGGAGTAAGCGCTCTGATTGGCTGCAAGCAAAATGAAAAATGTTTTGCTGGTAGCCATTACAAGATTCAGAGACCTAGTCCCCTGGCTGAAATTGCACAATACAAGGAAGCAGGGAAGGATAGTGTTCTCCCCCTGGCCAAAAAAATAATACAAATGTAAAAGCAATTTAAAACATTGGTCATCTTCTCACAATCCCGCCACATTACCAAGGTATCACGGTAAAAAAATGGCGCCCACCATTTTCTTTAAAATAAGCATATATATAAAATGGTGGCAGCTATATATATATATATATATATATATATATATATATATATATATATATATATATATATATATATATTGTAAGTACTGGATCCCACCAATAGAAGGAAGCAGAGACGGCACACCAGGAAACCTTGCACAAAACCCTTTATTGTGCACTCGTTAACCCAAGACGACGCGTTTCGGCGTAAGCCTTTTTCAAGTAACCGCCATTTTGTTTTTTTGCCACATTTATAGTCCCACAACTATTTTAGTACACAATAGACATAAAGAAAATACTTAGTGGTGAAACATTAACAATGAAAGAATAAATTCAACAAATTGTGTTTCATTATGTCAACAATTCAGCATTCATTGTATGCACATTCGTGAATGCGTCTAGTGTGGAAAATAGGCGATGTCAGATTACCCCACTGACAAAATTACTAGTGGTCGTAATGCTGGTTGACAATGAGCCCTGCCGGGAACGTTAGCAAAATAATATATTATGCAACGGAACCCGCATGTATCGGTGTCGAGGAAAATGTTCCTCGTAAAGTGGTGCTTGCACCGGCTTGAAACCGCTAGGTATCATGGGGAATGTAGTCTGATACCGCGGATCGGGACCATAGTCCCGAGATAATATATGGGAGCTCCCAGATTTGAATGCGTGGTTAATACCATCGGATGGGGCTATGCCAATAGAGGAGAGCTCCCCTCGTAATTAGACCATCATATGAGATTTGCCAGGGGGTGGGGGGCGGTAAAGGTCATGGTATGAGTGCTTTAATTTAGGATGAGTGTAAAGTGAGAAATTACGATCCAAATGCATGTGTATATACAGTGAAAATTCAAAGAAAAACATAAAAGTTAGGTGACAACCAACTCAAATTTAAATCCATTATCCTGAGTATGGTGTCATGTTCCTATGATCAACTATTAATGCATTACACACAATTCAAACAGTGGGGATAATGCCATACAGTCTACCAAATCCTAGAGGCTGAGCCACCCCACTAATTGTCTTACGCATGTCTAAACATAGGAAATTTTTTTACAAATAAAACGTGAAAGAGTGTAACACACAATTCATTCATCACAACGCGGGTATACTTCTGCTTAGTCCTGGTCAGTTCTAGGAGCCTATATGGGATGCCAATTCCTCCCCATAATTAAGTCCTTTAGGGGCCTTACTCTCCATGTCAATGATTCTTCTGGACTCTCTCATCCTAAGCTGCGTTTCACGATCCGATACATGCGGGTTCCGTTGCATAATATATTATTTTGCTAACGTTCCCGGCAGGGCTCATTGACAACCAGCATTACGACCACTAGTAATTTTGTCAGTGGGGTAATCTGACATCGCCTATTTTCCACACTAGACGCATTCACGAATGTGCATACAATGAATGCTGAATTGTTGACATAATGAAACACAATTTGTTGAATTTATTCTTTCATTGTTAATGTTTCACCACTAAGTATTTTCTTTATGTCTATTGTGTACTAAAATAGTTGTGGGACTATAAATGTGGCAAAAAAACAAAATGGCGGTTACTTGAAAAAGGCTTATGCCGAAACGCGTCGTCTTGGGTTAACGAGTGCACAATAAAGGGTTTTGTGCAAGGTTTCCTGGTGTGCCGTCTCTGCTTCCTTCTATTGGTGGGATCCAGTACTTACAGCATTAAGGTAGCGGCTGCTGCTACCGACGGCATCAGCGTTGTCTGGTTGAGGGTCGTTCAAGCAGCAGTGTGAACGTGATATATATATATATATATATATATATATTGCACTCCAACTCCTCCTCATTAGTGAAGAAGACAAACAGCACTCGAAGGGGTATTTGCCAATCACGCTGGTTTTATTTCGCGGAAGCGGCTCACACAGACGCGTTTCGGCGTGCTGCCTTCGTCAGTGTGTGTTACACCAGATGCATTACCGACATGTTAATAAAGCTTTCAAGTGGTCATGAACATGAACATTGACAAAGGACTATCATCACATCGCTCAAAGTGCGCGCCATCTTGGAATGACATTTGATGTGTCTTATGTCTCAACCAGTCAATAACATTGGATGTAGTACAGCCCACAGATGGGCAATCGCTCCTTGAAGACAGGGATGCATATGTTATTCAGATTGTTCTTAACATAAACAAAAGATCAAGCCGTATATATATATATATATCCATATGCAAGTTGCTCAACACAATTGAAGCGCCCACTCGACGTTCTGGATTTCACCCTTTTAATCAGCAGGCTACAGCATAAAACAGTGCAGAGTACAAGCAAAATTTCTTTGTGCCTATTGCGGACGCGTTTCTGGAAATGTTTATCCCTTCTTCAATGGCAGGTAGTGGGAGGGCGTAACAGCTACTTTGCATCTCGTTGCCTTTTTCAATGTTAAAAGTCCCGCCCAGTCGGGCGTGTGCACCGCTTGGCATCTTGGTTCTTGTATGCTCAGGTAAGTAAAACCCTCGTGGTTGTAGCTGTTGCGGCATCTTCCTAAAATATAATTCCTTCGGGTTGCGTGCATCTTGCTGCACTGCCTACACTGCCCTTCTTGTGCCTGTTGATCAGGTGATGTATTGGTGTTATCGTCTTCAAACACCGGACCTGCACCGTCAGCAGGGGGGGCACCTTTGTGGCCGTGAGCTGGCCACTACAGATCCATATGCAAGTTGCTCAACACAATTGAAGCGCCAGTGAATGTGGTGCAGCCCTGCATTTTGGAAGTGGCAGAGTGCAGTGTTCAGCCAAGGAGGGTAAAGCAGCGCTCCACCACTTCCTAGTAAATATGCCCCACTGTTGAATAACCAGGATCAATAGGTTTTAACTAAACATTCACCTGCTTGGATGGTTAGAGACACACCGTATTTTTCTGCTGGATGTTCATGTCATTTAAAACACAAAATCATGTTGTACCGCTTAGGTTACCCATCAGCCTGTGACCAAGCCTCGAGGTGGGCTAAGAAGAGGGATAATATTTTGTGCAGACTATGTAATAAAGCAGACGTTTCCTTAATCCAGCTAATCAGCATTCGCCAGGTCCTGTTGATGGAAAGAAGATTGTTAAGGACATTGTTCATTATAAGGCGTATATGAATATGCAGGCAAGCTATCGTTCGTGTATTAGATCCGAATGATCCTGTTCTAAACATGTGAATGGTGAAATTCCTGATGTTGGCAAAAAAGAAACTAAATGGATGAATATTTGAGCATGGAAATGTCCCTAGGATTGTGAGGTATTTGGCACGTAGGACGTCTATTAATCAGCCTGTGATATTTTAAGTTTGTCATACTCCTTAAAGGTATGGGATTATATCAGTTTTAAATTAATCCATTATGAATTATTGTACAATATTTTAATGTTTGCAACTAATCATGCTAATGTTTTAATAATTAAGCATGAATACAGAAGTTTGCTAAGTGATTTGCCCATAAATTGATAGCAATGGATGTGCATCACATGAAGTGTGGTGATTTGGGTATTGTGGTGGGCAATGGCAGTCACAAACTTGTAACAGGGTCTTCCATAAAATGTCGATCTTAATAGCAGATATATCGAATAGAAGTTATATATATTGCATTTAGAATGTCCAATAACACTAGAAACCGATTGCGATTCAAGGTGCAGAGAAACAAAACAATAAATGTCAGGGAACCTTCAGAAACTAGCACTGCCCATATTCCTGAAATAAGTCCTACAACTCCTCTCAACATAGATTCAATCAGAAACATGAAAGAATATTTCACTGAGTTTGAAGACCAAAACCCTAGAATGCCTTTAATTAAACCTCACAACAACTAAAAAGAATACCAGCAAACAGATAAGGGATTATAAGCACCTAAGAAGCTCCATTACCCTCAGAAATATTGATGCCCCCAACATCCAAGATGACACATACCCATCTAATTTCGTTCCATTCCAACCAGTCCCTCGCTGCTGCGGGGGTTTGGTCCCAAAGGATGCAGTGGAAACAGAACAGCAAGTTAACTAATATTCCAATCACTAATCAAAGTGTTATAATGAAGACAGAAAATGAAGAAGGCCCACACTTGTCAATGAAAAGACCAGCAGAAAGTCGTGTTCAGTGTTACGTGTTTAAGGAAGAATACAGGCCTAAACTGTCTTTGGTAGCAGGATAGAACAAGCATTAAAAATGCAATATGCCTATCCTTTAATTAAGTTAAAGCCATTTGCTTTACTAATGGTATTGTATAGCAACGTAAATGGCTTTAACTTAATAGAAGGCAAGTCCTATTGCATTTTCAATGCTTGTTTTAGAATGTTAGGAGTGAACTGAAAGGTTGTTACTGTATTTGATGTTAAACTGCCACTAGTGGGGCGAACCCTTTGTTGAGACAGTTAACATGTCTAACCACGACAAACTAAAAGTATCACAACAAGTGCCTAATTATGCCACATAATGTGCCTCTGGGTGCTGCGTAATTTAGTTCAACCCTGCTAGGTAATTTGAGCTTCCCCTGCCGTATAACTCCAGTGGTTACGATGTGCAATGAAAAGGCGACAGTAGCATACAAACATCAAAGCCATGTGGACAATATTGTATCAGCCTGCAGCGCGCAGAAGCACACACTGGTTCTTGTGAACTTTACTCTTGTGTGAGCAGGTGCTTTTACAGAAGCAGGGGGCGTGATCTTCCAGAGCGCTTGAAGGCATCTACATTTTCCAAAACATGTCTGACTGGAACTGCCAGATTCTTCTAATCACAGTCTTTGGGGAGTGAGTGTTGTAGTGTTGCGCTCTAGTCATTATGTACCCCCGTGATGACGTAGAGCGTAACCGCCATTTTGGGGGGCACTGAGCGCCAAGTCCGAGAATACAACGGACGCATTCCTGGCGCTCTCCTGCATACAATTAATAAAGCATTTAGCACACTCATGCCTGTGTACTGAGCTTCCTTGTGGCAGGACCTACAACTTTACAAGTGTATGGGGGGCTTTTGGGGGAGAGGGCTCTCTTCACGCCACAAAGTCTTGGCAGAACATTTGGAGAGCATGGTCCGCGGATGGTCCCAGGGCTGGCGTAAAGCGCTCACCCCGTCATGCAAAGCATGTAATTTTTTTTGTGCATTCTGGAACACGTTTCCGACCTTAAGTGTGGAAAAATTAAAATTACATGGACCAAAAACACACACTTTCACACACTGTAAAGGGAAAGTAGGGTAAGAGACAGCGTGCAGAAATAAATGCACAACATGACTCGATGTGGGACCTGCTCGGGTCAGACTTGGAACACCTCATTTGTGATATGAAAATAATGATATGAATATGTTAGTGTTCCAGCAGGGGCAGGTGGCCTCAGACGGCCCGGGCTGCAACATAATATCTGCGATATACGCGTTCTGCGAACTGTACACTTCCAGCTTCAAGGAGCTATATTACCACAACCTCCAAAAGCTTTCCAACCCCAGGGACTCTGCCCAACAGCCCCTTCCTGTCCACCTTTCTGGTGTATGCCTCCAGCCTCGCGAGCCACAGATGTATCACTTCAGCATTAGAAACTGCAAAATACAACTTCTTTAGGCAGTCGCAACCTTCTGATAGGAGGGATACTCACCAGCTTCTAAGAGGGGTTCTGTGTGCAATACTCGCCAGCTTTTTGGGCGCTACATATGAGCACGGCACGATGGGCCTGAGCCTTGGAGTGCAGGGGCTTCTCCGGAGATCCTTCTTTGTGGGCTTTTCACACAGGTTCCGGGGCCCCCAGTCGAGTATGCCCTCACGCTGACTACCAGCGTGTTGTACAACCAGCGCCTTAAGGGCACGCCAGGGTCCCTGAGGAGCTACGGCATTCTGACTGTCTGGGAAGCTGGGCCTTTCGTCCTCCTCCAGTCGACATTCTTGGTTACTATTTCGCTGTCACCACCTATCGGCCTGTCAGGGGAGGAGGCTAGAGCTATGCCGGACCTTCCGGGCCTGGGGCTCTCTGGACCCTGAAGAGAACTGCCTGAGCGCCGAGACGTGGGCTCGGAGGATCACCCAGCTTGACCTCGTCGCCAAGAAAAGACTGACGGGAAAAAAACATATAGGATTTTTTTTTACTAGAGCGTAGCCCTTTTTTTGCCTGGGGTCCTGTGAATCAAATCTCATGCGGGCGCTTTAGACCACCACCCCACCCTCTTTCTGAAAACACGGCTTGCAGAGGGGTTAATAGGGATGTTTAAACCTCTTGCTATATGTACATCTTAAACTCTACTGTAGGGCAAATTCACGCTTTAAAGGTTCAGATTTGTGTCGTAATTTTTGAGGTGGCACAGAAGGTTAAGCAGCTGCGGCGGAGCACTTGGAGTAACATGGGGTATTAAGGCACTGGTGCACCGCCTACTAAGATAGTACAGGAGGGGAGCTATGTCTAGAGATACCACATACGTCCAGTGTGTGAATCCCATTATGAGGTTTGTATACCTGCTGCAAAGCTGTGCAGCCTACAGGTCCCATGTGTCATTCTCAATTAAATGAATGGGACCACTTCACATCCTGTAGACATTTGAATGCAACCTGCAGGCCATATGTGAGGTTCGGAAGGCTGATTCTGACTTTTATCCTCCTGAATCGAAGAGACCGAGTGCTACTGAGTTGAACGCCATTGCGAGGTATTGGGCTGTAAGTGGTGACTGCGCTCACGCGGCACGCTGTATAAAAGCTGGCGGGTATTGCAATAAAAGGATTGGACCTCTCCGCCCTGCAGGACACCCTGCCCTCTCACGACCTCTCTGAGTTCCAGGCGTCCCCTGCGCCGGTGTGGGAGAACCGGTTTGTGGAGTCTCCAGGGTCAGCTCTGTTTTCCACATTGGTTTTGGTCACAAGGCCTGTGATAGGCCAACGCACTGTATCGCGAGCAGCGCGGGCAAATGCTGTACAGTTACCGAGTTTATGTCTGGTCTGACAGAGGCCGGTATGAAGTGCTTGTGTCTCATATTTATTGGCCGTTTGTCATTTCGCTGGCATTAGAGGCCTCTGTCATTACAGAGCTTTGATAAAACACTAACGTTTTGCCCCGGTACTCGGCGATTCAACGCAGCATTATGCGAAGCACACTATTACGCCAATCAACTTTCACCTGCAAAATTATGTTTTTTTCCAAATGTTATTGCGAGTGTAGCGCCAAGTGACCTTCTATCGCAAACAAGCACTTCGAAAAAAACAAGCGCTCCGAAAGCGAAAGAGGATTGCGCTGGAGCTTGTCTTTATGGGGCCATATGTTTGAAACACATGGCCCCATAAAGATAAGAAAACGTTTGGGACGGGAGAAAAGCAGGTGAGGAAGTCCAAGTAGGCCGTCTAAAAAAGCCAAAGGGAGGCAACATAGAAAGCTCTTTTCCAATGGCTGGCCACTGTTTAGCATAAACGGTGACGCCAGCCAATGGAAGAGAGTGGCGGGGCTTAAAGCCCTTTACTGAAACTCCTCAAAGACATTAAATCTCGCCGAGTGAGCTGCGCATGTGCGCAGCCACACTAGCCGAGACCTAAAAAAGAGCATAGAAAAAAGAGCCTAGATGGAAGAGTAGATATGAGCTTCAGTAGAAAGGGAAATATAATTAGGCATAGAACAATAGAATGTCACAGACCTGCTTGCACGAATAATTATCTGATGAATATGTAGATAAGGTAGCATGAGGCGCAGAATAGGTGAGGAGTTAGGCTTTGTCAGGCAGCAGATGTGCAGGGAGTATAACATTGGTAGGCTTCAAGTACAAGACAAGTCAAGGACACTGGCAGCTAGAGGTGGTGTGGAAGTGTAGCTAATGATAACATGCGCTCCTGAATCGTATTTTGTAGACGCATGACTAGCTGTTTTTGCAGAAAGTATAACCTCTTGAGAATAATGTTGTGCTTTAGCTGATGTTCATGTATCATTCCAAAGTATGACATATTTACAATAAGATATGTATAAAAGAAACTGTCCATTACATTTTAAGTCGAAGCTCAGATTCCAGCTCCACGGAGCTGACTGACCTTCAACATGAGGGCTTGTTTTTTTTATATTAAAGTCTGTACTATTTTGCCAGCATAAGTAGTGTCGTATTTTCTTCCATTCGGCAATATTAGGCACCAATGAACCTATTAAGTTCATAGATTGAAGCTGGTTCGTGGCACAGGATATTACCTCCTGAATGGACAATCTGCTCACCTCAGATAACTGATTGATCATGGAACAAACCCACCTATTTACCTAACAAAAGTTAGTATGTAGTAGCTAACCACCACTCACCCAGGCGACTTAGAGTCACTACAAAACCTTGACCAGAGGAGCTATTATCCTACTTCCCTAACAAAATTATTAACTGCATAAAAGATGTTTACTCTTTCTTCCAATCGCAAAAGTTTGATTTTTGACGTGATGATCATCTCTCAGCCACATTGGACACAAACAGTGCACAACAGGAGACATGGTATTGGAATTACAGCTAAGAAGATTCACACCTCACTAACACCCTCTCTCACACGCTGTGTAAGCAACTGTGTTTCAAACATTACAGCATTTAGGCAGGGCAAGAAATATGAGGAATTGTATGAATCACTCATGCTAGGATTGTTGAGGTTCCAATGTACCCAGCCTTGAAATGTCGGACACCTTGGCTGGAGGCATCACGAATTGCAGGGCCCTTGGCAGCATAGCAGCATGAATGGTGCCCTATGATGTTGCTTGCTGAAAGAGCAATCATTGAAAAGAATGAGTGACGAGAGAAGGGGGACCCACTCACAATCTATAGTGGGCAATAAGCAGTACTTTTGACAGATTTGTGGCCTGTTCCATTACCCCTTTCTGTGTTCTGTGTGATGCTTTTGAAAAGTCATGTAACAACTTATACAAGGCCTGATATGAGATGTAAATGTGTTCTACTTTTTCAATTTCTCTAAAAGAGACAAAAATATTTCCAAAGCAAAAATGAACAAAATGTGTGTGATGAAATTGATAGATCAATTAGGAAGAACATAAATTGATACATGATATTTTGCATCTAGTCTTAAACTACCCAAGGAAACTAACATGCCATTTCAACACATCTTTAGTGTCTATTATCACAGTACTAGTTACAATTATGTAAATCTTCGTAGCTTAAATAATGCAAAAAAAGTTGCTTGTAATGCAGTAATAAAAGTGTTAAACCATATGAAATTCTGCTTGAATACAGTCTTGAGTTTCTATTGGGGACATATTGTTTTCCGATTGACGCATACATGGAAGAATAAATGGGAAAACTGGAAATTACGCTCCCCCTACTTCAGGCGGTTTGGGCTCACTCTCTGTACTAAGATTATTGCTGACCAGAGACTCTGCTATACCACATTAAATCTTGCTTCATTACCAGCAGCCACAACACAAACTATAATAACCACAATCCCCTGCTGGAAGCGGAGGGCAAATAATTAATGGGCATATTTATGGAAATTGTGGTGCAGGGCAGCACAGCAAGGCACCTCTCTGCGCTGCCCTGAATCACAGGAAAGGGCAGCAAAGTGTCATATGTATCCAATAAGGCGCATTGATGTCCTTTCCTCTTGAGCTTTCGTCGTTTTGGCAGCCTAGGACCAATCCAGGCTCCCTTGCACCATGGTGCATGAGTGCCTGGGCTGTAGGTAGCATTGCTTTGGTGCAGGAAGGGGCACCTTCTTGCACAAAAACAATACTGAGAGGCGTTTTCCTCTTTTTTTGTGTGCTGCAAAATGCAGTACACAAAGAATGAGGAAAAACTAGGAGAAATAAAGATATTTCTCCTTGTTACGGTTCCCCTGGGGAGGCATATCTTTTTAGCGCATTCATAGGTTTATTGGGTTTGGTAAATTGGGTAATGCGTCAAAAACCATGTGAGTTGCGTGGGAACACTCACCCCAATGCCCATGGAATGCCTCCCTGCAGAGTGATGCCACGCAGTGGTTTGCGTTGCATTGCTACTTTATTTTTGAAGCCATTAAAAGCCACGCAAAGTGGCTTTGCAGGGCTTCACAAATATGACTTAAAGGTTAGTGTCAAAGATGTACCACATTGAGTGGTGCAAGCATGACGCTAAGCTCTCATAAATATGCCCCTAAATCAGGGTTAACAACAATCCTTAAGAAGCCACCATAGATTCAGACCGACCTCTGTACTTGCTGCTTACAGTTCCACAGCTAAGTACATGCTGAGTGTGAGAATTTACCTTAATTGAGTAATAACCTGTTAATTGCTGCAGTATTTGATCTTGAGCGTGAAGTGCACTCTAACAATTTCCGCCACCCTCGGGGTTCTATGTATTTTCAGGCTCTTGCCGACTGTGTGGTTCTCTCTATCAGTCTGCCATAGCTTGTTGTGTCTCCTTCATTCCTACTATCCCTGCCTTTGGAGAATGGTTCGTTCGCGCTTGACGCAGTCCACGGTCTTCTGCCCACAGGCGCTTTGTGTGGTTCAGGCTATATGCATGCTGCTGCTTCCTGCCCTCAGGGCTTTGTGTTGTTCGGCTTGGTTTGTGCACTGCTGTTGGTTGCCCTCAGGAGCTGTAAACTGCACACTTCATGCACAACTTCTTATTTTACTTCAAACGTATTGGGAGGTGCAATTCACCTGCTGTTGTTTTCTCTTTCCTTCTTGCCTGGCTCTGTTTGAATATTGGACGAGGCTTTGTTTTGCCTGTAATACATTGAGAATAGTTCCCTTGCTTTTCTGTTTGCTGAGCTTATTATTCAGGCTGGGGATGCTCTATTATTAATGACATATGTTAGATTTAAATATTTGTGTTCACTGTAACTATTTGTGTGTACTTCTACTCCTGTTAGAAACCTAAAGGCCTTTAAAATGAGCAACTCTTCTAACATAAATGATGATTGACAAAATCATGGTATGGACAAGGAGTAATTGATTAATCAAATCAATAATTTTTGAGATAATTCTGTACCAAGATCCATCAAAAGGCTATGGCCTCCACTTTTATATTGGTTGTTTCAGACACTGGTTCCTCAGTAGCAAAAGCAATATCAGACAGTCTGTCCTTGCTTATTGGCCAATGTTAGACCCAGCATCTTTTGGCGTGGTTTCCCTTGACTTTTGCTTTCTGAACTCTTGTTTTTGGCTTTTTTTTTGCTGGCTTTAGGACTCTAGCCATTTTACCACGAGTGAACAGTGTTAAAGTGCATGTACTTGTATCTAAAATGTGATGACAATTGGTTTATCCACAATTGTTATATTTGGTCCACTTAGAAGTCCCTAGAAAAGTGGTATGCCATACACCCAGGATCTGTAAAGCAAATGCTACTATTGGGCCTGCAACAATGATTGTGCCACCCACTAAGTTCTATGTAGAGTAAATAAAAAGTTATTTCTCAAATGTGCGGATTTGATAACATCCCCACATGCAGCCGCAGATACTTGCCATAGTCTAGAAACATCCAACGACGGGAGCGTCTTCCCCCGGATCTCGACAGGCAATGTAAATTCCTCTCGTCCTGGCTGTCGAAAATAAATAAAGGGAGAGTAAGGAAATACCCCAAATGCGGAGAACAACAAGCTGATGACATCCACATGTTTTGGCAGTGCCCGCACCTCCAGACCTACTGGGACAATGTAGGTAAGATCCTTGCAGATGTCCTTCATCAAGAAATACAGGTAAGCGCCCATTTGATACTGTTTGGGGTAAAATTAGATGATGGGGGAGACCCAGCCCTATTAAAAAACAAAGGAATTTGTTATTTTAGTTGGTACTGGCTACTAGACGTGAAATTTGTATGAAATGGGTTGTTTCTCTTCCCCCTACGGTAGAAGAATGGATGAATTCTGTTCTTAGAATAAATCTATTGGATACAGCTGGACCACATAGTAAAAGATTGGAATTTTGGAATGATTAGGAACAGTACAGGGCAGAGAAATCATAACAAACCATAATTCAGCGACCTGTTGAAGTCCGATGATTAAGCGCAGTAAGAGTTTTGGGCGTTGGTTAAGGAGATTTCACTTATGAAAAGAGTGGGCAAGTTGCGTAAGAGATGCTTAAGAGGCCGTTAGGATACCCCCACGTAGGATATGGAATGATCCAAGTGTCGGGGAAGGGCCATGGAAGGTAAAAACGAACAAGAAAAGCTCTCTTCAAGTGGCTATTATTGCTACAAACACCCTATTTCTCGAAACTTTGCATGATGAGGACAAATATGATTGTGCCACCCACAGAAATAGTAGCCTTTAAAACCTGACTCAGGCATGACACTGTGCTGCCTCTGGGCGCAGTTTACTGCCACCTCGACTTGGCATTTCCAACTGATTGCTAAGCCTTAAACTTTTTTTATTACATATCAGTCACCCCTGAGGTAGACCTTAGCTAGCCCTAAGGGCTAAGGGTTTAAGTAACAGGTAGTACATGTTCCATTTGTTTTAAATGTCCTGGTAGTGACAATCACCCAAGTTCGTTTTCACTACTGCGAGGCCTGATCCTCTTATAGG
This sequence comes from Lissotriton vulgaris, assembly GCF_964263255.1. NCBI lineage: Eukaryota > Metazoa > Chordata > Amphibia > Caudata > Salamandridae > Lissotriton > Lissotriton vulgaris. The sequence goes on from NC_141691.1 coordinate 1,916,981,751, forward strand.
TTAAAAATGAGAATTCCATAAATACACTTTTTAAGTGTAATTCCTGTTTGCAGAGGAGTAGGTGCTTTATGTTTCATATCATTGGATTGGTAATGACAAATACTCTTTAGTGGGAAAGTTGGATCTGGTATTACTAATCTAGAAATGCCACTTTTAGAAAGTGGACATTTCTCTGCTCTTAGCTCTCTTGTGTGCCTTACAGCCTATCTCCAATCCATGTCTGAGGTGTGGTGACAGCTGCACTTTGTGCATTCCTTCTAGACAACCACAAGTATAGGACACTGAGCTGCATCTGCATTCATCTGCATACTGATGGGTCTTACTGGGCAAGAGAGAGGGAAGGAGGTGACACATATGCCTGAATAGATAGTGGCTTGGTCTCAGACAAAACAGTGATTTACCCCCACAGATAGGCTGGCAGACAGAGCTGGGCTGAAAGGAGACTTGTGCACCACAAAGGCTTTACTTTGTAGTCACCCCTACTTCAAGGACACATTTGAGTATAGGTATTGGGTCCATGACCCCCGTCACTAGTTCAGTTTGGGGTCCTAAAGAGACTGCCAAAAAGAGGAGCCGTGCTGCAGGAGGGACTGACACTTTCCTAACTGCTTTGTTGTGTTGGCCTGCTGCCTTCTGATTGCTGGGCTACAGGCGGGACTGCCATTTTGCTACCTGCTCTGTTGTGTTTGCTTTCTGCCTCTTACCTGGGCGGTGAGAACTGGACCTGTTCTCTACAATCTTTTGCAACCTATGCAACTCCAAGGACTTGTTGGCTTGCCCTGTTTTCAAGAAATCTCAGGGCCATCAAAGAATACATCAGCACAAATGATAGCTGCTAGGTTCTTCTAATCCAGAGTCTAGCTCTGCCTCACTTGCCCTCAACCAGTCCTGGGTCTTCGCAGAGTGTCGGCAGCCACTTTTGAGCATCCACAAGCACCAGCGCGGTGCACTGATCAATAACCACCGTATCTGCCTGCTCGAGCACAGTGTATCATGTTTGTCGACTTCACAGAAGCCGCAGCGCCCGAAGGCAGTCCACTACAACTCGGTGCACTCTGTATGCATCAAGGAAAGACGGGGTCTGCCCCTTCTGACTCCAATCACTGCATCATATCCAGCAAGGGGAGATTCCATCAATGCAAGTATCGATCCTGAGGCCAATGGCACTGCTGAAATTCCCCGAGAAAGGTACTGTGCATTACGAAACTTACGAGGTGCCTGCTGCCCACCAGTGCTCTAAGGGGTAGCCCTGAAAAGATCGAGTAGATCAGTCTCGTGCAAACTTGACGTTGCATTTTAACTGTGATAACCTTGGAAGCCTTGCTTCGCGCTGACCTGGGGAAAAAGTCTGTTACCGGTCAACAGCGTTGATCGCTGTCAAACTCAGCGTAACCGTAAAGAGCCTACTGAAAGCACAAGGGCTCTTTCAGCATTGTACATTCTTGAAGTATCCATAACTTGAGATGCTTTAATTTGAGTTTATCTTGTTTTAAAGATTAAAAGAGATACTATTTTCATACCTCATGGTAGAATCTTTTTTGTGGTGTTTTCACAGTGTATCTATGCATGCACATTTGCTTTACACATTGCCTCTCATATTAATCCTGATTGCTCTGAGCCAGGCTACCAATCCAATCCAATCCAAACATTCTTTATTTCGGCCATTTGACCATAAAAGATACATATAAAAACATACATCATAAAAACACATCCACATTATATTAAAACATTACTTTGAAAGAGAAGAGAGAATAGGGTAAAAAGAATCAGTTCCCTTTGGTAATCCGGAGGCAAATTGTTATTACAGTCATATCAGAGTTCCGTCCTTTAATGGTCAGGCTTTTAATAGTTTTCTCCTGATCTGCCACATGGCTATTAAGAATTTGGCAACTGCAAATACTATATGAGAGGAAGTATTTGTTTTTAATATTCTGTATGAAGTCGAAAGGCTCCTTACGCCCAAATTCCTACATAGAGGCACTAGCCAATATTTCCTTGGTCTATTGTAGGCTGGGCAAAAAAACAGGACATGAATTTCCTCCTCATCATAATTGCTACACCCAGGGCAAGTTTTATCATCCCCCTTTGCCCATTTACATGTAAAAGATTTGATGGGCAGAGTGCCTAGCCTCCATTGGATGAACAGTTTTCTTGCCAAGATCGGGAAAATGATATCCATAAAACTTTCAAAGTGATAAGACTTCTTGGAATCCAGTAATCGGTCAGTTAAAATCCCATTGTGGGGTGCAGACACTAGGGAAGCAAGACTTCTCTCCTTATTATCTCCACCAATCTTTTTCGAGAGACTTTTTGGCAGCCTAGCTCAGGGGCCTCCCATAGCTCATGGAGACTCAGCCGGTACAGTTCTTTCTTTACAAAAGCCAGCCACGGAATTCTATCACACTGATTCAAATTCATTACGTGGATGAGGTCTTGCCTATAGTGTGCAAGCTCACTGGTGGACCAGAGCCTATGCCAAAATCTTAGTGGCTTTGATTCCAAATTCTCTCCTATGGGGGGGAGACCCACATCTAGTCTTAATGGAAGCAAAGGTGTGCCACGGGGAAGGGCCAGGAGATGTCTTAAAAAGTTGTTTTCTACACTGGCCAACGCTGTCCCTGCTTTATACCCCGATAGCTCACTACCATACGATGCAGCCGCTTTAGCTTGTGTTTTATACATTTCTACTGCCGGGTGATGGGTTTAAAAGTAGAAGTGTTTGCAAACTTCAAAATTGCCCCTGACAGTTGAGACAGCTTTATCCAAGATCTTGCTATTTGTGGTTCTCAAGATAAATTCTCATGTAGGGTTACCCCAAATACTGGAATGTTTTTACCCTCTCCAGTCTTACTGAGCTCAATAATGGATTAGGTCTAGTCTAGGGTGAGGGGTTAAATATCATGAACTTGGTCTTCCCTGTATTGATCTCTAGACCATGTTGTCTACAGAAAAGATCAAATCCATCCTAGATCTGTTGGATCGCCATCGGGGATTTGGAAAGCAGGAGGGTATCGTCAGCAAACATGATGGCCGGCACCCTCCTGCCTGCCAAAACTGGAGCGTCGTTGTTCCCCACTTTACCAAGGTGGGATATAACACTATTAACATAAAGGCAAAACAGGGTTGGCGCCAAGACGCAACCCTGCCTTACCCCCCTAAGGACTGGGAAACTTTTTAACAATACTCCGTCCCTCCCGCACCTGACCTGAGCAAAGTTACTATCGTGGAGCCTAATTATGGCCCGTAAAAGATGGATAGGGACACCCAACTCTTTAAGAACCTCCCAGAGTTTCTTTCGAGGGACCAAATCGAATGCTAACCTCGGGTCCACGAACACCATATACAGCCTCCACCCCTCGATCCTCACAGTTTTCCAATAGAGGGGAACGAGGCGGAAAATCTGGTCCATGGTGGACATATTTTTCCTAAAGCCAGCCTGGAGGGGGCTCAGAATTTCTTTATCCTCCATCCAGTCTAAAAGATGATCCAGGAGAAGGCGGGAGAAAAGTTTTTGAGGGACATCTATAAGGCTGATCGGCCTATAGTTGGCTGGTAGATGAGGACAGCCCTTCTTGAAGATGGGTACAATCTCCGCCCCCAGCCAAGAACAGGGGATCTCCATGCCTCCCACGATGGAATTAAAAAGAATAAGGAGGTACGGGGCCCAGATCTCAGGGTGGAACCTAAAGAGGTCACCAGGCAGTCTATTGAGTCCCGGGGCTTTCCCCGTCGCCAGTCTCTCTATTGCACTGACCACCTCCCCAAGGCTAAATTCCAATCCGTCATCAGGATGAGATGAAAGATCAGCAGCCACATCATTGGCAAATTCAAAGGTATCTTCATATAATTTGCCAAAGTGGGCTTCCCAAACAGAAGTTGCAATGTTAGGCTCCACTGCAGCTTTGGGTTCACCTGTGCCAATGTTTACCAAGGACCAAAATCTTCTGGAGTCCTTCGTTTCTAAAGCTAGGGAGAGGTCCTGCCATCTGTTCCAATCCCATTCCGACCTTGCCAGTGCCATTGTTTCCCTGTATTCCCGCCTAAGCTCAGCTACCTTGCCCCTATCCGAACCTGCTTTTATTGTTGCTATTAGTTCTGTCTTAATATTTTTACAGGCAGAGTTATACCAGGTTGAAGTTCGAGTCTTTTTCTTCCGCTGCACTACCACCGGGTAGAGAACCTCACCTAGAGCTCCCACTAACTCTTCATGGATTTGGGCTAATCTCTTGTTAAAGTCTTGGGGTCTAGGCTGATTGATTAAGTCGTCCAAGTCCTTTAGCCTGGGGAGTGCTAGTTCATAGATTTTCCTGATACTCTCTTGTGAATTTGCCAATTTCTCCCATTTTACCCTGTGCCTGTTGGAGCTGAGAACCAGGTTCCCTAAATCCTCACTGGGCTCAGCGGGCTGCGATCCAGCAACAACTACAGGGTGCACCATATCTAATAGAAGTGCGTTATGATCGCTGTCCGTTCTTGCAACTACTCTGAAATCCTGGACCTTGGACCACAAGCTGATGTCTACAAAGATGTAGTCCAGCCGCGATTCGTGATCCTTCCTATTGAAGGTACATAGTGAAGGGGTGTCTGAAATTGTGCGATCATTACAAGCCCTTAACACAAAATTTAGTGTCTAGGACATAATTTGCACCGCAAGAGGAGACCAGGATTTGGGGTGGGGGGATTGACATGGTGGAACACTCCAAAAGTCATCTTCTGCAGTGAGTGCACCTTCCCTCAACCCTTCCAGAGGTTCGAAGTGACAATTAAAGTCTCCACCCATCACTATCTTACAGTCTTTAGGGAGTTGGCCCAAAAAGGACAAAAGATCATCAAGTGTGGGTGATTCCATGGTTGCACCAACTGGGCGAGAGTACACGTTAATAATTGCCATCTTGAAAGCATTGGGCCACTTAAGTAGAACACACTGTATGTCCTGCGAGAACGTAACTACATTCTCCGCATTACATCCAATGTGACTGGCTACCCACACCGCCAAGCCACCTGAAGGCCTCCCCTTGCCACTACAGCTGGCTTTAATTTCAAAAACTGCATAACCTGTTCTAGACAGAGGTTCCCTGGCCCAAGTCTCTTGAAAGAGACAAACATCACTGTTACCTACTACGGAGTCCCAGTCATCAGTATATAATTTGTTGGCAATACCCGCCACATTCCAGGACAGGACCTTCAAAGTTTCGGGTAGAGATTTAGAGCCCGATCCCCCAGTTTTCTCGTGTACAATAACCACTGAAGGAACAGCAGACCCTTGCAGTTGTATTGTTTCCGGGTTAGATGGGGCAAGAGATGTTGAGTTCGGGTCAGGCAGGTCAATGGGTGTTAGAATGTGGGCAGGTGGACTTCCAGGTAAAATATTTACTTGGCCCCGCGACCTAAGAGGAGCTAGATTGTCAGAATAAAGTGTATCACATCCTCGAGTGATGGTACCAGCATTGCCTCCCACAATCCCCAGCCCTGTAGATTCACTAGTGGTTGGCAGAATCTGTTTGCGGTGGCTTGGGTTCACTTTTGTGCTATTGGTCCTCAGGGGCGACGCTATATTAATAGGGGACCCCAACCATCATTCGCAATCTTCGAGGCCTGAGAAGACCTCGAATCTGTTGGTGACTTCCAAAGGGGTGAATGGAAGCAAGTGTTCCATCCCCCTTGTTCCTGACGACTGGTCCACCCTCCCAAAATTACTACCATAGCCCCTATAGGGAACAGTGTCCCACCCAAATGCATTCTTTGGGACCATAGGATTGGGCAACGGCGGCAAATACTGATTACTGAATTTTGTGCATGGATTATTTATTAGGGCAGGGGGTGCCCAAGGACACAACATGGGAGCCACTACGGCTCTTGGATAGAAGTATGTAAGATCATAGGGGACGATTGTTTTACCTACGTTCTCTGGTATCCAGTTAGGGATGTGCCTGACCGCCCCTGGATCTTAAAAGTTTACCACTATAAGATCACCCTTAATGTCTTTTTCTCAGCTCCCCAGCCAGGGGAGTCGACATACATGCACAATCTCCCCATTGATGTTGGCAGGGAGCGGTCTATTCTGGGTGAGCCAATGCATAGTTTTATTTTTGAGCTGGACGGGGCCTTCTCTCCTGTCAGCCTCAAGTGTAGGGACACCCGTGAGCACCACCACGTAGGGAACCGCTTCTGGGGGTTGTTCAACCTGGCGGCCCCTACGGTGTTCTGCTCTATTAGGGGACGCCCTCCCTCTTACCTCCTGCATGCTTCTTGCAACAATAGTATTTCTCCCCTTCGGAATTGTGCCAGAAGCATGCGGGACAGGTTGGTGGGCAGGTTTGGAAGAATTTACCCCCTGTTGGTTACGGCTCGCTAATTTGCTAGATACATTTGAGTCCTTGTGAGAGGCAGGAATAAAAGATGTAACTGCGACAGCAGGGGTTGGGAATAGGTTGACAGAATCTTTTGGTGGGCTCACTTTGTTGGAAATAACCATTTCCAACTGCCCCAACCGTTGCTCTACCCCCATTAGTCTTTCTAGAATTGGTAATGTGTATGTCCTGAATAGGTGTTCAAGAGTGTCAAGAAAAGGGACAGACGACTGTAAATCCAGCGAACTGTCCCTGGAGGATTCTGGGCCAAGTGCCAGAACAGTCGGTATAGGAGGTGATGGCATTTCTTGCGGGCCTTTTGGATTTCTTCAGATGTTAGAGTGTCCTTTGGTTTGGGTGCAGAAGCAGCGTTAGCACCCCCTGCCTTTGCCAAGTAAGAGTGGCTGACCCTACCTCTTTGTTGTGCACCACCCCTCCTCCGTCTTTTATTTGGCGGTGGGCCATATACTTTGGGCACCTCCGATTTCCTAGGTTTGTTTTTAGTAATCACTTTTGCAACTCGTGGGGTATCAGATGTAGATTCTAACCCCATACTGGTGCTGCTAGAAATTAGTGTGATATTAGTGGCCGTGCTGTTTGAATCAGCTAGTGTGTGGGGTGTATGGGGTGTATCTCGAAGAAGTACTAGAATACCCTGAGTGGATAGTGGATCCTCATTTTCTAGGACCACACCTATACCAGGGGTGAGGGTCTGTGGTAATGGGGCTAGAGAGGGTCTGGCTTTAATACCTTCAATGGAGCGACGTCACTCAGCCCTCCGTTCCGCCAGTGCATTTTCCTTATCTATATCAGGGATTAATTTTTTGAAATAATTATCTAGGGTGCCTTTACTATTATTTCCCCCTGCAATACTCAACGTGGGTGGATCAATGGCGGTGGCCATGGGAAGGGACCCGCCAGATGTTGTTAAATAATGCCTTTATAGTGGCCCGAAAAACTTTTCTTTACAATACCTCGGGACCCGCACAGAGTGCCTGCACTAATGGCGAATTAAACCCCCGGCTGTCAGCACCGCAACATGGGAATAAATATTGTAGTTTATAGCGGGAGCAAAAGTCTAATCACAAATACCACTTGTAAAAGAGAGTCCCGTAGTGGGGATAACAGTATACCAATCACTAGAGAATACAAATGGATACTATGAATGAGCGATTATCTTACTAGCAGCAAATGGACGCAGCAGTGTAGTGGACAGGATGGATGAAAGAGAAGGGCCCCAGCCCAGCCTCCAACAGCCACCTAACGGCCACACAACGGCCCGCCCTTTGCCCGGGCTTAGCCCCGTGCTCAGTCCCGCGCGCGTTCTGCAGTCGCGGTATACGTAGGATTTATATATTGAGGAGGAGGAGTCACGGGAAGAGGTAACAAGTGCGCATGGTGTTGGAAGGGCTAAGACCTGTGGGCCTCGCAGTACCGGACTCTACTATCCAACGGCGGTTGTCTAATCCCCCAAGAGTCACTTGCAGTAACACATCCACAGGGAGAGACGGCAGCAGGGGCAATTCAAAATGGTATTTCCTCCTGGAAACAAGGCAAGCTCACTAATGCGACTGCGAGCGGCCAGGATACCAGAGGGTGAGCACAGGTTGATCTAAATGTGTGACTGAATTATCCTGACTGAAATTGTGGTCCCTACTTGGACAGGGTGCACACCTCTGCCAACTAGAGACCCGATTTCTAACAGCCATGTTCATCTTGTGAGGATTCAAATGGCATGGAGGAGACTAGATAACTTCCAAGGACTGTGAGGCGGATTTATCTAAAAGGCAGACAACTCAACACAGCAAGACATCTTGCTGTGCTGTGTGACAAGGAGAGAGCAGTAATGAGCCATATCTACTATGATATAACACATTCTTGCGCTCTCCCTGTGCTGGCACACTGAATACTTCCTAGCACCAATGAAGGCGCCGGTGCACCATCCTGCAGGATTCCTTCCTGCACAAAAGCAATCCTTTGAGGCATTCTCCTTATTCTACGTGTGTTGCAAAAATAGGTAACAATGAGAAATAAAGATATTTCTCCTCATTTCGCTTTGGTTGTGAAGGCATAGCATTTTGGCACAATCAAAGGATTACTAACTTTACCAAATCTGGGACTGCGTCAAAATCCATTGGTTGGTGCATGGGAACACCCAAGCTTCTCCTATGGAATACCTTCCCAACTCAGATTAACTCAAGGCAGTCATTTTCGCTACCTTGCATTACTCTGGATTTGCTAAGCAATTCAGAGCCACGCAAGGTGGATTTGCGTGGCTTAGTATATCCCACTAAAAGGGCTTGCAGTGCCTTGCATGATGCAAGGGCGGCAATGCAAGCCCTTTGTAAGTCTGGGCCTAACTCTGTAGCTGGTGGTAGTAAATGCACTACTAAACTACGCAATCCCCCAGTTTGTCGGTTTGGAGCAATTCCCAACCACTTGCTAAGTTAGGATTACATCCACAGTCAGACTCACTTCAAGGTCTGGCATTAAAAAGAACAAACTTGTCAAGCAATCTGTGAAGCCCCAGGGACGTCTTATACTTCAGAACCGCTTTGTCCTCCATAAGTAACGCGGGGACTGTGCGAGACCCAATTCTCGGGACATCCGCCTTTAGATTCACCAACTGCTGAGCCCTTTAGTCATTTAGGGGATTGCTCTTCCTAAGGAAATACCCTCACATAAATTTCGCATAATCACAGTGATTTGCTCCTTTCTATAGTTCCAGGGCTTGTAGCAGCCCCACCTGGAGAAGTCTCCAAGGAACAAGCTATGAGATATCAGTGAATGGGAGAGGATTGGTGGGGACAAGATCGAAGCTGGCCTTTGCCTTTTGGGATACCTCTTGTTGCGTTTTTCACTTGTGTGCATGGACTTTACAACACGAAAAGAGGTTGGTCAGAATCTAAGGCTGCCTCTGATGGACCGGTATTACTACTGACTGGTGAATGTTCCCCCTCCTGTTCCAGCAGGGGATTATGGTTATTGGTGTCATTACCAGAAAAAGGAGGAAACCATCATAAGGCGCCAGACCTTCTAGTTGACCAATAATTATTTGACTTGCCAGCACCTGTATTTGTAGATCGAAGGACACGTGACTTACCGAATACATCATCTCTTCGAAATCGCTTCACGAATCACTACTCACTCAAATAACTTCGAAAGTGGAGGAGAGAGAAAGTGAAGGGGAAGTGGTGGGGAGAGGTGAAGGGTGAGAGGGAAAGAGGAGAGAGGGAAAGTGCAGAGAGAGAGGGAAAGTGGAGAGAGGGAAAGTGCAGAGAGAGAGAGGGAAATAGGAGAGAGAAAGAGGGAAAGTGGAGAGAGAGAGAAGTGGAAAGTGCAGAGAGAGAGAGAGGGAAATAAGAGAGAGAGAGGGGGAAAGTGGAAAGAGAGAGGGGAAGTGCAGAGAGAGAGCAGGATATAGGAGAGAGAGGGGGGAAAGTGGCGAGAGAGGGGAAAAGTGGCGAGAGAGAGGGAAAGTGGAAAGAGAGAGGGAAAGTGGAGAGAGAGCGGGAAAGAGGGGAGAGAGAGAGAGAGGGAAAGTGGAGAGAGAGAGGGAAAGAGGGGAGAGAGAGAGAGGGGGGGGGGGAGTGGCGACAGAGAGGGAAAGTGGAAAGAGAGAGGGAAAGTGCACAGAGAGAGAGAGAGGGAAAGAGGAGAGAGCGGGAAAGAGGAGCGAGAGATGAAAAGCGAATTAAGAGGCCGAAAGAACAGTGCCAGAAATATTGCTGCTATATGTGGAAGGTTATCAGGCGACAGCTCGTAGATGAATGAGTCCCCATCTCAAGTAAACAAAGCACTGACCTAGTGTACTAGACTCAGTGGCTGCGGCCAGCTGGCTCCCGCCGTGCGTAAACGCTTAAAGGTTTTCGGCTTCGTTGAACATTTGCACGGCACAGATGTTAAAGCCCTGAAGCTTGGTTGTACCAGCCGGATAAAGCAAACCAAAGGTTGGAAGGCGGTTCATCTAAAAATACTCGAAACACCGGAAGCCATATGCCCTCCGATCTAACTCTAGTTATGTTGTTTCATGTGCTGTGCAGGCATTTCCAGAAAACAATAAAGCCAAAAGTATGTAATCGTGTCTTTGTTATAGATGTCATTTAAGTTTAGGCTGCGACCCCTGACATGCACCCTGCTACCATTGGCCCTTTCTTTGCGACCCCTGACCTCATAGGGGGTAAAAGCAGTCCCAAAAAAGAAGGTAAACAGTCTCCTGATGAGCTCTGTGTCTGTTCGACTGCTCTCAAACTTTAAAATAAGTAACTTCAGCAGGAATGCCACTCTTCTGAAAAAACAAAAAAGTGAAATAAACACAGTATCAAGTTTCTTTATTTGGAATACATGAAATTATGTTAGAACCATACCTTCACCTTTATGCTTAGAGTCGTTAAGCGAGTTTAAATAAAAACGTTTACGATTCCAGCATTACTGTAAGCCAATAACATGTTTTGTTTGATAGCACAATATCCTCCAGTTCAAAAGAAATCAAAAGTGTAACGTTTTCCTGGCACATCATGTCAGTTAGAATACAGTTGTATACAAAATAGACCTGTATTCATGTTATTAACTGAGGTGTTACACTAACTGTGAACTTAATGCGGGTTTCTTACAGAGAGTCCGCAGCAAATTTCATAGGACATCACTTCCTATGAAGTCTTTGGAATCAAAGGATGTTGTACGTCACTTCCGCTACCCCAAGCACTTTGGTGAAACGACGCCGATGGTCTCTGTCCTGTTATGCTATATTTTTTCATATTTCTCCAGGCCATTAACATAGCAGCTGTTCGGTTGGCTTACTTTTCTTTTGTACCTAGATTACTGAGGGTGGTGCGATTGCACTGCTCTCTGCTCCCCATCGACCATAGCTCTCAATGGGGGGCTTGAAGGTAACATTCAGCCACTAAGCATGCTGGGACTTATACTTTATCTTTTCTCATCCTGAGGCGGGGCGTACATATTCCAGCACCCATACTGCGGTTAGCTAAAAAGAGGGAGTGACTGAAAATCACTGCCATGATATGGAGCCTGTTGTCAGCTAAGTGCAAGTGAATGCAAACTAGGATTTTGCAAACTAGGGCCATATTTATGATCCGGTTTGAGTTGCTCTTGCACCAGCTTCCACTGGTCTCCAGCTTCCTCTTCTTTTCAGCTCAATATAGTCATTTTGTAGACACTATGATAAGGTGCATTGAATATGAAGTAGAAATCGCATAATAAAAAATAAGTATTCAAAAACTGTTTATTATTCTTTAGCCACTATGAAAAAAAACTCAAAAAATGGACAGTCTGCTTGATACAGGAAGCAGGAGTGAATCCCCACATACAAGCTGCTGCTAATAAAGCCACTAAATCCAAGTATGTATGTAGATGAAAAATGAACAAAGTTGCTAGATGGAGGGACCATTGGGGTAGGAGATCCTTTATGGTCCATATTTAAAGGCATTTGTTTCATTTTTAGCAGAGAATTTTCACGTTGAAATGAGGGAATATTTTACTAGCATATGAATCTATAAAAGATCTTGTGCAACAGAATCTATACAATAGATGCATTAAAAGAGACTGTGGGGGGCGTGGCCAAGATGGCGACGGAGTGAGACGTGCCTGCGAGCTCCTCCGGCACCCCGAGCCTTTCATAGCTTTGTTCAGCTGCACTGTGGCGATCTCTGCCCCGGGTTTGACTCTCCTAGGGTCGCTGAGGTGTCCTGAATTGGTTTGCTCCTTCTCCCGTCGAGCTACGACCTAGGACGGCGGACTTAGCCGAGGTGTTAGATTGGTGACGCACGAGTACCGGAGCAGCCTACGGAGCTTCGCCTGGGCGGCACGGCTCTTCACACGAGGGGACCCTGAACTCTAGCAAGTTACCGATTGAAGCGCTTGCTTTGCGAGTCCCCCCCCACTGGGATTGTAGCGAGCCTGCCTGTGACCCCGGCGTCCTATCTGGCTGTTGTCGCCGAGCGGAGGTGACGAAGAGGCGCCGACCTGTCTGGAGGCTGCTGGACAGCGCAGAAAGCTAACGGAAGGAGAGGTGGTGCCATCGTGCCTCTCACCATCTGTGCCCTGGGGCCGACCCATCGGACGTCCCTACGGACTTGGAGCGAGGGGGCGAGTGCTGCCCTCTGATTGCATCGGTCCCCCGGTGTCTACGGAGCGAAATTAGCTGCAGGTGGAGGAACATAGCTGGCTCTCCGAAACGCTTTGGGAGGTCGTGAGGAGCCTGGATCTGAGCTGAGGCGTTGCACCATGTCGACAAGGAATCGCTTGAATAAACCGGGGAAGGATGGTCCTGGTAAGGGGGCATCTGGATCGCCCCCGGCCCTAGCAAGTCGCCGACCAAGGACGACACTGATGGCCCGGTCACGAAGGCCTTCCTGATAGAGCTTTTCTCCTCCATCAAGGACGATATTACGGAACTAAAAGCACAACTAGCTTCCGACCTCCGAGAGGTCCGCCGAGATGTGGACGGCATCGGCGAACGTGTAGCGACCCTAGAGGACCATGACTTGGGCCTCAGTGGGGATGTCCATCAGCTACAGCAGGATTTGCTCCAGCTCCGCGAGCAAAATCTGGATCTCCAGACCTACTGCGAGGACTTGGAAAACCGGTCCCGCCGTAATAACATTCGAATACGAGCGGTGCCCTGGGATGGAGACGGTGGGAACCTACGGGAGTACGTGGAGGCTCTTTTTTTGCAAATTCTGGCGGAGGACGATCGCACTGAGGTCAGGATGGAAAGAGTACATCGGGTAGGCCTTCCACGTGCCACGCGCTCGCCGCCTCCCGACATCTTGGTCTGTGTCCACGATTTCCAATTGAAGGAGACAATCTTGCGGAAGGCTAGGGACACCAATAACTTGCTTTTTCGTGGGCACAGCCCTCAGCTTTTTCAAGATCTGGGGGCTTCCACCTTGCAAAAACGACGGGACTTCCGCCTGATCACGGCCTTCCTGAGGGAGCACGGGGTATCCTACTCCTGGGGTCACCCCTTTCGGCTCATTTTCAGGTGGCAAAAACACTAGGCGGCTAATCCATCTGATCGATAAAGCTAATCGCTTTAAGATTCCAGCTGTTTTGGTAGGCCTTGATGCTGAAAAGGCGTTTGATCGGGTGTACTGGGACTTCCTCTTTAGTACCTTACAGGCCTTTGGTTTTTCTCCCAAATTTATAGATATGCTTCGGGCCAATTATCATGGCCCGCGCTCGAGGGTTATGGTGAATGGTCATGTCTCACCCTTTTTTGCCCACTCCCGGGGTACGAGGCAGGGCTGCCCCCTATCTCCCTTACTTTTCGCGCTAAGCATCGAGCCTCTTGCCATTCGGGTACGGGAAGACCCGGATATTGTGGGTCTCCCCTTTTCGGTGGAAAAGCACAAAATATCTCTTTTTGCTGACGATGTCTTATTGTCGCTAGCTGACCCCGGGACTTCCCTCCCACGTGTGCAGGACATGCTCTCCCAGTTCGAAACGGTGGCAGGATTTCGGGTCAATCCTGGCAAATCCTACATTCTCAACCTCACGCTGCCACCCTCTGAGGTAGCACGCATCCGACCGCTCACGCCCCTGTCCTGGTCTAGCTCCTCCATACAATATCTCGGGGTCCGGCTGACCTCATCCGTCACCACCCTGTATGCGGCTAACTTCCCTCCTCTGCTGACCCAGATACAGGCTGAGCTTAATCGCTGGAAGCCCATGTTTATCTCCTGGTTGGGATGCGTGCATGCCATCAAGATGACGATGCTCCCCAAGCTTCTTTATCTGTTCCAAGCCCTCCCTATTACTTTGGAAGGGGGGGGGGGGGGGTTTCGGCGTCTTAAGTCTATGATTCTGCGCTACATCTGGCAAGGAGGTCGAGCTAGGCTCTCCTTTCTTACGCTTCGCCGGCCATTGAGGAAGGGCGGGGCTGGCCCTCCAGACATGCTTCTTTACTACAAAGCGGCACAACTCCGGGTGCTGGCTGAATGGACCAAATGGAGTCTGAGAAGCACTGGCTACATATGGACAGGAGTGTGGCGGGTCGTTCTATATGGGACCTGGTTTGGAAGGCGAAAGGGGATCGGCCACGCAACGCCTACATTAGCACCCCTACGAGTACTACTCTGAAGGTCTGGGATTTGGTCTCTAGTGATGAAAGATGGACCTCCTTCCCCTCCCCCTTCACGCCTATTCACTTTAACCCAGCGTTTCCGCCGGCTCTTGTTGAGGGGCCCTTTGATGGGTGGAGGGCGGGGGGCTGCCACACACTCACACATTTGTTCCATGGTTATGAGCCGCTCACCTTCCAAAATTGCATGCGTGACTATGGGGTGCCACCCACTGAGCGCTACCGGCACGCCCAGCTGCTGCATTGGGCGCTGTTGCCTGATGTACGGGATGCTGCGACGAGGTCTCCCACGGATTTCGAAACTTATATCACTCGCGCATCCTCTATGAAAGGGGTGATTTCATTCCTCTACGATTTGCTATTGGCCACTGCCATCTCACCTCGCCCTAGATACATGGGTTTGTGGGAGGAACACCTGGGGCGGGATATCTCCGACGAGGAGTGGTCTCATCTCTGGCGTGATCTGCACAGATATAATCATTCTATCGATCTTCGGGAGGTCCATATGAAGACCATGCTGAATTGGTATCTGTATCCGACCCGGTTGTAAAAGATTTTTCCTTCTGCATCTGACATATGTTGGCGGGGCTGTGGTCTCCTTGGGGACTTTCGCCATATCTGGTGGGATTGCCCCATCATACGCCCCTATTGGGAGGAGATACTGTCTCATATCAGGGAGATCCTGGGCTACCCGATTCCAGATTCCCTTGGCTTCGTGCTCCTGGGCCTTCGGGACCCGCTTTTGGAGCACCAGACTAGGGCTGACAAACACATCCTTTGGCTCTGCTTGGGTGCGGCCAAGTTGACCCTGGCTGCTGCATGGAAGAAGAGGGAGGCCCCTGCTCTTTCCCTTTGGTTCGCTAGGTTGTGGAAGTTGCTGAGTGTGGAGCGTATGGCGGACATTTTCAGAAATAATTTCAAGAACTTTGCTTTCAGATGAGGCCCACTGGTCCGCTTTCTCTCTCGAGGGTTGCCGTCAGCGGTTTGCCCACCCACCATACGTGCCCTACATCTGTTCCAGGTGTGAAGTCTGCTTGTGCGAATGTCTGTTGTTAGGCTGCCACCACCGGGGGGAGGGAAGTGGTGGGGAGGGGGGGGTTTGGTTCGTTTTTCTTTCCTAGAGGGGGATGGGGACTTTTGTTTTTTCATGCTCAGCCTTGCCGCATTGTCTTCCTCATGGCCGGGACGCTTGGAGGCGCAAATGGACTTGGTCGAATAAGCCTCTGACTTGGTTAGCTTTGCCCGGTGCCAGTAAGGGCTCTTGCACCTCCGGGGGGTTTGATATTGTCCCGGGCGGATTTTTGAACTCTTTTTTTCTGCCCTGAGCGATGACACTGTACGACCCTTCATTACTATTATTGCTGCTTGGCCTTATTGAATTGGCCCCTGCGAGGGCACTTCTTTTTTATTGCATTTCATGTGATTCCATCCCCTCTCTCTTCTGTTATTTCTATCTTTCTGTCTTCTCAATAAAAATGGGAAACATCCTTAACAACGAAGATTGTACAACGACTTACCTGAACAACGAAGCCGGAACCACGACTTACAAAAACCACGAATTTCATTAAGCACGACTTCCCTAAACCACGAGTCTCTCCACTACACTCTGCACCTGTAAAAAATCACTCCAAAGAATTAAGGGATTAAAGGAGGTGTGGGGGGTCTCCCCCCACAAAAAAATGATAAATAAAAAAAAAGAGATAACGGTATGCGTTGTAAAAGAATAATAAGATAATACATTTAGATCCGTTTTTTAAAAAGAAAGGTTCACGCAAGAAGTATTATAATTACAATAGTGCCATCTAATGGGCAAAAACGAGATATAACATTTCGTGGTTAAGGAAGTCGTGCTAAAAAAAGGTAGTGGTTAAGATAAATCGTGGTTAGGCAATCGTGGTTAAGGAAGTCGTGGTTCCGGTAGTAGTTGTTTAAACATACAACCAATAAAAATATCTTTAACAAAAGAGACTGTGAACAATCTTATGTTCTTTTACGTTGCAATTTTCACAATTTCTTTTTATAATTTATATACATTTTTGACGGAGCCCTTTGTCGACATAGGTTCAAAAAAGAATATACAAAAACAAAAGATACTTAGAAAGTCATTAATGTTAATTCAATTAAAGATTACCATGAGTGGAAAGTTGTGTTTTAAAGCGCGTAATAAGATTCTTCTTGAAATACTAGAACAAAATGCAACTAACAGCCCCCTGCACTTAATTCAAGCAAAATTCAGTGTTAATCTGTATATCACTATATATTGTGCCAAAATGTTTTATCAAAATTCATTCAAATAAAGTCTATGGTCAGTGCTAAATCACACACGAAGATAAAGTGCATAATAAAGCTCTTTTAGACATGCCAGATTAAAAATACAGGTGCCAAACCCAGCACTTCATTCAAAGAAAATGTTGTGATGATCTGTTTATGGGAGCATCGAAACCCAATTAATCATATCAAAGTCCATTAATGTAAGGCCAGCAATCAGTGCAAAGTCATGATCAAACAACGTACATAGTAGAGTTTTTTTTGACATACAAGATTAAAAGTACAACTAACAGACCAGGCAATTAATTCAAACAAAATTTAATATTAATTAATGAAACATTTCTAAGTTTTAGAAAACTTTCCCGTCTTGCCCTTTTAACATATAGTTTATACTGGCAAAATGGCGGAGGCCCGTGTTGACTGAGCGGGACTTTTCTGCTATTCGCTCCCCACTTTTTCCCAGCTTGCAGATTCAGACTCAACCCGAGGTGAGGCTCGAGACTCTAGGTGAGACGAGGTGAGAGAGGTTCACTACAAGCGGAGGTTATTTGCTTACTGCTGTTTACTTCAAGCTGCTTCAAGAGTCTCTTAGAAGAAGGAACATGCCAAGCTGGGCATGCAGAAGCTTTCCGCTGCAGAATTCAGTGGCTTGTGTCTGCAGAAGCTGCAAGAAGATTGGGTACCACTTGAGGAGAGGATTGAACGGTAGGCCGACATAGCTTTGGTTTTTGTTACAGAGGGGCTAGATTGTGGCTTGGATATCGACAATACAGGGAGATGAGTTTTGCTGAACTGTTATCCAAGGAGCTAATTGCAAAAATACTGCAGACTCCAGCTTTTTCTACACAGCGGCTAGCTGGTCATCCTCCTGCCTGTCTGTTTGCCAGCACCTTGTACTCCACCTCTGGGACTAGTATGATGAAGACTGGGTCAGGAAATTGGAAATTGGAATTCAGACCAGGAAAGACCACAGATAAGAGGAGGTGGGGGAGCAAGCACTAAGGCCTGTGGGTTTTTTTGACGTGCGAGACGGATGGTGATTTGTGAAAAGGCCTAAAGGATGTAGAGAACATGGCTGCATTTGACACTAGTTTGTAGTGGGTGGTGGACGTATTTTGCTGGTAACAGCCTTCAACTGACACAGATCTAGATGCGAACAACTACAGGCCTATCTCCCATCTTCCCCTGCCTGCTAAGATCATTGAGAAGGCCTTGAACATAGAGCTTACCAAGTTCATGGAGGACAACAAGTTACTAGACTGCGTGCAATATGGCTTCAGAAGTCATCATGGCACTGAGTTGGCCCTAATCTATGTGTCGAAAGAAATCAGAGAGGTCGTGGATAAAGGGGGAAAATCAACTCTGATCCTTTTAGACCTCTCGGCGGCTTTCAATACGGTTGACCACAATCTTGTTAGGTGCCTCTCTTCGGTGGGGATCAGGGCCGAGGCTCTGGCACATCTGAAGTCCTTTCTCTTGGACAGAGAACAACGGGTGGAGCTTGACGGGCACAGTTCATCTTGGTTTACCCTGCCCTCTTCACTGAGCCCAACACTTTTCAACCTGTATGTTACCCCCCTCAGTTCGCTCATAAGGTCATTTGGATTCAAAACAGTGTTGTATGCCGATGACACGCAGATTGTGATGCCCTTTTCTGGAGATCCCACGGACACTATACTAAAATTCCAAGACTGTCTGCACAAAGTCAGACAATGGATGTCCCAAAACTGCCTCAAATTTAACACAGGGAAAACGGAGGTGCTCCTATTTGGGTGCAACACCTCTTTCTGGCAACCTAGCTGGTGGCCTCAGGAAATGGGCGAAACTCCCACTCCCATCTCTAAGGTAAAAAACCTCACAATCTATTTTGATTCCAAGCTATCCTTCGAGGGGAAAATAAATGCAAGAACCACGTCATGCTTTTTCACGATCAAAACCACCGGAAAGATCCTTCTTATTATCCCACTAGAGCTTCAGAAACCGGTGGTAACAGCGCTCCTATTGTCCAGACTGGATTATTGCAGTGGGCTGTTTCTTAACATACGTGCACGCTTTCTTAATAGAATGCAAGTCTTGCAGAATGCAGTGGCCCGCCTGCTGCTTGATATCCCGAAACATCAATCAGTAGCACATGCCTTACCAACCTTACATTGGCTACTGGTTAAAAGAAGGATCGAATTCAAGGCCCTCTGTAGCGCCTTTAAGGCACTTCATGGACAAACAAGCACAAGTGGTATCTTCCACTTCGCTCTGCAACTTCTGCAAATTTTGTAGTCTCCAGGATCAAAATGGCATCTTTCAGGGGGTGGAGAAGTTTGTGGAAGCCAGATTGCAGAATACACTCCCGTTTGGACTGAAGACAGAAAGCAACCTCCTGGCTTTCTGTAAAACCTTAAAAACTCTGCTGTTTAATAACTAGCATGCCCGCCTCCTCACATTCCCCAAGCGGGCTCCCACATTGAGCCACCACACCTAGACACCCCAGGGTATTATTGTGTGTTATAAATCCCCCCAAAAAAGACTGCATCTGATCTTAATAGACATTAGCTAATGCTGGAGGCTAGGGACAAACCTACACCCGCTGCTGTTAGAAAAAGTGGCTGGTAATCCAGTAGTAAAAAGCAACATGGCCAATTTACTACTCTCTTTTAAGAAGGTAGTGCTTTCTGAGGCTCAGGCTGATCCTTGAACAACATTTATGGAGAAAGAAGTAATCCATGCAGATGCCACAGAACCACTTACAGATTCCCAGGTAAAAAATCATGTGAGTGGGCCACAGTACCAAAACTTTGAGCTCTCAAGGAAAATCGACATACAAATACAGGACAATACTGGGGAGCTGTTTCTGGTGTCTAAAGAGGGTCTAGAAACCTTAACAACAAGCTTCCGGCGATGTAAACATCAGACTAAGACATCGCCGAAACGCGTTGTGTTTTACATGTTCCTGCGATCTTGAATGAAAGGAATCTGCAACTGTTATGATCCCTGAGGAGTGCTTTTTTCTTGCAAAAGGCAGTGAGGAGTGAGCGCTAATAATTAAGTGGTGGAACCAACACGACACAAGCACCCTTCGGTGCAAAAGGAGCTTTTAATATATATATATATTGGCGTTCTTTGTGGAGCAACACTTCCGGGGCAACCTGGAAGTACCTTTTGTCCAAGATGGAATCGAACGCCTTACCCCCCGGAACCCGAAAACCTCCTGGCAACCACTGGACTTTTACCGAGTAGGCTGACGAGGTGGAGAATCCGAAGGAGACCAGGTACCGAATACGGAGGTATTCTGGGGTGGAGGAGTGTGCTCCGTTTTGCAGCAACAGGCAATATTTGACAAGGCCCGTGTACTGTGATCGGATATTATTAGTGATAACTTCCCGTAAAATGTCATCCGACTTGTTGCGAGAGAGGGAGGCGGCTGCCTCTGAAATGTTTTCCGTCATCCCTCAAATAACACAAAGCACTAAGGAAAATGAACCAAGGAGCAATACTAACACCAGCTTAATACAATATAAAATGAAAACATTAGAGAAAAAAATGAGAATGGAGACCAGCAAGTGGTGGGAGTCGCGCTCACTTCAACGATATATTGAAGTTGGGCGAATCCCACACGGCCTAAAAATACTAACTGCACCTACATACAAGGAACCAAATCCAGACTTAATGCATGAGTGGGCTGAGTGTAATTTGGACTCTTCGCGAAAATTGACGCTTCTACTAATAAAATATGCCGACATTGATAGGGCCCGCCTCCTCAAAGATATTGATGCAATTAACGAGGAATTGGAATCAATGGGATCGGCTGAAGAAATAGCAAAACTTCGCAAGGACATGCAAGGTCGCCTCAAGAAGGAGGAGGACAAAATAAGAGAACAAAAGGCTCAAAGATTTCAAAGATATAAAACAGACTACGAGCTTGGACAAATCTTTACGTTTGTGAAGAAATTTGACGTCATGCGGAAATCCCATTCAAAGAAAGGATCAACAACCAACATCACCACGGGCACACAGAAGAGAAATAAAGGCACTAGCGAGACATCATCTGTGGGGCAATGCTCGTCTAATAGCGGATCTGAATCAGAAATGCGTGATCTCAGGGGAGGAGAAAGCAATAAAAAACCATCGCCTGGAGAGGAAATTAATTTTTTATGCAAAGAAAGATTGGCAACCCTCAGACCTCGAGGCCCACGCAATACAAACGCAAGTGGGCAAACTTCAAACAAGGCAAAAGACGCAAAGCAAAAAGGAAACAACGGAGGCAGTTACAAGAAGAAAACAAGGAGCTACTGGAGGAAAAAATAAATCAAACAGTAGTTAGTCTAACCTCTGTCAAATTAACTGCAGACGAAATGAGAACTTTAAGTTTAGGCTTATTATATTGTTCACCACATAATTTCGATTACGCTAATGTCCGGATGGACATTTACAAAGGGGTGCGAAAATTGAAATTGAAAAAATTCCATACACTAAGGAAAGGACAAGAAGGTGAAAACATTTCTACACAGGAAACAATACGATCTAGCCAGTTAATGAACACCACTTCTGACTCTTGTCTCATGACTGAATTGGAGGGACTATGGAATGAGTCAACAAACCCCAATTTGGGCGGAACACCACCCCATCCTGCAGTGACAGTGACAGAGGAAACAACAACTGCTGGTTTGACCAATCTTAAACCCAAATCTACATTCACACCTATAGTACTGCATGATTCCATAGACACATTTCATGATGTGGTAACCAACAAAATAAAAAAAACTGAATAAAAAGATAAATATGACTACCAAACACCATCGTAACCAAGACATGAAATATCATCAACTTATGATCAAATTGAAAACAAATAAAGAAATTGTCATAAGAAACAGCGACAAAGGTGGCAATATTGTTTTGTGGTCACAGCAGGACTACAAAACAGAGGCATTCAACCAGCTCAATTATAGGAGCTGTTATGCACGGACAAACATTACAACCCTAAAAGCAACATATCATACCTACTATGCCAAACTGTCTACATGGCGGCAGAAGAAATTGATTAGTGACGAGGAATATAAATACTTGCGAAAAGACAATCCAACTATTCCGTCCACCTATTTTAT
This sequence comes from Lissotriton vulgaris, assembly GCF_964263255.1. Taxonomy (NCBI): domain Eukaryota; kingdom Metazoa; phylum Chordata; class Amphibia; order Caudata; family Salamandridae; genus Lissotriton; species Lissotriton vulgaris. The sequence continues at coordinate 1,917,003,566 of NC_141691.1, forward strand.
TCCAAAGATTCATAAAAACCCTAAGAAACCACCAGGTCGCCCTATCATCACCGCCCGGGACAGTTTACTTGAAAATACTTCTGTGTATGTTGACTATTTTCTACAGGGATTTGTAAAAGCCTTGCCCTCATATGTGCGGGACACAAGCGATTTTATTAACAAAGTCAAAGACATTGCATGGAACCCAGATCTGTTACTCATTGCACTTGACGTATCATCATTGTATACAAGTATTTTACATGATGATGATAGTAAAGCAATAGAGTTTTATCTGGGTCAAAGACCAACAATATACCAATCACACAGTAAACTGTTGATAGCCATGATCAACTATTGCCTGCATAACAATATGTTTAACAGCTTGCTATTTCCACAGATCCAGGGAGTCGCAATGGGGGCCAGCTTCTCCCCCAGTTATGCCTGCCTCCATATGGGCAGGTGGGAGGAGCTGGTCCTCAGAGCACAATATTCTGAAACCATGACGAGCAATGTCAAAGTCTTGCTCCGCTTTATAGATGATCTGTTCATTGTTTGGCAGGGAACCAAAGATGAAGCAGAAAACTTAATTATTCAAATCAATCAAAATTCCCTGAACCTCAAATTTACCGCCACTATTAGTGAGACAAATGTCAATTTCTTGGATACTCAGGTTTACATAGAGAACAACAAACTACAAACTAGGCTTTATCGCAAAAAAACTGCGGGCAACTCTATATTACACGCTACGAGTGCCCATCCACGCCATCTTGTAAACAGTATCCCATATGGTGAAATGCTTAGGCTTAAGCGCATCTGTAGCACTAACAGTGAATTATCAGTGGCTCAGGAACAGAGCAGGCAGCGCTTCTTGCATAGAGGTTACTCTTCGAAAGTTGTTGACCAAGCCATACTTAAAACACAAACAATAGATCGTACCCTGTTACTTGCTGGCAACAAACGATCAGATTCCATGTCCTGCACCAACCATGAGGGCACAAAACCGAATACACCCGTGTTCCGCCTGATATTGGGCTACAGCAGTCAGCACAAGGAAATCAATAACATTGAGCAAACCAGTTGGCCTTTAGGGTTAAATGATCCGGTAATAGGACCCCTGCTCCCGCAGAGGGTTTCCATTACCCATAGTAGGGCCCCCTCTATGAGGGACTCATTGGTCATCCCAAACCCAGAAATTATTGCTAACACCTCGTGTTTGCAAAACCATAAGGGGTTCTTTCGTTGTAAAACATGCAAGGTATGTAATGTACCCATGGTGTCAACACCACCAGATACCTAACCCCGTTCAGTCTGAGGCCCCCCAAAATTTCAAAATTGCTGACGTGTAAGACAGAATTTACCGTCTATGTTTTATCATGTCCATGCGGCCTACGCTACGTTGGTAGCACCAAACTCCAGGTCCATATCAGAATTCTCCAACACCTTCAAGCCATCAGTAATATTGACAACACTTACCCAGTAGCGAGACATTTTAAAGAATACCATAAGTCTAACAACAATTGTCTCAGCTACTTCCTGATTGATGCTGTCCCACCAAATAGAAGAGGAGGTGACAAGTAGGGTAAGCTCAGGAAATTGGAGACGAGATACATCATGCAATTAGATACAAAACATCCCAATGGCCTCAACATTACGGAGTATTTATATACATGTCTGTAACCCTCAGAACTCAGTTACTCTTACATCAGTCTGACCCTCTGAGTTCTTTTTAACCAGCTTAATCAGTATTAGTTCAGAGATCCTCCTCTTTTAAAATCTAGATTTATTGTACTTGGTATCCGTGGTAAAATTCAGGCACTAAAAGTATAAAGGTGGGATTAAAATCACAACCCCCTTCTCCCTTCTTTTATTAGAATTGTATAAAGTGTATTTATTACGGATGGGACATTTATATCCATATTTATTTATGTATTATTTAATATTTAATATTATAATATTCAATATTTAATATTTAATATGTAATAGTTTAGGTAGCAATATTAGAACTGAGTTTACCTATTAGTGGGGTGCCACATTTAAAATACACCTTGCACTACAGCACTTTGTTATACCAAGAATAAATAAGGAATCTCTGAGAATTACTGTAGAAAATGGTTAAAACGTATATCGCTTTTTGAACAGTGGGGTCAGCTACCAATGTTACTTGGATGAATCATGTGATGCTTTGCTGGTTTTATTATCGATTTCTGGTGCAAGATCTAAAGTTCATAGATCGCCTCATGATGCACCTTTTGGAAGCGGGGATCCGCCGTTAGGTACTAGTATTATTGTACGAATTGAGTAGTTCATGCATAAGGATTTATAATGAACTACTTTCTTACACATACTTCTTTACACTTTTTTATCTGTCCTCATTTAATTGATGAATTGCCAATAGCGTATTTTACATTTCACATTTTTGAGATTAATATGGTGATAGCAGAAGCTGAGAAATCAGCTTCCAACAAATACTCTACATTCATTTTGCACATGCACAATTTTGCACTTTATTTGTACAACGGAACACTCAGTTCACGTGAGTCATATTGGAGCATTTACCCTATTTTGAGGTATTTTAAGAGGGGACTATATTTATACAACACAATGACAATTCTAAACTTGATCATTTTACGATTTTAGTACGATTAGTAATCACTATTGTACAGGATGTCTTAAACTGTGTTTATGTATTTTGGGTCTTCCGTGTCCTTGTTGGAGTTAGCTGATCATTGATAGCTGGCGCAGCACAAGTGGCGATTTATATATATATATGTATACATGTGAACAAGGGCTGTTTAGCTCGAAACGCGTCATGTCTGGTTACTCACAGAATAATCTGGAACAATAAATCTTTTTCCTGAAAGCTGTGGTCTGTCTCCTGCTTCGCCGTTCCTGCTGGTTCGGAGGTGGTTCTTCAGGAGTGACTGTCGATATATATATATATATATATATATATATATATATATATATATAAATATATATGTATATATATATTTATATATATATACGGACGGCTGAACGGAATTACACCAAATTTGGCAAAAAGGTAGAGTTCGATTTGCAGATTACCCTTGTAAATCCGTTCAGTATTTCCTGGGAAAATCAAAAGTAAAATCATAGATATATCTATAGATGAAGTACGGTACTCTGTAATGTACTCTGTACTGTACTCTGTACCTTCCCGAGCACAAGCTTCATGCTAATTGGCTGTACACTCCAAACCAGGAAGTGTTGGCAGCCATCTTGTGCCTCGGTAGAACTGAGGCACAAGAAAGCAGTGAAACAAGCATGCAAAACATGGAAAGGGGGGAAGGTAGAAACCCCCTAACCCCCTAGGCCTGCTCAGGGGGTCCCACAAGGACCCAAAAATCGCAGGGTACGAAGTACAGTACTCTGTATGGTACTCTGTACTGTACTCTGTACCTTCCTGAGCGCATACTGGAGGTTCCTGGTGGGCTAGTTGGCCCCCAGGGACCTCCAGTATGCAGGGATGCAAGGGGAATTAGTTCCTCCTATGCAAACGTGTCAGGGGGCTGCATTGTAGAGAGGTGTAAAAAGGGGCATGGCCTCGTTTCACCTCTCTGCAATGCAGCCCCCTGGCGCATACTGGAGGTTCCTGGTGGGCTAGTTGGCCCCCAGGGACCCCCGCTCACCATAGAGGTTGCTGCTTCATCTGTCTTTCCAAACGCCTTACTTGCCATTGCTGCAGGAGCAGCCTTCACCTGACAAAGCAGACTGGGACCTTGAGTGAGGAGACGCGAGGCCGCAGAGGAGGTGAGAGGCGCCGCCCCGGGACTGCGAGGGACAGCGTCAGTAACACCAGCTGTTCCCTCTTCCCGCGTGAGCCGCGCCCCCTCCCAGTGCCCCGCCCCCTACAAGGCGTACATAACCTCGCGGCCCCCGCTTCGCGGGAGCCGCTCGCCATAGAGGTTGCTGCTTCATATGTCTTTCCAAACGCCTTACTTGCCATTGCTGCAGGAGCAGCCTTCACCTGACAAAGCAGACTGGGACCTTGAGTGAGGAGACGCGAGGCCGCAGAGGAGGTGAGAGGCGCCGCCCCGGGACTGCGAGGGACAGCGTCAGTAACACCAGCTGTTCCCTCTTCCCGCGTGAGCCGCGCCCCCTCCCAGTGCCCCGCCCATTCCCTATAACACACCTACTTAAACAGGGCTCATAAGGCGCATCGCGGGACGCGCGCGGGTCGACGCCCGGGCGAAGCCCGGGCCAAGGGCGGGCCCGTTGTTGCCCGTTAGTGCCCGATAGAGACCGGACCGGGCCATCTCTCTTTCATCACTGACCCAGCAAACAAACATGCCACCAAAAACAAGGAGCACCTCTAAGTCAAAATCTAAACATGCGCAGGAGGTAGCACAAGTAACAGGCCACATTGATTTATTCATCTCGCGGGTCCATGAAACAATAAACCAGAGCATAGCCCTGATGGAGAAGAGAGTATCATTAGATCTCATAAGTGCCAACGCGAAACGTTCTTCATTAGGCGCTATAGCAAACGCCACCTCTCCCATCAATCTCAACACACAAAACTGTTCTCTTCCAGTGACACTGTCAGTACCAGATTTAAACACAGTTCCGTCGGTAGTAGACCTGTCAGTCACACAATCTGAGTCGGATCTCTCCATAACATTCGACGACCTGGAAGCAACCCCTGACCTAGCCGGTTGTCAAACTCAGGGGGACGCCCAACCCAACGAAAACCCCCCCCAGAAAGGTGATAGGGAAGGAGCAATCCCAAAAACACGCTCAGTAAACAACGAAGAATTATCTAATGTCCCGTGCTCGGAACACACAACAACCCATTTAAATTCCACAACGTCTCATAGCATACTACTTCTCCCAGAAACCATCCTCCCACACAAGGCAATTTCAAGCGACTATATTGAAAACCAATGTAAAACTTGCAGAATCACCTCGCAAGTTCTTACCACAACAAAAGATCTCTTATATCAACATTTAAAGCCTATTCAACTTAGCATTAGAAATCTGGAAGCCCAACTAACCATAATTTCGGCCACTCTCCTAGACTCAAACACCCGTATAGAAATAAAGGGGCAGCGTAACACCTCGCAGCCACCTAAAAAACAGAACCAAGCACCCACGCAGAAAATAGTCAATCACACAAACCCAACGTCCCTAGCACAGAAAAACCCTAAACAAAACACCACACTTCCCAAACCTGCAGCTAAAACGTCCCAACCTCAGAAAGAGAAACCTCCCGCTATAACTGTACAGCAAACAGTAAGCACAGATACAGACAAGATAGACACTCCAGGCCCAGCGATAAACACAGACACTAGCAGAGCCTGCTTAGAAAAAAGGCCCGATACTCTTTCACTGAAACCAGTGCCCACCCAAAAGACTCCTAAAAACACACCCAAAAAACCTCCATCAATCAGACGTCCTGCCCATTTGCCCCCGGAAGCTACTCCCTACACAATAGTCCTCACAGGAGTACCAGAGCTAACCGACGATACACCAGAAACTGCATGGTCTCTTAAAAATAAAGCCATGCAGTGGTTAAGCATCAATAGACCTCTCGAATCCCACCTATCGGGAGGGATCACCACAGCCCGTAGGGTAGCCTGGATAGGCAAAACGAAAAAATCAATACGCGGAGACTGCATCAATATAACGTGCAGAGATCCCTCAACAGTAGATTATATTTGTGCTTGGCCTCAGCTCGACAAAAAAGGGGGGATCGATGCTCGACATCTTTCCTTCTTCTACCCCCCAGCGAAACAACAGCGTAATCCTCCACCCTGGGCATGGCACCAGCTCCCCAAAGAGCCCTGGAACCAGGAGTTATGGTACCAAGCGCCATGGAAACAGATGGAATACTCTTATGACTATATAGATAGGGGCGGACCGAGAGAAAGGCCTAGAGAACGCCAGAGGCCATATTGGCAGGACAAACCCTATCAAATCTACGAAGGATGGCAGGGCTTCCCAACCCAAAACCGTTTTGATTGTCTCGAAATGGTCGACTGACCATCCCGGGACAAATCTAGCAAACAAATACCTGATATCAATCCGCAAATAGCAATCACCAAGCAGCATGCAACATCTCCAGAGTCCAAGGCACTTTCAGTACACCCAAATAAGCGCCCACCAAACATCCCTCCAGCAGAAATTGATACCAACTTGGGAATATGCACTCAACAAGCCGCAGCGAATATCAACAACCCGACAACACCCGCAACTGCGAAGGAACCATCAACCCTGAGCCTGGCCATTGCCTATTGGAACGTTGCAGGCTTAACTACAAAAATAACTTGTCCATCATGGCTCGACACAGCAAGGAGCCAACAAATTCTTTGCCTGCAAGAGACCTGGCGCACAACTCCACTTCATTTAGCAGGCTACAAAACATTCTTCACCAAAGCAGTACCCAGTACTATGGGAAGACCAAAAGGTGGACTTATGATTTATTTTTCCAATACCGTTCCACTTACCGTGAAACTATTAAAGGAAACATACATCTTCCAAATCATTCAAGTCACACAGCCAACGGTATCGAAGAAAAATTTACATATATTCATAAACTACTATAATAACACCGGCACTCAGGAATGCTGCTCACACTTAGACGAAATAGAGGCATATCTATTCTTACTTCAAAAGACAAATCCTAATTCCATACTCAACTACATCTGGGGAGGTGACTTCAATTTAACATTGTGCCCAAACTACAAAAATGGGAACTGCGGGCTCCAGAATGAACTTGGAAATCCCATCCCCCACTTTGTGCACACGCCGGGTGGTAACAAACTAAATGAAATCCTCTTCACCCTAGACCTTGACTTTGCCAACGAACTAGTCAATCCGGTGCAGGACTTTCTACCCACCTTTCACGGGCAAGGCTGCCTGTCTACCATCGACTATATTTTAGCCTCAAACTCCTATAAAGGGCAACTAAAAAACTACAAAACAGGGTCTAATCCAACTAGCGACCATTATCCTCTTAGTGTGGAAAACCTCATGAAGAAAGCTGGAACACTCTCTCCAAAAGCTAGCTCCCTTGACCAACAATCACTGGCCATGAGGAAGACGAATGGCTACGCAGTTAAATGGTCAAAGATCGACCCGGAAGAGATAACACAAAGGGTCCTTGAAAAAACACATCCCTGGGTAACGAACTGTCTGTCCCCCGAGGCACCCCCAGAATTAATTATCACTTCCTTTTATAACATCCAGGAAGCAATAAGGGACGAGCTATTTATAAACACAAAAAACAAGCCAAGACTTCCTACCACGAGATGGTTCGACACTGACTGCCGAAAGGCCCTTACATCTCTTAAAGAAGCCCTAAGACAGAAACCGAGAGATCCCCAAACAATCTCACAACGGAGGAAAATTTACAACAACGCCCGGAAAAATCGCAAAAAGCAGATAAAGCAAGATCTATGGCTTCAACTACACGACAGTGCATCAAGGAAAGACAGCACTGCTTTCTGGCAGACCATAAGATCACCCTTTCTGGCTAACATCACCGACCCAAACCACCTGGATGTGGCAATAACTGAGGATGACTGGGTCTCCCATTTTTCAAAAATCTTCGGAATACCAACGGGTGCTGCTCAAATGGTCCAAGCACAAGACTCTGAACCAGCCAAAACTAATATCTATCCCATTAGGCTACGCTTTACCCTCAACGAGGTCAGAAAGGCAATTAAGGCCTCAAAACCTGGCAAGGCCCCCGGCCCAGACGGGGTGCCCATGGACTTGTTCCTACATAATGTTGATTATTGGTCAATAATAATCACACGGGTAATGTCAGCAGTCGCTGAAACCGGTCTCTACCAATCATGGTCAACATCTACACTATTGCCCATTTTCAAGAAAGGGGACCGCAACGACCCTGCGTGCTACCGACCGATCTCCCTTCTGGACTCCACGGGCAAGATTGCAGGTCGAATACTCCTGGACCGACTACAATCATGGGCCCGGGAGAATAACATCATTACAGACCTGCAATATGGTTTCCAGAAGGGGCTCGGAACGGTCGAACAGGCCCTAAACCTCATCCTTTTGGCTGGAAAGTACACGCGCGCCAAAGGTGGCAACATCTATCTGGTCTACGTAGACCTAAGCGCGGCATTCGATTGCGTACAGCATGCAAAGCTATGGCAGATCCTGGAAAACCTCAGAGTGGACCCTCCCATACTAGCCTTCCTGAGAGAGCTATACACCAACGCAGAAGGTCGAGTTCGTTTCGGCATTGGCGGTGAACTATCACGTCCCTTTAAAATATCAAGAGGAGTAAGGCAGGGGTGCGTGCTGGCTCCCTTCCTGTTTAATATATACACAAACGGGCTTGAACGGGTCATGCTGGAAGGGAGCCAGGACCTCCCGCAGATAGACCATCGCCCGATACCCATCCTCCTATATGCCGACGACTCTGTCATCCTGGCACGGACATCTAATCAACTCCAGCGACAGCTAAATAAATATGTGTCTTTTATGGACTCCTTGGGACTAAAAGTTAATATAAAAAAAACCTTCACAATGACCATCGGATCAAGACCAGGAGTCTCCAAGCCCATATTCATTAACAACAGCAGATTAGAAAAAACATCGGTGTACCCATATTTGGGCATTTTAGTGGAAGACACAATGACCTGGAGTAAGGCAGTGGAAGCTAGAAACCTTAATTTTCGTCGCGCAGTATCAGCATTAAGTGCTTTCTCAAGGAAACTAGGCAAACCAGCTCCAGTGGAACTATAAACGATATACTACGCAAAATGCCACAGTGTGGCTACGTACGGAGCAGGCATCTGGGGCCACGGATGTATCGATCAACTCCAGGTTACTGAGAACGCTTTTATCAAATACATTCTAGCTCTCCCCCAAAGCTCCCCGATCCTAGCTTCACATCGAGAGCTGGGTATGGAATATATGACCGACACTATACGATGCCAGCCCATCCTACTGTGGCAGCGTATATGGTGTAACCCCGAAAGCCACATCACCCGCTCCCTCATCACCGAATGTCTTGGTCTAGCGTACTGGAAGAAAATACCTTGGCTCCATTATATTCACAAATTCTTGCTAGATCTTGACTGCGAGCACTACTTCCTCGAACCCCCTTCAATAGAAGATATCTCGAAGAAACAGTTGAAGGAACTATGTATGGGCCACTTAAGGGAACTCCGCAACCAAGCTGAGATTACCAAAAAACAAAATGAAAAATCTCCCACATTGCAGACAGGGAAATTCATGCAGCCATACCTGACATACTTCCTCTCAAACTATGAAAAGTTTCTAATTACAAGACTCTGGTTCAATCTTTTTTTCCGTCTGGTCTCATTTCCAGAAATGAAGAACTGGTCCAGAAATCTGACGAGTTGCCCTTGCGACGGAGTCTCTGAACAATCGACGATACATGTTGTCCTTTTTTGCAAATATTACAGACTAGCAAGGAAAACATGGATTTTGCCCCTCCTCCGCTCAAGCGGTCTCAGACAAACATACTCAGCACTTTCCCACTTACAATCCCCGACATCCCCGCATGAAGCAAAAATGATAGCGACCTTTCTTAAAATAGTAATATCAACTCGTCGCAAAGTCAACTCCTAAACTTGTATCATTTCCATAGCAGTAACCCACTTTGATATCTTTTGTTCGGCACAGCGATGCCAGATCTGTGATCAATTGCATATTGATTTTTTTCTTTTTGACTATGTTTTACGTTCTGTTTTAAAATGTACTTTTTATGATTATGCAAGTCTATAATGGAATAAAAGTTGATGAAATGAAATGACCCCCAGTATGCAAGGGGAGTTTGTTCCTCCTCTGCAAATGTGCCAGGGGGCTGCGTTGCAGAGAGGTGTAAAAAGGGGCGTGGCCTGATTACAACTCTCTGCAATGCAGCCCCCCGGCGCATACTGGAGGTTTCTGGTGGGCTAGTTGGCCCCCAGGGACCCCCAGTATGCAAGGGGAATTAGTTCCCCCTGTGCAAACGTTCCAGGGGGCTGCATTGCAGAGAGGTGTAAAAAGGGGCGTGGCCTCATTACACCTCTCTGCAACGCAGCCCCCTGCCGCATACTGGAGGTTCCTGGTGGGCTAGTTGGCCCCAGGGACCCCCAATATGCAAGGGGAGTTAGTTCCTCCTCTGCAAATGTGCCAGGGGGCTGCGTTGCCGAGAGGTGTAAAAAGGGGCGTGGCCTCATTACACCTCTCTACAATGCAGACCCCTGGCGCATACTGAGGGTACATGGTGGGCTAGTTGGTCCCCAGGAACCCCCAGTATGCAAGGGGAATTAGTTCCCCCTCTGCAAACGCACCAGGGGGCTGCGTTGCAGAGAGGTGTAATGAGATCACGCCCCTTTTTACACCTCTCTGCAACGCAGCCCCCTGGCGCATACTGGAGGTTCCTGGTGGGCTAGTTGGCCCCCATGGACCCCCAGTATGCAAGGGGACCTAATCCCCAATTTAGAACGCGCTACGGTGCGTGTTTGCACACACATATCACCTCAAGCCGGCTTGAGGTGATATGTGTGCATACATGCCCTGTGGCGCGTTTTAAGTTGGAGAATTAATTCCTCTTCAATCCAGAGGTCACCTAGGGGCCAACTAGTCCAACAGGTACCTCCAGTAAGCGCCATGGAGCTGCGTTGCAGAGTGTTGTAATAAGGGGACATTCCCTTTGAACACTCCTCTGCAACGCAGCTCCCTGGAACATACTGGAGGTACCTGGTGGGCTAGTTGGCTCACAGGGGACCTCAGTATTGAAGAGGAATTAATTCCCCAAACTAAAACGCGCCACTGAGCGTGTTTGCACACATGTTACCTCAGGCCTCGCCCCCTTCCTTCACTATTGAGCAAAATATACCTCTAAAATCAGCCGAACTACGAATTCCGATTTACTCACCTGTTATCAGGTGGGCCCTCAGTGCTGCATCTTTCAGCCCACTACTGATCCTGAAAAGTAATTCTAACCATACTTACAGTAACTTGAATTTCCTTCCATAGGCTAACATTGACTGGTTTCACTTGTAAATTCTTTTAAGTGTGAAGTTTTGGAACTTTAAAAAATTCCTCTAAAATCAGCCGAACTACGAATTCCGATTTACTTACCTGTTATCAGGAGAGACCGCAGTGCTGCATCTTTCAGCTCACTACTATTCCTGAAAAGTAAATTTAACTGAACTTATCAGTAACTTGAATTTCTTTCCATAGGATATCAGTGCCTGCTATATAAAATATATATAAATTAAAAAAATATAAAACAAAATAAAAAAATACTACAATTTAAATATTTTTAAAAATATTTTTTTCCAATTTATATTAAAAATATGTAATGTAATTTAAAAAATAAGATATCTAAAAATAAAAACTTTAAAACAATGTAGTAAATTAGTATAAAAAAAGGTGTCCCAAAAAAAGTATACAAAATGAAAGAAATGGAATCTATATCGAGGAGAGATCTGCATCTCCACATCAATGGAAATGGCGAGAAAAGACAATGATGGGTGTGGATAAACCTGAGAAAATACACCCCAGAAGTCACATCAGAAATGTGTTTCTTGCATTAAATATATAAAATGTTGTTTGTATAACAAAATACATTAATAACCTGCACTGTTTGTTATGAAAACCAATAAAAAGATGGATGAACCTGCAGTGACAGTATCATTTCATGGTAGAAAAAGCACACCATTTCCAAGTAGGGTTAGAATGTTTCCTATACAAGAAGATATTCAGAAATAAGAAGTGGATATAAGAGCATATAACTTTTGAAAGTATTGGCCCATTTAAGGAAAGTTTCTCCTTCCAGAGCCAGTATCTTCTATAGAGAGAGAGGATTTTTGCCAGTATCAAAGGAAGGAATCTAAGTCACTACCTCTCCATGGTGAGGTGGGCAAAGTCCTGGGAGACACAAATGGAAGGATGTGGACAAACATTATCTTCAAAGCATTCTGATAAGACCGATTCTTTGCATAATTTACATAATTTTTCTGAAGAATTACCCTTAATTGTAAAAATGGATTCCTTGAAGGCAGGTTTATCATTTCACTGAATACTCATCTCAGAAGACTTGACACAGAGATAGAGATTGCAGTAGACAGAGCATTTGCTGCATCCAGTGGTGCATCTTATGGTTCTATTAGAACTAGTATAAGTTACGCAGAAGTACTTTGGCCAGGTGTAGAAAAAAGGGGGAGAGAGAGCACGAGAGAATAAAGCTATTTGGCTTAAAAAGGACACGTGCTGTCTTGAAGCTACTGTGAGGGGAGAGAGATCCCTCAGGACGAGAACCCTCACTCACCATTAGGTGGCATGGTTCATCATATGGGTTTCCTCCGCACACCGTAGTGTGAGCTACGACTCCCCAAGGGGAGAAGCAGAGGTGTTTTCTCTAAAGACGAGCGTAGAAAAGTGGGTGAGTGAGGGGCAGAGTGCAAAAGAACAAGAAATGTGTTTTAAAAATGTCTGTCTGAGTCCACTGAAAGTTTATTGGATGGTCACAGGGACATGATTAAAATGCGAGAGGAAATAGGGTTTCAACAGATATACCATGGTCTTATAAAGTCAACATGTTTCTACCAACCGGCATTTTGAAGGACCTATAATAACAGTCACTCTGCAAATAGTGGTAAAAGGTGAAATATAAAGGAAGGATACAACCCACCACTGGTTCTCCAACGTCTATCTTCCTTTCCGAGGGATTTGTGATACTCGGGGAGAAATGGGCATATTAAAGATACATGGCCTCAACAAAACCCATTAACATTAAGCACCCGTGCTCCATACTTTCATAAACTTTATGCTTACCTACTGTGCAATACAGTCACATGCACTCTCCAAGCTCAGTTACCATCTCGTGGTGCCAGCTGTAGGTGCATACAATATAAATGTAATTAGAACTGTATGCTTGTGATGTGTCATGTGTTCAACTGACATGGCAACACATCGTCATTCCTATCATGCAGTATACTCAACATGTAAACATGATAGCTGGATAGTGTGTGGCGCTTAGCCTAACATATGGTCACTCAGTCACCAGTAGCCCATGGTCCCAGCGGTGTATATGAGTGTGTACATGTGTGGCCCACAGCCGACATTTACAACCAAGTGTGCCCCGCTGGAAGGAACAATCCACTCAGCCCCTAAGGGATTCACCACCTCAGAATTCCAGAGTGCAAAAGCTCGCCCGGGTTTGGTTGTCAGGGCCCCATCTCCAAAGAAATGTGCAAGAGGGTAGCAAGCATGTACTGCCCCCGGTCATGGTTGGAACACACTGGACTACCTGGCCAAAGTATTTCTGTGTGACTTATACTGATTTTAGGGATCAGTACTCTCTGGCCTTCATAGATCCCATTAGATCCTAAGTGTGTATTTGATTAAAGCACATCCTCCCAGGTGAGGACCTTGGCAGTTCATTCCAGAGTGACACTCAGTGTGAGGTGACTACCTCGATTTCATCCTACCAAGACATGGCGGACATAGCTGGACTTACATCTGACTATGACATGATCCAGACTATACTTCAGACACCCAGTATTCTGGAGACTAATCATGTGACCACAGTGAGTCATGCATATGAATGGGGGAAACTTACTAATCTTAAGAGACAACACACACAAAACATCATGCACGCAACCATTCCTACTGAATATTTGAGAGGCAATATAGCACCACAGGGACTCATTATTACCAAGACACCTAGGCTTTTTTCTAGACAACAAGGTTTTCAAGTAAAATTGGTTGTTATTCACATGGAAGTGTCCTAAAGACTGGCTAGTGCTCCTCACCAACGCAGCCAAAGAAACGGCAGAACTGATTCTCATTGAATTTCAGCTAATGGAGACCCAGATCTAAAGCACAATACAACTTAGTGCCTATAAGAAAAAACTTGAAGAAGTCAGCAAAATTGTGACTGAAACCAAAGAAGGCATTCTCTATTATTAAATCATTAAGCTGAGGAAATTCATTGAAAGATTCAGCCATGTCAGAGTGTATCTTTACGTGGCTGAAGATTGCAACACTCAGAGTACCAAGAAACAGCATAGAAAAGGGACCAGAGGGTGGCACCAAGACACCGATGAGTGGACCTCCAACTCAGATGAGTGGAGTTGGAGCGAAGACTCAGACTCAAGCACACCCTCGGACTTTCCATTAGCCAGACAACGACAAGGGAGAATGAGGAGACATAACCCCGGAAATTTCCAACCACAGTTCGTACCTCAACTCCAACCCTGGTGGCCACAACAACCATGGGGATTCCAACCATAACCCTTCCAACCTCCATTTTCTGGTGAACGACCTTACCAGCCGTCTTTTTGGGGGCAGGGCCGAGGAGGCAGAACGAGAAAAAGGAACAACCGTACCATCCCGGAACAACACCAGGATCCACAGAGACAACATATACAGTGGGACCCAACATTAGAACAGCGAGTGACGCAGAGCAAGGCATCAAGCAGCATTGCCCCAACCTTGTCGTGAATCTGAGTGATCAACTACTAAATGCTCTTGAAGCACAAGTACTAAACAAAGAGCTCGGTTTGTACCCACCCATTTGGGGGACAACTTCTCTACACACATTGAACTAGCCCAGTTCTTTCATAGGATAAGGCTCAAATTCTTCTTCAATAGACCTGAAGAAAACCCAACACCTGAGATAGAGAGGAACACAGGACTACGGAACAAGTCCACCTTTAATCCACAATTATACTTGTTACCTACTGAAGTAGCCACATTTGAGAAAGCGGAACTAAAGGACTTTGAGGAATTAAAGACAAGAGCTAAAATCCCCTTCATAAAAATCACGAAGGGGGGAACATCGATGTCAACAAGAGCTTGGAAAGGATGAAAAAATAATTGTCAAGCCAGCAGACAAATGTAAATGTGGGTGTACTTGTAAAGCGCACTGCGACTCCATGGAGTATCCTGGCGCTGAAGACCGCTGGGGAACCCGTCCTGGTTTTCCCTGTGAGATGGTCCCTTTCTGGGTATCTCCAAGGTGAAACCAGGCATCCCCGGCGTCTGTGGGGGGCCGTTGTAGAGATGAGGCAAGCTTAATGCCCAGAGTTGCCGAGTGTGTTCCCTGGTTAGAGTAGGCACCGAGGCGAGAATTATCGAGTCCGTTTTGACCCTGGTCCACGACCCCAAAGGAGGTGCCATCGTCATCATGAACCGCGACCACTACCATGCCGTGTGCACTCGCCAAATTTCAGACACCAAGCACTATACCAAACTACGAACAGACCTGACACCAGGATTGCAGAAGAAGATCAAACGTCTGGCAGAGAAGAGTGAGGAGGAAGGCTGGATCACCAAGAATGAGTGTGACATCTTAAAACTGAGTGATCCTGTGGAAAAGTAGGTCTGGTGTCTTGCCATTCACTCTGCCATTTTGTGCTATAACCTTCATGACTGACCTTCTCTCTGTATCACAAACACTCTGGAGCTCCACTTTTGACCTGCCACATTCCTGCACGGACGCTCACACCCTGTTCGTGTCCTGACCTGACCACAAACTGACCAGCACATGCTCAACCAGTCGGACAGGGAATTTCCCAGATGTGTATCACCTTCACCCTGTGCACTATGCCCTGCAGGGGCCCAACAACTACCATCTGTGGACTTATCAGATTTACCTTTGCTTGACTTATAATCATGCCTGTTTCACCTATGCCCTGCAGGGGCCAATCAGCCATCACCTGCGGATTGTATCAGAACTGACCACTGCTTGTCTGTAAATTATTGGTGTTTGTTATTGTTCACCTAGCACACACAGGGTGGGGATGAAGGGTATATAATGTGCAGAACCAAAGCACTCAGCAGGCTGCATCCTCAGACAGCTATGGGTGTCTGTTGATGCTTTCTCTCCATGAGATTATAATAATATCCTTTCTCTCCATGCTCCAGTGTTAGTCTCAGTTTGTATTCCGGACCCGTGGACTATAGGGTGACCCTGCATCTTTGGGTGGTCACCCAAAAGACCCCCAAATCGACAATCCCAGGACATCATATTTTTACACGCTCCCTGAGATTCATAAATCAACAATACCACCACCAGGGAGACCCATTGTGTCTGGGATTGGGTCGGATCTGGAACCGCTCTCCCAATTTGTGGATTGGTTCCTACGTCTGTATGTAGCTAAGATGCCATCCTACCTACAGGACCCGAAGCATGTCATCAAAGACCTGGCCTTTAATCCCAGCATCCACTACTTGGCTTCATTCGATGTAGAGTCACTCTACACCAAAATACCCCAGGACCACACATTGCAGACCATCAGGACAATCATTGACGACAGATTGGAAGAAGATATGACACCCACCTCTTTCATCATGGACTTAGCACCTCTGGAAATGAAAGAGAATTTCTTTCAATACCAAGATTCTCTCTCCTGGCAAACATCAGGGACATCCATGGGGACCATGGCAAACCTCTATATGCACCAATTTGAAACCTCACACATCTACCCACCAGAGAACCCATACAAACGGAACATCACGGTGTGGAAGAGGTATATAGATGATATTTATGTCTTAAGGGAGTGTGATTTGGCAGCTCTCCAAGATTTCTCCAACAGGCTCAACACCAGAGACCCTAATCTCAGATTCACCCATAACAACAGCAAGACTGAATTACCCTTTCTAGATTTACTACTATACTCCAAAGATGGTGGGCGATGCTCCGAACTGTACCGAAAACCGATGTCAAGGAACTCAATACTCTGTTACAACAGCTATCACCCGTGTGCCTTAAGGAACAATTTACCAGTAGGCCAGTGCCTTAGATTGAGGAGGAACTGCAGCGAGCTAGCAAAATACAGATTACACGAAAACACCCTAAGTACCAGCCTTACTGAAAGATCATATCCTCCCTATTTGGTCAGAAGAGAGGAGAAAAGAGCTTTGAACAACAATAGAGAATCATTGTTGCAAACATATTGTAGAAATCCAAGGAAAAAGGTATAATTTAAAAGGTTTATTTCTCAGCAGAGCATAGGGTCTAAGTACAACAGCATCAGGATACAACTGACAATTCAGAGCAGAATGTTACATGAAGAAAGCTCTGTTAAGAACATGGAATACATTATGAAACACAACCAGTCGCATGCACTTAAAGGAGAAGGGGAGAAAAGAGGGAAGATTGGAATGTAACACATCTCCCTTATATGAAAAAATAGGAAAATGAAAAGGAAAGATTAAACATAGTCTTGCAAAGAATTAGGTCTTCTTCTGATACGTACATCATCTTTAACTCTTGAAGCCACAGTGTCAGAAGACAGTTCAGGACCAATGCTAACATTCGAATAGTCATTTTGACATTGGTTGTTTCTTAATTGAGCATCTTGAAAAGAAGGACATTTAGCAACTTTACTCACATTCCAAGTTTTGCCATCCTGGGTGACAACAGTGTTATTAAAAACTTTAACAATCTGAATGGGCCTTCCATACTTACTCATTCCCTTGCTTACCATAATGGGTTTCGCAATCCTGACCCAATCACCAATCTCAAATTCATGTACCCTTGTTTTCCATTTGTTGTTGTACCACAAAGCTGATTTATTCTGCTTGTCACAAGTCTTGTTGGCAACACTCTGAATGTCAACTCTATTATCAATCAAGTCCCCATACTTCTCCTTGAACCACCAAGGACAGATCGAAGAAGCAGGGTCTCTGCCTTTGAGCAATCTAAAAGGGCTAATCTCAGTAGTAGTGTGAGGTGTGATACGATAACACCAAAGCTTTTCCCTGAGTATATTTAACCAATTACCTTTCTCCTTTATGGAATCAGTAACAAAACCTTTGAGAACCCTATTGAACCTTTCTACTTGACCATTCTCATGTGGCTCATAGAGAGAGGTTTGAATGTGCCTGATGTTACAATTCTTCAGAAAGGACTTCATTTCTGATGAAACTAGCTGTACACCATTATCAGAAATCAAAACAGAGGGGCACCCTTCTCTAGAAAAAACTTCCTTGAAAAATGTAATGACGGCCTCAGAAGTTGCTTTTGCCACAAACTTAACTTCTGGCCATTTGGAGTGATAGTCTATGATGACCAAAGCAAAACGTGAAGATTCTGGAAGAATGTGGAATGGACCTGAGATGTCGAATGCAATTTTACTCCAAGGCAATTCAGGCCATTTCACAGTTCTAAGAGGAGGAACATGTACTCTAAGCATTTTATCATTAGAACAACACGCAGTACACTCCCTGACAGTACGAGCCACATATCTGTCCATGCCTGGCCACCAAAAATGCAGTCTAATTAAACGCTTCATAGCTGATATACCTGGATGAGTTTTATGTGCCAGTTTTAAAATCAATTCTTGTACTCCACTAGGTGGGACACACTTACCCGCCTTGAAAATCAAATCCCCTTCACAACCTAACTCCTCCATAACTTATAAAAAGGAAGTAACTCATCCTTGATACAGTGTTTATCAGGCCAGCCTTCTAGAATGAATCTTTTAAGTAAAACAAATTTTTCGTCCTCATCCTGACACTTCAACCAAAATTCTTCAGAAATCTCTTGATAGTGGGGAGAAACAACATCAGAAAGACTTAACACACAATCAGCCTCAACAAGTCCATTTACACTATTCTGGCTATCCACACAAGGAAGGCGTGAAAGGCAATCTGCAGTTACATTTTTTTTCCAGGAATGTATTCCACTGTAAAATTGTATTCTTGTAACCTAGATGCAAGATGTGCAATTCTTGCTGTGGAATTCCAACCACCTCCAGCAGAAAGAATATTCAAAAGGGGTTTATGATCTGTACGCAGAATAAATTTACTGCCCCAAATGTAAATTCTGTAGTGTTCAATCGCCCAAACACATGAAAGCAATTCACGCTCAATGACTGCATATCTGCGCTCAGTCTCCTTCAGCGTTCTAGAGGAAAACGCAACATTCCATTCTAATCTACCATCAGTTTGTGACAACACACAACCCAGACCATACAAGCTTGCATCTGTGGTGATAATACATGTCCTACCCATTCTAAAGGGCTTTAACGTTGGAGAATTTACAATATCTTTTTTAATAGCCATGAAAGCCTTCTCCTGTTCATCTTCCCATTTAAATGCATTACTTTGCCTCAATAATTTCCTCAACGGCTCCATTTTAGTGGCAAAATTCACCACAAACTTACTGTAGTACTCACACATTCCTGAAAATGAAAGGAGTTGATCTTTATTTACCGGAGATGGAGCATTAAGGATGGCCTCAACATTGGATTTTTTAGGAATAAGGCCTTCACCGGATAAAGTATGGCCCAAATATTCTACAGATTTCTGAAATAATTTGCACTTATGCCCTTTAAGAGTAAGACCATATTGTTCCAGTCTCTTACAAACTGCATCTAAATGTACAACATGGTCACTGTCATTCTTAGAAAAAATTAATATGTCGTCTTGAAAACATTTGACGAAGGAATCAAGATCCCTGAAAATTTGGAACATAACTCGTTGGAATACAGAAGCAGCAGAAGCTAATCCAAAAGGCATCCTTCTGTACTGAAATAAACCCAAAGGAGTGATGAAAGCTGTATACTTTTTAGATTCTTCTGCAAGTTCAATTTGATGATACGCAGACCTAAGGTCTAAAGTAGAAAAAATCTGCGCACCATCAAAAAGAGACACAAGCTCATTAATGTTAGGTAAAGGGTGGCAGTCAATAATGATATTAGCATTTAAAGCTCTTAAATCAATGCAGACCCTCAATTTTTGGTCCGGTTTGCGCACGAGAACAATGGGGGAAACCCATTCTGAGGATTCAATGGCTTCAATAATGTTCTCACTCAACAACTCATTCAACATTTCTTTCAATTCATCCCTAACATTAAGAGGAACACCTCTTAATTTCTGTTTGACAGGGAGCGCTCCATCCTTAAGTACGATTTTATGCGTGAAATTCTTCAATTTACCTAACTGATCACAAAACACATTGTTGAATTTCTTGCTCCAAAAGGACATATTTTTCTTCTCTTCAAAACAAGGAGAGATAAAATTAATCATCTCTTGTTCACTATTTAACATATCTTGATCGCTGCATAATGACACAGGATCTTTGGCACGTGGATTTAGTGTGATGCCAAGCTCCCACTGATCATGCCATCCAAGAACATTTACGCCTTTGGCAGCAATATACAATTTGATATGAGCCATTCTACCTCTGAAAGTTAAAGGAACTCTAAAGTAACCTTCTACATTAATCTTAGCACCATTAAAATCATCAGCAAGAATATCAGGTACTTCTATATTAGCAATATCACACACACCCAGTAATTTTTCTTTAAAATATTCCATGGTAATAATGGTCCAGGGCGACCCTGAATCTACCATGAGTTCTACTTGAACAGAAAAAATGTTAAAGATGCATTTAGGTGATTTTTTACAAGTGAACAATACACGACCTGAATGTACAATAGAAACAACATAACCTCTATCTAAAACTTGTATGTCTTCTTCAGTATCTGTAATAGAAGAGACCTTTGCAGGAGTAAAGTTACTAGAAGATGGTCGTGATTGTAACATTCGAGACTGATTATTGAAACGTTTTTCCCTGCAAACATTGCCAAAATATCCAATCTTCCCACACACAATACATTCTTTATTCAAAGCGGGACAGCCTTGAAATGAAGCAATATGGGATTTGCTCCCACATCTATAACAGACTAAGTTATTGTTAAATTCTGTTTTTCTATTGCTTCCCATGTAGGAGGTTTTATTCACTTTTTGTGTAGAAGAAAAAATTTTGTAGTCTCCTTTTGGCTTGACAATGCATACTTCTTCTTCTGTTGTGGTTTTATTTGAAGAAGAACTTTGTTTAACCACAATATCCATCCATTTTTCAGATAATTCCGTAGATTTGGCAATGGCAATAGTTTCTTCTAAATTAGGATCACCCAAACACCATAGTTTATCTTGAGTCTTTTTGTTTTTGACATGTACGATTATCTGGTCTCGAATCATTTCATCAGTCATTGCTCCAAAATTGCAATGTATGGACAATGCTCTCAATGCAGTCAAAAAGTCATCAAAAGATTCATCCTGTTTTTGTGCCCTAGTGTAGAATTTAAAACGATTTAGGGCAATATTAGCGGTCGGTTTGAATCTTTTTTCTAATCTATTTAAAGCTTCAACATAAACATTTAAAGTATCTCCACTTCCAGTAGGAACAGTCAATTGCGGTAAATTTCTGAAAATCTCTTGTCCTTCAGAGCCAATGCAATGTAAAAGAATGCTTTTCTTTCTCTCAGAACCCATGCGTTCTCCATCAATAGCACGCATGTAATTAAAAAATTCTTCTTTCCATCTAGACCAAGGTATGGGTGGATCACCTTTGGTTTGAAGAAATTTAGATGGAGGATCAAATTGCATTATGAAGAATAGTGGTGAAAGTATTGAATTAAAATAAACAAAATATGTAGAACTTGAGAAAATATTTTACATTGCATATGTATAAAAACGTTTAAAATGTAAATATTAATGAAATAAACATTTCATAGTAAATAAATACTTGCAAGCGTTCTGTAATTGAAGCTGTGAAGTAAATGTGAGTCGCTTTGTAAAAAAACGCCGTTTCCGATGCTTTATTTAATGAAATATTGCCGCTTTAATTGTTGTTGTTGGACGTTGCTTCGTTTGTTATTCAGCGCGTAATGGCGCTTCCGTTGTTAGGGAGCGTGTAATGACGCTTTTGACCTCCGTTGCCAGGAAACCAAGGACGCGTTTGCATGAAGACGTGGCGCTTGCGCTTGTGATTTCCGTTGTCAGGGAAACACAGACGCGCATGCGTGGTCTCTTGTTGGAGCGGAGGCTTTGTCGGCAAACACGTCAGATAGGATTAATGACGTGACAGGCTTCGCAGCTCCGTGTGTGAAGATTCGAAGCAGCGCGGCTTCGTGAAGGTACAGAAAGATTTTAAAAGATGCAATGCGGCAAAGTAGTAGATTGACGGCGAAATTGCAGAAAAAAATCCAGGTTTACCTCAAGTAGAAGTCGTAATGAAGTGGTAGAAATAATTCCAAGGTTGAAAAAAAAAATAACAGGCAGTAGATAAATCCAGATGGGTTCAAAAGTAAAGCAAAAATGAATAAAATGGGTCCAAAACTCCGCTCCTCTGCTGGCAATGGCAGGAGTGAATAAGCCTCGTCGCCAAAATTTGTAGAAATCCAAGGAAAAAGGTATAATTTAAAAGGTTTATTTCTCAGCAGAGCATAGGGTCTAAGTACAACAGCATCAGGATACAACTGACAATTCAGAGCAGAATGTTACATGAAGAAAGCTCTTTTAAGAACATGGAATACATTATGAAACACAACCAGTCGCATGCACTTAAAGGAGAAGGGGAGAAAAGAGGGAAGATTGGAATGTAACACATATCCCAAACCTGCATCTGACAGACTGATGTGTGTCACAACATACAGCCATCTAACAAAGACAATTAAGAAGGCAATTGGAAATAACTGGCAGATCCTCAATGTAGGGAACAGGACATTGTCGAAACCTCTCTTCGTTTTCAAAAAAAGCAAAAACATTTGAGAGATGGGTGTACACACTAGACCTTTGACGTGCAACAGGAAAGTGACCC
Organism: Lissotriton vulgaris; assembly: GCF_964263255.1. Lineage (NCBI taxonomy): Eukaryota > Metazoa > Chordata > Amphibia > Caudata > Salamandridae > Lissotriton > Lissotriton vulgaris. Next base: position 1,917,026,118 of record NC_141691.1, read on the forward strand.
CCCACTCCAGTGGTCCCTTCCGTCTATCACTGGACACTTTCCGTGTGGCTCATGTGGGGTCTATTCATACACACGTCCTAAAGGAGAGCTGGACATTAGTTTACGCACCCCGTGGTGGATCAACAAACACACTAACTGCTATACCGAGAGGTGGTATACCTTTTGAAATGCCAATGCAATCTTGTTTATGCTGGAGGTTCTCAATACCTCCATTACCTCCAACTCTGTCCCATCCACGTGGAAGTGTGCGTTGGTAAGGGCTTTGCTGAAAAAGCTGAACTTGGATTCTAACAATCTATCCAATTTCCGCCCTATCTCGCTGCTTCCGTGGATGAGTAAGTTGTTGGAGAGACATATTAACAAAACATTAGGGGACTATTTGGAGTCCAATAAACTTCTACAGGTCTCCCAAACAGGGTTTCGACCTCAGCATGGCACTGAGACCGCCCTCCTGGCAGTCACAGAGGCAGACAGAGCTATAATGGACCGAGGTGGAAAAACTGCTATTATACTTCTGGACCTCAGTGCTGCGTTCGACACTGTTAACCATGCCACACTATTACATCGTTTGAAGGGCATGGGGGTGTCGGGCGCGGCCCTGATGTGGCTGACCTCTTTTTTAGAGGAACGCTTTTTCCAGGTATTTGAAGGCGAGGTGGTATCATCAAAGCATCCGCTCAGCTGTGGGGTTCCACAGGGCTCCTCCCTGAGCCCCACATTATTCAATGTTTACATGCAGCCTAGAGAAGATAGTTCTCCCTTTTGGTGTGCGGATTGTCACCTATGCAGACGACACCCAACTTGTGGTCTCTTTGGACCACAAGGAGGGCTCGTCTAACACCTTGGGCCCGTGTTTAGAGGCTGTTGCTGGGTGGATGCAATTCTCCCACCTCAAACTCAACGGGGAGAAGACCGAGATTATGTTACTAGGTAACTCCTCTCCTACCTCCCTGATGTAGAACTGGCCTTCGTGTCTCGGCGCTCCCCCTCCCCCTAAAGACCAGATAAAGAGCTTAGGAATCTGGCTTGATAGAGCACTGGATTTCTCGGTCCAAGCTACTAAAACTGCCTCTGTATGTGTGGGGCTAATGAAAATGCTCAGGAAAGTGCTCCCCTTACTTCCATTCCAGACGAGAACGGTCATGGTACAGGCCCTGATACTCTCTCGCCTGGATTATGGAAATGTTTTATATCTAGGGGCCTCGGCAACAGTGACAAAAAAACTCCAAGTCACTCAAAACTGTGCCGCACGCCTATTGTTTAACATCCCTCGCTGGCAGTCAGCGAGAACTGCCCTAAAAGAGCTTCATTGGCTCCCAGTGGCTGCCAGAACACTGTTTAAGGCCATGTGCATTCTGCACAAATCTTTTCATCGAACCGGCCCGGCAGTGCTGTACCCCTTAGTGTTGCCTTATGCGCCGCCTAGAACCCTTCGTTCGGCTTCATTGCATTTGGCAACTAAGGCAAAAATTAAGAAAGCCCGTTGGGGTGGCCGTTCGTTCACTCACTCAGCGGCGAAGGCATGGAACTCCTTGCCTTTACCCCTCAGACAAAACGACAACCTGATGTCATTTAGGAGAGATTTAAAAACCTACCTGTTTTCAAAAGCGTACTAATTTTACCCTGTAGCCGGACACAGTAATCAGTCAACAGCGCTGCGAGGCCTCCGGGTGGTTATGCGCTATATAAGTGGAATTTTTCATTTCATTTCATTACATAGGCATGACCACGCTCAAGGTAAAGACTAGGATCACGGAACACCGAAGTTCCATCAGGTGTCACAAAACGAACACCAAACTGACTCGTTGCTTCCTTGAAAGAGGGTACACAGCCAATTACATTTTCTGGGTGGTCTTGGACAAACCCAATCATAATAACATCATGGGCCCACAAGAGAGGGTCCTATTCCAAAGGGAGCAATGATGGGTTTGTTGGCTCGAAAGTGACAGCAAGGGACTCAATGAGGAAATCCCTTGGACCACCATCTCTAGCTGAGAGACTAGGTGGTTATTGGGTATGTTCATGTTGGATTCATTGCTGACAGACGGTTCCGGTGACCCCTGGTGAGTGTACTTGTTAGCCAGCACCACCTTGGAGTCCATTTCGAGCGGCTCTGTCTCGTCTTATTTAGTTTTTTTGTGTTTTCCACCCCAGTCTGGTCATTAGATGCCTTTTTCCCCTTCCACGCAGATGTACCCAGGCTGATGCTGCACCTTTGACCCCTTTTGTTGAGATCACTCTCCGTGATTGCAACAGCACGTTTAGGGGCTCGCCCTCCATGTCCAGCTATCTGTCCGCCAGACCCCGGTGAGCCATTTCACCTCTTCCCCTTGGATTGCTCCAGCCCGGTTGTGCGCTGCACGCTGCCCCTCATGGGACACCCTGGTGCTGGCACGGGTGACAGGCTGACAAACCCTTGGCTGTTGTCCTGTCTCTTCCAAGACTTGGGCCTACACTTTGCTCTACTCGCACTCTCCATGGCCGACACTTGCTATCAGATTGCTCATACCGCTCTGTCTCTGGCCCACTCTTGCCATCACAGACTTGAGTTTATTTTTATTATTATTATTTTTATAATGGGAAATGCAATTTCACCATTGCGGACTACATTTCCCATGATGCCCTGATCACATGCCTGGAAATTACCATTCCATTCCTCCGGCACACGTATTTCAAGAGCGAGGAGAAGCGGCTCGCCACTCTCGCCGTACCTCTCATCAAGTTTGGGCACCAGCATCCATACTTGAGTACCACTCCAGCCTCACAGCCAGGTTCGCATCAGCTCATTTAGTTTTTTTTGTTTATAGATCCCACCAATTAACGGCACCTTTAGCTTTGCATGCTAGCCCTACTGACCCCACTAACAACCACCAGATAGTCACGAGCATACTCAGCAGTCGGCGAAGTCTCGCTGTAAAGCTTTTGCGTCAGCATACCCACCAGACCCCCTGGTCCGTCCGACTAAGAGCCAGAGGCAGTCTGCGCTGTTGTAATTGCACCGGTGTGAGACCAGCATTGCGCAATCACAGACTGTCGGGGTCCCGCTAGGGCGCACCCGATGACAGGGTTGAGCACCCCTACAGAGGCTTGTGGACCACTAAGTTACCTTGATGCCCCCTCTTGCATCAGCACAGTCCCACCCTGAGAGTTATGCCTCATTATGACTTGATACCCTCTTCCCGTGCCACACTAGCAATAGCAACTTCCATGAGAACCTGGGAATGCTAAATCACCCTTGAGATACCCATCCACCAAACCCCCTGAGTACTGCCCAGGGTCACGTTGGGAACACGCTGGACTACCACAGTCCAGAGTGTTCCCACTGTGACCGAGGGCATGCATGCTTGCTACATTCTTGCACATTTCTTTGGGGATCGGGCCCTGACAACCACACCTGGGCGTGCTCTCGTGTTCCGGAATTCTGAGGTGGTGACTCCCTTTAGGGGATGAGTGGTTTGTTCCTTTCAGCGGGGCACAATTGGTTGTAAAGGTCGTGCGTGGGCCACACACGAACACACTCATAAATTCACTGCTGGGACCAGAGGCTACTGGTGACTGAGTGACCATATGTTAGGCTAAGTGCCACACACTATCCAGCGATCATGTTTACATGTTGAGTATACTGCAGGATAGGAATGATGATGTATTGCCATGTCGATTGAACACATGACACATCACAAACATACAGTTCTAATTACATTTATATTGTATGCACCTACAGCTGGGCACCATGAGATGGTAACTGAGTTTGGAGAGTTCATGTGACTGTATTGCACAGTAGTAACGTTTATGAAAGATTGAAGCACGGGTGCTTATTGTTAATGGGTTGATGAGGACATGTATCTTTAATATGCCCATTTCTCCCACAGTTTCACAAATCCCTCTGAAATCAATCAACCAATCAAGGAATTTGTAAAGCGTGCTACTCACCCGTTAGGGTCTCAAGGCGCTGGGGGGGGGGGGGTCGCTAATGCTCGAACAGCCAGGTCTTGAGCTGCTTTCTGAAGGCGAGACGGTCCTGTGTCAGCCGGATGTGGGTGGGGAGGGAGTTTCATGTCTTGGCTGCCAGGTAGGAGAAGGATCTTCCTCCGGCGGTGGCTTTGCGAATACATGGGACGGTGGCCAGGGCGAGGCTGGCGGAGCGGAGCTGGCGGGTTGGCGTATAGAATGCGAGGCGGTTGTTGAAGTACTTCGGGCCCGCGTCGTGGAGAGCCTTGTGTGCGTGGCTGAGGAGTCGGAATGTGATTCTCTTGCTGACGGGGAGCCAGTGCAGATTTTTCAGATGGGCAGAGATGTGGCTGTGGCGGGGGATGTCCAGGATAAATCTTTCTGAGGCATTCTGTATGCGCTGTAGTCTTTTCTGGAGCTTGGCTGTGGTTCCGGCGTAGAGGGTGTTTCCGTAGTCTAGGCGGCTGGTGACAAGGGCCTGGGTGACCGTTTTCCTGGTTGCGGTGGGGTTCCATCAGAAGATTTTTGGGAGCATGCGCAGGGTTTTGAAACAGGACGATGAGACGGTGTTGACTTGCTTGGTCATCGTGAGGGAGGAGTCCAGGATGAAGCCCAGGTTGCGGGCGTGGTCTGTGGGTTTGGGGGCGGTGCCCAGGGCAGGTGGCCACCAGGAGTCATCCCAGGCGGAGGGCGATGGTCCGAGGATGAGGACTTCCGTCTTGTCTGAGCTCAGCTTCTGACGGCTGAGCTTCATCCATTCCGCGACGTCCTTCATTCCTTCCTGGAGGCTGGCTCTGGCGGTGGCCGGGTCGTTGGTGAGGGAGAGGATCAACTGTGTGTCGTCGGCGTAGGAGATGATGTTGAGGTTGTGTTTGCATGCGATGGCCGCGAGGGGGCTCATGTAGACGTTGAAGAGGGTGGGGCTGATCGAGGATCCCTGTGGGACGCTGCAGATGACTTCGGTAGCTGCGGAACGGGAAGGAAGAGGGACGTTGGAGAACGGGCCACACAGTTCCAGTGGTGGCTTGTATTCTTCTTTTATATTTCACTTTTTACCACTATTTGCAGAGTGACTGTTATTATAGGTCCTGACGATTGCCTGTTGGCAGAAACATGTATACCATATAAGACCAGGGTATATCTGTTGAAACCCTATTTCCTCTCGCATTTTAATCATGTTGCTGTACCCACCCAATAAACTTTCAGTGGATTCAAACAGACATCTTTCAATCACATTCTTGTTCTTTTGCACTCTGCCCTTCACTCACCCACTTTTCTACGCTCATCTTTTGAGAAAACACCTACGGTGTGAGGAGGGAGGCCATATGGTGAAGCATATCACCTAACAGTGAGTGAGAGTTTTTGTCCTGAGTGATCTCTTTCCCGTCACAGCAGCTGCAAGACAGCACCTGTCCTTTTTAAGACAAATAGCTCTATTCTCTTGTGCTCTCTCTCCCCCTTTTTTCTACTCCTAGCCAAAGTTCTTCTGTGTGACTTATAATGATTTGATGGATCAGAACTTTCTGGCCTTCATAGATCCCATTAGGTATTTGATTCTATTAGAACGAGCACATTTGGTTATTATACTGTTACACACTTTTTTAATGACTTGCAGATCAGATCTGATCAGATCAGATGTAAAAAGGAGTGAATGTGTCTCCTCCATTGACTATAACTGAACAACAGGTATGATTTCTGTTTGACATTTCTTTTGATTCCATATGTGCAGCAGTAACAGTTACAGATTCCTCAGTAGAAGAAAGAAGACATTGGTGGGTGTGAGTGTGGAAGATGGATACATCTAAATAGTCTGTGCTTATACATCTGCCATTTCTGAAGCCAAAGCTGTTTGGTCCACAGCTGGAGTGTCCAGTAAAATCTATCTGTTGGAAAGTAGGTTATTACTAGTGGTAATTATAAATCTACCGCTAGCAATAATACCACTGACACAATATAGGGCTCAGGATAGGCCTAGAAAAGTATTCCCATGCTCAACCCTTGGTAGCTTGGCTGCGAGCAGACAGGCTTAACTTCGAAGACAGGCACATAAAGCATATAAAAACACCAATTCAGTAAATAATTAAAATACAACCCAAATAAAAATCCAACACCAATATATATAAATAAGAAATATTTCAATCTTTAACATGACACCAAAACAAAAAAAATCCAATATAGGGAACATGAGATATAAATGTTTAAAGATTTAGCACTATATCGCACTTAGAAACCTATAGCTCCTATTGGGACATCCGACCATGCTAGACCGGGACAAAGTCAACATTTCAGGCGGACCACGATGGAGCCCTGCACGGCTATCCCTGGTGGTAGGTCTTGGTTAAAGTTTTTACCTTCAGACTTTTCTGGAGCTTTTCTTCCCCAGGTTCCTTGAAGCAATCAGCCACTCTGGATTTGGTGAGAGTTCACCGGCTTGCCTTGCGACGAGTTCCCAGTCAAACTTATGGAAATCAGACCTCGGAGCTTTCCAGGGGAATGAACCTGGGATCCGGGCCGGCTTGCAGTTGAAGGTGGGTGGCTTGAATCTCACGGTTGGTCCCAGTCACCTCTCCTACTGTAGTGTAGTTCCTATATTCCCAATAGGGTCTGCGCATTGGAATAATATATCCTATAGATTAGAAGTAGGACTGAGGTCGACTAGGTCTCTACCGAATATATTAAACTTAAATAGTGAGTGCCAGCTAGCTCAGAGGTCACTAGAAACTTTCTCGAATTCACAAGATGGGATTAGTTCCTGACAACCGCACAAACATGACAACTTTGTTTCCCAAGAAAAAGAAATGTATCTCTAGAGTTGCGGAAACAATGTTTAAGTATTTCACTCAGTCATTCGTGCATGCTTCGTTTCAACAGAGGTGCAGAGAAATAGAGAGACTGGCGTTTTTAATAAAAGGGTTTATTGAACAGTCTTTCTCATGCAAAAGAAATGAACTGCTACAATCGTAATGCAGGCTGTAAAGTATAATGCGTACAGCGAGAACAATATTATGAAATAATACTGTAAGAGCATTTTATGGTTTCTAAGCCATATCAAAATACATACATAAATAATATTGACTAAAAATACTCAACTGGTGCTTCTAAATACGCTTACCCCAATGTACCTAACCTAAGTCTAGTACGCGGGAAGAAGTAAGTATTGTGTAGCATAGGTTTAGTTGTTTTTGCCAAGAATCTATCCAAGATTTCTCCTAGGTTCTAATCGGCTCCATACTTTAGTTTAAAATGAAGGAGGTCTGGTATCTCTGTCTTGGCACTCGATTTCCCAACACCCCGCAAGGGGAGCTTGGAAACACTGGAGCTGGATTCTCAGCGACAGAAAGGACAGCTTCTCGATCAGTGCATCAGCTGGAGGGTCGACTTCCTTCGGCACTTGCTGTAGCGAGCTACGTCGGGCAAGTAGATAGTCGAACTGCTCCGAATCACTGTGTCTTGCTAGAGCAAGTGATGGCATATTTATACCTTGAAGGTGTCTAGTTTGACATAAAGTCTGGCATGATAACGTCAGGAAAGAACTCCTAGGGAATAGTAGTTCTTTGCAAAGTACATGAGTTCTAGGACAAATAAATATTCAAGCAAGGAGAATTTCCGTAACTGCTTAAGCCGATTTTCCTAGAAATCGTTGCTTTATACGGGTGGAAGTAGCCATGCCTGTATTTGGTGTGCATGGGCTATGTCTAAATAAGGGCTTGATTTCTATGCCTATATTAGGGCATGAGTCTGGAAAATTCACTCTGAGCCTAAAACGTCACACAACACCCACTCCACTTTATTATGTACGACATTACTAAGTTTCTAAACACATTAAAACATATCTAAACGTGATGTGTTAAAACCCCACTCAAAAATACATAAAAATGCATTCGAAATGGTTGGTACATGAAAAGAGCATTTGTGCTGTACACAATATTATTATTTTTTTTCCAATAAAGTATATCATGGCATTCCTTATAATTAATTACGGATTAAACATGCAATATAATGCATCAGACAATAAAAAGATAAAGCCAACACCAAAAGAGAAAAGAAGAAGCAAGGGAGAAAATACAAAGAATTATATAACGACACAAACCCCCATATCCCATGGGGGTTGGTCAGTCATCCTATCAAATCTTTATAGAAAGTTCCTATTTTCAATTGTTCAACGATTGCACAAAGGGGACCCATATGTTTAGGCCTTTCTCTCGTCTCTTCTTCCCCCCTCTTGAAAACACAGCTGGTTCTAATTTATGGAGAGCTAAGATTCTTGCTCTGGACTAATCCATTCCGATGTAATACAAAGTCGTATTAGCGACATTATTATACATAGTAAGGCAGTCTTCTTTTATTATTCTTATTTATTCTATTTGTATAGCGCATTATCACCCATAGGTCTCTAAGCGCTGTAACAGGAGACACTGACCATGACAGAAACAGGCGACTAATTTATAGCACATCCCATGTCTCTTGGAAGAGCACCGTTTTTAACATCCGGCGAAACGGTAGTAGATTAGGTTCCTTCCGAAGGCAGTATGGCAGTTTATTCCAGACTGCTGGGAGTACAGTTGAAAAAGCACGTCCACCCAAAGTGGACAGATGGAAACGTGGGCTGACCAGCAGAATATCCTCGGATGAGCGCAGTGTCCTCCTAAGGGTATACCGCAACAGTCTGGCCTTGATGTAACTAGGCGCATTGCCGTACACCGCCTTATGCGTAATGCATAGGCCTTTAAACATTACCCTCTGCTTGATAGGAAGCCAATGTAATTGGCGCAAGAGCGGCGTGGCATGCGTGCTCCTAGATTTTTTTTTAAATCAATCTAGCAGCATCATTCATGACTATTTGCAGTCTTGAAAGTAGCTGCTGTGGTAGCCCAACATAAAGGGCATTACCATAAACCAGCCGTCCAAGGATTATAGCAGACACCACACTCCTTAAGGTAGAGGAGGACAGCAGTTGGGAACTTTTCCGCAACTGTCTGAGCAGGCCCACGCAAGTTCTCACCACAGACGACACTTGCTTCTTCATCGACAGACTGCCATCAATATGGATTCCCAGACTTTTCACTGAGGCTGCCGGTACTGGAGTCCTACCCAACTCCTTGGGCCAGAAACAATTGTTCCAAGGGTTGCCTGAGATGGTGATAGGCAACACTTCAGTTTTGTCTGGATTAATCTTCAAGGAGTTGGTGGACATCCAGTTGATAGTGAACTTTAAGATGTTATGCAGCTTAGCTTGTGCTCCTGGCGAGTCCTCTATTTGGATGATAATCTGTGTATCATCAGCGTAGATATATGTCTGGCAATCCATCTGATTAAGAGCAGAAATCAGTGGCTGCAAATAGATGTTAAAAAGGAGTGGCGAAAGGGCAAAGCCTTGCGGGACTTCACAGGTAATGGCCGCTGCTGTAGATACTAGGTCTGACAACTGCACCCTCTGCGATCTTCCCTGCAGGAATGAGGTAAGCCAGCCTAGTGCGGTCCCCCCGATGCCCAGATCTCTCAGGCGCTTCAACAGTTGATTATGACACACCGTGTCAAAAGCGGCCGAGAGATCAAGGAGCACCAGGGCCCCGGGAATCTTCTTATCAGCTCTGCATCTTAATTCATCCAAAATGGACAACATCACCAGCTCCGTGCTGTGATGACTCTGGAAGCCAGCCTGATTATGTTCTCACAGATCGTTTGTCTCCAGATGTTTCGAGAGATGAGTCAGCACATGCTGTTCTACCACTTTAGCTAGAAAGGGTAGTTGGTATATGGGCCTGAAGTTCTTAAAATTTTTGACATCCGCCCCTGGCTTCTTGAGTAATGGAATCAACCGGGCCTCTTTAAAGGAGGTCGGAATCCTGTCCCGTCTCCAAAGATCTATTTAGGAGTGCAAGGACATCCTCTTCAATCCCTGGCATAGCCATCTTAAAAACACTGGGAGGGCAAGTATCCGCCCGGGAACCTGACTTCACTCTCTCCACCAAGCCAGCTAACCTCTCCTTTGTGATCAAAGGTATTGAATTAAGGGGGTGGCGAACCTCTGGGAGACTGGCCCACTTTGGAGTGGACAATCAAAGATGGGGGTGCGAGCTATTTCAATCAGGAGATCTTCAATTTTATTCGTAAAGAAATCCTGAAAGTTCTGGCAATCCTCCTGCGAGAACTCAGGCTTCTGCTCTTCATTAATCCTCAGTTCCGTGAATATCTTAAAGATTTCTTTCTGGGGATCACGAGCTGTCGCAATTCTGGTCTCAAAAAACTCCGCTTTACGGGCCAGAATAGCCTTTTTATAAAGCGCGAGCTCCTGCACGTATAAACTCTGTGCGTTTGAGTTATAGTCCCTCCGCCAGGCTCTCTCAGCTTTCCGTAGGATCTGCTTTCTAATTCTCAGGGTCTCGTTAAACCAAGGTGCTCCCGCCCCTTTGTCCATCCATTAACCTTTTTCAACGGCGCAACCACGTCAATGGCTTTCTCTAATTTTCCAAATAGCTTTTGACTACCCACCTCGATATTCTCACAGATTGTATTGGATGCAGTGGAATATAGTAGAAGATCAACCAATTCCTCCTCCTTTACAGTATTCCATCTCCTCACCGATTTCCACTCCGTTTTAGGTTTACCTCCACAGCCATGCGCTATTCGCTGGCCCCTGATAAAATAGTGGTCGGACCATAGACACGAAATAATAACAACCTGACTTGGGGCTGGGTCCGTCGACCATACCAAATCTAAGGTATGGCCTTAGATAAGGTATGGCCAAATCATGCGTAGGGCCTGTCACCAACTGGGCCATGCCTAAGGCCGTTAATGCCTCTTCTAGATGGTGAGCCTGCCCTACTTTAGGAGATATCTCCCAATGGAAATTAAAATCTCCCATCACCATCAAATTCCTGTACCTGGTTCTGAGGTTGTGGGCTACCTCCACAAAGAGATCCATAAACTTTGGTTTAGTCTAAGGAGGACGGTACATGACTAAGCAATGAGTGCCCATTTCAAACTTCACACCCAGGACATCTGCTCCCCCAATATTTTTGGCACAAACTCTTTCCGCCCTCCAGCGACTATTATAGAGGAGAGCAACACCACCTCCTCTCTTTGTATCCGCACGGTTATGGCAGATCACCAGAAAGCCCAAGGGGAGTGAGGCCACCACATCTGGGGTAGAAGATTCCTCAAGCCTCGTTTCCGTGACCCCAAGGATATCCATCTCCCCATCCTGTAATAGCGAGAAAATCTCCAAGTTGTGCTTCTGTAGGGATCGAGTGTTTAAGAGGCCATACTTCACAGTCATATCTACACTCCTCTTCCCCTTTCTTCCCCGTACCCGCAAAGATTTGAGCAGCCCTTCCTGACCTAACAAATTCAGGCATTCCTGGCTAAGCCCCATATCTCCAGAGCGAAGTTTCAATAGTGCAGCTCTACTGTACCTTAACATTTGGCCAGGGGTAGTGGCCCCGGGTCCCGGTTGGTCGTGGATGGGCGTAGATGGGCTCGCCTCTGGCGAGCCTCCGGTGCACCCACGGTGCACCCACGGGGCACCCGCGGCGCGCTCGCGCTGCCCGCTAACATATGGCAGGCTTAAATAGGCGTCCTACGTGTCCGCCGTACAGCTAGAATGCTGGCCCAAGATGGCGCCCACAGACGCCCGACTATCCCCAAGATGGCGGTCAGGGATGATCGTAACTATGGGAGGAGATCCGCTAAACAGCAGTGCGGAAACAATTACAGTGCAGGTAAGCGGGCATCCTAAACTAAAAGATTGTCAGTGAGACCGCTGTCCCACCAAACTTATTAAAAATGATTCCCTAAAAGCAAAATGCCTCGCTATGGAGCTAAGCAATGCGCTATTCCTCGTAGCCTTATCCTTTATAATTGCAGTGTTACCTGATACGGGACCAGCCCGCAACTGAAGGCGTCTTAAATAGGCGTCCTACGTGTCCGCCGTACAGCTAGAATGCTGCCCCAAGATGGCACCCACAGACGTCCCAACTATCCCCAAGATGGCGGTCAGGGATGATCGTAACTATGGGAGGAGATCCGCTAAACAGCGGTGCGGTAACAATTACAGTGCAGGTAAGCAGGCATCCTAAACTAAAAGATTGTCAGTGAGACCACTATCCCACCAAACTTATTAAAAATTATTCCCTAAAAACAAAATGCCTCGCTAGGGAGCTAAGCAATGCACTATTCCTCGTAGCCTTATCCTTTATAATTGCAGTGTTACCAGATACAGTCATATGAGAAGTTCTATCCAACACACAGTCCATTTCAAAACCAGTTATCACTAATTCGGGAGAGAGAACCAAAGGAATGTTAAGACAGACGTTAATAAATGATTCAACATCCTGAAGAAAAAGGGCCAGTTTGAAGCAAGAAAAGAACATGTGTACATCATTTGCAGCTATTGTACCACACCTCGGGCATCCCTGACCACTGCTGCCTCCCCATTTAGATGTTTTGGCCGGGGTGTAGTATAGATCTAGTAGAGCCATATAACTTTGAGAGCGAAGGCTCCCAGAGATTAACACTGAGTTGGATAGCTCTAATGCAGCACAAATATCTATGCCCGTTGTGCCAAACTTACTATCCAGCTTAGTGTTCTGAAGCAGAGGATCATCTGGACGGCCTAGTATTCAATTTTGATATAAAGACCCGATAGGCGCCTTTCTCATTATCAGCTTCATAAGTGGATTTTTTGCAAATGCAATAGGATCATTACTAAGACGCCTATCAAGAAAGCTTTGTATCTGTAGATACTTAAAAAACTCATGTGTCCCTAGAGCAAACTTATCTTTTAAAAATTCAAAAGAGACTAAATCACCTTCATAAAATAAGTCCCCAAGCGTCGAAATACCGTGCAATCTCCACCTAATTGTGATCTGGTCTTGGAAGATGGAAGGTAGTAACCTAGCAGCTGACAACGGTGTGTAATAATTAATGCTAGGGATGGCCCATTTATGACGTACCTTCCTCCAGACCGAATACATTGCTAATATGACCTTGAATTTGTTTTTTTTATAGTAACTAGACTCCAAAACCGACAACAGACTCCCCCCGGCCTCCTCACCCAGATCAATCTAAAAAATAGAGGGCCTGCAGGCTGGTGGGGGGCCAGCTTTCTCCCCAAATATGGGTAAGGCAAAATGTTGGGGTAAGGCTGCCCAGTTGTAGATACCAAGTTAGGAACTGACCAGCCACCCTTATCCAGAGGCAGCTGCATCCATTTTGCTGCCCGTCGTGGTTGCCGATAATCCCACAAAAATCTATTACAACATCTTGACACCAGTGCAAGACTAGTCTGAGCAAATTCCAGCGGGATAGTCCTAAAGACGTAAACAAATTTTGGTAAGATCAACATCTTGAGTACGTTCCTCCTACCAAATATAGATAGATGTAGGTTATCCAGCCTGCACAAAGTAGAATTAACCATATTAATGATCGGCTGAATATTAATTTCAGCAAGATTTTCGACTGCCGCTGTAATTATGATACCCAGATAGATTGCACTTTGTACGACTGGTGCGTTATTGCCGTAGATTAAATGACCTGTGTTTTTTTAACGTTAATTTTATAGCCGGAAAAATGACCAAATGAATTAGCCAAGTTCTTGATGGCTGCGAATGATGTCGCCACATCACTGGATAGAACAAGAATATCATCGGCGTACGCTAGGACTTTAAATTTGTACGTGTTGATCTTAACTGGTGATATATTTAATGAGAGCTCTAATTTATTTATAAACGGATCTATGTAGAGCGCGAATAGCAGGGGCGAACAGGGGCAACCCTGCCTGGTGCCCCTGCTAATGGCAAATGGTCTTGAAAGCATCCCTGATATAGATAGGGTTGCGTGGGGGGCAATGTAGAGTGACTGTAGAGCCTGTATAAACTTGGAACAAAACCCCTCCCACTGCAGGACCTTCCACAAGTACCCCCAGGCGACCCTGTCAAACTCCTTTTCGGCATCCAACAGGATCGCACCGAGGGGGGATTTTGAAACTTGAGCCCAGTCCAACAGGGCTATCACACGCCAAACATGGTCCGCCGTATCCCTGCATGGGATGAAGCCATGCCGGCGAATTGATACTAGAGTAGATATTACTGAAGCAAGTCTGGTTGCAAGAATTTTAGAGAAGATTTTGCTATCAGTGTTGATAAGCGATATCGGGCGAAAAGAAGCGGGATCGAGCTCTGGCTTACCTTTTTTTTTAAACAAAATAATTGTTGTGTGACCATGAATCTGGAATAATACCAAGTTGAGCGTCCCTAAGAGTTGTTATAAGATCTTCTCGAATCTCTGACCGAAATACAGAATAAAATTCTAAAGGGGTCAAATCCGGGCCGGCCGCCTTGCCCTTAGCCAGAGTATTTAATGCTAGTTCAATTTCATCCCACTCTATAGGTGCGGCAAGAACGGCATTCTGACGGTCTGAGATCTTTGCAGTGTTAACCCTTTCAATAAAGACTCCAAAATCATGAGGTATATTAACTTCAGAAACTTCCTCTGTATATAAAGATTGGTAAAAGTCAGAAAAAACCTTCATAACCCCTTCCGGAGTATCCTGAGTGAAACCCTGGGGATCCTGAATCTTGATAATACGGTTAGCCAGGCTACATTGCTGGAGTCGCTTCGCAAGAACCCTGCCAGATTTTTCACCAAATTCAAACATTGAAGAGCAAAACTGTAGATACTTAGCGGCAAGATCATGGCCAAGGAACTCAAGCAAGGAGGCTTTAGTACATGCGACTTGTATTTGGACTTGGGCTATATCGCCACCGTTCTTGATTACTGTTATAAGCTGCACGGGACAATTCCTTAATCCGCGCATTAGTTTGTTCCTGAATTCGCTTTTGACGTGAAAATGAAAAGCTTTTAGTCTCTCCGCGAATTGCCGCCTTCAGTGAATCCCATACAATATTTCTAGATGCGGTGCATCTGTTTATATTCAAGAATTCCAAAAGCCATGGTCTCATGTGATCTAAATATGTGTATTCTAGAAGCAATTTTCTCTCGAAAGTCCAGAGTCTGGGAATTTTTATAGTCTGGCTCAGGATACAATCAATAATCAGTGGGTTATGGTCTGAAATAATTCTAGGGGAGACTGAAATAGTGGTAGTATCTGCGATTTGGTCTGAAACAAAACAATAATCTAGACGGACCATTTTTTTATGGGGGGCAGAAAAATATGTAAAGCCGTCAAGATTCTTACAATGATGAAACCAAAGATCAATCATATAATGTTCTTGAGTCAGAGCCTGAAGTGCCCTAAAAATCTTGGGTTTCTGGCCTGCATATTTCTCCCCTCCCAACAGATCAAACTTGGCTAGTAGATTAATATTAAAATCACCGCAGAAACAGATAGGCTGAGGCCATAAAGCCAAATCAGCATTCAGATAGTCTAAAATTGCTAGGTTGTCATTATATACGGTACAAATTGTTAAAGGTTTACCATTAATCAAACGCTCTGCAATAACCCATCCCCCAGCAGCATCCTGACTGGTTCTCACACACGATCCGAGCCCTCGTTAGATTAATGTGGCCACCCCCCTTATCATTGAGGTCTGACGGAAACAGGCTATTAGGTTAAACCCCGGGACTTTTAGATAATCTCTGTTAGTCCAGGG
This sequence comes from Lissotriton vulgaris, assembly GCF_964263255.1. NCBI lineage: Eukaryota > Metazoa > Chordata > Amphibia > Caudata > Salamandridae > Lissotriton > Lissotriton vulgaris. The sequence continues at coordinate 1,917,041,678 of NC_141691.1, forward strand.
AACATGGGTTTCCTGTAGGCACAGAACCTCAAGATGAAGGGCCTGAATCACACGTGAAAATAAAGCCCGCTTCCTCCCATTATTCAGGCCACAAACATTCCATCAAGCTAACCGTACTCTACCTGATGCCATTAGGATTTTTATGGAACATCATCTGAGTTATAACAATTCTTAACATAAGACCAAAGAAGCCATGATAGAAAGAAATCTTTTAAGCTGTTTTTTTAATGCACCCCCCACCCACCCCCACCGCCCCACCCCAGCAAGCAACCCACCCCCGCCCACTCCCCCTACCACCCATGAGCTAGGAGACAGGACCTAAGTCCTAGTGATGGAAGAGCTGGTATGAGCAGGACCCCCCTGAGAGTCGCTGCCAACTATAAAACTAAAGAAAAAACAACAGCGAGCGCACTATGGGATAAGCCCCCAGAGATGAAGAAAGAGAGCATACTAAGTCATGCAAGCAAACAAAAGAAAAAAGACATCCCTTAAGAGAGCATCCCCCCAATTAGTCGAAGGTGAGAAAGGATCAAACATATACGAGTGAACTCAGGCAGGTACATGGCATTAAATAGGTTTACAATGTGTCCAGGAATGCTGTTGCCTGAATTTCTGATTCAAAAAATTTAGTCTGACCTTGCTGAATAATTTTTAGCTTAGACGGAAAAAGCAAAAAAACCTGTGCCCCCTTGGCCTGAAGTGGGGCTATCAACTGACGGAGGAGCCACCTCCGTTCAACCATGACCGGCCAAAAATCTGGCCTAACAAAAAACTGACAGCCTTTTCCTGCTCTTTGCCTGTCAGGCCTGGCTAGATCATAGATCCTTTCTCTGGCAAAAAAATTGTGCAAGCATATCATAATAGCACAGGGTTTATTGTTAGTTTGGCCCGAGCGATATTGTTTAAGTTTGAAGGGAAAACGGTGGGCACGCTGAATCTCTACCTGCCAGTCCCATTCCTTGACCTCTGGAATTGCCTCTGTAAACAGTTCGGCCATGAACTGGCGAATATCTGGCCCCTCTGTTCCCTAGGGGATCCCCAGAATTCGCAAGTTGTGTCTACGTGTGCGATTTTCCATATCAACAAGTTTTCCTTGAATGTCGAACCGCTGAGATTGAATTGCGTCTATTGTGGATTTTTGGGTCACTAAATCGTCCTCCAAGGTAGAAATTTGAGTTCCATTCTCTGTCACCCTGGATGCAATATCCTTGCAGGTTTTTATTATTCTGCGCAGCAAGTTTTGGACTCTGCGGCAAGCTCCCTGGGCGCGGGCACTTTCTTGATGGGTTTCCTCCCGGTGGGCCATAATCGTTTGATAAATTATGGCCAGTGTCATTTCGCCTGGGGTTAAACCAGAATTGGATTCCTGAACATTAGGAGCTGAGTCATTAAATGCGCCTTGTACATTGGATTTAGTAGAGAATGAGTAGTCCCAGGCTAGGGAGCCAATACCTGCCCCAGGGTCTTGGGGTACCTTTCGGACTATTGGTGGCCCGTTAGAGATGGCCGCCGAGCTCAGAGCCTTATTTGTGCGCCAGTCCCCTGACTCACTACCATCATCATCAGTCCAATCTTTATCCAGCCCCTCATCATCTTCACCAGAAGAGCCCGTATGCTCCGAGAGGGAAAAGAAGTTATCTCAATCATTGTCAGCCTCGGGGTTTGGTAAAACAGCTAGTTGAGGGGGAGGGAGGGCTACTGGTGGTATGCTAGATGCTGGTTCACTAGGGACTACATCTCCCAGAATCCTTCTGAGTTGTGGGTCCAAAGTAAGAGAGGGATCCAAAAGCTGAGTGCTCCAAATAGCATTTTCTAACACCACCCCCTCCTCCTCGTCCTGTACTGGAGCTGACATTGTATGGGCCCCACTACCAGAGTCGATTGGCACTAAAACTGTGGTTACTGGTAAAGAAATCAGATTTGTCTTATCAGACACAGGCACTGTTGCAGCCGTAGATGTACTAGAAGAGCTCTCTGTGACCGGGCTCTATGAGGGCTTTTCGGTACTGGGATTGATCTGAGGTTTGAAGAAAGTCTGTACCGGGGCTGGAAGAGTTTTCCCCGTCTTTGCGATATTCTTTCCTGTTACAGCCTCCACGCGGCTCCCCTTAGGCTTTTCTCTTAACGGTGGCATTGTTTGAGCCGGAGGGGAAAATGACAGCTAATCTGGGGGAGAAGCGCTAGGACCAGCTCACACGGCCAGAATGCTGGCCGCCATCTTGCCTCGATTTAGCTGCTTCTCAAAAAGAAAAACTATGCGAGAAGCAGGCGCTGTACACATTTTAAAAGCAAAGTTTCATTCAAAGCATATAGTATGACATTGGAAACGCTATCCGAATGAATCACGAAAATATATTTATGAAATGGCTCTTAAATACAGAAGAAAAAGTCGAGACCATATCATGGCAGATTATATAAAAACTGTTTGATTATGGACAAGGTCAAATATTGTCTCTTGAAAGATTTTCAATGAATAGTTCTACTTTAAGCAGAGTACTTTGTGCCAAAAGGGAAAAAAATACAAATTTGGAAAAAGGTCTGATCATAGAGGAGAAGAGAAAAAAATAGAGTTCCAAAGCTAGAACCTTGTTTTGAAAAACTGAAGGTTGAATTCAGAGTCTCTCAAAACACTGTGTGCCAATTTCAAAAGTCAGTGTTATTGTTTGGAGAAAACATCAAATCTTCTAAGCTGGTAAAGAACTCGTCTACAACTGTAGGTGAAAGTTGGACTACCTCGTTAAGTAGATCAATTACACATAGATGCGAAGCATCGCCATCAGCGTCAGTCGCATTAGCAATGCTCGAAGTAGATGGTACCTGTGCACCTGTTGCATCACGTATCTCACCATCAGCATTTTGCATCTGTGAGATCTCAACGAATGCCGTCATCAAGATTGGTAGCCGCTGGGTCAACACAGTGCATGAGCCGTTACTGGTTCAAGCAAAGTATCAACTTCCGTTGGCAGGACTGATGGGAGTGTCAGACCGATGTCTAGCACGCATTCTTATCCACATAGCAGGCATCGCAGTACAGGTAAGATGCAATCTTGCCAGATTGGTCTGAACGACAGGAACCACGTGGTATTCAAATCTCTTAAACGAGCAAGTCCCAGAATCTGTATCATGCGCTCACGACACTTCATTGCCAAGAGGGTGTTCTCCAAGGTGATCTGGGTGTCGATGGTGATTTGACTTGCCATATTGGAGCAAAAGTAGCAAAAATAGTATCCCTGCAACGAGTCCCAAAATGAGAGGCAGGCCGCCAAACACTGAGTGCACGAAGTTTGGAAAAATACCTAGGACTGCTTCAAAGGGTGCGAACAGTCCTGGAAAAACTGTCTTAAATACATGTACAATACCACTCGTGTCAGACATGTTTAAGATACAACCTAACTTTTCTGAGAAATGTATAGGGCAGTTTGTCGATAAAAAGGCATGTATCTCTGCAGAAGTCCTTGCAACTTGCAGATCATCAGTCTCTTTGGCCGAGGTCAGTGGCACAGTTTTTTGTAAAAGAATGGCTTTCATTCTGCTTAACCCTTTCAGCTATATTGACGGAACCATTCCGTCACGACCCTCGGAAGGGCTGTGCTTGTGACGGAACCGTTCCGTCACGGCCCGCTCGCTGCGCCTGCGCGGCACTGATTTCGCACCTGTGCAGCGCGTTTCATTAAGCGGGCGGGGCCGTGACGGAACCGTTCCATCACAAGCACAGCTCACCCGCGAGCCGTGACGGAACGGTTCTGTCACCCGCGCAGGTGAGCCGCGCGCCCCCCCCCCCCATAACCGTTAGCACTGCGGCGGAATAGCCGCTGTAGCAAAGGTGTTAAAGTATCAATTCGTATAGATGAGATGTTCACTGAAGGCCATAACGGCGACTCCCCGTCTGTCTTGGTTGTAGGAAACAATACTTGCATACTGCAAGTGACCCTGGCTGACACGCTTACGAGATAGGGTATTCCTGGCAACATGCCACAGCAGCTGTAATCATTCAACATAATATAACTTCCATTAGAAATCTGCCTAAAAATTGGATCTATCACTGCAGCTGGAGAACCTTGTAGGTGGCAGGATAAATTGGTTGAGGAACCATCGCAGACCCGTGTAAATTAATACCCTGATATAAAAGTGTACCGCTTAGTGCGTTTTTTGCAGTTTGTACCACTAAGAAACACTTCTTTTCCCCCACTCCAACATCTGTGTGTATATGGTAAATCCCAGGATGTCTTGATGTATTCATTACCCAACCTTTCATATACGCCTGCTGGTATATGTTTCAAACAATACTGAAAATGGAAAATCGTCACAGGCAGAGTGATTGTCCCATGTATTATCCATTCTGTTGCTGGCTTTTCAGAAACAGTTAATGGTAATCTTTCCGGTTTTTCAATCCTCAGCACCGTATAGTCTGCTCCTTTTTGTGCCAATGTGATTTTTTAATCTGTAAAGTTAAATTCAGAAAACAATGACGTGGTGTTGATTAGACGCCATGACACATAGCCAGAACGAAGATTTTATAACGTCCAGCCTAAAAGAATTATAGAACGCAATTGTGACTAACCATGTTGTACCATGACCAAGTCCTGTTCCATTATGTCTATGGCAGAGGATAATATGCTGTCCAAAGAATATATTCTGGATGACAGAGTTGTTAACCCATTGTCAACTACAGAGAGAGATTTCTCTAAATTAATACGATCAATTTCCCGTATTCGTTCTGCAGTCTCTGCTTGAGTTGTTTTCCCTGCTTCATTATACATGGCATAGATACCGACGTATATAAAACGTATATGACGCGGTTTTGCAGGTCCTTGTAAGAAGTCCCTTAAATCAATGCAATCTTTAAGTAAAGATAAGTGTTGTTTTACTTCATTTAGTGTAGATCTTTGTAGCTACTCAAGGCAAAGTTTTCCCACACTGTATGATGTTACTATCCCTGGATGTTGTCTCTGGACATATCTTGGATCAGGCCTAGTGAATGTGAACCCTTGTGTCTTATTCAGGAATCTATCTTGACAGTTGTTTGTGTCTGTGGGCCAGATTAACCATGTTTTCCAATCAGGATCTGTTCTGGTTTTAAGTAAAATAGTTTTTACGTCAACCACCCCCTCTGAAGATTTATTGCTGTCAGGTGTAGGTGTAGGTACTGACTGTTTGTTTAAATCTTTTTTCTTAGCTAATCCAAGACAAGATCTCTGTTGAACAGTGTCATTTAAAAACATTATTTGTTCTGGGATGATGCAGGCTCTAAATAAAGCTTCTAATCCCTGCACCTGCCAGTTTTTTGTGCCGCAGACAGTTTTTGTCTCAATGTTGTCTTTACAAAAGTCAAAACCTAATGTAGACAGCTGAGCATAAAAGGCCGCAGAATAAATTTGCTTAGTATTAGTCAACATACTTTTCATTCCTGTCTTATTAACATTTTTAAAGTAAAATGCTTCTGGATTTGAGACATTAAACCCTGAAAAGCATGGAAATTTGTCATAAAATGTTTTTGAGCTACTGTTTGGTGGTGTTGGACAATGTTCCCATTGATTATAAGTATAAACATTTCTCGGATGTGCAGATTTAGGCAAAAAATGATGACCATAGTGATTATAACAGTGCATTTGTTCATAATCTGATGAACCTTCTAAGTATTCATGATGTGTAAACGTTGCAGACATTTCTAAGTCTGACATCATAATATTAACAGCCTCAAAGTCCCAATCTTCAGAAAAGGTGCTGGGTGAAACAAAGTCACCCAAGGAAACCTTGAATTGGTGTAGAATCTTCAACAGCTCTGCAGGACCAAAGATGTCATAATCAGTTCTGTCCCAAGCTATACCACCAGGTATTGGAAAGGCTGTGATTTTCACTGATGACAAGTCTCTTTGTTCACAATGGGATGATTTGTGTGGTTTGAGGAGTAAGTTGATGTTCTTACTTGTTGTGTCCTTTTTACTATATCTCCCATTGATCAGCATTCCCTAGATAAATATCAGAGTCAACCAAAGTAGAAGAAAAAGTACACCTAACACAATCCAAAGTTCAACCCATGGTGAAACGAGATAAGTCTCTTCTAGGTGATGGAAAAGTTCTGTTGCTTGTTCTTTAAAAGTTTGTTTAGCTGGCGTCGTTTCAGGTTTGCTCTGATCCTCGGAAAGCATATCAAAGTTAATGAAATAGCCAGAGGCCGTTCTGTCAATTGTAGGTATTGCATCAAGATTATTTGAAATCGCTGGAGCTACTTGATCCCTTTTCATATTAGTATAGTAAGATACTATTTCATTGTAGACAGGCTTTTCTTGACAAACTGTTATTTGGGCCTCAAGAGGCACAAGTTCCATGGCTTTGTTGCATAGTCCTTTATTCTGTAATGCAGAGTCTTCAAAGATGATGAGTCTCTCAGTTTGAACCTCTTGGATAGTAGCCAGATTTGGTCGTCTGCTATATCTCTGGAGCCCACTTGGCCTATTACTTATGATCGGCCACATAATGTGGTTTTACCAGGTCGATGGATACGAACCTGTTCTCCTTCTTCCAGCAAGGGACGGTAGTAACACTGTTCTTCATCAGTGGATGGCTAGGACAGGTACTGGTTGTCTGTAAGAAGGCCCAAATTCCTTCTTGTCCACAATCTTTTCTCTGACTAGATCCCCAATCTTTGGAATCCTGGCAGGCCTTGCTGGGATGGGTGGTTCCGCTTCAGTGGTAGTTGGCTTCTGCAATGTGTTTTTTTTTTTATGTCCTCATTTGCCAAACCCTCGTTCCATTGAAAACGCCAACCACCTTGAGTGTCATTAGGCACAGGGCAAGAACATAATCCTTTCCTAAGCCTGATGAAAGATACCAGACTGGCGGAAGATGCTTTCAGGAAATTCTTACTCCATCAAGGCGTCTTTCAGCCTGTTAGACCAAGTTTGTTCTCTTTATCGGACGACGCCACAAACAGGACCGTGGAGTATGTCGGCATAATCATCGGACCCGGGGGAAAAAAAATAAACCCTGGTGAACCTGACGATCGATCTAACTCCACTGAACCAACAGGTTCCAAAAGGTGAGGTTTCGTTTACTACAAGACCTGCCCAGATACGCCGTTGATGTTTCGTACAGTGACATTAGCCAACCTGCATGTAGTGGTGCCTTCGGATCGACCCAAAACTTGCAGATCTGCCGTCTCGCGAGGAGGATTGCATAAAACAAGAAGGTCCTTGCTGGCCCGATAATTTTGTTGTCCAGACCAAATATTATTAGGGACAGGGTGAGTGATAGTGATGTTTTAAGGATTGAATCCAGGGTGCCCTTTACTTCATCCCAGAAAGCCTTTATAAGGGGACATTCCAAAAACATGTGGACGTCGGAGGCTGCAGGGAGGAGACACTTGTTACAACACTTTCCTGGCTGAAATTTGGATAGCCTTAAGTGGGAAAGGTAGGCTCGATGTATCGTAAACAGGTGGTTGCGGCTCAACCAAGCTAGCTTAACTGCTTTATACAGGAGAATGAAAGATCTTGTCCATAAGTCCTCACATTGAGCACCCAAGACCCCTCCCCACAATTCTTCTGGGAGAGTAAACTTCCCATCTACCTCCTCCAGAATAGTCCAGTACCAAAATGCTACCTCTTTACTCCCCGCTTGCCTCTCTACCAGTTGTTGTTCCAAAAGGCTACTCCTCCCGACTGGAACCTTTTTCCTGATCAACTCCCGGAACCAATTAATGAGTTGTATGTGTGTGAATCCAGATAAGGCTGGGCCAACCCTCCCATATAACTCCTCCCATTTTACCAATGATCCTTCTGCTAGCAACTCTCCCCATGTTAGAATCCCTGCCTCCTTTATGGGGACTGCAAGACTATCCTTTAGGCACAGCAGAAGCCCTGAGGAATCCCAAATTGGGGTGAAATTGGAATAATAAGCTAACCCTGCTCTTCTCTTAATTTGCGCCCAAGCCTTCGCCAAAGATTGTAAGATCTTCAACCTCACCTTCTTGAAAAACCTCTGATCTCCGAATTTGATTAAAAATCCGTCAAGTGGCAGATTCGCCCCAGTTAACATGGCCTTAAACATAATCCCTTTTGAAGAGCTTGAAGGAGTTTTCAACAGCATCCTTGAATGGGACAGCAGGAATGCCCAAGCATAGTACTCTAGGTCTGGCAATGCAAGCACTCCCTTTTCCCTCCTCCTCCTTAATTTCTTCCATGCCAGCCTTGTTGCCTTGTAACACCAAATAAAGGAATTAATTTCCTGCTGACATTTTTGCAGTTGTTTTGAATCGAAGGCTAATGGGATGGAGTTGAAAATAAACGTAAATTTGAGGAGAATGGACATTTTTACTAAGCTTATTCTCCCGAGAACAGTCAATGGGAGGAAAGACCGAGATTTTAACAGCACCCTGCATTCTTGAAAGACCCGGTCCAGATTAATCTGTGCCATAGTACTAATGTCCTGAGTGATCCTTATTCCCAAGTAGCGCATGGATGGAGTCACTACAAGTTGTCGATTGTCGATGTTCCAGGTCATGATCTCGGTTTTCCCCGCATTGATTTCATACCCCGAAATCTGTCCGAATTCCTCCGCCCTTTTTATGACTACGGGAAAAGCTTGAACTGGGTCGGTTGTATAGATAAGGATGTCATCCGCATAACGTCATACCCTTTTTACCCAACCTCCGAATTCAAAAGGGGGAATGCTATGTTCCTCTCTCAATATTTGCACGAAGGGTTCAATATATAAATTGAATAAAAGCGGGGAAAGCTGGCAGCCCAGCCTCGTACCCCTCATAATTTGGAAGGGCTCAGTGAGGGCACCATTGACCAGCAGTCTGGCCCTGGGGTCCCTGTATAAAAGGTTGATGACTCGACAGAACTTAGCCCCACACTGAAATTTTCTCAATACCGCAGCCAGATAGGGCCAATTGACCCTATCGAATGCTTTGGTAGCATCCAAGGTCAAGGTAGCCAGTGGAAGAACAAAAGCTGAGGCGATGTCTATTGCACCAACCAGGTCGTGAGTGAGGTCTACCAACTGGTGCCCCCTTATAAATCCCTTCTGGTCTTGATGGATGATTGAGCCGATCTCGCTCCCAAACCGTGCCGACAAAATGGCTGCAAAGATCTTATAATCATTGTTCAGGAGCGAGATCGGCCGATAGGACCCGCAAACAGTCGGGTCCTTGCCAGGTTTGGGGATCAAGGCGATAGTTGCCTCATTCCACGGCTCAGGAGGCGCCACGCCATTTACAAAGATGTTGTTAAAGAGGGCAGTCAAGGTTGGAATAATGACCGGACCCAATACTCGGTACAGCTCCCCAGGCAGGTCGTCTGGCCCAGCAGCCTTCCCCCGCTTCAGTTTACTAATAGCCTTGCTGACTTCTGCTTCTGATATTGCCTTATCCAAACAATCGCTCTGCTCTAATGAGAGCGTAGGCAATCTGACCTTATCTAGCCACAGGTCCCTGGCCGTTTGGTTCTCCTTAGAGAAGCGACCACAAACATAGAGAGGGAATTGACTCTCTTAGATCAGAAGGGTGACTTCGATACTGGATCTTTAGCTGATCAAGAAAGGCGGGCGGAATTAAAAAAAAACTTGGAAAACTTACTCCAAGATAGGGTGGCTAAGAAGTGGGAGGTAAGTAAGCTCTCATACTTCGAGTATGGAGAGGCAGGAGGTAAGGTTTTGGCCTGGAAAGTTAAATCAGACCAGGCCAAGAAATACATCAGGGAAATAAAAGTGGAAGGGGACGCTACAACTAGGACCTCAAACCCAGGAGTTGGGACTGATTTTTTAGGAATTCTTCCGGAACATCTACAAGGAGGGCTTCTGCAATGTGTTGCTTTGACTTTTCCTTGTTTCATGTAAGTCCTGCAAAACAGCCAAACGGTCTTTGATATCAAAAGCTTTTTGTTCTACCACTGAAGTGTGACGATGAAGGTCCTGGACAATCATTCTAGTTCCAAAAAGGATTTCATATGGCGTGATACCCCCTATAGAAGTTCTTGGCAGACTATTAAGACTACGTTGGACACTTATTAGATATTTGACCCACCCGTCACCCGAGCCTAATACCCTAGCTGTTATAGATTGCTTTATGTCCCGGTTTTTTCTCTTCACTACCGAATTTCCCTCAGGATGGAATGGACTAGAATACCGCAATGCAATGCCCAGATTGGCTATGGCCTCCATGTGAGCTCGAGAGCTAAACGCAGGACCCTTGTCAGAATGTAGCGTGCCGACTGTGTATGTGCTGATAAAGACTCGCAAATCTTTAATAACCGTTCGGGCGTCAGCCAAACGGTGAGGCCACATCCAAATGAATCTTGAGCACGAATCCACTGCGACCATTATATATTTTTAGTTACCATCCCTCTGTAAGGGACAGCAGTGGTCCAGGTAAACACAAGCTAATGGTTTATCTGAAATTAAAAAGGGTGTCTGCACAGGACGTTTCACTGTAAAGACTTACATTTTTGTGGCAGATTTCACATTCTAAAACATAGTAGCTAGTTTTTTTCCTCATGTGCGGCCACCGGTTTCTCTGTTTTAATAAGGACACTGTGGCGGAAACACCTGCGTGTGCAGAAGAGAGACCTTCATGTGCTGCTAAAATAAGTCCTAATCTATGTTCCATGTTTGGAATTACTCTATCCCCCACTCCAGGGATTCGAGCAAACAGAACATTATTTGCATCAGTTATGTATGAGTATTTGAGTGGAAAGCCTTTGAGAAGTGTTTTACCACTGTCTTTTATTGAAGCATTGACAGCTTGCATTATATCGCTGTCTATTTTTGTTTTCAAACAAGTGATTGCAACTACGGAATCTGTTTGCACAGCTGCCATCGCAGCTTCGTCAGCCAAGGAATTCCCTGCAACGTGAACGCCATCACATTGATGACTCAGTGTATGGATCACATGAGTTTTTTGTAGTTCTTTTTGTAACTGAACTATATGTTCTCAAAGCAACTTATGCTTGATTGTTCCACCTTTTGCATCTTTGAAACCGTTTTGAATCCAGCTCTACAAGTATTCATTGTAAGATTGAACGCAGTAATAAGAATCGCACACTATGAGTGTGGGGAATTTGTGATCAGTATTTTCAAGCGCCATCTTGAATGCTTGTAGTTTAGCTCGCTGAGCTCTACAATCTCAAAGAGATTGCATTTTTGTGACCATTGATCAGAATTTACCATCGCGCCAGCGACCTTTAATGATCGCGCACGCAGCACTATAAACTTGTTTACCCCCAATTGCGGGCTATGCTGATCCATCTGTATAAATTATACATTCATACTGTTCTAGAGACAGAATCTCAGTAGGCAGGGGAGGACATTCTTGTTCGTATTGTAGAAATTCTTGTGTTTTCAAATAGGGGTAAAAAAAGTATTCAACGTCTGTTGCAGCAAGAGAATTAACCCATTGTATCTATCTCGGATGTAAAGCCTTTGCATTTTGAATGCTCACTTTTGTCACTGCTTCTAAGGCAGGTACAGTAGTAATGACCATAATGCGTTTTCCCTGTGAGAGGGCTCTCTCTTTTGCTACTGCAGTTTGAACCTCTGCCAGAATTTTTTCTGTAGAAGTGAATTTCATTTCAGCTTGTGTGTACAAGTGTGATTTATAAGCTATTGGTACTTTTTCTCCTTTATTAAAGGTTAAGTACATGAATCTGCATCTTGCTGGAATGATTCGGATTCCAAGGTTGCGTATATTTACGCAAGTCTGTAAATGTGTTGTTGCTAACATGTCTGTTTGCACTGAATGCAAAATTTCTGTGCGTGTTTGAGTCCAATTAGTTGTTTTGAAATCAGGTTTGATTAATTCCTAGAGAGGTTTAACCCTTTCTGCGTAGTTTAGAATGTAAATTCTTCCAAAATTTAGGAAACCTAGAATTGACTGTAAGTTTTTCAGTGTCTTTGGAGGTTGCACATTTCTCTAGAAAGTTTGCTGCCAGGCTTTTGCCTTCACTTGATAACTCATATCCTAGAAAAAGAACATTGAGATGGGCAATTCTCGATTTCTTAAAATTTAATTTATACCCTTCAGAGGCGAAGCCAAGTATTATGGTGTTCACCCTGTTCAAGTGCCTATCCAAGTCATCGTCCATTAGATAGATGTCATCAACATATGATAATGCCTCATCATCATACGTTTGTAGTAACTCTGTTACTCTGGCTGAAAATAACCCTGGACTATTCTTGAATCCCTGGGTGAGACGACAGAATTGACGCTGCACCCCATCATTGAGAAAGCGGTCAAATACTTACTTTCTGGTGCAATGTTTTGACAGAAGAAACCGTTAGAAATATCTAATGTCATTTTATATTTTTTACGCACAATGTTATTCATTAGTGCTGCACTGTGTGCATTTTGTACTGCAAACGTTTTGCAAGAGGAGTTTAAATGTCTGTAATCCAAAACTAGACAATATGTATTGTCTGGTTTGGAGACAGGAAACAAAGGATTGTTCATTGACAAGGTGCATGTTTCAATTACCTCTTGGTATTCAAGTTGATCTAGGATCTCCCTGACTTGTTTTTTAGCTTCTTCCTTAACTGGATACTGCCTTTGTGCAGTTGGTTGAGTTTTTAACTGGATTTTATGCTGAGGAGAATCCTCATCCCATCCTAAATGGTTTTTATATAATGCAGGAGCCTGGGTACTGCCCATTTCCTGGCATAGGTGTATTTTTAATGAATTGGAATATGATTGGAGAAGGCTGGCATAATGATGTCTTCGCCATGTGAGCACTCCCTGACAAATTCAGGTGGCCAGTCTTGTTCAGCAAGAAGAATCTCATAACCCTTAGAGAGCTTCTCCCAAAAGAGTGCTCCTATTTTTCTAGTTATATCCCCCTCCATCCGGAGTGTTAGTTCATATAACTTATAACTTATAACTTATGGGGTACGCTAACCCTGGTATCTGCAGTTTCAACTTGGATGTACTCATTCAAGTCCACTGTCTCCAGATGATCCTTCAAGGTCTTGTGAGCTATGTTTACTTCTGCTGCGCTGTCTAAGCCCACTCCTAGTTCTTGAGTTGTGTATTCAAGATCCTCGGCATGTCTGATTTTTAGACCTGCTATCTTCTTTTTGGTGAATTGTGTTTTTTTATTTTTGGATCGTGTTGATCGTCTTTGGACTTCACGCCTTCTTCCTTTTTTTCTGACCGTCCTCTTCTTTCAGATTTTTGGGAGGAAGTCTGAAAGGTACGAGAGGAACGTGTTTCAGTATCTTGATATCTATCAGGTTTTCTCAAATTATCCCTATTCCTAAGGTTATACCTCTTTTCAGAGGGCTCCTTTTGAGGAGACCTACCTCGGGATTGAGAACGCTTCTCTTTAGAAGTTTATTTCGTGTTTTCCCACTTCTTTTTAGGAACAGTGATGCAGAGGTCTAGCCCGGGACCAGGGTTCAATTCCCTGCCTCTGCGGGTCTTGGGCTCAAAATTCCACGGACCTGATAATTCTCGCCTCGGTGCCTATTCCAATCATGGAGTCCCACTCTGCAACTCTGGGCAATAGCTTGCTTAATCTCCACAACGGCCCCCACAATGCTAAGGATGCCTGGCTTCCACCTTGGGGGTGCCCAGGAGTGGATGCCTCACAGGGAAAGCCAGGATGGGTTCCACAGCGGTATTCGTACAAGCGCCTTGAGACCCTTGCAGGTGAGTAGTGCGCTATACAAGTATCAATTTACAATTTTTACATTTAACTGGTTTCCCACCCAAACTATCTCTACCTAGTTCTTCATAGGATTTTTTAATTATTGTGGCCAGTTCGTATGGTTGCTCAGTTACATCAAATTTCCTTAATTTTTGGTGGATCGCCACGGATGCTGCCTCACCTTTAATATTAGCTAATATTATTGTTGAGACCTGTTTGAAATCTTTCAGTAGTTTCATATCTAGATTCAAAGCAGGCTCTGACCCGTATTAATTTTGAATCTGTTTCAGGACATCTGGTATTACCGCCATAGACTGAGCACCATGTGTTTTTGTGTAGATTGCAGCAAAGACTGTACCCCAAGTGTCACAGTCCTCCAGGTGTAGTGTGATCCCCATTGGTAAACAGATTGTCAGAATCCTGTGTTTCTCATGCGTGGTAGTATCAGAAAATACTGCCTCTATTTGAGTTATTTTCTGAGCTATCCAGAATGGTATTTGTTCCCGTTTTGCGGGCGATTTACCAATGACCGATTGTATAGTCTGTGGTGTGATTTTATTTGTGTTCCCCTGGTAAGGGGTGTATTGTGGAATCATTATAGGAGGTTGGACTGTTAGAGTCCGCATGACATATTGAACCAATTGTCTATGTATTTTGATTAGTTGTTTCAGTTGAACTAATAGTTCCGCACCTGATATTTCTTCAATGGCATGGTATGGTGTATAGCTGGCTAAAACTGGCCATGATGCTCCTGGTCTACCTAGTGGACCGAGCCTGGTAATGTGATTTTGATGTTGTAGGGTGCCTTTAAACCAGAGCGCATGCAGTGGAATTTCAATATCCTCGAAAGGAGTGTATGCCGTTGGATGTTCCTCTTCTTTGTAGAAGTGAAACACATGTGTTACTGGATTTGCTTCAGGGAAGATAATCCATGAATAGAATTCCTCTGTCTGCCGATATTCATATGCCTCGATTACAAAAATTACCCTACCACCTCTTGATGACAGGCCATTTGTTATAAGTTTTATAGTGATGGTTTTCCTTAAATTTTCCGGGATGATTATAGCATCTGGGTTATCTTCATTAAAGCCTGTAACGTTTAGGCCTGGTAGGGCTGCAGCTGCTCTTACTCCACCGGTCGCGTTGTTGTCGCCGTTAACTTACATTGTTTAATGAAGGTTGCAGAGCAAGTTTCAAGGAAACAAGGATAAGGTGCACAATATTGTGGAACACTGTATACTTCAACTTTGAACAAAACCAAAACTAATACATAGGATTCTCGTCCTACTAAGTTATGGCGGATATTTTATCCTTTTACCCACTCCAGACGTTTATTGGAGTATTTACGGGAAAAAGGGGTCTCTGAGAAAAGCACGACTGAGTTACTTTAGTATCTAGCATTAAATTAGTGCCTTACCAAACGTTGGGCGCCATGTAGTGTAGTTCCTATAATCCCAATAGGCTCTGCACATTGGAATAATAAATCCTATATATCCTATTTAGCCAGCACATTATGCGGACACGCGGTGGACGCAGAAGTCTGTTACTAGAGCTACTAGCTGCTAAATGCACGTAATGACACGGTTTTAACCCTGCTTCTATTGTGTGTGGAAATATTTTAAATATTGTTGTGACAACTCCTTACCTTCTTTTTTGACACCTACTTCTGCTCCCTCGCCCTGGTCCAATGCGGCAGAGTGCCGTTGCGCGGAGGGCACTTGGGTAGCATATTCTTTCTTCCGGTCGCGGGGGTTAGCGCTCTAGTCTATTGGCGCATCCGGACCCATTTAGCCAGCATATTATGTGCAGTCGCGCAGCGGACACGCCAAAGGCAAACCCCTCTGCGCCCGTCTGCGCCTGGACCAGGCCCAGGGCCACCTCCCCTGGCTGTGCCCCCAAGAAAGCGAGGAAAATTCAGTACTTAGGTACTGAACTTCTCAAATTAAGACCTACTGCAAATAAAGACTGCTCCCATCTAATTTTAGAAATATCGGCAGATACGTCAGTTAAACCCTGTCTAAACTGCACATTTATACCATCTATCCTCTCAATTTCTGAGGCCACCGCTCTACAGCATAAAGAAGAAAATGGAAATATCACCATGGCCCTTATCTATGCTCACTCCTTAGGTAAACACAAGGAGGAGATAGCAGAGCTACTTACTCATCACACCATTGATGTCCTTTTTATAACTGAAACCTGGACTGACCATGCATCTGGACCTGACCTCGTAGCGGCCACACCTGAGGGATACTCTGTCTTAAAGCAAGATAGACCACACAATAAAAAAGGAGGCGGCCTGGAAATAGTCTTTCACAGCCATTTAATCACTAAAATAGATCCCATCCTTTCTCCCAGTTGCGAAGCTCTGCATTTTACGATCCTGCTCACACCATGCCAAACATTTAAAGGTATCCTGTTATACCGCCCCCCGGGATCCAGAACAGAGTTTTTGGCCGGTCTAGGCAACCTTCTTGAATCCACAGTAGCTGAAGACACCACGTCTATCCTAGGTGATTTTAATTATCTTCGGCATCCCCATTGACAGCAAACCCCCCACTTATGCCTGCTCTGGTAAGCCAGATGTTGTTAAAGCATGGAAACAGATAGATAACCTTCTTCTTAAATCCCATCTGGCTACCACCCGACCAGAGGCCTCATCAGACCCCAACACGGCCGTGGCCAACTATACTGATTGGCTAGAGAATGCCTTTAATCTGCTAACCCCAAACAAGACCATCTCTAAAAATCGAACAGCCCAATCAGCCCTCTGGTTCACGGAATCCCTCAGGGAGCAAAAGAAAGTCTGTAGAAACCTAGAAAGGAAATGGCTCAAATCTTATACTAGTGAAGGAAAACTTCTTTATAAAAAGGAGCTTGCCAAATATAAACGTATGATCATACAAGAAAAAAGTAAACATTATATTACTCAATTTGAACTATCGAAAAATTCCAACAAAAAACTTTATCAAGTAGTGTCTAAACTTTCAGGTCACACAACAACTGCTCCCATTATTCCTTCCCAGTCACTGTGCAACTCCTTGCTGGACTACTTTTTGAATAATATCTATACTGAATTCGCATTACACACTAAGGCCCTCATTAGGATCGCGGAGAATCCGCATCCTCCGGGCCGGCGGAAGCCACCGCCGGCCCGGAGGATGCGGATTCTCCGCAACGGAGCCTTCAATGTCCCCCCGCCAGATTAGGATGGCTGGGGGGACTAGAAGTCCATCCGCCGCTTTTCCGCCGCGGTCGCCTTCCGACCGCGGCGGAAAAGCTACAATATGGTGGCGGTGTCTATCAGACACCGTCAGCCATATTAGGATGGTGGGAAAGACATGCTTTTCTGCGGCGGCTTTCCCGCCGTGGAAAAGCATACGGACTGCCACTTTGGGGGCCCGTTGCATGCCCCCTGGGTGAAGGGGGGTGGGGGGGTGCACATGCATTTGCGTGCACAAAGCAGCAGGTAGCGCGCGGTGCCTGCTGCTTTGTGCATGCAAATGCGATGCATGCATTTTTCACCTTGCGGCGGGTGCAGCTTGAAGCTGCACCCGCCGCAATGTTAAAGATAGTGGATGTGACCGCCACCCTGGCGGTCACATCCTAATCTGCTCGGAGGGAAAGCCGCAGCCCCTGCGGACGTTCCTACCTCCTGAGGGGTCACGTCCGGACTCAAGTCCATCCGCGATCCTAATCGGGCCCAAAGTTGGCCGACCAACTCCCGAAAAACGGTCACTCAGATCGCCGCCTTAATCAATTTGAATGCATCACCCCTGAAGACATCCCTATCATAATGTCCTCCATAAAGTCAGGATCAGCTAATGACCCATGTCCTCCGGACGCACTCATTCCATTCTTTGAGCAGGTGGCAGTCGCTTTAGCCAACGTTTTTAACATAATGTTTACTTCTGGTACCTACCCTTCCATCTAGAAAAAGACTATTCTAAAACCACTTTTAAAAAACTCAACCTAGACCTAGCTGACACTAAAAATTACAGGCCTATAGCTAGCCTATCCTTTCCAGCAAAAGTGGTAGAAAAACTTATGAATACCCAACTTTCCAAGTACATAGAAGAACACCATCACTTAGACGGCTCTCAATTTGGGTTTTGTAAAGGACATGGAACTGAGACCACCTTAATTAAGGCATCAGAAGACATTAGAATGATTATGGACCGGTGAGGAATAGCAATACTCATCCTGTTGGACCTCTCTGCGGCTTTTGACACGGTCGATCATACCATCTTGATCGACCGTGTCACTAAAATGGGGATCCAACATAAGGCCAGAGAACTGTTGCAATCCTTTCTCACTAACCGCACCCAGTCGGTAACATTAGGCAATTTCCACTCTGCCCAACTAGCCCTACCATGTGGGGTCCCTCAAGGCTCATCCCTGAGTCCGATTTATTTTTTAATATCTATGTGTCGGAACTGGCCAAAGTCATCAAGACCTACGGGATGGGCCTTACTTCCTATGCCGATGATACTCAATTGGTGCTGGCAGTAGACAACAATGGAGAAAGGGTTGCAGCTAATTTTTAGAAAGGCATGCTCGCCATCAGTAGTTGGATGGACAGCAACTGCCTCAAATTAAACTCGGAAAAAACAGAGGTCATGATCTTTGGCAAACTCCATCCTGGCTGGTCACAAACTTGGTGGCCTGCCTCCATGGGCCCCCCACCAATCCCAGTAACCAAGGCCAGGAATTTAGGTGTCACATTTGACAATAAACTTAACTTCGTCACCCATACCAACTCAGTGGGATCTACTTCATTTCACAAATTGCGCATGATCAGAAAACTCCTACCATATCTCCCTCTGAATGCAGGTAAAACTCTAATTAGCACCTTGGTTATGTCTTCTATAGATTACTGCAACGGTCTGTTCGCAAATGCCCAAAAGCGGGTTATTCAAAAGCTGCAAACATTCCAAAACGCAGCAGCTAGAATTCTTTCAGGTACACCTAAGTTTAAATCCATCTCTCATGTTGTCAAAAACTATCACTGGTTGCCAGTAAAAAAACGGATAAAGTTCAAGATGCTTTGCATTGCCTTCAAAGCATCGTGCAACAACAGACCCGAGTTTTTCATTAACCTTCTAAAAATCTACACACCCAATAGGGCACTTCGCTCATCCACTGCCCTTCAGCTGATGGTGCCACGCACTAGAACAGCCTCCTGGGGCGACAGAAGGTTTGTGGTTACCACGGCTAAACTTTGGAAAACTGTTCTGTTGGAGATCAGATCCTCTCAATCTCTTCTTACATTTAGAAGAATGCTAAAAACCTGGTTGTTTAATCAATAAGCTCTCTATCCGGTTCCATCCACAGCAGTCCGTAGCGCCGAGACGCCCCGGGTATTTGCCCGCTCTATAAATCGCAAAATATAAATAAATAAATAAAATTAATATAGATTAGACGTAGGACTGAGGTCGACTAGGTCTCTATCGACCTAGCTCAGAGGTCACTAGAAACTTTCTTGAATTCACAAGAAGGGATTAGCAGCCTGATTCATGAAAACCGAATTCTGCGAATTTTAAATTGCGATTGACAGCAAATCGCAATTTAGAATTCGCAGACTGGCATTCATGAAAATCTGCGAGGAAATAAAGCGATTTTCACGCGGCCGCAAAAAGCGTTAGCGATTTTTAAAAATCGCAGAAAAATCGCTATTTCCGTCAAAATCCGTGTAGGAATTGCGAAATCGCAATTTGCGAGATCGCTAAATGCGATCTCGCAATTAGCGAGATCGCAAAAACGGGAAGTTGCATTTTGAGCACAGTGATGACATCACAACCAGAAAGCAGGCAGTTCCCACCCCCATTCAGCATATGGGGGTAAAAGGAGAGCAAATGTGCACCGGGTTATGTGCCTGGTTGAAAAAGGGAGAGAAAACTAACCTACTAATGACTAGAAACACTCTAGTGCTAATTTATTATGATATTTTATTTTTATAACATCTTTTTTTCATGGCAATTATTTTTCTTGATTCATTATAAATACAATATATAAAAAGGACAATACATGTGCAAACGGTGAAATAATAAACAGTTGAATCAATTATTATAAAACAATACAGAAGTGCATTCCTTTTTCAATGCGTTTCGGCGTAAGCCTTCTTCAGGAAGTCTGTATTCATGCACCAATATCTTAAATGGCGGATGAAGCACGAACGATTGCTTGCAATCTGAAGTGTAATCTGGGAATCAGTCCACCAGCTGGTATATGGATGCCGGGTAAGTATTCTGAGGATGGTCTGTAGATTCACAGTCGATAAATTCTCCTAGGTTCACCGATTATATTGATAAATAACGTGGTCTTCAATCCATTCGGAATAACTGTATAGGAGTGTATGGTTTCACCAATCAGAGGGCACCGGTTTTATAAGGGAGAGATATATACCTTCATGGTTCCAATGGGGACTCCATCGATATTTCTGGAAATCTGTCCGTCGCCCGTTCGACCATCCGCAGGTTCCACCCCCATTCAGAACAGTGAGGCTGATCTCGAGGCTGCATCTCACAGAGCTCCTTCCAGGATACCTCCAAACTTCCTAATCCTTCACTTTTGTGACTGCAGCAATGGCGGAGAATGCAGCACCAGGGCCCAGTGACACCGGGCGCAAGCGGAAGCTCAAATTTTCTGAGCAGGAGTTGGAGCACCTGATAGACGGAGTGGTTGACAACCACCCAAAACTATTTGGAAAGGACTCCAGGAGGGTGCCTGAGGCGGAGAAACACAGAATCTGGCTGGGGATTGGCGCAAAAGTCAACGCTGTGGGTGTGACATACAGGTCGCTCGAGGAGCTGAAAAAGAGGTGGTACGACCTCCGAGGTCGTGCCAAGGAGAGGGTGGCGGAGAGGCTGGGCGAGACCCTGGCTACTGGAGGTGGAGATCCTACAGTCCCTCCCAACACCCCCTTGGAGGACCGCGTGGAGGACACACTTGAGCGAGAGGCGTGCATAGGGGTCATCAATCTGGACTCATCCCGACCCACCCAAGACAGCCAAGGTAAGTGGCATGCGACTGCGACCCTGTCCCCTAACAATGGCCATGACCCTATAGCCTCCCATAATCATCCCAAGTCATGCAATCCATGCAGGTTAGGTCATGCCCAAAAGCATTGTGGGACATGTAGTCTGGCCACAATGTACAAAAACCCCAATGCAGCCAGACATGACCCAAAGTATGCAATGCCACAGCCAGTCAAGGAATGTCAGCCAGCATGCATGTAGCAACTGCACGTGTGACAGATACATGCAATTAATCTACGTCCACTTCCCCTCACAGGTGGCGCTGACAACAACAGCAGCGACAGCGACAGGCTGCTCATAGACGAGGCACCAGAGGATGCAGAGGAGGTGCCAACAGCCATACATCCTGCACCATCAGGCGCTGCACCTATCCCCGCAGCCAGGCCACCACCATCAGGCGCTGCACCTATCCCTGCTGCCAGAGCACCACCATCTGCGCCAGTACCATCAGGCGCTGCACCTATCCCTGCTGCCAGAGCACCACCATCTGCGCCAGCACCATCAGGTGCTGCACCTATCCCTGCTGCCAGAGCACCACCATCTGCGCCAGCACCATCAGGCGCTGCACCATTGACAACCGCTACACCACCACCAGCGGGACCCTATACATCTGGTGCTGCTACTGCGGTGACAGTGAGCACACCCACTGTGGCCAGCCAGCACAGCAGGCATGGCAGGGATCGCCAGCAGAGCACAGCACGCAGCGGCAGGAGGGGGATGGTTGTGCGCGTGCCAGGGCTCAGCATAGAGCGCCGGATGCTGTGCATCCATCAGTTGCAGGCACGACGGCAAGGGGCTATCCAACTCCAGCTCCACAACATTGGCCGCAATGTCGCAAATGTGTCCAACAGGATAGAGCGCATGACAACTGCCATGGAGGCTAACACTGCAGCCCTCATATCGCAGCGCAACACCGCCCACCGCCGCCACCACCAGCTACTGACGCGGCTATCAGCCTACACGCGCTCAAACTATGTCATTGGGAATGCCACCTCCCAGCTCTCACGTCGGTCCCTGGCTATGCAGCAGCAGATGGTGCAATGCTGCGAGGATGTGGCACGAGTCTTGGAGCAGGTCACCAGTGCTGTACTGGCACTACATCCTACTGGGCCAGCCAATGTTGGTGGGGACGACACCAGTGAGGGCACCTCCAGTGTCAGCAGCCTGTCTGCCTCACAGGTTGGTGTGCTACGCCGCAGCACCAGGCCCACTGCAGGGTCACGTGCCGTCCCAGAGGAAGAGCCAGAGAGGCGTTTGGGTGCCGCGCGCCAGAGGCGCACTTGACTTAACTGTACATTGGCAGGGACATGTTGATGATAGAAGCATGTCCTGTGTATTGTCTGGAGCAGTATGGCGCAATACTGCTTGCATGTAAAGAATGGCAACATTACATTATTATTGTGCCTTTAGCAATAATATTTATTCTAGCATCGTACATCGGCCTCCTGTCATTATTTACATTGGCATGAAATTGTGATTTGTTGGGTGAGGGGAGTGGGTACACTAGAAACTGTTCATTGTGATGTGGTTTCGGCGTCTGTGTCCTTCAGCTGGGTTCTCCCCGCGTGCATGGCGCACATGTGAAGGTGGCCGGTCGACCCCTTCCGACTCACTGCCAGATATCTCTACAGGTATCCGGCGCTTGGTAGCAATGTTGTGTAGTATTAAATTACCCCCAATCGTTGGCCATTTCAGATGCCACAATTGTGTGGCTTGTGAGATGACAAATGATTCCAAAGAGGTCAAGATCAATGGATACACACACATTCAAAAGCATTTTTCCAACTGCAATACTAAAAACCTGATTTATTGTATCAGGTGCCCATGTAATCGCTTTTACATTGGACAAACGACCCAAGCTGTTAAAGCGAGAGTCTTACAGCATAAATCTAGAATTAAATGTTTGACCTTGGGGGCTCCTTTGGTCGACCATTACCAGACACTTAACCACTCATTTACTGACATACACTGGTCGGTACTATGTGTGGTTACTAACAGAAATAAGACAGACACTGAAACCAAATTGAACCAATTGGAGGCAAGACTCATTGAGAAATATCAAACATCTAAAACTGGTTTGAACGAGAAAGATGAAATGTGGTCCCTGATAGGTTGAGTGTCCTTTAGGGATAGCATCCATACAAGTTCAACTATGTAGGAGGAAGAGTACCGTGAGGTGTTATTGTGCACATTCTGAATAAGATAATGGATTTCATAACCATTATGCCAAATGACTGTACATATTTTATGTTATGTGTTTTTAATGAATTGCTACAGTAAATATTCGTTGTGCTAATAATTGAGGCTATAGATTGTAAGAGGGGTACGGTCTCACATGGGTGATAATGTGTAATTTTTGGGACAATTCGGTATAGCATTAATTATATTTTTTGATTATTCTGCTGTTATCACGATTGATTTATTATTATTTTTTCATTTTTTCATTTTTATTTTGGCAACTTTATTTGAATTATATTAAATTTATTCATTCCATGTATGCCCACGATTGATAATTTAGGCTGTGTACAGCGACATTGGCTGTCTAATTGGCAGCAGGTAGGTTTGTTTTCTAAAGTAGTGACGAGAACGTTGCATTTAATGGCGGCCATTTTAGTTTGGTTTCGTGTTGTTGGGCGTCAGTCCTTCCTCGCTTGCGGCACTTTGAAATTGGCGCGGAGATGCGCGTTAGAGAGCCGTAGTGGTATGGTAGCTCCTCGGTGACTGTGAGGAACGAATCTACAGAGTAGAGTTGGCGTGACTTGGAGACGCTTGACGGTGCTGGGCGGTTGTAATGACCGTATCTTTGTTCAGACCGGACCGTTGGATTTCTTCACGCATTTGAATGCCAGGTACACTTTACACTTTAGAGTCGGTGTGTAACATCATGTGTTGCCGATTTAGGATTCGAAACAATCTCGAGTTGATGGTATGCTTTCACACATCGCCAATGATTGTGGCGAATTAGACGTGTTGAGGACTCGTAGGTACTCTAGTATTGTAATTAATATAACTGCATGTGTCTTTAATGTCCGCAGATTAAATGGGGAAAGGTGGACCTTCTTTTATGAATTATTACAGTGTGATACTGTGATCTTTATGTCGACATTGCCAGTTTGGACAGGGCAAAAAAATTTTAAACGTGGATACATATATGAATATGAATTACCTTAACTCATAAATAATTGGCCTTAGGGTGAATAGCTGGGATTGATGGTATCCTGCAATTTTGATTTAGTTAGTTTTGATTGTGTACATGTTGATATTGCAGGTTGTTCTGCAAATATGAAGATTTGCCAAATGAGATGCTTGGTGTGATATACCAAAGCGAAGAAGAATTTTGATATATAACTGGGAATACTTACCAGAAGTGAATGTGGTAGGTGACGCAAATAGTCTCACGGAGGGTGTGTTCGGTTTGTTTTTGGTTTAATTATTATAATAATGTATGTTGACAGGGTGTATTTAGGTTACAAGGAAAAGGGAGACTTGAGATTTGGTCTTTTGTACTTTTGAATGTACTCACTTGGTGGTGGTTTCTTACTACAATCACATTGTTGACTAGAATCACCTTGGATTTTATTTTACTTTATTTTGGTGTGATACTTTATTAGAGACCCCAACCTCAGGGAAGATCTTCTCCCTCTAGAATGGTAGTGGCACCCTTGGGTGCCTGTGTCCGTGAATATAAATGTCATGATAATGTGAGTATTTTTATTGCTTATTTATTGTATTTTTTGATTTTTGTCTTAGGTAAAGTACTGCTTGTTTTGTTTGCCCATTGTCCTGATGAGGCCTGAAACTGTTTGACAGGCCAAAACGCGTCGACAGTTGATTATTGATCTCGACACACTTTGTTTTACTTGGAAAAAATATGAGATATATGCTCGAGGAGTTGGAGTGACTTGTGAAGCCATAAAAACATTGAGTTGTGCTTCACCAACTCCCAAAAACAATTGTGGTGTTCGAAAAAGGAATTATGGTTATAAGAGACATTTCCAATTTTCCTTAGTTGTAAGCTATTGAGCTTCAGACATAACCCATGGATTAAGGGTTAACAATTGTCTAAATGTTATTTTGTTATTTGTTTTTTCTGCCTGTATGTCTTGTTGAAAATTGCTTGACAAAAGAAAAAAGATATTGTGTATTTTTTGATGTGTATAATTACAATACTGAAGATCTCTAAAAAAAAATTTTGGAAAAGATTACTAAAAAGAAAAAAACGATATCACTTATGTGTTTGGTGTTTCTTTTGAAAATTAACCATAAGATGAACATAAAAGTAGGACATTGGATTGAGTCATTGTAAATGTGTGTAGTGGAGAGGGATAATTGATAGTATCCTTGTCCTTAAACAATTACGTTCAAATTGAACACCATTGGCATCACTTGTATTTTGCTAAATGTATATTTACCCAGATGCCTAGTGGTTAATTGGGTACCCCCTGTTTTTGTTAGAGAATTATTTGCACTTGTTTAAGTGTGAGGGTCTACTAAGGATTAGATCCTTGGTCCATAAACGTTGGACCACAAGAAAGCTTTCTTGTACTGTGCTGTTCATCTGTGGTTATTAATGTGTGTGATTTGTATATTTATGTTTATAATTAATGAGGAAATAGGACATTTTTTCACGTTGATACAGCTACGATTTTGAGAGAGAGTTCATTATAAATCTGACACAAGATATGTCAGAACCAATTACGGTGACTTATAGTACAGATCAGATAAATGCTCTAGTATCCAAAACACCTTCGCTGCTTAGCGGAGATAAAGGAGAAGCCGTAATTGCTAAGTAGATAAAATAGAAAAACTTAAACAACTTAAGAAGAAAAACATACGCACACAATTACATGCGCAGGTACTCTCTGAACACCTTAAAAATAACACCATCCCTGTAGGGTTACAGGTGAAAAATATTCCTGTTATTTTTATAACTGATAAGACATATTTGAAAGGTTTTGGGGGAGTAGGCACAAAATGTTCAATTGACTGGATGGCCCTTTCAGTAGAAACGGCACTTAGATTGAATGAAGAAGAACTGAGGGCCATTGAGGAATTGGAGAAAGAGATCCTAGGAGATGGCACCATTAAAGATGCTAAAAAACTCTTAGAAGCAGCTGAAAAAACAATTGCAGATTTTACCATTTATAATACCAATTTGAAAATTTCTAAGGTAGCAAGAGACATAAAAAACTTCAAGATAGACGAAATATATCCGTACTTAAAGGACGATTTCTTTACCACCAATAATCCCAACTCATTGAATTTGCAGTATCGAGGAAGGTCCAGAAACAAATTTATAACTTGGTCAGATACTTCATCGGATTCCAGCCAAGGATCAAACAGTGGCTATTTTCCCTACCAACAATATCCTAGATCTAGACCTCCTTTTCTCAACAGAGGAAGGTTCAGACCGTGGGGAGGGGGACCGAGATGGCGGGGGTACAATTATCAAGGGGATATATACCCACCACAGATGGCCTTCCAATCGGGAGACCAGTATCAAACTCAGGAAACAGAACCATTTCGAACCAGGAAGAAGACCTACAGGCGATAACACTGCATACTCAGGACGAGATAATAAGAGACATTATTCCAATTTATAATCTGTCCAACCATATTTTGTCTGAACATGAGATATCAATTTTATCTAAAGGTTTGACATTTGTCCCTACAAGATTACAAAATCCCATTGATACTAAGACTGAAGTTTTGGCCTTTCTAAGAAAGATAAGATTGAAAGCCTTCTTTTTAGAACATGAGAGCCAACAAACACTTAACATCAGTGGACTCAAAAATAAATCGAAATTTATACCTGAAAGCATCCTGTTACCTCCAGAAATTTTAATATTCGAAAATCAGGTACTTAGAGACTTGGATTTACTCCAAAATAAAAAATGCTTCTACAAAACCAACTGTAGTAAACTAGAAATGCTTGCACTGAAAAATCTTGCCCAAAACATGAATATTACTGTGAAACCCGCAGATAAAGGGGGTGGGATAGTGCTGTGGGATACTGTGAAATATGAACAAGAGATTAATAACCAACTCTCTAACCTGGTATTCTACAGAGAATTAGATGGCAATCCCACTCTACGACTTAAAGAACAAATCAGAAACATTACTCAAGGAGGCTTGGACTCCGGTTGGTTATGTAAGAATGAATTTGAGTTTTTGAATAGCGAACATAACAAAATTCCTAATATTTATGTTTTACCAAAAATTCATAAATCTCTTACGGTTCCTCCGGGGAGACCCATTGTGGCAGCGTGTGGCTCCCTGTTGGAACCGTTGGCACAATATGTTGACATATTTTTATTCCCATTGGTGAAGGAAATACCGTCATATATAAGAGATACTATGGATTTGATATCAAAGGTGGAGGGGTTGGACTTTGATCCCACGAAACAACTACTCTCCACCTTTGATATCGAATCACTATACACAAATATACCGCAGGAGGATGCTCTGAGTGTGTGTGAGTTTGCCTTGGATTCGAGACAACGTCCCCATCAAGTGCCGACTGAATTTATTGTTCAACTGGCTAGGATCTGTTTAAAAAATAATTTCTTTAATTTTAAGGAAAAGTTATACCTTCAGATCTCAGGAGTCGCGATGGGTTGCAGCTTTTCACCAGAAATTGCGAATTTAGTCATGGATCAGTTTGAAAAGAGATGGATATATAGCGACACCAACCCATTTAAACATCTATGTGGGCTCTGGTGTCGCTATATAGACGATATCTTCATGATTTGGAATGGGGACTCAGGACAATTGACTGAGTTCCATACTTGGTTGAATAACAGAACCCAAGAGTTCAAATTTACGGTGTCTAGTGATCCCTTGAAAATAAACTTTTTAGATGTCTACATCGAACATGAGGAAGGGAAATTGATTGTCGGTTTATACACGAAACCGACGGATCGAAATATTTTACTTCATTTTAGCAGCGGACATCCTAGGTCACTGAAAGAAAATTTGCCTTATGGGCAGTTTCTTCGTATTCGAATAAATTGTAGCAATAAAGATCAATACTTTTTACATGCGAACCATCTTAAAGAGAAATTGATTTCTCGCGGATACCCTAAGAGACTAACTAAAGTGGCACTCAAGAGAGCATGGTACACGCCCCGTGAGACATTATTGACACCAAAAATTAAAGAGCAAAATGACACTCCATTAACTTGTGTACTGACATATGACCCAAGAGCAAACAAAGTGAAAAAGATAATCCAAAATAATTGGAAACTACTAGGGGACATTGAGATACCTAAACCACTTTTTGCTTTTAAGAAGGGCTCAAATGTGCACAATCAATTGGTAAGAGCCAAAAGTAATCCCACAAAACCAGCATCTACTACTATTAGGGATTTACTTAAATTACCCCCAATCGTTGGCCATTTCAGATGCCACAATTGTGTGGCTTGTGAGATGACAAATGATTCCAAAGAGGTCAAGATCAATGGATACACACACATTCAAAAGCATTTTTCCAACTGCAATACTAAAAACCTGATTTATTGTATCAGGTGCCCATGTAATCGCTTTTACATTGGACAAACGACCCAAGCTGTTAAAGCGAGAGTCTTACAGCATAAATCTAGAATTAAATGTTTGACCTTGGGGGCTCCTTTGGTCGACCATTACCAGACACTTAACCACTCATTTACTGACATACACTGGTCGGTACTATGTGTGGTTACTAACAGAAATAAGACAGACACTGAAACCAAATTGAACCAATTGGAGGCAAGACTCATTGAGAAATATCAAACATCTAAAACTGGTTTGAACGAGAAAGATGAAATGTGGTCCCTGATAGGTTGAGTGTCCTTTAGGGATAGCATCCATACAAGTTCAACTATGTAGGAGGAAGAGTACCGTGAGGTGTTATTGTGCACATTCTGAATAAGATAATGGATTTCATAACCATTATGCCAAATGACTGTACATATTTTATGTTATGTGTTTTTAATGAATTGCTACAGTAAATATTCGTTGTGCTAATAATTGAGGCTATAGATTGTAAGAGGGGTACGGTCTCACACGGGTGATAATGTGTAATTTTTGGGACAATTCGGTATAGCATTAATTATATTTTTTGATTATTCTGCTGTTATCACGATTGATTTATTATTATTTTTTCATTTTTTCATTTTTATTTTGGCAACTTTATTTGAATTATATTAAATTTATTCATTCCATGTATGCCCACGATTGATAATTTAGGCTGTGTACAGCGACATTGGCTGTCTAATTGGCAGCAAGTAGGTTTGTTTTCTAAAGTAGTGACGAGAACGTTGCATTTAATGGCGGCCATTTTAGTTTGGTTTCGTGTTGTTGGGCGTCAGTCCTTCCTCGCTTGCGGCACTTTGAAATTGGCGCGGAGATGCGCGTTAGAGAGCCGTAGTGGTATGGTAGCTCCTCGGTGACTGTGAGGAACGAATCTACAGAGTAGAGTTGGCGTGACTTGGAGACGCTTGACGGTGCTGGGCGGTTGTAATGACCGTATCTTTGTTCAGACCGGACCGTTGGATTTCTTCACGCATTTGAATGCCAGGTACACTTTACACTTTAGAGTCGGTGTGTAACATCATGTGTTGCCGATTTAGGATTCGAAACAATCTCGAGTTGATGGTATGCTTTCACACATCGCCAATGATTGTGGCGAATTAGACGTGTTGAGGACTCGTAGGTACTCTAGTATTGTAATTAATATAACTGCATGTGTCTTTAATGTCCACAGATTAAATGGGGAAAGGTGGACCTTCTTTTATGAATTATTACAGTGTGATACTGTGATCTTTATGTCGACATTGCCAGTTTGGACAGGGCAAAAAAATTTTAAACGTGGATACATATATGAATATGAATTACCTTAACTCATAAATAATTGGCCTTAGGGTGAATAGCCGGGATTGATGGTATCCTGCAATTTTGATTTAGTTAGTTTTGATTGTGTACATGTTGATATTGCAGGTTGTTCTGCAAATATGAAGATTTGCCAAATGAGATGCTTGGTGTGATATACCAAAGCGAAGAAGAATTTTGATATATAACTGGGAATACTTACCAGAAGTGAATGTGGTAGGTGACGCAAATAGTCTCACGGAGGGTGTGTTCGGTTTGTTTTTGGTTTGATTATTATAATAATGTATGTTGACAGGGTGTATTTAGGTTAGAAGGAAAAGGGAGACTTGAGATTTGGTCTTTTGTACTTTTGAATGTACTCACTTGGTGGTGGTTTCTTACTACAATCACATTGTTGACTAGAATCACCTTGGATTTTATTTTACTTTATTTTGGTGTGATACTTTATTAGAGACCCCAACCTCAGGGAAGATCTTCTCCCTCTAGAATGGTAGTGGCACCCTTGGGTGCCTGTGTCCGTGAATATAAATGTCATGATAATGTGAGTATTTTTATTGCTTATTTATTGTATTTTTTGATTTTTGTCTTAGGTAAAGTACTGCTTGTTTTGTTTGCCCATTGTCCTGATGAGGCCTGAAACTGTTTGACAGGCCGAAACGCGTCGACAGTTGATTATTGATCTCGACACACTTTGTTTTACTTGGAAAAAATATGAGATATATGCTCGAGGAGTTGGAGTGACTTGTGAAGCCATAAAAACATTGAGTTGTGCTTCACCAACTCCCAAAAACAATTGTGGTGTTCGAAAAAGGAATTATGGTTATAAGAGACATTTCCAATTTTCCTTAGTTGTAAGCTATTGGGCTTCAGACATAACCCATGGATTAAGGGTTAACAATTGTCTAAATGTTATTTTGTTATTTGTTTTTTCTGCCTGTATGTCTTGTTGAAAATTGCTTGACAAAAGAAAAAAGATATTGTGTATTTTTTGATGTGTATAATTACAATACTGAAGATCTCTAAAAAAAAAATTTTGGAAAAGATTACTAAAAAGAAAAAAACGATATCACTTATGTGTTTGGTGTTTCTTTTGAAAATTAACCATAAGATGAACATAAAAGTAGGACATTGGATTGAGTCATTGTAAATGTGTGTAGTGGAGAGGGATAATTGATAGTATCCTTGTCCTTAAACAATTACGTTCAAATTGAACACCATTGGCATCACTTGTATTTTGCTAAATGCATGTAAAGAATGGCAACATTACATTATTATTGTGCCTTTAACAATAATATTTATTCTAGCATCGTACATCGGCCTCCTGTCATTATTTACATTGGCATGAAATTGTGATTTGTTGGGTGAGGGGAGTGGGTACAGTAGAAACTGTTCATTGTGATGTGGTTTCGGCGTCTGTGTCCTTCAGCTGGGTTCTCCCCGCGTGCATGGCGCACATGTGCAGGTGGCCGGTCGTCCCCTTCCGACTCACTGCCAGATATCTCTACAGGTATCCGGCGCTTGGTAGCAATGTTGTGTAGTATTGCACACACAGCCACAATGCGGCAGCACACATCAGGACTGTAGTACATGGCCCCACCAGTCTTGTGTAGTATGCGGAATCTGATCTTCAGTAGCCCAAATGCCCTCTCAATGCAATTCCTTGTGCGTATGTGTGCAACATTGTAGCGCCGTTGCTGTGGTGTAGCAGGGTTGAGGTATGGGGTGAGGAGGTATTCACGGAGGGCGTAGCCACTATCACCTGAATGAGAGGAGCAGAGGGTGAGTGCCTGTGCAGTGCAGCTACTTCATCGCAGTGTAACATTGTGGGCCAAGTGTACTTACCAAGTAGGTGCCCTTCACCAAAGTCTCCCCTGGCCAGTCGTGTGTGGAGGCCGCAGTGCCGGAATATGAAGGAGCCATGTGTACTCCCCGGGTACTGTGCCACTATGTCCGTGATGTATGGCTTAGCATTGCACACCATCTGGATGTTGAGGGAGTGGTAGGACTTGCGATTGCGGTACATGTACTCCGTTGCAGCTGGTGGGCAGATGTGGATGTGGGTACAGTCAATGCATCCTATCACATGTGGGAAATGCGCAACATTGTAGAATTGATGCTTGGTCTCATCAAAATCCTGTTGGCTGGTGGGAAATTTGATGTGGTGGTGTAGCTGGGTCAGCATTGCGTCTAGGAAACTCCTTAGGCAGCGGGACATGGTGGGCTGGGATATCCCCCCAGCAGACGTAACTATCCCCTGGAAGCTCCCGGAGGCCAGAAGGTGCAGGCTACACAATACCTGGACATGTGTGGGCACGGCATTGGTCCGCCTTGTTGGGTGCTGCATCAGGGGGTCAAGGTCCTGAATTAGCTTGATGATCATTGGCCCATTCAGGCGGTACTTTGCGTATATTTGCTCTCTGGTTTGGCCCAGCAGGGTGACCCGCTGGTGGAATATCCTCTCCCGGATTCTGCGTCTCTTACGTGCGGCTCGCTGTAGCCTTCGCCGCCTGACCACCATGTAGAGTCCTGGCATTGTGAGACTCCGTATGCGGATGCTGCATCTCCTTAAGTGTGTTTGGTCAGGCCTGCACCTGTTACTGATTGGGCAACGGATTTTCAAATATTTTTTTCCAATGGCTTTGATGGTTACCACCTGCTTTGGGTTGTCCTTAAATGGCGCCTCGCAAACAGCGATTTAGGGTTTTTTCGCTATTTGCGATTTTTCATGAATAGCGATTGCGATTGTATTGCGATTTCGCAATTTTATTCGCAGAATCCGTGGTTTCTCGCAAATTCCGATTCGCTAATGGTCTACTGCAGGGATTCTGCGAATGTTTTTGCAATTTCGCAATTCTGTGTTTGCGATTTCGCTTGTTTCTTCTAGAATACCGATTTTGTCAATTGCGCTCGCAATAGCATTTTCGCAGCTATTGCGCTCGCAATTTTGCTTCATGAATCAGGCTGTAGTTTCTGACAACCGTATAAACATGACAACTTTGTATCCCAAGAATAAGAAATGCATCTCTAGAGTCACGGAAACAATAGATAACTATTTCACCCTATCAATCGTGCATGCTTCGTTTCAACAGAGGTGCAGAGAAATAGAGAGACGGACGTTTTCAATAAAAGGGTTTATTGAACAGTCTACTTTCTCATGCAAAAGAAATGAACTGCTACAATCGTTAATCAGGCTGTAAAGTATAATGCGTACAGCGGGAACAATATTATGGAATAATACTGTAAGTGCATTGTATGGTTTCTAAGTCATATAAAAATACATACATAAATAATATTGGCTAAAAATACTCAACTGGTGCTTCTAAATACGCCTACCCCAATGTACCTAACTTAAGTCTAGTACGCGGGAAGAAGTAAGTATTGTGTAGCATAGGTTTAGTTGTTTTTGCCAAGAATCTATCCAAGATTTCTCCTAGGTTCTAATCAGCTCCATACCTTAGTTTAGAATGAAGGAGGTCTGGTATCTCTGTCTCGGGACTCGATTTCCCAACACACCGCAAGGGGAGTTTGGAAACACTGGAGCTGGATTCTCAGCGAGAGAAAGGACAGCTTCTCAATAAGTGCGTCAGCTGGAGGGTCGGCTTCCTTCGGCACTTGCTGCAGCGAGCTCCGTCGGGCAAGTAGCTAGTAGAACTGCTCAGAACCATTGTGTCTTGCCAGAGCAAGTGAAGGCATATTTATTCCTTGAAGGTGTCTAGTTTGATGTAAAGTCGGGCATGATAACGTCAGGAAAGAACCCCTAGGGAATAGTAGTTCTTTGCAAAGTACATGAGTTCTAGGACAAATCAATATTCAAGCAAGGGGAACTTCCCTAACTGCTTAAGCTGATTTTCCTAGAAATCGTTGTGACTTTTTAAACGGGTGGAATTAGCCATGCCTGTATATGGTGTGCATGGGCTATGTCTAAATAAGGTCTTGATTTCTATGTCTATATTAGGGCAATGTGAATTGCACCTATATAAGGGAATGAGTCGGGAAAATTCACTCAGAGCCTAAAACGCCACACAACACTACGTGCGGACTTGGAAACTTTTACAAAGCTTTTTCTTTATGGGTCCTTCTCTGCTCTTCACCGGACCGGCTTCAGTGAGGGTTCGCCGGCTTGGGTTTCAGCCAACTCCTGGTTAAACTCTGGAAGTTGGACCTCCAGAGCTTTTGAGCTGCACAAACCTGGACAGCAGGCCAGCTCGTGGTTGAGGGTTGCCAGCTTGGCTAGCCAGGTTGAGTCGGTCGCCTTATGGAGCTTTTCTCCAAAGTTGCTTCAACCTTCTGGAACATCTTTCTGAAGTTCCTTTGAGGGTTCCAAAGTGTCCAACACTTACTCCAACGGTCTGGAAGCTCCAAGTTGGTCCTTGAAAGTTTAGGGCTTCATTTCTCACAATCCACTTGAACAAAACCCTTACAAATCCACTGGTAGTACTCCAGGATGGGTATTCTTGGTGATGATGGGCCAGGTGAGCTCTCTTAACCAGTAGCTTGCAGGGAGGTCACTCTTTAGTCCTTTTGAAGCAGGTTTCATCCATACCGCTGTAGTGCCAGATTGTGCAGGAGGCGAAGTCAGTCAGAGTGCAGGGCCTGGTTGGTGCAAATCAAACTTTCAGCATGGACCCATCTTCTTCCTTAAGTTTCAATTAGCATATCCGAGAGGCTCTGCCTCTATCAGATACATATTCCAAGTTCTCTGGGTCAAGCAGGATGGCACTACTGTCCAGTGAGGCGCAGGTCAACACCCCAGGGTATGACCATATCGTCCATAGTGATGCACTATAGTATACCAGAGAGCATAATTTCTCCAAAATTCAACATGGCTGATTTCCAGCAGAGAGAGTAGAGCTGGCTAAACACACCATCAGGATGGTTAATCTCCATAGTCTCTCTTCCTTGCATTTGCTCATTCCTTCCTAAATCCTACCATCTGGCTGGGTTCAAAGGGTAGAGGTGTAAATGAAACTGTCTCCCCCTTTTATTGAAGAATACTGTTTACAATCCCCCCCCCCCCCTGTCTGGCATTCCTCTGTAGCAGAACCATGCTTTTCCAGAAGGGCTCTATAAGCCCAGGGGCTACTTATCACCTCATTTTTTATTTTAATATCTTTATTGCGTTTTTAAAAAATTTCCAGAGTCATCGTGAACTACATGTATACATATGTTAATGGACATTACAATGCATATTACATTTTAAGGATTTGCAGTGCTATTTCATTTACAGTTCTTATTGAGTCTGATGTTCGTTCTTCATAGCAGTATAAACAATTATGTATAATGTCCACTGTACTCTATGTCCAATATCAGTGTCCAAATAATTGTACTTCTGTGTCTTTCAGTTGCTCATAATGTATATTTCCCCAGCTGTGATATTCGTTCTTTATCCTTCTGCCCTGTAAGGGCAACCAGTCGAGGTCTACATCTAAATATGTCATTTGGGCCAATGGAAAATGCAAAACAAGATATAATTTCTTAAACACTCAAACATACTAATAGTGCCATCAACAACTCACCACATCTGGGTCAGTGTATTTGTAACATATGCGTGTCAGTTCCAACACCTCCCTAGTAGGGTTTACTATCTTACTCGCGCCACAAGAGACTCAACTTAGCAGATATTGTAGCGTTTCCCTTGGAGTTCCTTTCGTTCCGTAGATACGGGCCATGTTCTAGTATAAACCCAGCTCTTACCCTGAATTTCGGAGTTTGATATTCCTGTACATTTGTGTCTTCACCCCTCGCATCATTTTCCTGTGAGGAAGTGTTGTTTTCCTCCCGGTTCCCATGTATGAATTCCATGAGGGTAGTGTCCCAATATTGCGCTATTCCGTATTTACGTAACCCAGCAATTTCCTCTCTACACAGTGTTGTGCTTTCTGCTTGTGCCCACGCTGAAAGTGACTTTTTTCAGCTGGCAGCAGCAGGGGGGTCAGTATGTTTCCATCGCTAGGTTATTAGTCACTTTGCTACGATTAATCCTAGATCAATAAATCTAGAGGTGACCTTGTTTTTCTTAGATCTAGGATAAAGGACCTATACACAGACTTCCCAAGTGTATGTTAATGACTCGTCGGTGCATGTAGCGAGTGTGGTGGTGACTGTTTGTCAATAGGTGTCAGGGGAGGTCCAGAACCATAGCATCTGCAGGAGGTCCACATCTACCTGTAGGCAACGTGTGCATGTCAAAGTGGGGATATGAAAATATCTGTTTATTTTGTCAGGTGAAAGGTATGCCCTCTGTATTATATATGTTTGTATACGTTTGAACTTCGACCTTCTCAGCATATTTGTGGAGCTAGCCAGTATTGCGTTCCATGCTTTATCTATCCATGGTTGTCCTCTATCTATTTCCCACTGTTCTCAGAGAGCCGTCGGAGTTTCATTGTGCGAATAAGTAATTCCTCCACTAACCAATTTACAATATGTGACCCTTTGCCCATAACAGTAATATCAAAAACGGAGTAGCCCTCTACTCCAAACGCATCTGGGCATATATAAACTGTAGATGCAATAGGTAATGCATTGGCATCAATACTGTCACAACCAATACAAGGGTAGGAAAATATCAATCCAACTGAACCAAATTCTCAGATTATTTAATGAATATCACCAACACAAACTGTAGTTCTCCAAATTGATTTTTTATATATATATTTGAACACAATTATATGATATACCTTATTTCAAATAACCAATACAATATATAAGAATATACTTGAATACTTTTTACCCTACTCACTAATACAGATGCCAATCCTTTGTATTCAAAAGCATTCTGTGTAGAGATCACCCTTTCTAATCAATGAGGAGTACATCATTGGACAACAATTCCTAAGTCCCTTTCTAATTAAAGCACTCTCGCACTTATTTATAAAAAAAAATAATTATATGGGGCTTCTCCATTTTAAAAGGTCGACGTGTTTCAGCCGGACATATCTTGGGCCTCATCAGGGCTGGGGTAAAGTCAGGACACCGTTCCATTCCGGTTGGAATTATTTTCTTTTCTTTTTCACTTTTCTTTAGTAGGGGGGCTAGTTGTTTTACAACTTCGGGATCTCTTTCACTTCGAGACTTGTAAACTGGGGCTTGATATAATTTGAATTTCTTATAGCCAGCCAACACGGCTCACGGAAACCATGATTCCTCCCAATTACGGCTCTCGCAATAGACCCATGGGTTTCATTGTGTGAATAAGTAATGCCTCCACTAACCAATGTACAATGTGTGACTCTTTACCCATAACATGCAGGTATTATAACAGAAGATGTGTCTCTGGTTCAGTAGTAATGTCTCCCCATGCCGTAGTTAGGGATCTCATAATCGAATTGTGTAAAAGGAATTGTCTTGCGGTAAGACGTATTCTGTTGTCAATGTCTCAAAAGGCATCAGGGTGGGTTACCTCATAATCCACTTAACTATGACTAATCGGACAGACCACTGGATGGCTGAATTTTGACTTACAGACAAAAAAGTCTTATAACGTCTTGTCTGTACATTTTAGGATAAATTCAATAATAGCATATTGTTGGATTTATCAATACAATTCTAAGCAGTCCTTGGATTATAATTTTAGCACCTCCTTGACATTAGTTATTATTTAATAACTTCTAGCCATGTTTACCTATTGCCTACCTACTGGGAAACAGCCATTACAACGCGGGCTTTACACCGCGCTACCATTACGACGCAGCAATCACAACGTAAGTCGTTACAACGACTTGCACTGAATGGCGCTATATACTAAGGAATAGCATGATTTACTATTCCAACAGCTTCCCTACTGTTACGTGGGCTGTAGTTGGAATAGTAAATTATACTATTCCTAAATCCAGCGCCTCCAGCGCAAGTCATTGTAACGACTTGCATTGTGATGGCTGTGTCGTAATGGTAGCGCGTCGATAAAGCGGACACGCGCCAGGAGGCGCATAAATCTCCCCAGCCCCAATGCAGCGCGGGACGTGCGCGGGCATGCCTGGGCGCTGCCCGTCAAGGGCCGAAAGAGACCGGGCTGTGCCACCCCCTTAATTCCTATCCACGGACCAACAGAACTACCAGGGTCAAGAGGAAATCCTTTGAAGGTTTAGGGCTGGAGTGGGTTGCAATTTACAGGCATGGATCTGCACCGCCAAACCGCAGGAGACAGATATAAAGAGGGCTTGAAGGACTGAGACGTGCCTGAGTGTTCTCCATCTCAAGGTACTGAACATTGCACTCCCGCAAGGAGGTTATTCTTGTCACACTCTGGGGACTGTCTTAACCGTTTGTAATATGAGTAAACGCAAAGAGGCAAGTTTAGCTGTGGGAGGAGGAGTAAGGGGGACTTTGGATGCTTTCCTAATAGGGGCTGAATCTCTTTTAAACCACGAAATTCAGTTAACTGAAAAGAGGCTCTCACTGGACAAGTTAATAGAACAAAAGTGATCGTCCATGGGTTCCATAGCTAGGTGCCCATCCCCCTTAACTGGGATTCCCCCTGGCCAACACACAACGGCAGACAGGGCCACCACCAAGTCTATAATTCACACTAGTTTATCAACAGTAGGGGTGGATCCACCTCCACAAGCCATTGAGTTATTGGACGACGACTGTGATCAGTCGCATAACTCTACACAAGAGGGGGAGGGGTACATTAGGCCGCATTTCCATGACACTTGACCTAACAGGGATAGAGGAAGTGGAGGAGGTAATATCTAATCAGGAGGCAGAGAAAAAAATCACCCCAGAGCCTAGTGGAGAGGTGGTCACCCGCTCTAAAAAGACCTTGCAGGCCAAGGGTATTTCAACCATGACTACTACCCCAGGTGAGGTCAAGGCCCCAGCTAAGAGCTCAAGGAGAGGGGGACCACACATTTTTAAAAAACCAAGGCAGAGGGAATGAGTGAAAGCAAAAGGGGCTATGGGAGAAGGGGCACCCACAATCCCCACTCGGTGCCCGAACTGCAGTGAGTCAGCAATGCTGCAGGGAAGCAACAGAGAATTAATGTTAAAGCTGGAGACGCTATTAACCTCTCACCTGGGGCCCCTGCACGAGAGGCTGAATGTAATAGAAGGGCACCTCTCGCGGGTAATCACACAAGGTCGCACGGGAGAAGGGCCCTTGGCCCATGGGGAGGGGGGATGCTGAGACTAGCATTCACCCTAAGGCAGGACAGCCGAAAGATTGTAGGGGAGGGGCAAACAATGAAATTGTTCAGGTTAAACCCAGCCAAGAGGAGGCAAAGAAGAACACAACAGAGGGAACTACTAATAGCAAGGACCAAGGCCTACCCAGCCCAAGGGAAGACAGCGGGTAGACATAGGTGGAGAGGCCAGAGGATCGTTTGAATATTGGCATCACAAATAGACCACATGGGAGTAGACCCGCAAAACCTGATGAATTAGCGCCACTAGTAGCGGATCAGGCACTCAACACCCGGGAACTACCCATATTAGACCTCCCTCCAGATGCAAGCCCTTATATAGTGGTATTGACAGGGATCCCAGCATTCAGGGATGTAAGGGAAGAAACCACACGCTCCCTGATCAATAAATCAGCTCCTTGGTTGGCCAATAATTCAGGCTTTAACATCAGTAACCATAGGCATGTTCTAATGGCCAGAAGAGTGTTATGGATTGGAAAAAGCAGGAAAGGATTCCCGGGAGACTGTGTAATTCTAAATTTTAGGTATCCGGAGATGGCAAGAGAACTTTTGTATCATCAAAAGAAGGGGGTCTACCAGGAGGAGCATGGTACTAGCGTCAGACTGCTCCCACTCGGTTTCTTTTATAGAGACCTGATGCACGTCACGAATAGGGAAGATCCGAGGCAAAAGACGGCAAGGTTAGCCTGGGAGGAGCGTCCAGTACTGTTTTTTTATCGATATGCGCCACTACAAAGCGTTTCCGCCCTAAGCGATTTAGATTGACTGAATGAGGGGCCAATTATAAAACAGGGGGGGGCACGGGAGGATGTGTACTATACCAGGGACACTGGAGGATTAGTCAGGGAGCTGACTGCGACGCTAATACAGCCCCTTACCCAGAGAGCCCATAGTACGAAGGATATAGAGATAAATACCCCCAGAGGGGCCAAACTTCTTACTGGGCATATTGTCCAAAGGTCTAACCCCCCAACAGTAGGCGGGCAGGGAAACATCAATATAATCTCCTGAAATATAGCAGGCCTCTCCAGTAAACTAAAAAACCAGGACTGGTTAGGATACAACAGGAGATTTAACATCATTTGCCTGTGGAAGGCGGATTGTTGTACATTAGCACTGGAAGGCTACAAAATGTATTTTGTCCCAGCATGCAGATCCTCCTCAGGGCGAGCCAAGGGAGGCCTAGTTACTTACGTGGATTTGAGGTTACAGGGGAAATTGGAGGACTTAGCTTTGGATTCAGCCTGCACTCAGGGAATACGGTTTACGAACAAGGGATTGAAATTATTTTTTATTAATTTTTATAATGCCATTGAGGGTGGAAAAACACTGGACAGTTTGGAAGAGTTAGACCATAGGCTGACAGGAATAGAATCACTTGGGGTTACTAGTGCCCAATTGGTGGTGGTGGGAGATTTTAATTGTCACTTGTGCACCCATTTAATCAGTAGTAAGGGGTAATGGGTCGCGTGCCCAAGGGAACAGGGATTGGAGCTAAGCAAGGTGTCAGGCACCCACGCTCTCACACATACAATGAATTTGATAGGAGCAGCCGGGGACCCTTGTATCCCCCCAACTTTTAAAGGTAAGTGAAGGGGCTCCGTCATTGATTTTATTTTTGTCCCAAGTTCCTTAAGATGTTGGATATTACGTTTTAATGTTGAGTTAAGCGCCTTTAGTGATCATAACCCACTAGTGTTGATCCTAAGGGACCCTAACCCAATTAAACATGCCCTTTGTAAACAGAACAGAAGCGTTTTCACAGCCACGGATCAGGGAAGGAGATTGAGATGGTTAAACATTAACTGTGACAAATTCTGCAAGGCACTATTGATGGAAAAAAACACCAGGTCTGGAAGTGCCTAGATCCAACCGTAGAGGGGGCGGACCTAATTACCGCATTCGAGGGAGTTGCTCACTGTATAGATGGCCTGCTCAGAAGTAGAACTCCAAAAGATGTAGAGGATACTCCTAGGTGGTTTGATCAGCAATGCTTTAGCGCCTTGAGAAAACTGAAGGCAGCATTAAAGATTGTTCCGAAAGATAAGACCATGGTGTCCACTTGCCGGGGAGGTATAATCAGGCATTAAAACAACGCAAAACCTCATTGCAACATCAGGCATGGGAGAACCTGAGGGAAGCAGCCCAATCTAGGGACATGACCGCTTTTTGAAAAATTCTAAATGAACCTTGTTTCCAAGATAAGAATAAATCCAAGCCTGTCTGCCATGTCCTGCCAGAGGCCTGGGTGGAGCATTTCCAAGGCCTCTATAATCATGATTGTATGAGCACTGTATTACCATCAGTAGGGTTAGGAAATCGAACAGTTGTTGAAACCCTATTCTCTCTAGGTGAGATAAAAGCGGGAATTGAGGGCTTAACCCGGAATAAGGCCCCGGGCCCGAACGGGATCCCTCCAGATCTCCTGCTATCTCAGGTAGACTTGTGGGCTCCTATCCTATGAAGAGTGATCAATACGGCAGTAGAGGCAGGTATGCCCTCATCCTGGTCCACTGTGACAATCGTCCCAATCTTCAAAAAGGGTAATGAAGATAACCCACAATGTTATAGGCCCATCTCCCTTATTGATGTCACAGGGAAAGTCATGGGGAGAGCTATTCTTAATCGGCTTATGGATTGGGCAGATGAACACAATATTATTTCGGACATTCAGTACGGCTTCAGGCCGGGTCGCTCAATTTCTGATCAATGCCTTAACCTTTATCTCCTTTTGGCCAAGTACACTGTCGCCAGCAATGAGAAGATGTACTTGGATTTCATGGACCTCACAGCAGCATTTGACCAGGTTAACCGCAAGAAACTGTGGGAGCTACTGGGGGCCATGGGTGTGGATCCAGGACTGGTTAATATCTTAAGCCCTCTGCACCAGTATACTTCAACCCAGGTTAGATACAACGACGAGGGTGACATCTCTGACTCTTTTCCTTGTTCCAGGGGTGTGAGACAGGGCTGCATCCTGGCACCTTTTTTATTCACCCTATATATCAATGGCTTAGACAAGGTATTGGGAGTACTAGGGTTGGACAGTCCGAGGATAGGTAATAGAGGGATCCCGGTCCTGCTTTATGCGGACAACGCAGTGCTTTTGTCACGCACTGCACGGGGCCCTCAGCACCTGATTGATGGCTTTGTTATCTTTATGGAGAACCTGGACCTGTCCGCTAATCTCTCCAAATCATACATCATGGAGATGGGAAAAAGATCAGGCAGGAATTTCATCTTCAGGATTGGCACCCACCGTCTAGAAAAAGTGCAGGCACTTTCCTACCTGGGAATTTTATTTGATACCCGCACTAGGTTTAACAAGCTGAGAGACGAGAAATGTAGATCTCATATCAGCTCTTCGTGGGCAATTATGAATTTTGCACACGGGTTGGGTCGCTCAGTTCCTGAGCAAATCCTGAATTTGGACTGTTCCCATGAGGCACAGGGTCAGACTGTTTTGCATATAGCCATGTCTGAACTGGGGTGGCAGAGTGGGCTAAAGAACGGTGATGGATTAAACCCAGATCTTTAGACTGGGTGTGAGTGTTTGATTGATTCAGATGCTCCGTCCATCACCACCCCCTTTTGTACCGCATGGACTGTTCCCATGAGGCACAGGGTCAGACTGATTTGCATATAGCCATGTCTGAACTGGGGTGGCAGAGTGGGCTCAAGAACGGTGATGGATTAAACCCAGAGCTTTTGACTGGGTGTGAGTGTTTGATTGATTCAGATGCTCCGTCCATCACCACACCTTTTTGTACCACAGCTGGACTGTTCCCATGAGGCACATGGTCAGACTGATTTGCATATAGCCATGTCTGAACTGGGGTGGCAGAGTGGGCTAAAGAACGGTGATGGATTAAACCCAGATCTTTTGACTGGGTGTGAGTGTTTGATTGATTCAGATGCTCCATCCATCACCACCCACATTTTGTACCGCTTTTGGCCGCCATAAGTGTGGCAGGGTATGCTCAGACGTGAGTCCCTTGCTCACTTTGCCACTGGATTCAAGGAAGCCGGGCTGAAGACGGCTGGAATGCCAGAAACCGGTCCTCAGAAGCTTGTTTCCGGTCCAGGGAAGACATGGCTTGGCAGTTCGGGCTGGACTGTTCCCATGAGGCACAGGGTCAGACTGATTTGCATATAGCCATGTCTGAACTGGGGTGGCAGAGTGGGCTAAAGACCTGTGATGGAATAAACCCAGATCTTTTGACTGGGTGTGAGTGTTTGATTGATTCAGATGCTCCGTCCATCACCACCCCCTTTTGTACCCCTTTTGGCCGCCATAAGTGTGGCAGGGTATGCTCAGACGTGAGTCCCTTGCTCACTTTGCCACTGGATTCAAGCAAGCCGGGCTGAAGACGGCTGGAATGCCAGAAACCGGTCCAAGGAAGCTTGTTTCTGGTCCAGGGAAGACATGGCTTGGCAGTTCGGGCTGGACGTTTTCCATGAGGCACAGGGTCAGGCTGATTTGCATATAGCCATGTCTGAACTGGGGTGGCAGAGTGGGCTAAAGAACGGTGATGTATTAAACCCAGATCTTTTGACTGGGTGTGAGCGTTTGATTGATTCAGATCCTCCGTCCATCACCACCCCCTTTTGTACTGGTTAATATCTTAAGCACTCTGCACCAGTATACTTCAACCCAGGTCAGATACAACGACGAGGGTGACATCTCTGACTCCTTGTTCCAGGGGTGTGAGACAGGGCTGCATCCTGGCACCTTTTTTATTCACCCTATATATCAATGGCTTAGACAAGGTATTGGGAGTACTAGGGTCGGACAGTCCGAGGATAGGTAATAGAGGGATCCCGGTCCTGCTTTATGCGGACAGCGCAGTGCTTTTGTCACGCACTACGCGGGGTCTTCAGCACCAGATTGATGGCTTTGTTATCTTTATGGAGAACCTGGACCTGTACGCTAATCTCTCCAAATCATACATCATGGAGATGGGAAAAAGATCAGGCAGGAATTTCATCTTCAGGATTGGCACCCACTGTCTAGAAAAAGTGCAGGCATTTTCCTACCTGGGAATTTTATTCGATACCCGCACTAGGTTTAACAAGCTGAGAGACGAGAAATGTAGATCTCGTATCAGCTCTTCCGGAGCAATTATGAATTTTGCACACGGGTTGAGTCGCTCGGCTCCCGAGCAAATCCTGAATTTGTACAGGGCCATCTGTAATGCGAAAACGCTGTACGGCAGTGAGGTGTGGGACTTCATTGACCCATCAAGGATCCAAACATAAGAAAATAAATTCCTCCGACGGCTACTTAGAGTCCCACAGAGTACCCCTTCCTATTCAATCCACAAAGAGCTAGGCCTCACTTACATCAGAGATGGGATCCAATTGAAATCCCTCATCTTTGGCTAAAAATATGGACTAACCCGGAAGCGGCTTTAAGGAAGCAGATTATAAGTGATTGCATTAGCAGGGAGCATGGGCATAATATCCCTTAGCTTAAATATGTAAGGGAGACCCTGTCTGGCCTGGGTCTTGCTGATTATTTCAACAACCCGAAATCGCTGGTAGCATGGGATAAGGTGATTATTAAGTCTGCATTCCTAAAGAACAAGGCCTCCATCAGGGAAGATACAGAGATGGGAAAACCAACCGTGAGAGCCCACCTATTGGCCAAATGTAGCCCAGGTTTGGAACCATACCTGTCTTATTTTTATAACGCCCAGGATAGATTCCTGATGACCAGATTTAGGCTGAACCTACTTCATCATACACTGGGGTGTCCTTCAGG
This sequence comes from Lissotriton vulgaris, assembly GCF_964263255.1. NCBI lineage: Eukaryota > Metazoa > Chordata > Amphibia > Caudata > Salamandridae > Lissotriton > Lissotriton vulgaris. The sequence goes on from NC_141691.1 coordinate 1,917,086,130, forward strand.
GTTTTTATCATCTATTTAGTTAAGGGGCCCCTGAGGCTGCGACTGTAAGTCTCCGCAGGACACGCTCCACTTTGTTTTACTGTACCCCTATTATGCCCAACCCAGGAAGTTGTTCTTAAAGAGCATTTTAAAGACTGCTAGGTTCAAACACGCAAAGGTGGCGCTGCTGTAGTTGAAATTGTCTAAGGAGGCTTTCACACTTTTTTGCTCTGTAAATTTTTTAAGGATGGCCGCAAGACTAAGAAATACCAAAGACACAGGATGATGATATTGGTCGCTAAATCTCCCTTTTGCTCTTTGGGACCAACATCTATGATGCCCGTTACATTGTTTTTGATCCAGATGAATTTTATGATAGGGGGGATTCCTCTTTTAACATGTTGGATTTATATTTCCCCTGTTTGTAAACTGGCCCTTTTGAATGTAAAGTGCCCCGGAGCGTCAGATTTTACACCTGTTAGTTTATTTTTAACCTTCTATCCATGTTGATTTGCACTGACACTTGTTAAATATTTTGTATTAATTGCCCAAGCACCCAATAACATGTTTTATCTTTGTGTGTTTTAAGCTATTTGTTTTGTACTTTTATGCTGTATACCGAATAAAGTAATTTGATGATGATGATGATGGTGTTGAGCAAGTATGAGCAAAAGCTGAAGTTGGTCCTAGAACAATGGTCCCGAGTAAAAGGGACAAAAGGGGTCTTGCAGATAAACTGAAAGACCATTTCATAGAAAGCAAGCTATGACCTAGAACATAGGGTCCAGTGGGCCTTAATGGAACTTGGTCAGGAGAGTGACATGCCCATAATGTACAAATCGATATTCAAATATGGAAAAGATGTGTTGTTGCTATCCTAGTGTAAACATCCTGATTATCTATGCAATAATGATAGTCAATATAATGTTTAATTAGGTGGTGAACTGTGCCTCTTACATTACCGTTGCAGTAATGCTTGCATTATGAAATCAATGTAGCATAGCTGTCACCCATTGGATGTGTAAAGATCAAATGTATTCCATTGAGAGTATATAAGAATGTTATTACCTGTGCAAAGCGGTAGGGCTCTTGCAACCTTGTTTCCAAAATGCTCTCTGATGATCATTGCTGTCTTTGATTAAACTTTCATGCTGATGCTAGAAGTCACCTGAAATATGCTCTGAAGGTAAGACTGGGTTTTCTTCCATAGAAGACGGGATACCCTCTGTGAAGAATGCCTATTGCTCCAACCATGAGTAACTGCCCTCTTTATTGAGAAGGGAACAATCAAGCAGGACAATGAGCCTGACAGGTAACATGCCTGTTGTATCGTCATAAACAAGAATCCATTTCTACATATCAAGCACCCACTAAAGTCGACCACACATTTGCACGTTGAAATTTGGTCTTGAGGCTAACTGCTGATTAAACTTGAGGAAATTATGTTTGTTTTACTCAGTGAGGATTAAGGGACCTCATACAAAAATTAAACTTTGAAGATAAGGTAAGGGTTATCTGTTAACCACATTACCTGGGGAACCAGATTTGCCGCTATGAAGAAAAATATATCAATCAAAGTTATGTTATGTTGATTTAAAAAGGGCACTAATCATCCATGAGGGTATCAAATTGCATGAGCAGGTGTGTAGGCATGTGGTCCCTACAGAGCTATTTGAGGAGCCAGGTCTTCGGCTTCTTGCACAACTCAAGAAGTGAAGAGGAGGCTCTAATGTGTTGTTTCATGTTTTGGGTGTAATATTGGAGAACATGCAACATCCTGCCCTGCTTTTGTGAATACGGGGGTGGAGGGGGTGCGAGTGAGGATGAGTGTAGGTGACTGGCAGGCTGCTGAAAGTGCATACGTTTGTTCAGGTATGCTGGTCCAGTGCTGTGCAAGGCTTTGTATATGTGTGTGTATGAGGAGTGTGAAAAGACTGTGTTTTTGGATGGGGAGTCAGTGGAACTCTGAGGTGCGTGAGATGTGGGTGTGGTATTGGTGGGTGAGAATGAGTCTTGCAGCATCATCCTGGATGGTCTGAAATCTGTGAAAGTGCTGCTTGGAGATTCCAGCATAGACTGCATTGCCATAGTCGAGTCTGCTTATGATGAGTACTTGTGTGATGGTTTGTCTGGTGTTCTGTGGCAGCTAATTTAAGATCTTTGCATACCCAGGTTGTGGAAGAAGGCACAGCTCACTGCAGTGACTTGTGCCGTCATGTTGAGCTTGTCATCTATGATGATCCCCAGAATTCTGGTGTGACTGATGATTTTTGTGGTGTTGATCCTAACTCTGAAGGCCACCAGGTGACATCCCATGAGGAGATCTTATCGAAGACCAGTATGTCCATCTTATTGGAATTGAGCTTCGAGCACTTGATTCTCATCCATTCTGCTACCATGGTCATGCAGTTGGTGACGTTGGTTCTGGTGGTGGTTGTCTTGTCCATAAGAAAGGATGTGTTGGGTGTCATCGGTGTAGGAAATAATGGTGAGGCCTTGGGATCGGATGATTTTGGCGAGTGGAGTTATCTAGACATTGAACAGGATCAGGCATGAAATATGGATAACACAGAATAATACTTCTAACATCGAATGTACTTTCAATATTCCTCCCTGTGTTAGTAATCGGTAGTGTAGCACTCAACAAAAGAGAATGGCCCGCAGACATTTAATGAATTTAATGTATTTGAAAACTCAATTTCTTCTGAGAGCTGGATGAATTGCTCAGAAAAATTAGTATAGAGAAATGCCGGTCACAGAGTAGCTTTATTAGTATTCAAGGTACAATAAGAAAAGCAAAGTGACTGTTCCTCATACTTTGAGAGGCATTGTTTTGCAACACAGTCACAGTTTTCAGTACTACAGCTAACAAAAGCATGTTTTAAGCAAGGATTGTACCACACAACCTGAGTTATCTGCTGGGAACAGATACGGAAGGAATAAACATTTTGCACTGGAATTTAAGCAAATAGAGGACTAATCTGCTTCCCTACGTTTGCAAATCAATAACTATAAAATATTGGGAAAGTAAAAGGAACACACTCCTTCTTGCTCACTCTTCTAAATTATTCTAACTGAGTTTTTGTAAATCCATATTGTCCCAGTGTTTCAACAGTACTTTCTGCGTAGGCTTCCTTTATAACAGAGCATAAATGCTGCATGCTAATGGGTTTCTTGTTAAACAATGGTAAGGTTAGCCACATTGAAAGGACTGAAGTCTAACTGTGTTAAATAAATAGGTCCTTATTTACAAAGAATTAACGCAGCACGGTGCCGCAAGCCATTTGGCTGTTCAGCACTGCATTAATTCCGAAGCACAGGGATGTGTCATATCTACAATGATATGACGGATCCCTTTGCTCTCTCCCTAGCTCCCATGCGCAGATGCAGGCACCATGGTGCAAGGATGACTGAGTCAAGGGGATGATTGTTTATGTACAGGAAGGTATCCCTCCCTGAACATAAACAATCTGAAATGGCGTTTTGAAGCTTCTATGTGTGCTGCATTGGCACACATAGAAGTTTCAGAACATCATTTTTAAAAATGTTATGTTATGTTATATGGGAATTTATGTAAGCGCACGTTCACCTACAGGTCTCTTGGCGCTGATGAGTTTGAGCAGAAGAAGAGAAGGAGAGCAGATAGAGGAACAGTTAGTTAAAGGCCAGGTAGAATAGCCAGGTTTTTAGAGATTTTCTAAACCGCATGTAGTCAGCCTCCAGCCTAATAGAAGTGGGCAGTGAATTCAAAAACTTCGGGCCCAGATAGGAAAACTGGGTCCCTCCAATGCGTTTCCGTCTAAATCTGGGCACCGTTAAAAGATTCAGGTGTCTCGATCTCAGATTATGTTGAGGCAAGTGCTTACTGATGCACAATAGAATGTAACTAGGACCGGTTTCTTGAGTGGCTTTAAAAAGGATACAGCCAATCTTAAACATCACAAGCTGCTCCATTGGAAGCCAATGAAGGTCTTAAAGTCGCGGGGTAATGTGACATCTTCTGTCCTTAAGATGTATGATTCTAGCAGCTTGATTCTGAATCATCTGGAGACGATGTCTCATATAAAATGGGATGCCAAGGTAGAGGGCATTTCCATAATCTAATTTAGAAAGGATAAGGGCAATCAAATTTGAATACTGGCCTCCTTACTAAAAAACTCTGATCTTGCGCCGTTTACGAAGTTGAACAAAACCGGCCGAAGTAACTGCGCTAACTTGGGCGCTCGTAGAGAGGTCAGAGTCAATGTGGAGACCCTAACTCTTAATTACTGGTTTGGGGATAGGGGCTGCCCCTAACTCAGGTGGCCAATAGGAAGGTGTCCAGTGAGTAATTTTATTACTCAGGATGATTATCTCAGTTTTTCCAGAGTTGAGCTTTTGTTGATTCTCCTCCATCCAGGTTTTTACATACAACATAGAGCTCCTACCAAAATCTTTGCATTCGATGGAGTTCTCCAGAGTTAAGATCAGTTGCATGTTGTCAGCGTAGTTAAAGATCTTTACACCCATCTGCCGGAGACTCGAGTTTAGCGGACGTATGTAAGTATTAGAGAGGATCGGTGAAAGGGAGGAGCCCTGTGGGACACCACAGCTCATTTCAACAGTGTTGGATTTGTGGGGCGCGAGCCACACTGATTGTTTTGCAGTTCTCCAAAAAGGACTCAAACCAGTCCAATGCCAGGCCCCCTAGAAATACTGCGGCAATACGGTCCAACAAAATGTTGTGGTTCACGTTGTCAAATGCTGCAGATAAGTCAAGGAGGATCAGCGTCTGAGTGCGGTCAATGTCAACTTGTCCTTAAATATGGTCCAGGACGAACATGATCACAGACTCGGTGGAATGCGCAGGGTGAAAACCTGCCTGGTGAGTATCCAGAAACTTGGATGCTTCTAAAAAAGAACTATGGCAGGATGCTACATGAGTTTCCAGTAATTCTGGAAACTGAAGCAATGATATAGGCCTGTAATTTTCCAACTTTTTTGGATCTAAACCCTGTTTTTTTTAAGCGGAATAACTACTGCTTCCTTAAAAGCTGACGGTACAGTTCCCTGAGACAGGGAGAGATTGAGGAGCTCAAGAATGGAATCAAGGAAGGCCTGATAGATTGTTTATGTGCAGGAATTGAAACCTTGCTGCCCATAAACAATCACAGGAAGTGATTTTCTTGTTCTATATGTGCTGCCGAAGAAAAAGGAGAAATTAATGCATTTCTCCTCGTTGCGCCTGAGGAGGATTAGGATTCAGACCAGTGGCTTAACGGAACTTGAGGGGGCCCCCCTGCAAGTTACATGGTGGGGGCCCCCCATGCTCTGGACCAATTCAAGCCTGCCACCCATAAACAGTGGAGGAGGGGGCCACCTGGAGCTCAGGGGACACCCGGCACCACGGAGACTGCGGGGGGCTATCGTTATAGGGGATCTGTATTTGATAATCTGATGTGACACACCTCAAATCAACCCAGCTTCCCCACTAGAATGGGCATGTAACAGTAGAAGACACTTATTAAAGAAAGGTCCTAAAACAGCAAAAACCACAAAATCCAGGATGCTTCTTTGAATGCCAACCAATGACAGTACCTACGAGCTTTATCAGAATTACACAAAAGGGTAAAGTTACTAGTTGATTCCCTGTCACAAAGCACACAATGTACCTGTAGTGTATACATATCAATATTTTCAGGGTCAAGTGATGTGATAAAAGAAAATGCTAGGAATGACTTAGGTTGTTAAATCAAACATCAAAGGTGGAAAACTGCATCCCTGTTGACAGTGAGTGACCTTACAAAAATTTATCGAAGGCCTGAGCCATCTTTAAAGAAGCAGTATGCGATGCCGGTGTAAGAGCGATAGAGGACTTAACCAGGCTCAGGGGCACAGCTATCATTGGTAAAGTCCGTGCAGTCAGGGTGCGAGGGGCCCACTGCACTGTACAATGGCTGCATTTGACTACTCAGCCTGTAAGCCTGTAAGCAGGAGGATGGTTTTCCTTACTTGCATTAGGGCCGTGTGCACCCTTGCTACACACTCACCACATGTGTCATTTATGCAGCAGCTTGAGTGAAATCTCCTGGCAGTTGCTTATCTATTTTCTTAATTGAGTCAAGTCTTGGTATGTAGGACATTCAAAGATCCCAGACTCGGCAGCTGATGAAGGTCACGTTTTAACTGGACCGATTCATTAAACTAGTTTTTAAAATGAAATCAAGACAAATAAATCTGAGGTGTGTAACTATTCTTTTTAAAAGCATTAAATTAGAGATGGGTTGTACAAACAAAAAACATAAAACAACTGGTCCTACAGAGCCTGGTTGTTAGTACTTAATTTCAAATTACCAAAAAAACGCATTGCCTGTCACGTGGGCTATCTGTCTGCGTGCCTATTTCTAGAAACTGACACAATCCATTCATCAACACTCAGATCCTCTTCGATATGCAACTCACTGTCTTTGTCGATGGCAGGCCCTGAACAGTTAGCGTACATGCAGGAACTCTGAGCAGCCACAGAGTACTGTGCTGAGGCATAGCTGCCAAGGTTTCAGATTGCTATGTGTGACATTTTCAGAATTTCAGCATAATTATGAGTGACATTTCAACGAGTAAGAGTGACACTTTCTCACATACAAAATCAAGAAATGAAGATGAGGGAAACATATCAATATTAGAACTTACACTCATTTGAGCAACGGCAAACTCTAAGAACATCTTAAAACTGCTGCAAAGCACCAAAAAATGGAAGAGCTTGATATCAGGGATTTAAGGGGGATGAAAAAAGTGGGGGTCTCTAAAAGGGGCAAGCTTGGCCTATGTGATTAAGCGTAGGGCTTAAACACAAACTGCATTTCTCCAGTAGCAGCACTTTGCTGGAAGAATTACTTCTAAAACTATTTTATTGCCAGCTTATCTTGCACTCCACAACTGGGGCAGAAATATGCAAGGTGCAATCACAATAGAATGCCCTGTCTTCAAGCAATGCTTACAAATTCCTGCAGTGTTACGGTGGTAAAAAGCTACCCTCTTAACTAGTATGGCCTGATTTCTTCCCACGAGAATGAAAGAATTAATGAACAGGGGGTTTAAAGACACTTCTATTCACCACTGAACTCTGCTAGGACACGTATGGATGCCACCAGCTGGAAACGTTAGTGCTCTAGCAAATCCCCTTGACATAAAATAACAATTTACTGCAAAGACCAAAAAAACGTGGGGAGGGTAATAAAATGGGGGAAAGAAACTTTTTTTTAAGCAAAGCATTCTCGTTTATGCCTCACTTTAGGCACTCTACTATTGTGGTAAAATTGGCATCATTTATACCCCCAAAAGTGAGTGATTTAAATAAACGATTGTCAAACCATTATGCGAGTGTGCGGCAAGTTCATATCAGAAAGGCTCGAGTGCTATTGTCACAAGGGCCCGATGTAGGTGCCCTAATACCGGTCTGAAACGGCCGAATTCGGCCGTTTCCGACCGGTATTAGGGTTTTTAGATGTAGGGCATGCATTTACAGAATCGGTATTTTACCGATTCTGTATTTACTGATTCGGTAAAATTACTGAATCGGTAAATACAGACTCGGTAAAATACCGATTCTGTAAATGCAGATGTAGCTGGCACATGTCAGAGTGCCACAGGGCTTTAAGATTCGGTATTTTACCACCCAATCCAATTGGGTGGTAAAATACCGAATACAGGTGTGCATGCACATCTGTGCATGCACACCTGTGCAATGTGACACACAGACATGCCCTTAGAGCATGTCTGTGTGCCACATGGCACACAAGTTTGGAATTGGGGTGCTAGAGGGTGTCAAAGTGACACCCCCTGCACCCTTGCAAAAATCGGTAATTACCGAATCGGTAAATACCAATTCGGTAATGACCATTGATTCCGATGGGCTTCAATGCCCATAGGAATCAATGGGCTTTACTGATTCGGTATTTACAGAATCGGTAAATACCGAATCTTAACGATTCGGTATTTACCGAATCTGAAATACCTACATCCCCCCCCCTCCATTTTACTACTTCTTAAATACTGAATCGGTATGATTCGGTATTTAAGAAGTGGTAAAATGAACTTACCTACATCGGGCCCTTAGTGTAGTGACTGGTATGTAGAGTGTAATAATATCACCTCAAGAAAACTATGAGGGCAGCAAGAGAATCAAGTGCATGCCTGTTATGTTGGCAAAAGACAAGCGGAGTGTGAAAGCAGTTCTGGCTAAAAAATACTTTCATTTGTCAAACCGCTCTTTAAGTAGCAGATTGTAAACCTCTTATTTTCTAAATGCCAGTCTTTTCCGGAAATGGAGAGAACCACTGGATGGGGTGCCGATAAGATGCAAAGGTAATGCAGCTTTTCAAGAGTTAGTGCTAAAAAAGGAACCATGGGAAGTATTTCCAATAGTGATATACAGCCAAAAATTTGAAAAGTCATTTTAGGATGAACAATCATGTTTGTCAAGCAATAACAATCTGTACGGTAATGCCCCTCAAAAAGTAATAATTTAAAATTAACCTACAGAGCCTTCGCTGGGGATGGTATCAGTGATATGTTTCTGACTGAAAAACAGGAGCATTACTCCAGGGCCTATCTCCCACACGGCCACTGCAACAGGGACACTGACTCCGTGATGTATCCTTCAGCAATAATTTAATTGGGCATGGGGTCATAAACTTTTAATATAACAACTGCTGACAGCACACGGAGGCCTGGGCCTGTGCGAGCAGTAGGCGGCACTGAAGGCCTTCTTTGTGGGCCGAGAACCATGTTTGCCACGCCACCGCAAACCACAGCAACTTCCGCTCTGGCAGCAGTTCGTGACATCCCCTGCAGCGTCATGTCTCATAAAACTGGGCTGCTGGTCCCCGATGTCTAGGTAGTAGCCATTGGGCAATAAATGGGTGTGACGTCAGGCTGCCTGATAAATGTGTAGCGCCGTGAGAATTAACAAATGAAACATTGTAGCAATGATCCTGCTCCCAGGAGCCTTAGCTCAGCTGCGAGCGGCAAGTGTATGGGAGCAGCACGTGCATGCCACGAAGGGGGGCTTGGGGGGGGCAGCCGACCCCTGGGAGGTCCCCCCCCCGGGCTGTTTGGGAGGGGTGGGTGGGTCCATTTAGGAGCAGCCTGGCGTTTTGGGCTGTTTTTGGGCTCCTTTTGGTTGCTTATGGAGCAACCAAAAGGAGCCCAACCTATAAGTGGGTTGGGCTCCTCCTCCCGGCCACCATTTTAGGCTTAGGTGACCTGGTGGCCGGGTTGATATTTGCAGTTAGCTTTTGTAGGTGGTTTCTGTCTTCAATTTGTGGTAGGTTTCATTGATTTAATATGGCTGAGGAAGATTATCGTGTTTTAGAAGCGATTCGCCTGCTTAGTGAGGCGGGCCGTTTGGATTTGGTTATCGGTGACCGGGAGCAAGTGGGGCCTCAGCGTCTCCAATGTTTGGTGTCAGCAGGAGTGTCGGCTGTTGTGGCGGTGTGTGTCTCTCCAAAACGCCGTCGTCAGGAGGCGGTAAGTGAACGAGGCCGCTCTAGAACTAGGAGAGCGGCCCCGGGTGTGAAGGCTCGGCGGGGGAGTGGTTCGGGGCTCTCTGAGCCGGTGTGTGCGAGGGAATTTGCTGCGGGCGGGCCGGCGAGTGTTGGGGAAATACAGGCTGCGCCGGTCGAAGTACCGGTGACAGCCTTACATGAAAGAGCCGATTCGGCTCCCCTACATAGAGGTCGTCGTGCCTCCAAACAGCGTGGGGGAAATTGTTGGGGAAACTGGTGCATCAGTGGTTCCTGTTAGCCCATTATTGTTTTCTCCCCCGGTATCTGTCAGGGGTGAGGTGATTTCTGTGTGCAGTGGTTCTGTGGGGGAGGGCGAGTGGGCATAGATGGGGCGTCATGAGGTGTCTCCCCTTTTACATTCAGGTCTCAGGGAGGAGGCTTTGGTATTTTCTCAGGTTCCTTCTTTTTCAGGGGCAGTGGGCAAGGGTTTGGAGGGGTCTTCTCCTGTGGTGGGGCATTTGAGTAGGTCTCACTCGGGGTTAGGGTTCGGTCTTGGGGGGGCCTAGATATCTTTCCCTCTTGGGCGAAAGGGCTGAGTGACGCCGGCAAGTTTCAAAAGAATGAGGGTCATGGGGGTCCGGTTTCAATGTCTGGTGCGGTGAATTTTCCAGGTTTACAGGTTGGTGGTCGGAGTAGGGTTTCAGGTGCTTTGGAGGAGGGCGTGGGTCAGGGTTCCCAGGTGCAGGGTCCGGCGTCTGCGGTGGTTCAAGCAATGTTGGACTGGAGTAGTGATGAGGAGGTGTGTGGGCCTTCCCCCCCTCCCCCTCAGTTGAGTGCCGTTTTTAAGGGAAGGGATCCTGTTTGTTCGGTTGATTTTCAGGAGGGTGGTCAGAGTGTTGGTAGGGCAGCAGTAGATATGTCTTCTGGTTCTGGTTATTTATGTAGTAAGGGACCCGGCACATCAGTCCGGCCTTTTTCTTTTCAGGATAGGGAGCGGTCTAGAGCAGCGGACTTGGTAGGGCGGAATGCAGCCCATTTGCGCCAAGGTGAAGGGAGGGTGGAGCCTTGCGCGGCACGTCCCGTACCATCGAGGGATCCCATCGTGGCCAGCAAAAGCAGGTTCAGTGCAACCTCGGTGGCCCCAACGAGGGAAGTCAACACAGTCAGCGTAAGTAGGTCAAGCGCGACCTTGCTGGCTCCATCGAGGGATTACAGCGCAGTTCCCAAGAGCAGGTCAGGCACGACTTCTCTTGTTCCGCAGGCTTTTCAATTTCAACAAGTGGTTTTGCCAGTGGAGAAAGGTTTTGTGTGTGGTAAAAGTGGAGGTGTGTACCGGCGAGTTCAGTCGGCTTCCCCGCCACACTCACAGTTAAGGGTTGGTAAGGCCCGTGATCGTTCTCATACCTTTGAAAAGGTCCACAAGGATGTGGTGTTGCCTGCCCCTCCCCAGTTGGATGAGTCGTTAATTCTTTATTATGATGAGGATAGCCCAGAGGAGGGTGAAGCGCGTGATATGGTGTCTAGGGGGGGCATTCTCATGTCTCTCATAGTTCTTTACAGGCACCGGTGGTGCACACTCGAGCGGCGTTGGCGGTGGGGGCCATTCCATCAGCGCAGTTTAGTTTCGGGACCTGCTGGGATTTCAATAAAGGGGCATGCAATAGAGAGTTTTGTAAGTTCCGACATGAATGTTCCCAATGTGGGAGAAAAAATCACCCCTTGTCAAGATGTAAATGTAAATGTAAATGTAAAGGCATTTATATAGCGCACTACTTACCCGTAGGGTCCCAAGGCGCTTCGACCGCTGCGAAACCCTTCCTGGCTTCCCTGAGAGATGGTCCCTTAATGGGTATCTCCAGGGTGAGACCAGGCATCCCCGGCGGTCTGGTGGGGCCGTTAGTGAAGATGAGGCAAGCTAATGCCCAGAGTTGCCGAGTGTGATCGCTGATCAGAGTGGGCACCGAGGCGAGAGAATTATCGAGTCCGCTGACCCTGGTCCAGAAACCTGCCGCGCCGGGAATCGAACCCTGGTCCCGGGCCGTCCTCTGCTCTCGGGTCTGCCGCCTCTAACCAGTGAGCCACACTACTTCACCATGCTGGGGGCCTAGGCCTTCAGGTGGGCAACAGTGGTCACAGCAGGGTTCGGGACCTCACGCCACACCACAGCCACCTCAAGCTCCCAGGGGAGGGAAATCTTCGACAGAGGTTGGGCCCAAAGGCTCATACACCGGTTAATGTCATTCATTTGGCTGACGCTTTGCATGGTTATGGGTCTGCTGAGTTGCGGGAGTTTTTGTTGTCAGGTTTTCAAGAAGGTTTTCTTCTGGGTTATGATGGGCCTCGTTTGAGGCGTTGGTCTAAGAATCTAAAATTGGCAGGTGAGCATAAGGCTGTGGTCCAGGAGAAATTAAACAAAGAGGTGTGTGAGGGCAGAATGGCAGGTCCTTTTGATGATTGGCCTTTGGAGAATTTAATAATTTCACCCATTGGTGTGGCCCCCAAAAAAGAACCAGGCAGTTCAGGCTCATCCAACATTTGTCATGGCCAGAGGGTGGGTCGGTGAATGATTTTATTGACGATGAAGCTGCTTCTGTTTCCTATTCTTCTGTTGATGTGGCCATGTCATTGGTAGTGGCAGCGGGCCCTTCTGCTCTAATGGCAAAATGCGATATCAAATCTGCATTTCGACTGCTTCCAGTCCATCCTGAAGATTGGAATCTTCTGGGTATCCACTTCCTTGGGAGGTGGTACGTGGATAAGGCATTGCCAATGGGCTGCTCCATGTCGTTGGCATTGTTTGAAACTTTCAGTACGTTTTTACAATGGTTTTTCACACAAAAATCTGGACATACGTTGGTCACACACTACTTGGATGATTTTTTTTTGTGGGTGCTGCAGATTCTTCAGACTGCCAGAATGCTCTGTTTACGTTTCAAAAACTTATGGATCATTTGGGTGTGCCATTGGCTCCTGAGAAGACCATGGGTCCTTGCGCGACCATGTCTTTTTTGGGAATAGAAATTGATTCACAGTCCATGCAGGCTCGTTTACCACTTGACAAGAAAATGAAAATGTTGGAATTAGTGGAAATGATGTTACTTAAGGAAAAAGTTTTGGTGCGGGAGGTTCAAGTTCTGCTGGGTCACCTTAATTTTGCATGTAGGGTGGTCAGGGCGGGCAGAACCTTCTGTAGGCGTCTGGGCAGGGCTCTGTCTGGCCATTACTTGCCACATCATCGAGTTCGATTGACAGCGGGAGTCAAGGAGGATTTGCGTATGTGGGTCACTTTTTTGCATTCCTTCAATGGTGTTCCTTTATGCAGGGAGGTTGATTGGTTTTGGGATGTTCAGATTTTTTCTGATGCGGCTGGCAGCGATGGTTTTGGATTGTACTGGCAAGGAAAGTGGTGTGCGCAACAGTGGCCTGAGAGTTGGAAGAATGGAGGCAGGAGCATTGCCTTTTTGGAATTGTTCCCAGTTGTTGTGGCAGTTACTTTGTGGGGCCAGGATTTGGCTCACAAGAAGGTTCTTTTCAGGATTGATAATATGGCTGTGGTGCAGGTAATCAACAGACAATCTGCTAGGGACTTTGTGTTGGGTTGCCTCAAGTTTGACATTTGCTTTAGGGCCCTGCACATTCCTGGTGTGGACAATGACATTGCGGATGCTTTGTCTCGTTCACAGTGGGAGAGATTCCGTGGGCTAGCTTTGGAGGCAGACGAGACGCCGACTCCCATGCCGGAGCATCTGTGGACGGTAGGCAACACAGGGTCTTTCAGCTGGTGGTAGGTTCTTTGGCTCCTTCTACTAGAACAGCCTATGAGTTAGCATGGAAAGAGTTTTTGTCTTCTGGAGCTAGTAAGAGAGAACTGCATTGGCAGAGGTCAGAGGATTTGGTTCAGTTTATTTTGTGGTTAATGGATAAGGGTTTATCTAGGGTTACTATTGCTGGGAAGTTAGCGGGCGTTTCCTTTATGGGTAAGTTGTTTTGGGGTTACTCACCGTCTGCTGGGGAGTTGGGTAGGAGAATGTTGCAAGGGTGGGCTCGGGAGCGGGGCGGTGTTCAGGCGGTGAGGTCTACTTTGTCGTGGCAGAAGTTGGCAAGTATCGTGGCAGTTTTGCCGGTGGTTTGCAGGGATAGGTCGGAAGCTTGTCTTTTTGCCACTTTGATTGTTTGGATGTTTTTTGGAGCTTTTAGGGTGTTAGAATTGTTGGGCAACAAGTTTAATAAAGGTGTTTTGTGGGGGGATGTTCATTTGTCAGTTAGAGGAGTACATATTTGGCTTTCTCATTCAAAGATGGATCAGAGGAACAAAGGCAAAGGTATTTGGTTGGAAGCTGTTTCCTCCCTGGAGACTTGCCCTTTGCGTTGGGCGCAACGCTGGTGGGAGTTTTCGGGTGGGGCTTTGGTGCATAATGTTTTTCAACACCTGGATGGTTCTCTGGTTACTAATTATCAATTGCGCATGGTGTTGCGGAAAGCGCTGCGTCAGCTTGGCCTTGATGAGTCACTATATGGCATGCATTCTTTTAGAATAGGAGCTGCAACAGAGGTTTTTAATAGGGGTTGGTCGAGGGAGGACATTATGCGTCTTGGGCGCTGGACTTCAAATTGCTTTCAGCGCTATGTCAGACGGGAGGTTGGGGAAGCGCCTGCGTCTTCTTCTGTTTTGCCTATCTGATTTTTCTTTTTCTTTCAGGTTCCGTGGCTGGTCCTCGTTCTGAATTCTTGACTATATGGATTGTGGGGCACTCCTTCATTAAAAGAGCTCAACTTCAAGCTCATTTGAGTTATTTTGGCACTATGCTTGGTTTCAATGACCGTCTATTCAATGTTGTTTGGAAGGGTAGGGGGGTATGTTATGGAAGGATCTAATCCCAGCTCTTGATTCTTGGCTACTAGGTGGGGTTTGTCCGGATGTTTTGGTTATACATCTTGGGGAGAACGATTTGTGTGCGGTAAAAGGTGTTGTGCTTCTTAGAGCCATGAAGAAAGATCTTTCTTTGTTGCATCAGCAATGGGCTGGGTGTCACGTCCTCTGGACAGAACTGATTCCTAGGAGGCTTTGGAGGAATGCGGTTAAACCTAAGGCTATTGACAAGTCTCGCAGGAAGGTTAATCTTGAAGTATCTAGGTTCTGTAGAGATTTGGGTTTTGGTCGGGTTGTTCATAGTGACATCCGTTATGATGCTGTAGAATTTTTTTAAAGTGACGGGGTCCATCTGTCACGAATGGGGATGGATTTATATCTCTTGGAGCTGCGGGAGGTGCTGTCACGCTGTTTGAAAGTTCAAAGTTTTTTAGGTTAGTGGTTTTTTCTACCTTCAGCCTTGTTTTCTGCTTTGTCTGCAAACCCCCCCCCCCCCACTTCCCATTTTCTTTGTTGGGGGGCAGAAAGGTGGGGTCCTGTGTTCATTCCCCCACTGCTTTCTGGGTGGCGGATTATTTTGGTTTGCCAGTTTTGGGCATGATGGGAGTTGATAGTTTTGAATTTGGATTTTGTCGGGGGAAGTTGTGCAGGTTGAATTCGGGTTTGGAGGCATAGGCTGGGGGATCTGGACTGGCTTGGGCTGTAATTGGGGTTTTGAGATATGGTTTTGGGGCCTGTTGAAGTTATAATGTTTTAATGGGGCTGTTGTATGGTTTTATTATGTGATGGGGTATGTACGGGTGGGGGCGGGTTTGATGAGTGTTGGGGACGGGTGTTTTGGGGGTTGAAAAACAGTACAATCATTTGGTAAAGGTTTAGATTGTTAGGCATTTGCCGAGGTTATTTGTTGTGTAAATGTGCACCTGTTTCAATAAAGCTGCCTTTTTCACACTCTATCTGGTCTCTTGGTCTGCTCACCTTCCCCCACCCCTCCCTCCCAAGGGGGGCAGCCGACCCCTGGGAGGTCCCCACCCCCGGGCTGTTTGGGAGGGGTGGGTGGGTCCATTTAGGAGCAGCCTGGCGTTTTGGGCTGTTTTTGGGCTCCTTTTGGTTGCTTATGGAGCCCAACCTATAAGTGGGTTGGGCTCCTCCTCCCGGCCACCATTTTAGGCTTAGGTGACCTGGTGGCCGGGTTGATATTTGCAGTTAGCTTTTGTCCCTCCCTCCCTCCCTTTATGAATTTTTATTCCTTCCCCCCCCTTTCTTTTGGCCAATTTATTCTTTTTCTTTATTTAGGCGTAGCTGGTTGTAACAGGTGGACATGGGGTTCTTTGCATTGTTATTCTTTGTCGCTTGGAACTGGTGCGGTGCGGATTATTTTGGTTTGCCAGTTTTGGGCATGATGGGAGTTGATAGTTTTGAATTGGGATTTTGTCGGGGGAAGTTGTGCAGGTTGAATTCGGGTTTGGAGGCATAGGCTGGGGGATCTGGACTGGCTTGGGCTGTAATTGGGGTTTTGAGATATGGTTTTGGGGCCTGTTGAAGTTATAATGTTTTAATGGGGCTGTTGTATGGTTTTATTATGTGATGGGGTATGTACGGGTGGGGGCGGGTTTGATGAGGGGTGAGGGGCGGGGGCGGGTGTTTTGGGGGTTGAAAAACAGTACAATCATTTGGTAAAGGTTTAGATTGTTAGGCATTTGCCAAGGTTATTTGTTGTGTAAATGTGCACCTGTTTCAATAAAGCGGCCTTTTTCACACTCTATCTGGTCTCTTGGTCTGCTCACCTTCCCCCACCCCTACCTCCCAAAGATCCGCTTCCAGCTGCCACACTAATCCATATCAGTTTTAGGCAGCGACAGCTGAGCCGCTTGAATCTTCGATTCTGGGTACGAACCCCACAATGAAGCCACTTACGGTACCTGTAGTGTGTGTGTAAAACTACAACAGACAGTTTATTTTATGTAATGCTTTTTTCAAAGAGTCGAGACCTGTTCTGTGTGGTATATAGAAAATATAAATCAGGCCACTAAAAATAGGAATATTGTTTTTTTTATTTGAACGTGAAAACTGGTGCAAATAAATATTTATATAATGCTTGGAGGAGCTACGTGACCTCAACCATAAAGAACGTATGCATTGTCCAGGAACTTTAACAACCAGATCTCATATTTGCACCTACAAATACCAAAGATGTGCAGAAAAAGCCTGAACATTCAGTCTCTCTCGGTTAAAGTTCTACAACATCCACTAAAAAATATCTGCATGGATATTATAGCAATAGCCCTGTCTACCAGCTATAAAGAAGAAGCCTTTGTCATGAGGACCTCAATAATTTGGAGGATCAAGCCAGATATTTTTCCCCAAAAAAATAAAACTGAGTTTTCTGATGAATAGAACAACTGGAAGAGTGTTTCGCACTGTAGCCACTGAGTTATGTTCAGGTGGGTGCTTAGAATCAGCCAAACATGTTGGAGAATCTCTTTCATCTGTAAGTTATAATGCGACCCGCATCCAGAAACCTCAAATCAGTGCAAGTTCTAACATTGTTATTTTATAATAAATTTGATTTTATTACAGGGGCAGCTGGCAGATTCTAAAAGAGGTGGGGCGGAAAGTTCCAATCCAAAATGGACGACTTTCTCGGTCTAAGTTTCCATGCTTAATGTTATTAAACTCCAAAATTCATGTATTTCAATGAACTTGTCTGTTTATTTCCTTTCAGACTTGGAATTCACAGACATTTCTAGTGCAACTGACCATAGTATCTCTTGAATTTTTAGGACATTATTACAAAACATTGGAGCACGCTGTTTATGGTGGAGGGCATTGCGCTTTAGCAGCCCAACCACTCTTGCCCCTCCCAAACTCTGCCTTCCCACCAGGTCGCAGCCCTCAGCCCCTTGGTTTTCGGATGAACTTAGAAAGCAGAAACTAGGCTGTAAAAGACTGGAAAGGGCATGGCGCAAAGAGTACAAGGAAATTGATAAAAGGCTATTTAAAGAAAGCCTGCTAGTTTATAAACAAAATGGTGATAGCAGCGAAACAAGGTTTCTTCACCAACCGCATCAACTTAGCTAAAAATTCGGCACAGGAACTGTTTAAAACGGGTTCCTGTCTAGCCTCCCCCAAACCCGCAGCTACACCCCCTAGCCTTAAGCTGTGTGAAGAGTTAGCGAAAAATTGTTCGGACAAGGTAGAGATCATCTTCAAGGCCTTTTCTGGTCTGGACATGTTGAACCGCCCGCTGACCAGAGTGAAAAACACTACCGAATATCCCCTGGGGGCAAACTTGGAGTGTTTCACTCCAGTGAATGTTGAGGAGATAAAGGGATTGCTTCAAGTGATAAAATCAGGCTCCCCTTCAGATCCATGCCCGGCAGCTGTGATTAAGTTGGCTCCAACCCCGATAGCCACCTCGTTGGCAGACTTGTTCAATAACATGTTTGCGACTGGAGACTTTCCGTCTTGCTGGAAACAAGCATCAATTTTGCCTCTATTAAAAAAAACAAATCTGGATATTATGGACCCCAACAACTACCTCCCCATAGCGAGACTCCCCCTCCCAGCTAAAATCATAGAACAGGTGATGAATGTCCAACTCAGCGCGTTCTTAACGGCCTCCCAGGCGTTAGACCCATCACAACACGGCTTCAGAGCCAGCCATGGGACTGAATCAGTGCTAATTAAAGCAACTGAGGAAATCAGAGCAGTAACCGATGCTGGCGGCAGAGCAGCGCTGGTCCTTTTGGACCTTTCTGCGGCCTTCTATATGGTCCACCATGTGATATTGTTGGACCGTTTGAAGGCATGTGGGGTACAAGGGAAAGCACTTAACATCTTAAAAGCTTTCCTTACCAACAGAGTTCAGAGTGTGGCACTCGGTGAACACGATTCTAAACCTTTTGTTTTACCTTGTGGGGTGCCCCAGGGTTCGTCCTAGAGCCCCACTCTGTTCAATATATACGTTACTTCACTAGCCTCAGTAAACGCCGATGACAGCCAGATAGTGGTGTCACTGTTACCGGGCAAAGAGGAAGGAGTAGCCAAATAATTTCAGGATTGTATGTTGGCAGTGGGAAACTGGATGGCTGGAAATTGCCTGAAATTGAACTCGGCAAAAACGGAAGTTATAGTGTTTGGTTCAAACTTTAACTTTTGGAGTCCTAACTGGTGGCCTGAAGGCATGGGCAATGTCCCTACCCCTGTGCCCAAGGTTAAGAATCTAGGGGTACTGATTGATGACCAGCTTACCTTTGGACCCCAGGCCAATGCGTTGTCTTCCTCCATCTTTTTCCTGCTCAAGACAATCTGTAAGATCCTCCCTTTCCTTCCAGAAAGCTGTAAGAAAACAGTTGTCACTACTCGGGTTCTATCGCGTCTGGAGTACTGTAACAGCTTGTTTCTTAATGCACAATAGGGCTTTTTGAACAAAAGGCAGGTTCTGCAAAATGCCGCAGTACGCCTTATTACTGGCATTCCTAAGTACGCTTCTGTTTCCCAGGAGCTAGTTAAACTTCACTGGCTCCCGGTGCGAAAGCGGATCTCGTTTAAAGCTCTTTGTTTGGTATTTAAGGTCTTGCGAGATCTAGGTCTGACTTTTCTCCAACAGTATTTTCGTTGGTATCACCCTGCAATATACCTTAGATCCTCTGATGCAGAGTTGATTGCGGTACCTCGAATCAGGGAAGCATGGTGGGGGGGCAGAAGCTTTGTGCTGGGAGCAGCCAAGGCCTGGAAAGCCTTGCCCCTGGCTCTTAGAAAGGTGACGGATTTGTTGGCCTTTAGGAGAGGCCTTAAGACCTGGCTGTTTACTCTCTAATCTCTACATGGCCTTGGCTTTGGAGCATTACTTAGCGCCAGGACACCTACGGGTAACAGTACGCTGTACAAATTTCAAAAATAAATAAATAAACTATCCAAGAATGTGATGCACACTGCGCCTGCTAATGAATCCTTGGACAGGATGTGACGTAATGATCAGAGCTGGTGAATCTTTATTTGGGGAACCGGGTTCGGGTTTTGGCATCCGTTCACCATCCTGAGTCTGGGCAAATCACTTAATCTCCCTGTGACGCCCAAAATGAATGAGTCCTTGTGTAATGAAACTGGCCCTCATGTAAAGTGCTCCAATACCTTCAGAATGAGTGTGCACTATGTGAAACGGAAAAAATAAACCTTCAAACTAATTTTAACTGGAAATGGAAAAACTAGAACAGCAAAGGTTTTTAGTGGCATTTGTCTCGTACTTTCCGTATTGCAAATGCTGTCCTGTGATAACATCTGCTTTTGGAAAACTGGTGATCTAATTTAAATGGTGCTGGGCAAATCACCCAATTATTGACTGCTGCTTTTCTGAAAATCAACACAAGCGCCTTGAAACCCTTCACAGGTGAGTAGCTGCGCTATACAAACTCCTGATTGATTGAGTAAAAACAAAAACAAAACATTTCTCAAGTCTGCATTTTGGAGAGTTCAAAATCAACAAAGTGTTTCAGAATATTGATGCAGATGTGCACTGCCAAGGAAACCAAGAGTGGTCATGATTATATTGATTTTTACTGGGAAAGTAAATTTCCTCTTACCAAATGTCTCCAGAACTGCAAAGCATTATTATATAGTGCAGTTGATGAAGGGAGGCCTAGGCCCGACTGCCATGCTAATGATGACATCAGGCTGCCTGGTAGCTGCGGGGAAGGGGCATGAGGCCTGTAAAGATTCGCTATTTGAGCAGTCAAGAAAATAATTTCCATGTCAGTCAGCACCATGAGTGAGAGGAGCAACTTCTCTACAGCATATCGACGTAACCTGTTCTTTCACTCCTCATCGTGGCCAGTTCTCTAGCTCTGGGCCTGGAAGGAGCTACAAGACTCCTACCCCAACGATGGGGCCCCCTGCAGCTCAGGCCTCCCCCCCACTGCGAGGGCTGCGGGCCTGTGTTACTCCCCTGATTCAGACACATTTCCAAGTTTACTATTTCTCGTAAATCTGGAAATGTGTCAGGTTCCATGGTTGTTGCGTGGGAACACCCACAGCAACACCCATGGAATGCCCCTTTCACGCTAAGTGCTGCGTGTAAAGGAGCCATATTTACATGCACAGGAAAATCCACGCAGGGTGGCTTTTCATGTCCTTGTAAATATGGGGCAACAAAATGCGCCGCCAGTGTGTCACAAAAAGTGATGCTCCGACGGCACACAAGGGCCTTGTAAATAAGCCCCCTAGTGGGCAATTATCCAAAATGCAGCTAGGCGATTATGCAGTCATACGTTTGGCACATAATTATAGATTCAATGTGCTTGCCACATAAATTATCATCTTCTGCATGACATGCAGATTTTAGAAAAATATTTATAGTTCAATTAATAAAAAGCTATTATTAAGTGCCAAGTACAGTACCTAACAGTGTGGCACCATTAGAAAAGATGATTTGGTCACCTTTCCATTGCTGTATTTATGTGTTTAACTACTATGAATGTGATCAAACATCTACGCGGACTGTATTAACATGTTTAAAAATGTAAAAATAGAGAAACTATACAGCTGCAGATGAGTCTGCTCCTTGCTGCACAATATGTAATTTCTTGCCACATAATTTAGTCTGCCTTGTCACATAATTTATTCCTCTACCATCACTTAATTCTAGCAAACCTACTTATGTATAATAATAGTAGATTTAAAATCAAATGTTTTGTTGAAGCATAGAGAAAAAAGGAACTATGTTCCTAGAAAATAAATGACAGATTCTAAATTGTGCAAAGCACGTTATGCGATTAAGGCCTCCATTACAATATTATCTGAATTTGGCACAGAAATATCAGGGGGTGTTGGCAAAATCTCGATTTTGGACACTTCCCCTGCACTATATTTCAAAACACAAGTTTTTCCTCGGAAAAGGCCCTTTACCATGCGTTTTTCTCCAATTCTGGTGAGAAAACCAGAGACTGTTTCTGCCTGCTCTGTGCAATTAGAGAAAGTCTGGAATGGAGTCAGGGGTGTTGGGCTAGATTGCTTCTGGGCCTGGGAGGGTCAGGGCAGACTTATAGTTGGCATACAAGGTGCACTTGTTCCTCCCAACCGCCATCCTTCCACTCATAGAAACACCTGAGTCATTTTTGGTCTTCACAGTGCAAACATTTATTAATACAGATCCAGCCAATGACTCCATTGGCCACTTTACTTATTCGTGATCATCTTTTAATATAATTTATTTTAACACACCACAGCACTCCAAATAACTGCAAAGATTATACATTTTAATTTTGACCTCCGGGTTGTGCCAGCAGGCCCCAACCAAGAAAGCCTGCTCTCCTTAGGCTGACCGCCCCCCAGTCAACAGAGCCGCAGGTAAATGATCTGCCACCTCTTGTGACAACCGCTGGCTTCCTGGGGTAGAGCAAGAGAGTCCGGAGCCACCAGCAGGTCAGCCCCCCCTCTCTCGCCAGCCCGGAGCCCTGATAGACTTCAAGACCTGTTCTGGTACTAAAAATGCCACCGACAAACGGAGTCCCTGTCATTTCTCTTGCCCATGACCCCGCCACAGGACGAGGCGCTCCCTGGCGGACTTGACCTCCCCCCTCAGCGATCTAATAATTCTGCGATAGCTCCAAACACTGTCTGTATGAACAACTCATTACCTGCCTTAGAAAGGTGTACTCCATCCATTGCATATAGGTCTGCCCTTGTAGGTTGTATCAACTTGTGCCTGATGGTCCGAATGCTGGATCCCTTTAAGATTTCCGCCACCGACTGATTCAACCTCCTCACTGACTTATTTATAGCCTTCGGAGGTGCCCTCTCTGCCCAAAGTTGCCGTGGTATGACCTCGGACCAGAATAATATCGCTTTGGGCACAATGGTTTTGATCTCTGCCAGCACTGAAAACAAAGCCTCCTTGACTCCCTGCCTTCCTGCCGGGATCATATCATTGCCCCTGAATGTATTACTAATAAGTCTGGGATCGGCATGCCACTGGCCATGGCGCTCCGCAAGTCCTTGGGGACCCCCCCAATCGTTGTCCGCCTACCCCTACCCAGTGATGGTCAAATCTTTTTGCCTTCTGATCTCTCTCGTCCTGTGAATCCTTGAAGGCAAGCGCTGCCCTGCGTATAAAGGAATGGCCACACCAGCATATTTGGGACCTCTGGGATGTTGTACCTAGAGCAAATTTAAGATGGACATAATCAACGTGAGGTAGCAGAAAAAATGGGGGCAGTCACCAAGCCTCTATACAAGCTGGGGGCGTACATACCGCTCAAAGCATGCCGACTTCCAACGGCCCACCCACTTAATAATTTCTTCTGGGAGGCCTAATGCCGCTGCTGTTGTGGCTGCGCCAATGCGGAACGAATGGGATGTAAAATGCGTTGTGTCTACCCCCAGGCCTCCCAGGGCTAGCTTGCACACTTTAGTGAATTGAAATCTGGTGAGGGGAACCCCATCGTTATGCAATAGAAGTCTGCTGTTGCCCACATTTGGCCTGATTTGCAAGAAATTCCTTGCCAGTTCTACTGGGCAACATGACGCCCCTGCCATGGTCTTAGCTGGATCCAAATCCCCTTCCCTAATGGATCTGTTTTTGATCTCCGCACCCTGACTTGAAGAGAGTCGGCTGTCATTATCACATCCTCAACTCGCATGCCCCCCTCTTTGTCTGTCTTTGAGGGTGGTAGTAACTCTGATATCCTGAATGCCCCAAAAATGCTAGCGAATATGCTGTTCTAAACTGTTGAGTCTAGTATGGTGTAAAGCAGATTCTGGGCAGTATTGGGTCTCCTAGTGTCTTTTGCCCCTGGTGATAGTCGCTCCCAACCCTTTATCACTCTTCTCACCCTCGGGTCCTTTGTTGGGTCTACCACACCTCTCAACCCCGCATAGAATGCTATTGCCGACAGTTGTCTTCTCATCATTGCTGGTGACTTCCCCTTCGCTTTCTGATGCATTATGAATTCTACGATACTCAACGGTGCCAATCCCTCTATTCCTCCCGACCCCTCTACAAAAACCTGATATGCCTGCCATGACCTTTCATACATATGTTAAAAGTTAGGCTGCAACGTCAACATTATCGGCGCCATCTTGCCCCCTTTTCGAGCCCATTCGTGCGCGTAAGCGGCAGCCATTTTGAGTACCATGGCCTCTCTGCCCATCACAAATAGCCAGCGCGTCTATCTCTCTCTCTCTTGACCTCGCAAGCATCCCCCGCATGCTGACAGCCCTCGCTCTCACATGCCTTGGGTCATAAACCCCTCTTCAGCGCAGCTCTGCCTCGGAACCCCATCCTGTTCCCAGCGCGACACCTCCCTTCGTTTATTTCATGATCCCGGGTCCTTTGATAAAACCCCCTTTCCTCTGTGCCCGTTTGTCTTACTCGTTCCCAGGCCGCCACCTGTTTATTGCCCCCCCACCCCTGTACAGTAGGAAGCATCCCCCATCAAAGGATCCACGAGTCGATCAAAGCCCCACCCTATGAGACCCGATCAATCCCATATATTCCGTGAATCGGCGGAATGTCCAGCTGCGCGATAATCATCACCTGCTGTGACCGGGGTGGGGATTTCAACTGTAAATGTGTGTGGGAACGGGCCTGAAGCGGGGATTCCGAGGATGTCTTTCCGTACATCAAAGTGTTGACAGAGATGTGTTTTATGCAATAAAACAATAAACTTGTGTATAAGAGGCCAGGCCACAGAGATGCGGTTAGAGCACCTCGAGAAGATACCCTGTTGTCTTATTTGACGTGTTCTGCTCCGTCGGAATAAACTTCTGTTTCCTGCCTTCCAGTCTCCAGCGCCTGCCTCTTTGTTTGGTAACTTGAGTGGGTATAGAGGCGGTTAACGCCGGGCAACTCTGAAAAAGGTCATTCGGCCCGTACCTTTTTCCACACATACTCTTGGTCTTGGGGGCCAGGGGCGCTGTTATCAAGTCTGGGGCTGTGTGGCACCAAGCTTCCATAGTCCCGCCGGGATGTCCTTCATCTCTATGTCTGCTTGCGACCATCGGGTGCGAAACTGCCAACTTAAAACGGGACAAAGCGTCAGCGACTGTGTTGTATATCCCTGGCACGTGTCTGGCAGTAAAGTGTACATTACGTCGCAAACATTGCATCACCAGTTCCTTCAACAAGCGCAGAACCCAGGTGCACATAGCTCTCTGTTGTTAATTGCCATCACCACTGACATGCTGTCAGACCAAAACACAATATGCTTGTTCGCCAAACTGTCCCCCCACAAATGCAATGCTACAATGATTGGGAACAATTCAGGAAAGGTAATATTCCTTGTGAGACCTGACAAAGCCCATTCTTCCGGCCGGTGTTGCTTGCACCATCTGGACCCCAAAATGGCCCCGAAACCTACACTCCCGGCTGCATCTGTGTACAATTCCAATTCACCATTAGGGCGACTCGGTGTTTGCCAGACCACTGCCCCATTGAAATTTTCTAGAAATTCTTTCCAAATAGTTAAGTCATTCTTCACTTCTGCTGATAGCTTAGTATGATGATGTTTAGCGCGCAGCCCTGACATTGCCCTTGCTATGCTCCTGGAAAAGGCCCTGCCCATTGGTATAACTCGCAGTGCAAAGTTCAACTGCCCTACCAAAACCTGCAATTGATGTAGCGTCACTTTCCGTGCTGCCAAACAGGTCTCAATAGCTGCTTTGAAAGCCACCACTTTCTCTTGTGGGAGCTTGCATACTCCTTCACTAGTGTCCATCTCTATGCCTAGGAATGTTAAGCGCGTAGTTTTCCCTTCCGTCTTTTCTGCAACCAATGGCACGCCCAATGCCTTTGCCAAATTTTGGAAGCCCAGCAGGGCCTTCCTGCATGCTAGTGAGCCCTGCGGTCCCATGAACAGGAAATCATCTATGTAGTGTACCACTTCATATGATGTAACTGACGTTAAGAATTGTTGTACTGCCCACTCCAGGAACCTGCCGAACGTCTGAAATACTGCGCACGCGATCGAGCACCCAATTGGCATGCATAGCTCGATGAAATACTCCTCTCTGAATGTAAAACCTAAAATCTTTGTGTCCTCTGGGTGTACCGGGAGGAGACGAAAGGCTGCCTCAATATCTGATATAGCCATCAACGCTCCTTCGCCTAGCCCTTGCAATTTCTGGATTGCGATGTCAAAGGTGGTGTAGCGCACTGTGCACAGATCTGGATTAAGTTTTTCGTTGACGGATAACCCTGGGGGGGCACGATAAGTTGTGAATCAAACGGAATTTCCCTGCCTCCTTCTTTGGTATCAACCCCAATGGTGAGCACATAAGATCAGGTTTCGGCAACTACTTGAACGGTCCTGCCACCCTCCCCAGCGCCACTTCGCTTGCAATTTTTTGCTTAGTCACTTCCATGTTCTGTAGCACAGAACGTTGGTTGCGTGGGGGGGCAGCGGTTGGGGTAGCCGCAGACGGTATGCGAAAGCCAGACAGAAAACCATTATGTAAAAACTACGCATCTTGTAATTTGTCATATTTGCTAAGGAGGTGTGTTAGTACGTGTAATTTAACAGGTGTCGGCAAGCCTCTAGGGTGCTTGTGGTGGCCGGCTTCTAGGTTGCGAAGGGGCAGGCTGGTCTTTTGGTTTTCCCAATTTCTTGTAACATCTAATCTCTGGGTGTGCCGGCACTCCACAAAAGGAGCAACAGTGTTTTTATCTGCATGACGTGCCTCGTTGCATTCATTCTTATTGAACTGCCAGCAGGCCTGTTTTTTATCTCCCGTCCCCCTGTCCCCCGAAAGGACTGATTGGGAAAGGGATGATTGGTCTTATTCACCGGTAATGTTGAGTAAAATACTGTATGCCATACATTAATCTCCCGCTGATCCCATGCTATCTCTGGGTGCACTGCTTTCATTTGCCTAAACTTGGTGTCGTATTGAAGCCATCCGGTCCCTGGGAATTCAGACGCCGCCCCATGTATTAAGGATATGTAGCTGATTATTTGGGGGGGGCCACTGCAGGGTACCTCTCCACAATGATAGCCGCGTAGATTGCAAAACCAGTAATCCAATTTTTTATCGACTGATCTACCCATACCTTCTTCTGTTTATACTCGCCTTCTTTTCCTGCTCTGGTTTTCCCTGGGACCACCCCCGCATTTATGAGATCAAAGACATCAATATATTCTCCCTTCAAAATCTTCTCTTTGTTCTCTACTGGCACATGCCATGTGATACCGGCCGAGGGTGATTAAAGGGCTGTATGCTAACATTGGTTGCCCCATCACCCCTGGCCCCACTGTCCCAGGATATGATCCCATGGGGACCCTTGCCCCATTGCTCAGCATTTGTCCTTGTGACGGCGCTGTTACTACCATTGGGGATTGTCCCATAGCTACTGCCCCTGACACCCCAGGATAGGCCATTGCAGGCAGCATTGAACCTACCGCGCCATTACTCAGTGCCTGTCCTTGCGAAGTTACTGCCATTACACCTGGGGATTGCGCAACACCCCTTGCCTGAACCCAAACTTGCGCAATTCCACTGCCTGGCTGTGCCACCATTGTTGGTGTGATTTGAGGGACCGTTTGTTCTTTGGGCGATTCTGCTATTGATTCTGTTATCTTCGCCCCTTGCCCAACATTGTTTACAGTGTTGTCTCTCCCTTTTGAGGTCCCTATTTGTACTGCATTCGCTCCCAATCCTGTTGCATCTACTACCTCTACCTCACCTGAGGGTATTGCTTGAGCGTCATTTGTTCTATTGCGTTTGTCCATTGGCGCATCTTTGAACCTCTCCGGTGTGCGCCTTGCCCGCTTGCTTCGCGCTGCTTGCTCTTGTGTACTTGCACCAGCCCCTTCTTTCAAAGTCTTTAAGGCCCAGTCCACTCCCTTCTCTTTGGTGAACTCCAACAGCTCGGTCAATGCTAGGTAGTCATCCTTTGTTGATTTCGCTCCTATCCCTTTCTGTGCTCGTCTTGGAGGCATTCTGCACTTAACAAGAGACAAAATGTTTATACCATCTATTTTTTACAATTAACACTCTTGTGATTTGGGATTCGAGAAACTCCCCCCTTTCAACCACATCACACCCATTTTTCTGACCCTTCAGCTGTCCCTTTAAAGTGCCCCCGGCGTGTGGGCTGCCATTATCGCATTATATTTTCCTTGACTCAGGCCCTTATCTTGTTTCGATTCCTGCACCTGATTATCCCTCTTGAAGGAGGCCCAGATCGAATTTCTGCTCGCCTAACCGGTAACCTAATGCAACTGTTTGGCCCTCATAAGGAATCTGCCAAAGTAACATTCGCCGCACTCAGATTTCTTTTCTTTGCGTTTTACCCTCTATTTACTGCACGCTGTATACGGAGTCCAATGCTACTCTCCATACCGCTTGCCTTGGTGCCTCTTCTCTATCTCTTTTACCATGCCTTTCCTTCGCGCTGTACCTGCCGCTACTCACATTAGCCTCTCAATCACCGCAAAATCGTTTCCTTTTTGTCTCCCCTAGACGCTCGCTCACAAAATCACCCCTAATTTTCGCGGAATTGCTTTGCCGCCGTCTTGAGCCCTGAAGCTCCTCTTTATATGCCCCCTTAGCCCCCACACGCCATCTTCGCCTTGTGGTAAATTTAAATTACCTATACTTAATTTATGCGGTAAAGTTCAATAAGAATAACTCAGTCAAAAATAAGAGACAGAATCCGTGGTATTTGAGGTTTTAAAAGGGGTTTTATTCCTTAAAAAGGAATTGGTTTAAACCAGGCAATCATGTTCCATCACCACGAAGGTTCAGGAAGGGATAGACAATACTTTATTGACAGGTTATCATATATATAGTCAATGCATTACAGTAAAGACATATGCAGGAGGCGTAACAGCTGAAAGAAACGAGATAAAGACATATGTACGTAACAGAAGGCGTGCATGAAGGCGTACACGGAGGTGTGTGCTAGACAACGTCACATGAAACGTATTACAAGTGGGTGGATCCATAAGTGAATCCTGCAGTGTCAGCAGAAATATGAGGCAGAGATGCGCGCGCAGCAGTATGACGTGTGATTGACGTGAAACTGGAGGGTGAAGGGGACTTGACATTTAGCCCTACATGAGGAGACAGAAGTCTGGGATGTCAGAACAACCTAATCCCAAATCATATCTAATATCTTGTGTTTGAGGAACTGTATTATCTGTAAGGAAAGGTCTCTCGGGCAGAGGCTATTCTATACTGACTGCTAGTGCGTGCATATGCGACTACGTGTCTAGATGAGATGTGAGGGGCCATGGGCCTACCATGGTAATGGAAGCTATGAATTACTTGCATGGAGACAGTGAGGCTGGGGCCTTTGCTCTGCAGCTGGGAAGGATGTTTTCGTAAACTACTAGACAGGAATGTATTTTCGAGGAGCGGAGCAGATAACTTGAAGGTTAAATACAGTCTTGGCAGGCATTGCAGGCCGAGCCTGGCACAGCTCGCCGCGCAGGGAGTAAGTCAAGGGTCAGGAAGCAGCAGACTGCGGCTTTCAGAGACAGAAGGCAGAAAGAGGCTCGATGGCAGAAATCAGGGCCTAACTCGCCAGAGCTAGAAATCATGAAAGTGCACCACATAAAGACGTTGGCAAGGTACACTTAGAAACAGAATATCTGACCCATTCATGGTGGATCTGAAAGAGGACATGTTAACGTTGGACGCAAATGTATTTGCATCTTCATAGCTAGAAGTGGAGGGAACATACATGTACTTAAAGCACGTACATGGAGCCGGTGGGGTCTACGATAGGGGACACATTGACCATAAAAATTCATATTACCTCATTCCCTCCTTGTCCCCTACGGACCCTTCATGATATATCAATCCTCATTAATCTATCAATTTGTTCATGTAACATCATTTGCTCTTCTTTCTTCTTACCGCGTTTTGAATGAGGACTTGAATGAGGAATACATGATGTGGCGCACAAGCCGCAAACTGCTGGCCCACATTGCAGACATAGGCAACACCTGAATACTATGAGAAGGGCAATACCTAGGAAGGATAGGACTTTCCATCCCCAGGCTGACAACGTGGTCCAGAACCAACCGGACCAAGTCCAGGTGCCTGGATTCTGGTGTATCAGACTTGCAATCTTGTGAAGGCGAGTGATGGCTTTATATACTGATGGCGCGTTTGACTGGTAGTACGGACATAGCAGGCAAGACTGGTTCAGATTCGGATTCAACATTCAGAATCATGAGGTTAAGTGTAAAGTTACCTAATCCATATACTTCATTTTCTAGATCAGTTCCTGTTCTTTTTGGTAGACCCTCCTTGTCAGGAAAACATACTTTATGCAGAACTGTGTTCAGGTTACCCCATACCCAGTTGCCCTGGTAAACTACAGAATTGGAATCTAGAGAATTCATTAAACTAAACCATGCCCCACAGGAACCATTGTGTGTAAACGGGTACGGGAAGAGGGGCAGAACTCCCTTGTATTTCTGATAGGAAGGGAGCCGGCCACATATCCAACAATTGGTAGCATTGCTGGTCTGATGGGAATGGTGTAACATACTAATGAATGTGTTATTGCGCAGCGCAAGTCGGTAAGATAACTCGTGCGGGGGCAGTTCACTGAAAGAGTGCTCGGCAGTGACATTGAAGGGAGGATGTGCACGCTTGAAAATAGGGTAGTAGATATGCAACAGTATACTTGCAGCAATAATCAGAAGACTTAGAAAAACCATAATCAATAGCGTCACAATGCAGTGGCTGCGAAGAGATTTACAATATTCACGTTTCTTGAGCTGTTTCTGTCTATCTCTCTCTCTGTTGGGGTCTAGGGGATACATGTCAGAAAACTCGTTCAACCGATTCACCTAGGGGAGGACTTAAACAATTAAACTGTCTGACTTGCTAGACCTCAATTTAAGTCTGTAATTCTGGGAAGAAGTTTTCTCGACCAGGGGGAGTTTCGAGTCAGTCTGTGGAGGAGGGCCGGGCGGCTGAGAGTTCAGATCTGGAAGAAGTCCATGAAATTTCTTAATATGACTCGAGTGAAGCCAGCCCTTGCGGCCCTCGACTTTCACTGCAGTCCTTGTGGTTAAAAGTACTAATTTAGGCGTCTGCCAACGGGGCTCCAGCGGACTTCTTCGGTCGAAGTTCCTGATGAACACGTAATCGCCGGGAACCACTTCATGGGGCTCACCTCGGTGTTGTCGGGAAAAGCTGCAGCTACCTGTGAACGACAAGATTGTAGTGCAGACATCAAGGAGGCAAGGTAATCGGTCAGCATAATACAGTCAACATCAGTTATTTTTCTAGGCAAAGGCGTCCCCCACATATTCGGTGGCCTACCAAAGACCACCTCATACGGGGATAGCCCTGTTCTGGAGTGTGCGACCATTCGTAGGTAAAAGAGCGCAACTGGCAAAGCTACTATCCAGTCGACTCCTTTTTCTCTACAGATCTTGGCAAGGCGAACTTTCAGAGTCTGATTATGGCGCTCCACGAGGCCTGCTGCCTCGCGATGTCGGACACAGTGGAACTTCCACTGGTAGCCGAGCAGGAGAGATACCTGCTTCATTAGTTCGGACGAGAATGGCTGACCGTTATCGGAGTATACGATGCGGGGCAAACCATATCTGGGGAAGAATTCACGAACCAGCTGCTTGGCAGTGGTCGGAGCAGTGTAATCTGGGACTGGATATGCTTCTGTCCAACGGGAAAGTGCACATACAACTACGAGGACATATTTGAAACCTCGACAACGTTCCATCTGGATATAATCCATCTGGAGGACTTCAAAAGGGTGATCGGGAGGATGGAATCCACCTTGTTCTACGGGAATGCTTTTACCTGGGTTGAACTGACAACAAATCATGCAAGTACGCACTTTCTGTTTGGCTGCTGCTCGTAAATGTTTATTGAACCAGATGTTTTGGATACTGTCTAACATGGCTTTTTCTCCTAAATGTGCTGGACTATGTACTGTGTTAATGATTACTTGGACCATAGAGTCAGGGAGAAACCATGTAGATTTTCCCTTCGTCATCCATCCTTGATCTGTCTGGATCCCTCCTAGTTCAATCCATTTCTTTATTTCGTCTGGTGTAGCATGTGTCTGTATGTCAATTACGTCTAGGGCGGGATCCTTAACTGTCATGCAATGTGTCGGTGTCGCGACTATGGTCTTTGTCAGATCAGTGGTGGGAGTCTTATTTTGAGCTGTATGCTTGGCGGTTCGGTCTGCCAGGTCGTTACCCTGAGAAATTGTATCTGTAACCTTTGTATGTGCCTTGCACTTCATGATGGATATAGCTGTAGGCAGATGTATTGCATCTAACAGAGCTTGAATAAGGGGACCGTGCTGAATTCTGGCACCGTGAGAAGTCAGATAACCTCTCTCTCGCCACAGGACACCGAAGTCGTGTACGACTCCGAATGCATAGCGTGAATCTGTGTATATGTTAACTCTCTTGTTTTTAGCTTGAATACAGGCTTGAGTCAGAGCGATGAGCTCTCCTGCTTGAGCTGACAGGGTGTCAATACAATTTGTTTCTATGACTTCAGTTTCTGTCGTGACTGCATAAGCGGCCACTAATTCTCCTGTACTTGTTCTCATGCATGAACCATCCACATAAAGTGTCAGGTCTGGATCTGGTAATGCGGTGTCTGTCAAGTCTTGTCTGGGTTTCGTCATAATAGTAATAACTTCAATACAATCATGTGCCAATGGGTCTGTCCCACTTAATGGCAAAAGTGTAGCAGGGTTTAATGTGTTGCAACGTCTGATTTCTATGTGTGGCTGAAACAATGTCAATTCATAACCTGTCAGTCGTGCTATAGTCAAGTGCTGGGTCTGTGTTCGGTTTAAAAGAACTTCCACGGAGTGTGGAACTTGTACTGTCAACTGATGTCCTAACACTATAGAATCACTCTGTCTAATTGCTAGAGCTGTTGCTGCTACTGATTTCAAGCACGCAGGCAAAGCCTGGGCTACTGGGTCTAATGTGCTAGAAAAATAAGCACACGGTTTGTGTGATCCTGCTTGTTCTTGCGTCAGCACTGACAATGCAGTACCTTCACGTTCTGTGACAAAAAGTGTAAAAGGCTTGCTGTAACATGGTGTCGCTAAAACTGGTGCTTGACATAAGGCTTTCTTTAAGTCGTCAAAAGCTTGTGTATGTTCCTGAGTCCAAGGGAGGGCAGTCGAAGACGCTGCCTCCTGGGTTGTCAACTGTATGAGTGGCTTTGCTAGAAATGCGTACTGAGGAATCCATTGTCTGCAGTAAGAAGTGAGGCCTATAAAGGCCCGTACCTCTTTTTGTGTCTTGGGTGGTAACATGTTTGCAATTAACTGGATGCGGTCGGGTGTTAGCTGTCTCCCCCATTTGGACAGCAAGTGCCCAAGGTACACCACTTGCTGAACACAGAATTGCAGCTTCGAAGGGGACACCTTGTGCCCCTTGTCAGCCAGGAAATGCAAAACCGTCAACGATACTTGTTCACATTCAGGTTCGCTGCGGGCGGTGATCAATAGATCATCGACGTACTGTAACAGGGCAGTGTTATCAGGCATGTGTATACTGTCTAGTTGTCTTTTCAGTGCTTGGCTATAGATGCTGGGGCTTTCTGTGAATCCTTGAGGTGCGCGTGCAAATTTGAAGCTTCGTCCATTTAAACAGAATCCGAAAAGGTATTGGCTTTCCGGGTCAATGGGGACACTAAAGAAGGCGTTCTTCAGGTCAATTACAGTAAAGAACGTTGCTTCGGAATCAATGGCAGTCAATAGAGACGAGATATCTGGGACCACAGGGTATTGTGGTACAATGCATTTATTTAATTCGCGCAAATCGATAACTAATCGATAAACAGGAGGTGCATTGGGATCAGTACGTTTAAGAACTGGAATGATGGGGGAATTACATACATTGGAGTCGGTTTCTACAACCACTCCCTGTGCAATGAGCTCGTCAATGATTTTCAGTAAAGCCGCTACAGCATCTGGTGGTAACTTGTATTGTCGGATTCGTGGCAAGACTACTCCTGGTCTGAGTGTGACTCGATACGGTGTAATGTGCATACAACCTACATCAGTGGGGCCTTGTGCCCATAAATGTGCAGGAACATTCTGTAATCTGGGATCAATATCTCTCAACACATAGTGACCTTTAAAGTCACGTAGAAACAGTCTTACTCCTTCCGGAGAACAGCAGATAACAGCTCCTAGAGCTTTCAATGTCTTTATACCTAACAAGTTTTCTGGACATGATTTTGTTAGTAATAGATCTGTAGTACGTGTCAATGGACCAACTGCAAGGGGAAGTGGTTGCGATACTTCATTAATAATAGGCTTTCCTGTAAATCCAAGGGAAACATTCTGCGAGCCTGAGAGGGGTGCCCCTGGAACTTCGTCGTGACTAATAGTTGTCCTGCTTGCCCCTGTATCAATTAAAAACTTTCTGTCTTTCCCTAATACTTGACTATGTACATAAGGACCCTCTTGATCTACAGGAACCTCGATAAGAGGCAAGCCAACTTCCCTCTCTAGGCTGTTTCATGTGTATCGCTGATAGTCGGGATAATCATTTTGTGCATACTGGTACATCTGCTGTGTCGTGTTTTGTGTTGCGGCAATGGGTTGTGGCTGTGGGACTGCCACGGTCTGTACTGTCTGTTGTGAAGCTTGCATAGGCTGGATATTCTGTGGTATTTGTTGTTGGACCTGGTCCTGTCTAGGAGGACGCGGTCTCTCTTTAGTTTTACCTGTAGAGATATTGTGTTTCAAAACTGCGCAATCGTTTATATAGTGACCTGGCTGTTTACAATAGTTGCATATCCCTTTAATAGGAGCAGTTGAATTATGAGACTGTGTCTGACCCTTTTTCTGACCGTCAGCTGGAACTGACTGAGCAACTAACATTTTCATTTTCGTGTCTTTCATACGTCTTTGTTCGTGTTCTTGTTCCTCTCTAATTTTGTTCTGGTGGTACTGTAACATTTGTAACATTTGTGAAGGCGTATTAGCTTGCCATGTGCTCTCGACTTTCAGAACACGATTCTTAACTTGGGGCAGAGAATTTTCGACCAATTTAGATACAAAAAGATGTGGATATGACTCGCTACTTGGTTTCAAGCCACTATTAATAACAAAACATTTCTCAAAACGGGAATAAAAATCACTAGTGTCTTCATCGGGTTTCTGTTTGCAGGCTGAGATTGCATCCCAGTCTTCCTTTTTCGTTGCTAACAGACGTGGCAATACTTGTACTAACAATCCTGGTAATGCTTTAGTTTTGTCCCCGAGCCCTAGGCCTGGGGTTCTAGTATTTTCTTCGTTCTCCAATGCAGCCCAATCAATCTTTGCCTCTCCCACCTCCCATTCTTTTTCCTTGAGTTTCTTGTAAATACCGGCAGGCAATAATACTTTTAATATTTTCATGATGTCGGGATAGGTGTAATCACCCATGAGTAACATGTCTTTTATTTCACGGTGAAAACCTGCTGGATCCTTGTCATGGCTGGGCACTAATTTCTTCATTTCTAATAGTTCCATCTTTGTTATGGGCGTGTACACAAACACGCGTCTAAAGGTATTATCATCATTCTTGACCGGATGTACTTCTCGCAAGGGATTCTGTCTGTCTATGTAATACATTTTTCTGTCTACGGGTGGAGCTGGATCAAACTGCGGACACAGGAAGGCACTATATCTGTGCCGATGTTCTAGAATTATTTTAATTAAGTCGGTACCTAGACCTCTCCATCTATTCATGAGTAGTTCTATCAATATATCAGGTAGGGGACCTGGATCAGAATGTTGGCTTTTATACAATATAAGGAGATGCTGAATCATGTATATTCCGGCTAATTTCTGTTCATCAGGAGAAAGATTTAAAAAGGTTTGTGCTAATGCGTCATCATTATATTTATCAGAACTGTCAGCCCATTGTACTGCTGACCTGGCTAATTCTTGTTCATCCATAGAATTGAGTACATGGTACCCCATTCGTTCTTGAAGTATTTTATCGGTAGCCTGAAATAAGTGTTCAGGCGTCTTCGGGTTTGACATGGCAGCTTGAAAAAGTCTCTTACTTTCTGGGCGTACCGGACGCATTGAATTATTAAAGGGCCTTCCCTTACCTACATAGGCTATCATTTCTCTAGCTGGTAACTGTAATGATCCTGTTGTCATTTCTGGTGTTTCCTCCTCCTCCGAGGATTCAGTCTTATCTGCATCTACCTCTCTTTCGGGCCGTGGTCTTTCATGTATTTGTTCTACTGCTTTTCGGATCCTTCGGTACATATTTTCTATACTACTCTGTTTATCGTGTTTTCCGTCTGCTATATTCTGACCCCATTTATTAAGTGCTTTCATTTCTTCCTGGTCTACACCAGGCCTGTCTTGGTTTCTTATCAAGCAGTTTATGAAAAAACGTAATATCATTTTCTGAGTGTCAACTTTCTGGTATGCCATGGCATCGCCAATACTTTCAGGACCTTCCCCCGTCTGGACAAAATGATATATTTTGTCTAAATGATCAATCATTCCTGGTAATATCATTAAATAGTTTGCAACTCGTCGTAGACGTACTGATGATAGCATCATTCTGTCATCTTTACCGGGTACCGGATCATATCTACAGTCTGTAAGAGGCTCATTAAGTATGTCGTAACCCGCTGTTTGGGGTGTACGTTGGTGTGCTAAGTCCCTATAAGTCAATCGATGTGCTGGTGGTGGCGTTTGAAAACCTCCTGTGGCACCTCCTGAGGTGCCAGGTCCAAAAGGGTTTGTTGGGTGAATAGCAGGGGGGAGAATTGGCGCGGGAAGAAGCGGAGGAATAAGCGGAAGAGGTGGAGCGGGAGGAGGAGTATGTCGTTGCAGAGGTGGCGGTAGATTATCTCGGGGTGGAGTGCCGTCAGCAGGTGGTGTGCGTGGCGGCGGAATATTAACATATTCGGGGGCTACATCGTCTAAATAGGAAGAAAGGAAAATGTCCCTTGCGGTCTTGTGGTGTAATTTTGTCGGGAGAAATGGAGGTGGCAGGTCTTTTGGTACTTCCGGGGTGGCCTTAGGTAAACCCTCGGCCAGGAGAGGATACATACCATTCATAAGAGTGTTTCGTTGTCTGTCTACTTGTTCTGCTTTTACTCG
Organism: Lissotriton vulgaris; assembly: GCF_964263255.1. Classification (NCBI taxonomy): domain Eukaryota; kingdom Metazoa; phylum Chordata; class Amphibia; order Caudata; family Salamandridae; genus Lissotriton; species Lissotriton vulgaris. The sequence continues at coordinate 1,917,122,545 of NC_141691.1, forward strand.
TATACCTTCCTCAACTAATACATTTTCTCGGGCTTTTTCGGAATCCTCTCTACTTTTCTCTGCTTTTCTGAGTGCCTTCTCTGTGCGTCTATGCGATTCTTTACGCCATAATTCAATGGCATCTTTCTGTGACTGTCTGGCTTTCTTTTTCCATAATGCTTCTTCTACTCTCATGATGCAATCGGCATCCCATGTCCCAGCAGCGGGCCATCTCTGATTCTCTGCTAAATCTTTGGTATAATCCATCCATAAATCGAGATATAATACGGCATCTAGGCCATGTTTGTGGTACATAAAGTACCCTGGAGTGTCCCTAGGTGGAATGGGAACAGCTTCCTCTAGTATCCCTTTTCTAGTTTTTATCTGTCTTAGTTTAGAGAACAGCGGCATGTTTCAGCCGTACTACTTAATACTGGATACTTACTTGGACTTGGACACAATTAATACAATAACCACGATAATGCAGATCGGACAATCATTCATACCACAACACTAAAACACATTTGAAACATTTAAAAACGAACAATAATAATTAGAATAAAACTAACTACCTTCATACTCGATATACTGCTAAACAGTACAGATACACCGCTAAAACAGTGCAGACCGGGTCTGTGTACCCAAACCCGTCTTGACCGGCACAAATTAATGCGCTCGTCTAGATGCGTCCCCAGCAACGGTACTCACCGGGAAGCACGGAACAGAAGGCCTCGGAAACTCGACACTGGACTGGACCGGACTGGACTCGATTGGACTGGACTCGTGACGTAGGTACTTCGGAACTTCGGACCCTGGTGGGCCTCTGAATACCTCGGACTTTGTTCTCTCAGCTAGGCTCTGGTTGGGATCCTCCGCACTCCTCACCGCCTCGTCTGGGTGTCGATCGCAGCCTCAGTCACCTCCGTTGGCCTGAGGGAGATACAGGAAATCCTGCGGGTACGCGTAGTTGTCCGTCCGGCTGTGGCAGGGCACCGGGCCTGCAACGCACCTCCGGCGCGTGGGGTGGGGGAGGGGTCCCTATTCGGGCACCAAGTATGTGGTAAATTTAAATTACCTATACTTAATTTATGCGGTAAAGTTCAATAAGAATAACTCAGTCAAAAATAAGAGACAGAATCCGTGGTATTTGAGGTTTTAAAAGGGGTTTTATTCTTTAAAAAGGAATTGGTTTAAACCAGGCAATCATGTTCCATCACCACGAAGGTTCAGGAAGGGATAGACAATACTTTATTGACAGGTTATCATATATATAGTCAATGCATTACAGTAAAGACATATGCAGGAGGCGTAACAGCTGAAAGAAACGAGATAAAGACATATGTACGTAACAGAAGGCGTGCATGAAGGCGTACACGGAGGTGTGTGCTAGACAACGTCACATGAAACGTATTACAAGTGGGTGGATCCATAAGTGAATCCTGCAGTGTCAGCAGAAATATGAGGCAGAGATGCGCGCGCAGCAGTATGACGTGTGATTGACGTGAAACTGGAGGGTGAAGGGGACTTGACTTTTAGCCCTACATGAGGAGACAGAAGTCTGGGATGTCAGAACAACCTAATCCCAAATCATATCTAATATCTTGTGTTTGAGGAACTGTATTATCTGTAAGGAAAGGTCTCTCGGGCAGAGGCTATTCTATACTGACTGCTAGTGCGTGCATATGCGACTACATGTCTACATGAGATGTGAGGGGCCATGGGCCTACCATGGTAACGGAAGCTATGAATTACTTGCATGGAGACAGTGAGGCCGGGCCCTTTGCTCTGCAGCTGGGAAGGATGTTTTCGTAAACTACTAGACAGGAATGTATTTTCGAGGAGCGGAGCAGATAACTTGAAGGTTGAATACAGTCTTGGCAGGCAATGCAGGCCGAGCCTGGCACAGCTCGCCGCGCAGGGAGTAAGTCAAGGGTCAGGAAGCAGCAGACTGCGGCTTTCAGAGACAGAAGGCAGAAAGAGGCTCGATGGCAGAAATCAGGGCCTAACTCGCCAGAGCTAGAAATCACGAAAGTGCACCACATAAAGACGTTGGCACGGTACACTTAGGAACAGAATATCTGACCCATTCATGGTGGATCTGAAAGAGGACATGTTAACGTTGGACGCAAATGTATTTGCGTCTTCATAGCTGGAAGTGGAGGGAACATACATGTACTTAAAGCACGTACATGGTGGGGTCTACGATAGGGGACACATTGACCATAAAAATTCATATTACCTCAGCCTACCGGTGTAACTGATCACCTCCATGCGTACTCACATCTCTCGCCCGACTTCCTTTGATGCGCCTCTTTATATGCTGCTTTAGTTCCACACACACCATCTTGGCTTTCCGGTGTAACTGATCGCCTCCATACGTACTCCCAACTCTCGCCCGACTTCCTTTGCGTATGCTTCGCTTTCAAACCCCACTCTCGCAAACATTCATCGGCTGCCGTATCATACCTTTGATAACCCTCTCGCACACTGCGTGGCCAGCGTACCTGCAAATCGAGATCCGGTCGTTCCTCCCGCCGTCGATGCTGATTCCACACCAACTCCGAAGCGACCTCCGACCCTGTTGCAGGACCACGGACAAAGAGGGTGAAGTTCACGCCCCTTCAGCTTTTAAACCTCGCGCCATCGCCTAATTACTTCCGAGGTCATCTCCTCATCTTCCCTGCGCACATCCGGTCCGCCTGTTATTATGTCCTTCGCGACCCGGAAGGGATTCCTACTTTGTCTGGGCACTTTGTTGCCACTAAAGGCACCACGCCCCTTACGTAGGGTGGCGCCTCTCATAAGGGTGAGCGTTCAAGAAGGGCTTGTGTACGAACTAAGGTGGGATTGGTACTGTGGGCAATCGGGCAATGGGTGATGGGCTGTTCTCTGAGTTGCAGCTGTGGGCTCCTTTTTTGACCAGCGTGGTGGCCATTTTGGGTGGTGTCTGTACTGTTCACATGCCACTGGTGGCCCAATGGGGGCCTGTGCAGCCTTTCCAGGGGCAGATGGGCTTCTATTGCTTCCCTGTGGCAAGTGGGTTATTGGTAGGGGTAAGTTTGCACTTACCACTAGCAATAAGGCCACTAATGCAGTGTAAGGTCCAGTAAAGGTCTCAATTGATTAGTCCTTTTCTCAAACCTTTGTAGCTGGCAGGAGCAGTCAGGCCTAATTTAGGAGACAGGAGTGTGAAGCATTTAAAAACACCAATATACCAAACAAGTAAGACACCAAACATAATACAAATCACAGACCAAATTATCAATATTGGTTATATATTTTTGAAGAAACAAACAACAAAATTACAAAAATCCAATGTAGGGATCTGGATATAGGAATTAACACTTTCTAATGCTTAAAAGCCCAAAGCACGGCTTAGGGACATCTGGTTAACTAGGACAAAATCAAAGTTTGAGGCCAACCGCAATGGAGCGCTGGTCTGATACACAAAGCAGGAGGCTCAGTCAAAAATGTACCTTCACACTTGGAAACTTTTCTGGAGCTTTTTCTTCTGACGTCGATCAACCCTCCACATTAGGCCAGATTCGTTGAGGGTTCGCCTGCTTGATTATCTGCAAGGCCCTGATGAAATCGTGGAAGTCTGGACTCCAGAGCTTTCAGCAGGACGAACCTGAAATCCTGGCTGAATCGCAGGTGAAGGTAGTAGGTTTGACTCCCGATGTTGGGTGGGTCACTTCCTGGAGCTTTTTCACAAAAGTTCTCCAAACTTCAGGAGATGCTTCCTGCCGGTATCCTTGTGTGTTCCAAGTGTCCAAAACACCAATCCAAAGGTCTGGACTCTCCTAGATGGTCTTTGGGATGTATCGACTAAAATTCCCACAATGCTCCTAGCCAAATCCTTAAAAGTCCACTGGATGCACTCTAGGATGGAGACTGTAGATGATGCAGGTGGGATCTGTTAGCCTGTAGCTTGCAAGGAGTCCACTCCTTATCCAGATTTCTGAGGGGCAGCCACTCTTCTCCTTGTAGTTTCAGTCATGCAGCCCTCACATATTTATTCAGTGTTCTGAGGCGACAAGCAAGGGGGCATCTCTGTCCATTGAGATGCTGGGTGCCACCCAAAAGCATGACAACTTCCTCCAAAGTGTGGCATCTTCTTGTCCCACAAGGCACTGCACTTCCAAATTCCAACATGGATTAATTCCCTCCAGAATAGTGAGAACTGGCTAAACCAACCTACCAATGTGATTCATTTACCTGAACCCTCCTCACCCAGACCCCAGCAAATTCCATTATTGGCTCTGCCATCTGGCAGGAAGAGGGGGTGGGCCTGGCTGGCATTCCTTACTGTTTTGCTGTCTTTGAAGCTCATGTTTTATTACTCATCTCCCTGACTGGTCTGGTCTTTGTAGCTGCAGAACTTACATCATCAGATAATCTCTGTGCTGTCCAGGCCACGTATCACCTAATCAAAGAAGCCTGGCTAAGCCTGTTAAGCCTGACCAATCAGCAGCGGCTACTAGGCTGGAATTTGGTTCAGAGAAAAGAAAGTTCTATAACTTCTTTTGTGTAGCAGCACCCCTCCTCCCAGCGCCTTGAGACCCTCATGGGTGAGTAGTGCGCTTTACAAATGTTATGATTGATTGATTGATTGATAGATAGATTACCAGTTACGATAACTTAAACTGTGGCAAGTTGTTGGATTTATCAATACCAATCTTTTAAGTATTTTAATGGTACTGGTAATCCTTTCCCAGCAATAGTTATACTTAAATTAAATATTTCAATGTTAGCCCATGGAGATAAGTACCTACAATGGGGAAAAATAAAATGGGCAGGTTTTCCCTCGTCAGGGAATATAAAATATATTTTATAAGGTCCCTGACAATAGTTATTCGGCCCCTCCACCTCTGGGAGACCATGGGGGAGTCTACAATTAAAGACAGGGTAGATTATCACTTGTAAAGCGCCTGTGCCAACAAAGTCGAATTTGCACATGTTACTTAAAAATTACAGCAGTCACTCAGCAGTGCACACATGCTGGTGCTGAAAATCTGCTGGGCCTCTAACCGCCATGTCCTATTATATACTAGCGACTTATAGGTAGATTGCACCCCCTTGCCCTATCTACTATGGACTTGTAGGGTCTGTCATTGCCAATTGTAAGTGCACCCTATTGCATGTACCTTTTTAAACATAGCACTGGCCCTGGTTGGTAGACCCCAGGGTTCTGTCAGAGTCAGTTACCGCCAGTATCGTTGAGCAAACTATGGGGGTGAACAGGGCAAAAAGACGACTTTCTAACACGCCCTTTTAACAACCAGGCGGAGATGTCGTTCCCAGTCTCTTGCTGGGTCTGCTCATTAATGTATGTAGATTGAGCAGGGCCAGGGCGCCTAAGCGGGTGCGGCTTCACTTATATTAAGATGTGATTCACAATTGTGAAAGTCCTGGCAACATTTGCATTTTTTATTTCAGTGGAGTCAAGAACTCATGCCTCTTTTGGAGAACCCTCCCCCTTCTTTTCATAAATCTTAAAACACTGGAGCAGTGTTTTGCCAAAAGGCACACTCTGGAAATGTGGGCCACTTTTCTTTTTTACAGTGTCCAGGCCTATTTTTTATCCCCATCCAACCCTGGTACGAACCATTGTGTGTTCCCCCTGTACTGCTGTAGGAGTTAAGCGAGGGCCGGGTTGTGATGCGGCTTACAGCCCTTGCCCCTTCATCAATTAAGACTGTCCGATGTTTCCAGTATAGAATGATCAGATTTGGATTCGTCAGACCCAATTAATCCAGATCCCGTGAGACTTGGAACTGCGGGTGGTGGAATTTCACTCAGAGTTCTCACTTATTCCGCCACTAGTAAGAAAAGCCTATGGGCCTGATTATGAGTGAGAAGGTAAAATCCTGAACCTTGCATACACTCCTGTGTAAGTACATGTCCAAATTAGAGTGAATGTATCATATGGATTTTGGTGAGCTAAGCAGCAAACTCCTCATGTTATTGCCCATAAACAATTAATAGGTGCTATTTATTGCACCTGATAATTAAAATACCCCGTGATGTTGCTATTTATCAGCGGTGCTAATAGTACTTACACTAGTAATCAGGCGCTAAGAATGTGAGCACAAACTGGTGTTACGTTACAATATTGCATCCCTCCCCTACTTCAGTAGAGTGATCTGTTTGTCAGGGGCGCTCTTCCACCCTGTAGCATTTGGATGGGAAAAGCATATATGTGGGGTGGTGGAGAAGCAGACCAGGATACAGGAGTGTCTTTTCTAGTGAGTTTATTGTCACTTAAGGTATTTCGGACAAGTCTATACTCTTGTAAACAAGAACAGTCTTTAAAGTAAAGATAATCACTCCTCCGGTGCAAGGCCTTCTGGTACTGGTAGTCCACTGCAGAGCTTGTCCTCTAGGCTGGCTAGGTCTTGCTCATCAAGGAGTTGATCAGCGCTCCCAGAAAGGAAATAAGAAAAAAAAAGAACCCTGTAAGGGGGTGGTTCACGATACAGGTTTTGTTGTCAGGATATCGGGGAAGTGTGGGGAACTATCACCTTAACCGCCACCAGTGGTTCACGCTGCACTGCTTTATATCGCACTGCTTTATTACGCTGAGGACGGTCCTGCATCTAGTTCGCCCACTTTATCCCCGCCCTTGGTTCCCTCTAGTGCGCGGCCCCAGACTGAGGAAATGCGCCCTCGTACCTTGTGGAGCCACGTCCCTCCAGGGCCGTGGCTCGAGTTGTCGGGTTGCCAGCTAGGGTCTGGCTGCCTGTCTGTTCCGTTCTCGAGTTCGGCTCCGACAATGAATCAGCTTCCTCCTCGTGCAGTGTTCCGGCTTTATTCCATGGCAGCACCGAGAACGTCTCCGTGAATGTCCTCTCCTGGCGTTCTCCGTCCGTTGGTCCCAGGGAACGCCTGCTTTCCTCGGGGCCACTCCATTTGAAGAACTCCGGACCACGTGACCTCTGCGGATCCTCCGAGAAGCCAGACGCCTTAAAGGGCCAGTGGTCCTCGGGCACACTCTGAAAGAACATGAGAGAAGACGGGGAAAGGTAATGGGGAAAATGGTCCACGCTTGGCGCTCCAGACTCTCCGGACTGTGCATTCAATTCCTCACAATATAATAAAGAGATCTGTGAGAAGGTTACAGAATCTGTGGAAATATGCCCTGGCATGATGGTAGAATGCCTTGACTTGGATTTGAAAGTAATGAATTACTTCAGGTTGTAAAGAGACAAAGCATCGGGTCTACTAGGATGAAGGGCAGCATTTGCAGTCTTATGTCCTCCTGAAAATAGACTGCATCTAAAAGGTGTATATTGCATCAGCGATGAAGTGCACCTGACACAAAGAAGTTGACATTTTCCCCCACATGCATCAAACTCCCGTTTTGCGTTTCCAAATTTACGATTTTTACCGAATCGCAAATATGGATTCGCAAAACGGGATGCATCATAGAAAGTGCTAAATATTTCCGATTCGGTAAAAATCGCAATTTTTACCGAATCGCAAATATTATGTGAATTCAAAATTGCGAATTCGCTATTCCCATTGATTCCTATGGGCCAAAAGGCCCATAGGAATCAATGGAAATTGCGAATTCGCAATTTTGAATTCGCAAATGTTGATGCATTCCATGGGTGCAGGGGGGGGTCCAAGGGACCCCCCCTGCACCCCTGAAATGTATTTTTAAATGGATGTTTCACACACACATGTCCTAAGGACATGTGTGTCTGTAACATGACATTGTTTAAAATGTAAATTAGATCATTTTAAACATTTTTCGCAATTTACCACGAGGTTCAACCTCGTGGTAATTTGCACTTCCAAACTTTGTATTCGCAATTTGATTTCAGAATGATGCATTGCATTTAAGGAATCGCAAATTTGCGATTCCTTAAATGCAATCGCATTCTGGAAAGTCGCAAAATTCGCGATTTTCATCACAAAATAATGATGCATCTGAAAAAGCATTTTTGGAATCGCAAACGGCCGATTTTAAGGAATCGCACCGTTTGCGACTCCAAAAATGCTTGATGCATGTGGGAGATTGAGTGTTATTTATGTCGCTCTCCCATCTTTACACCAGCTGCCGCCATTTTAAAGAAAGCCATTAAAGAAAATATATTCATTGCTATGAATCAAACCAAAAGATGAAGTACTTCCAAATTCACATGCATGTACCACCCTTTGTAGTGGATGAAAGCGCGCCTCGGCAGAAAAGAAATTTCAAAATACGCGGGATCAAGAGAAAATATCCACTACATGACATTTAATGTGACAACAACTAAAACATGCTTCCCGGGGGTTTTCTGTTTACCAGCAGAAATCTAAAAGTATTCTATGTTGGCACCACGGGCACAATTCAGAACAAATGTATTGTACTTCAGGCAGCAAGGAGCTTTTGTCATTGACAGTTTGTCAGCTAGTTGGCCCTTTGCGCCAGAAACACTGGCTCTTAAGGCACAAACTGCAAGGAATGTTTTGTTACAATAAATGCAAAATGAATAGTTGCACAGAGAAGTTTGGAAACAGAGCTATTTTCTGACCTAACTACCATACAGTTTTACAATTCAATTTCAAAAAGACTTTATTTCGGTTCACAAACCTCAAAAGTACAATCACAAAACATTACAAATACAAATAAAATTTCTGAAAATAACAATAAAGAAAGATACGCGTCAAGTTGATTTATCATGCGAAAGTGCTAAAACAAGGGTTGATCCATGGCTGTGTACAGTACTCCATACTCTGGAAGTGCAAAATGCTCAATAAATAAATAAATTACCTAAAAACATTTATCTTACCGACATAATATAAAAAGATGGCCTAAACTTTATCATTCTTCAAACATGATACCTGAGATCAAGATTCTCTGTGCGTGTTCTAAGGCCAGCAACAGTCTTAGATTATTGTAGTAACAACAAGGCCTAATTTAAAGCTAACAGGCTAGGATATTCAATAGTTCACATCCAACATGGGCAAAGACCCTTTCACTCCTCACTCACGCTTTTCAAATATGTCCGACGCGTGCACCACATAGAAAATAGGAACCCGGCCACTGAGTACACTATCGGGATACTAGTGTCATACTTCAGTATCCTGAGAGCCTCAGAACAGCATCTAGTTCTTAGGTTCCTACAAAACTGGACCAACCATCGTTTTCTCGCCTTTTGATAGGCGGTACAGATAAATAAAGCGTGTGGCATAGTCTCTTCAGTACACTCACAAGCAGGGCAATTTGAACTATGTGCTGCCCCCATTTATAAGTAAAACATCGAAGAGGAAGTGTCCCATGTCTAAACTGGAGGTATAGCTTTTTTGCCGCTACAAGTTTAATTTCATCAAATACCGGCTCAAAGCTAAACCTATCTTTAATTTCTAAAAAAACTGTAGTAAATCTGCCTATTCGGGGACAACTATGAAGTTGAGATAGTTTATACTTCTCGTAGTATGCCTTCACGATATAAAGAGTGTGTTTTATGTTGAGTGTTGGTTTTCTCTTGTAGTGTTTTTCCTTTCACCTACAGGTCACAGCACCTAAGTGTATCTTACCGGCAAATCGCAAAGTCACCTTATATGTCACCATCTTTCCTTCCACAGGTGATATATGAACGCCCCATTGGGACGCGCAGTAAATACTTACGTGCTCTATCTTTATCTTTGCAGGCCCACGACTCAGAAATACTGACAGGGCTATAACTGTTCAATATTGAATGCCATTTTGCAGTTGTATTATAATCTATTTTCTATTTACTTGTATATACACATAGCACACATTGTTGCCAACCATAGTGAGTGACAGAGGGATCTGACCCCGTCCTGACAAAGAGGCAGTCAGCCTCGAAACATGTTGACAACACCAGTTGAACTACCCCATTGTTAAGCTAGATTGTCTCCGCCACTCTATTTTTAACGATACCAGCCTATGACTATAAAATAATGTTTTGCTTTCATAAGGCCAGGTGTTCTTTTAAATCTCACTTTTCCATATCACTCCTGACCCTTCCTACACTCACTCAATACACTTCACATAGCACTTACAATATCTAAGTGCTCCAGCGTAGTCGCTCGTCGTAGCACGCCCCGTCCTGCAGCGTGGCGGGAAGACCCCGATGATGAAGCATGACACCAAGGGCCCTTTTGGTGTGTGAGGGGTATTTTAACAAATACTGTGTATGCCTGATATACTCTGGCTCACAGGAAACCTTCTAGAGGTGGACCTTGTTGTTTATTTAGATTTACAAAAGACCTTCATGATGCCTCCCGTAGATTGCGTTCGTTTGAGAACTGATTTTTTAACTTGAGCCCCCCACTCCATTTTTTCTGATACTGTTATCCCTAGATAATCGAATGAGATAACACTTTCGAGGGGTTTACTAGATAATATAGGGTTACGTCTTGTACTTTTCGGGCAATTAAGCGCCATAAATTTGGTTTTCTGTAGATTGATTTCCAAACCCCTTTGCCTACAGAAAAATTCAAATTCATCAAGGACCCTCTGGATCCCCACGGGAGATTTTGAGACCAACAAGGTATCGTCTGCGAACATCATTGCAGATATCAGATGGGAGGCTAGTTTAGGGGCGTCAAGATCTTTTACTGTTGCTAAATAATCTGTTAGACCATTGATATATACACTAAACAAGGTAGGGGCAAGCACGCAACCATGGCGTACTCCACGCTTGATTGGAATTGGTGTGGTAAGATTTTCATCCTTACCATACCTAGTTTGTGCAAAATTATACTCGTGTAGCAGCTTGATAAAATGGATTAGCTATGTGGGGGCCCCAAAATCTTAGAGGACTGACCAGAGTTTATCCCTAGGGACCAAATCGAAGGCTGACCGAAGGTCAACGAATATTAAATAGAGGCTGCCACCCTCCAAAGACACGGTCTTCCAGTATAACATCTGGAGCCTAAGAATTTGGTCGATAGTGTACATTTTTTTCCCTAAACCCAGCCTGGAGGGAGGTAAGTATATTCTGTTCCTCCATCCATGATTGAAGTCTAAGGAGCACTACACGGGCAAAAACCTTTTGAGAGATATCAATCAAGCTAATTGGCATGTAATTATTTGGCATGAGTGGGGAGCATTTTTGAATATCGGAATTATTTCCACTCCAGCCCAACTCTGGGGGATCTTCATGCCCTGTAGAATCGCATTAAAAATAACCCAACAATATGGCACCCAGACAGAAAGTTCATTACGGAATATGTCCCCCGAATTTTATCTAAGCCAGGAGCTTTCCCGGGTGCTATTTTAGCTAAAGCTCCCTTGATTTCATTTAGGGATATAATTACATTACATGGGACGTCAGTGGCTTCTTTCGGGTCTCTCAGATCAGGAGAAGAATCGACCCCATTAGGCAGCCATCATCTAGGTCACTAAGAACTGCTTCTTCGTTAGAATATAGGGATTGGAAGTGTTCCCTCCAAACGTAATCTCTCAAGTTAGGATCTGCCGGAGATCTAGGGCCAGAACTGTCCATATTAACTACTCTCCAAAATGACCTCATGTCCCTTGCTCCCAAAGCACATTTCAGGTCCTCCCACCTGTCAGTTTCCCATCTTTTCTTTGCTTCTACAATCGCTTTATTGTATGTTGTCCTGGCGAATTTAATCAACAGACGATCGTTGGCCTTGATGGATAATACCAATGCTCTTTTCATTTTACTTAAACAACAGGGGGTGGTGATGGACAGAGTTTCTGAATTAAGCAGAATACTCTCACCCAGTCAAGAGATCAGGGCTTAATCCAACACCGTTTTTTAGCTCACTGCATTCATTTTACGGCAATGATCATTATACCACGGATGGGGAGGATTCTTTCTGGTTCTATTAGTTTTTTTGGGATAGAAGAAATCTAATGTGACCTCTGCTAGTTTGTCGTGATTCTTCTTCACCATTTCCAGAACTAAACCCTCCCCCATATGGTTTTATAAAACCATGTAGTTTTACAAAAAGTTACTAAGTTGCAGTTATGGGCCCCTCTAATAGCTTTTTTTAGAGCGTGGAAGAAGACCACATAAGGATAATGAGGCACATAAGTACATCAGCGGGTAACAGAACCTCAAAGTAAATGCAGCAGCAAAAAGAGAGGTACTGCTCATGATAAGCAAAATGTATGAAGCAATTAAGGGAAACGTACATCACTTAATGGACTGAAGGGATCAGTAGGCTGACAGACAGGGACTAGAAGAGGACATAGGAGGCATGCTACTGTTGGCATATATACCACATGTAAAGGGAAGTCCTACAAAACAATTGTCCTAAGAACTCAGAATTCAAGAAGAATTAAATGTCCAACAAAAGCAGATTTGTTGGACATTTAATCTTACAAACCTTACAGCAATGGTGATTTCAGTTATAGTAATAAGAGGAAAATATATGACCAAACTGACCAAAGACTGTTTATGGTATCTGACACCAACGTATACAAGTGTTAGCCTACTCCAGGATGTGACTCATTTAAGGATTTGTTACGATCATGGTTTGATTGAGTTGTACGGCTATTCGGGTCAATCTGTCTACTCCTTTTCCACCCTTGTGTTGCCGCCTCTTTTCGTCCCCCCTTCTACGGCTTCACAGGGTGAAAAGGGATGACAAATTTGGCTCTACATGCTCCAAGGTGTCTATGAAAATAAAGGAAACAAGCTCCATACGATTGGAGTAAGATATGCACTGCACCCATGTGGGTAGATCATGGGTGACATAACTCCAGGTCAAAACCCAAAGTTACAATGTGTGAACCCTTGTAACTGGTTTCCCATTGAAATACACTGAGAAATAGAGATCATAATGTTTGTGGTAACGAACCCTGCATTGAGGTTGTAAGTGTTTCTTTTTGTACTGGTTTCTGTATTATCTCTTGTAGTGTGTCTTTTTGTAATGTGTTTTTATATTAGAATGCTAATGGTTTTTTTCTGGTAACAGTTACTACGAGTAAGACCTGTTTATGAAATGTAAAACTTATGGAGGTCTTTTTATCTATTTTGATTTCAGCCCTGAAGAAACTCCCTGGTTGGGAGTGAAACGCATTGGCTGACTTTGTTGAGAATTGCACCGTGACTGCTTTTAAAAGAATGAACAATATTAAATAAAGGACTTTTTCATACACCTGAAATTGACAGTTTTCTTGGACTTCTTCCCTGTGCGCCCCCACACAAGCTAAACAAATTACCTGTGATCTGGAGAACACAGCAACGCCAATTAGCAGCTGACGTCGAGGGTGGCTGCACAGACACTTACAAATTTTTGGAACTGGGTTTTAGGTGCGGCATCGTAAGGTCTGCTGCTACATTTCTTGTGCATATCGGTTTCTGTCTGGACCAGCAAGCACTTCTACCCATCCACTAACAAACAAAATGCCTAGATTTGATGACAAGCGCGAGGAGATGGCGCAGGACTTATTCGGAAAGGACACGAATACAACCTCTACTACACAGAATGCCCAAAAGACTGGAGGGCTGAAAGCACTATTCCAAAAGTTGGAACGCCTCAGGAAACAGGAGCTCTCACGTTGGTGGGACGGCGTAACCCTGCAGCAGTATATCAACCAGAAAAAAGTACCTCGAGGCTTACGCATTCTCATCTTTCCAACGTTTGAGGACTTAAGTGAAGACTTATTGAAAGATTGGGAGACCAACTTAGAAGGATAATTGTGTGTTATGATGCAGATTCTTATCAAACATGCGAAGGAGAAGGGGGCAAAACTAATGGCAGAGATAGAGAGTGTAGAAAAGGAAATTGAGGCCTGTGAGAATACTGAGCTAACTGAGAAAAATTATGAAATTTTGAAAAAGATAATTGATGGTCATAAATGCTATATAAGGGACAAAAAACTAGGAAAAATTAAGCTGGATGACAAAGATTATAGTGACGGTCGCATCTACACCTTTGCAAAAAAAATTGACAACATAATAATAGATGAGTCCAAGAAGAAGAGGATGAGGGAAGAAAGTGAGGAGTTAAAATCAGTGAGTAGCACTTCGCTTTCTTCAATAGAAAGCATGTCTTCTACAACAAACTCAGGTGGGCTCCCTTTAGATGCTGGCCCCTCCACCTTCCAAAAAGAGATGGCGAAGTTAAGAATAAGTGGCAACCAGGCCAAAAAGGGGCAATACCAAAAAAAACAAGGAGAGGGGGTAGGGTGTTACAAAGGGGCAACAGGGGAGCAAGGCGAGGAACAGGTGAGAAGATCAGAGAGGGCGAAGAACAAGCCCAAGGAACAATTGAAACAATAGAACAGAATGGAGGGACTGGAACTAGAGAAAATATTACTAATACTGAATTGAGGGTGATTAACCTGTCGGATGGGATTTTGGATAAAGATGAGACCACATTACTATGCAAAGGTTTGGGGTTTTGTCCTACTCAGGATGTTGATTTTTCTGATCTACATGTAGATTTATTTAGATTCACTAGACAATTGAAATTAAAGGATTTTTTCAGCAACAAATCCACTTGTAGCTCAATTACTATGAGCTGACTATGTCAATTGCTGAAATCAAAAATCTACACTGCTTGACTACCCTCAGTGAGGAAAAGGAGGTTGACTTAGACCTCATACGATCTGAGAATAATATTTCTGAAAACCTGTCAGTGGACAGTGGGTTACGTCCTAACTCTAAGTTCCTCCCGAGCACATACCACCATAATATTGACACATTCTCTGAACGGGTTGGTGCCAGCCTATATAAACTTGAAAGGGAGAGCAGGGGCCATCGAGATATGAAATTCAATCTTACAAAAGAGGAAAGGGATGCCCTAAAACGATTAAGAAATGACATCAACATAGTGATTAAAGAGGCGGATAAGGGTGGAAACGTCGTTATCATGAATACAAAGGACTATAAAGGAGAGATTGAGAGGCAACTTGGGGATAGGGAATGCTACGAACGGGTGCCCCACAACCTGATGGGAGCTCTTGCAGTTGAAATAAATTCCAAACTATTTGACTGGAAAGAGATGGGATTACTTAGTGATCAGGAGTACCGATACTTATTGGTATCTAATCCCAAATCCCCGTGTATCTATATTCTCCTCAAAGTACACAAGGGGGGTTCATTCCCCCCTGGTCGCCTCATAATCTCAGGAATCGGGTCAGTGATGGAAAAGCTGTCTGAGTATATTGACTTGAAACTTAACAAGCATGTCCAAAATCTCCCTCCGTTTATCCAAGATAGCAAGGACATTTTGAATAAATTGCAAGATTTTGAGTGGTCCAACGACTTGTGGTTTGTCACTTTGGACATTACTAGCCTATATACTTGCATACGACACGACATTGGATTGAAGGCTAGCGAATTTTATCTTGACAGAGAAGGAGCTGACTTGTTGCAAAAAAATCAGATGGTTCTTGATATGATGGAATTGGTACTAACAAGAAATTATTTCTTATTTGATGATGTCTGGTACCACCAAAAGAGAGGTACGGCGATGGGGACCAAATTTGCCTCATCATATGCCTGTCTTTTCATGGGCCAATTTGTGAGAGGGCATGCATGGAACCATAGTGCCTCCCCCTGGACTAATCACATCGTGTTCTGGGGGAGGTACATTGACGACATCATCTGTCTCTGGTCGGGGTCAGAAAGGGAGCTTTTGGAATACTTTGAGTATCTAAACTGAAACTGTATGAATGTAAAACTCACAGTTGAGTATATCAGGGAAAGTATTAACTTTTTGGACCTGAAGTTCTATATATAAAAAATGGCAAAATCCAAAGCACCCTCTTTCGCAAGGACACTGTATGTAATGCTGTTTTGCATGCAAGTAGTGCCCATGCTAGCTCAACGATCAACAACATACCCTTTGGAGAGATGCTGCGCCTTAAACGGAATTGCAGTGAAGATGAGATGTCCAATGCCAATATGAAGGAACTTAAGGACAGGTTTGAAGCTAGAGGCTATAACACGGACACCCTACGTAAGGCTGAGAACAGGACACGTAAAATCCATAGGGACTCCACTTTGGTGACAAAACCACGCAGGGAAAGGAGAGCCAACCATAATACCAATGTAAGATTCATAACAAAATATACCAGGCATAGCAATGCCATTTTTAAAATCCTCAAAAGCAACTGGCATCTCTTGAAGGAGGTTCCAGGATTACATCCACATATAATGACTAACCCCTCTGTGACTTTTCGGAGGGGGAGGACTCTGAGAAATGATCTATGCCCCAACTACCTAAAGATCGAAACAAATAGAAGCCCCAACTGGTTGCCACCAAAACCGAAAGGTTTCTTTGTGTGTAAAAACTGTAACATCTGTGAGTATGGCAGGGACAAAATCAAAAAATTTGCGTACAATGGGTCTCAGGACTATGATATCCTTTCCTTTATAAATTGAGCAACTACTTTTGTAGTATATGTACTAGGATGCAGCTGCGGACTTATATACGTAGGCAGCTCCAAACGCAATCTTAGGGTGAGAATCCAAGAGCACAGGAGGGCCATTCTGAGTAGAGACCTAAAGTATGCACACACTAAACACTTTTTGGAGAAACATGGTGGCAAATCTGAATTTTGGTTCCACGCTCTGGAACAAGTATACCAACCAGCCAGAGGGGGGGACGGTAAACTGTTGCTAAGACAGCGGGAGGCAAAATGGATCTGTAAATTGCAGTGCATTACGCAGGGCATGAATACTGATGATGAAATGCATCACTTCCTGGTATAGGCTAAGACTATAAGGATTAACATTACTGGAGTAAGTTGTTAAATCCTGTGAAGAATTGTATACTTGATATCCCAAAATTATGTATCTCGGTTTTAATCTTTTAGGTGTTGCTCTTTTTAATCTGGGGCCTTGGTTTAAGAACGAATAAGAGGATGGAAGCTTATATATTGTACCAACCAGAAATATGTACCTGAAACCCTACACAATGTCTCCTCCCTCTGACCCCTTTTCTGTCACTTTCTCTTTAATCTCGGACCTCTTACTGGGAATTATGAGCTGGACAGGTGCACCATCATGATGAGAGAGGACTATGGTAAGGGCTAAGAAGTCCTGGTATATCCGGTGGAATTGACGAACTACAGTTTGTTATCCCCTGTGTTTACCATATGGATATGATGTAACTTGTTTTAGTAAGAAATGTATCATTAGATAAAAGGTCAGTGATATTACTATGGACTCAATTCGGCTGCCCACTTGTAATTTGTGGTGTTTCTGGGCTGCTCTATTTAAGAGCTAGAATTGGGGGGAACTGCGATCTAATTGAAACGGGAACTGCAAACAATACAAGACTCTTAACATATGCCTTTAGTGGAAACGAATAGAAAACTAATTGAATCTGCTATTTTGATAACAGCTAGCCCCCGTTAACGGGTGACCCTGTATGCCTTTTTTCTATTTAAATAAGGCGACTGAACGTATAACTAAGCAGTCAAGTATGGCGCCCACCTTGGGGCTGTTTCATGTTTCCATACTCGAAAGTACGAGTCCAAGTATGGAAATTCCCGGAAATCGTATAGTAATAACGCGACTTGCACTATAAGTTCCAAGGTAATATTCAATTGAAATGACATTTTATGTGTAGCCTCACTAATAGCCGGCCCTTTATGCCCAGTCGTACTTATATTTGACCATTCTAATATGGCGCCCAGTTTCAGGCTAGATAGATTGTCCCAAATGGGGCAGCAATCCCTCGAGGGGGAGGGTTTAAGGAAGTCCCTGGAAATAGTAAAAACGCGACGCATAATATATGGTTAGGGTAATAATGAATGGAAATTAAACTTTATGGTCAGTTTTAGTAATAGCCGGCCCTATATGCTCCTTTATATATTTAACTAACCATTCCAACATGGCGCTCAGTTCGGAGCTACCTAGATCATCTAAAACGTGATTGCGATCCCTTGAGGGGGAGGGCTTAATGTAATTAATGAACGTTGATCACAGATATAAGGAGCTGTCGGACATGGTGGTCCTGCCTTGGGACCATCCATGCAGTTACTTTGGTGCGGACGAGGAAACTTTTAAGGTAAGAAAAACTGTACGGGTTAAGCCTTTGGTTATATTCCCCTCGATAGAATATCTAAGACAGTATTTAACCCGGGAACTATGGGCGAGCTACCAATTACTAGTCTGACCAATTTGAGGGGTTAGGTTGCTCCACATACCAGTGCGCTAAACATAAGGAGGAAAACTGGGAGTCTGAGTAACACCGGGCCATTTTTTCAAACAAACGCGCTGCCCGGTTTCAATTTTTGAGCGGTAACCACGCAATTGAAGGTGAACTTATGGACTAGGGAGAAGTCCCGATCATGTTGGTAACCCCCATGGATAGAAATGCTGGGACCTATAGTCTGTGACTATATGAATCCCCTTATTATCACACTTGTGGGCTAGGGAAAAGTCCCGGTCATGTTACTAACTACTACGGATAGGAATGCTGGGATTTGTAGTCTGTGATTGCAGCAAATGACTAAGAACAACAAACTAGATGGTGGTCTCCTTGTCACTTAATCAGGGGACCTTGGATACTCTGCTCACTATGACTTCATTTTAAATATAAATCTAGATATACCGTTTTTTGTGGCTGTTGTTTTATATTAGGTTCACAACTTTCGAACCAACATTTGACTATGGGAGAAGGAACTGATACGGCTTCCTTCACCAGAATCTAAAGTACCGGAGCGTGATACTTCGCCACTAGGGGATCCTACTAAATTACATTGGTAGGTATGCATGAGACGCTTCAAACATGCGTGCTAACCGTTGTCAATAAAATCTGAGGGAGATGGTATAATTGTTTCCTTCTATTCACATAGTTTCTGCTAAGGTCCACGAACAATTTAAGGCGAAAATAGAATAATTGTATACATCACTACTGAACCAACAGGAATACTAGGTCAGTATAACGGGAGGGAGACGAGCGTTTGAAGTATGAATGCTGTATGCAATACCAATTTGGGTTTCCATAGTCAATTAGGCAAACCCGCTAGAAGTTGCTAATCCGTCTCTTGTACATAACGTATATTAGAGAATGTTCCAGTTCACATTCAACAAACTTTTTTGGGTAGCGGCATTGCTTTTTTACCCCTAGAAACTCTTTCAAGCTTTTGAAAAGTAAAAGAAAAAAACTTTTTTCATGACTCTGGAAGATCCACGTACGTGTTACCCGTTTAAATTTAACTCGGTAATCGTAGCTACTTATGATATATTTATAAAAGAAGGATGAGGATGGTTTGGACTAAATGCTATAAGAAAGTTACTAATAGTGCATACAAGGACATTGTAAACAGATGTGACAGTTGGTACACATGTTGCGGTTATTCTACTTCTCGGTTTATGTCCTTGTTGTTTCACGTATCTCTCTCTTTCTCCCTTTCCTTTTCTTTTCTTATTTTTTTACTTGTACTTTTTTACTCTTTTATCTATCTACTTTTTACTTATATATCTTTTGACCCAACTGTGTTTCTTTTTTCGCTTTCTTACAAACCTTACAGCAATGGTGATTTCAGTTATAGTAATAAGAGGAAAATAAATGACCAAACTGACCAAAGACTGTGTATGGTATCTGACACCAACGTATATAAGTGTTAGCCTACTCCAGGATGTGACTCATTTGAGGATTTGTTACGATCATGGTTTGATTGAGTTGTACAGCTATTCAGGTCAATCTGTCTACTCCTTTTCCACCCTTGTGTTGCCACCTCTTTTCGTCCCCCCTTCTACGGCTTCACAGGGTGAAAAGGGATGACAAATTTGGCTCTACATGCTCCAAGGTGTCTATGAAAATAAAGGAAACAAGCTCCATACGATTGGAGTAAGATATGCACTGCACCCATGTGAGTCGATCATGGGTGACATAACTCCAGGTCAAAACCCAAAGTTACAATGTGTGAACCCTTGTAACTGGTTTCCCATTGAAATACACTGAGAAATAGAGATCATAATCTTTGTGGTAACGAACCCTGCATTGAGGTTGTAAGTGTTTCTTTTTGTACTGGTTTCTGCATTATCTCTTGTAGTGTGTCATTTGTAATGTGTTTTTATATTAGAATGCTAATGGTTTTTTTCTGGTAACAGTGACTACGAGTAAGACCTGTTTATGAAATGTAAAACTTATGGAGGTCTTTTTATCTATTTTGATTTCAGCCCTGAAGAAACTCCCTGGTTGGGAGTGAAACGCATTGGCTGACTTTGTTGCGAATAGCACCGTGACTGCTTTTAAAAGAATGAACAATATTAAATAAAGGACGGGGGGGCGGAGCTAGCCGGCGTCCATGTAAGACGCGCGAGCGCGGAGCTCCCTGCCGATAACCCGCCAAACTTCGGCAATTAATCCTTAATCGACCCTGCCGGCACTGAAACCTGTGGGGAACTCTTGGGCGACCCCTCGGTGAGACGGCGGCCCCTTTGTTCGGCGGAGACCGGACGCGGTGCGACTTTGTGCCGCAGCACCCGGAGCGACGAAGACCCAGGCCGCGATCCCCAACCTAGCCTAGACAGCAACCCGGGTTGCGTCGCAGTACGTGCGGCGTGCGTGCCCGCGGCGGACCCGGCCACCCACGGAGTCTCCTGGACGGCGATAGCGCTTGCGCCCGGCACTGAGGCGCTGCGGAGAGGACATCCCCCTGTCTGGAGGCGACGTGCGGAGAGGGCGGCCAGGGGGTGCACGGAGCCAATGTCGCCTGTGGGGAGGCCCCGAAGAGAATCACTACATTGACGGCGAGGGGCACCGTCCGCCGACCCCCGGCACCTAGCGCCACAAGGAGGAAGGAGTTCGAAGTTGCGGTGGGCGCCCGGATCCCAAGCACTGAGACACTTTGCCCACCATCTGGGCGACCGGACAGTACAGGGTATTGCCCGACGCCACGTTCTGCGGAACGTTTGGATTGGCATTCTGGGGCAGGGAGTCGCCATCTTGGGCGCCGGCCCCACGACGCATCGCCCTAATCGAGGGAGACCCACGACCCTGCGCCCACTGCTGACCCTGATCAAGAATCCCGAGTGGTAGTCTCCACTCGTCTGACCCTGTTGACCACATGTCCACTAGAGCCACCATGGGGAAAGGAGACAAGTCACAGCCAAAGCTAACATTCGACCAGAGGAAAGCGAAAGGAGCCGAGGGGACAACACAAACCTCCCCGCTGCGCCCTGCGACATCTGAGTCCTCCCTATGCTCTGAGATACGGGACATGCTTGGGACGATGGAGAAAGGTCTTCAAGTCAGCATGACGGAGATTAGCACCAAAATCGATGCGCTGACATACCGGATGGACCGCATGTCCGAGAGGGTAGACAAACACGCGGAGCGGCTGGACATGGCAGAGAGACGGCTCACAGAGGCGGAAGAGGCTCAAACGGAGTGGGATAAGGACCGCAAACAGTTTAATCGGCTGCTCCAGGTTATCCAAGATAAGACAGAAGATTTGGAGGCACGCTCGAGGCGCTCCAACCTACGCATTACGGGCGTAGCGGAATCCACTAGCACCGGTAAAATGGAGCTGTTTGTGGAGAAACTCCTGCGGGCCCTGCTGGGGGAAGATGCATTCTCCCCTATGTTTATTGTTGAACGGGCCCACCGCACTCTGGGGCCGAAACCACAACCTGGCCTCCCGCCGCGCCCGATCGTAGCAAAGTTGCTTAATTATCGGGACAGAGACTTGGCGCTGCGGCTGGCCAGAGAAAAGGGGAAATTACAATTCGAAGGCATGGCCATCTCCCTATTCCCGGACTTCACGGCGAGAGTGCAAGAGGAGAGGAAGCGCTTCGCCTCCTACAAGAAACAGCTGAAGGACCTGGGGCTCGACTACGCCATGCTGTATCCTGCGAGACTTCGCATCAACAGGCAAGGTCACTCACATTTCTTTACTGACCCAGCGGATCTTAAGAAATCCTTAAAGGAATGGGAGAGGGACAACCGCAACAATCAGGGGAATAGGCGGAAGGACCCAGGCGCCTCCTCCCACTTGAGTGACCAGGAGTAGCCCAGCACATGAGGGACGCTGCTGACCTGTTGGCACTGGACGGCGCAAAGACTTACACACGACCGGTGTGGACCCACCGAGATATGTCTTTTGGGTGAGATCTACCTGTTTACTCCTGATCTGGTTGGGTAACACCGTTGATTGGGTGGGAGGCCGCTCCACTTGCCGGGGGAGGTCGGGGGTAAGCCCCTCTACATGAGAGACTGGTATTGAGGAACTGTAAAGACTAGAGCTGGCAGGGCTCATTACTTTTGGGCGGGGGGCGGGATGGGAGCACGCGAGAGGTTACTTGTTCTGGTTTCCCAGCTGAGCAGTTTGCTGGCTAGATCCCTCTGCCTCTGCGCTTTTGGCTTCCGGCTCCCTCGGGAGCTATTTGGGGTTCTATACAGTTTATAGTTGAACACGGGGGGATGTTGGGTGGTGATGATTCCTGTCTGACCGGGTTGGGGATGGTCGGCTGTGGGCGGGGGGGGGGCGTTTCCTTGACTGTTTGTGCATTATTGCTGACATGCTGTTTGGGGTTCGGGGTTTGCCGGGTGGGGGGTTTGTTTTTGCCGACTACCGCACTGTGTCTGCCACACTGCCTGCTCTGCGATATTCTACTTTCTAATCTGCTATGTCTAATGTTGACTCACTGAGTGCGGAGGGCTCTCCGAGCTCTTTGCGACTGCTATCCTGGAACGTGAGGGGGCTCAACGACTTCCGCAAACTCAGGAAGGTCCTGGCCTATTTGCAACGCCATCACATTGACCTTGCCTTGTTGCAGGAGACACATTTGCCGCCTTCCAGCCCTATGTTACAGGTGAGGGGTCTTGGCCCCGCTTGTGTCTCCGCGGGGTTCACAACGCATGCCAGGGGGGTGCTCACATGGGCCAATCCCAGGTCCCGACTGACGCTGACCCGAGTGGCAGGTGACCCGGAGGGGAGGTTTGTGATTACACGTTGTGTTGGAAAAGATCATGATCTCCTGCTGGTGAATGTGTATGGCCCCAACTACGACTCCCCGGAGTTTTACTCTTCGCTTGCGGACAGCTGCAGGCAGTTTGTGGGATCTAGAATGCTGTGGGGAGGGGATTTTAATCTAGTGCTGAACCCGGCCCTTGACAGATCTGCGGGTCCCCCTAGGTCCCCTGTGCCCTCCGCGTCCCTCCTTTTGTCTGAATGTGTGAAACTTGATTTATTTGATGTGTGGAGGCATAAACACTCGGGGCGGGGTGGGTTCACTCACTACTCGGCCTACCACAACATCCACACACGCATTGATTACTGGCTTGCTTCCCGCAGTTTACTCGACATGGTTAAGGGTTGCACGGTCCTCCCGCGCACGCTGTCTGATCACTCACCCTTGCTACTGTTGCTTGTTGCTCCTCCCAAGAGGATCCCCCCCTTCACGTGGAGGTTCCCCCCATACTCCCTCCTAGATGAGGTCTTCAGAGGGGAACTCGCAGACGACATAGAGACCTATTTCGCGACCAATGTGGGCTCAGTGGACAGCGTTCAGGTTCTCTGGGACGCATTTAAGGTTTACATCAGGGGGATGACTATGGCGAAGCACTCAGGAGTGCTCAAAGCCATCAGACGGCGCCTACAGCTGCTAGAAACGCAGCTAGCGAACTTGGAGGGTCGGGCGGCGGACTCGGGGGACACGGCTGCTGCAGTCGAGCGCAAAACCTTACTAGATGAATTTCAGGAGGAGGCGGACAGGGAAATTCAACATATGGGCAAATACGCGACGGCGCGGGCGTATGGGGAACGGGAGCGGCCTGGTGCCCTCCTAGCTAAACTTATGCGCAACAGTAGGCCCCCATTGGTTATCGAGAAGTTGGTGACAGCTGCTGGGGCGGTGGTTACAGAGGAGCAGGATATCTTAGCGGAATTCCACGCCTACTACACTGCCCTTTACTCCTCGAGGGACGCACACCTCGAAGAGGAAATCGACGACTATTTAGGCCACCTGCAGATGCCCTTCCTGGCTGACTGGCAAAGGGAGTTTCTCATGGCCCCCATCCAGAAGGAGGAGATAACGGAGGCACTGGAATGCATGAAATCCGGCAGCGCTCCTGGTGCGGATGGTCTCACGGTATCATTCTATAAAACCTTCAAGGCGCAACTGGTCCCATATCTGATGCTCTTGTTCGATGATATTTGCCAGCAGGGCAGCATGTCGAAATCCATGAGAGAGGCGCTGCTCATCACCATCCCTAAACCTGGCAAACCCCTTGACCAATGTGGCTCTTACCAGCCGCTTTCCCTGATCAATGTGGACGCGAAACTGTATGCTAAAATTCTTGCGACTCGCCTTTCGCTGCTGGTCCCGGATCTGGTCGCCCCAGAGCAGGCTGGATTTGTTCCCTCCCGCAATCTCACGTACAATATCCGCACAGTCCTGGGCACGATCCAGCATGTCAAACACGAAAGCAAGGCTGTGGCCATATTCTTGGATATGGAGAAGGCCTTCGATTCGGTCGAGTGGCCGTTCATGCTGAAGGTCCTTCGTAAATTCGGCCTCGGGGAGCCGTTCTTGCAAATGCTGGGAGCCCTTTACTACAAACCCACTGCGAGATTGAGGATGGGTAACCTGGTCACTGCTCCCATCGAAATTGGGAGGGGCACGCGCCAAGGTTGTCCCCTCTCCCCGCTACTGTATGCCATGGTAGCGGAGCCTCTCGCCTGCGCTATGCGAGAGTACCACCGGTTTGAAGGGATCAACTTCCCGACGTACCAAATTGGTATCTCCACATACGCGGATGACACTCTACTATATGTCCGAGAACCGGAGACCAACCTCTCTGCGGTGCTGCGAGAGGTGGTGAGGTTTGGGGCTCTATCGGGCCTCCGCGTCAACTGGTCCAAATCAGTAGCACTGCCCCTGACTCCGGTGACGCTCCCTTTTGACTCGGAGTACCCCTTGCAATGGACCACGGACTCCATTCGCTACTTGGGGATACACATCCATACAGATCCGGAGGTTTTGATCCGCGAGAATTACGGAGTGGCCTACTCCAAACTGACGGATGACGTCGAGGTGTGGTCTAGGCTCCCACTTTCACTCATGGGCAGGATTGCACTCATGAAGATGGTGGTGCTCCCCAGGTTCCTTTTTCTATTCGTGAATATACCAATAGTCCTTTCCAAAACCTTTTTCCGGCAACTTACGCAGACACTTGTCCGCCTAGCGTGGGGAGGCAAACAGCCGCGGGTGCAGTGGAAAACGCTCACCCTTCCTTACGAACAGGGAGGCCTGGGGGCGCCAGATCTGGAGCGATACTACAGACTCGCACAGGGTGCCCACCTTCATACGTGGATTCATGGGGACCCGGACATACCTCATGTGAAATTGGAGCGGCTCTTTGCAGACCCTGTCCCGCTCCCGGCGACGGTATGCTATCCGCCCGATAGACGGGTCGGCAATCTGGACTCCATAGCTGCCACGAATCATGCTTGGCATGCTCTGATCGGCCCCCGCGAGTGCCCCCTGCTGTATTCACCTTTGCTCCGGATAGAATGGGCGGCCTGGTTGACTCCATTAACGGAGAAGGGTGTCCTGACGGCGCTACGTGACCTTGGCATTGTTACCATGGGGGACCTCTTTTCAGAGGGCACTCTGAAAACGCTGCATCACGTCCTTCAGTCTTGTCCCAGGGCGACGATGCTGCATCGCTTCCAATATCACAGGGTCCGCAGAGCGGCTCTGGCCGTTTTAGGCCCGGGCCTCGCCGAACCACCGGTAGTGCCGGAACTCACCTATGTCATCAAAACCCCCTCAGCGCGCAAATTGATAACGGCTCTTAGGTCGCTGGGCGATGGTCAGCGGCAGTGCTCCCCCTCCAAGGCCCGCTTGGCCTGGCAGACTGACCTCCAATCTCCTATCTCAGACGACATGTGGAGGTATTGTGCCACTAACACTAGGAAGATCTCTCTCAACGGCAGGCACCGACTGGTGCATTTTAAATTCTTGCAGCGAGTCTACTACACGCCTGAGAGGTTGCACAGGTATGGCCTTCGAGACTCAGCGGAGTGTGAGCGCTGCCGCTTTCACACAGCGGACTTTTTCCATATGGCCTGGACTTGTCCTGCAATACACAAATACTGGGTAGAAGTCTTTGCGGACCTCAGTACCATCCTTGGTGAGGTGATCTTGCCCAACCCGGCGCTCGCCTTACTTGGTTTTTCAAAACCCCTCCCTGTGGCTCTGCGACGACTCACGGACATGGCACTGCTCATGGCGAAACGGCTGTTAGCATTATGCTGGATGCGGGGGCCGGTCCCTACCAAAAAAAGATGGGAAACAGACCTGCTTTACTGTTGCACGCAATCGGAGGTGTATAGTGAACTCCTACCGCCTAAGAGTAGACCCAAAAACTTTTGGGGTATGTTTCGGGCTTTCCAGAATGCGAGGGAGGGTGATGAATCGGACCCAGAGAGTGTGGAGCTTGATGTACTACAGGAAGATGGGGCTGCAGCAGCTGTGCTTGAGGAGTATGATGGTTGATAACCTCCACGTTGTGTCAGAATGATGGTTCTCGCCTGGCGTTTGAGGTGGATGTGACTTGTGACGGCCGCGCTGATTGGCGGTAACCACTGTCCCCCTCTTGGAGCGTCATCTCGCCTTCGCGGGCGACTGTTCATTCCCCCTCAGCCTAGCTGGAGGGTTAATGGTAGTAGTGTAGGGTGGGGGGTGGGTGGTGGACACGGGTTTAGGTAGTCTGGCTGGTTCTTCTTTGGGGGAGGGTGGGTTTGTTCTGATCTGGGTCTGGGTTTCTACGCAGTCCCTCCCGGATGGCTATGTCGATCCTCCTACTCTGACACGCCTTATTACACCTGGGTCTGACTCTGTTTGCATTGCGGTACTTGCATCCTGCTTACAAAATATGGCTCTCCGGTGGTAGCTGATATCTTCTGCTACCTCTACACACTGGTTCCGCGCCTGCGCTCTTGCCGCCAGGCCCTTGGGCTGTTGGATGTTACGGCTGTGTCATTTACTTTTACGCAGGGGTTTGATAGGTGTGTTTTTTCTCCCCTTTCCCGTTCCTGATGCCGCCGGCCTCCGGGTTGTAGGCGATGTTGGCTGTGTATGTGACCTGGAGTTGTAATAAAGTAAAATTTAAGAATAGCAATGTACAATCTAGAAATAGCCATATATAGGAGAAAAGGAAGTAATCAGCATAGTAAAGGTATGAACATTTAGAACCAAAAAAAAATATTAAATAAAGGACTTTTTCATACACCTGAAATTGACAGTTTTCTTGGACTTCTTCCCTGTGCGCCCCCACACAAGCTAAACAAACTAAACACTACGGACACCTCGCAACTCCGTGCTGGACTTTTAATTCTTCTTGAACTCTGAGTGCTCAGGACATTTGTTTTGTATTATATCAACCACGTGCTGTTGGTTATATTTGGTATCCAACCCGTGTTCGTGACCACCACTTATTTGCAACTTTCCTTTCACCTTACCCCAGATGAGTTCGGTCAGCGCCCTGCTTTTGACCCGGCTACCGTCTTTCCTCTATATACACTGCTACATCCTGATTAGGTTTGTAACGCTTACAACGGGCGTTGCCACGCAGAACGTTTACAATGTAGCCATTACAATGCAGTTAAGTACTTCACAAGTTTTTACCACTTTACAATTTGGGACTTTACCATGCAGATACCTATTATATAAAATATGGGGCGTAAGGGAAAGTAAGAGGTGTAAGGGATATTAAAAGTTCATGGATGGGTAAGAGTATGAAGTAGTAGGCTTTTTTAGAGTTTAGGGATGGGTAAGGGGTAATGAGGTGTTAAAGGAGTTATTAGGTTTTGGGGATGGGGATCGGTAAAGTTACGGCATAGTAAGGGATTTTCAGGGTTCAGAAATGAGTAATGGTACTTGGGTCGTAAGGGTTTTGTAGGGTTCAGGAACGGATAAAAATAAAGGGCAGTAAGATGCTTTTAGGGTTCAGGGATCAGTAAGGATATAGGGTAGTATGGTGTTTAGGGGGTTTTAGGGTACAGGGATGAGTAAGGGTACAGTGGAGTAAGGGGTTTATAAGGGTAGTGGGATTGGGAGAGGGGCTTAAAATAATTTAGAAAATCACATATGTATATATCTAAAAAAACAAAGATTAAAAGGACGTTAGAATTACGAGAAAATGTCAGTTAAAACACGCTTTTTAAAACTAACAAAACCACTGAAATGTATGAGTTGCAGTTGTCTCAAGTAACTATAACTTGTGCCCTAAATAAAAACGTGTGCCCCTCAATGTGCAGGGTTGTTATTAATGTCCTTTCAGATGTTGCCGTCATGTTATCACTGATGTCATAGTGTATGATGTCATGAGTGATGTAATATGTGAAGTCATAAAGCAGTGAGGTGACTTTCTAAGTTTTTTAATGTAAAGTAAGATATATTTGTACAGTTCCTAACTGTAACATCACTTTAGCCTTTGTTTTTCCAGTGAATTGAGAGAGCCCACTACTCTAGGGTTTCCCTAACGCACATCTAGCACCCATTAGAGCAGTACTTTTAGTAGATGCCTGTTTTGTGATATTTTTCACAAATTTCTGCCACATCACTCCTACCCACAGTATCCTACAATGGCTCCACATCAAAGCAAGAGCCGAATAAAAGCATTCATGCATCACCAATGAATCTCTCCACAGCGCCATAGCCTCCTATTTCCCTGGAAAATTGAAATTTTCTGTTGCTCAACATGGGGTTGAAAAATGCTGACGTCCTGCTGATGAAACCTCTGATATTCAGGCAAGAACGCTAAATGGCACAGACATTATTTGGCTGTTTAACAGGGATTTGGAACTCCCCCCTCACCAGCTCTTTGCACAATCTCTAGTCTACCCATATTTAAAAAGGAACTCAAAATACTCTTATTCGAGATAGTCTTTGGAAAAAGCTATGGTCGCCTCTCTGCATCCCCTTTGCTGATAGATCCTGTCGGTTAGAGACAGACTGTTTGACCTGTTTTCCCTGATATGAACACTTTCTCTGTTTTCTTTCTTACTTATCTCCTGTTTTATGATGACTTTTATCAATAATGTATTTATTGTTTGCTTGTGAAACTCTCTGATCTCATTAGGCCAAGTGTGAACTACAGAAGACCGCAAAAATAAATAACACCACATCCAGAAACAAGCTAAATGAAAGCCCAGAACTAGATTGTTGGCTTCTGTTGACTTGGAACTATGCAGTAGTCTAAGAAGGGAACACATGTCTATGAAATCACTGCATGTTTCTTAGTTGTCTGATGTACAGGCAACATGTTCTAATGTTTACACAGAACCATTTATGTTGCCTCTTCTGCCAAACATGTTTTTAGCATTGCTTCAGATCAGTGTATTATTGGTGGTTTACAATGACATTTTTAAATTGCATTGTAATATATGACAAACTGGGAATGCGATTATCTGCATAGGTGAAGAGTCTCTCTTTATGTTTTGCTGTTGAACAACAATGTTCTCAGTAACTACTCGCTACAAAATCTTTCTATCAGCATCAGATCAATTGCTCTTCATTTTAGAAAATACATTTAGAGTACAAATGTAACAAATAAATACATATCGTGCTATATAGTGTTTACCGCAAGAGAAAACAGTGATTTCATTTTTCACCAGCCTATTCAACGTTGTTGCTGTCCCAACTTTGGTCTTAACTCATGAAGTGAAGCACTCACATTTTCTATTTTTCTTCTTACATGGTCCCCATATTTTCCCATTTTTTGGGGTGGGGACACACCCTTCTGTTCTATGTTACCTTTTTCAAAGCAGTTCACTAATCCATAACTCTGCACCATGTCCCTCCCCCTTGACCTATGTCCCTGCGTACAATCATTGTGCCCAGAGCACATTTAATGATGAGATATGAATCCCCGGAATCAATGCACATGCGGAAGTTGTTGCTAGGCAAGTACATATAGAATAAATCATATTCCACTAACGGTTCCAGCTTTTTAATTTTCTTGCAAACATTTAGTTTTGTCAAGATAAAAACGAAAAAAAATGGAAACTCAAGAGATAGTCCCTGTTAAGTCATATTAAGTAGAAATATTTCTTGACTATACTATTTCTGCTCCAGGCAGCATTTTAATTATCAATTTTGGTTTACTTTTGTAATAGCGATCATTTCATTTTGCAGGCATTTTCTCATCTAATTTTATCACTTGAGATTCAGATTTTTTATTTAGTTACCTTCTTGTCCTCGTTCGAATCAGTATGTATGCTGCACTCGGCACGATTCACATTTTAATCTATAACACAATTCTGATAGTAATTGCTTCTTTTATGGGTATTGATCATGCCGAAAATATCCAGGCAGAAGAGGCCAAGTTCATTTTTACGGAATGAAGAGGTGGGCTGTGGAGATGCTTGTGGAGAATGAAGTGAGGGAGACACTTTTACTGGTCTCTGTCCTCGGCTCCTCAAAGCAAATTCGTCAGAGTGCAGAACTTTCGTTTTTCTGAGTAACTGACAGCCTTAAGGAACACAAATATGTACTGCAGTGAACGCGTCGATGCCTTCCTTTGCAAAGGTGGACATACTTTGGCCTTTCTAAGTGTTCTTATCTGGACAGCTTTGCATTACTACACAATGGTAAAAAGCGTGGCCTGATTTTAGAAGATAACAATAGAATGTAAGACTTTAGGGGGCACTAAGCCGGATAACCACACATTTGTGACTGTTGCTAATACATGTCCTTAGTGGTAAGTTAAGGCAGTGCTTGGTGCAAAGACAGCCGAGATACTAATGCGTGCCCAGGATGTGTGTTCATATGTGTGTTGTTCCAATGTATAGAGGTGATGATGCGCTATTATGCTTTTGTGCTGCATTATTGGATTGTGATGGTATTGTTCTGTAATGTAGTTGTTGTGTTGCATTTTGTTTTTACTTTTATTGTGCCCTGCTATGTTTCTGTTGTGCTGCTGTTTGTTTTTATGTCATTGTGCTGTGTTCTCTTTCACTTTGGAGCTGTCAATAAACGCTGCTACATTTTCAGCAAAGTGCAGTACATTCCATTTAAGTCTCAGTGACAAAACATTACCACTGTCTAAGGTGGTACAATAAAGCTTCTCCAGCTCAAGACGACCTGTAGAAAGAAGTTTATGGCTGGTTGGAAAAAAATGGAACTGTAACATATAGCTAGCTACACAAGGACATGTATCATGACCAAAACATAAGTTGCTTTATCTGCAAAGAGACATTTAATAATTGGTTTTATTCCGGTTTTATCTTGAAGATTGCTATCATAATATATATATATTTTTTTTAAGTAGCGAAAATGGAGGTATTTGCCTATACCCTGTGGACATTTTATACATACAGATGTTTTTTATGTTCTAATTTATATTTTACGTACTAACATTGCAATGGTTTTAAGTAACTATGTAGGAAATAAAGAACCTTGAACTTGAGCTTCTCCAGCTCTTCAAGTACTGGAAGCTCTAAGTGGTCAAAAACTGTGGCAGATACCGGTCTTTCATTACTCACTTTATGTGATATGGCCCAACATGTCTCCACACGTCCTTGAAGGCAATACAACTGCTGCTCCTTGACTCTTCTAAATAAGTGGGTGGAAGGAGCATTGCTTTTTCTTTTGCCTTGGGTTCCATTTTGCGTTTAGCGGGCATAAGGGGAAAATAATTGCGTTTCGCACTATATTTGCAAAGTTGCATGAAATCTAATGCATTATAGGTACCAAGAAACAGCAACTCCTTTATTTAGGCACTTATTCCATTCTTAGGTCTCGGCTCAAGACGGTGAGAATGCGCTGTCTCTAACCAAGACATAGTGTAGCTATATGTGGGCTTGCAGTCCACCCTTACGTTTGCCATTTCCTGGCACCACCTTTGCCCCATTTTTTGTCCTCCCCATTCGTGGAGGGCAGGCATAGGTGTTTTACCCACCCCGAGCACACCACCCAACTACCCTTCAGCTTGTGCAGCAGGCATTGTAGGGCACTGTTTCCTCCTTTTTTACTTAAGAGCGCTTTTCACAATCACTACCCCACGAGGTCAGTAAGGCTCGGCTCTGCTCCCTGTCTGCTGCTTTTTGCTCCCAGGTCGCAATCCCACCCCTCCCCCTCACATTGCCTAGATACTTGCAGCGAAGCTGGTCACGTTTAGTGGAGCTTCCTAAGTCATTGTTGCACAGCACCAGCAGCTCTAAAAAGAAGGTGCAGAAACCGGTCCCTATCGGGCTCTCCATTGTTGCCCTCCCCTCATTCTTAACTCTGCAACAATGCCACCCTTCACTGCTTTCAAAGAGACTCATTATAGTTCTTTAACAGCCTCATCATCCCAGAACTTTATTTTTTTGCTTTTATATAGCTCGAACTTGACCCAAAGGTATCGGAGCTCTTTCTATGTGCACCAGTTACATTATATAAGAACATGTTCATTTTCTGAATCAAAAGATGTTGAGCCGACCTGAGGCTTGAACCTGCTTCCTTAGCTCCATGGTCGGCTGCTCTGTCCGTTAGGCAGACAATCTCTCCCACAAAAACAGAGGCATTTTCAATATTATATACATCCAAGCCATTGTTGTTTCTTATATTTCTTATGCAACTAACAACCAGTGATAAAGCCAATAGTCGTGACTTGTTGTAGGGAAAATGTTACTTGTTGCATTGTATATCTGGGTGCAATGACAGAAGCAACAAAATACCAGATGGGTGACACACTATGGTACGGTCAGATGTTTAGGGCCTCATTTATGAAGGCCTTGCGCCACTGGTGCGTCACTTTTTCCCATTTTAAAAGTGACGCACCGGCGGCGCAAGACCTTCATAAATAAGGCCCTTAGTTTTTAGGTCTTGCCTACGCAGCGTGCATGCGCTCCATAGGCAAAAAGACCTTTTGGAATCGCTTCGGCTTTTCAGCCAAAAACGTGCACGCGTTCCATTACCTAGAGTGGCAATGCGTGCACGTGTGGCGATTCACTTGCCGGAGCGAGCGGCATCATATGGTATCAATTATCACTCCCGCAAGGGAATCGCGCAGGTCCCCCGCATTCCCCCTGCTGCCGCGCACGCCTCCCCCTGCTGGCGCACTTGCTTGTTTAACTGGTCTTTACAAAGCAGCTGTTGTGTTTCTGGGAAGTACTTTGTCCAAGGCCCCTGGAGACTGGAGAAACAGCACTAAAGTCTAAACCATAGCCTGTCCTGTGCGCAGTGGACATGGACCATCAGCTCCATGTTCATAGGGGTCCCTGCATTTACAGCCAAGTATTTGATTAGGGAACCCCACGTCCTCCTGCCAGAGGGGTCATGCAGTCTGTGACCAGGCCTGCATTCGAGGCTCCTCTTAAGCACGAGGCTCTTGAGCGGGCCCTGCATTGATGGCGTATCCTGCAGAAGAGCATGCGATACATGCATGGTGTTCACACGATAAACATGCCTAGGCCCCGCCTCGTGCACCCTGTACAGACATCCCGTAATCAGGCCCAGACCTCGCGCCCTCCATAGTTCAATGTGTTCTACCGGTCACCCCGGCACAAATATTGTGTCACGGTCGGTGGCGCGCGCGTGTGCACCCTGCTGCAGAACTTTCTTATCACCTCGAGGTGTTTGTCTCTACAACCCGATTATTCATTCCCTTGGGCGGGGCCGACCACAAGCCCTCCGAGTGTGCATGAGAGCAGGGACTAAGAGCCTCTGGCAAACAAAGCGGCCCGGGGTGCCAACGCCGCCCTCAGACACAGGGCCGGGCCTGCCTTCCCCTGCGCGCCCGCTCTCTGGTCATCTGCTTATCAGCATTGAACCGCTAGGCCCTCACCGTGCCACACCGAGACTCCTCAAAAAGGAAGCAGGCGCTGCCAAAAAGCAGGCTTTGAAGGAGGAGAGTCCAGGGTACCTGCTGGTGGGGAACAGGGAAGCAAGGATGGCGACCGAGTGGAAAGAGAGGTGGCGACGTCACAGGAGCACTGTGCACGAGTCCACCTCCCCCTGGTGTTTGACAAGCGCTCATTGTAATCTAAATTAACAAAAAACCTTTTTTTCTCATTTATATACTTGGCTAAAATGCGTAGACCCTCATGAAATTGTACTAGAATGGCACTATTTGCTCCCTAGCTACCAAAATCTAGACAGTGTGCTAGGTTCCCCTTGGGCAACAATCCGCCACGCCACAGTTTGGCTAGTTTTATGAAATAATATACGTGTACGCATTATTCGTGCATGTATGTACCTATGTATGTTGTTGCGTGATGCAGGCATGCATTCACAGGAAGCTAAATGGTGTGGAAGAAGAGGTGCACTATTACTGGTTATGGGACAGTGCTATTCTGAAGGTGGACGTTCCGCAGGGAGGAGAGGGCCTTGCAATCCATGTATTCTACCATAATATCGACCCGCATTTATGTCCATTCCACCATATCGCCTACCAGCATATTATCATGGTAATTTGAGGTGGAGGTAAGAATAGTAAATCTATACTTCCCTATATGCAGGGCTTTAAGTGGGATGCAAAAACTGGGGGGGGGGTGTCTCACAAAGGCGGCGTGGCCAATGTAATAAAGGGCGTGGCTTAAAATCAGGTACGCTTAAAATCTGTGCTTAGCATTGTGCCGCCCGACTTGTATTTTTCAGTTTCTGTCATTGCATCCAGATATGACACAGCAAGAAACATCATACCTACACCAAGTCAGGACTATTGCCTTTGTCAATGGTTGTTAGTTGCATAAGCTAAATAAGCAGCAACTATGGCTTGTATATATTATTGAAAAAGCTTCCACTTAAAACCCTGGTAACACCATGACAATGTTGCTGCTCCTGAGTTTTCAAAAAGAGAAAGGAAATCCACAGAGAAAATGACTCTCGTTAAAGAATTTCCCTTCCCCTACAACGCTCACCTAGCATGACGTCATGCCGTAACTTCTCCACTAGTGAAAAGTGGCTTGTTGTCACTTCAGTCCGGAAAAAAATGGACCGCCTGAGCCAGGGCACAAAACAGAGCCTGATAGAAACCCGTTTCGAGGCCTCCTTTAAACAAGCATTTGCAATGCAATAGGTCTCGCATTATTAATGTTTGAGCTATGGGTGTTGCATTATTTAGCAATGCCAATAGCTCAAACTTAAATTATGCGAGACCTATTGCATTGCAAATGCTTGTTATGTTAAGCCACGCCCTTATGAGAGACCCCATCACCCAGTTTTTTCATCCCACTTACAGCCCGGGCTTCTCCTAAACGTACATCAATAGTTCACCGCCATAGCACTCCTTTGTGTTGCTGTTTATAGATCTGTTTCTAAACGCACACACCACAGTCATTGTTCATTTAGTTTATACTTTCAATAACTAGATCGCCCGCTGTGCACTGCGCCCGTTTCTGAAAGTCGAGTTTTCCATTTATTTTACAGGTATACACCTACTTGTTTCCAAAAGATTGCTCATTGCACATTTGGAGTTAGATTTCTAAGATAAAAAAAGGTTGCACATTTATAGGCAGACTAACAAAGGGCGGTGTGTTCTTGTTTTCATATGCTTACTTTCACCATATTTGGTAGCAATCTCGGGCTTCTAAAAGTAACTGTAAATCTGAGTCTGAAACTAGGGGCCTTTTAACATATGCTCTTAAGCTCCTGTTAATATCACCCCCCAGCTTCTGTCCACGATCCACATGTACAGTATTTGCGGGGTCTATGGTTATGTGTGTGTACCACCCTGTACTGCGTTTTGTTTCGGTGTTGGGGAGTTTCTTCTGCTTCTGTATATCTACATTACATGTCTCTGATTTATTGGCTTGTCCCTTCTTTACTGTATTGCTGACCAATGTTTTACATGGTCTCTTCTTCTTTCTAATCTGTACCGCTTTGAAGTGTGTTTATGTCACCCGTCGAGTCCCTTTCCACTGTCTCCTCTATATCGCTCTGGCTGTCTATGGTGCATTCCACCCTCTGGTGAGAGTTACTGGAGTGTCTTGCATTCTGCTGGGGCTTCAAAGGCTTTCTCTGCCTTTTCCATCTGTACCTCAAAGAATGCTTGTTTTCAACTGCTTACACAATTGCCATTGTGATAAAACGCATGTCTTGCTTTGCCTTTGCTCAGGTTCAAACAATGTCAGAATATGCACTCTAGACAACCTAATTAAATGCATTTGGTAAATATGTCATCTCACACACATCCAGCATGCAAGGATGACATCTCTAGGTATCTGGCTTTGGGTGTCTGCGTCTATCCTACAGAAACAATATACATTCATTTATAAATTATTAATATGTGCACATGTTTTTATTTTACAATAGAATAATAGAATCATAATTCACTCTGCCTGTATATGCTGTGAAATGCGGGAATCGCATAACCTCGTCTTTCGATGATAGCATACATTTTATTGCTATATACAATTAATTTTAAATAACAAATATTCATTATGTTATCCAGCCTGCCTTCGGTAAAGTAACCTGCAGATGCAGGCATGCAGTTTCGAGGGCTGCTTTGTGTAAAATAAAAGTGTCATTTTCAGATAATCCGAATCAGATGCTAGGCAATTTATAATTACTAATGTTAGAAATCTAGTAAAATACTGTAATTTCATATTTGTGATTGCTGCGATAATGTTGATTGCTTTACGCGCCGTTTACTCCCACGGTGAAAAGGCTGTTATAACTGTTATCAACCTCTTAAAGATGAAACGCAGAGCGGGATTCGGAACTTTAGCTTTCAGGTTACCGATGAATGGGATGGAAGATTTAACCCACTAAACTTTCCTACCTTCTCCCATGCACCTCGCCCTCCGATTATTATTCATAACAAGCATTGACAGAGCCACTAGGCCTGGCATTAACATGCTAGGACATATGTAGAAACCTGACTTCTGCATGAAGCCCATTTGCTGTCACGTGTTTCACTGGGGGTGCATTGTTGCTATGCTAACTGTATTCAGCTGAGAAGCAACATGGTGGCCTTCCCATTCAGAAACACTGCCCGTGAGACCAATGTGGCCAGGCATCAAGGAAGAGGAGGCATCACTGCCCCTTTGGGAAGCAGCCAGTGAAGATGGCGCAAAGGAGTCGAGCGCAGACAATACATGCAAGCGTTACTTCAGGGAACACCTCCCTCCCGATCCTGCTCAACGTCACATCTATTGCAAGCCTATATGCTGAGGCACATTATTAATGGTGGACTGCCTCATCCTTCCATTGCAGTCAGACAACCCATCCTTCAATGTCAGGGTGTTTGTGCTGATGCTGGTGGAGGCAGCTCTGAGGAGTAGTGTGTACTCTGTAACCTTTCTATGGTGATTGTTTTCAGTGTGTTTTTCTCCTTTAGTTTTCCTTTGTTTTTTCTTTATTAATTTTCTACCAATTCTTATTTTGTTCTCCTTTTATTTATCTTCTCTTCCATCGTGCCTTTTTTTCAATATGCCCCTTTTTTCTACAAGTCCGGTGTTGTTTACTTTAGTGCACTCCCTAATGACAATGTCAACGCACTAGTCAATGGCCAATAAACATTGACAAAGGCAATAGCCCTCACATTGCGAGACCTATTGGCTTGGCCAATGCTTGTTTTAAAAATGGTTCAGCGTTCCTATAGGAGGATTGAGGTCCTCACAGAGTTCTGCTACAAGGAGTGCCACGTGGATATTCACAGGTCGATGGGCAGGCAAATGCTGATACTGAACACAAAGTGTAGGTGGTGATACATTGTGGCTGTCACAAGCTTTGTGACTCCTCATTCTCACAAGAAGTAATAGGATTCTGTTTCTGTCCAATTGATACAGTCAAAAACCTGGACAGTATGTTGGCCAGTGTTACCACCTTACTATACTACAAAAAAGTGGCTAATTTTTCTGCCTTGAAACATGTTTTTTCCGAGGAGCACTAGTTATTTGTTTAGCAGCTGTAACATTTTGAACAGAAACAGCATACATAAGCTGGTGCTCAGCCCTAACCCTCCTCCGCCACAGGACTTACCTGTACCAGGTCATCCAATCAGGCAAACAGCTTTTGGATCCGGACCTGCCCTTGATGCACCCACCTCGACCTGCTCCAGTCCTCTCTCTCTCGCCTTTTGTTGTTTTTGCTATTGCTTTCTGTCTTGTTTGCCACACTTTGGTGCGCCATATTTATGTTTTTTTCCCACGGTTTTGCCCATTTCTTTCTGTCTAGTTTTGCTCTCTTTTGTGCCTCTTTCTTGTGATTTTTTCTATGTTGTTTTTGGCCATTGTTTTCTGTCTTTTTTGCCCTTCTTTCTGCCCTTATTTGTGACCTTATCTGGTTTTGCCCATTTTTGCTCTGTGAAGCTGTTTCTCTGTGCATTTGTTTCCCATTTCATTCTCCCACTCAGTGATCCTACCTTTTTTGCTGCCTCCAGGTTTCCCACCTCCTGTGCTTTTCTTTTCCACATCCACCATGACTTGCGCTCCTCCCCCCTCCTAGGACCTTTTAATGTTGGCTGCAGTGGAGATGCACTGCTGGTGAATCTAGCCCCAAGAGCTGTGGCCTTCCCTCACCCATCACTACCCCGCTGTGCACCTCTGTGCTTTCAACTCCGGCCACTGCTCACCTTGTTGCACCAGACAACTCAAAGGGAGCCTTCACTTGTGTCTCTTGCACGTTGCCATGCCCTCTCACTCACCCTACTCCCATCACTCCTGCATCAGCAGCCCACTGCACCCCCCCCTACTGCTGATACACAGACTCACTGCCACCTGCACAGCACACTACACTTGCATGCATGCTCCTCAACATCTGCTTGCTTACCGAGCAGGCCATGGAGATATGGGCCTACTGCACGACCACGCTGTGGACTTGCTCTTCCTTGTGGAGACATGCCTGAACACTACATCAGAACCAGACATCATTATAGCCATCCCTGCTGGCTACATGTTCACCAGGCAAGACCTTCAGCACAAGCCCAGAGGTGGAGTCACCAACATATTCAATGATACCATCAGAAAACTTCACGATCAAGCTGCACATCACAGTCAATTTCACCTTCTGCAGAAGATTTGTGTAGACCACCAGAACCCAGCAGCAACTCTGCCAGTGACATCATGGACTTTGTTGCACTCCTCATTTTGACTCCAACACCTTTATCCTCCTCGGAGACCTGAGGTTCCATTTAAAAAACCCCACCTGTCAGCCCTAGAGTGGTCTTTCCCCGTTTTTTTTGCCCTTGCCTTGTTTTTCCACCATCTTTTTCATTGGACCTAGGTCTCCGGGCGCCTTACCACTGCCAATCAGTGCTAAGGGGCAGGTGCTCTCTCCTACCAACATGCCAGAGGACCCTGCTACTGCAGAGTGGTCTTTTTAGCAACATACTAGTAGCCAGGAGCTGTCTGGGACATTAGGATACTGTAGCGATACCATCCCGCCTTTTCTGCCCATAGCCCAGACTGTGGAAGCTCCTGGAAACTGAACATTGATGTTAGTGAGAATGTGTTGCCAGAGAGACGTTACGGGGCAGGCAGTACGGTGTCTAGGAGGAGTGCATCACCAGAGGAGTACAAGGACAGGAGGAAGGAGAGGCAATTGAGATGGGAGCTTGCTAAGATGGAGAAGGACAGAGAGGAAAAGAGGTTAGCAATGGAAGAGAAGAAGCTTGCGCACAAGCTTAGTTTAAAAGAGTTGGAGCTGCAAGGGAGTACGAATGGTGGCAGCGTACCCGAGGTTCCACGAGAGCCTAAGTTCTATCTGCCAAAGGAGGTGATAGCCAGTTACAGTGTGGGGGATGACATTGACAAGTGGTTGGAGACGTATATAGTGTCCTTAGTAGCCCATTGGGTGCCCTAGATCTACGGGGGGGGGTGTCTGTATCGATACATACCTCCCGTAGTAAGGGACACACTCCTGACCTTAAAGAAAGCGGACCAAGTCAACTACCCTGTCATGAAGGACGCCCTACTTAAGAAGTTTGGCCTCACCCCAGAGAGGTATCGCCAGAGGTTCCGCAGTAGCCATAAGCTGCATACACAGAATTGGGTGTATTTCTTTGACTATGCCCGGAAGGCTTTAGATGGTTCGGTGCGTGGCAGCGAAGTGAACGACTCTGAAGGGCTGTACAACTTGTATTTAAGAGAGCACCTTCTAGATAAGTGTTTTCCGGAGCTGCGCCAACATCTTGTGGACCACACGCTGACCAACCCTCGTGAATTTGCGGAGGAGGCGGATACCTGGGTTAGCACTCGGGTGTCCCACAAGGGACCCGGGGAGACAGCCCGAAAGGTTGACAGGGTTTGTCCCAGAAGAGAGAGGGGGGAGATAAAAGAAAGGAATTCTCTTGAGGCCCATAAAATAGGCAGCCTGGGAAAGGAGTAGGTTCCCCACCTCAATCTGGATCCCCGAAACCCACTTACCCTGACAGAAGTCAGCAGCCAAGAACTGTCCGGTGCTATGAGTGTGGGGAGGTTGGACACTACAAGGGGAATCCTCAGTGTCGCAAAAGATCTCCAACCCCCACAGGAGGTAAGAGCCCCGGGGTGGCTAGTGTAGTGCTGGGGAAGGAGTAGCCACTAGATAAGGGAGGGGAATGGACAGGCCTGACCCTGGTCTCACTCGGGGACAGAGAGATGGTCCCAGTGACGCCCTTGCCATCGAACACTGCCAAATACAGGCAGAGGGTGCAGATTAAAGGACAGGATGTGGAGGTTCTGAGGGACACAGGTGCCAGCATGACGACGGTGTTGAGGCGGCTGGTGTCCCTGGAGCAAGTGATCCTTGACGTATTCCATCCGGCCATATTGGCTGATGGCAGTCTGAGTCACTAACCTGTGGCTCAGGTTCCCTTTGAGTGGGGAGGAGTCAAGGGCCCATTGATTAGTTGCTGTAAGCTCTGCCTTGCCAGTTGAGTGTCTGCTCGGGAACGATCTGGAGTATACCGCCTGGAAGGAAGTGGAGTTCCAAGCCCACACTGAAATGCTGGGGTTACTAGGATGGACTTGCGTGGTCACGAGGTCCATGGCTGCCCAGCAAGGAACTCAACCCGGGTTGGAGCCTGAGACTCCGGCCCAACCCAATGTTGGTCAAGAAGAGGATGTTGTTGAGTACACGCCCCGTGTGATGGATGGGGAGCCCACGGAGGTAACCCCGGAGTCCACGGAGGTGGATGTTGTTCCCGTGGGGGACTTGCCGACCCCTGCCAAGTGGCATGTAGAAGGAGGGCCTACCCAGGAGGAATTCTGTTGGGCGCAGAGAGAGTGCCCCATGCTTGAAGGCATGCGGCGGCAGGCCGAAGCCCAAGCAACCAACCAAGAGACCGGCAATTACAATGTGTACTGGGAGGATGGCCTCCTCTACAGTGAGCCTAAGGCTCCGGTGCCTGGATCCCCAAGGGCCTTAGTGTCCCCCAATGCTACCGGGCCTTCTTGCTAGAATTGGCACACGAAATACCCTTAGCTGGACACCTGGGTCAGGAGAAAACCTTTGCACGGTTGGTCCCGCATTTCTATTGGCCAAGAATGCGAGTTGCCTCTGACACCTATTGCAAGACCTGTAAGACTTGCCAGGTGAGTGGCAAGACCGGGACTAAGTTAAAGGTCCCTTTGGAACTGCTCCCGGTTGTCGGGACCCTTTTTGAGCGGGTCGGTATTGACATTGTCGGGTCAATGGACCCTCCTACTTCTTCGGGACACCGGTTCATTTTGGTGTTGGTGGACCATGCCACCCGGTACCCAGAGGCCATACCTCTGAGGACCATCACTGCATCTGTGGTGGCGCGGGCCCTGATGGGGATTTTTGCCCGAGTGGGATTCCCCAAGGTCGTGGTGTCGGATAGAAGCACGAATTTCATGTCGGCCTACATGCAGGCCATGTGGAATGAGTGCGGAGTGACCTACCAGTTTTCCACTCCTTACCACACCCAGACTAACGGGCTCGTAGTGCGCTTCAACAAGACCCTGACGGGGATGGAGCAACAGAGGGACTGCCACCAGGTGTTGGAGCAGTACGCCTCGTTTTTCTCCCTCACACCTGGAATCACACATCTGTGTACCCATGATGTGGACACAGGGGACAGCCCTCCCGTGAAAACCAAGTCTTACCGGCTGTCCGACAAGATCAAGAGCAGCCTCCAGGGTCCATGTTGGAGCTGGGGTGATTGAGCCTTCCAGCAGCCCTTGGGCTAGTCCGGTAGTGTTGGTGCCAAAGGCAGTCCCACCGGGCA
The DNA here is from genome assembly GCF_964263255.1 of Lissotriton vulgaris. NCBI lineage: Eukaryota > Metazoa > Chordata > Amphibia > Caudata > Salamandridae > Lissotriton > Lissotriton vulgaris. The sequence continues at coordinate 1,917,164,536 of NC_141691.1, forward strand.
CCACACCAGAACTTCAGCTCTGTGTGGATTACCATGGTCTGAACTCTGTGACCAAAACGGATGCTCACCCGATCCCTGGGGCGGATGAGCTGATTGACCCGCTGGGAACAGCATGGTATCTCAGTACCATCGATCTGACGTCAGGATACTGGCAGATTGCCATGGCGGATGGAGCGAAGGAGAAAACAGCGTTCTCCACCCCCGAGGGCCACTTTCAATTTCGAGTGATGCCCTTCGGGCTCAAGAATGCTCCGGCCACTTTCCAACAGTTGGTTAACCATGTGCTGTCTGGCCTGGAGCCCTTCTCAGCTGCCTACCTGGACGACATAGCTGTTATCAGGAGCAGCTTGGAGGACCATCTGCAGCATCTCCAGGAGGTGCTACAGGCTCTGCAACGTGCTAGCCTAACCATCAAGGCTAGCAAGTGCCAGATTGGACAGGGATCTGTCGTCTACCTGGGACACCTGGTGGGCGGGGGTAAAGTGCAACCCGACCAGGCCAAAATTGAGACCATCATGGCCTGGAGCCCCCAAAACTCAAACAAAGGTCCTATGGTATCATCGTAGCCCCCCTGACTGAATTGACTTCCAAAAAGCAGCCACGAAAAGTCATTTGGACGGCTGCCTGTCGAGACCTTGAAGCACGCGATGTGCACCGCTCCAGTGCTTGCAACACCCAATTTCTCAAAGGAATTCATTGTACAGACAGACGCCTCTGAGCATGGCGTGGATGAGGTAGCAAAGGTCCAAGGATTTCAAGGCTTTAGACAACACTTGAATACGTGTGGTTAGTTAGCGGATGGAGACACACTCGAAGCTCTGGACCTCTTGGGCTTCAGGGTTAAGGAAACAGTTTTAAGAAGTTGTGAGTGTGATCTCCACGTAAGATTGAATTTATTTGCCAGGATTAATATCCGTTTTTTCAGCTCGTGATATGAAGGACAAGAATCTCTCTGTTTGTAGAAAAATTACTTTATTTTAATTCATACGATGAGGACAGCCGACACGTGTTTCGCCCCCTCTTGGCGATTTGTGCCGGGGCTTTCTCAAGGCTGTTGAAAGGAGTAAAAGAAAGTTTTAAAACTCGAGTGAACTACAAGCAAATGACCCCAAGAGAAACCAGAGAGGACACCGAGTGTGCGGAAGTGCTTAGATTAATTCTTTAGTGCAGAAAACCTAAATAGTTAGTTTCTGTGCCCAGAAAATGATGGTGCCTGAATACAGTGCAGTGATCAGAGGAATTCAAAAAACCGCAAAACAAGTATCAGGCAAAAGCCGCTTGAGTGAGTTATAAAGTATTGATGTACAAACCCACCGCAGGATTTAGATAAACGTAAATGGGAGTGTAAAGAGGAAAGTCACTAAGTTCAGTTGGTCAAACAGAGAATCCCAAGGTGTTAAGACAAAGGAAAGTTGAAGGACAGGCAAATGACAGTGCAGTCAATAAAATACAGTCATAGTACCTAGATGAGTTAATTCACGTCGAAAATTCCTGTTACAGAAGTATATGCGTTATCCGTGGTATAAAATTATAATACTTCAGTGATAAAACATTTCCTGTTAATTTAAACAAAACAATTCATGAGTGCAATTGTGTTGACATCCAAGCATATGTACAACATGTTTAGATAGGACGTAATGTCAGGCAGATTCTCACTATGTGGAGTCAAAATCTAAAAGGAAACAGAATTGCAACTGAGATGTCCAAATTCATGCTATCAATACATGAAGCTAGTCTGCCCCATTGACAATAACAGCAAATGTGTATTCTACTTTTGTCACAGAAAACGAAACATGCAAACGCTCATATATCAGCAGGTACTTCAAGCATGTTGGTATTCCTAATAGTTTATATTTGGACTGCGACATTTGTATTACAAAAGGCTATGACTGTCTCCTTTCAGCAGTGTCTGGTAATTATATTCAGAGCGACGCCTGGAAAAGATAGTCCACATCTATTGCCGGCACATCAATATTTTCTAACTTTTGACACAATCTAGCACCTTTGCGACATAATTGAGACCGTTTAATTTCATGATTGCTGCGCAGCGTGATTATTTCATGTACTTTAATGTGGGACAGAGGGGAATGGTAATAGATATTAAGTCTAGTGCCCGGGCATATGTTATGGTGTTTAGAAGAGACAAGGGCGTCCTGTATGTATCGCCCGTTTTATGTGGCTGACTGGCTAGGATGCCATCGGTCATATTGGTGTTTAAAACCACATAAAAATCCAAGTTCGGGGACATACTGTCAGGGTTGCTGTTAATCCGGCTGGCGAGCCACAATGTCCATAGGTAGATGGACTGCCACACTGTTAGGAAACCGAAACGAAATGCGAGCGTTTCTATTGCAGGGAAAACGGGTATAAAGGGGTCAACCGCGTTAAGCGCGGAGTTTACAGAAAGCATTTAAGCTCGGTATAAGAGTACGGCAGATCCGACTTACTTTTTAGGCTAATGCCTACAGTCCTAAAGTCCTCCCAGCATGGCGATTCCTCGTTCGTGTCCTTCCGCATCTCGCAGTCGCGGGATCCGGGAGTTAAAGGGGAGGACCCGGAAGTAAAAGATGTTTGCTGCGCAAATTGGTATTGAATTGATAAACTTGGTTGGGATTGTATTATCCTTAATTAAAATGTTTAATGAGCACGGAAGGGTTGGCCGTATAGGTTTTTTTACCAACTAAGGGAAAAAAGGCAGTTAGATACAGCGATAGTATTTGTGCTGAAACTGACGCTCATAGAGGTGTGTAGATGGGCTCGGTAAAACGGGCGCCATTTGTAAGTGGTGGAATACCACACCAGACAAAGTGTAAATTATGGACAGTTCTTCGGTATGTTGCATTTGGGGTAATTTTGTTGGTATGATGGGCATGCAAAACTTCCCCGATTTATTTTGATTAATGAGTGTAACGAGGGTTTATCATTATCAATAATATTGTTTGTGTTGGGGAGATTGGTTAAAAAGAGTATAATCATCGGCTCGGTAGAGTGGACGTTTGTCTTTCCTTCTTCTCACCACTCACAAATGGCGTCCGCTCTACCGAGCCGATGATTATACTCTTTTTAACCAATCTCCCCAACACAAACAATATTATTGATAATGATAAACCCTCGTTACACTCATTAATCAAAATAAATCGGGGAAGTTTTGCATGCCCATTAGCCTAAAAAGTAAGTCGGATCTGCCGTACTCTTATACCGAGCTTAACTGCTTTCTGTAAACTCCGCGCTTAACGCGGTTGACCCCTTTATACCCGTTTTCCCTGCAATAGAAACGCTCGCATTTCGTTTCGGTTTCCTAACAGTGTGGCAGTCCATCTACCTATGGACATTGTGGCTCGCCAGCCGGATTAACAGCAACCCTGACAGTATGCCCCCGAACTTGGATTTTTATGTGGTTTTAAACACCAATATGACCGATGGCATCCTAGCCAGTCAGCCACATAAAGCGGGCGATACATACAGGACGCCCTTGTCTCTTCTAAACACCATAACATATGCCCGGGCACTAGACTTAATATCTATTACCATTCCCCTCTGTCCCACATTAAAGTACATGAAATAATCACGCTGCGCAGCAATCATGAAATTAAACGGTCTCAATTATGTCGCAAAGGTGCTAGATTGTGTCAAAAGTTAGAAAATATTGATGTGCCGGCAATAGATGTGAACTATCTTTTCCAGGCGTCGCTCTGAATATAATTACCAGACACTGCTGAAAGGAGACTGTCATAGCCTTTTGTAATACAAATGTCGCAGTCCAAATATAAACTATTAGGAATACCAACATGCTTGAAGTACCTGCTGATATATGAGCGTTTGCATGTTTCGTTTTCTGTGACAAAAGTAGAATACACATTTGCTGTTATTGTCAATGGGGCAGACTAACTTCATGTATTGATAGCATGAATTTGGACATCTCAGTTGCAATTCTGTTTCCTTTTAGATTTTGACTCCACATAGTGAGAATCTGCCTGACATTACGTCCTATCTAAACATGTTGTACATATGCTTGGATGTCAACACAATTGCACTCATGAATTGTTTTGTTTAAATTAACAGGAAATGTTTTATCACTGAAGTATTATAATTTTATACCACGGATAACGCATATACTTCTGTAACAGGAATTTTCGACGTGAATTAACTCATCTAGGTACTATGACTGTATTTTATTGACTGCACTGTCATTTGCCTGTCCTTCAACTTTCCTTTGTCTTAACACCTTGGGATTCTCTGTTTGACCAACTGAACTTAGTGACTTTCCTCTTTACACTCCCATTTACGTTTATCTAAATCCTGCGGTGGGTTTGTACATCAATACTTTATAACTCACTCAAGCGGCTTTTGCCTGATACTTGTTTTGCGGTTTTTTGAATTCCTCTGATCACTGCACTGTATTCAGGCACCATCATTTTCTGGGCACAGAAACTAACTATTTAGGTTTTCTGCACTAAAGAATTAATCTAAGCACTTCCGCACACTCGGTGTCCTCTCTGGTTTCTCTTGGGGTCATTTGCTTGTAGTTCACTCGAGTTTTAAAACTTTCTTTTACTCCTTTCAACAGCCTTGAGAAAGCCCCGGCGCAAATCGCCAAGAGGGGGCGAAACACGTGTCGGCTGTCCTCATCGTATGAATTAAAATAAAGTAATTTTTCTACAAACAGAGAGATTCTTGTCCTTCATATCACGAGCTGAAAAAACGGATATTAATCCTGGCAAATAAATTCAATCTTACGTGGAGATCACACTCACAACTTCTTAAAACTGCCTGTGAGCATGGCATAGGACAGGAGCTGTGCTCTCTCAATTGAACAACAATGGCCGAGACCAACCTGGGGCCTTTATTTCCCGAAGGCTACTCCCCAGGGAACAATGGTGGAGTACAATCGAGCGAGAAGCCTTCGCTGTGGTCTGGCCCTGAAGAAGTTGAGGCCATACCTCTTTGGTTCTCACTTCCTCATTCAGACCGACCACCGACCCCTTCGCTGGCTCATGCAGATGAGAGGCCAAAATCCAAAGTTGCTAAGGTGGTCCATTTCCCTACAGGGTATGGACTTTCGGGTGGAACATCGGCCCGGAGTAGACCACGCCAATGCTGACGGTCTCTCCCGGTTTTTCCGCCTTAGTGACGAGAACTCCCTAGAGGTTGGGTAGCTCTCCCCACTTTCGGCTTGGGGGGACGCGTGTTAGACCTGTTAGCCCTAGGGTGGTCTTTCCCTGTTTTTTTCACCTTTGCCTTGTTTTTTCCACCATCTTTTTAGTTGGACATAGGTCTCCAGACACCTTACCATTGCCAATCAGTGCTAAGGTGCAGGTGCTCTCTCCTACCAACATGCCACAGGGCCCTGCTACTGCAGAGTGGTCTTTTTAGCAACATACTAGTAGCCAGGAGCTGGCTGGGATATTAGGATACTGTAGCGATACCATCCCGCCTTTTCGGCCCATAGCCCAGACTGTGGAAGCTCCTGGAAACTTCCGGAATAGGGGAGGGGTTACACTTTGCCGCCTTAGAGAGTGGTCACCTGACCTAGGTGTATTTAGGGAACGGAGGGAAACATTCTTGTCAGTTGTGGCATCACTGGACCTGGGGGAACCTCTGCAGGAGTTTAGGCAGTAGGGCCTAGGGGAGGAACCTATACCACTGGAAGTGACTGGGCCTAGGCACTGCCTTCTAAAGTTGAGTAAGGGACTCTACCAAACCCACTGATATGGCCCAGCGTTGGGGAACCCAGGGAACCACCTGCAGTGAGCTAAGGGAACTATCTTGACTCTGACCCACCAACTCAACCCCCCTTACTACCTATCCCCCAGGAAACTGCCTAAGAAGGGCGCAAGAACAAACCAGCACTGCAAGAGAACACCTGCCTACAGGGGGGACTGCTGGGGGATCAACCAGGTACCAGCGCTGCATCACCCAAGCCTTCCCTGCTCGACCTGTGCCCCCCTGCAATGTGCTGCCTCATTTATCTTTCTGAACTGTCTGAACTGCTATTCCCCAAAGCGCTCTCCTGCTGTGCCCCTCCGAGCACTGTGGCTCTAGAAACTGATGTTGCCCCCAAAGCGCTATTGCCAGAACTGCTGCTGTGTCCCCCACGTTGTGCTAACCTAGGCGCTGTGGTCGAAGCGCACTGCGTTCCCCGACTCACCGCTGCAGCCCGGGGCTCCCCTGTGGGTCCTTTGAAGAGCCGCCTGCCTTCGGCGTAATCGCGGCCCCCATGCCCCCCGAGCTCAGTGCCTGGGAGCGCCCTCTGCCAATCACCGCTGCGGGCCCGGCATCCAATCCCCACAGAGGCGCTGGCCTGGAGTGCACCTGTGGGCCAAGATCACCGCCGCCACCCGGCGTCCAGAGTAAAGAGTTCCCGCTGCGGCCCTTCGGAGCATGGGGAGGGCCGCCGTGATATCAAGAAAGGCCGCGCTAGGCCTTGGAAGCCGGAGAATGAGTCGTCACGTGGCTGGAGAGCCAGCTACGTCACCAGCCACACACCCTGTCAGACGCGCTCCCATTAGTGCCCTGCAACCGCACCCCCGCAGGCCGCGCTGCAATTGGCGGGCGCGCCCTTACCCGAGCCTTGCCGGGTTTGGTCCTGGGCCCAGGAAGCCTAAGGAGGCCCGGGACCCAGACCGGAGAGAGGCGGAAGGGGGATCCCCGGAGAGGGAGAGCTCGTAACAGCCCGGACGGGGTCACACCACCTCAGGGGGCTCCCCGGAGCGCGTGAGCCCCCCTGCTGGCCCAGACTTCGCTGCACGCCGCAAGGGCCCTTGGAGAGCCGAAGAAGAAGGTAATACCCCTGGGGGGAGGGCAGAGGGCCCGTGACCGCCCCTCCCCTTAGGAGACTGTGGTTGGGCCCCTTTGGCCCTGATTAACCCTGTGGTGAACCTGGGCAGGGTGGCCAGGGCCTAGTCGGCCCCAGAGCCTGTAATAACGTTAAAAGAGACTGAGAACACCCTGAACTGGGCGACAGCCCGAACTGAGCACCTGGTGTTGTGCAAAAATTAACCCCTGATTGAGGGATTGTTCATTGCCCCCTGCCCTGCAGTGTAGAACTGTATTCCAGCCCTGTTTCACCCCTTTAAGTATTGGTATATGTTTTTAAGGAGCCATGTGCTTGAAAATATGTTTTATTGCAGCTGATCCCATGAAATGTGGCTATGTAGAATCTGCTAGGGATAAATGTTGTTGCCTGAGTTTTACTGGAATGGTTTTGCACATGCCTACACCATGAAATATTGGTTGATCTTCCAAGGAATGGTTTTACTTCTGATGCTCCAATGAAATGTTACTTAATGAGTTGATGCCAAATTGATAACCATGAGTTACCTATCAACAATGAGTTCAATCTAGATAAAAGCATATTGATTATAAAAGACTAGCTGGTGTGGTGTCAGTTATTGTGTGCGCTCCCTGTCTCAGTGCAAGTGTGTGTGCTGCACTTCTACTTTACACCTAGCTTTCGGGTGCCTTCCCGCTCGCGCCAAGCTACCCCCTTGGAATTGGTTACCCACCCAAAATCTATGGCCCGCTTAGAAAACCTAGGTCTAACCTAACACATAAATGGACTATATAAACATTGGTTATGGGTTTGCTATAATAAACCGCACTATCTTCAAAAGTAATGCCAGTTGTACTGAAATAGTTAGATCGTATCTATGGCAACCAAGGCCTGGGTGCTTAAAGGTATATGACACCTACCCACCAAAGTGTCAGTTTGTCCTAAGATTCAGCCGAATCCAGGACACATATGAAACAATATACTACCCAAGCTACACCGATATCTGTATAGTCATGTGGAGGGGCGCATGGATATCTTTACACACACATCACTTTCTTTCACAGCACCCTATATCCACATAGTCCATAGACAATCTCATTAGCACCAGAAATAGTCCAATCAAAGCTTCTGTCTTGAAGTCTTTAATTTCCACAAATTCGTGATATTCCAAGTTACAGCCGACGCGCGTTTCGCCCTCTGGGCTTTCTCAAGGCTTATTTGAATTAGAAAGGGCTGGACGAGATGGAAAAGATTTCCTTTGCTGTAATGTCCCTCGGGTTTGTGTAGTCTTTCAATGCGCATATGTAGGAGGGTACATTCACGAATGTATGAGGAAAAATCGGGCTTCACTAATATGTTTGTCCAATTCAGAAAATAGTTTGTCTTTATGTAACATAAAGGAATTCATTAGAGTTGCCACTCCATGTTCATCAATTGGGCCAAGATTCCGATGGGATTGTGATATATCCCGAGTGTTCCCGACTGAAATTAGTAGTTCCTGGCCATGGTGTGTTCCCGAATAGTCAGTGGAAACACTGCATCTGTTTCCATCTGTTTCCACCAACAACCTAGACATCTCCGCTCCGCAGGACTCCTATTCACACACATTCCACAGATCCGGAGGTCGGGTCTTCTCTCATATCGCTCCAAAAGGATGCAATTACCTCCGCTTCACTTCAGTGCCTCCTCCTCCCTTCTTGAAATCCACAAGAAGCTGAAGTTCTGACTATTCAATGAACCCCCCTGCCCTTGGAAAGGCTAAGCAGATACTCCTGTTCACTGCCGGGATACCCTGACCGGTGATAGTATGCTTCAGAAATACACATAAATAAACATAAGAATGCGTGTTGGAACACAGAGCAAAGAAGTTGGGGAAGTGGGAAGAAGACTTTGAAACAATGTTATTTAGCATGCTGTACATTCTTTTAGCAACTGTGTGGTATCATTGGTGTATGATCTATATGTATTCACAGTGGTTAAGTGCAGGTGGGAGCAACAGAGAAGGGAATGGATTCTGTACAGGAAGGAGTAGCAGATAGGAGTAAGTTCATTTGGCCAGGTTGTCCTACAGTACAAATGTATGGATGAGTGAAGCATTACAACTAAAGTGAACATCAACTAACCTTTCAGAGAAATGTTTACTACAAAAAACACACATTAGTCAAGACCTTTTGATGTTACTGGAGTTATATAATTAAGATAGTTACATATATGGGCTTTTATATAGCCCTCTTAATCAGTTGGTCTGTTGCTTTGTCATTCTCATTTTTTCTTCCACACACTAGAATATACGGAAGGGGGCAGTGGGTCAACCCCCTTCGGCCATTGGTTACCTTTAATGTGAGTGATGGTATTCTGTTTTTTCACGAGGAACACATCTTCACACAAATCAGTTGCCTATATGCAAGGGACTACTATTGCAATGGTTGCTTTTTGAGACCAGGAAAATATGTTGCTGTTGGCTAATGTTTTTAATTTATGTTAACTCCGAAAATAGATTGTACAAAACAAATTAACAACACCAGACTTATCCGCTTTGCCAATAGTATTAGTTCTTCTAACGAGTTAGTTTTCATTTTAACTTGATATTCTTGTTGTAAATGAATAAATGCAGTCTTTTCATGATAACATTTTAGGAAATTTCTAGATATTCACTTTATGTGTTATTTGGCAGTAGGTAGCAATAGCACTGTGTACTATGTGGGAATGAGTAGCAAGAGTGATTAAAGAGGCCCCATGGTTTGGGGAGTAGAATTCGTCGCTGGGTACTGGGCCAATGCTTGTGCTTGAGTAGCAGAACAGCAAGACGTGCACTGTGATGCACATGTCGCACCACATCGTCAGTGGCGGCTGGAATCTACTGAGGATGTGACGGCGGGCAAACAAATTAAAAGAAAAATGAAAAGCACTTACTAGATCCTGACGAGAATGTCCTCCTCACACTTGGTCTGCTGGAACTGCATTGCAGGCCCCAGCAAACTCCCTCGACCAATCCTGGCCTGCTCGCATGCAGTTAACCAGCATGTGAGCAGTGCCCTGATTGGTGAGAGGGGCCTCCCTCGGCGCTCTCGAGAGCACGGTACAGTGTGCACCTGCACAGGGCCGCCAAACCCCAGGGGCCGCCACGACGAGATCGGAACAACTGGATCATTTGTGGCAATGGCGGCCCCTGGCAGGATTTGGCGGCCTCAGAGTCCGGCTCCGACCCAATGGCAGCCAGCGAGCGTTGTTGTTTAATTTCTTTCAGTATCAGTTTAACATCGACGTCACTGTCTCTTGCCCACAGCCCAGCCAGCCTCCTGCCAGCAGTTTGGGTCCCAGGGCCGTCAATCATTCTTAGCCCACGTACTATGACGACGTGACGGCCATGGGACAGCCCCCGCGCCGCGCGCTGTGCGCAGTGCGCAAGTTAACTGCACCCCACCTGCTGCTTTAGCCGCTGAGGCGTCACACGGACACAGTGGTCACGCGCCTCGAGGCCCGGCCGCCACCCGCCAGGGTCGAGAAATACGCCACCACTGTCACCGATGACGATTCAGAGAGAGAACTCTCCGTCTCTGACAGCAGCGCCGGCGGCACTATCTCGACTGTCTCTTCCCCGGCGGCCCGACCAGCAGCCTTCAGAACGCCGGTGAGAGACGACTCGATACTGAGAGTCTGAGAATTAATTGTAGTATAATTTTAATTTCAATGTGCAGGCCTCGAGTGTGGGTCGGGAAGTAACAGTCTAATGCCATTTGACACCTGCACAGCATGCTGCAGACAGTGCTGCCTGTCTGATCGCGCCGAGCCGACAGTGACGCACGTCGCGCCATAATTCTATAAAAGGCTCATCCCAGTCTGCCTCCATGATCATCTCAAAAACACGGTCGGATCCCTGTGCGTCCTGTTTTGCCACTAGTCTCTACCCATCCATCTGGCAAACAGCAGCGCCTTCCACTAGTAAAGAAAGAACTGTGCATCTGCTGGAGTCACTTCTCTTCCCCAGAGGCATAGACTAAAACGCTGCTCCTTCCAGGCTAAGCCCACGCCAGCTCCTCTCCGACAACCTTCAGGACATGCCACTCTAGGACCATCATCGTTGGGAGACTCTCAATGGAGAAGCCTAAAGCTGGCATTCAAAAGGCAGCTGTCATCCCACCTTTGCCCCAAAGCTCCTCAGCTTTGGTCGCATGCGTCCTAGCGTCCAGAGGAGGCCGTCACCCACACCACTCTCAGGGGTCCGCCCACCTGGGGACACAAACTACCCATTCTCGGAGTTGATGTTGAGACCTCCGCACTGCCAATGGCGAGTGACATCTCGGGGGGACATAGATGGGAGCAGATTTACCCTGGTCAGGCCAAGAGCATTGGCAGAGATGGACTTACTACTCCACCATATTGGCCACACCCCTGGCTTCAGTTTATTTTAGTTATGCTTTAATAAGGGTTTTGATTATAAACTGAATTTTTTTGATTTTATGTTTTGATTTCTATAGTGTTGTAAATACTTGCTAAAGTCTTTTTTGTTTAACCCACATGCAATTAAGGATGGTCTGAATACGAAACTGACAAGACATGGTTGCTGCATTTTTGTCACTGGAACTATGTAAAGAACTATCTTTTACTGTGCAAAACAAATATTTAGAAATAATTTCTATAATTCTGTTTTAGTTGTCTAGAAATCCAGAGGCACGATTTTTAGAAAGAAAGCACATATTTCGAAGGTGTGAATAATGCGCTGAAGCACAAGCAGAGCAGCTCCACGGTTCTATGGTGCGAAAAAAACTCAACTCATCTCGGGCCAAAATGTGTGAAAACGGTGGCAAAGCTTCAGGCTACCAACTGTTGTTAGTAGCGAGTGTGAATAAGAACCACACAAAACAACAATAATTAAAAAACTCAATAAACAAAGAAATTCTGCATCATTATGAACACTTTAATTTATGTTGAGATCTGTTGAGGACAGTTAATTCAGTTCGCTGCCTCAAAAACACCCTAGTCATTGGTCTAGTTCATATAAACTAAAACAGGTAACACGGAGATCAGTTACTGCACTGGTGTACTCCCACTGTGCACATACTGTCTGTTTGCCACTAATGGAAGAAGAAGAATGTGTCTTCACCGGTAGCATGATTTATTTGTTAAATGCTGTTTATTGTTTGCACTTGTGAAAGTAGTGATTTGTTTCAGAAGCGCTTGTGCACCAGGGGTTTGAAGGGACAGAAAGAAGTAACATCAAACTCGGAGTGAATTGAGAGTCTTTGGCTCACGGAACGGGCAGGTGTTAAGTCATTTACAGTAATTTCAAGTTGCAGTTTAGCTTGTTAACTTTTTAGAGTGCAGACACATGTCAGGATTTAGCTCAGCGTCTAGGTGCCAATCATGGTTAAAACACTACTACAGATGGCAGGCATGCCGCAAGGCGAAGAGGAAAAGATAGAGATTGATAAAGTGCCATCTCAAATTGTCTGTAGATACATTGGGGTGGGTTGTTGTTTTTAAAGCCCACTGGGGTATTGGTACAGTGCCCACTCACCAGTCTTAGGGAGACAGGCAGCTGATAGCTGGTGGCAGCTATGACTAGTGAGTGGAACAGGGGGGCTTATTTACAAGCCCCTTGCGCGACCAGTGCGTCACTTTTAATATGGGAAAAAGTGGCGCACCGTCCAGACCCCCTCTTCTGGAGCCCCCACCTACGCTCCCTGCACAGGGCCACCATGAGCCTAGAGCCGGCCCTGCACGGTATGCCTGCACTGCTCTCAACCTAGATGTATTAAGACAGCTCGGTTGAGAGGTTTAAAGTGCGCATGTGTGGCTGCCCGTCTCAAGACGGCCAACCAAAGACACATGCACACTTCAAACAAGTGCAAAGGCAGCCCTCTGCCCACCACTCCTCCCTGCTCACTCGACAGGCCCTGCCCCCTCCTGACGCTCAGTTCCGGGCGGTACGATAAAAAATAAAATGGTACTCAATTACCATTTTATTTTTTATCTCTGGGGCTTTAGTGGGCACGTAAGTGGGACAACGCTCCTCCGCTCCAATAGAGGAGCCACCCCTGCACATCTTGCTGCAAATTTAAGATAATTGCAAAATCCCAGGGCAGTACATCCTGTAGAGTTCCGAGCCCATGGAGAAGGCTGATGCAGTACTTTCCCAGATCTTTGTTTCTTTCAGCGTTGAATGCTGTGAGTTTTGTTTGGGGCGGGGACACATGGTTGCCTCATGCAACTGACACTGAAGAAAGAGCACTGTACTGTAGTGCACACCTCTTTATCGATGCATCAGGCCAGGAAAGCCATTGGTAAGATTTTCTGCTGCCCAGAGACTCTTTCTTGGTAGGCTTCCTCAGATGGTAATGGCAGCTGCAGTATTTTGCCTAACTCTTATATTGTAAGGGTTGGATGCGGCAAATGCTCAATCCTTTTTATCTACAGTGGTATAACACAGACTATAGTCTAGCAGCACAATGATCTTTATGTATTCCCCAGGTGGAATAGCCATGGGCTGCAGTTCCTGAAGTTCAAAGATAATGGGGCTGGGATTGGCTTTATGTTCTGCTCTGGGGTTGGCTGGGATAGTGTTTAGTGTCTGGCTTGTGTAGTGATTATATAGCTATGTCTGAACTGGGGTGGCGAAGTGAGCTAAGGAATGATGATGGATTCAACCCAGATCTGTGACTGCAGTGAGTGTCTGAAAAGTGTCAGCACTCCATCCATCATCTCCTTGTGTTTGCTTTGTTCGCCCTAAGTTGGCAGGGTATGCCCAGATGTGGGTCCCTTGCTCACTTTGCCACTGGATTCAAGCTAGCCTGGTTGATGAGGGGTGTTTCCCCAAAACCGGTCCCAGGATGCTTGTTTCCAGTCCAGGGAAGACATGACTTGGCAGTTCGTGCTGGACTGTTCCCATGAGGCACAGGTTCAAGACTGATTTGCATATAGCTATGTCTGAACTGGAGTGGCCAAGTGAGCTAAAGCATGATGATGGATTCAACTCAGATCTGTGATTGGAAATATTTCAGCACTCCGTTCATCATCTCCTTGGGTTTGCTTTGTGTAGTGATAATGCCTGAACTTTGTTTTTTTTTTCAGTGTGGGAACTGGCGAGTTACGATTTTCAGGAGACACATGCTGAATCCCTTGTTGATACCGTTCCCATGCTTGGTGGTAAAGAAAGAGACTGCTGCTATATTTGGGTGGGTGTATGTGTATGGGGGGTTGGGTGTGTCCCTGCACATGGACACGGTTTAGGAGCCATGTTTGCTCCAGAAACTCTCAGGGTCCGATTCTGTTCTGACACTTGTGTCAACAGTGTAGCCATTGATTTCTCCATGAAACATCAGCTCAACGCTATCACCACAGACTTCTTCCACAAAATTTGAATGCTCTGCAAAATCTTCAGAAAGCTTCCTATCAGCAACAGCCTCCGCTGGCTCTCCATCCAGAATAGATGCCAGTTTAAGCTCCTGACCCACACCTACAAAGCCCTCCATGACCAAGGACCACAATATATGAACCACTGCCCGACCTTCCACCAACCAACCAGAAACCTCTGCTCTGCACACCTCACCCTCACTCAGACACTACATATCTGCCACAGCTGCACAGTTCGAAGCTCGTTCTCTCACCTCGCTGCCTAAGCTTGTAACACTCTCCCCCTCCCCCTCTGTACTTCGCCCTCACTGAACCACTTCAAGAAAGGACTGAAGACATGTCTCTTCAACTGAGACCTCCAGAACAGTGCCTGAATACCCCTGGGGTGATAAGCCATGCTATACAAATACTACTTGGTTGATTGATTTGTTCATACACATTAAGATAGTTTGTATGGGTACAAATCAGTCATTACATCTGAGTTCTTAGTCTTTCATTAATGTAGGTTTGGCCTTGTACCTGTTGTTGGGGACATCAACCACATGTTCAAAACATCGGGTTTGCAAGGTATTTCCAGGGACATCAAGATGGCATTAACTGAAGTGAAAGTTACTTACAAAAATCTTATACCAGAAGTGATGGAAGAGGTACAATACACAACCCGGAAGTAGCCGGTAGAGGATTATAAAAATCCTCTGTGGTGAGAGACAACATTTAGAGGAGTTGGAGCAGAAGCATAGGAGGGGTGCTGTGGGGGGACTGTGAAGCAGAGTGAAGGGCCAGAGGAACAAATATTGGGGAGGAAAAAGGCTAAAAGTCTGAAAGGATCCGAGTGGAGAGCAATGAAGGATAAAGAAAGCACAGCGGAACAGAAGAGCGTGGGGAAACCAGCAAGGAAGAATGAAACAGGGACAAGCCAGAGTCCAGCGGAGCTGAGCCACAAGAAGGTATGTGACAGAAGAGAGGAACCTAGACCTAATTATAATGACCTAGATCCCATCGGTAACACCCAGACCCAGGATCTCCTCTGATCCATGGAATCGCAGTAGCTGAAAGAGTTTGGGACCTTGCATGGGAAAGTGGGAGGCCCACTGAAAACAACCATCTAAACAAGAGCACCATACCATTGAAACCCTGCTAGAGCACTGGTAGCAACAGGGATGAGTAAGCACCAGGTACAGCAAGGCAGGAATGGGTTACTTTCAGACATGTTGTGTGACTGTACATCACAGAGGTGTGGAACAGAACTAAACTGATAAACTACTCTTTTCTTTTGAGGGGTGAAGATCCCTTAATGTGGGCTTCTAAGGAGGTTATTATGGGAATACATCAGCGAAACGGTGTTCAACTTACCTTGAGTAAATTATAAACTTACATTTCTCCCACTTTAGCCATGTCCTGACACACTCAATCACAGAAGGCTTGCACAGAGTGTTGCCCTTTTTGATCTGTTTGTCTTGAGGCCAAATTATATGCAGTTTACACGTGGAATGCACTGGCGGGCTTAGTCTACTCTGTTTTACTTCCAATGGATGGTGGAAAAGAAGTGCAACAGCCAAAGGATGTTACAAAGGACAAGCAAAAGCTTCATCAGTGGTTTCATTCAGAGGAAGGAAGATCAATCTGTTTTTGAGTGGACTTGATTCTTCAAATGTAGATCTGATGTTGTATAACCGACCTCGGATGTGTTAGGAATCCAGAGGACTAATAACAGTCATTGGTCAAATGCCAGTGGGTTTTAGGAAAGACCTCAAGACATGGAAATTCAACTAATAGGAGAACATGCAGAATTATCCGACAGCACCTCGAGCCCCTCAAGTGTGAAGCAGCCATGCTCTACAATTCCTGATTGGTTGATTGCTTTTAGAGCGCGAGTAGATCAAGAAGCGTAAGTAGGTTTAACATGAACGGCTATTTGGTGCCTTTCTGGTGCTATGTAATAATATATGATTTTTAAAACCTTTCTCTCTGCTCATGTATAAAGCTCGTGATCCCCATATTGGTGAAAATAATAGGAAGTCTACGGAACATGTTCACAGGCTTCAAATTAAGTCTGTAGACCATCTCTGATCATGATGATCATGTGCTTCTGAGATGACATTCTCTCCAGCACTCGTATGTGTCTGTTGTTGATTTAAAGAGTCACAGGCAGAATTACTTTATGGTGAAACCTCCTTGTCCCTTTACAAAGCCAGCAGATGCAATAGAGAGAAATCTTAGCTGCCCCTGTCCAGTTGTAGTTGGGCGAGTCTAAGTACCACGTGTCCATGTCCGTGGACTATGAATGATGGTAACCAATCAAAGTCATTACAAACGTGGGTCCCTTGCTCACTTTGCCACTGGATTCAAGCTAGCCTGGCTACTGAGGGGGTGTTACCCTGAAACCGGTCCCAGGATGCTTGTTTCCGGTCCAGGGAAGACCTGGCTTGGCAGTTCGGGCTGGACTGTTCCCATAAGGAACAGGGTCAAGACTGATTTGATTATGGCTGGGTCTGTACTGGGGTGGCGAAGTGACCTAAAGACTGATGATGGTTTCAACCCAGATCTGTGACTGGGGGTGAGTGTCTGAAAAGTTTCAGCTCTCCGTCCATCATCGCCTTGTGTTTGCTTTGTTTGATCTAAGTTGGCAGGGTATGCTCTGCTCTTGTTGGCAGGGTTGGCTCTGCTCTTGTGCTTGCCATCTACCAAGTTTTGTGAAGATTCGTCAGCTAGCTCAAACATTAGTTTTGTATCATAAACGTCAATTTCCAAAGCAAGGTGTACATCAACCTTAACTACGGAGGTGCCCTCATAACTAATGCCTGATAAATGTATATAATTATTATATATTTATTCACTCAGCAATGCAACAAGAACCAAACGTTGGGGTGGGGGCTGAGAATCTGAATGGTGGTGTCAGACCCATCATCAAAGCCTGTGTCACAATTACTCCTGGGGCACCCTTTATTACTACATGTCTCTTTCTTTCTTCCCTCCTGGTCCTTCTTTTTAATTTCTCCTGCACCTTCTGTCCATTTTCAGTGCTTTGATGTGATCTTATGGTTGATTTAAAAGATTATACAAATAAACCACAGAATAACGCTTAAAGCCACCACAGCCAACAACCAACGTTTTTCTTTGCACAGAAATTCTAAACATTTTCTTTAATTTAAAATAATACGTGTGATCTTGCTCATACACTTTCTCTTGGCCTTACAAATGTTTCTCTCTCTCTCTCTCTTCATCTCTCTTGAGAGTTTCTTTCTGTAGTTTTAACTTTCAGGGCCCCTCTTTCTCTCCTTCTGTGTTCTCCTATTGGTCTCTCATCACCTCATAGAGGCCTATCCACAGCAAAAATAGGTAGATTTGTAGAGAGCCTGAGAAGGGATATGTAATCTCCACCAACCAGTCCTTCATTTCCCCTTACCCATTTATCACATAGCCCTTCCTCTTACTCTTTTCCCTTCTTCTCATCTCATAACCACACAGCACATCATCCCCTTATCCTCCATCACTCAGTCTATCCTTCTCTACACCTCATCCTTCTGTAAGTCCCTCTTCTACCCCTGATCCTAAATCCCCATGAGAATTCCTCACCATCATGCATACCCCTCCATGCTGTTCTCTGTTCAGGTGTTTCTTATAATCTTCCACCATGCAATCCTTCTTTTTCCTCCCCATTTTTCTGGCCTCATCCATCTCACTTATACTCCGTTCGCCATTCACCCCTCTTCTGCCAGCACTTCCTCTCCTCAAATTGCATCTCATTGAATCAGTCTTCCTCTAATCATCTACCACACTGTCTGACCTCCTAAAATTGCTGTCCTACAATTCTATATTCCATCATCTCGAAGAACATGGACACAGGATCCCAGGATTCTAGTTCATTTGCAATTTAGTTCTTCACATTTTCTTCGGAGAGGGGCTGAGGAATTAAGGACCAATGGTGCCCCCTCCAAGCTGACTTTGATACATGGCTCTATGGCCGAGCACTCAGGGCCCGTGGTACCAATTGCCAGCAGCTACTATAGAGCTTCACGGCTCTCTGTCTGGGGTCTCAAGCACTGCTGTGTCCTTGCTGGCTCACAGCTGCATAGCAGTCTGGCTGGGGGATCAGGTGCTTTGGTGCCCAGAGATAAATGGGTATTAATGGCATGCAGTGCCCGCTGCCTTCAGTCCTCTAGGGACATATCTCTCATATGGGTTTGGGGTGGCTGAGTAACTGGTGGCATTTAGTGGACTGGCTACTTCCATTGAAATGCAGTTCCAAATGCATGCAACCTAGAATTGGTTTAAAGTCGGCAACAACACATAGTTGAATGTGATAGGTCAAAAGCTCTCTCACTCGATGTTCTAATGCAGCGCATGTCTAACATAAACAACCTGTTTTCTTGAGCTTTGGGTTTCTGTGGTGGTGTCAGTGATGTGTCTGTTCTTTTGATATTATATTTGAATAGAATTTATATAGCACTTCTTACTGCCGACGTAGTGCTAACACGCTTTGCAGACAGGTAGCATGTGTGCCTTGGGTCGAAGTCTGCATCTCTAGTATGAACTGTATGGATAGTGTGGCTGCTGTGCACAAGGGTCAGAGTTGTGCTCTTATCATGAATTTCAAGCAGTAATGCACATATAAACCTCCCATCTGGAAAAGAATACTACCAGTTCATTTGATATATTTCATAAAGCTCGAACATGACCGTCACGGTGTCAGAGCACTGTACAACGAAAGAGCTGGCGAGAGTAGTAACACCTGGTGCTTAACCTATGCTGTACATAATACACAATATGATAGACTATCGAATAGGGTGAAATGACATTTGCAAAATAGTTGTCCTATTACTAGTGTTTCTAGTGGTGCAGCGTTCACTCCCTTCTTGAAAAACCTGAGTGAAGTAATTGCTCTTGTTGAGGGTGGTACGGCGTTCCAAATTTTGGGGGGCACATCTGGTGAAAGTGCAGCTGTGAGTTTTCCTTTTTTTGGACCTGGGTGGGTCCAGTATAAGGGATTTAGCACTTTTAGAGTCCATTCTGCCTCTTGATAGCTTGGTCCTATTTGTCATGTATTAAGGCCCAGAATTGTGCAGGGCTATGTGCATTATGCATGCAACCTTCAGTTGGATCCTAAATTCAACAGGGAGCCAGTTGAGGGCTCTGAGTGATGGAGTGATGCAATCATAATGATGTATGCTGGTTAAAAGTCGTGCTTCTGCATTCATCGTCAATTTCATTGGGGATAGGCTGGCATTGGGTAGCCCTATAAGTGTGGCAGTCCCATATCCCACCGCTGTTTTGAGGTTTCCTAGCAATATGAAGGGTTTTAGTTTTTTTTTTAGAAGGTGCAGATGTAGGTTAGTGCATCTGATTGCAGCTTGTATGTGACCATGCATGTTACGAGTTGCGTATAGTGTGATGCCTAGTGATTTTAAGAAATCCCAGATGGTTGGGGTGCAGTTCAATGATCTGATGTTAAAAGAAAGGGTTGCGGTTGTTTGGGTCTAAGGGGTGGGTCGAAAAAATGAACTTGGTTTCCAGCTGCTTTAGTTTTAGATAGTTGTGTGCCAGCCAGTCCTGTGTTTTCTTTAGGGGGTCATCCAGTCTCCGGATATTCTCTTCAGAGGAGAGCTAGATGTAGAGCTGAGTCTGATCACCATACATGTGGTGTGAGACTTTTGATTGTGTAAGGAGTCAGTGAGTGATTCTATGTATAAATTCAAGAACACTGGTGAAATTGTATATCCTTTGGAACACTCCTGTCACTGTCAGCTACAGCAGATAGGTTGGTGCCAATTTTGACACTGTTTATCAGTTCTGTAAGAAGAAAGTGAACCTGTTAAGGATGGCTCTTGATAGTCTCATTCTGAATTCAAGAGTTTCTCTGAACCGTTTGTGGCTGACCATGTCAAGCGCGGCTGATAAATCTAGAAGAATTAGAAGACAGGATCGGTTTTGGTCTAATGATGTTTGTATATCATCTGCAATGTTTAGACTGGTGACCTTGGCACTGTGTCCAGACTGCAGGGCTATGATTGCCGTTGGGTGTAGTTCTTTGGTCAGAGTTAGAAAGGTTTAAGGTAATGGTTAAGAGACAGGTGATGTTTCTTGGGCACTAACCCACTTCCTGTTGTTGGGTAGTTGTTCCTCGGGCTGAGAGAGCATTATGTAGAGGGGTTTAGTTGGGATCTTTGTGGGGTTGTGTAGACTGCAGTGCTATGATTGTCATTGGCTGTAGTTCTTTGGTCTGAGTTAGTAAGTGTAAAGTGATGGTTAGGAGACAAAGTATGAGACGGGTAACTAGGGTTTTTACTGGGGCTGAAACTTGCCTATTTAGGTCATTAAAAGGTGAGTCAAATGCTTCTAGGTCATTGTCCACTGCTTGAATAAGGATGCTACCATTTTTGTGAATTGTGATTGTAGCTTTCACTTTGAGTGAGGGGAAATGTGATATTATGAGTATGAGACCATAGGGAATGACTGCGTGGCGGTGACTGCCTTGAGGGAGTAAAACGCATTCCGCCATTTTACTGTTCGTCTTTTGTGGAAGATACTATCGGTCTTAATGGCTCCTTTTGAATGCAAAAATAGGAGTCTCGGGGTTGCTCCTTAGGATATTGTGTTTGATTTTTTTGCTCCATTTGTGTATAAGCCAGGTGGGAAGTTGACCGAGTGAGCTGATTACTGAAGGGGACAGAGTGGTTTCTTTTGCATCGTTGTGGCCCAGCATCTTTCTTTATTAGAGGGGCCGATGTCGGTCCCCCTGTATTAGGAGAGGGACCAGACTGTTGCCGTTAATAAGTGACACATAGCAACGATGTCCATGGCGCCCCTGTCATGTCTATTTCTTTTTTCTGCAAAAAGAAAGGGAAGCTGTTAAATAAGAGGTAGCCAAGTAAGAGTGACAATGTCCTATCCCAGTTTTTTTGTTGCAGGGACAAGCTGGAATGGTTAAAATGGCTCAAAAGAGCTGAGGCAGGGTGGGTATGGGAGGGAGGGGCGGGGGGGGGGGGTGATGGGAGGGAACATCCTGGCATTCGATAAATAAATAAGCCCGAGGACTGCGCCAACAGATCCGGCACAACACCAGTAAATAATATGTGGACGAGATGATTGTTTAAGTTTGGCCAATATTGGACATGTTGGGTGAGGTGTGAGGTTTAAACGACGTGCTGAAAGCAAGGAACTCCTAATCCTACTGCATATAAGCATGAGGTGCAGGGTTGAGTATGTAAATGCGTGCTGTTGCAAATGCAGAAACAGCATCATATGCAAAATGTGCCTTTGTTGTGCATTATTTTGGTCCACTAGAGTATATCGAGTCCACTCTGTAGATTGGAGAATGCCCTCATCGCTGGAGGTATTGCTAAGCCACCATCGACTCCACCTAGAAGCGACAGAGTGCCCACCTATGGGAATTGCTGTTAAACCACCAAGTGCTATATAAATTCAAACCTTGTTCCTCCTCTATCCTTCTGCTATCATTCCAAATAACTGACTAACCTAGCCACCACTTAAAATGTACTTGCATGTTTCACTATACTAATTCAACACTAATCCTCTATGGGTCCCGGAGTAGCGTGCTACTCGCCGAAAAAGCGCTTTGACGCCTCGTCAGGGGTAGTAAGCGCTATATAAATGCAATTACAATACAATACCAATGAAATACTGTGCAGCTGACCAACGCACCGTTTCTATAGCTGGTCTTCGTGGAGGAAGCTTGCATGTCTAAACTTCAGACACCTTCTTTTTGTGTTATTAATATAGCCATGACAGGCATATATGTGGAGGGCACGTTCACACTAGTAGGTCTCTAGATGCTACTGAAAAATTACAAATGTTGTTTACCAACACAATAGTGCTCATTTGATCGACATCAGAAGAATGATAGCCTGAATGGTTCCATCAGTATTTGAACACATGACCACAGCATCGCAGACAGATCTCTGAAATTGATGCATTAGCAACGTAACTGGCTATTGTGGACCCTAAGCGTTGCAATATTCAGTTTCAGAGTTTTTTGTAAGTAACAAATACATACTAACTTGAGTTATATGAACACTTGCCGCATCAGATGCCATGTGTCAGAAGTATAAATAGCACACTTCCGTGATCACAGTGGTACCCATTTTCTCTCTATCAGGAGGAGAAAAAGCTGAGAGCCCGTGATGGAATTCAGACCTATGAGCCTGGGGCTACACAGAGATCGATGCAATGAGCACAAGACTGGTACATACATCCAACTACACACACAGCTATCAGCTGCAATGATAAATTGATTACTTAATGGATGCAAGAAATTTGGATTCCTGCTTTGTGTTATGAATTTCGTCAGCGCACCGTGAAAGTAAAAGAAACGGCGGATGATATTTTTTGTTCTTATTTCATGGGTTTGGTTTTTACTTTACTTGCGGACATATCGCTGCCTTACTCTTTTATTACATTCCGATGAGACCTTGTTGTATCTTTAGATGTTCCTGTGTAGTAGTGGGCAGGGCGCCCCTCCTCTGTACTTCTCTTTCATCCATTCTACTCTACCCACTGCTAATGGCGGGGACTGATTGGGGGGAGGGGGAGGGGGGTGGGCGGCGAGTTAACGGGGCGCAGAGAAAAAAATGACACAATACATCAGATCTTTATTAAGTAGCAAATGAGATTCAGAGGGCCGGAGGAATAGACCTGCCGAGGCTGGACTTCATGTTTGGAGCCTCAGACCGAGGGAAGGGGTAACCCAATGATCTTCGCGCCCCTGTAGTCATTTCAAAAAGTTAATAAGTGAAATATATGATTTAATACTCAGAGGAGAGGATAATGCTTGGAAGGAAGAGGAATTTTCTAAGTGTGATTATAATGTTATTTCCTTCTAAATCTCGCTTTGCAGTTTGCAGTCTTGCAGAGTCTCATCATGCGCACTCTTCTGCCATCTACTGTTTTGGTTTGGAATATTACAGGTTGCTTGCTTTAAAATGTAATTTTCGGTTACATGCATGTGCGTGTAGGTCGTGGTGACATCCCCTGAAATTCTCAAAGCGTAGACACGCAGGCTCCTTCCTCGTAGTGTATTTCGCCCATTGGACGTTGTGCCTTTGCACGTGCACAGCACAGAACAGCTGAAATGTATTTCAAATAAGTGCATCCCCTGCATGCTATTTTCAGGCTCTGAGTCTTGTGGAGATGGGAGGGTCGCGTGTGAATATACAGCACTAGACGCCACAGATCAAGTGTTAGTCAAGTCAAGTCAAGTCATAAAATTTGTATAGCGCACTACATACCCAGAGGGTTTCAAGGCGCTTAGGAAGGGGAGGAGGATTATTTGTCAAATATCCACGTTTTAAGCTGCTTTCTGAACGCTAGGTGATTCTGGGTGAGGCGAAGGTAAGCGGGGAGTGAGTTCCAAGTTTTGGCAGCCAGGTATGAAAAGGATCTGCCTCCCATGGTGGTCTTGTTGATGCGAGGTACAGTGGCGAAGGCTTGGCTGGAAGAGCGAAGTTGGCGGGAGGGGGTGTAGAAGGACAGTCGAGAGTTGAGGCAATCTGGTCCGATGTCGTAGAGTGATTTGTGTGCGTGGGTTAGCAGTCGGAAAGTGATCCTCTTATTGACGGGTAGCCAGTGGAGGTCTTTAAGGTGACCAGAGATGTGTTCGTTGCGTGGGATGTCTAATATGAGCCTGGCTGAGGCGTTTTGGATTCGTTGTAGTTTCTTCTGGAGTTTAGCGGTGGTACCTGCGTAGAGGGTGTTTCCGTAGTCCAGTCGGCTAGTGACTAGAGCGTGGGTGACTGTTTTCCTTGTTTCGGAGGGGATCCAGCGAAATGTTTTTCTGAGCATGCGAAGAATGTTAAAGCAGGAAGATGATACGGCGTTGACTTGTCTGTTCATTGAGAGTGAAGAATCCAGGATGACGCCAAGGTTCCGTGCGTGGTCTGTCGGGATGGGTGCTTTTCCGAGGGCTTCCGGCCACCAGGAGTCGTCCCATGCAGAGGGGGATGTACCTAAGATGAGGACTTCTGTTTTGTCTGAGTTCAGTTTCAGGCGGCTTTGTTTCATCCATTCGGCGACTTCTTTCATTCCTTCGTGTAGGTTAGTTTTGGCGGTGCTGGGGTCCTTGGTGAGAGAGAGGATCAGTTGAGTGTCGTCCGCGTAAGAGATGATGTTGAGGTTGTGTTGGCGGGCGATGGCCGCGAGGGGGCTCATGTATACGTTGAATAGGGTGGGACTGAGTGAGGATCCTTGAGGTACGCCGCAAATGATTTCAGAGGCCTCGGACTTGAATGGTGGGAGGCGGACTCTCTGGGTTCTTCCGGTGAGGAACGAGGTGATCCATTCCAGTGCTTTTCCTTGGATTCCGATGTTTCTGAGGCGTTGTAAAAGGGTGCTGTGGCAGACTGTGTCGAAGGCTGCGGAGAGGTCGAGGAGGATGAGGGCGACTGTGTCTCCATTGTCCAGTAGAGTTCGAATGTCGTCTGTTGCTGCGATGAGGGCGGTCTCAGTGCTGTGTTTGGCTCGGAAGCCAGATTGTGAGGGGTCGAGTGATTTGTTGGTTTCGAGGAAGGCGGCGAGCTGGTTGTTGACGGCTTTCTCGATGACTTTGGCCGGGAATGGAAGAAGCGAGATGGGGCGGTAGTTTTTGAGTTCGGTGGGGTCTGCTGTTGGTTTTTTCAGAAGGGCGGTGAGTTCAGCGTGTTTCCAGTCTTCTGGGAAGGTAGCGGAGTTGAAGGAGCAGTTGATGACGTCTCGGAGGTGCGGTGCTATGACGGAGTCTGCTTTGTTGAAGATGTGGTGAGGGCATGGGTCTGTGGGGGATCCGGAGTGGATGGAATTCATCAGGCGGATGGTGTCCTCAGTGGAGATTGGGTTCCAGGCGTTAAGGGTGTTTACGGGGGGAAGATGGTCAGCAGATGGTAGGGTGGGTTGGCTTCCGGGTTGGTTGTCAAAGCTGTTGTGGATGTCAGCAATCTTGTTGTGGAAGAATGAGGCTAGGGAGTCGCAGAGGGTTTGAGAGGGGGTGATGTCGTTGGAGTTGGCCGAGGGGTTGGAAAATTCCTTGACGATGTTGAAAAGTTCCTTGCTGTTGTGGGCGTTGTTGTCAAGTCGATCCTTGAATGCTGTTTTCTTGGCTTTCCGGATCAGTTGGTGGTGAGTACGGGTGGCGGTTTTGAAGGCGTCCTTGGTGCTGGTGGATGGGTCTTTTTTCCAGGCCTTTTCAAGGGAGTGGCACAGTTTCTTGGACTTCTTGAGATCATCGTTGAACCATGAGGCCTTCTTGTTGCCAAGTTTGTGTTGACGTTTTTTCAGTGGTGCTAAGGTGTCGGCGGTGTTGGATAACCATAGGGTGAGGTTGGAGGCAGCTTCGTTGGCGTTAGAAGAGAGGGCTGGGGAGGTTCGAAGGAGCGATGTGGAGATCTGATCCGTGGTGATTTTGTTCCAGTTTCTTTGTAGAGTTGGTTGGAGGTGGATGATGGGTTTCGGCTTGTTGTAGGTGAAGTGAACGCAGCTGTGGTCGGTCCAGAGGAGATCCGTAGTGTGGCTGAAGGAGACATGGTTGCTGGAAGTCAAGATGGGGTCGAGTGTGTGACCTGCGATGTGGGTGGGGGACGTGACCAGTTGTTTAAGTCCGAGGTTGGCGAGGTTGTCTAAGAGGGTGGCGGAGTTGCGGTCGTTGATCTTTTCAAGGTGGAAGTTGAGGTCTCCCAGAAGGATGTAGTCTTTGGAGGGGAGCGCGTGTGGAGAGATGAAGTCCGTGATGTCTTCACTGAATTTTGCGCGGGGTCCTGGTGGTCTGTAAAGGAGGGTGCCTCTGAGTGTGGTCTTGGGGTCGATGTGGATCTGGAAGTGAAGGTGTTCGGAGTTGGCGAGGTTGGCGTCGGAGCTGGTAGAGATGCGGATGGATTTCTTATGGACGATAGCGATTCCTCCTCCTGTGTGGTCGGTGCGGTCCTTGCGTGTGATCTTATAGTCATCTGGGATAGCGATGGCGATGTCAGGGGCGGAGGATGCGTTCATCCATGTTTCCGTTAGGAAGGCGACGTCAGGAGAGATGGTGTCTAGTAGGTTCCAAAGGTCAATGGCGTGCCTGTGGACCGAGCGGGTGTTGAGAAGGATGCATTGTAGGTGGTTGGGGTCGGGAATCTGTGGTGTGGTCGTAGCGGAGATGTTGTCGGTGCCGCTGAATGTGCAGGAGTGGCAGGAGAAAGGTCCATGGGTGTGTCCGGGAGCGGCTTGGACGCAGTTGGGGGCGCGACCGGGGTTAAGGGCTAGGAGGGTGGAGGCATTGTAGGTAATGCGGGAGGGCTGGGCGGCGCGAGGGGCAGGGGGTCTGGCGCTGGGCGCGGTCCAGGCGCGGACGGGCGTAGACGGGCTTACCTTTGGCGCACCTTCGGCGCGGGTTGGGCGCGGTCGCTGCGCGTGAACGCTGCACGCGGGAACTACTGTCATATATGGGTAGTGGAGGGGGAGGGGCGAGGGCTGCTCAGCTGGGAGGCGGGGCGGGCTCCAGGGATCACAAACAACAACAAAATGGAGGCGGAGGGGGGAGCACAGCGTCGCGCTAGTCAGAGCGCGCAAATATAGTCAAAAGCGGCACTATAGTTATTTAAATAGTTAAGGGAACAGCTCGGCAGGCAGGCACACAGCAGGCTAATGCAATTAGGCAGTAAACAATGGCAAAAGCGGTACAGCGCTACCGAGTGCGGTGAAAGCGGCGCGATTAATTAATTAATTAGCTAATACAGCAGCTCGGCAGGCAGGCACACAGCAGGTAAATGCAGTCAGGTACAAATCTTGCTAAAAGCAGCACAACGATACCGAGTGTCACGAGGGGACACAGGGGAGCGACCACTCAGCCTGAGGGACAGGAGCGAGTCACGGCGCTCTAGGGTTCTGCAGCGCTAATCAGGTCTGTGGGAGGGCTGCTCAGCTGGGAGGCGGGGCGGGCTCCAGGGATCACAAACAACAACAAAATGGAGGCGGAGGGGGGAGCACAGCGTCGCGCTAGTCAGAGCGCGCAAATATAGTCAAAAGCGGCACTATAGTTATTTAAATAGTTAAGGGAACAGCTCGGCAGGCAGGCACACAGCAGGCTAATGCAATTAGGCAGTAAACAATGGCAAAAGCGGTACAGCGCTACCGAGTGCGGTGAAAGCGGCGCGATTAATTAATTAATTAGCTAATACAGCAGCTCGGCAGGCAGGCACACAGCAGGTAAATGCAGTCAGGTACAAATCTTGCTAAAAGCAGCACAACGATACCGAGTGTCACGAGGGGACACAGGGGAGCGACCACTCAGCCTGAGGGACAGGAGCGAGTCACGGCGCTCTAGGGTTCTGCAGCGCTAATCAGGTCTGTGGGAGGGCTGCTCAGCTGGGAGGCGGGGCGGGCTCCAGGGATCACAAACAACAACAAAATGGAGGCGGAGGGGGGAGCACAGCGTCGCGCTAGTCAGAGCGCGCAAATATAGTCAAAAGCGGCACTATAGTTATTTAAATAGTTAAGGGAACAGCTCGGCAGGCAGGCACACAGCAGGCTAATGCAATTAGGCAGTAAACAATGGCAAAAGCGGTACAGCGCTACCGAGTGCAGTGAAAGCGGCACGATTAATTAATTAATTAGCTAATACAGCAGCTCGGCAGGCAGGCACACAGCAGGTAAATGCAGTCAGGTACAAATCTTGCTAAAAGCAGCACAACGATACCGAGTGTCACGAGGGGACACAGGGGAGCGACCACTCAGCCTGAGGGACAGGAGCGAGTTAGGGGCAAGTAATATCTCACATTTCATATATTATTGTAGATCACAAGCTCAGCGTAGACGTGCCCTTCTGGTCCTGTGAGTTTCTCCCTCCGCTGCTGCTCCCCAAACTCTACGATATCGGTCCTGCTTGCTGCTGGTAATCCCTTAGCGCAGTTTTACTTGGGTTTCCTGTTGATACTTTTTTGTTGTATTTGCTTTTTATTTTATTTATATTTAATTTAAGTAAATATTTATTTGTATATGATTAATTAAAATCTTTACAAAAGTTTAAAACACCATATGACAGTACAAAGTGATTTAAAATACAGCAATTGCTATTGTCAATTCAAGGTTGTTGCTAAGTCCCGATGAGTTTTTCAAGTGTATTTAAATTGCACCCTTGATGTATCATTGGTACTCCCCCCCAACGCTCGTGCCATTTTCCCGCTCCCGCCAGTCCCATCTCCCACGACTTCTTATGGAGGCCCCTGCGCGGGCGGCCTACGGCCCAGAACCAAGAAACCTGGCCCCCCTCCCTCCCGCAGATACTCCACCACAGACCTCAGTGCCCTAGAGCCCAGATGCCAAAACAACTGCTGCCTCGCATCGCCTCATTCCACTTTGGGACCTTTCACCTGCACCAGCGGCCGGTTCACCTACACCCTAGGATCGACCACTATCAGAGCAACCACAACCATGTCATCCCCATTGACTGAGACCTCTCCGGAAAAACTCAGCTGCTTCCTGATCAATGCCAGATCACTCTGCACACACTCCACCGAGGTCAGGGATACCATCGCCACCCTCGCTCCTGATGTTACCGTCATTACAGAGACATGGCTCACCCCGGCATCCGCCCCGGACATTGCCACAACAATACCCTTCCAGGTGAAACACCACGACCGCGGCAACATACATCGCCATCATACACAAATAATCGATCATCAGCACCCCCACTGATGACGAACCCACGCCGATCATGGAACCCATGAACATCCAGCTCTGCATAAATGACAAAACCGCCATCAAAGGCACCCTCGCTTACAGACCAGTAGTATCACGAACTGGCCTCAGAGATGCCATTACTGAATTCATCACCCTGCTCGCCATTGAATCTGAACACTATGTTTTCCTGGGAGACTTCAACTTTCTCCTGATCGACCCCAATGACACCTATTCCACAGACTTCCTGGAAATATTGGACGTCGACCTCCAGCAACGGGTCACAGACCCAACGCACAAAGCAGGACACATGCTGGACCCCATCCTCACATCCAGCAACAGAATCAGATACAGCCACACCTCATAACTCACCTGGTCAGACCACTCCATCGTACACTTCACGCTTGCCAGACCTCCCCCTCACCACCCCCAACCGTCACAGTGCCCCTCTCCACAGCTTGAACAGGATCTCTCGGGACCAATGGACTCTCTCCCTCAGCATTACACAGGTCAGCATCACCACTGACTTGGCTCAGGCAGTAGAGAGCTTCAACTCCTGGATCACCAGCGCTGACAACCGAGTCGCTCCCACCAAACCAGCCAAAATGCACAGACGTCTAAATGAGTCCGCTTTTACACCCCAGAGCTCAGCACTTTGTAGTGCAGGTGCAAACCACTGGAAAGAAGATGTTGCACCAGCAGAACCACACTGACCGAGCCAGCTTCAAGTTAGCCCTCAATGACTACCACTGCTAGCTCAAATCAGAAAAAAGGTGGCCTTGTCTCACTGGATAGAGACCAGAGCCAACAAATTCAAGGAACTCATCACCATTGTCAGAGAGTTCACCTGCCCGTCAGCCACTGAAAACCCGATCCACTCTTCACAGGACGTCTGCGACACCCTCGCCGACTACTTCAACAACAAAATAGCAAACATCTACAGACACTTTGATCCCCAACCCACTGACCACAAATGACAACCACCCAGTCACCGCTTGCAACAACTCAGTATACCGAACACAACCACTCTAATGAACTCCATCCACTCAGAAGCACCCACCAACCCATGCCCCAACGACTTCTCAACCTTAGAAGAGACGAGATCCGCCAACAGCTCACCACCATCCTCAATGTCTCCATAACCACAGACTACTTTCCCTATGCCTGGAAATATGCAGAGATGAAACCCCTCCTCAAGATACCCTCGGCAGTGCGAGCTCCAGAATGTAGTGAACACAGGGCCCTGCTTGCGCACATTGTTATGTTAGCAAAGGCTTCGTAGAAGTTTAAACGCCATTTTACCTTTTTGCTGCTTTTGCACACAACACTGCATGTAACTGTTGTTATAAGTTAGGCTGAGTGAATTTCTTCACATGAGAATGGCTTGTTTTCAACATCCCTAGACTTACATCTCGACCTTAGTCTGTACAGTGAGTGCTGAAGCCTCCAAGGTTATCATAACAATGTTAGCTGTTGTAAGGGCTGATCGCCCCACACTCTAGACACAACATGCAGACAGCTGCGGCTAAGTGAAATTCTAGCACCTTTAATATTGCACTGTATGCATGATTTGAACACTTGGAGAAAATCCGTTTCCAGAGAGAGAGAGATTTTGCAGATCCTGATGTGATTCATCTCTACTGATCTTGGAGGTATGGGGTTCCCCATTCAAGCCTAAGAGACCTTCTATTATTATATAAAACTAGTTCCTAGAAAGGGAGGGTGGTACACGAGGCACTATAGGACCTGTTTCCACTATCAGTATAATATGATTTCTCCCTTTGTGCTTTATGAAATTGTAACAATGCTGATCGTATTATTTTTAATCAAAAGCCTGCTTATGTTAGCAAAAATACTGCATCTTAGAGCACGTTGTTACAATAAACATTTTAAACTTTTCCGTGTCTCTATTTACTCATGTTGTGGACTGGTATGAGAATAACAAACAAAAGAGTGTTCTTGATTCCCACCATTCCGGAGTGTAACCTAAATCGCATGTTCTGGGTTGTCTAATCATTGGTACCTTTGCTATAGGACAAAGAGCTAATTAGACACTGATGCTAGTCAGTTAGGGGTTCTAGATACTGAGGTGAGTTTCTTGGTCTGTTGCAAGGATTCTGCTCATACACAGAACTGTGCACAGAGACCCAGGAAATCAGTGAATTGTGGTGTACTAAAAAACTAATCTCAGTACCTAGAAAAATCCCAACCAGCTAGCATCAGTGTCTCATTAGCTCTTCGTCCTATAGCAAAGTAACCAATGATTAGACAACCTAGAACATGCGACTTAGGACCATCTCAGGAATGGTGGGAAGTGAGAATACTCTTTTGTTATACTCTCATACCAGTAAACAACAGAAGTAAAGAAGAGACACGGCAAGGTTAAAATATTTATTTTAACGACGTGATCTCAGGTGCAGTATCTTAGCCAACATAAGCAGACCTATGATTAAAAATAATATGGTCAGCATGGTTACAATTCCATAAAACACAAAAGGAGAATGCATATTATAATGCTAGTGAAAACAGATAGTATAACACCCTCCCTATATAGGAACTATGTATTATAAACTAAAGAAGGTCTCTTAGGCTTGTTTTGGGGGACCCCATTACCTTTCAGCTCAGCTAGAGTATATTACATCTGGATCAGCATAAGCTCTCTGCATCCCTGGAAACAGAAATCTTCCAAGTGTGTGAAATTATGGCAAGTGTGTGATAATAAAGATGCCAGAATCATAGCTGGGTCACAGCTGCCAAATTGTTATGTCTAACCGCGTTACTCGATCATGTCGAACAACATCAACCCTGTTATGATAACCTTGACGCTTCAGCACTGACTGTACAGACTAGGGGCACAATGTAAGTCTAGAGATGTTGAAAACAAACCTTTTCTCATGTATAGATCTTCGCAGGCCTAACTTCCAAAAACAGTTATATGCAGGGTCGTGTGAAAAAGCAACAAAACGTAAAATGGTGTTTAAACATCTAAAAAGCCATGCTAACATAACATGCATGCAAAGTAGGCCTCAGCCCATACCACAACCTCCCTTGATCGGAGAACGCACAATAAAGGGGGCAAAAGTCATAGAACGCAGAGTTCAAGTTCGAATGAGACAGAACCAAGTTCAGAAGTTTTTGCCAAACTTTATAAATGGGAGTAAAAATCCGAATTAATATATAAACTTCCTTTCCTTCTCTCAAGCACCTATATGTAAATGGGAGATTCCAAACTTCATGAAGATAAGCACCACTCAAAGGTTCAAATCTACCTATGGCATAATGTTTCATAAGGATTAAAATTTGAACAGGGGAAAGGGTAAAGTTATTAACCCATGGATGAGCCAAACTGCCGAATTGGACTCGGCCACTTAAAATGGTAACAGCTTCAGTTTCTCAATATGCAGCAGTGAAAACGATCTTTCATTGACATGAATTGTTGCTTAACAATCAAATTAAAAGATTTTACCGTTTGAAGAGTCCATGCAAACTGCAAACTGATTTTGTTCATGGTACAGAACTGAAACATCTTCTTGCTCAATATCAACAACAGACGAAACAATAATATCTAATGTGCAAATACGGGAAGAAAGGGTGTTAATGCTAATATCTACAACGGCAAGCACTTTTTCGAAATGAGCCTGATCAATAGCTCTAAGCCGAGAAGCAGCTTCAATCTGGGAAAGTTTCCAAACCTCATTGTATGCAGCATATATCCATCTGTTTGATCTGCCTGCTGCAGGACCTTTCACAAAATCATTCAGATCAACAGCGTCAGTCAGTTTAGCCAAATGTAATTTAATTGACGCCAAGGTAGAGTGTTTGAGCCAATTCTGACACAACTTGCAGACAGAATAGGTGGGGACTGAATGTTGCCTCTCGAACCGGGTATCAGCTCTAACCTCTGTATAACCAAGGGTCAGACCCAGAAAACGGTGTTGGCAGGAATCTGCACTCTTTTGCCATAGCAACCAGCCCTCGGGATTAATGCTGGAAACATTGAAAGAGGAGTTTCTCAACAGGCCTGTAAGACACTAAGGGAAGTACTGGTATAATTGTTTCAATCGGGGTATTCACCCAAATCAGGAAATGAAGGAGCATTAAATTTTTTAGAAGTAGCCAATCCAAAGCAGGTGGTTTGAGAAATAGTAGCATTCAGAAAGAACATATGGTTCAGGATGAGACATGCATGATGCAAAGCCTCTGTGCCTTACACTTGCCAACTTTTAGAACCCCAAACAGATTTAAGATCAATGGTATCTTTCCACAGCTCCTAGCCCCCAACAGCCAACTGGTCAATAGATGACTTAGAATACAGTAATTTTGTGTGGGTAAGTCTAACTTTGGAAGAGGACTTTTCAGTCATCTTAAAATGAAATGCACCAGGGTTTGATTGATCAAAATCAGTAAAGTAAGAAAACTTTTTTTAAAGTGTTTTTGAGCTGCCTTCGACAGGTGCGGGACAATATTCCCATTGTGTGTAGTTAACCACATTTCTAAACGTGTTAGCCTTATGCAGAAATTGATTTCCAAGATGCTGGTAACAGAATATATCACCATAGTTAGCAGAAAATAGATACAAATCTTTAGCATCAAAAGCAGCATAATATTTCAAATCAGAAAATAAAGCCTCTACGGCCTGGAAGTCCCAATCACCAGAGCGAATATTTTGTTTAACCACACCCCCCATAGAAACACGGAGTACATTGGGAACATTGATAACCTCTGTGTGCCCATGAATCTGGAACTTTACAGCATCCCATACAATCCCATCTAAAACGGGCCAAGCAGTTATATTCACAAATGCCTGGTCCCTCTTCATGATGTGCGAAGAGGAGTGGGGGGCCAAAGTTCCATCAATTAGTCTACATGAAGTTCTTTCTTGAACGTAGTGTCCATTCACAAAACGAAAGAAATACACCACAAATCCAATGGACATGAATAAAAAGTTGAAAAAAAGCACCAGCCAAATAAAAGTCCAAGGTGGAATCAAATTTTTTTTAAAAATCAGGTAGCAAAAATAAATAATGTTGAAAGGGACTGTGATGTGGTTGAGCCAGTGTCAAATGAAAAACGTGATTGATTAGCCACACGGGTATCCAAATCAGGCAGAGACAAATCAGCTAGGTGCGTATATTCAGTTTCATTAAGAGGATCACCAGCAGGTGTATTCAACAAAGGATTCAAAACTGTATTCATCTCAATGGCAACATCAGGCCCAATTACAGGATCCGGGACCAAAACAGAGTGTCGCACCATTGCTGGGCACATAACCGCAGGAGTCATACTATGAAGAATCAACCACCCTGTGTAGTTTGACATTGTCAATTGAAATGTCCCTGTTCCCCTTTCGACCAGGAAGAGGAGGTAAAATGACTGTCCTTGTACCCTGCACGCTATGCACAGCAACTGGAGCCCGATAGGAATGACCGAAATCTTTCTTGTTCTCGATCTTCTCTCAGTTCTCCAACTTGGGGTAGCCAGCCGAGTACCGGAATCTGCAACGCAGCATCAGAAGTGGAGGGCAAATGTTCCTTTGCAAGACTCTCTATGGTCTTTTATAGGTTCTGTAAAACAGCAGAATGTTCATCTACGTCAAAGGATGTGGCTCCCGCCGCCATGTCTAGACTCTCAAGGTCCGTAACATACATTTTGATGCCAAAGAGCATTTCGTATGGGGTCCGCCCACCCAGAGACCTTCTAGGGAGATTATTAAGTGCACACTGAATGCTATTGAGGTGGGTAAACCAGTCTCGGCCGTACCTGAAGCCTTAGCTGTCACAGTTTGCTTTAAGTCACGGTTCATCAGCTTCACAACTGAATTACACTCAGGTCTGTATGGAGATGAAAATTTGACTTGGACCCCCGAAGAACTCACGGCATCCTTGTATGGGTTAGAGGAAAACTCTGGAGCCTGGTCCGAATGGAAGGTACCACTTGCAAAAATTCCCACAACGGCACGCAAATCCCTTATAACAGATCTGGAATCAGCACTCCTTAGTGGCCATAACCACACAAAGTGCGTGCAAGAGTCAACTTCTACTAAGTTGTACTTATACGCAGTGTCAGATGAGAAAGGACCACATTGATCCAAATAGACACACAAAAGTGGTTTATTAGATATATACAACTGAGTTTCGGGCGGGCGTGCAGCAGTAGAAGGTTTAATTTGCTGACATATGCCACATTGAAGGCCATAATCACGCTTCTGTTTGTACAAAGCCAGCCACCAATACCGTTGCTGAAGAAGAGATACAGTAGCTGACACGCCGGCATGCGATGAGGCCATCCCAGCGTGGGCTACTGTAATCAAAGTCTGTCTGCGGTCCGCGTTGGGTATTAACCTGTCACCAACATCGTTAATTCTCACATAAGGAACTTTATCAGGACTTAAATGATAAGAATATTTAGAAGGGAAACCTCTAGGGTAATTACCTCCCTTCTCTGTAGAGGTAATAGCTGCCTAGATGTCATCATCAATCTTACTTTTGGAATGTGTAACCACTGCTACTGCATATGTCACAACTGCTGTCTTTGCGGCTGCATCCGCGAGACAGTTGCCAACAGTGTGAACTCCAACACGCTGGTGACCCGGATTATGAATTAGAAACCTGAGTGGCAGCCGTTCTTTAAGCTCAGCAACTCAAACCCAGATAATTTTATGTTTTATTATGCGACCTTTGGAATCACGATATAAATTTTGTGACCAAAAGTGGAGATTGTCATTGTAAGATTGCACACAGTAGTAAGAGTCACTTATGATAAAAGTAGACACACTAGGATCGGCGTACTCCAATGCAAGCATTAGAGCACGAAGTTCTGCCAATTGGGTGGTACAGTCCCCTAATGTCTGTGTATGCACGACATCGGACTTGAATTCTCCATCCACAATAGTGCCAACCACAATTGCGCAGGCCGAAGAATATGCGTGCTTTGAACCCGTAGCCGATTGCACGCTTCAGTCAGTGTAGATGATACTACGGAAATCCTCAAGTGGGCGCATAGTCAGAGGAGCAGGATGAACAAATTCATACTGCAAGAACTCATGAGT
This sequence comes from Lissotriton vulgaris, assembly GCF_964263255.1. Taxonomy (NCBI): domain Eukaryota; kingdom Metazoa; phylum Chordata; class Amphibia; order Caudata; family Salamandridae; genus Lissotriton; species Lissotriton vulgaris. Next base: position 1,917,200,349 of record NC_141691.1, read on the forward strand.
CTGCAGAGAGGAATCAAAAAATGAATGTGACATCCGGGGATGTCAAGGATGTAGCCCATTGTATCCACCGAGAGTGCGAAACTTTGTAATTCGGTACACTGGCTTTCGTCACTGCCTCCAAGGCATGATGCGGAGTAACAATCAAAGTGCGTTTTCCCTGCGACAGTGCACGTTCCATAAGAATCGCCATCTGCACTGCTGTCATACTTTTTCCACAGTGGAAAACAGCAACTCAGCCGAAGTGTTCAAGTGTGACTTGTAAGCAATATGGACTGTGTTACCCTCATTAAAAGTGAGGTACGTGAAACCCACCGCTCCTGGTACGATTCTTATTACCAGGTTGGTGTGGTTATCACAAGTCGACAAGAATTTAGATTCCAGAAGAACAGCCTGCAAAGATTGCAAGATGGCTGAATGTTCAGGCAGCCAGCACAATTTGGAAAAAGTAGGTTGTATCAAAGCGTAAAGAGGTTTGATACGCTGGGCATATTCGGGAATGTAGGTACGCCCGAAATTCAAAAAGCCGAGTAAAGATTGCAATTTCTCAGTGTTGTGGGAGCTCGCAAAAGTGCGCATTTCTCCAGGAAGTGAGGTGCTAAACCTCTACCTTCATTGTTGAGCTCATAGCCCACGAACAACACTGTATACTCTGCAATGTGACTTTTCGCAAAGTTAAATTTATAGCCAAAATACGCAAAACGGCAAATTGTGCGGTCTACACGGCACAGATGCGGCCCTAATTCGTCGTCTGTGAGATAAATGTCATCTACATATGAACATGCATCTGTGTCAAGCCCCTCCAAGAGCAAGACTATACGAGCGGCAAAGACACCTGGACTATTCTTGTAGCCCATAGCCAAACGGCAAAATTGGCGTTCTTTGCCACCGCTGGTGAAAGCCGTCCATTGCCTACTAAGAGGGGACAAGTTGTGGGCAAAAAAAACATTGGATATGTCAAGTGTGGTTTTAAACCTTTTATGCATGAGACTATCCACAAGAGCAGAACTGTGAGTATTCTGCACCCCACACGTACGACAATGTGAGTTTAAGTGGCGGTAATCCAATACCAAATGGTACAAGTCATCCGGCTTTGTCACAGTAAAAACAAGGTTATTCATCGGAGACACAGACGATTCAATTGCACCTTGATATTTCAATAGTTCAAGGATTTCCGCAACGGAAGCTTTCGCTTCTCGCTGCATGGGGTAATGGGGTTGAGGCTGTGGCGTTGACCGCAAAGGGATCTCATGTCGAGGGGATAATTTTTCCCACCCACAGTGAGTACGGTACACTGCCAGCGCAAGACCCTTAGCCCAATCTTCTGCAAAATGCAGCACCTGCTCCTTCCGCACTGTGTCTGCGAAAGCAGGGAGGATCACCTCCTCCCCTTGCGGAGCAGCTAAGACAAAGGGTGGGGGCCAGTCGACCTCCGCCAACAAAATATCATAGGTGGTAGTTAGATTTTCAACAAATACCCCTTTTATGATACGTTCTATGTCACCTTCAATTACAAGGACAATTTCATAAAGTCTTTCAGGGGGAGCCACTCTAGTGTCAGCTGTCTCAACTACAACGAAGGTGTCAGTCGCTGTCACCTTCAGTAGTGGATGCAACGCCTCTCGAATTATGGTAATCTCCACTGTGCTGTCCAACAGTGTCAGCGCCCATGTCAGATTCTGAAGCTTTGTTCTCACTATCTGTGGCATATCTCACTGTTACCGCAGCAACTTTCTTCTGCTGAAACTGGGGCCTTTGACGCGGTGACTCATCCTGCTTGCCTTTTCCGTCAGCCTTACGAGGCTGCTCACAGCTCTGTTGGGCACCTTGTCCTCTGCCGCCGCTTCCTCCATCGGTGGGTGAGACCAATGTTTCCTGCAAAGAGCTAGGAGAACGTTGTTCAGGAACCTGAAATCTATCAGGTGGCTTAATTGTAGCGCGGTCGTGCAACTCATATGTACGCTCAGTAGAGGCGGGTGTAGGTGTAGCAGGACGGGACCCCTGTTTCTGTTGCTGTTTCTCTTGTTTTTTGTTCTTACTCTAATTTTGGTTCTGAACTTTAGAGCGTTCATCTTTATCAGATGACGCCTGTTGCGTTTGCTGCTGTGTTTGTTTCTTAGCAAAAGGCTTAACACCTAAACTATTACGGCCAACGGTCTTATAAGCTTCTGTAATAGTTCTCGATAACTGACGGGGTTTCTCGGCCTCAGGAATATCGCGCAAAGCATTATAGACCTGAAAACTAACCACATCTCCCTTGACATTAGCAAGGACGAGATCCCAAATCATTTCAAACGCTCCCACGAGTCGATTCCCAACTCAACGGCTGCCTCTGGTCCGTGCTTATCCTGAACAGGTTTAATGACGGAGGGCATTACAGCCATTGATGGGGTGCCAAAGCAAAGTCACACCCCAAGTGGAACAGTCATTCACGTCCGGCACTTAGTATTTCTGCAAACTAATGGTAAGGATCCTGTGTTTCTCCACAGGAGTGGTATTCGGGAATACTGCTTCCAGTTGGTCAAATTTCTCGGCAAGCCAGAAAGGCATTTCATCCTTATCCTGAGGATGCTTGCCCATAACCGCTTTAACTATGACAGGACTAAGCTTCAGCTGGTTCACACTAACTGGATGCGCCGCACCCCCCGGGGCCCCACCCACAGCTAAAACAGGCCAGGTAGCGCCTGGAATCGACAAACGACCCTTGTCTGACCGCTGTCATAACACATGGGAGGGCTCCATTAAACCAAATGGCATGCTGCCAAGCAGAAATCAGAACTTCCTGTATTCTATATGGTGCATATTCTGCAGGCGCGGCAGCTGGTGTGTAAGTGTGAAAAACACCAGAAACTGCATCAACCGCAGGAAAAGTAACCCACGAGTAAAACAACTCAAACGGGAACGCTGCGTCAGCGAAACAACAAAAACCACTGCCTGTCCTTCCAAAGAGACTAGCAAATCCTGCAAATGATTGCGTACCGCCACCCTACTATGTTGCGGGATATCGACAGCCATACCGACACAGAAAGGTAAAAGTACAATGCAATTAAATGTAGCAGAACTGGGTAGTAATTCAATAGGAAACCATTTTTTATTATCAAGCTTGAAAAGACCTATTCAACTATAGGTAGGTTTTATCCGTCACCACTGTCAACCGGAAAAAATAGTGATGGGGTTGTGTACTGATATAAGCACTATTCAAGAGTCTCACAATAAGACCACACTTGTTGGCGGTGGCCATGTTGCAAGGATTCTGCTCATACACAGAACTGTGCACAGAAACCCAGGACATCAGTGAATTGTGGTGTACCAAGAACTCACCTCAGTATTTAGAAAACCCCCAACCAGCTATCATCAGTGTCTCATTAGCTGTTCGTCCTATAGCAAAGTAAACAATGATTAGACAACCTAGAACAGGCGACTAAGGACCATCTCAGGAATGGTGGGAAGTGAGAACACTCTTTTGTTATACTCTCATACCAGTTCATAACAGGAGTAAAGAAGAGACACGGCAAGGTTAAAATATTTATTTTAACAACGTGATCTCAGGTGCAGTTTCTTAGCCAACATAAGCAGACATATGAATAAAAATAATATGGTCAGCATGTTTACAATTCCATAAAACACAAAAGGAGAATGCATATTATAATGCTAGTGAAAACAGATAGTATAACACCCTCCCTATATAGGAACTATGTGTTATAAACTAAAGAAGGTCTCTTAGGCTTGTTTTGGGGGACCCCATTACCTTCCCGCTCAGCTAGAGTATATTACATCTGGATCAGCATAAGCTCTCTGCATCCCTGGAAACGGAAATCTTCCATGTGTGTGAAATCATGGCAAGTGTGTGATAATATAGGCGCCAGAATCTTAGCTGGCTCACAGCTGCCAAATTGTTATGACTAACGGCGTTACTTGATCATGTTGAACAACATCAACCCTGTTATGATAACCGTGACGCTTCAGCACTCACTGTACAGACTAGGGGCACTATGTAAGTCTAGATATGTTGAAAACAAACCTTTTCTCATGTATAGACCTTCGGAAAGCCTAACTTGCAAAAACAGTTTTATGCAGTGTTGTGTGCAAAAGCAGCAAAAGGTAAAATGGCAATTAAACTTCTAAAAAGCCATGCTAACATAACATGCATGCAAAGTAGGCCTCAGCCCATACTACAGGTCCACCACAATTCACTGAGGTCCTGGGTCTCTGTGCACAGTTCTGTGTATGAGCAACAATGTGGTCTTATTTTGAGAATCTAGAGCAGTGCTTATAACAGTCCACGACACCCTCACTATTGTTTCTGGTTGACGATGGTGACGGATGGTGACGGATGGTGACGGATTAACCTTCCTATATATGCATAGGTTTGTTCAAGCTTGATAATTTAAAAAGGTTCGTATTTTGAGTTACTACCCATTAGTGCTACAATTTATTTTAGTTGTACTCTTTCTCTACTGTGTCCTTATGGCTGACGTTGATATCCCACCTCATAGTAGGGTGGCCATCCACAATCATTTGCAGACGTATGGCGTCACCTTGGAAGGCATGGCGGTTGTTTTTGTGGTGAGTGCTGAAGCTGTGTACCCGTTTGAGCTCTTCTACTCATGGATTACCTTTCCAGCAGTTAATGCTCATACTATTATGTTTCACATTTATACTCCCACGGCCATGCCTTTAGCCTACACTCCATATAGGACCCTGGAGATTCCTATCACTGCCTGGCAGCATTGAGTTTGGTTTCATGGCGCCCTTCCCCAATCGGTAACAGCAGTTCGATTGGGCCCTTTGTCTATTCCTGGGGCCACGTGGCCGGTTTTGGCCGGTTACACACCACTTCCTCGTTATCAGCAAGTTACTATAGCTGAGTTACGTGTGCTCTACACCTCCTTGGTTGGTGTGCACCGGGCTTTAGTGCAATATGTTTCACGCAACATTCAGGTGGGGGCGCCTGGTGCTGCGGCGCAACCAGTTGGACCAGCTGGGTTGAAAATGAATCCCGTCATAGTGAATTTGGTTATGGGCAAGCGCCCCCAGGATAAGGATGATATGCCTTTTTGGCTTGCTGAGAAATTTGACCAACTGGGAGCAGTGTTTCGTAACACAACTCCTGTTAAAAAACACAGGATTCTGACCATTAGTTTGCAGAAAAACGTAATACCTGAGGGGCCTGACTGTGAGACCTGGGGTAAGATATTTGTGACAGTCTATGCTAAGTGCTTCCGCACTCCGCCCATGGCTGTCCTACCCTCCGTCATTAGGCGTGTACACGGTGAAAACGGAGCAGAGGCGGCTGTTGAATTGGGAATGAGACTCGGAGTGCTTGAGGTAGTTTCTGATTTCGTCCTTGCTAATGTTAAGGGAGATGCTGTGAACTTCCCTGTGTCTAATGCTTTACGCGATGTCCCCGAAGCGATAAACCCCGGCAGTTACCAATAATCATTGCGGAGGCTTATAAGACCATTGGCCGCAATAGTTTGGGTGTTAAGCCTTTTGCTAAAACAACAGCACAGAAGCAAACGCAGGCGGCGAATTCTAATAAAGATGAACGCCCCAATATTCCAAAGCAGAATTGGAATAAGAATAAAAAACAGGGGAAACAGCAACAGAAACAGTGGTCTCATCCTGCATCACCGATACCTGCGTCTACTGAGCGCGCATATGATTTGCTCGACCGTGCTAATATTAAGTCACCTGATCGTTTTCAGGTTCCTGATCAACATTCTCCTCACTCTCTGTAGGAAACATCGGTCTCACCAACCGGTGGAGGAGACAGCGGAAGAGGTTGAGGTGCCCAACAAACCTGTGAGCAGCCCCGCAAGACGGAAGGTAAAGGCAAGCAACACGACTTTCCACGTCCACGACTCCAGTTTCAGAAGAAAAATGTTGCTGCTTTAACAGCGAGGTATGTCACGGATAGTGAGAACACAGCTTCAGAACCTGACATGGGCACTGACGTTGCTAGACAGCGCAGCAGAAATTACAGTAGTGAGGGAAGCATTGCGTCCATATCTGAAGGCGACAGCATCTGACACGTTTGTTGCAGTTGAGACAGCTGACACTAGAGTGGGTCCCCCTGACAGACTCTATGAAATAGTCTTTTTAATTGACAGTGACATAAAGTGTACTATAAAAGCGATATTTTGGGAAAATCTGACCACTACATATGACATTTTGTTGGCGGAGACCGAATGCCCCCCCTTAGTCATGGCCGCTCCAAGAGGGGAGGAGGTAATCCTCCCTAGTTTCGCACACACTGTGCCGAAAGAGCAGGCACTGTATTTTGCAGAGGAGTGGGCTACGGTGCTTGCACCGGCATTGTACCGTACTCAGTGTGGATGGGACAAACTTTCCCCCAGACATGAAATACCAATGAGGTCTATGCCACAGCCTCAACCCCATAATCCCATGCGATGTGAGGCAAAAGCTCCTGTTGCAGAGATCCTTGAACAATTGGAATATCAAGGTGTGATTGAAACATGTGTGTCTCAAATAAATAATACTCTTTTTACTGTGACCAAGCCTGATGGCTCTAACCGTTTGGTATTGGATTACCGGCACTTAAACTCTCATTGACGGAGCTGCGTGTTACAGAATACTCACAGTTCTGCCCTTGTGGATACTCTTGTGCGTAAACGGTTTAAGACCACACTTGACATATCCAATGGCTTTTTTAGCCATAACCTGTCCTCTATTAGTAGTCAATGGACAGCTTTCACTGGGCGGCAAACAAAAACAGTTTAGAAGATTAGCTATGGGCTATAGGAACAGTCCAGGCATCTTTGCCACTCGCATAGTCTCTCTTTTGGAGAGACTCGACCCTGATGCCTGCTCGTTTGTTGATGACATTTATTTCACAGAAGACGAATTATGGCTGCATCTGTGTTGCGTTGACCGCATAATTTGTATGATTGCAGTCTTCGGTTACAAATGTAACTTTGCAAAATCACACATTGCAGAGTACACAGTATTGCTCCTGTGCTATGAGCTCAACAATGAAGGTCGAGGTTTGGCACCTCACTTCCTGTAGAAATGCGCACAGTTGCGCGCTCCAACAACTTTGCTGTTTTTTTTAAATTTCGGGCGTACTTACAATCCCGATTATGCCCAGAGTTTCAAACTGCTTTATGCCTTGATACAACCTAATTTCATCAAATCTTGCTGGCTGCTTGAACATACAGCTATCCTGCAATCTTTGCAGGCTGATCTTCTAGAATCTAAATTCTTACTGACTTGTGACAACCACACCAACTTGGTAATAAGAATTGTGCCTGGGACGGTGGGTTTCAAGTACTTGACTTTTAATGAGGGTGACAAAGTCCCTATAGCTTACAAGTCACACTTGTACACTTCAGCTGAAATGCGGTTTTCCTCTGTGGAAAAGTTTTGACTGCAGTGCAGATGGCGATTCTGAAGGAACCGGCGATGTCGCAGGGGAAACGCATGTTGGTTGTTATACCGTATCCTGCCTTGGAGGCAGTGACGAAAGCCAGTGTACCAAATTCAAAAGCTGAGCATCCTTGGTGGATATAATGGGCCACATATTTGACATTTGCAGATGTAGCTTTCGTTTTCAATTCCTCTTTGCAAACTCAGGAGTACTGGCAGTATGAATTCGTTCATCTGGCTCCTCTGCCCATGCGCCCGCTGGAGAATTTCCATTGTATCATTTACACTGACGGATCGGCGTAACCTGTGACAGGATCAAAGCATGCTTATTCAGCAGCCTGCACAATAGGGTACAATGGTGAATGGAGAGTTTAAGTCCAATGTCATGCATAGACAGACATTAGGGGACTGTACCGCCCAGTTGGCAGAGCTACGTGCTCTGGTGCTTGCACTAGAGTACGATGACCCTTGTGTGACTACTCTAATTGTGAGTGACTCTTACTACTGTGTTCAGACTTACAATGACAATTGTTTTCTTTTGGACTCAGAATGAATTTCGTGACTCCAAAGGTAGCACAATCAAACACAAAATGCAATGAGTTCGAGTGGCTGAGCTTAAAGAACAGCTGCCACTCGTGTTTGTAATTCATACTCTTGGTCATCAGCGTGTAGGGGTACACGCTGTTGGTAACAGTCTTGGTGACAAAGCAGCCAAGACAGCAGTAGCGACATATGTAGTAGCAGCAGTTACATGTTCCAAAAGTAAGATTGATGATGACATCTTGGAAGCTATTGCTGCAACAGAAAAGGGAAGTAATTACCCTAAAGGTTTCCCTTCCAGATACTCTTATCATTTAAGTCCTGATAAAGTTTCCTGTGTGAGAATTAACGACGTTGGTGACAGATTGATTCCCAACGCGGACCGGAGGTCATCCTTGATAACTGCCGCTCTTGAGGGTGTGGCCTCGGCTCATGCCGGCGTTTCTGCGACAGTATCTCTTCTAAGACAGCGTTACTGGTGGTGCGGATTGTACAAACAAACGCATGATTATGTCCTTCATTGTGACATTTGCCAGCAGACTAAACCTCTACTGCTGCGCGCGCGTCCCAGACACAGTTGTACATATCTAATAAACTGCTTGAGTTTGTTTATTTAGATCACTGTGGTCCTTTCTCCTCAGATACTGCGTATAAGTACATCTTTGTTGCAGTGGATTCGTGTACACGCTTTAAGTCTGGCCACAATGGAGTGCTGATGCCCGAACTGCCATAAGGGATTTGCGTGTCTTTGTGGGAATTTTTGCATGTGGTACCTTTCATTTGGACCAGGGTCCAGCGTTTGCCTCTAAGGCATACAAGGATGCCATGGGTTCATTGAGGGTCCAAGTCAAATTTTCGTCTCCATACCTGCCTGAGGGCAATAGTGTTGTGGAGCGGATGAATCGTGACTTAAAGCGATCCTTGACAGCTAGGGTTTGAGGTACTGGCAGGAACTGGTTGGCCCACCTCTGTGGCATTCAACGTGCACTTAATAATCTCCCTAGAAAGTCTCTGGGTGGGTGGACCCCATACGAAATGCTCTTTGGTATCAAAATGTTTGCTCCAGACCTTGAAGGTCTAGACCTGGTGGCGTCTGCCGCACCCTTTGACGTAGATGATCATTCTGCTGTATTACAGAACTTACAAAAGACACATGACTTCCTTACTCGCAGCTATATTGAAGAATATCCACGTTGTCCTCTGATGGTGCTAGAGACTCTGGTTATCGAGGAACATGTTTGTTCCTTTCCATTACTATATTGGATGGCTGAAATGTTTTCGGATGAGAACAATGACTTCCTATTGGAGGCTGTTGCAATGTACTGTGCCTATACGCTGTTGGATTGATTTGGCAGTGATCCGACTGCAGCACGTACTGGACTCGTATTTTTTCATTCCATTTTTTTTTACTCTTCTTATTCCATGCTTTGGACACTATACAGCCCCTGCTTGGATTGTAATTTTTTTTTGTGGTTACTAATTCTGAATTTTACTCCCAATTATCCAGTTTGGCAAATTTTGAACTTGGTTCTGTCTCACTCGAACTTGAACTCTGCATTCCAAAATCACCCCCTTTTGTGCTTGTTCCGATCAAGGGAGCGTGTAGTGAAGGCAGGGCCCTGCTTGCGCACATTGCTATGTTAGCATAGGCTTTTTAGAAGTTTAAACGCCATTGTACCGGTTTGCTGCTTTTGCACACAACACTGCATGTAACTGTTGTTATAAGTTAGGCTGGGTGAATTTCCTCACGAGAATGGCTTGTTTTCAACATCCCTAGACTTTCATCTCAACCTTAATCTGTACAGTGAGTACTGAAGCCTCCAAGGTTATCATAACAATGTAAGCTGTTGTTCGGGCTGATCGGCCCACGCTCTAGACACAACATGCAGACAGCTGCGGCTAACTGAAAGTCTAGCACCTTTAATAATGCACTGCATGCATGATTTGAACACTTGGAGAAAATCAGTTTCCAGAGAGAGAGCGCTTTTGCAGATCCTGATGTGGTTCATCTCTACTGATCTTGGAGGTATGGGTGTAGAAAATAGAAACCTTCTCAAGGGTCCCACTGATACTTGGTCCTTTTAAACCAACAAAGAAGAAATTGGCACAGAAGCTGAAATATTAAAAGAATACATTTATTGACCTCAGATGAGGGAGACAACATCACAGAGAAGCCTTAGCAACTGAACGAGGCAGTCTTAGGAGTACAGAAAACAGGGGCCTTATAAATGCTTAGGGTTACATAGTCAGCATAAGACCAAGGGGCAGTCCTGGCTCATGTAAGACTGCAAAATGCCTAAGATGGGCATGCAAGATCTGCTTGCTCAACAAAGTGGGAGGAGAGTTACTTCTCCATACAGCAGCAAAAATAGCCTGACAAATCTACAAGAAGAGCAGGTGCATTCTACTAGCTAGGCCCTTCTGAGCATGTGCGAAGGTAGAAGATGCTAAATATAGTTCGTTTCTAGGCAGATTACAAGAGCAGTCAACACTGAGGGAGGACAGAGCACATGGCGAGCATGTGGCAGCACATGGCAAACAAGATGGCTGCCAGAAATACAAAATGGCTTTCAGCTCATGCTAACAAATCCCTGCAACATTTAACAGAAGGTCCTTTTAGCATGCGCTAAAGACATTCCTATGATCCACAGAAAATATTTGCACATTAATTTTCATAAATGTATCAATATCCTAAATCATTGCTAGGTGGGTATTTTCCATTCTAAATATTTCATTAAGTGGGTATATATAAAGTATAAGCAGGAATACAAAGGGAAAGGAGCATCGGGTCATCATTAACATACAGATAGCAGGAGAAAGTAATGACCAATATTACAAATAGAATTATCATTTTTTTTGTCCTAAGCAAAAGAAAATCCTAAAACCATATAGTAAACATTTTCAGGGCTGCTTGTCCATTTTCTTTTTATGAGGGCTAGAACATCAATCATATTTGGGACCAGGAGGACCACACAGGGCCATAAGAATTAGAGCGAAGAACTGCAAAGGGCTGCTCCTCCTCATAAATGGGACGACTAAAGGGGTACATTATTAACAAGAAGAAGAAGAAGTCCTTGGGGAAATTGAAGCCGCTGTACAACCAAGCCAGAGGGGAGTCTTCTCCCGGTGTCCATTTGAGCCTCATAGGCAGGCTCTTGTTGTTTCCACGGTGGAGCTGCACAACTCGCAACTCAAGAATCACAGCCCAGTTTCAAGGAAAAAAAGTCTCTTCTTTCAGGATAGGGCAGAAACCCACCAGGCAAATGCTCTTAGCGATCCTGTCCAGTGTCTTAGACAGTGCACCAGTTTTCTTCACTTCAATCTAACAGGCACCAGAGACACAGCACCTGTACCCTGAACTCAAGTCCTTCCCTAACTCCTGTATTGCTCTGCTGGCACACTGCTCATTCGTTGGGGCAACACATTGCATCCAGTGTACCCAGGTATCTCTTGACCAACAAACAAAGGAGCAAACTTGCATTTACTTTAGGACCAGGATTCAGAGACCTGATGCTAGGATCTCTGCTGAAGCACCCCTTGTTTCAAAAGGGGTCACCTCAAGCAAAGCCTCCTCGCCATTCTGGTCGGTCTGTGACTATCAGCTGGGCATGATCCACGATTTCTCCTTTCTGATTTGTGACCCCGTCTTTCGCCCAAGACAGTGGCAGGGGTACACAATTCATTTCAGGGCTTCCGCCTTCACTGAGGTCCTAGTTGCCAGCAATGCCTGTGCTGGTTACCTTCACTTTGGCTTCAAGCTGGACTGGTGCTGAGGCTGACTCCCCAGGTTGAATCTGATGTCCGGGCCCCTCTGGCAATGGTTGTAAAGCAGCAAATATCTATTGGTGGACATAATAAAAGGTCTTTAGACAAGGCACAGAAACAGTCTATTAACAGAGAGGATAGTGTCAGAATACTTCCTAGACTTGGGATGCCCCATATATTAGCAAGGCACCCAAGAACCACTTCTATCTATCTATGTGAGAGTAAAAAAACAACAACAGCCTGGACCTATTGGCAAGTATAAAAGGAATTCTTTGGTGAACTGACAAGAGTAATACATCACCCAATCCCAAGCAGCCAAGGAAGTCTGTATTCATTTACTGAATTGTGAGGAAAAGAGAAAAACAACACAGACATACATTGGTGTATTCCTGGGTATTAATCTGAAAACCCTCAAAAAAAGGAAATGTTCTACACTTTTGCGCATAAACCTTACATTACTTGTACAGAACTGCAGACACTTCTAAAATGATTCTTCTTAATAAAAGCACCTACATTGTACGCTTAGGACCATGCTCCCATGTTATAGGAGCAGCAGGAAAATCTAAAACTGCTAATTTAACAGGAGATTCTTATCTATAAAACAACATTTCCTTCAAAACATTTTTTTGCTAAGGATCACATAGGCATCTTCCCTGCGTTCTACTTTTCATGATCTAAACTATGCAACATCAGCTCTAATAAGTACTGTCAGTTTATTTACACGGACTAGCTAATAAAAAAACTAGCAATGCCCTTGCAAAACTATGTAGCATGGAATAACATACAATAATGGTGTTATCACCTAAGACTTTTGGAACAAAAACTACCCACATCTAGTTCCCCTTAAAGATAAAAGTAAGGGAACAACAATCTAGACTACTGATCCTGTCATAGTTTCATCAAACAGGATGGGCAGTAACATAACATATATTTTTATTCATTTTATTAATGCTAACAATGTTTAAAAAAGTATTATTGAATAGCCAATTAAGTGTATCATTGCTATTTCACAGACCATTTAGACAGGCTAAAAAAACATTGAGAAAAGGAGAGAGCAACATGCATATTACCTAGCCTTAATTTGTAGAGGAGCTAGCCTCCTTCCCCCATTTTGACAGTAGGAAACCTGAAACAGGTTTCACTTCTGTCAACACTATCAACCCCGATTTGTAGCAACTAGGCATAAACAAAGTTATAGGAGGTAAATAGTACTTTTGAGGAGGTAAAGAATATGAATACCCAAACCCCAATTCTTTTAGCAAATGTATAAGTGAAACATGAGGGCGAATGAATTCAAATTAAATCCCATTGGCTCAGCCCTAGTAAGCACCAAACTAAAAGCATTAGTGCTGTATATATGGCCAAGCTCACATATACAATTGTATTGTGGTATATTCATATGAGTGCATAAAAACTTGCTTTTGCCAACAAAAAATAAGCACAACTCCTCCTTCTTTCCCTGCGCTGCCATCTTGTCTTTCAAAAAGGTTCAGATGTCAAAATGTCAAAGCAGACCTTGCTCTGTTAGTCCTGCCAGGCTTCTGAATATAGAACTGACTTTCAACTCTTCCCAGCTTTCCTATTCTGTGTGCACATTTTCCATGCAGCTTTCCCTATTCAAAGTCACCCTGAAAACAGAAAGCTGCCCCATTCCCCTGTTTGTCAGTTTAATTACTTCTGCTGGATTTTTATACATATTTTCAATTGTAAACAGTGTGCAATATACTTGTCTAACAATATAGAAGTCAGCTATTTGTATTATACCTAAATGTATGCATTTACTGAAGCCTAAGGCACTTTAAAAGCTTCTCAGAATGCAGAATTTTGGTTTTAAATAAGTGAATTTTGCCCAATTTCGACTTTGATATTTGGGGCACTTAAACATGAATATCCTATAATTTCTTTGCATAATAGTCATCCTCAGAATGTTCTCTACAAATCCCAGGAGTGAGAAACTAAAAAGAATCATATATACCCTTATTTAAATTAGTTTTTTACGCCTACGCAGAGTGAAATTTCATATGCAAATATCCTCATTATGCGGTACAACACAACTTAAATTTAATTTTCATGATAGGAGGTCACAGTATGAGTATTAAGCTTTATAAATATTAAAAAACTAATTTAAAAGCACTTATTTTTTAGTACATTTTTCATAATAATTTTTTTTTAATAAACCAATCATTTTGATAATTCCACATAGGAAAAGCAAGCTGCAGCTCTTGCCTATCATATTTAGACACATTCATTCAGAAGCCTAAGCACAGAAACCTAACTTGAAACATGAAACATTTTGCGCTACTTTTTTTTAAAAGGACAGTCATTATTTAAAATCAAAACCACGGATATGCTTATGTAAAAAGGCTTTACAAAAGGAAATCCTGTTATCCGAAATAATGAACCTGATTTTTGTAACTTTTTAAAACAGCAGTCTGAAATGCAGGGTTTTACACCATGTTCTGTAGTGACACAATCCTGGCTGAGTAAACATTCCTGTCTCTCCGTGGCCTACAATCAAAACAACAGCTGCTGCTCAGCAGTTAAAACACAGCTGTTGTGACAGTCTATTTAAAACTGAGACATTTCTAGTTCTAAAATGTGTGTAGTTCAGCAACATCCAATTTACTGAGATGATGTGTTTGCCTCTTTATATCTAACACAATGTACCTAAGGAAAATATATATAATTGTTTATTTATTGAAAAACACACAATTTCGTTTTTTTAGGCCTATTTTATTCCTATTCAATGTGAATTCAAATTTTATTTTTTAAGCATTAACAGTTTGTACTTGTGCATAGTTGCTTACACTTATCAATTTAATAGTAACATGCAGTTATTTAGCATATCATATGGTTCATTTCTGGATTTTTATTTAATTTTTATTTAATATTAATTAAATGACATTTTGCATAACAGACTGAAGACAGCAAGAAAACACAAACACACACATTGAGCTCATTCCAGACATATACAGAAGGGGTCATACACTCAGAATCACATAATACAGCACGCTTAAGGCTAGCAATCCTTACATAAAGAGCACAATCGCTATTTACTTACAGAATTATCACTAATGTGAAAACCACAAACCACATAGACATTTAAACACACATTTAACCCAGAGATCAACACATAAGACAGAAACAAGGGACAGCCCACAGACTGTTCTTAAACCAAACCATTTGTAAATACTAGTTGTAACTCATATTTACAAGAAGAGCTTCTTAATAGTATTCCAAAAGACTGCAAAAAAAAAAAAACAGCCCAACAAACTGTTTTATTTTCAAGAAGCCAAAATACACCCAATTCACTAGCTTTGTCTGGCAGAACACCAAAAAATCGCTCTGCATATCTTATAAACGTGCGCAGAAAAGGATCCTTGTTTGTATTATGCCCATATTTGAATTCCATGGGGATACAGAATCACCAAGGAAGAAATATGTTTTTGTACCTAAACCTATTTAGGTATTCCCTCAAGGGAGCCGGCTAATTCACTTCACATCTCACTATGGTGCCTCCAAAAAGCAACACATTCTTCGATGTGTGCTTGAAACAGGCATGCCAAAAATGGTGCAAAATATGCAGTATTATAATCAAAGTACCACTTAAGGTACTCTTCGTACGTTGCGCCGTTCAAACAAATTCAAACAGAGAAAAATCTCCCCATTACCTGCCTACATAAATTGCAATTTACATATTACATACATACTAATCAAAAGCTGGCCAACGCAAATCTAAGCCATAGTAAGTGTTACTAAACTACCTTACCAATCCAAGGCATCAAAACCAACAGCAAGTGCCGCAGAACGACTCTTACCAATTGTCCAAATTCTAACTGCCAAGTTCTGAATTACCTAACGGTCATTTTTTAGAATACTCACGCCAAAAAGGTTCTCAGTCAGGAGTGACATCATGTGGAGGATCAAAATCAGGAAGACCAGAAATATACTGGGCTGCAGAGACAAAGAATCCCCAGAATCTCCGTGCACAGAGTACCTCCTTAGTAGAGTCCTGTCCTACACAGTAGATTTCTGTCTCCTGACAAGATCACTCCTTAGATAGCCTCTTCTCTGATGAGGTCCACGTTGGAGTGCCATTTGTAGAGAATAGAAACCTTCTCAGGGGTCCCACTGATACTTGGTCCTTCTAAAACAACAAAGAAGAAATTGGCACAGAAGCTGAAATATAAAAAGAATACATTTATTCACCTCAGATGAGGGAGACAATGTCACACAGAAGCCTTAGCAACTGAATGAGGCAGTCTAAGGAGTACAGAAAACAGGGGCCTTACATATGCTTAGGGTTACATAGTCAGCATAAGACCAAGGGGCAGTCCTGGCTCATGCAAGCATGCAAAATGCCTAAGATGGACATGCAAGATCTGCTTGCTCAACAAAGTGGGAGGAGAGTTACTTCTCCATACAGCAGCAAAAATAGCCTGGCAGTTCTACAAGAAGAGCAGGTGCATTCTACTAGCTAGGCCCTTCTGAGCATGTGCGAAGGTGGAAGATGCTAAATATAGTTCGTTTCTAGGCAGATTACAAGAGCAGTCAACACTGAGGGAGGAAAGAGCACATGGCGAGCATATGGCAGCACATGGCAAACAAGATGGCTGCCAGAAATACAAAATGGCTTTGACCTCATGCTAACAAATCCCTGCAATATTTAACATGGGGTTCCCCATTCAAGCCTAAGAGACCTTCTATTATTATATAAAACTAGTTCTTAGAAAGGAGAGTGGTACACGAGGCACTATTGGACCTGTTTCCATTATCATTATAATATGATGTCTCCCTTTGTTTTTTATGGAATTGATACAATGCTGATCGTATTATTTGTAATCATATGCCTGCTTATGTTAGCAAAAATACTGCATACTAGAGCATGTTGTTAAAATAAACATTTTGAACTTTTTGTTGTGGACTGGTATGAGAATAACAAATGAAAGAGTGCTCTTGATTCCCACCATTCCTGAGAGTAACCTAGGTCGCATGTTCTGGATTGTCTAATCATTGGTACCTTTGCTATAGGACGAAGAGCTAATGAGACACTGATGCTAGTCTGTTAGGGGTTCAAGGTATTGAGGTGAGTTTTTGGTCCACCACAATTCACTGAGGTCCTGGGTCTCTGTGCAAAGTTCAGTTTATGAGCAGAATCCCCGCAACAAGAACAACCATCCCATCTCACTGCTCCCGTCCCCCACCAAAGTGCTGGAGATGGCCATCAACCTCCAACTCACCAAACACCTGCAGAGAAACAGCCTGCTGAACCCCCCCTTAATCAGGTTTCAGAGCCATCCACAGCACAGAGACAGCCCTCATTGCCACATCATTCGACATCTGCACCCTACTCGACAGAGGAGAATCATCTGCCCTGATCCTGCTTGACCTCTCCGCAGCCTTCGACACCGTCTCCCACCACACACTCATTGATCAACTACACCAGATTAGAATCACAGATGGCGTGCTCAGATGGATGGCATCCTTTCTCACTGTGGGCACCAAGAAAGTCTGTCTTCATCCCTCACAACCCAAGCACACCATCTGTGGTACCGCACAAGTCTCATCCCTCAGTCCAACCCTCTTCAACATCTGCATTACACCACTTGCAGACATCATCAGATCGCACATTAACATAATTTCCTCACCCGAAGATACACAGCTCGTCCTCTCACTCTCAGCGGGCCCCACCTTGACGAAGACCAACTTCCACAACTGTATAAAGAATGTCTCATCCTGGATGAAGAACAACTGCGTGAAGCTCAACACGGACAAACTGAAGTACTGATCTTCGGCAGACACTCCGCCCTCTGGAATGGCTCTTGGGGGCCAGCAGAACTCAGACCCACCCCACTTGAAAAAACCACGCACCCAACCTCGGCATCATCCTAGACACAAACACTCCATTAAACATTGGGTCAATGGGATCTCCTCAGCCTGCTTCCACACATTTCTGATGCTCTGTCCACTCTTCAACTGACTCCCCATTGGCACCAGGAAAACAGTGACGAAGGCCCTCATCACCAGCCAGCTGGACTACAGCAATGCACTCAAGCTACCGGGGACCGGTTTCTGGCATTTCAGCTAGCTCAATGCACCATCAGGATTCAAGCAAGCCGGGCCGACGACGGCTGAAATCCCAGAAACCGGACCCCGGAAGCTTGTCTCCTTCCCAGTATAAGAATTGGCTTGGTAGTTTGGTTTGCCCTGTTCCCATCATGCACTGGGACAGGAACAGACTAATTTGCATATAGCCAGGTTCTGAGCTGGGATGGTGCAGTGAGCTAAAAAACGGTGATGGATCAAGCCCTGGTCTCTTGACTGGGTAGGAGTATTCTGCATCATTCAGAAACTCTGTCCATCACCTTTTCCAAAATTGATTTTATCCACACTAAGTGTGGGAGGGTATACTCAGACGTGAGTCCCTAGCTCATTGCACCATCAGGATTCAAGCAAGCCGGGCCGACGACGGCTGAAATGCCAGAAACCGGCCCCCGGAAGCTTGTCTCCTTCCCAGTATAAGAATTGGCTTGGTAGGTTGGTTTGCCCTGTTCCCATCATGCACTGGGACAGGAACAGACTAATTTGCATATAGCCAGGTTCCGAGCTGGGATGGTGCAGTGAGCTAAAAAACGGTGATGGATCAAGCCCTGATCTCTTGACTGGGTAGGAGTATTCTGCATCATTCAGAAACTCTGTCCATCACCTTTTCCAAAATTGATCTGCTCACACAATGAGCAGTTTGTGCATGCGTCCTTGGAAATATATGGGCAGTTGTAGAATAATAGAGTACAGTTATCTTGAAATAAGTGATGAGATCTAACATTTAGCTCCAGAAAGATATGGCAGGCGGAATGTTACCAAAAATGAGTTACATAGTTTTGCACGTATGTTTTAGAATTAAAAATCCGAGATCGACCTTCATCTATCTGATACTGATATAGATGATCATAAATCCTAAGAACTAGATTGGATATTTATATTAAGGTATTGATTAATATTTTGTACTCATGTCTATTAGCATCTCACTGGGTGATAGATGGTATGTGAAAGAGTTAGTTTGGGTACTGTAGGGTGATCACCGTTTCAAGACTGAACCCCATGGAAGGTTATCATTCATTCCTTGCTTGTGGGTGGCCAAACGGTATATGAAATGAAATGAAATGTGGCTTTTGTAAAACGCAAACTGTCGCTCCCAAGGGAGCCTCCTGGCACTACCAGATAACGTGCTTCAGCAGGGAAGGATTGGGATCTAGAGGAGTGCGAAGCAAGATTCATCAGATGTTCCATAGATCCATGTGTTTAGTGCCTTCCTGAACTGTTCTTCAGATTCCATTGATCTTAGTTTACTTGGCATGAAATTCCAAGCCTTTACCTCTCACAAAGTCGCCGACTTCCCTCCTCTAGTTTTGAGTTTGAAGTCTGGTACTTTAAGGATTTTTGAGGAAGAGGATCTAAGTGTCCTCCTTGTCGTGTATGGCAAAAATCTTGTGGAGAGATATGCTGGCCCTAATCGGCGCTTTGCTCTAATGGCCGTGAGGAGAAGTTTGAACAGAATTCTTTTGTGTAGTGGGAGCCAGTGAAGAGTTTTCAGGGCTGCTGAGGCTGACACCCTGCGGGGGAGTTTTGAGACCAATTTGGCTGCTGCATGTTGCACCACCTGTAGTTTCTTCAGTGTAGATTTATTAACCCCTACCAGGGGGCTATTGCAATAATCTAGACATGAAAGTATTAGAGCCACTGCAACAGTTTTTCTGGCCGCAAGGGGAAGCAGGCCAAAGAATGTTCTCAAATGCCTAATTAGGCCGAAGCATGTACACGCCACTTTGAGTACATGAGTGTAGGAGAGTAGGGTCGGCTTCCTATGGTCACCCCCACTTTTTTGTTGTGATTCTCTGGTTTTTCGACTTTAATGTGGCTGTGGGCCTGCTAATCAGACCCACAGCCCAGCTGTTCTCTCTATAAATTGATACCATGTACTTTAGGTACATACCAGATTGGGTATTGGGTCACTTCTGTGAGCCCCTGTATAGTGTACCATAGGTACCCAGGGCATAGGTGCATCCAAGGCCTACCAGGCGCTGCAGCATGTATTATGCCACCCCTGGCTGACCCTCCAAACTAACACCACAGGCTGATCACTCAGCTTGGGTAAGGTGGCGTAACCATCCCTTTCTTAGATATAGTATACCTATATCTACCTTTACATATAGACACATATACACCTATAAGTCACTCCTATGGTAGGCCTCGGCTATCCTGGAGGCAGAGGGCTTGGTTTTTTGTGAGAGGGTGCCCTAGCATGAGCTGAGCCCCTCTGCAGCTTTCGGAACCATCTCCTTATAGCTGTTCTATGATATAGCCATACCATATAGTCTTAAATTCATTATAATCCTCGCGGTTAATGCTAATTTAGTTTGGCTTTATCAAAACATGTTGTGTAAGGTGTCAAACACATTGGAATACTAACCCCCGCCAATTCTGGCGGTGAGGATAGCATTCCACCCTTCTAGAGGGAAAAGACATGTATGTTACTGCCTTATCCTTTTAAAGTTAAACAGTGCCTCAGCATCACAAAATGGATGCTGCTGCCACAGAAACGAGTCTGACCACCTGGTGCTGGGGGAAACTCCAGCAAAGGCGGCCTGGACAAAAGGTTTCCTTTCCAGCCCTCCCCAGACAGGGGTTATGTGTATTGGGGCAGGGAGGGATGCATTCAGTGAATGCATCTAGACATTGCCTGGGGCACACAAGGTGATCCATGCATATCCTGGTTCAAACCAGTTGCTGGGGCACTCCAGCCCCAGCTCTGGCACGAAACTGGACAAAGGGAAAGGGGTGTAACCACTCCCTTCTCAGGTCCACCCATAGGAGGGACCTTGGCAGGTAATCCAGCCGCTTAGCTTAGTATAAGTATAGGAGCTGTGTCCCCAGGACTTTAGATTATCCTGGAAAGAAACTTTGATACAGAACTCTTGGACCTTCGACATTCTATTCTGACTAGAAGACGGAAGACATCTCCCTTGTGGTCAAGGAGTGACAACCCTGTGTAAACAGGCACCACCAGTAACTTAACACAACCAAAGAACCAGGGGTCTAAAAAGAAATGGATCTATTCATCCATTCAAAAGGCACTACTGTAATTACATCAGTAAAGGATACAGAGATTCATTATTAGGCCTAAACATAAAACACACGACAATGGCAAATGATCGTGAGCACAGGTGATTGTAAGTGAGACTCAATGAAAACAGAGGATTCCCAGCAAACGTCTTGTGATGATCTATATTCTCATTTGGTCATCCATGGCCGTGGGGCGGTATGTCTCTAGATCATTGAGACCGTTTCCGCACCCACTTTCTTACAATAGTTCATGAGTCTTGTTGCCAATCACTGTGCTGACCATGAGGTAGATAGAATCGCTGTGGGAATCAGTGCAGTGCAAAAAATCATAAATATGTGGTGAATTAAAATAGGGTGGCCAAAACAAAAAGACAAAACATGTTAGTCTGTGGATTGTTTTGCCCTCTAGTTAAAAACAAGAACAGTGCAATGAAACGGTAATCTCAAGCAAATATCTGACTAACAAAGAAGGGCCAACATGTTTCAGCCTCTGGGGGAAGGATGTCCCTGGGCTTTCTTCAGGGCCTCTGTTCGTAGAGTTTGCTACTGCTGATATAAGTGTATAAATAAGAGGTGAAATATTATTTTTATAAAGGATATAAATGGACCATGTAGTCCATGTTCATTTTCCTCCGTGTCAAAACTGGTGTGTCTCACATCTAGAAGAAAACACAATCACAGTAGTCTCAATCATATATACAATGTACGTGTGACAATTGTTTTGGAAAATAGAGTTAAAGAATTAGCACTCACCCAGATTAGCCGGGGATTAGACCTCACCTCTCCTGGACCCTGCTCAGGAAGATTGAGGCCCTGCTCTAAGAAAGAGAAGTGTTGAGTGTTTTGAGTAACATAGCTAGCTCTATAAACACATGCCCAATGTACCCTAAAAACACATCCTGGACCTCTCTTACACGGGTGCTCTACTAGTCTGCTTGTCTCAAAGCTCTGACTATTACCACTCAAGCTGTTGAAGTAATAACTCTTGAAAAGCAGTGTCTATCGCTATCCTCTGTCTATTGCAGAAACTACCGGCCTTCAAAATACTGCAAAAAGTCCTGTTATCGATTGTCTACAACAAAAAGAGATAAAAGAGATAAAACATCTAGGGTAAGACTAGTTTGCCAACCTGTCCGTCATTACCTCGTTACAGACGCCGAGTCAGGGGGGAGGCATCTGCTTGGACTCCATCCCGGAAGTTAAAGCGATCCCTGAGTTCAGGGGTGGAGCCTCGTATTTTTTCATATTTATTCTGCCCCTTCAAATCCACACTATCAAATCACTGGCCTAAAGCGCTAGTATTGCGTTTGATGCCGCAATGATTGTGGAAAAAATGAAAGCAAAGTACAATTAATAGTAATGTTCGGACTACCGACTGTTGGAGAGAATCTCGCGATGTTTCAAAGAGCTACAAGCCGACGTCATTCACTAAAACTACAGGATGACGTAATCGGAGCTCATTTTGTAGATCAATGGCCACTCTGGCACTGTTAGTATTTTAGAGGGACAATAAAGTTTCACAATTTAATAAATGAAGATATCATGCGATCTGACTTAAAAGGAATGGACACATAGATGTTGTAAACTAGTGTCATGATCGCGATGTCTTTGTAGGGACAATTTTATCAAATGCACGCGCCAAATTTAATGTCCGCTCAGTTGTTCTGTGAATGTTATCGACATGTACAGCCAAGTGTCGAACCCTCATCTAACATGTCAGGTAGTCCCATTTAGAGACTGGCTAGCCTGTGAACTTAGATGGAATATGAGACTGTCTTGTATCGCAAGGCATTACGAAGAAATAGTAGTGTGGGAAAATGAATAATGTGTATCAAGATGACTCAATGAGCCTATCAGGCTTAAATCTATGGTCACTCAAAAGGATGTTTCTCACGGGCAAGGATTCAGATAGAATATATATCCCGTGGGCAAGGACATATATATATCTGCAAAATCATGCAGTCAATGTTTCCGTATTGATCTTTATACATGCGGATTCAAATAGGCTCTCAAAGGCGGAATATTTCACTATCTGGTGCCATCAGGACGCAGTGATCAAAGAGAGTTTGTAACATGGATGATCAAAGGCTGGCCCAAGGGATATCATCATTGAGCCCAATGGAATCGGTGGATAATTTATAGATCCATAGTTGCTCTTTATTAAAAAGGTACTTAGATGTATCCCCCATGTGAGATGGTATAAAGGGTTTTTCAAGTACCGTCCAGGTAAAGTCTTCTTCAGTGTGTTTTGATTCAACCCAATGTCTAGTAAGCTTGGTTACAGTCTATTTACACCTGAATGCGCTCTTGTGTTCAAGCATTCTAAGGCGTACTTTCCGAGTTGTCATCCCAACATATTTAACTGCACACGGACAAGTCAGTAGATAAATCACATGTGTACTGTTACAGTTGGTGAAATGTCGCTATTCCCACAGATGACTTGTTTCAATATTGATCTCTGTGGTATGTCTGGTCTGTGGACATACTGAACAGCAACCACAAGGATGATGTCCAGTTGCTGCTGGTAAATCCCAAAGGGTACCTATCATGTGTTTAGGTGTCTCTTTCGGACGAGTGTGTACTAAGCGATCTCTTAGATTGCTAGAGCGCTTAAAAGCAAACAAAGGGCGTTCTATTTTGTCATTACCCGCATTAAGAATACGCCAGTGTCGATTTACAATCTTCTGGATCTGATTAGACTTAGTGCTGAATGTACTGACAAAGGTGAGTCGATTTAGTGCCGGTTTTTCTTGGGGAGGTTCTAAAAGAGCTTCTCGATGGTTATTCAGTGCCCGTTTCAGTGATCGCTTGATCAGACTTTTCGGGAAATTTCGAGCCTCCAATTGGTCCGATAAGCCTTATGAGTGTTTAGAAAAGGTCTCTTTTGTAGAGCAGTTCCGTCTAACGCGGAGGAACTGCCCATAAGGCAAATTGTCCCGTAGCAATTTCGGGTGTTGACTTCCATATGATAGCAATGAGTTTCTTGCCGTAGGCTTCCGGAACAACTCACTTTCAAGTCCTGATGGAGTTGCATAAATGGAGAGATCAAGAAAGGACAACCGGTCCTTGCTAATCTCAACCGTGAAGCGTAAATACTGGTTCTGGTTATTTAGCCACTGGTGGAACAATGAGATGGTCTCTCGGTCCCCTCTCCATATCAACAGCACGCCGTCTATATATCGTTTCAACCAAATGATGGATGGAAAAAACGGATTAGTAGTTGTTAGGACGTGCTGTTGCTCGAAGGTGTTTACATAGAGATTTGCCAGGGACGGAGCAAAAATACTCCCCATGCTAGTTCCTGACACTTGCAGGTAAGTTGTTTCCTCAAATTTAAAGAAATTCTCTTTCATGGCAATTCTGGCTAAAGACTTGATGAAGTGGCCCGGTGTAGGGGACTCCAATACTGTATCCTCCAGGATGGACATGATGGTATCTAAAGTCTCAGCCTGTGGTATGGAGGTATACAGGGACTCCACGTCGAAGGAAACCAAATAATCTGTCTCTAGGTTGTACTCTATTTCTGGTATCACCCTCAAGACATCTTTTTTTTTTTTTTTTTTTTACTTTGTTTATTAGTTTTTCAACATAGTACAATACAAGAGTGCGGCTGACAGTCGATGGGGTAGCATCAAGAGCATATATCATTCACAGTATATGACGATGTAAACACATGAATTCAACAATGGGCTTAGCAGCAGGGTGAGCATCATACTTGGCCTATCAGGGTAAGCACATATAGCAAGCATACACTAGAAGGGGGTCATGACTCGGTGTGTAACAATGGAAGGTAGGGGAATACATCAGGTGTGCGCAAATACAACTATGGTCTATTATTAATGGCCCATGGCAGACAGTAGAGCACGCATAAGTATATTATGCCAAAGCGTGCAATCGAAAGCCCCCCACCTGTGAGTCTATCTGAGGGAATGTGTATGTTACGTCTGGGCATCGTTATCGTCTCGAAGAGCATTCCCAGTCTGGGCCAGTACGTAGGTTGTTAGTGGACCCCATATGTCCTTCGGTCTGTTAGCAATCGAAAGTAACTCAGCAAAGGTTGTGTGCTGTTCCTGACTGTGCGTCATGTCCGTAAGCCACTCCTTAAATTTCGGGGCCCTTCCACGACCCCATCTGCATGCCACTCGTCTTTTCGCAAGCAGCAGTGCGATATCTACGAATTTTCTACATGTCGTGGGAATGTGTGATGTCTGTCCTAGGAGTGTTAATAATGGATCAGTACTTACGGTTATCCCGGTCATTGATTCAAGAGCCTTCTGCACCTGCTGCCAGTAGGCATGGACCGAGGGACACTCCCAGGCGAGATGTAAAAAGCCTGCATGTTCCGTGTGGCAACGTTCGCATTCGTCATTATCAGTCAAGTGAAACCTACATTTTTTCACTGGGGTATAATATAAGCGCTGCAGGAATTTGTAATGGATTATTTTGAGCCTGCTACTGGCCGATATTCGGGCTGTGAGGGAACAGCAGTATGACCACTGCTCATCAGTGAGCTCAATGGTAAGGTCAGCGGACCAGTGCAGGCGGGCCGAGGTCTCCGGCACTGGAGCACATGTCCTGACATGACGATACATGCCCGACACTATGTGTGAGCCATCTAGGGAACAGAGCATATAGTGCAGAGGAGGCAGGGTCTCGGGTTCGTCCGGGAAGTCAGGTAGGATCTCCCTCATCCCTTGTCGCAGTCGTATGTAGTACAATACCTCGAGCGGAGTACGGCTGTGCGTGGCAAAAAAGAGGTCCACAGTTTTGAATCAACCAGCCGTAAAAAGATCGCCCCAACATGTGATGTGTAGTTTCCTGCAGAGCATTCGGAAGCCCTGTTCACATAGGAGTTCAAGTTTAGGGTGATAGGCCAGTGGCATCCGAGGGGAATATAGCAAGGCACAGCCCAGTTTTGTATCCATTCGGCGCCAGGCTTCAATTGTACATGTGACGGAGGTATACGG
Source organism: Lissotriton vulgaris (assembly GCF_964263255.1). Lineage (NCBI taxonomy): Eukaryota > Metazoa > Chordata > Amphibia > Caudata > Salamandridae > Lissotriton > Lissotriton vulgaris. Next base: position 1,917,226,130 of record NC_141691.1, read on the forward strand.
TGTGGTTATATCTGATATTGGGCAATGTAGAAGCCCATTGAGGGGAAGAGGGTTTGTAATCCAGTCCTCCACTGCCAATTGTGGCATAAAAGGGGTGGGGATCACCCAATGGTAGGCTTAATGTGCTTGAGAACACAGGTAGTAAGCCTCAAAGTCAGGGATATCGAACCCCCTTTGTCATACGGCTGAATCAGCACGGACCATTTCAGTCGTGGGTTCTTACCCCCCCAGAACAGACGACATAGCTCTGACTTCAATGTTTTAAAGAAGAAAGCACCCGGATAGTACGGGATGTTTAGGAAAAAGTAGAGAAAGTGGGGGAGCACTACCATTTTAATGAGTGACGCCCTTCCCGCCATGGAGAGGGGGAGGGATATCCAGCGATCCACCTGAGTGGCCAGCCTCGTAACTGCCACACCATAGTTTGAGCGTAATGTCTCGTTTTTGTCACGCGAGACTTGGATACCCAGGTAGCGAAGTTCCGAGCGGCACCATTCCAGAGGGTAGTCAAGGGAGAAATCCACGAAAGCATCCATAAGCGGGAAAAATTGTGACTTAGCCCAATTAATATGTACCCCGGACATTCCGCCGAAGGTAACAAACTCTCTAAGTAAGGGGTTTAGGTTACATGCAGGGTCTTTGACAAATAGTGTTATATCATCAGCATATAATGATACATCAATTTGACGTTGAAAGCAGCGGAATGCACCCTCCCGGTGCAGCTGGCGCAGCCTGCAGGCCAGGGGTTCAACAGCTATTGCGAACAGGAGAGGGGATAATGGACACCCCTGACGGGTGCCTCTGGAAATATCAATAGAAGTTGACAGGCGGCCGTTAATCAGGACTTTCGCCGTCGGTCGTGTGTATTGTAACTGGACCCACGAGATGAATAATTTAGGAAAACCTATACGTGCCAGCACAGTGAACAAGTACGGCCACTCGACCGAGTCGAAGGCCTTAGTAGCGTCGAGGAAGACCGCAGCGACAGGGAGTTCAGGATGTACAGTGTGGAGCAGGGAAAACAGAGTGCGTAAATTATGAGAGGTGGAGCGGCCCGGAACAAATCCAAACTGATCTGGCAATACAATCCGGGTCATCAACAGAGATAGTCTGGTAGCCAGCACTTTTGCCAAAATTTTAACATCACAATTCAGGAGCGAAAGTGGGCGATAAGAGCCACAAATATTGGGGTCCTTACCAAGCTTTAATAGTGATGTTATTACGACTTTGCGCATTGATTGAGGGAGGAGTCCGTCAGCCAGTGATTCCTCAAAGACCTCGCGGAGGACAGGGGCCATAATGTCAATGTATGTTTTAAAAAACTCTGCGGGCAGCCCATCAAGGCCGGGCGCCTTCCCATTTTGAAGCGACATGATGGCATCAAGAATTTCATCTAGCTCAAAGGGGGCAGCAAGGAAGACCCTTTCGCTATCACTAAGCCAGCAGAGGGCCACATCGCCCAGAAAGTCATCGTACGGTAGATCTGAGGTCGCGGTGGAAGTGTACGATAATGCAAAACGAAGGCAGCGAGCAGGTCGTCGGAGTCTCTGAGTGTGCGTCCTTGGTCTGTTAACAGCTCCAAAACTGTGTTGCTAGTGTGTGGTGGTCGGGTCAACAGTGCTAGAGCCTGGCCTGGTCTATCCCAGTGGCGGCTGGTGACATTTGAAAGTGGTGAGGCAGAAACTCGTCAGCATACTGCACCGTAGCGAGCGAGCGTAGCGAGCGAGACCGAACCCCCTAAGGAGGGTTCGGGGGGAATTCCCCCCGAGAAAATTTTGAAAAAATAGTGGAAAAATGGTGCATTTTCAAGAAAATTTGAGGAAGCAGGAAGGTTAATAAAGCAATTGTGAAAGTGCAGGTATTACATTATTAAAGAGCTGTCATATAACATAGGTAGCTGCCTATTTAGTATAACCACAGAGCTTTATAACAGACTTCAAGATACAATGCTGAGAACCTCACAGATTGTTTTTATTTAAACTGCAAACAAAAGAAGCAACTAAACAGGTCACAAACTATCACCATTCAACATATTTACTTTTTGTATCTAAATTCAGCACGTCTGTCTTTAAGCGCAGCAAATTTTTCAATTACTTGAATGTTAAAGTCAGCAATATTTTGAACAAGCTCGCTCTCTATAGAGAGCATTGCTAATGCATTGAGTCTTTCCTGAAGCATGGTGTTCCTCAGGAATGTCTTAATCCTATTTAAGGTGGAAAAAGATCGTTCTGCCTCTGAGGTGGTCATAGGAGTGGTAATTACTATTTTTAGTAAAGCTACTGTCTCTGTAAATGTCTTTTCCATATGAAGTTCATGAATTAAAGACAGCAAAGACCTGGCATTTGTGGCCTTCTGGTACACAGGCATTGAGTACATTACTGTCAACTCACTTTTCAGGTCCTCTTGGTTGAGCATCAGATAAGCTTCCACAGCCGCATGCAGAGCATGCTCAGGGAAGGATTCATTATATTTTGCAAAGTATGTACTTTCCAATAATGCGGCACTCTCCAAATGTTTTGTGAAAGCAAAACGGTCCTGTGCATGTACAATTACAATGTCACATATCTCTTTTGCCCTTCGTACCAGAGTGGTGATGTTTGTCCTGTGGTTTGAAAAAATTGAACCGGCTGGCAGTTGGCTGTCTAAATTGTCAACCTCATCTCTCACTTTGTTTATGCTTGCGACAAAGTCTGTGGTACATCTTTTCACAAAGACAGTATCTATGTCTCGTCCTTGTAACTGATTGTATAAACTCTCGACATTTAACATTATCTTATCAAATAAAAATAGAAAGAACTGAAACTCTCTATCTTTTAGTGTTCTAGCAAAGCCACGGGCTTCACTGTGACTTTTGAAATCAAAGGTTTAATTGGTTTCTATGGCTTGAAAACATTTCACAAGGTCCTCGGTATATTGAAATATTAGTTGGACTGTACGTATGTTATAGTTCCAACGAGTTGAGGCTCCCCTCGGAACCCTTTTGTCCACAATCTCCTGAAGTGCTTCCATTCTTTTTGGGGAACGTGAGAAGAATGCTGCCATGCCTCCTATATCCTGAAAGAAAATTCGTGTCTCTGGGATCTTCGATACTGCCTGTTGCATAATAAGATTAAGTTGGTGGGCATGACAGTGCACATAATGAGCATACGAGTAGACATCTCTAATTCTTTTCTGTACGCCACCATGGCTTCCACTCATTACGGACGCACCATCATAGCTTTGTGCAATACGTTTCTTTCTTTGATGCACCTCTGGGAAAATAAAGTTGAGTTGATGCAGTATAGCAGCAGTAATGGTTTCTGCAGTGGAGTTTTTTAAATGAGTGAAACCATAGAACCGCTCCACAACATTATAGCCTTTGTCCAGGTACTGAAAGACTAATATGGACTGCGTTTGTGTGGCCACATCAGTGGTGTCATCAGCCTGAATAGCCACAAAGTCTGTGTTTTGCAACTCTTGGACAATATGGCTTCTCATAATTTCTAGCATACACTCCAGGAGTTCATTTTGTATCGTTTTAGAGGTGCCCTTAAAGACTGTAGCACTTGCTAAATGTGAATCCATTTCCTTGTCTATGCTTGCTACTAAATCTACAAGACCCATGAATATTCCAGGATTTGTGGACCCTTCCGATTCATCATGGCCTCGCAATGCCAGTTCGAAAGCACCACAGAAACGAATGCAATCAATTATTTTTGATAGTATGTTTCTATTTCTATCAACTGTTTGATTGTGTTTCTGTATTGTTTGTCGATATGCATCGCTGATGTGCTGCTCAATCGGTGCGTCTCCTAACATTCCCAGTCTCGTCACGTTTTCCATATGCTTTTTTGAGTGTGCATACTTCTTTATTTTTTCAGACAGATGCTTCAAGTCCAACACGCCTTCTTTTGTCCAAGGAAAGTCACCATTAAACAGCAAGCAGGGGAAGCAGAACAGTCTGTTTTTTGAAGGGCACCCTGTAAGCCAATCAGCTTTTGTGTACCAGGTTTTTGAGAATTACGATTGTAACATTTTCCTCTGTCCTTGGTAACTTGTTGGAGTTGAAGGTCAGGCCGATGAGGTCCTAACCTCTTTATCTGTAGTTTATCTTCTAGTGGGCGTGCATGGAATGACCGTGTAATTAACTGTTGTACCGTATTCATCTTGCCGATGCTGTCCGTACCAATATGAAGGAAGCCTGTCAATAGTCAAAGTACAACGTATAAGATTTGGTGCAATAATATCAAATGTCAGTACAAATACATATATCTTGTGCATGACAGCAAGTGATATAGCTCCAACAGCTCATTTTAATGGCCAGCCAGGGGTGGCATAATACATGCTCCAGCCCCTAGTAGGCCTTGGGTGCACCTATGCCCTAGGTACCTATGGTACACTATACAGGGACTCACAAGAGTGACCCAATACCCAATTGGCAAATGCACCTAAAGTACATTGTATGAATTTAGAGAGAGAACAGCTGTGCTGTGGGTCTGATTAGCAGGCCCACAGCCTTTCTAAGCCATAAACCAGTAAAGCAAAAAGCAAAGAAATGGGGTGACCATAGGAAAGCAGACCCTACTCTCCTACATAACGCTCCCCTTTGGACAACAGGATAGGGAAAAAAATACAGCCTGACTGCCTGCTTCCTCTGTGTGCCATAGTGGCACTGAAACAGACACAGTTTGAATTGAGGGCCTTTAACAAGGCAGTGCCTTGCAGTGGAGATCCAGGCCCGGTTGCAAACAATCAGAAGACTTATCAAGGTCTTCAGGAATCTTGACTATATGAATAAGGACTTATCTCCATGCAGCGAGCCGTACTTCCCTATTAAGACATACTTCTATGACTGTCCATACTTTATTAAAATTCAACGTGGGGCCCAATATCTTGAAGCTATAAAGGTGGAACCAACACCTTGATCAACTCGCCGTGATCATTTCACTTAATAGGATTCATAGCATCGACACATTATATTTGCACCCTTCTGATTCTTAAGATCTTCCCGACGGCCAGACCTGTCAAGACTGACTAAGATTGCCTTGAAAAAGCCCAGGAGTGGGCGAAACACGTGTCGGCAGTGCAAAGCTGGAAAACTTTTAATGTGTTTGATAATAAAGAATTTGAAGCACAACAACTGTTTTTGGATCCATACTTTGAAGCTCCTTAACTTCAAATGAACTTATGATTGATGTTGGTGTATAAACCTTGAAATAACCATTACGTTACGGAAATTTCCTTGACATTTGACTTCTTAGAGGGTGCTTGTGTAACTTGGTTTCCTCTTGATTCTTGATACTTGCATTAAGTTGCTTTGTTTAAACACCCCTGGTGGTGTGTGTCTTATCAGGTTATCAGTGCACCTCTGTAGATACTTCGCGTATAACGTGCACAGTGAGAATAGTCATTAACAGAAGGTGCGGACGTTTTCTCTCTTTGAGAAACACTACCACCAATATTGCTGTGTAACAAGGCAAGGATAGATAGTGCCTTTAACAACCGTTATTGCCCAAAGCACAGGGCTAAGGGCAGGCTCAGTATTACTAAATTCCATCCAGTCAGGGTACAATGTTCAGAATGTGCACCCACCCCAACCACCATGTAGAGTGAGTGACCACAAACATAGCCCTATCTCCAAGCTACAAAAAAGTATCATCAGTTTCCTTACCTTGAACACGGTTGTTTGCTGGGTCGTAGCCGGGATGAAAGAGCAGCAAGGAGGTTGGGCCTCTTGTTCTTTCTCCAAAAATTGCCCAAAAAGTTGGGTAAAGGTTCAGGTTGTCAGGCTTTACCAGGTGCTGGAAATAAAAATATAACAACTTATTTTTGAGACATTAGGTTAATCAAACAAAGACTGGGGGGGGGGGACATAACAGTACAATTTTAACCTTGCAGTTTTCAATAGTTCACTGTTGTATGTTAGGATTTTTACTTACGAACTGCAAGTGACAAAATGATTAACTGAGAAATGCAGTGACTCACTGACCTATTTACAGCATTTTGTGATCTGCATCAGGTACATGTTCTTTGCAGCAGGCGCATTAACCTTATCCGCTACCTTTCCATGAGTCAAAACATTCATTACACAAAACTCTGATCTCTCTCTAGGAAAAACATTAACAATATCCTTGGTGCAACAACAAGTGTTGCATGTCTAAACATTTATAAGGTCCCAAAGGCGCGACCTGTAGGCTATGCCAATGAAAATACTGGCTGACAAATTCGAATAGCGGCTGCCCAAATCTATTTACAAGCCACACGTAATAGTGCTGGAAAATTCAAATGCTTTAGACGGTGGGCGAAAACATTGTTTATAGGATGTGGCCTTGCCCTAACAATGGACCACACAATTACTACTGACATATAAAAATAACTATAAGAATTAACACTGCAGGCGAATATAAATATTGCAAATCCAAATGTGTTAACACGATACAGTTGATGCGCATTAAAATTCCACAGACCAAAAAGGAACTGTTTACTAGACCTTAAGAAGTGTTGGTCAGAACAAATTTTATTAAATCAGAATTTTGTAGTGTTGAAAACAGTTCCTTTCTGCGCGCCTTAAATGACACAGAAAGCATTGTAAATTACAATGCTTTCTGTGTCATTTAAGGTGCGCAGAAAGGATTTGTAAATGATAAAAGCGGAAAAATTTGCTGCTGCTGGCTAGTACTGTGTTTTTCTGATTCAAAAGTGCGTCATGGCTTCTAAATCCCATCCCTGGGCAGTGCAGTGGGGCATCTCGAGGCGATTTCAGCCTGTTATCAATCCTCATGAGATAGCCTCCCCACCTTTCCTCCCCAATCCCCTCCACCGAGATAGAGGACAGATACGGCAAAGCCTTCTGAGACACCAACAGGCCACATAAATACTCTATGATGCTAATAAATGAAGAGCCCCCTATATTAGAACAATCGCGAGATGTTTATCATGGCAGACTTCTCACAAGAAACTAAAGTAATAGCAATACATTCTCAGCCTTAAGTCCACAACTGAAAAAATCGGACATTTAATTCGCTTGTGCCAGTAACAAGAACCCATGTCACCCATACAGCAAAATCAATTAGAATTCAATCCACTGAACCCAATGAAGGAATGGGTCAGACAGTGACTACACTTTGGACTGCCAAAGAATGACCACAGAACAGTGAGAATCCTAAGCATAATGTTACAGAGGAGTCTAAAACCCAGCTTTACTGTACGTACTAATCTACCGGCCTCCAGTGAATACTCCCATCATATGAAATATACCAAAGATTAGAAAGTATTGCATAAATAATGTGCACTTAACATACCAGGAGTAATTGAATCAACACAATAAATGGAGGGCAGCCACTGGTAACAGCTAGAGATCTGATATTGGTGGGTTGGTTGTATATGGCATGGCACTCCACTCACAACACACCAACTAATAGAGCATAAAATAATTGTTACAGAAGTTAGGATGGCCTTTTTTTGCCGTTTTACACAGAGTGAACTCGACCAATAGGTATCATACTCAGAGAACTTTACATGAGCACCAGTTGCATTACAGACGGACAGATTAATATTTTTTTGTTAGGTAGGGGGGGGAGATTAAGTGATTTGCCCAGAATCACAGAAATTGTTTCAGCCAGTTGACAGACTCGAAGATAGTTCGCCAGCTGCCAAGTCGGCCGCTCTAGCCCTTAAACCACATGATTGCAAGTTGATGCAACTAATGTTGTAACCTGGTAGGACGGTCAAGTAGAGCTGTGAGCCTAGCTCTCTGGAACACTCGTTGAATGTGGAAATTAAATTGGAAGCAACCCAGGAGAAGCAGTTGGAGCTTTTCACAGGCAAGGCCAGGCAGATATGTATTGGTCCACTTTCTCCCAGAGGGTGTGCACTGTGTTTTGTTTTAAAACAAGATTAAAATACATACTTTAAACTTAATCACCTCGATGGTCATTTTCTTGAAAGCTGATAACTGGTGCACCGTGCAGCACTCGAAAGCTGATAACTTTAGAAGTCTGGTCCTCAGAACATCACAACACTAGCCACAGGGACCACAACAGACACACACACACACTCGGACGTCAGCTCATGGAGCAGCAGGCCAGTATGAAACAAGAGAGTAATGCGGCGGCTCCCTCGAGGAATACTCTGCCTCAACCAGATGCCGAGGGCCCGGCTGCCTTCTCCCTCCGCTTCAGAGTTACCCTGTTCAGAGCCTTATCCTGAACTGCTCAGGGATTTAGAGGCAACGTAGCAGCAGCTGCAGAGAGCCCAATGTGGGTTAACTTCACCAGAACAGAAGTACCCACTGAAACTACCTTCTCCGCGCACTTTGTAGAATGTGAACTTTCCTTTGAATGGGCTTGGAAAGTTTTACATTGCATTATAAGCATGTTACTACAGCCATGGACTGAACCCGTTTTTATCCATGCCTCCCGATTCACCACATTGCGAACATTCCCAAATATGCATGATTAATTACAAATACACACCTATCCTGTTACTACTGTTCTTTGTAAAAGAAAAAGCAAGGAAGCCAACAAACAAAATAAAGCAGCGTGACCTCACCATGGCAAACCTGCTATTCCACGGACCAATACACTAACATGCATATATTTTAATTCCTTGCATGCTGACTCTAAAGAAAAGACACCGAAAGTACACAAGTCCCATATGTTCCAAGTTTGGAGTTAAATGAGTGATTTATTCTAATATCAAAAATGTGGGCTTTTATCTGTGCCTCCCCCTCTTTTAAAGAAAAAGCAAGGAAGCCAACAAACAAAAGAAAGCAGCGTGACCTCACCATGGCAAACTTGCTATTCCACGGATCACGGCCCAAGGCAACGTTACGTTACTCAAACACTCCACTGCCCTACAAGCACTCTCGGCCGGGGGCAGGACGACAAAAAATGCGCTTTATGTTATGGGTTTGTGTAATACGTTCCAGCTCCGTGCCTTAAATGCTCGCACGGAAGGAGGTTGTGCAGCTGAATATAGCCACTCAAGAGTCGAGCGGGCTGGTACACCTGGTTGTGCTTTTACCTCTGTCGTAAACGGAGCCACAACTTCAGAATTAGTGCCTCAGTCTCAAATGTATGCCGACTGGTAGTTTGGGAAATCTATGGTTCAACCCTCCTTTAAATATCGTAATCCAATGCATGCTGTTTCCCCGAGCATGGTCTGGACCAGGTTGTTTATTTAATTTTTTTCATGGGGTGGCCTTAATTCATATATTGGAGTAATAAATAGCAGCCTGAGCCTAGCCAGTGTGTCTCGTGCCCTAGTGTAAAGAAGGAAATAGGGCCCCAGGGCGCTGTTTGAGTTGTGAAATTAATCAATACTCAGGGTTCGGTGGGCTTATCCAGGCCTCTGTAACCGGCGCCACTGCACCTGCTGCACAAATGGACTAATTTATTTGTGCTTTACATTCGAACAAAACAATGGTATGCAATTGTTTGTCTCTGACATTTCTGCACAAGCATTATGGATTTACATCGCTTGCCACGTTATTTTACCCTTTGCTGTATAATTTTTAAGTTTCAGCCAAAATATTAGTTATTTTCTGGCACGAACGGATCTACCTTAGTTTAAAGAAAACCTCAATGTTGAGCTGTGGCAGACGCAGACCACTTTGAAAATGTTACCCTTCCGTTGCAGTTTGCAGCACTCACGTGTTTAAATGTTATTAACGTGGGCCAACTCTTACCCAGATAGTATTCGTGTGTGTTCATTTTATTTAAAAAAGCAAGCAATACTATCACAGAATATTGCGCATAATTTGCCTTTGCTTATTGCATAATTTAGACAACCGTGAGCATAATTTGGAGTTCGCTTGCTGCGTTGTTCCAGTGCCCTGTTTACATATCATGACACGGACATAGAAAATACTTTGTAATTTAACATTCTAGACAAGGACTGGCAAAGTGAGAACAAGTGGCTTTGCCAGTGCTTACTTTTAGATTTTCTTAGCTTAATTCAGCATTGCAGTAACACGGTTTCGTTATATATGAACATGCGTTCATACTGTGGTAAGTAATAAAAGAAAACTGTACTGATATATAGTATCTCAGAAGTATTTCAACTGATTTAGATCCCGGTGACCCCATGTATAACACCCCGGGGCATAGCTGTATGTACCCCGTTTATGTAACTTTAAAACCGCTTCCTAAAACAGCTTTTCAACATATTGCATATGTGCTGCCTGTACATCACTCATCCATTATGGGAACAGTAAAACATTCTCTCAGAATATTTTTGGAAAGGTAACCTTCCAGTGCAATCCTACGCTAAACGTCACACACATAACCATATGCATTATTGTGCAAAGGTGTTTGTGTGTTTGTGGCCCTAGCCAGCCTGTTTTTTTTTTGCAGATGTGCATAGCGTGAACTTGGCCCAAGGGCTTTAGAACACTAGTTTGCATAACACTTTTTTATATGTGGGAAGATTTAGAAATTTGCCCAGAATCACAGGATGTTGAGCAAAGGCTGAAACTCAGACCTGGTTTCCATGATCCTAGGTTGGCAGTTCTGACCGTTAGGATAAATCTTCTCCTCCAAACATCGCATGTTGTTGCACCAGTGGTAAAGAGGAGGGTACCAGCACCATATTGTTCTAGAAATGGCTCCTGAATGCACATACTCCTGGTGCAACACAGCGCTGCAACTTTGGCTGCTGTGTTGATTATTTTTTTTGTAACGTAGAACAGTCCATTGGAAATGGATGAACACTACTGACCTCTTCACTTTAAAAGTTGAAAGGGTCTGTAGCACAAGCCTTGTCTCAAATAAATATTTCTTAAATATTCCTTTCCAAATACACCCACCCATACTTCACCTTTTAATGCTTCGAACTGATGGGTTAGCTTTATAAACTAGCTGTAAATATAAAAGCTTTAGGGTTAATGATGGAGTCCTAGTCAGTTCATAACTACCCATGTCCTATTCATTGCATGTAGCATTACTTTCTCTACCTATGCAGACCTGGCCACCCTGAAACATGAAATGGTTGCCTTATTCGTAAAAAGTGTTTTCTGACCATTAACCGCCTACTTCAGAATTTCCTTTTCCAGGCGAAATATTGGAGAAGGGCGACCTACAGAATAAGATGAGACCCACAACACATGCAAAAAATATTCTCTAAAAAGACCCAATTGCATTGGGGGTGATCTGTACCATTTATCACCAAGCAAACACAGATCAACTTTTTTTGATTCCAGGTAGGAAACCTACGTGTAAATATCTGTAAATGCCATAATGGTCACACGTTGTTGAAGTGGCCAGTAAGGTTTACAACATGCTTCCACACCATCAGTCCCTTTTCTGCTCGTTCATCTCCGGTTTTTCTCTCTTTTCCTAGAGTGGCATACATGGAAAAGTCTACCAGGGGTGCAAGACTGTCCAGCTGAATAAATGCATTTTTTCTCACAAATTATTTTGTAATGTTGGATTTTCAGATGCACTTTTATGTCCATAGGTACAACGCACAGGTGCGAAATGTTTGCTAATTAAGGCAAAAGTTCCAGCTTTTTTGGTGTTCCCAACATTCCCAGTGGACACCCCATGATGTATCCATGGGATCTCCAATTTTACTGCCCCTTACCTAAACATACAACTCCAGAAAACACATAAAATCGGGTCATTTTTCTGTATTGGTAAGTTCGATCTCCACCTAAAAATAAATAGCAGATGTCGATTCTATAAGTTAGATTCCTATCTGTGGCTACAGTTGGCACTTTTGATTAGTTATGATTCTCTATGGTGGGCTAAAGGTCTAATCAAGCGCAGGCTCTCAAATTCTAGGTGTCGATTTTGGGGATTTGCAGAGCCCAACAGAGAGAAAAGCGGGACATGTTACGAACAGTAAGGTGGAGGTGACGGGCCAAGGGGAGGGCTGGCTTTTCAAATTACCAGGTGTTCAACATTTTGCTGCTGGGTAGAAGGTGTGGTGGGTCTATACTTTCATATATATGAGAAATGGGCCTGCACTGCAGTGCGACAGGTCGGACAGGTCAGGGTGTAAACTCAAAACTGCATTAACAACAGACAGTACTAATAACGTTACGTTACTTACATTATTACCATACGATATACGACGACGAGTCAGGGGGAGTCAGTCACACGCTTGGATCGACTACTGGAGACTCTCAGTACTGGTCTGGTCTGGAAATCAGTTCTAGAACCTTCGACTTCACGCGCGGTCACGTCACTGTCTGCAGCTTTCAGAAATGGCCAATCACCTCAAGATGGCTTGATATAGCCATATGTGATTGGCCAACTGAACAGAGCAGCAAACACCCACGCGCGGCACCATGATCCTGCTGTCTCAGCCAATCCTGGCGCAGGCTTAACAGCGCCACTGCGCCAGGATTGGGCTACAAGCAGGAGAAAATCTGCCCTGGTTGAGACCGGGGCCCGGGTCCCTGCCATTGTCTCTCAGTGCTACAGGGGGGGGGGCGAGGTCTAATAGGTACTACGCATGCGCAGGCCAGTCTCAATTATGAGTACTCCTGCCTGTTGCATGCGTAGTCACCCCGACCCCCGCTGCAGCTGCTTACGCTCTCTGGCTGCCTGGCCTGCCTGTGCGCTGTCACTCACAGTGACTCACTCTCTGCCGCAGCCCCGCCCACCCACTTCCCATAGGCAATGCCCGATTCTGTCGGGCTCGTCCCGGCCCTGTAGCGCTGAGTCAGTGCGCTCGGATTTGGTTTGACTTTGAACTTTGTTTTACTTTTATTATGCATGTGTTGGCACCAGCGGCGGTCGTCCATGGCTAGTGGGGCAACGCCCCAATGCCCCCAATGGACGCACCGCCACTGGTCTATCCCCTTCACAATATTTTCTCGCCTGCCAGTGTTTCCCTTTAAATTTGGCTTCCCTATTGGCTTCTTCCTCATACTGTGTCAGTTTGTCGCTAAGCTCTGCATGAATGTCTGAGATATCTTCCTCCACCATCCGAGCCTCCAATGCCTTCAGTTTGTTATCAAGTTTGCGGAATGTACCTTGGATATCGCGCAGGACCCCAAAGCTTTTTGATATGCAATAGCCTCGTACCGTCACCTTAAAGGCCTACCAAATACTGTCGACAGAGTCAACACAGCCTTTATTGTTGGGGAAGAAAGCAGCGATCTCTTCTCCAAGTTCAGTGCGGAACACTAGAAGGGCCGCTGGCTGCAATCGCCATTGTGGCCTAGGATTGTCCCACCCAGGTATTTGCAGATGCATCAGGACGGGGCTATGGTCTGAGTATGTCCTCGGAAGGTGTTCCACTTTAGAGACCCCCGCATATATGTCTCTGGTGGTGAAGAAGCAGTCCAGTCGTGCCCATGTGCCCGTCAGGGACGTAAAATGTGTGCCCTTTTTCGGTGGGGATGCAGATAACGCCAGTCATCCACAAGGTTGCCCTCCATGATCAGACCTCCCAACGCTTCCCTAGACCTAGGCTTGTAATGGGACACCCCGTCTGCCCGGTCCAGGTGAGGTTCCAATGCTAAATTAAAATCTCCCCCCCAAATGACATGCTGGGACCCTAAATCCAGGATTTTCCCCCAGAGCGTAGTGAAGAATAAGGGCGTGTCCGAGTTAGGGGCATAACAGTTAACTAATGTAATGGTATTGCGACCCAGTCGACCCCACATCAGGGCATAACGACTCTCCGCATCAACTAGTTGGCCACAGACTTGAAAGGGCACTGCTCGTTTTATTAGGATAGTGACTCCTCTCGCATAAGTAGAATAAGAGGAGAAGACACGAGCAGTAGCCCATTTGCTTGCAAAGGTGGAGCGTGTCTGTGATGATAAGTGCGTTTCCTGCAGCATGGCTATCTGAACACTATGGCGCTCTAAGTATGCAATCACATTGCGACATTTTTTAGCATTGTTAAGACCCCGTATGTTCCATGACAAGTTCAAGTTCAAGTTCAATATTTGTATAGCACACTACTCACCCAAAGGGTCTCAAGGCACTTGAGGGAGGGGGGGTACTTTACTTATCGAATATCCAAGTTTTTAGTTGGTTTCTGAAGGAGAGGTGGTTCTGTGTAAGGCGGAGGTGGGTGGGGAGAGAATTCCAGGTTTTGGCCGCTAAGTAGGAGAAGGATCTTCCCCCCCATGGTGGATCTATGGATGCGCGGAATTGCGGCGAGTGCTTGATTGGACGATCGTAGTTGGCGGGTGGGGGTGTAAAAGGACAGGCGCGTGTTGAGGCATTCTGGTCCTAGGTTGTAGAGGGCTTTGTGTGCGTGGGTGAGGAGACGGAACGTTATTCTCTTGTTGACGGGGAGCCAGTGGAGGTCTTTCAGGTGACCGGAAATGTGAGCTTGGCGGGGGAGTCCGGCTGAGGCGTTTTGGATGCGTTGGAGTTTTTTCTGTAGTTTGGCTGTGGTTCCGGCATAAAGGGTGTTTCCGTAATCCAGTCGGCTTGTGACCAGTGAGTGGGTGACCGTCTTTCTTGTTTCGGTGGGGATCCAACGGAATATTTTTTTGAGCATGCGTAGGATGTTGAAGCATGATGATGAGACAGCGTTGACTTGTCTGGTCATCGAGAGGGAGGAGTCCAGGATGAAGCCCAGGTTACGTGTGTGGTCCATAGGTATGGTTGCGGTTCCCAGGGCCGGTGGCCACCATGAGTCGTCCCAGGCAGAGGGGGATGAACCTAAGATGAGGACTTCCGTTTTGTCCGAGTTCAGTTTTAAACGGCTGTTCTTCATCCACTCGGCTACTTCTTTCATTCCTTCGTGTAAGTTGGGTTTTGGCGGTGTTTGGGTCTTTGGTGAGGGAGAGGATCAGCTGGGTGTCGTCTGCGTAGGAGATGATGTTGAGGTTGTGTTGGCGCGCGATGGATGCGAGGGGACTCATGTATACGTTGAAGAGGGTGGGACTGAGTGATGATCCTTGTGGTATGCCGCAGATGACTTCGGTGCCCTCTGATCTAAAAGGGGGGAGGCGGACTCTCTGGGTTCTTCCGGCGAGGAACGAGATGATCCAGTCCAATGCTTTTCCTTGTATTCTGACGTTGCTGAGGCGTTGTATGAGGGTGCTATGACAGACTGTGTCGAAGGCTGCGGAGAGGTGAAGTAGGATGAGGGCAACTGTTTCTCCGTTGTCCAGTAGTGTTCGAATGTCGTCTGTTGCTGCGATGAGGGCGGTTTCGGTGCTGTGTTTGGCTCGGAAGCCGGACTGTGAGGGGTCGAGGGATTTGTTGGATTCGAGGAAGGCGGCGAGCTGACTGTTGATGGCTTTTTCAATGACTTTGGCGGGGAATGGGAGGAGCGAGATGGGGCGGTAGTTCTTAAGTTCAGTGGGGTCTGCTGTGGGTTGTTATTGTTATTGTTATTGTTATCTGGATTTTGTATAGCGCCAAATCACCGTCAGGTCTCTAGGCGCTTCTGACAGATACACCAACAAGAGATTGATAAGTAAGCAAGGAATTCGGATTATCTCAGCCTAACTCATAGAGATCCAAAGGCATCTCTGAATAAAAGTGTCTTCAAAGATTTCCTAAAAAGGAGGAGGTTAGTTTCTTTACGAAGGGCCTCAGGTAGTTTATTCCACAGTTGTGGGGCTGGGATTGAAAAGGATCTCCCGACTTTGGTTGCCATTTTAAAGCGTGGACATGACAGCAATTGGGAGTTGGAAGATCTTAAAGCTCGCTTGGGATTGTAGAGTTCAAGCCTCTCTTTTATATAGGCAGGTGCCTGTCCATAAATTGCCTTATGGGCAATGCACAGGCTTTTAAATTCCACCCTTTGCTTTATGGGGAGCCAGTGTAGCCTGTGCAATAATGGGGAAGCGTGGGTCTGTCTGGGTAGTCTGAAAATTAACCGTGCTACATCATTCAAGGTGACCTGCAGGCGGTTAATCAGATTTTTTTCGCAGACCTAGATACAATGCATTTCCATAGTCGATCCTGGAGACTATTGTTGCCGAGGGTTTCTTCAGAAGGGCGCTGAGTTCGGCATGTTTCCAGCTTTCCGGGAAGGTAGCGGAGTTGAGGGAGCAATTGATGACGTCTCGGAGATAGGGTGCGATAATGGAGTCTGCTTTTTTGAAAATGTGGTGGGGACATGGGTCAGTTGGCGATCCTGAGTGGATGGAGTTCATCAGGCGGATGGTGTCTTCAGTGGTGATTGGGTTTCAGGCACAAAGGTTGTTAGAGGGGGGTTTTGGTTCGGAGGTGGGTGGAGTGGACTGGTCTCCGGACTGGTTTTCAAAGCTGTTATGTATGTCGGCGATTTTGTTGTGGAAGAATGAGGCTAGGGAGTCGCAGAGGTCTTGGGAGAGAGTGATGTCGTTGGTGCCGGCGGTGGGGTTGGTAAATTCTTTGACGATGTTGAATAGTTCCTTGCTGTTGTGGGCGTTGTTGTCAAGTCGATCCTTGAATGCTGATTTCTTGGTGGATCGGATCAGTTGGTAGTGTTTGCGGGTGGCGTTCTTGAAGGTGGCCAGGTTGTCAGTGGTTGGGTTTTTTTTCCAGGCTTTCTCGAGGGTGCAACAGAACTTCTTGTATTTCTTAAGGTCATCGATGAACCAGGGGGCTTTTTTGCTACCTTGCTTTATTTGATGGTTTTTCAAGGGTGCTAGTTCGTCTACGCTGTGGGTGATCCATTTTGTGAGGTTGGTGGCTGCTTGGTTTGGGTCCGATGATTTGGCAGGAGGGTTTTGGTGAAGCGATGTGAAGAGCTGGTCGGTGGTAATTTTGTTCCAGTTTCTTCGGGGCATTGGTTGTGGGTGGTTGTAGGTCGTGGTCTTTTTGTAGTTGAAGTGAACGCAGCTGTGGTCCGTCCAATGGAGAGCTGTGGTGTGATTGAAGGAGATGTGCTTGCTGGAGGTGAAGATTGGGTCGAGCGTGTGCCCGGCATAGTGGGTGGGGGTATCAACAAGTTGTTCGAGTCCGAGGTTGTCCAGGTTGTCCAGAAGGGTGGTGGTGTTGCTGTCGTTTTTCTTTTCCAGGTGGAAGTTGAGGTCTCCCAGTAGAATGTAGTCCTCGGAGGGGAGGGCGTGTGGGCTGATGAAGTCAGTGATGTCTTCGCTGAATTGTGTGCGGGGTCCTGGTGGCCTGTAGATAAGGGTGCCTCTGAGTGTGGTCTTGGGGTCGGTGTGGATCTGGAAGTGAAGGTGTTCGGCGGTAGCGAGGTTATCGTCGGAACTGGTCGTGATGCGGATGATGTTCTTATGGACGATGGTGATGCCTCCTCCTGTTTGGTTGGTGCGGTTCTTTCGGATGATCAGGCAGCCGTCCGGGATGGCTATGGCGATGTCGGGAGCTGATGAGGCGGTCATCCAGGTTTCTGTAAGGAAGGCGACGTCCGGCGATGTGGTGTCGAGTAGGTTCCAAAGGTCAATGGCGTGTCTGTGGACCGAGCGGGTGTTGAGCAGGATGCATTTCAGGTGGTTAGTGTCGGAGCTCTGTTTGGAGTTTGTGGATTTGGTGTGGGTCCTGATGCAGTCGAACTTGCAGGAGTGGCAGGTGAAGGGTCCATGGGTGTGTCCTGGGGCGGCTTGGTAGCAGTTTGGTGGTCGGCCGGGGATAAGGGCTGAGAGGGTTGTGTCGTCGTACGTTATGCGGGCGGAGTGGATTTTGCGGGGGCCAGGGGGTCTGGCGCTGGGCGCGGTTCAGGCGCGCACGGGCGTAGATGGGCTTACCTTTGGCGCGCCTTCGGCGCGCATAGGGCGCGTCCGCTGCGCGTGAAAAACTCCCACCCCAAAGAAAGAACTCAACCCCCCTCCCACACCCTCAAGACATCTTTGGTGTCCTGTAGGTATGTTGGCATGGTTTGCACAATCGGGCGCAAGAAATGATCCACAAATTCCGAAAGGGGTTCCAATAAGGAACACAGACCAGATATTATTGGTCTTCCGGGTGGTGGTCTATGTGCTTTGTGCACTTTGGGAAGTGTATAAAAATAGGGTACAGTCGGATGTTTCGTTTGTAGAAATTGAGCCTCATGGTTGGTAATCCATCCCTCATTAAGGGCCTCCTCCACCAGGATCTTGATCTGTTGGCTTAATCGTGTGGTAGGGTCTTCTGCTAGAGGTAGATATGATGATCTATCACCTAATTGCCGGAGACATTCAGACGCATAATCACAGGTGTTCTGAATGACAATCGACCCGCCCTTGTCGTCTGGCTTAATCGTGATAGTAGTATCTTCTGATAAAGTCTGTAAAGCCAGATGTTCACATTTAGACAAATTCTTGAAAGTATTACCCCCATCTGTATGCCATATTCTTTGGATGTCATCGTTGACTGCTTTCTCAAATGTCAAGACCTGGGGTGGTGTCAGAGTAGTAGGTGGCATGAAAGTGGACTTGTTTCTTAGTCCAATGTTCTCATTGTGAGTTGTGGCTTCAACTGGAGATTTATCTTTGAAGAAATAGTGTAATCGCAATTTGCGAAAAAATTGAGCTAACTCGATATGTAACTGGAATGGGTCTCCATTAAAAGTAGTGACATAACCTAGTCCTTTATTAAGTACTCTTTCTTCTGTCTCATTCAGTTGCCTACTGCTCAAATTAATCACGAGACTGGGTTCTGGTTGTTTGTTGCTGGAGGTGGATTCCTCCTGGTGTGACTGCGGGTCCCCGCATGTGGTCCTGTTGGCTCTTCCCAATGGACCTGGGGTTGCTGGTTTCTCCTTTTGCCCCTTGACCTGCGTGGGCCAAATCCTAAAAAAGGCTGCGCATTATAATGTGGCTGATAGCCTTGGTATGGACCTGCCATGGGGGGTTGGAAGGAGTGTTGTGGGTGTCCCCAAGGAGGAACGGGCCACCATGGTTGAAATTGTATGTGTTGTTGGCCCCTGGTGTGTTGGAACCTATTTGGTCTACCCCTCCCTCTACCACCCTGCATAGTAGTGTGGAACAGGAGCCCATATTACCATCGATGCCCAGGCTGCTGGCGCTGTGCGCCTCTTAGTTCCCATTCTGAATAGTTACCAAATAAAGAGACGGGCGCTGGGAGCAGGAATCACAAGAACAGGATTTATTTACTCATGAGGAGAGCCTGTCATTTCAGACACGAAACAAGGTGCCACCGGGAGGTGCTCTAACAAGTGAGCTGAGACATCTTCTTTTATACCTTACAAAACACTTGGCATTACAATCACGATATTGTGAAACAAGGAAAAGACATCCCCATAATCCTCGTGTCAATCCTACCCCACATATGTTCACAATAGGGACCCTTGACCTGCTGATAAGAGGGGAGGGTAATCACGCAGCTGAGTGTTCCGCCAATTTTTAGGATGTGTGCGCCTGATCGTAGCCCAGGGGGTGGGGTGGCCAGGATCAATAGTGGGTCCTTTGAAGAGGAGTGACTCCATACAATAAGCAGTAAACAGTATCTCCTGGCTTAGGCGATGACCTCAGACATGTGTGGACAGTCAATCGCGGAGGGAGGGTTTACTAACAGAGGGGTTATTCATGAAAGGAAAGGAGGTGCTGATCAGGCGCGGCCGTGACTCCCAAGGACAGGGTTTTGCAGAAGAAGAAGGTTTATGACTTGCCCGTGTGAGGGAGAAGGGAAGGGGGGAAGCCAGGGTGTGCACAGGGACAGAGTCGCACAGAGAGAGATCTTATGACTCGTACATGAGAGAGCGGGGGCAGTCAGGTGCAGCTGGGGAGGGCTATGTCAGCTGAGGCAAAGGATGCCTCTTCAAGAGGAAATGGGGGGTTTGCGTGGGTCAAGCAGAAGGGTTGCCTTTCAGGGCAGGGTCGCGCAGAGGGAGAGGGTTTCATGGTCTATGCATGTGAGAGAGGGGGGGTTCAAATACGCGCAGAAGGGAAGCTGGTGATTCTAATGAGCGGGAAAAAAGGCCAGGGTGCCTAGAATGGCTGTTATGTACATATGGGTACGGGCTTTTACCGGCGGAGTGATGCGGTCAATATTTTATGGTATTCATGGTGCTTACAGGGAGAGGAGTGAAAAAGGGCAAATGAACACTGCTTATGTACATTACTTTTCCTGATTTTCCACAGTCGCCCCTTTTTACATAACAGAGTTCATTTTTGTAATTGATGGGGGTACATATAAACAGGCGCGGTTGAAGAATTAGCATTTGTCAATACTAACATTTGGCATATAATCATGGACAGTTGATGTGATGGGCGGAATGCAGCACATAGGAAATTGCATTTTGTCGAGTTCCTAACATTCAAAAGCACTACATAGTATAAATGTTTCTGACTTAAAAATGTGACCAATGAACATTTTGACCAAGTAGTTGAGGGCGGAATTCAGTTCAATACACAAGATCTTTTCGTCCCAGTGTCTTTTTAGCAGTGAGCCATCACTGGTAGGCTCTAGTCCGTGTCCTTCAGTTGGCGCTGTTGAGCACCGGCGGTGGAGCTATAGGTCCAGCTCGGATCTATCCTTACGCGTTGCAGGGTGCGGTCAGTCCTCTGCTGTTAGACCACAGTCCTGTTCCCTAACCAATCCCTTTAGTGGCGCCTTATGCTCGGCACCCATATTCCGGCGGCGTACCCCATTTCCACCTGGATGCTGTTCTTCCTTTTGGCAAGAAGTCACATGGAAAAGAGGGTGTGTTGTTCAAATAGTCGATAGGAGAGAGGGCGGAGTGGGGTCAGATTTCCTGGGACACACCAATGGGACCAAGGGAGCAAAGGATAACAAGCAGGCAGGCCCATCAATCGGGCTTGAAAAGGGGGACGTAGGCTTCAGGCACACGTGGGTTAGCAGACTGAGGGCTTCAGGGCAGCCGTCAAGTTTCATTTTCCACGTTTGGATTTGTTGTCTCGTCCCGTATCTTGTTGCTCTGCAGCTCCACCTTTGGTCGAGGTCATATGTGTCTCAAGATCTGTAGCCAGGCTGTACGTCACGTCCGACCCTTCTCCTCCGGTGATCGTAAATCTTTGAATAGGTACAAAACAATCTTTAGAGAACTGGTCAGGAGAAGACATTTATGCATGTGAATTCTTCCCTCAATCCTACGCACTTGGGAGATACGCTCATCGGTCCCAGTCAGAGGTTCATTACCAAGCAGTGCATATGTCAGCATCCCTACTGAGTTCATGCCAAGTTTTATTCATCGTCTATTCATGTCACATATGGAGAAAAGTCAGACTCTTATCAACTGTGCATTTCATCAAACTCAACATTTCGGAACCTCCAGGGAGACTCGTCTTTCTAACCTGAGCCTTAACAGTCTAACATTTCCCTTCAAGGCTGGCTAACCTTTTCAAACAGGGCGGGGGCGCTATCATCGAGAGTCAGGGTAAAACAGGTTTTTCTCGAGGGACGACAGTTACTCATGGTCATCATGTTTATATCCGGGACAACAGCTGGGGTCAATCAAGTGGGGCGGGGATGCTTCGGGCATTCGCGCTTGGGTGCAAAGGGGTGGGGCAATCTGGGCATTGGGGGTCAATCTTGACTTTGGCGTTCGTCTCTGATGAACTAAAAGATAAGGTGCCATTGACATACAGTTCCCCTGTAAAAGGCCAGATTGGGGGACTTTAGTCGTCTTACCTGTCCTTTCCTTCTCAGCCAATTCGAGTTCATTCATTTTGCAGAAAGGAGAGGTAGTAATATGGCGAGATACGATCATTTTAGTTTCGGTCAATTTCGCTGAACACCTTCGCGTTCAATAAGTATCCAATCAGACTGGTGCCGGTGGGGCACAATTTTACCACAAAAAGGAAGAGGAAATAGGGAGACTCTCATAGAGAGTGAGAGTCGTCCGCAATCTAAACGAGCCATTCGGTACACGTATGACATGTAGAGAGAGAGAGAGAGAGAGAGGGAGAGAGAGAGAGAGAGAGAGAGATAGATAAGGGGGGGGAAGAGAGAGAGAGAGAGAGAGAGAGACGTGTACGAAAATAGGTCATTTAGTGCGCTCACAACACAGAACAGCAGGGGGTCAGGTAACGGAGAGACGCAAACAGAGGGAGGACATAAATCCCTACAGTACACACACACAAACTCAGACGAAGGAAGACAGTACATGTATTACATATATAAGACATTCACGACAAAACATAAAACTAATATTGGCCAGAAAGATCTATCTTTACATCCTGCGTATCTTTAATATCCTATTTACCTACGTGCTTAGCTCTTTTTACCTTTCCCTCCTTTTCCCTCTCGCTTGCTATCTTTGCGAACGTTCTCAATTGCCAATACTTACGCCTCGGTCAGCCGGTCAGAAATTAACCTGGTGGGGCTATTTACCCACGGTTGGATCTTAAACCATTTTTCAGTTTCTTCCTTTGGTGGGAAGTTCTCCAGGCTGAGGCAACGGCGGGTATGGATCGGGAGAACAGTCGGACAGCTTGGTTATATCTATAAGAGTGTGAGAAGGAGGCGGTACATTTTGAACATCAGCAACATTCCTAACTTCCCAGACGGGTGGTGCCTTGGTAATCCTTACCCCGGCACTCTTCTTTGTCCTTTCCCTATCTAGTCAAACGTCTAGTTACATTATTTAACATGCTATTTCGAGTCAATTTCCGTCATACAGTACCCGTCAAGTTTCTATGTCAGTCCATCCTCCCAGTCGCTACATTCTAAGGAGGAACAGTCATGTCTAAGTCTACGTCTTTTTTTTAAAAACTCATCAACATAAGGGCTATGCTCATATTCCCTCCTTCCCTTTTCGTCGGTTGTTTGATCATCGCTCTTCCACACTTCAGTCGTCGTTCCGACGCGACCTGCAGAAGGGAGGAGAAAGAAGGGGGTCGGGGCAGCATTCAAACCACATCAGCATGCAGTAGTCCGAAAATGTTTTTACTTACCACATACTCGACCTATCTCCATGTAATACATTTCTCTACCATCTCGGCGTTTAAGCCCAGTGGGATCAGTAGTGTCAGATAGATAATCATTGACGATCTGCGTATCTACATGAGTCACTTGGTCGCGACCCCTTTAGGTTGCGTGCAAGGGTGGCGGTCAGGTGGCATTTCTGTGGTGTCGTTTAAGGGCGTCTAAAACACTTTTCCGGCTGCCTGTGACACATAATGTAGCTGCTAAATATCGGGCCCTTTTTAACCTTCAGCCTTAATCATACTTATTCTTCGCTCACAGTAGTAATACATTCAAAACTCATTAATGCAACCGCTACAATTGTACTTTCTTTTTCAAAATACCTTTAATAAAAAGTGTTGATGTACAAATACGGGCCTACAACCCAGTGGACCGGCCACGGAGCAGACTGGAACTGTACATAAGAGGAACGAAGTTGGTGGCCGTTCATTGCATAAAGTGCAGCAGTGCAATAAAATCGTATCGAACTTTCCTACAGGGCAAGCATGATGCATGTCAAGAATTCAGTTTTTCAATTAATTCATTAATTCATTATCCAAATGCTCAATCAGTGCCTACATTACACCAATTCATTGCTCCCAATCATAATTAGTACCCACCCTAAATCAGTTCATTGTCCCAACACATGATCAATATCTGTCTTACATTGCTTTCTTCTCTAAGCACATAATCACTATCCATCTTATCGACTTTCATTGTCCAAAAAGTGCATACATATCTCGGAGCATCAAGATTTGAGCAATCCGGGTGAACAGGGAGTTTGAAAGTTTCGTTTCGTGTATCGGCGCCATTTTGGGGGAGGTCAGGCAGGTTCCAGTATAGTCAGAATGTCTCCAATGACTCGTGGTTGGACCAGAACCTCTTTTGGCAGTTCAAAAAGTTTTCGTAATGGGGTGGCAGACTAACAATATGAATCATTAGTCAAAAAGTGGGGAGGGAGGCAACAATCTTTTCCTACCGGGTCATTCTGGTGTTCCACCGGAACTGAACAAATCTGTATCTTTGCAGGATTTTAGTCATTTCCAAACTGAGGCTGGCGCCGGCAGGAGTGCGCCGATGTCGCGACTCCCAGTGAGGGGGACGGGGGCGCCCATGCGGAGGGGTCGGGGGGCCCCCCGGCTCTCATAGAATCTTCAAAGTTGAGGAGAGAAGGCATGGGGCGTGTGCCCGTCCCGGGCAAAAGACCGCTTTTCGATGTGGACCCTCTTTAAGCAAGAGCGTTGGGGTGTCGCTGGAAGCCTCCACCTGGAGGGAGGTGGGGGAGGGTCGTTCGCGCCGCCTCCCCCTTCCAGCGACCCCGCGCCGTTCTTCGGCTCCAGCGCTTCGGTATTGGCCGTGCCGGCTATTGAAGATGGCGGGGGGGTCGGTGGCTGAGGCAAGACATCCCCCCCTTGACATGTGGCGGGACTACCTGCAACTGTCCAGGCGTTGCCGTGTGGCTGGACTACCTGTCACTCTCAGGCGTTGACATGTGGCGGGACTACCTGTAATTTTCAGGCGTGGTCATGTGGCGGGACTATCTGCAACTCTCAGGGTTGTCCGACCTCGCCTTGGCTCCAGTCCTCGTTGATGGCCAGATCAGGCAAGAGAGGGGGTGGGGGGTGGTCGATGGCTGAGGCAAGACAGCTCCCCCCCCCCCGTGGCCTGCAGGGCAGCAGAAGAGGGAAAGGGGAGACCTCCATGATTCCTCGGGCCGTCCGCCCTACAGCCTCCCCTTTCGACTGCGGCCAGCCGAGCCCTGCACGCATCGAGGCCTCGCCTTCCGGTTGGGCGTAACCGCGGACCTGTTGCACTTCGGGAGCTTCCGGAATGGGGGTAGGTACCTATTGAATTGTTTCTATTTCATGTGACCGTTATTTGGGCGTGGTGGGCAATGAGGCAGACATGTTTGGGGCAGGAATAGGCAACGGAACCTAGCTACCTCGTGGCTGCCTTGGTGTCAAGCTCGTCTTCCCTCGCCACTTTTATGTTTCTTATTGCGGGTTATTTCTAACGTTTCTTATTTTATTTTTAGCGAAGTTGATAACTCATCAGTGGCCTACTGATTTCGCTCAACTCTTTTTCTTGTATTTTTATGCCATAACCTATTATAAGCTATAGCGACTAGTCCACACTTAATGAACATGTCCTTATTAGGTGTGCCCTCCAGTGGAGCTGGATGGTTCATCTCTAATAAGCGGTCCGGGCTAAACAGGCTACCAATCAGTGGGGAGAAGATAGGCATGACGGATTACAACGGGGACAAAAGTCTGCACTACCTATCTTATCACGGCGGGCAAAGACTAGACAGAATATTTCTATTCTCCGTTGTTTGCCGGCGGTGAATACCTCAAAAGAACCAATACCGAACACTTAATGTACGGTCAATCAAACAATCAGTGGGGAGAATAAGTGGGTGCGAAAAGGTTTGCGTTACCCACTCTTTCTCTACCTGCAAAGAGAGACCTTGTTCTTCCCTGTTTGCAGACAAAGAATCTCCAGACAATAATCCACGAACGACAGTTCGGGAAACAGTGGGGGAGGAAGATAGGCACGACGGATTACAACGGGGACAAAAGTCTGCGTTACCTATCCTTCACTGCTTGCAAAGGGAGAGCCTGTTGTTTCTCCGTTTGCAGACGGTGAATCTCCAGAGGTACCAACAAAAGAGTAATACTAGTATTATCCAAATCAAACAATCATTTCACAATTTGTCGCATTTACGCGACCTTACCCGGACCGGACCGTGTGGGCAGTTCTTCGCCTTCCTCCTTCCAGCGCCCGATCGTTCTCTTACTCCATGATTTTACCGCAGCAGTCCTGTGGGATTCCAGTCAGGACAGTTGGTCACTCGAGAGAGGTCCGTTCAGAATCGGTGAAGTTCATTCAATCGGCAGCCGGACGAGGGCCCTCTCAAGGGAGGTATACTCCGATCATTTAGATGTTCACCTCATCGTCTGGATCTCTCTTACTGGACCTTATGTCACTGATGGACCCCGCGTTGGGACGCCAATTGTGGAACAGGAGCCCATATTACCATCGATGCCCAGGCTGCTGGCGCTGTGCGCCTCTTAGTTCCCATTCTGAATAGTTACCAAATAAAGAGACGGGCGCTGGGAGCAGGAATCACAAGAACAGGATTTATTTACTCATGAGGAGAGCCTGTCATTTCAGACACGAAACAAGGTGCCATCGGGAGGTGCTCTAACAAGTGAGCTGAGACATCTTCTTTTATACCTTACAAAACACTTGGCATTACAATCACGATATTGTGAAACAAGGAAAAGACATCCCCATAATCCTCGTGTCAATCCTACCCCACATATGTTCACAATAGGGACCCTTGACCTGCTGATAAGAGGGGAGGGTAATCACGCAGCTGAGTGTTCCGCCAATTTTTAGGATGTGTGCGCCTGATCGTAGCCCAGGGGGTGGGGTGGCCAGGATCAATAGTGGGTCCTTTGAAGAGGAGTGACTCCATACAATAAGCAGTAAACAGTATCTCCTGGCTTAGGCGATGACCTCAGACATGTGTGGACAGTCAATCGCGGAGGGAGGGTTTACTAACAGAGGGGTTATTCATGAAAGGAAAAGAGGTGCTGATCAGGCGCGGCCGTGACTCCCAAGGACAGGGTTTTGCAGAAGAAGGTTTATGACTTGCCCGTGTGAGGGAGAAGGGGAGGGGGGAAGCCAGGGTGTGCACAGGGACAGAGTCGCACAGAGAGAGATCTTATGACTCGTACATGAGAGAGCGGGGGCAGTCAGGTGCAGCTGGGGAGGGCTATGTCAGCTGAGGCAAAGGATGCCTCTTCAAGAGGAAATGGGGGGTTTGCGTGGGTCAAGCAGAAGGGTTGCCTTTCAGGGCAGGGTCGCGCAGAGGGAGAGGGTTTCATGGTCTATGCATGTGAGAGAGGGGGGGTTCAAATACGCGCAGAAGGGAAGCCGGTGATTCTAATGAGCGGGAAAAAAGGCCAGGGTGCCTAGAATGGCTGTTATGTACATATGGGTACGGGCTTTTACCGGCGGAGTGATGCGGTCAATATTTTATGGTATTCATGGTGCTTACAGGGAGAGGAGTGAAAAAGGGCAAATGAACACTGCTTATGTACATTACTTTTCCTGATTTTCCACAGTAGGGCTAAAAGTGTCAGAGTCACTGCTGGTATCGGAACTAGACCCCGAGTAATTAGAACCATATTTTTAACCGCTTTTCCTGAACTCTGGAGCGACATAATTGTCACTCGTGTAGGGGTAAACTTGCTCGTGTTTGAATTTGGCCAAATCTTTCTTGAATTTGTCCAGTTTGATCTGTAGGATAGAATCTTTGAACTCTTTATTATTTTTGTTAGATTCGTCTTGTTGTTTTTTAAAAAAGAGTAGGTGTGATGGTAGCCTTAATCTATGCTTCAAGAACTTGGATTTCAATCAAGAATGTATCTGTCACTTTTCTAGCTGTACTAATTATTAAAATTAGCCAGTCTCGCGTCCAGCGTGTTAAGAATCGGGTCTAGTCCCCTTTCAGTGACCATGAACTGTTATCACATGACCTACCAGCTTGGGGATATAGGTCAGTCCTACCTTAATGTCATTGCTTGTTATTGCTATTGTGTGGGTTCCTGGTTGCTGGTTCCTGTGTTTGCTGGATCTGCTTCACTTTTTCTCACAGGCTCGTGAGAACTGGTTGACCCCCTTTATGGAGCTCGAGTCTTGGGCTTCTGAAGTCCTTTTCTTTCCCTCGTTTCCCTGTTTAGTGAGTTAGTGTCCCT
Source organism: Lissotriton vulgaris (assembly GCF_964263255.1). Lineage (NCBI taxonomy): Eukaryota > Metazoa > Chordata > Amphibia > Caudata > Salamandridae > Lissotriton > Lissotriton vulgaris. The sequence continues at coordinate 1,917,253,617 of NC_141691.1, forward strand.
TTTCCCCGTTTTTTTACTTTCCGGTGCATTAGTAATTCCCGTTTTTATTGGGCTGGGGGGGTTCTAGGGGCTCCTGTTTCCCTCCCGTCTGACGAACTTATCCATCCTTATCTTGGAGCAGCGAGGTGCGGAGGAGACGCTGTGTTTATCACTGCAACTGGTTTCATATTTCGCTGCTCCTCGCCGCACCGCTCCACATCGTTATGCATGGAAATGACGTTGTAGGTCATTCCGCGATTAGGATTCAATCCCGAGTGCAGGAATAGCCGGCTTGCTATCGCAACACTCAAAGTCCTATCCCAAGTGCCGGTTTTCACGCGTGTTCTAAAGCGTGTAGGGTTTTTTTGTTCATGTCGGTATTGAGACATGTTCTCCCCCTGAAGACAAAACATTATGAGGGACACCCTATTTGATTCAGTCAAATACCAGAATCCAAGAGACGTTATCTTGGACTTGAATCGCCTGTTGACTGAAGTCTCCACAATACCAAGTCTGCATCCTTAACTGGAAAGCGTAACGTGATTGTTTTAGCAGGACATGGTCACTGGTGTTGGGGTTTCTGGGAAAGGTATATGAATTGTGAAGTGTATGTTCCATGTTTGTTCAGGTGCAGAAGCGTGGAGGAGGGAGCAGTGAATTCTTCAAATCTACAGGGATGGAAGACTTGGTGTCTCCTCATATTCCACCCCCGTTCCTGGTTCATCAGTACACTCATAGTTGATATCTTGTGAGTGGCTTGTGGGCTGGGGAAGTGGATTGGAACATACTTTGTTCCTGCAGTGTGTGGGCCGAGTGGAAGGAATCCAACACAGCGCCACGCTATAAGTGACCAATCTTTGAGAAATGATTTGTCATTCAAAAACAAAGGGGGGCATTGGTTACTATTAGACCTGGCGGAGCACAACCAGCCCTCATGTATTCAGCCATTGCAATACCATGCACCAGTGTACGTGATTGTGACTTCTTCAAAGTCAAAACTTTGGTCCAATCATCCACTGTGCTTAATGTGGAAGGGGGCAAGGTCTCTAACATGCTGGGCATACTGTCCAGTACGGATTGGTAAACAGAATCATCATATGCTAGACCTGCAAATTCAGCCATTGTGAGTTAAACAGGAGAGCTAAAAAACTAACAAAAAGATGTGCACCCAGAGCTAAACTCCAAAAAATATAAGAAATTCTTCTGGAAAAGCCACCTAACATGAGTGTGGCCTGGACAGACTGCTTTGTCGATGCTCCCGCTGGAACCCGAAGACTCAGTGACACAGGAACTGGACTCTCAGACTTCTCCAACTCTTACCCACACCCACATCCAAAGCAAAGCTGAGACCCGTGGCGGACACGAGAGACGTGGGGCCGGACACCCTGGACATCCTGCATTTTGCTAACTGCTCAATGACCGAGGTACCCTCGCAGTTGTGCATTGGGGTATGAGAAGCCCCAGACCCGAGCGCCATTTGCACTGAAGCTCAGCCCTCCACACTCCACGAGTGCCGGGTGGGACCCGCTCTTGCACTTCAGCTTGATGCGTCTTCCCTGTTCCTTGCCCATTGGCTAGTGAGCCCCCTGAAGACTTTTCTATTGAAATAAACTGCTTCTCTGGTTGCTCCAGGTTTGCTCCAGCTTCCCTTCAAAGGAGAAGCGCCACAGTTCTTGCTGGTCTGCAACAGAGCCAATCTCGACATCCTGCGTTGGTTGCGGTTGCCAAGGCTTGTTGGGTCCAATCCGGATACCGACAGCGCAGTCAACTAGATCCTTTGTGGGAAAGCTCGAATCCAGCACCTGGTCATCGTCAATTCCTCCTGGACCTCGTGACTGAAGAGACAAACTCACCTTCTTCACCTTCAAGCACCCGACATCGCCTGGTTCCTTCCTGGTCACTGGCTAGTGACCCAGACTCTGTCCCCTCTGCTTTCAGGATCTTCACATCATCGATCCACCCTTGGATCCACCCCAACACTTTTCCTCTCGTCGCCTGCAGCACTTTTTTGCAGATCTCCATAGAAAATGATTTCGAAACCCGACAGGAAAAGACACCTATGCACCCGGCTGCCCTGGGTGAGGTAACATGAGTACTCCGGTGCTCCCATGGGTCTTGACTCTCGAAGTGTCCTAGTTTAAAAGGGTTCCATCCTAGTCTCTCCGTAAGTGTCCTTAAACAGTAACTTTGTATCTTCTTTGTTTCCCATTATAAGTCAATGGTAACTCGCGACTGTGTTTAGACACTGTACGCGTCTCCCGTGGACCTCGTGCTTCCTAACCCTTGGTTGTTTAGTGTAGTCCCAGCGATTCTACAGGCCCTAGGCCTGCTGTCTAACTCTCAAGTGGTTCTTTTACCACTTCCTAAGCATATGATTTGTGAGACCCCTAGGGCATAACTGTATTTGTGCAACTTATTGTATGCTAATTGAATAACTTGTGATATTCTTTGACCTCTGACCTCATAAAGAGTGCAGAGGGGTTGTGTTTAGAATAAATACATATATATTTGATATATACCTTGTGTGGTGTCCTTTCATTTGGTATTCAAGGGATTATTCTTGGTAAAACAGTTTGCTTCACATGTTCTCTGAAGTCTTAGCCTATCACTGCTGGTCCATGCTACCACTAGGATAGCTTGTCTATAAGGTTGACTTTACAACCACCATCAATAAGGGTCGGTTAGACTGTTGCAAGGTGCCCACTAGAATAGTGGACATCATATGCCAGGCTAACATCTCACATTGGTGTGCAACGGAAGGGATAAGAGCTTCTTGTTGTTTTACCATATGATCTTGATATCATTTGAAAGATCACATTAACCCCTCCCCTGCTGATGACGGAACCGCTCCGTCATCAGCTACGTTTGGGCTGTGCTGATGACGGAGCGGTTCCGTCATGGCCCGGCCGCCGCGCCTGCGCGGCGCTGATTTAGCGCCTGCGCGGCCGTTCTAATGAGCGGGGCGGGTCATGACGGAACGGCTCCGTCACCAGCATAGCTCAACCGCAGCTGGTGACGGAGCGGTTCTGTCACCAGCATGCGGCCGCCCCACCCCGTTAGCACTGCGGCGGAATAGCCGCCGCAGCGAAAGGGTTAAGGTACCAGTAGGTACATATAAATCGAGTTCTTATAATACATAGGTTCCAATGAACGTAGCAGTTGTAGGTAGTAAGGGCCTAGTACACCCTGACTACAACTCCTAGAGAGGTTCTAGTAGGAAAAAATTTAGTGTAGGTAGGTTCACACACCACACCTCACTAGAAATGTCCTTGGAAGCAGGCCCTAGTGGACCTCTTCAAGAAGAAACCCAGAGGGTGCCTTCTAAGTATGACTCATTCACTTTTCATGAATTGAGACGCCTGTGTGCAGTCAGAAAGTTGAGACAAGGACAGAGTCCAACCTTTAACCACCTGGTAGATATCTTAGTGGCTCATGATGTAGAGAATGCATCAGACCCAGGTAACTAAGGTAGTGGAGAGGGGGGGCCACCTTTCAGCAGAGGAAAATACCACTGGAGATGATCCATTGGTCTCTGATGAGGATGATGACCAGGATGCAGCTGATGAAGCTCCCCTGGGCAACCTAGGACTATCTGGAGGTGGAGAGGGCCAAGGGAGGCCCCCTTCCACTCACCCCAGTAGGCCTACCCCAGGAAACAGAAGGCACAGATCACACTCCAGTGGGTCTGATCATTCTGATTCCTCAGTAGGGTCCAGTGCCTCTGCTTTGAGGAGGATGACTTCCCCTCAGAAGAGAGAGCACAAAGCTAGGATGAAGGAAGTCAAGCTTAGGATCAAGAGGCAAGATGTTGCCCTTGCAAAAGAGGCCCTGGCTCTTGAAAGAGAGAAAACGTTGTGTGGGCTAGAGCCCACTGGTGGCAGCACAGTACCTAGAGACAGGGAAAGGTCTTATGACCATAAAAACCTGAGAAAAATTGTCCCTCCCTACAAGTGTGGGGAAGACATCCACAAATGGATAACTGCTTTGGTGAGGGCCTGCAAAGTACAGCAGGTACCCCAGAGTCAGTGGACAGCAATTTTGTGGCTCTCCTTTGCAGACAAAGGCCGAGATAAGCTCCTGACAGTTAGTGAACAGGATGCTGACAACTACAATGTCCTGAAGAGTGTTCTAATAGATGGGTTTGGCTTAACCACTGAGCAGTACAGGTTGCTGTTCAGAGATACCGGGAAGACACAGACTCAGGACTGGACTGACTTTGTAGATTGTGCTACTAAGGCTCTGAAAGGCTGGTTACTGGGCAGTAAGGTTAATGACTATACAGGATTGTATAATTTGATGATGAGAGAACAAATTCCTAACAACTGTCATAACCAGTTATTGCATCAGCACCTGGTTGACTCTGATCTGACCTCTCCCCAAGAATTGGGAAAGAAGGCAGACAAATGGGTCAGAACCAGGGTGAAGCAGAAGGTACAGAATCAAGGTGGTGATCATAAGAAGCAAGACCAAAAGGGTGAGGAGAAAGCAAAAGAAAAGAAGTCTTCTCAAGGGCCCCAAAAAGCTTTTAATGGTGGGGGTTCCCAACCTGCAAAAAAGAAAGAAGGTCCTAAGAAACCATGGTGCAAAGTATGTAAGGTAAATACCACTGGACAAGTGAATGCACCAAGAAGGAGCCAGATCTAGCCACCATTGCCCCCAAGGCAACTGTCCCCCCTAGTACAGCTAATAGTGGTGGTTCTCAACAGAAGGGTGTAGTAGGGTTAACCCTGGGAACTGAGATGTATTCTGGCCTAGTCAGAATACCAACTCAAGCTGTTCTTGTCTGTGATGTGGACATGGCTATGTCCTCTACTGTGAGCCCCAGTAACTTGGGCAAGTACAGACAGACTCCTTTAATTGATAACAAAGTGGCTCAGGCCTATAGGGACACATGTGCTGGTGTCACAATGGTGAAACCCAGCTTTGTGGACCCTGGACAGATAATACTAGGTGACAATTACCTAGTGACCAATGCAAGCAATGTCTCTACCACCTATAGTATGTCAATTGTTAATGTCTCCTGGGGAGGGGTAACTGGCCTCAAAAGAGTTGTTGTTAGTTCAGACCTCCCTGTAGAATGTTTGCTTGGCAATGACCTAGAATCTTCAGTCTGGTCTGAAGTGGAGTATAGGACTCATGTAGAGATGTTAGGAATATCAGCACATGTCATTGCTGTGACCAGGTCACAGGTCAAAAATTGCAACACTGAACAGACCCTGGATCCTGAAATAATGGACCAGTTGCCTACAAGGAGGAGAAGCAATAGGGTTACAACAGTGCCTTCCCCCTTGCCTCAGGAAGAGAGTCAGCCTTCACAGGAAGCTGATTGTGAGACCCAGGAGGAAACTGTCCTAGAAGAGCTTGAGCCTGATCAGGTTGAGTTTCTTGGGACAGGGGGACCCTCCAGGGCAGATCTGAGGCAGGTGCAGTTGGACTGCCCTTCTCTTGAAACCCTCAGACAGCATGCTGCTGTTGAGGCTGCGGGGAATGCTAGTGGGACCCACAAAGTCTGTTGGGATGATGGGCTCTTGTATTCAGAGGCTAGAGACCCCAAGCCTGGTGCTTCCAGGAGGTTGGCAATACCTTTGGCATTCAGGGGCTTCCTTCTCACACTAGCCCATGATATTCTCCTTGCAGGACATCTTAGCCCGAACAAGACTTGGGACAGGCTTGTCCCTCACTTTCACTGGCCCCACATGTCAGAAGACACCAAGGAGTTTTGTCGCTCCTGTGTCACCTGCCAAGCCAGTGGCAAATCAGGTGGCACCACAAAGGCCCCCCTAATATCACTACCTGTGGTGGGTATTCCCTTTGAAAGAGTAGAGATTGACATTGTTGGACCAATGGATCCCCAAACAGCCTATGGGCCCAGGTTTATTCTGGTGGTAGTGGATCATGCCACCAGATACCCAGAAACTATGCCCCTAAAGACCACAACAGCACCTGTTGTGGCAAGAGCCCTCCTGGGAGTTTTCTCGAAAGTGGGTTTTTCGAAGGAGGTTGTCTCAGACAGAGGTGCAAACTTTATGTCTGGATATTTGACTGCTATGTGGAAGGAGTGTGTAGTGAACTACAAGTTCACCACGCCCTATCATCTACAGTGCAATGGTCTGGTGGAGAGATTCAACAACCTTAAAGGGCATGATTAAGGGTTTACCTGAAAAGCTTAGGCGAAGATGGAACATCCTGCTGCCCTGCCTTTTGTTTGCTTACAGATAGGTCCCACAGAAGGGGGTTGGCTACAGCCCTTTTGAACTTCTGTTTGCGCATCCTGTAAGAGGACCCCTTTGTCTGATGAAGGAGGGATGGGAGTTACCTCTCAAACCTCCCAAGCAAGACATTGTGGACTATGTACTTGGTCTCTGCTCCAGGATGGCTGAGTACATGAAAAAGGCATCCAAAAACCTTGAGGCCAGCCAAGAATTGCAAAAGGCCTGGCATGACCAAAAGGCTGTGCTGACTGTTTACCAGCCAGGACAGAAAGTGTGGATGTTGGAGCCAGTGGCTCCAGCAGCTCCCCAAGACAAATGGTCTGGACCCCACACTATTGTTGACCAAAAGGGAGAGGTAACCTATTTGGTTGATCTTGGAACTCCCAGGAGCCCCCACAGGGTGCTTCATGTCAATAGATTGAAACCATATGTTGACAGGGCAGACAAGGGCTTGCTCATGGCTATGAATGAGGGGCAGGAGGAGGAGAGTGACCCTCTCCCAGACCTGCTTTCTCAGAACCCTGATGATGGTTCAGTTGATGGAGTAGCCTTGGCAGGTAGCCTCACTGACCAACAGCAACAGGACTGCAGACAAGTTCTGCAGTCCTACAGATATATGTTTTCTCTGACTCCAAGTCATACTACCTGGTGCTCTCATGAAGTGGACACTGGGGACAGTCTGCCTGTTAAAAGTAAGATTTACAGGCAGCCTGATCATGTCAGGGACTGTATCAGGACAGAGGTCCAAAAGATGTTGGAGTTGGGAGTCATGGAGCCCTCAGAGAGCTCTTGGGCCAGTCCAGTAGTCCTGGTGCCTAAACCTCACACCCAAGATGGTAAGATAGAGATGAGGTTTTGCGTGGATTACAGAGGCATCAATGCTGTCACTAGGACAGATGCCCACCCAATACCAAGGGCAGATGAACTCATTGACAGATTGGCATCTGCCAAGTTTTTTAGTACAATTTGACTTGACAGCTGGCTACTGGCAGATCAGACTAGCTGATGATGCAAAAGCCAAAACAGCATTCTCAACCCCAGGAGGACATTATCAATTTGTGGCAATGCCCTTTGGCTTGAAGAATGCACCTGCCACATTCCAAAGGTTGGTGAACCAAGTCCTCTCAGGTCTGGATGACTACTTTGCAGCTTATCTAGATGACATTGCTGTCTTTAGCTCCACTTGGGAAGATCACCTGATCCACCTGAAGAATGTTTTGGAGGCCCGGCAAAAGGTAGGGCTAACTATCAAGGCTACCAAGTGCCAGATAGGGCAGAGCAAGGTTGTATACCTTGGCCACCTTGTAGGTGGAGGTCAGGTTCAACCATTGGAGAGCAAGATCCAGACCATAAAGGACTGGACTGCTCCCCCCACCCAGGTCAGAGCTTTCTTGGGCCTGACAGGGTACTACAGGAAATTTGTCAAGGGTTATGGGTCCATTGTGACATCACTTAATGACTTAACTTCCAAGAAAAAAGTTCAGTGGACAGTAAGCTGTCAAAAGGCATTTGATGACCTGAAGCAGGCCATGTGCACTGCTCCTATTCTGCAAAGTCCAGACTACTCCAAATAATTCATTGTTCAAACAGATGCTTCTGAGTTGGGTGTAGGTGCTGTTATTTCACAGCTGAATAAAGATGGTCAAGACCAGCCAGTAGCTTTTATTAGCAGAAGGCTGACCCCTAGAGAGAAACGTTGGTCAGCTATTGAGAGGGAGGCCTTTGCTGTGGTTTGGGCACTGAAGAGGCTGAGGCCATACTTGTTTGGTACTCACTTCAGGATTCAGACAGACCATAAGCTCCTCTTGTGGCTAAATCAGATGAAGGGTGAAAATCCCAAACTGCTTAGGTGGTCCATTTCCTACAGGGGATGATGGACTTTACAGTGGAACATAGACCTGGGACTGACCATGCCACTGCAGATGGACTCTCCAGATATTTCCAATTAGAACATGAAGACTCAACTGGTCAAGGTTAGTTTAATGTCCCTGCGTTTGGGGGGGGGGGGGTGTAGGAGAGTAGGGTCTGCTTCCTATGCTCACACACACTTTTTTGCTGTGATTCTCTGATTTTTCAACTTTAATGTGGCTGTGGGCCTGCTAATCAGACCCACAGCCCAGATGTTCTCTCTCTAAATTGATACCATGTACTTTAGGTACATACCAGATTGGGTATTGGGTCATTGGGTCACCTATGTGAGCCCCTGTATAGTGTACCATAGGTACCCAGGGCATAGGTGCATCCAAGGCCTACCAGGGGATGCAGCATGTATTATGCCACCCCTGGCTGGCCCTCCAAACTGACACCACAGGTTGATCACTCAGCTTGGGTAAGGTGGTGTAATTACCCCTTAGTTAGATATAGTATACCTATATCTACCTTTACATATAGACACATATACTCCTATGTCACTTCTATGGTAAGCCTCAACACTCCTAGATGCACAGTGCTCGGTTTTATGTGAGAGGGTGCCCTAGCATGAGCTGAGCCCTCTGCAGCTTTCGGAACCATCTCCTTATAGCTGTTCTATGATATAGCCATACCATATACTCTTAAGTGCATTATAATCCTTGCGATTAATGCTAACTTTGGTTTGGCTTTATCAAAACATGTCATGTAAGGTGTCAAATACTTTGGAATACTACCCCCCCCCCCCTGCCAAATCTGGCGGCGGGGGTAGCATTCCACCCTTCTAGAGGGAAAAGACATGTATGATACTGCTTTACCCGGATAAAGTTAAACAGAGCCTCAGCATCACAAAATGGATGCTGCTGCCACAGATACGAGTCTGACCACCTGGTGCTGGGGGAAACTCCAGCAAGGGCGGCCTGGACAATAGGTTTCATGTCCAGGGAGGTGCAAGCACCTCCCCAGATAGGGGTTATGTATTGGGGCAGGGAGGGCTGCATTCAGTGAAATGCATCTAGACATTGCCTGGGGCACACAAGGTGCTCCATGCATAGCCCGGTTCAAACCAGTTGCTGGGGCACTACAGCCCCAGCTCTGGCGCGAAACTGGACAAAGGGAAAGGGGTGTAACCACTCCCTTCTCAGGTCCACCCATAGGAGGGACCTAGGCAGGTAATCCAGCCCCTTAGCTTAGTATAAGTACAGGAGCTGTGTCCTCAGGACTTTAGATTATCCTGGAAAGAAACTTTGATACAGAACTCTTGGACCTTTGACATACTATTCTGACAAGAAGACAGAAGACATCTCCCTTGTGGTCAAGGAGTGACCACCCTGTGAAAACAGGCACCACCAGTAACTTGCCAGTCTGCTTTGTCGACGCTCCCGCCGGAACCCAAAGACTCAGCAACACAGGAACTGAACTCTAAGACTTCTCCAACTCTGACCCACATCCACAGTAAAGCTGAGACCCGTGGCGGACACGAGAGAGGTGGGACCGGACATCCTGGACATCCTGCATTTTGCTAACTGCTTGACGACCGAGGTACCCTCGCAGTTGTGCATTGGGGTACGAGAAGCCCCAGTCCTGAGCGTCATTTGTACTGAAGCTCAGCCCTCCACACTCCACGAGTGATGAGTGGGGCCCGCTCTTGCACTTCAGCTTGACGCGTCTTCCCGGTTCCTTGCCCGTTGGCAAGTGAACCCCCTGAAGACTTTTCTATTGAACTAAACTGCTTTCCTGGTTGCTCCAAGCTTGCTCTATCTTCCCTTCAAAGGAGAAGCGCCACAGACCGTCTGCAACAGAACCAATCTCAACCTCCTGTGTGGGTTGCGGTTTCCAAGGCTTGTTGGGTCCAATCCGGATACCGACACTGCAGTCAACTAGATCCTTCATGGGACAGCTTGAATCCAGCGCCCGGTCATCGTCGATGCCTCCTGGACTTCGTGGCTGAAGAGGCAAACTCACCTTCTTCACCTTCAAGCACGCAAAATCGCCTGTTTCCTTCCAGGTCACTGGCTAGTGACCCAGACTCTGTCCCCTCTGCTTTCAGGTTCTTCACATCACCGATCCACCCGGCCACTTTTCCTCTTGTCGCCTGCAGCACTTCTTTGCAGATCTCCATAGAAAACGACGACGAAACCCGACACGAAAAGACACCTATGCACCCGGCTTCCCTGGGTGAGGTAACACGAGTACTCCGGTGCTCCCATGGGTCTTGACTCTCGAAGTATCCTAGTTTAAAAGGGTTCCATCCTAGTCCATCCGGAAGTGTCCTTAAACAGTAACTTTGTAACTTCTTCGTTTCCCATTATAAGTCAATAGTAACTCGTGACTGTGTTTAGACACTGCACACGTCTCCTGTGGGCCTCCTACTTCCTAACCCTTGGTTGTTTAGTGTAGTCCAAGCGATTCTACAGGCCCTAGGCCTGCTGTCTAACTCTCATGTGGTTCTTTTACCACTTCCTTAGTATATGGTTTGTGAGGCCCCTAGGGCATAACTGTATTTGTGCAACTTATCTATGCTAATTGAGTAACTTGTGATGTACTTTGACCTCTGACTCATAAAGAGTGCAGAGGGGTTGGTTTAGAATAAATACATATATATTTGATATATACATTGTGTGGTGTCCTGTCATTTGGTATTCAAGGGATTATAATTGGTAAAACAGCTTGCTTCACATACTCTCTGAAGTCTATGACTGCTGGTCCATGCTACCACTAGGATAGCTTGTCTATAAGGTTGACTTTACAACCACCATCAATAAGGGTCGATTAGACTGGTGCAAGGTGCCATATAGAATAGTGGAGATCATATGCCAGGCTAGCTTCTCACAATGAGGTGTAAAAGAGAGGGAGGAATCGAACCATACCCCCAGGTTTTTTGCCACTTCCACAGTAGATGGAGGGGCTGCTGCTTCTATCGGTCACCAATCCTTGGGTTGAAAAGGATTATTTTTCCCCATCTACAGGATTTCAGTCTTATCCGAATTACAATGGAGGTGGTTGCTTTTCATCTATTTGATGACCGCGGTGTGACAGGATTAAACACGTTTTTCCTCTGCCTCCATAGAGTTATTATCAAGGGACAGGATCAGCTGAGTGTCATCAGCATAAGATGTTGTTTCCATCCCGTAAGCCGAAATGAGGTAAATAAGTGGAGCCATATAAATATTGAAGAGAAGTGGGCTATGTGATGCACCCTGTGGGACTCCTGTAGTGGTGGTACGTTCTGATGAGAAAAAGGTGCCCAGGGAGACAGCTTGTCTTCGATTCGACAGGAAGGATGTGATCCATGCCAGTGCCAACTTGGAAATGCCACAGGATTTTAGTCTGGCAAGTAAGATGTTATGAGAGATGGTATCAAACGCGGCAGACAAATCCAAAAGGATCAACGCTGCCTTCTAGCCGCTGTCTGTAATAAATCTCAGGGTGTCCGATACTTTCAGTAGTGCTGATTCAGTAGAATGTTTTGGGCGAAAGCCAAATTGACTAGGATGGAATATCTGAGCTGCTTACGAAAAACTGGACAGTTCCTTATGGACCATTCTCAGTAAGTTTACCTAAAACCGGTAGAAGGGATATAGGCCTGTAATTGGAAAGATTAGAGGAATCTATATTTTGTTTTTTCTTTAATGGCTTTATTATAGTAAATTTCCATTCATCCGGCACGATGCCGGAGGATAGGGAGGAATCCACAATGTCATTGATCAGCGGGTTCACTATGTCTATGATCTGATGTAATATCGTTAGAGGGCAGGCATCCAGTGGTGAGCCGGACTTACATGCCAAGATGGCTTCATATGTCTGGGCTAATGTGACAATTTGAAAAGCTTGAAGGACCGGCTTATCCTGCCTATGATCCTTTTGTATAATCTTGATCTTGTCTTCAAAATATGTTGCAATATCATTGCAAAGCATTTGAGAGGGAGGGATTTCCGAATGTAGCGCTTTAGGGTCGATGAAAGATTTTACAATTCCAAAAATCTCTTTTTGGTTTTGCTTGGCCATGGCTATTCTATTACCAAAGTACTCTTTTCCGGCTGATTTAATAGCCAGATGATTTCCTATTGCTTCCTATAGTTTTTGAAAGTATGTAAATTGGCTACTTAATATCCTCTTCTCCATCTTCCTTCTAGTTGTTTACAGTACAGATGTTGTGCTAGATCTTTCGTAAACCATGGATCGTTATGTGATTTCCTATTACCCTTTCTGGCGGTATGCTTTAAAGGAATTAATTCCTCACTTATGGTTGCCATCCAATTATGGAAACAGTGGGAATCCTCTACTGGTTTGCCGGGTAAGGTAGGTAACTTATTTTGGACCATTGTGGGTAAGTAGGGATTAGTGGCTAGCAGATGCCACACCCAACGCTGCTCTTTCTCAAAAAGGGCCCCCTGTGTATTTCTGCCTGGTCTCAGTTGTTCAATCACTGTCCAGTGAATTTCATTGGTGGTATGGTTATACCCTAGGAAGTGCTCAGTCATCTTAGTTGTATTTTTCTTACAACGGATATTGCTCCAATGTTCACATATACGTTGTTTTATCTTTCTAGTGGTACAAAGGACTACCCGTAAATCCCAAGGGCACGTGATAAGATATATCACATTGCTTGAGCTGCAGTGTGTGTGGGTTCTCTGGGTCCAGGTTTTATTAGGCTCAAGTGTGAGTGTCTTGGAGGCAGAAGGTAGATGGCAGAGAATACTGACTGTAGGAAAGAGCCCTTTTTCGACCTGGTCACCTCAACCTTTACCCTGTTATTTGATGCAATTTCGACTGGAAGTGCATGGGGTTCCTGCTAACCAGGTCCGCAGCACCAGATCTCTTTCTCTAAAACTGTGCAATTGAACCCCAATTGGCAATCCCTTTAGCCCTCTCTTTAAGTCCCTAGTAAGTGGTACCTAGGCCATGGGAGACCCCTCATAAAACACAGGCAGAGTGCCATTGTAGGCTATGTGTCTTGATGCACACATACGTGGAAACACGACATGGCACACTGTGCACCAAGCCTGCAGCACTGCATGTCATAGCTACTGGTATGGTCCAGGAATCATGATTTCACTAAGTCAGACTACTCTTCCTACATGCATGTCTGTATCCTGGGTATTCTAAGTCATTTGTTTTCATTGTATCTAGTTTGTTTGGTTGTGAAATTCCTAAAATAAATAGGATCTGCGCGTTTAGACAACATAAACTAAGGGATTGGTGTCTAGTCTGATTCCAGGCACCCCCAAAGGATATGTTAGCCTTAAGACCAGCTTGCTCACAGTGCCACCATAAGCCCCATAATCTTACCAAGGAGCGAATAGTTTCTGGCAACTACTGAACATGACAACCCTTGATCCTGCAACGATTTGGGAACAGTACAGTATTTTTTGCTCAGTCCATCGTACTCACATAGTCTCAGAGAGATACACAGAATAAATGATGTGGAAGTTTTCAATAAGCATTTATTGAACCAGTGTCATTCTAGTATAAAACATGTTGCTGCGGCAACCATTAGACAGAAGCAAATGTAAAAGATTACAAGCACCAATGGAGTCAATGAAGGTAGAATTCTACGATGGTGCTAAACAGTAAATATATGCAGGCATATAAATATGACAGTAATCAAGCGTACTCCTAAGATGCCACCGTACCTAAGTGTATCTAGCATGCATGTGGGTGGAAAGCCAAGAAAACTCTAGGAAAGAGCCAATCCCAAAACCTGATGGGAGAGACTGAAGGACCCTGTCTTGGTCTTGAGTTGGACACCCTGCAAGGGATATCAGACTGCTGCGTGTTGTAGCTTCTGCAGGCCGGGACTTCAGTGTCTTGTGTCAGAGTGGAAGCTTCTCCTCTGCATATCTAGTGTAGGTATTGTTATTTTATCCCATAAAGATAACCTTGGGGTTCCTAACAGATTACGTAAATGAGCCTAAATCAATACCTGCATTTATGGAAAATAGTTATTTCACCCTAGGATGAAGATGATCATGACTTTAATACAGACTTGTCTAAGAATCCTCATGCATAATAAATGAGGCTAGTTTCAAGAAAACTGATCGACATTTATTCAGCACATAACTGGGGAAAAGGTCAGTGCTCAAACTGTTATACAGAGCAAGGTAAGACAAATGTAAGCAAGAGGTTGTTTAGCTACTTAGGCCTAGATTGGGATACATAACAGTTTCAGGCCTATTCTTTTTGTTTATACTACTTATTTGCAATTTGCACAACATATGGCTTATAGTATTCTTATTTGTTTAGTGCTTGGTTTTTTAAAAGCTATGTTTAACTTGTTTTGCTATTTGTATAGCACGATGATACCCAGACGGGTCTCCTTTGCGCTACATAAAACTCCTTAAATAAATATACGTATGTTACCCCTACAGCAGGCCTTACAACCCTAAGGCAGGGCGCACTATATTACATGTGTGGGTATATCTGAACAAGCAGATATTACCCTGTGCTGGTCAGTGCAATTGCTACCAGTGCAAGTGCTCAGGGAAGCCATTTTAAGAACATGTGCTGGGTACTGATCAAAAACGAGTTCCACAGCTACATGATGACTCACTGAAAGCAAAGATGTTTGGTATCAAACATCTTGTATTAATGAGCCCACACTGATTCCAATGATGGATTCATTAATACACGTACCCTTAGGGCACCTAAAAAGTGCTCCCTGAAAACCTTCCAACTACTAGTGTGCTGACTGATTGGTCCTAGCCAGCCTGCCACCACAGAAAAGTTTCTGACCCCCAGAGCCTTTGCTCTCAGGACGTGAGGAGCAAAGCCTGTCCCAGGCAGAGGGTGTATGCCTTTGGTATGCAAATCAGGCTTCTTTCACAGGAGAGGATGCTGACCCCCACCCCCCATCCAGGGCCCATTTGGCACCAGGACAGTCGGGAAAATTAGTAGTCAATACAGACGTGTTCACCTATTTAGGGGAGCCCCTGGCACCAGAAAATCAGACCCTGCTGACCTGAAAGAAGAAGACAGATGTGAAGAGCACAATAAACAAGAATGGAAGACCAGCAAATGACTTGACGCCAAACCTGACTGCCTGTCTGCTGACTTTGACAAATGTGCCAAAGACGACTTGTCTTGCAGCTGCTGTGTCTCCAAAGCCTGTGAGAACTGCCAGCACTTCCCCCGAGAACCAGGAACTCCTGTGGAGCAGTAGAGATGCTTCCCTGCACTCTGCAGGCACCTCAAAAAACCTGTGAGGACTTCGGACTGCCAAAACCAGACACCTGAAATCACCACTTCACCCGAGCTGCTTAGCAGGGCCGGGCTGGGAACCAAAACCGGCCCTGGCAAAGTGCTCGGGCCCCTCCCTCGCGGGTGGGGGGTTGGGGAGTGCCGCCGAGCCCTTCGTCAGGGCCACTTTTCTGCCAATTTTGTTAGAGGGACGATTTTGCAGCTATGCTGCAAAAACAGCCCTGTAACAAAAACGGCCCCCAAGGGCCTAAAAAACGGCCCCTACCCGTGCGGCTCACCGGGGGATTGCCCGGTGCCCGCTACGGCCAGTCCGGGCCTGCTGCTTAGCCGGAGCTGAAGTGGGCCAATGGAGCTAGAGTGGTTATCCGACCCTCCAGAGCCAAAGGCTTGACAGCTGTGGACTTCCTGACAGCATCTGCAGGCTCTGTGTGCAGGCCCCCTAAACTTCAAGTGTCTCGGGTGACGAAAACCTGGCGCCTCAAAGTACCTCTGCACCGTCGCCCTTGGCTTGTGGAGAACAGAACCAAAGTTGTCCCCGAGCATCATGAGACCCGAGTCCTCCCTGTGGTTCTGAACAACTGGTTTCCCGGTCCAAACCTGCAGTCTCTTTGTGATCGGACCGATCCCCATTGACTAACATTGGGCACCCAACAATGTACTGCATTACTGCAGCCGGCCGCCCTAGTGCCGCTGGAGGTGACCTGCTAGTGCTGCCTTGCGCCTTGCCCTGTACTCACCTAAAAAGTCCTGAGGATTAGTCTCATAAGTCACTGCAAAGAACTTGTATTCCATGTTTGTTTTTCCGCCCATCTGAACACATTGCAGCTTCTGAAAATTGCACTGTGTTTACTTTTTTTAAACTAAAAGTATTTTCCTATCTTGAATCATACTTACCTGATTCTGGTGCCTAAATATATATATAAAGATACATGTTTCGTTTATTAAATTGGAGTGGATCTCCTTATTGAGTTGTGTGCATCATTTACTGACTATGTGTGTATTTGCAGATGTCTAAAACTCCTCTCTGATAAGCCTAAAGCTACTCCACCCCACCACCCCCTAAAAGAGCACCTTCCTCTCTGATAAGCCTAAAGCTACTACACCCCACTACCCCCTAAAAGAGCACCTTGGGATTGCTAGAGCAGGGTCCTGTCCACTGATAAGGCAATACCTGGACTTTTTGCACAGTATATCTCTTTTTGGTATACTAGATAGTCATCTTCCAACACTGTTGTAGTACCTATGTTGGAAGATAAAATAGAGGATTCAACTGGGGAAGTGAGTCCTACATAGAGGTAATATTATCTGTGGCTTTGTAGCGGTTGCTTGGGGATTAGCAATTCATAGGAGGGACACTGCTGGTGAGCATAGTGGTCTGATTGGAGAGCTTTCCCTGGTTGGACCAATAGTGTCCTATTTCTCGACCTCCTCCTCCACAGCAGTGGAAGTCCCAGACATGGCTGCTTGGAGAAGCATGGGTTTGTTTATCTTGATCGATCACTATCACCTGCTAGTGAATGGTGAGGCATTATCACCAGTACTCTTTGTCCCTAGGAGCTAAAAGAAAATGTGTACGTAGTTGAAAGCAGCAGATATTACTTTACCAAAGAGAAATAATGTATTAGAATATTTTTAAATGTTATTTTTTGGATAATATATGCCTAAAATATTAATATTTATTAAAGTTTTACCCGTGCTCTTGCCAGGGATTCTTGATTTAAAGATGAGCCCTTAGATGGCAACTACTAAACTTGTGTCATGAAAGAAGGTGTTGGACATGGCTCCATAGAGCAAGGAGCCAATGAAGAAAGGTAAGAGATACAATCAGTTTGGTAGCAATGGGTGTAAGGATAAATGTGAAAGTTAATAATATTGTTATCAAAGGCACTATCTATCTATCTAACTATATGTATGTGTGAGTGTGTCTGTGACATGTTAAAATCGGAGTTGGATGTTGATCAGTGGGCATAGGGCCACATGTACAACCATTTCATTTTGCAAGTCTCTAATTGTGATTCGAAATTAGAAACTCGGATAATGAAATGCAGTAATGTGTCTCAGACACATTAGCGATTCCCAATGGGGGTCGTAATGGACCTGCCTCGTCAAAATTCATGAGGCAGGTCGTAATTTGTGACCCATTGGGAATGAGCAATAAAGGCCACCATATCTGTGTTGGCTTTTAAATAAACAAACTTTTTTTTGAAAGGTAGGCCTTTTTCCTTATAGGAAAATGGATGCATTTCAAAAAGAAAAATGAAACGTTTTTGTTTAATTTTTTAAGAGTATTCTTTGAATTTTTTTTCGCTGCCAGTCACAAAGACGAAGGGGTCCCATGGGGACCCCTTCCAGTTTGCGAGTGGCTTACCATCCTCCTGAAGTAGGCAGTAAACTGCGAATATTTTGAGACAGCATTCTGGTCGCCAAACAATTATACATCCCCCTGTGACTCGCTATTAGGAAGGACGCATTTGGCACGCCCCCTCCTAAAAGCGACTCGCAAAACGTCTTTTGCATGTCGGTAATGGGTTACCGACTCTTAAAATAGGGTTTGTACATAATAAAATTTTACCAGTTACAAACGGCCCATTAATAAAATGCGTCGTACATCTGGCTCATACTTTTTTAAGAAAGTATAATTGATGAAAATAAGTTATACAATGACTGATGATGATAGAGGCCTGAAATGCCGTTTCCAGTTTGTCCATCCTTGAAGTTGTATGATTTTGAGGAGACAGTGTCTACACCAAAGGCCTTTCTATCACTAAAGCTGAAAAGAGAGCCATATACAGTTTTCGAATATGCCTATAAAAATAGTATCAGTGATCACAGATAGAGGGATAAAATTGGCATTTGCAGGCATACACTGACACCTGACATCAGAGACTGGCAATATAATATAAGAACTCACTGATCGCCAGGAGGACATGGGTGGACAGAGTGGGTGACATGGAACGTATACATATACATACCAATAAAATAACACAATGTAGTCCGCATTTAGTAACATAAGGTTAGCAAGAATAAATACAGGTTCAGCCATTAAAAATGTTATTTTATCTATGCTCCATCCAGTTCTATGTGCTTATGCCTGTGTGGTCTCTCTGGTTTTGCAGCACCAGACCAGAGCGCTCTTGCTTCAGCCCTCAGCTCGGCTCTTTCAGCTGCTGCTGCGCTGACCTCTATGACCTACTGGGATTCCACTCACCAACCTGGTGGCTGCTGCGACATCACCCACGTTTGTTTGCGGGATAGAAGTGGACGCTGCATCCCGACCTCCGGAGGAGAGCAAAGGTAGGAAGGTGCACTGTCGCTCGTCCCTGCCGGGTGCCTGGGTAGGGTTCCTCTGTGGGTTGAGCATTGTGCTGGATGGCACATGATGGTGGGTGCTATTCTGTGAGCAAGCCGAATTCAGCTAATGCTGAGAGTCGGCGAGGCACACGTGAATGGGGGTAAAAATCTGAAGTGTGAACTGTGAAAGGTGTAAAAAAACTTAAAAACAAAGAGCTGCATGTTATGCGGGAAGGGGGCGCATGCACCGGTGGACACTTATGAGAAATGCAGCCCATCATCCAATCATCCCCAATGATCCTTTAAGTACATGCCTGCAGGAAGCTTGTGTCACAAAAGGGTTGATTATTATATAAGTTGCTTTTAAAACATTCTGAAAGACAGTTAAGGAGGAAAATCGTGTCTTATCTGGGAGAAGTTTCAGTCAAGGGGTGCTACAAGGGACTTATTTAGAAAAGATTTAAATTCATTCATGAGTTGTACATATGTAACACACTCTCGTGTATCCACAGGATAACCGTCTTATATCAACTGAATCAAATATATTGGTGGAAGGCAAAAGGAACACATAGAGCAAGAATCGTATTCAGTGTTCAAAAAAGTTTTTTTACTGCAACAAAAGTAGGGAGACAAATACAAATGAAGTAAAGCAAAAAGGTCATGAACAGAGGTCAATCAAATTTTCACTACAGTTCATAACTAGGAACATCAACTCCAAATATTCAAAGACACAACCAAAATTAATTAATAAAAAAAGGTTGTGAATTGGTGACAAAGCAACGTGACAGGAGATGATGGAGTGTCGACGTTTCGGTCTAAGTAGCAGTCGTCGGATAGACCATCATCAGGACGGTGTTTTTCTATGCAGGAAAAACTCCCTTGAATCTTCAATGGATCTCTTATAAGCACGGAAACAGCAATGGCGTGTGGCAAAAATGTCTCATACAAGTACGGAAACAGCAATGGCGTGTGGCAAAGATGTCAGACACGGAGCTTCAACTTAAATTTAGGAAGCATGGGCTATGGCTGTTTGCCAAATTTCACGCGCAGATTAACATCAAGGATTTTTTTAAGCAGTATTCAAAAGCGGCATACGGGCGTGTCGTCATCAGTTATTTGGAAAATTATCTGGGAGAAATCATCACTCGAGACTAAACCCTGATTAAGAAAATCCTAAAAAAAATAGAAAGTAAGGGGTGGAAACGATTCATGTATGAAATTTACATTAGGCAGTAAATGCCTTTGAGATATTTGGAGTGAGAAGGAAGGTAGTACAGCATTTCTGCCCTTAGAGAAGAGAAACGAAGAGGTCAAACATAAAAAATGAAATTGCAAGAGAAAAATACTCACTCACTACAGAGGACGTGAGTATGCCAAGAACTCTGGTGCTCTTAGTAGCACCTCAGCTAGAAGCCTGTAGCTTATTCATTGGCCTCCTAGATAAAAACATTTCTTGATTGTCATTTTAAGCCCAGAAGTGAGGAGGAAATATCTATGATCTATAGGGATCGATGGTGCTACTGATAATGGTGAAACTGAACAGTCTGAAATGGATCAATACATTTCCGGCTAATGATGGCAACTAGGCTTATTGACCAAGAAATTTTGGAGCCTCATCTTTCATAATCACCAAAGCTTGCCGTTGGTACTTTTAACCTAAGTGATAAAAGTGGAGAATCCCTTTTGGGAAAAACTGTGTATTAAAATCATAATGAATTAAGTTTAAAGGATGGAAAGTCACATGACCCACATGAGTCCAGGGACGGCTTTAGTGCTGGTGGCGCCCACTGTGACAATCTTCATTGGCGCTCTCCCAAAAAACCTACTTCTCCGCAAATTCTCTCCCTACCATGCTCCACCAGTGCCCCTCACCACAGCCCCTCACTCACATGCATGTTATTTGTTTTATGGCACCACTCATACGAGTGTAGGGTGTCAGAGGACTTTACATCACTCACATTATAAAGAGCCAATTCATTTTTAGTGTGTAAATCAGACTATAGAACATTTTACATAAGACGAGGAGGATTACAATGTGTGGATGTCACAGATACTAGAAGGCAGTATATTTTAAGAGTGTTTGGTCTGGAGAAGCTCAGGATTTAAAACGTACCACAGGGGTTGGATTTACCAAGAAGAATGTATTTCTACCCATATAATTCTTTTTAACAACATTAAGATAATGAAAAATTGGAGAATAAAACACAACGTACTAACCTGTACCATGCAATTTTCATGCAGCTCTTTAATGGCAGTGCATGGCTCACTGTGCTTCCTTAGGGTTGTTGTAACTTATGAACTGCAAGTAACAAAAGGATCTCTGTAACAAAAGCAGTAACCCACTGAGCTGACCACATATAAATACAGTTCGGTGATTTGTACGTTACACATTCTTTGTGTTATTTTAAGATGAGAGGAAGCTGCCACTACTCAAAAATCCAATCTCTCTCCAGCAGGATCATTATTACCAGAGTTACCTTGACATTTTTATTGATGTCTGAAAACTGCTGGACACAAAAGAAACTGTGCAGCAGGTGCTTTTCAAACCGCAGAGCCCCCCAGATCAGCACTAGGTGTTGGATATTCTGTTGTTAATGTAAAAAACATCGCACAGGGTTTTTTAGCCAATGGTTATCACTAATGATGCTATAAAATCAGAAACTGATTTGCTAGAGAGTATTGCAGGTGAGTTAGGAGAAATACAGAGTTGTATTCCAGCGTTGGTGAAGCCAACTGAAAGGAAATCTAACAATAGTGTGGGGGAGAGATCTACTGAGGAGGAAGGAAAGAATCTGTATATACTTCATATAAACCTATCTTAGTAAAAAGACAAAGTGATTGGGTCTTTAATAATGAAAGGTGGATTAAGGAAATATGGTAAATCTAGAAATGAAATGGGGGAAAGTGTCCTCGAATTGATGTAGTGCCTCAAGGTGGAAAAAGGAGATTGAAAAAAGGGTCAAGAATGATCTAGCTTCTAACACGTGAAAGGGAGCTGTGAAAAACACCAGGTTGGAATATCTATTAATAAGGAAAACGTATTTTACTCCATGGCGAAACATGCTACAAAGGAGAAGGTGTGTGCCTCACGTTCCAGTTACAGAAATCAAATGGGAAAATAGGGAGTGTTTAAACAAAATATTGGAGTTAGTGCCAACAGCAAAAGGGCTATGGTGGAGAAGTTTATGAGAAAAACACCCCCTTCTAGTTGTGGTGTAGAAAGGAATACAAGAAAGGTAACAGAGAGAGAGATTCTCAGTCAGGGTACAAGAGAGAAAGAAAGTGGAAAAAGTGTAAAGGGAGAATTGAAAGATGTTTGTCTATATGTTGATGTCTGTAGAGTGGGTACATCAAATACAATTCTTTCTCTAAACAGAGAAAGAATTCTAGATATCTTTGAAAAACGTATCTCCTTAAATTTAATCTCCTCCAACGATTTGAAACAGGTTGGATTAGTGAAGGATCAAATTGGTAAGGCAGTCACAAAATAAATCTTTTAGTGACTGTGAGTCAAGGGCTTGGTGTTTAAAGTAGAAGAGTTAATTACAAATGGTGTAAGGATTGTTGAAAATGCATGCCCAGAAAACGATAATAAAAATCTATCCTTAAAAAGCTCTGTGCAGTCTTTGATGGAGAATTAGGGAGACCGAAAGATAGGCAAGTTGATGAAAATGACAGACAATTATAAATCACAGTACATAAGACTCAGGATCAATGTCTGAGGTTAAGTAATCGTTATGAAACATTAAGTTTTAAAGAAGATGATTCTTGCAGTCTAAGTGATGTACACTAGGATAAGTGTTCTCCATACAACCCGAGGCTCCTAAATTGGAATGTGAATGGATTGAAAAGGTTGCAAAAGGTGAGGAGCGTAGGGGAAGTATAAAAACATATAATATAATTTGTCTGCAAGAGACATGGTTGTGTAACCCTAACTTTAATGGCTTCATCAATTTATCTAAAAAAGTGTCCCGAAAAGTGGAAGAGTGAGTGTCTGGAGGTCTACTAAGTCTAAAGTAGTGAAGGATGTTGTAATGTGGGAGACAAAATGTAATTGGATCCAAATAACACGAGCGATATGAACAGGGTTGGTTTGGATTCGAGCGTCCTAGTGAATGCCAATAATTTATAAGGTGCCTACTGATGAACAGTTAAAGTGTTCTGAAGAGGAGTTGAGGCATTTAATGCATGTCTAATCTAAGAGCCTGGTCATTATAACAGGTTAATTTAATGTAATACTATGTTCGGCCAAAAACAATGGCAGTCAGGGATAAATGATGCCTGCATATAATATCCCCAAAGTCAATTTCCCTATCTGTGCAAAAATTCAAAATTTGATAGGGACCTATCTGAGGTGTTAAATAATTCAGGATTTGTCTGCTTGAATGGTTGTTTTCTAGCTGACATACCTGCTTCTCAAACTTTGAAGTTTGGAAGTCAAAGATGAACTATATCTCTCATGAAGTCATTTTGAATTTGTAGATGGGTTTAGGATACTAAAAGAAGAAGGGAGTGACCACTACCTGTTGGAAATGACCATCTTTTGTGTGGTGTTTACCCATATTGTTGCTTTCTCTTAGTGAACCTATTTTTGTTGGACCTAGAACTCTGCACACTTTACTCCTGCTAACCAGTGGTAACATGTATGTGCTTATTACCATGATAAAATTGACATATATCTAACTAGTTCTACAGATACCACTCCACAGGGAAGTAAGGGTTATAGGGATAATATTTATAGACCAAAAACAGATTGAATACCCAAATCCTATACTTATTAACAACAAAGCAATTTGGTCGTCTGACAAATAACGCAAGTACTAAAAAAGAAAACGAAAAAGAAACAGTGAAAATCACTATGGTTCCTTAAAGCCAGTAAAGGATACAACTCTAAATCTTAAACCACCTGCAAGACAGAATGAGCCCTGAGGAGGGAAGAGAAAAAAGGTATTTCCATCAACTGCCCTTTTTTGGCCAGTGTCATCATTTGGAACTCCAAAACTTCCCTGTCACCTCAACCCATCTGACGTAGGGGATGAAGCTATGATCTGGGAATAATGAACAAAAACGCTAGGACACCAGGAGGACCAAAAAAAAATACTAGCAGCCTATTGTCCCAAAGTACACAGACCAAGTAAAAAAGTGCAGTGCAAGGAATTATTTGTGAACGATTGAGTTAAAAAGACTTGACAGCAATCCAAACAATTTTATTAATGATTGTTGCTATGCCTATTAAAAAAATGCAGTTACGGCTAGTAACAAATACGTCGAAGTTCTATGTTCTGCTAGTTTCAGCCACATGGGCAAAAGAGCCCTGGCTTTCTTCAGGACCTTCTAAATATAGCTACTGCAATAAGTGCAATTTGAAACAAAAACAAAGTGCAGAAAATGAAAAAGAATACAATCACAGTGTCATTACTTGTGACCATTACCAATACCTCTATACAAGATAAATGGTTTCCATACCTAAAGAGGGAAAAACATGGATAAGTATATAGATCTCTCAAAGACTGTGATCCACACACTTCTTTTTCCTTATCAGTAACACACACAATATGTTGGTACACTCACCTATCCTGTGTAAGGTCTCAACCTCACCTCACCTCACCTGGCTCAGACTCAGGTAAATCGGAGACCCCGCCCTATGAGGAAAACAATTCAGAACCTATTACTCACATTTGCTAGTATCCAGACTAAGTGGGATTATTAAAGAAAAAATATGGACAGCCAAAGTCATAAATCAGTGCTGCTCCATGATCACTCTCCTGTTAATTAAACTAACCAGACTATATGTCCCTTTCTTTAAAACCAATACAATAGCATTAAAAATCACGCCTGCATTCATCCTGCATTGTCGATCTAATACTCTGATACCTATATTTGGCAAGTAGTGTTTGGGCGCATATACATGATGTTAATAACGCTAGCGAGTGTACACCAGTCAGGGCTATGCCAGTACTGCCTGTGCAACTCACTTTATAACCACAGAGGGCCTGATGAGGATAATGCTGGCGTTTTCCGACTTGATTTTTGATTTTTAATGCTATTGTACTGGTTTTAAAGAAAGGGACATATAGTCATGTCTTTACTGGACGGAATCAAGCATCCTAGGACCGGTTTCTGGCTATCAGCCGTCTTCAGCCAGGATAGCTTGACTCCAGTGGTGTGGAGAGCATGGGACTCACGTCTGAGCATACCCATCCCACTCGGGGTGACAAATGCAAAAACAACAGTTGATGGACAGAATGCAGAACAATGTCATACATTCACCACAGTACAGAGATCTGGGCCTAAATCCATCGTTTTTTTGCACTCCACACCACATCAGTTCATACATGGCCATATGCAAATCAGCCTTGACCCTGTGCCTCATGGGAACAGTCTAGCCCGAACTGCCAAGCCATGTCTTTACTGGACCGGAATCAAGCATCCTAGGACCGGTTTCTGGCTATCAGCCGTCTTCAGCCAGGATAGCTTTACTCCAGTGGTGTGGAGAGCATGGGACTCACGTCTGAACAAACCCATCCCACTCGGGGTGACAAATGCAAAAACAACAGTTGATGGACAGAATGCAGAACAATGTCATACATTCACCCCAGTACAGAGATCTGGGCCTAAATCCTTCGTTTTTTTGCACTCCACACCACCCCAGTTCAGACATGGCCATATGCAAATCAGCCTTGACCCTGTGCCTCATGGGAACAGTCCAGCCCGAACTGCCAAGCCATGACTATACTGGACCGGAATCAAGCATCCTAGGACCGGTTTCTGGCTATCAGCCGTCTTCAGCCAGGATAGCATGATTCCAGTGGTGTGGAGAGCATGGGACTCACGTCTGAGCATACCCATCCCACTCGGGGTGACAAATGCAAAAACAAAAGTTGATGGACAGAATGCAGAACAATGTCATACATTCACCCCAGTACAGAGATCTGGGCCTAAACCCATCGTTTTTTTGCACTCCACACCACCCCAGTTCAGACATGGCCTTATGAAAATCAGCCTTGACCCTGTACCTCATGGGAACAGTCCAGCCGGAACTGTCAAGCCATGTCTTTACTGGACCGGAATCAAGCATCCTGGGACCGGTTACTGGCTATCAGCCGTCATCAGCCAGGATAGCTTGACTCCAGTGGTGTGGAGAGCATGGGACTCACGTCTGAGCATACCCATCCCACTCGGGGTGACAAATGCAAAAACAACAGTTGATGGACAGAATGCAGAACAATGTCATACATTCACCCCAGTACAGAGATCTGGGCCTAAATCCATCGATGTTTTGCACTCAACACCACCCCAGTTCAGACATGGCCATATGCAAATCAGCCTTGACCCTGTGCCTCATGGGAACAGTCCAGCCTGAACTGCCAAGCCATGTCTTTACTGGACCGGAATCAAGCATCCTAGGACAGGTTTCTGGCTATCAGCCGTCTTCAGCCAGAATAGCTTGACTCCAGTGGTGTGGAGAGCAACGGACTCACGTCTGAGCATACCCATCCCACTCTGGGTGACAAATGCAAAAACTACAGTTGATGGACAGAATGCAGAACAATGTCATACATTCACCCCAGTACAGAGATCTAGGCCTAAATCCATTGTTTATTTGCACTCCACACCACCCCAGTTCAGACATGGCCATATGCCCATCAACTGTTTTTGTATTTGTCACTGAAATGGATAGCACAAAGGATGCTGCAGTCCACTGGTGAATTTCAACTTACAGACAGCGTACACACTTTTGTACCATATACTAGGCACTTAAAGTAGATTACATACGCAATTGGGTTTATACAAAATTCATCATGTTGAATGTGGAGCAAAGGCACTTTTTACAATTGTTAGCAGGGGTACAGTGCACAGAGTTCTACAGCCAGCAAAACAGTCAAGGCAAACATATGGGGTTACACCATGCAAAAGACAGTAATTATCAACAGTATTCTACTGGTAACATGCTTCTGTGCACATGGGCCTGGATACTGAGCTGAGAGTTCAAAGGTAGGAGTATGTGGTACTGAGGATCAGAGATGCTAGAGGAATCAAAAGCAGCATCTCAGACATTTAATTTCATTTTTTCTATGTTCCACACTAGAGCAATGCTATTGCTCTAGTGTGGAATGCTATTGTCCTGTGATACTGGGAATGAGTATGGTTATATTAATTTCAAACCAAAATAGCCACCATCTCAGTTTGTGCTGTCAAAGCTTCCCTGGTGGTGTTCAAACATTTTCCTGTGAAAAAAGTTCTTGTTCTACACTTAACGGAGATTCAATGCATCACAGTGCTTTCAAATCCCTTAATTTTGATCACAATAATCTCCGAGCTAAGATATCTTTTGTTAATGATTTTTGCTCCTTTTTAGGTCGAGCGTAGACAGCGCTTACTCTGTCGCTTAGCGACCTGTTGTGTCTGCTTTAAGAGTTGAACTCCTTCCATTGCTACCAGATCGGTTTTTTATTTGGCTCTGATACTTTTCTTTACAAAAACTTGTTTGCCAATGGGTAATCCTCCCTTTATGTCCCTCCTTTTCAGTTTAGTTTTCGTTTCGACCGGCTGCAGCACCGCCTAAGTACTATATTGTTACACCTTAGGTGTTGATGTCTTCGTTCGAGGACTTCTTTTCTTGTTTTTTTTTTTACTCATTCACCTTCAACCACCTTAAACCAACCACCTGTTCGTACCCTTACTCAATGACCAGGGATAACTTTGTCTTTTTAGATGGAATCTCTCAGTGCCTTCAGCCAGTAAGGGTACGTTATCAGATCGGAAAGTTATTTCCCCGCAAGAAGGGGATGGGGTTCACTCCAACTAGGTCCTTAAGAACCTGATGGACACTTTCAATAGCCTGGGGAGGCGCGACATGGTCCAAGGAGTATCCAAAAGGCATAATCATAGGACCCGCCAAAAAAGAAAAAAAAATACATTCTCAGCTTACTTCCATGGAAGTAGAAGGTCCCCCAGTATGCAATTTTTTCTTACTGCAAACTCTAGACAAGTCCATCTTGGATACATCATATAGTGAGTACAGTCAATCTGAATGTTTGGGGGGGCTGGATCTACCCACTGATTGCAAATTTGTCTCCGGCTGGTAGTATTGAATAAAATGAAAGAGATCTGGCTGGGCCTACAATGTGACTATTAAGGCCGAAGATTATCAAAGTCAGATCTATGTAAATTGGTACTCTCAAGATACTCTCCAGTGTTGTCTGCACTTCTCCCCAGAAAAAAAAACGACGGAGGGACATTCCTTAAACATGTGTATATCTGATGGTTCAGTCAGCCCACACTTTTTACATCTAACTTGCGTCCCATTCGAAAATGTAGATAATCTAAGGGGGGATAGGTATGCTCTATGGGCAGTAAACAGGTGATTCCTCTTCAGCCAAGCAGATTTAACTGAGCTGAAGAGAGTTCGAAATGAGTCCTGCCATAGGAGATCACACTGTGCATTTGGAATCTGTTCACTCCATAACTCATCTGCAAACTTAAATTCAACATTCACTGCATCTTCAATAGCCCAGTACCATAGTGAGACCTCCTTCTTTCCTACTGGCCTCTCGACTAGCTGTTGCTCCAGACTGTTACCCCCACCAAAACATTTTTTCTGTCTTAACTGGGATTGTACCCAGCTTTGCAGCTGGATATACTTAAATCTTGAGAGACCCATACCTACTCTCTTTCTTAGATCTTCCCGTGAAATACGCGTATCCTCGCTGAACAGATCTCCCAATACTTTTAACCCAGCTTCTCTTAATTGTATCCCCAACCGATCCTGAGGGCATACCGGCGAGCCCGGTGAATCCCAAAGTGGCGCTAGGTTTGAGAAGTAATTAAGACACACCAGAATTTTTAATCTGGCCCATATGTTAGCAATTGCCTGGAGGACCTTGTGTTTAACCTTTTAAAAAAAAGATGTGGTCCCCAAATTTGAACATAAAGCCTTCTTCCGGTAAACCAGCACCTCTTAACATGGCCGAAACATGTCTCCTCCCCCAGTGCTGGCAGGCATTTTTTAATAACACCCGGGAGTGTGAAAGCTGAAAGGCCCAGGCATAGTACTGTGGGTCAGGTAGTGCAAGGCCTCCTTTCTCTCTCCTTCGTTTTAGTTTTTTCCAGGCTATCCCGGGCGATCTATATCTCCAGATGAAGGAGGTCCCTTCCTGCTGAAATTTATCTCTTGAACTTTTGTCAAAATGCAGGGGGATTGTATTAAAGAGAAATGTCATCTTAGGTAGAATCGTCATTTTGACAAAATGTATCCTCCCCGAGATGGATAAGGGGAGATGGGCCCATGACTTCATCTGCTTCTGACATTCCCTAAGGACTCGCGCTAGATTTATTTCTGCAATTTTATCTACATCTTGCACAATTCTGACCCCTTAGGTACCACATGTTGGGACTAACCTGGAGTTTAGTTTCTCTAAAATTCCAGGTCATGATCTTAATCTTCCTAGCATTTACTTAGTACCCAGAAACCTGTCCAAATTCCTCCACCAGTTTTATGACTGCCGGAAAGGATGTGTCCAAGTCTGCCAAAAGTATCAAAATGTCATCCGCATTAAAAGGCCACCCTCCTCTCCCAGTCCCCATATTCAAAAGAGGTGATGTTGGGGTTATCTCTGAGTCTCTGTGCAAAAGGCTCTATATATATTTCAAAGAGCAGGGGAGAGAAGGGGCAGCCCTGTTGAGTTCCTCTAGTTATCTTAAATGCCTCAGTCAGAGTGCAGTTGACCAGCAACCTGTCTGACGGTGCTTGGTATAGCAACTGAATAGTGCGGCAGAACTTGTCTCCCAAGTTAAATCTTGCCATGACTTCCGACAGGTAACTCCAGTTCACCCTGTCGAAAGCCTTGGTGGCATCCAGAGTTAAAGCTGCTAAAGGGAGTGAATAAGTGGAAGCAATATCAATTGCACTGACCAGGTCGTATATAAGGTCTGCCAATTGTCTCCCTTTCACAAATCCTTTTTGATATGGGTGAAGGATGTCATTTGCCACCATCCCCAGCGTAGTTGCTAGAATGGAAGAGAAGATTTTATAATCTGTGTTTAAGAGTGATATCGGTCGATATGAACCGCAGCTGGCTGGATTTTTGCCGGGTTTCAAAATCAGGACTACAGTAGCATCATCCCAAGAACGAGGGGGACAAATTCTCTCCAATAATATCTTGTTATACAGTTGAGTTAGAACTGGGATTATAGCCTCCCCCAAAGATCGATAATTCGGCTGGTAGCCCGTCAGGCCCGGCAGCTTTCCCTCTTTTACACCCCAGCATGACCGTCCTCACCTCCTCTTCTGTAATGGCACACTGCAAATCTGTCTGTTGCTTGTAACTAGGAGATGGTAATGTAGTACCGTCCAACCACAGCTTTACTTTTGCTCGGTCTGTTCTATGCCTTTTAGGCATGTCTCTTTATATATGTCTTGTAAATATTCCAAGAAAGCCACACCAATTTCTTTATCCGAGGATAAGGAGGGTGCATCATCATCCACAATTATTTCTTTTTATATGGTTTCAGAGCTGGTCTGCTTTGATTTACCAAGCAAGTAACTTCCCTGCCCCTTCACCATACTCAAAATGGGTGATCTTGCTTGCCTCCCATCTACGCATGAGCCTCATTTGAAGAGTGCTCTCCAGCTGTTCCTTTAATTGATTAAACTTATCCAGATCTTCCTTCAGCCGGATGCCGTCCTGGCTATTAATTTTTAATTTGACTGCCCTCATTTCAGCCTCCAAGGCTGAAGTCACTTCCCTATACTTTTTTTGTCCTGAGCTTCATCTGCTGGTAATAATACCCCTCAGGAAAGCTTTGAGAGTGTCCCAGACTATAGTTATGTTGTCCCTAAGTTGTTCTCTAAAACATTTTTCGTTTAATTGAAAAGGAAAGCTGTCTCTTCCTCTTCAAGCAGTAGTGATCGATCAAGTGACCATGCTCTGGTATGCTGTGGCTGTATACAATCAATGGCTAATAAAATTCCTGAGTGGTCCGAAAGATGTGATGGCAGGTATTTTATATCTTTGACTCTATCTCTTAAGTTATAGCTGAGCAGGATATAGTCAATTCTTGACTTGTGCTTGTATTTAAAATTTCTAAACGATACTCCTAGTTGCTCGCCTGACCTTTCACTCCATATGTCACAGAGTCCCAATTGAACCATCATTGTCAAGAGAGACGTCCCGGATCTTGAAGGGACTACTGCTCTACTATTTGGGGATTTATCCAGTTTAGGGTTGAGGATGATATTAAAATCTCCTGCCCATATCACTGGCTCTGGAATATCCAGGAGATGAGAACAGATAGAATTAAGACAAGAAAGATCATCCTGGTTAAGACCATAATATCCAACTAAAGTAAATAGGATGCCCATTAGGTGATCTTCAATATCAACCATCTACCACTTGGATCTTCCCTATGTTGGAAGATCTGAGCTTTAGCTTGCTTTTTGAAAAGAATCAGCACTCCTCTAATATTAGCCGTCTGTTCGGTGCATATGAAAAAGTCCACCCATATCTGAGTTTTTAGCATTTCTTTTGTTGCTGCCTTGAGAAGGTGGGTCTCCTGAATGACAATTACCTGCACGGGGAATCTCTCAGATATTGTAGGATTCTAGCTCTTTGTGCCCTCACACACAGGCCATTGACATTCCAGGACAATATCTGTAGTATTGTCATGTTATTTTAAAATTAACATATCCATCCCTTGCTGAGCAGGAACAGAGACAGCTTCCGGCGCTTTGTGTTCTAATTAGATCCATCCTTGCTAAGATTTTTAAATCTGACGGGATTGAAACAAATTAGGTTATTTTATTTTTTATCCCCCTGTGCTCCCCTTCCCCCCTCCCATCTCTTCCCCCCTTGGAGAACCCTTCCCCCTTTACTCTGGACCGGTGTTGTCCAGATGTTGCGACTGTGAATTACTCCCCCCCATTTCTATTGTGACTATGTGTTACCCTACCCATAAAGAGAAAGCGTTCTTCCCTTTTTTAACAATGCCTGGTGTTTGGGGAACATGGCGCCTGCTAGCTGAGTGATGCACACGTCCGGAGACCTCACCCTACCCCTTGTAAGAGATAGCGAATAATGTTACCTGACATGGACTGAGACTCCCTCAGAGAGCTTTCGGGAAGCCCATTCAGCAAACACTCTTTAATACGGTGTAATCGTATGCCAGGCGGCTGAATGTTCATCGAGTGTCCCAGCATTTTTCGCCTTCCGGTTTGGTACAGAGCCGCCCTGGAGTTGAGGCACGGTCGCAGAGCGGCGGTCCGCGGACTCCTCCGGGTCGGCAGCACCAGCATCAGCTGTGCACCCTGCCCTTGGGCCTACCTTAGGGGTGACTTATATTTAGGAAAAGGAATGTTTAGGGACCGGTAAGTGGGTGCACTTGTCAAGTCGACATGGTAGTCTCAGACTGCACACAGGCTCTGCAATGGCAGGCCTGAGGCATATTTTACAGGTGGTTCTGTGGGTGACGCAACCAGTGCTGCAAGCCCACCAGCAGCATTTGATTTAAAGGCCCTGGGCACACATGGTGCACTGTAGAAGGGTCTGAAAAGTAAATCAAATAAGCCAATCATGGAGTCACTAATCCATTACAACAATCTACAATAGAGAGCACTTGCACTTTGGCACTGAATAGCAGTGGCAAAGTGTCCAAAGCATTTAGACAAGCAAAAACATAGCAAAATCACAGGAGGCAACAGTAAAAAAAAAAATGGAAGGGAGACGCACGCCAATAGTGCCAGGTCTAACATATTCGTAATTCACAGTGGGGTATGAACAGAGTAATAATTTTATGGTTTTCACTGCACCTTTTTGTCACCCACGTGGAGTTGTGTGTGAAGTGGACTGTGCATGGGTGGGCTCGTATGTGCAGTACTCCGAAGTGGAGAAGCTCATGTCCCAAATATACAGGGGAGTAGATTTTCAGCAAGGCAGAGTCTGTGTTTTTTAAATCAACCAACGCAGTCCGGATAGTGGGCAGAAGGCTGCACACCTCCTCCACTCTCAGGAGTATGAACTCAGCTCAGGCAACTCTCCGGAGGACGTCTGCCGAAAGTCTCCCAACATTCTCTTTTTATTACGCTGCTCACTCACTTCGGTCTGCAATAAACTCTGGCCTGGGGAAGGCGTTATCCAACTGCTAAAACAGTATAGACTAAATCAGCGCTTAGAGACCCCGGTGGTTATAACGCGCCGTATAAATTAAATAAATAAATAGACGGGAGCTTTCCTTTTTGCTGCTCTTTCACAATTCTGTTTGCACGTGTGTATCTGACATCAGTACAAAGAGCCTTTTTGGGAGTGTAAAATTACTACTACTTCCATTTCCTATTCGTAGGATTTCTGTGTTTGAAAACCTCTCATACTGCGTTACAGGGTGGAAAAGCCCTCAACGTTTGTGAATACCTACACACTTACATGTTTGGGGTTATTTCAAATATTTACGAATCCCATGTCCCGCCCACAAAATGGTCATAATGTCTCCCATTTCAGGGTGGGAAAGCATTGCGACCACCCCCATACAGTAGTGCTGTGTCGTAGAAGAGGTTCCTACATTGGAAATATTGTTATCTCCTCATCTATACATGTACTTTATTTTGCCCCTTTGCTGGATCTGTCCATATTTCATCACACCCGGCCATCAAAATTGTCTTTGCCTTTGGGGGCTTGAACTGATGCAACCTTCTTAATGTTGCTGTGTAATATACTCTTGAATACGGCCCCAGGCCTTCTTAAATACCTCAGAGTCTCCACTTTACTGCATCATCGTATTTTGGTATTGTAAATGGCAATGCCTTTTATTATTGCATGTTTTTTAAACACATAAAAAGAATTGTCATTTACAAGGCCACTAGTTCAAAATCTCACAATTGCGAGACCTATTGCAGTGCAAATGCTTGTTATCTAGCGTTAGCTGGTCCCTGTTGATTTTACTGAAAATATATGGGGTATATACTTAAAGGGTCTTTTAGCCAGCTCTCTTTATCCAGTGGTCTGCAGTTGGGTCATTCACATTTTGATCCTGTCCACTACCATATAGAGCAATATGTCAACCTATTTCAGCCCCTGGCAAACCACTGCATTTTGCTCTTTCACAGGGAGCACATCTGCAAACAAGATCTATTCAGTCCAAATGTTTTGTTTTTACTTTATAAATACTTTAGTGTTGCTTTTGTGTTTAGAGCCTGATTTGATAGCAGGACACTTTCTACCTGCTCTTAATGTGGTTATTGATGTGAGCATAGGTTTATCAGTTCCGTCTCTAGTGCGGTTATAAATTCCTTTTGGAATTGCCTTTGTTTATCTCACTGCTGCTATGTCACACTATACCAGATTGTGTCCATTTAAAACGGATCTTTATAAAATCATTCTCTTTTCAGTATGCATGCAATAATGCATGCATTATAACTGTACTCCTGTTTGTCATGCTGGTATGTATTTGAATTGAGGCCTACAGTTACACCTGTAAACCAATTTATCTGCATGCGCTGCTTGTATGGCTTTGTAGTTTGCTTTCAGTGCTCTTGATGCCGTGCTTATTATCTATCTATCTTTGCAATTTAATTAACTTTGCAAATCTACCTATCTATCTACTTGCAACCCTAGCTATATTTATTTTTGGAATCCTATCTGTATATCTATCTGCACAGATCTATCTGTTTGCACATCTATCTATCTTACCATACTTACCATTGGTTGACTCCCACGCCACTCTCATTTCCCTATTTGTCATTGGTCAGGGCCTCCTGCTGCTTCCGTATTCTCTTCAGTTCATTCTGGCATCCACGGAGCTTGGACCAAGTACAATTTTCTGTTACTCCGGCCAGTGTCCTTCCAATGGCTATCGGTTGTAGAGGTACTTCTTTTTAATTATTAATGTAGCACTCTGTAGTAATTAAGGAAGAGGCGATTAAGCTCCACCAGACTCAGCAGTAAAATACAACTGTCATAAAACATTCCAAGTAGCCAAGCAACATTAGCTCCCTAGCAACACTTGCATTCTGATGCATCAGAATGCAAGTACAGAATACTACATATCTCCTTTTCTTCTTTGAACAAAACAAACAAGCACAAAAAAAACAAAAAAAACAACTAAAGTTAAAAATGTAGCACAATATCTTAACTGTTACAAACAAGAAATAGCTTAACTGTAAAGAACAGTAAAAGCTTAGGCATAAGTTCTTATCTGTAACGAACAGGCAATGAACACTTTCTCAAACTCTTCCTAACACACTCTTTCACCCGGGAATCAGAACCAACCCAACCCTTAACAGAACAAGGAGAAGACTCGAGAAGATTCAAACTCTCAGGGGAAGAGTTATGTTCAGAGTTATGTATAACCTTGGAGACCCTATTAAGATTCCACCAGTGTCCACCTTCAATTTGCACAGCATTACCATAAACTTTTAAAACACGTTTGGCCTAGCTAAATTTGCTCTCCCCTTTCTTAGCATACAGAGAAGACTTGATTCTAACCAAGTCCCCAACATTGAGAAAAGATATTTTGACACCCCTTTTAGTATCAAACCAACTCTTTTGCTTAGTTTATGAACCTGTCACATTTTCTTTGACTCTATCAATCAGATCATCAATACTCTTTGCAGAACTAAGCAATTTGGACATCCACCCCGGTCTAAATGAGGTATTGGCATTTCTTTCCCTCAAAAGGACAAAAGGGGATACTTTATGACCGAGTGCGGCGTAGTTCTGTAATACCACATCATATCATCAAGCGCTCGTCTGACATCGTGATGATCCATCTTGGCCCACTTCACACAATCCCCAATTACTCGGTTCATCCTCTCCACAAGCCCATTAGCCTGGGGATCGTAAAGTGAGCTCTTGATGTGTTTGACACAACTAGAAGAGAGGAAACTCTGAAATTCACTGCTCACAAACTGTTTACCGTTATCAGAGACCAAAAATTCTGGATAACCCTCTCTCAAAAACACTTCAGTAAGAACATCAATGACAGATTTAGTACTAGCCTCCCTCACCAACTTGAACTCAGGCCATTTGGATGCATAGTCAATTAGTACTAGAATATACTTATATGGACCGCACAACCCATCATAGGGCCCTTGTATAATAAC
Organism: Lissotriton vulgaris; assembly: GCF_964263255.1. Classification (NCBI taxonomy): domain Eukaryota; kingdom Metazoa; phylum Chordata; class Amphibia; order Caudata; family Salamandridae; genus Lissotriton; species Lissotriton vulgaris. The sequence continues at coordinate 1,917,289,299 of NC_141691.1, forward strand.
CCCTACCTTAGCCCTGGGTCTGTCAGGACAGTCAATGGGAATTAACGGAGGTGTAGAAAACTTTATGAACTTATCAGACAAATTGCAAACACAGCACTTCTTGGCCACATTCTCTACATCAATATCCATAGAGGGCCACCAGAATGCATCACGAAGACGACGCTTCGTGAGGGTGACACCCAGATGGCCTTCATGCACACGCTTCAGAATTGCAGACCTAAGGGAAAAAGGAGGAATGAGTTTTTCACCCCTTAATAATAAACCATCTTCAAGAGACAGCTCTTGGCTTATTTTGCAGAAAGGTTGAAGCAAAGGAGAGAGAACTTTTTCACAAGGCCTACCTTTAGTAACTAATGACTTGACATCTTGAAGAATAGAATCTGAAAGGAAAGCTGATCTCCACTCCTCTTCAGACCCCACCTTATGTTGAGGAATATCCAGGGCAGCAACAAAACAATCCTCACAATCCTCATTAATGAGGTCATTAAATTCTACGCCATCCTGTTCATTTTCACTAACAGGAAATCTGGAAAGAAAATCGGCTCTCAAATGTTTCCCACCAGCAATGTATTTGACATCAAAATGGAACTGTAATAGTCTAGTCACCATTCTAAGTATCCTCGGAGTGGAACATTTGCTCATCCCATCTCCCAAAATGCTCACTAGAGGCTTGTGGTCAGTGAGAAGAGTAAAATGTTTTCCCCAAACGTGAGGGCGAAACCTTTCTATTGCCCAGCAGCAAGCTAATAACTTTTTCAATGATAGAATACTGATGTTCGGCGCCTCTAAGCACACGAGAGGCAAACAAATTGTGTATTCACTACCGTTAACATGTTGTGTCAACATCCCTCCCAAACCCACCTGACTGGCATCCACTGTGATAAAACATTCATGAGATGGGTCAAAAGGCTTAAAAGCTTTGCAAGAACTTAAAGAAGCTTTCACACAATCCAATGCACATGCACACTTCTCATCCCAATCAAACACTACCCCTTTCTTTAAAAGTGAGCTTATGGGACAAACAATCGTGGCAAAATTGGGAAAAACCTTGAATATTATTCACAAAGACCTCGCAATGATTTAACACCAGACTTGCCAGTGGGGCCAGGAGCGTTAGAAATCGCTTTCGATAAACCTGGCGTAGGGCTCACACCTTCCTTTTACACAACGTGACCAAGGTATTCAACCTTATCGCAGGAGAATTCACATTTTTCGGACTTGACCACAATCCCATGTTCCTTGAACAAGAACAGCACTTTATCAAGAGTAATGTCATGGGAAGCACTGTCCTCCCCAAAAACAAGGACATCATCTTGAAACACAAGTACTGAAATCAAATCTCGAAGAATGTTATTCATTATCCGTTGAAAGACGGATGCCGCTGAGGCCAACCTGAAGGGCATCCTGCGATACTGGTAAGTCCCTAAAGGGGAAACAAAAGCTGTGAGGTGTTTGGATTCAGGGTGAAGTTCAACCTGATGGTACGCACTAGCTAGATCGAGTTTGGAGAAGCATTTGGCTCCCTTGTTGGCTGCAAAAAGATCAGAAATTTTGGCCAACGGATGAGGATCAACGCAAATTTCTTTATTAAGGGACCTCAAGTCCACACAGACCCTAAGTTGGCCATTTTTTTCTGTGCAACCAACAAGGGAGAAATCCACAAAGAAGATTTGGCGGGCTTAATTACTCCCTTAGAGCACAATTCTTTAAGTTCCTTCTCCAAATCCGATCTAACGCTAAACGGTACACCCCTAAGTTTGTGCTTGACATGGGTAGCACCCTGCTTGACAACAATCTTGTGCTTAAACCCCTTGACTTTGCCTAAACTGTCTCCAAAAACAGAAGGAAATTTTCTTTCCTACTTATTTTTGATGTCATGACCACATTCTACTGCTAAGACTTGTTCTCGGGTCCCGGGCTTCAACATCATTCCAAATAAACCTTGGTGAAACCACCCAAGGATGTTGAGTCCTTTAACAGCAACGTAAACCTTTCCCTTGATACATCTTCCTTTAAAATACATTACATCTTCAAAAAATCCTAACAGTTCAATCTTTGGTCCCTCGTATGAAACTGGGGAGCGTTCCGGAGGGGAAAGGTCAACAGAATCACCCCAAGTTTCTTTATATTCATTGTGATCCTGGAACCTGAATCAACAAGTAGAGGAAGAATTTCTCCAACACCAATACCAACACCAATATCCACAATTGGGTCTCGACCACCTTCAATGGCTTCAACAGATGAGCCGACCCTTACATGTTCCTCACTCTCCTCTCGGATTACAGAAATAGTCTCAGAGTCACTTTCGCTATCAGATTTAACAATACATGCCACTGTTTTAAAAAAAAAAATGTCTTTTAAGACAAACTTTTGCAAAATGACCAACCCTCTTGCAGCAGTTACAAGTGACCAATATGGCGGTGCATCTGCTATTTTTGTTATGAGAGGGATTACCACATCTAAAACAGAGATTAGGGTTAGGCCCCTTATATTTGTTAGATTTAGGTTGAGACTTGGTAACAACAGCTTTAGTTTTAGACGCAACACTTTTTCCACTCTTAATCGCATTAACACCATCATTGATTTTATCAATACTTTTATCTTCAAGTTCTTTTAACAAACTCAAAGATACTTCAATGATTTTGGCAATTCTTAATGTCTCGTCAAGTGAGGGATCGGTTAAAGGTAACAATTTGTGTCTGATGATCTTCTCTTTGCTTTGCCACACCAATTGGTCTCTAATAAGTTGGTATGTTAAATTTTTAAACTTGCAAACTGAAGCCAGACGTCTCAATGCAGAGATATATTCGTCAACATCTTCATCTTCAGTCTGTTTTCTTTTAAAGAACTTGTGCCTAAAGCCTATAAGGCTGGGCAGTTTGTCAAATCTTTTCTTTAACTTCAAAACTGTTTGAAGGAATTCGTCCAAGCCATCGCTTTCTTCAGGAGATAGCTCAGGTAAGTGTTTGAAAGTAGACCTACCTTCAAACCCCAATGAGTGCAATAACAAACATTTTTTTCTTGCTCCAGTGTACCTTGTTGCACCAATAGCTCCTAAATAGGTTTCAAAAGCATCAAACCACTTTTCCCATAGCACAGTAGGATCACCAGGGGAATCCAAAAAGGAGGGAGGAGGTTTCACAGATTGCATGATGCAGAACTAAAACTGTAATTCAAAAACAATTGGAAAAATTGGAGAGAAAAAGTTTGCACTATACAAGAATAACCATAGACTTGTACAAATAAAATGAAAACCAGGAGTTGCATACTACTAATAAATAAAAAATATAACTGGATAGCTTGTACAAAGGGAGGGAAAAAAAATTAAGTTTAAAAAAAAAAAATGTATGCAGGGTGTGCATATCACAGACTTGAAGGATATAATAGTTATGCAAATGAGAAAAAAATGAGTGCATGAATTAAGCTGAAACACTATAAGGTGTGCGCATCACTGCTTGGTGTGAAGAGCACAGTAGACTTGAAGAGACTATTAAAGGTGTGTGCATCACCGCGTGAAGCACAGCATAAATTGCACTGAAACACTGTAAGGTGTGCGAATCACCGCGTGATGTATGTATGAATGTATGTATGTGTCTTGTAAAGCGCACTGCTGCCCTGAGGCGTCGTGGTGCTGTAGACCGCTGGGGAACCCGTCCTGGCTATCCCTGAGAGATGGTCCCTACTGGGTATCTCCAAGGTGAAACCAGGCATCCCCGGCGAATGTGGGGGGCCGTTGTAGAGATGAGGCAAGCTAATGCCCAGAGTTGCCGAGTTTGATCCCTGGTTAGAGTAGGCACGAGGCGAGAATTATCGAGTCCGCTGACCCTGGTCCAGACCCTGCCGCGTCGGGAATTGAACCCTGGTCCCGGGCCGTTCTCTGCTTCCGGGTCTGCCGCCTCTAACCAGTGAGCCACACCACTCCACAATTGATTGAAGAGCACAATTGATTATTAAAGGCAATTACAATACATATAAGGTGTGCACATCACCGGACAACATGAGAGACATTGAAGAACCAAGAATGGTGTGCGCATCAACGAATGATGCGCAATTATGAAGAGATTACTTGGCAGATGTGGAACGCACAAAACACTTTAAAAATGGCCGCTCCAGGGTGAGGTTGTTCCGTGAAGAACGTGATCGAAGACGTCACTGGGAACGCAGCAGTCTTTGGTACGCAGCAAAAGCAATGAAGATGGAAGTAAAGAACTCCGAAGATCCTAGCATTCCAGACTTCTTAGGAGCGGCGAAGTGGTGAGTGGCCATTACTTATTTGATTATACACAAGTATTAGTTTTAATAAATAAATGTCCCACAGTGAAATGTAGCGCACGACAAAGCGCGAAGTGTAAAATATACACAACACACAACAGCTGAGCCTAACGCGCTGAGAGGAGCAAGGTGTGGAGAACAGTCAAGTAAAACAAAACGCATACATCCTACCAGTCAGCAAAATCTTCTCTCAGGGTAGATGAAGGTGGAGATTCGAGCTAGGAGGAAGACAAATGTCGTTCAGTCCTTGTCCAAGGTCTTGAGAAGAAGGAAACTTGAGTAAAAGTTCTCCAGGGGTTCTCCTCTTGAAAAAGAATTCCGTTGAGAATAAGCTGCACACAGGGTTCGTCAAAATGTGACCGTGTAATAATAAATCGTCGCCAAAATATTTGTAGTAATTAAGGCGGAGGCGATTTAAATAAATTAAATGATTTATTGATTACATGGTTGTGGTGCACAGAATAGGCTCCACCAGGCTCAGCAGTAAAATACAACTGTCATAAAACATTCCAAGTAGCCAAGCAACATTAGCTCCCTAGCAACACTTGCATTCTGATGCATCAGAATGCAAGTACAGAATACTACACACTCCTTGGGAGTGCATGTGCTTGCAGGCCCTTTCTACCCCTTCACATTCATTCCACCCCTTCTCCCATCCTTGTTGTTTGGCCAGTTCCTCCCATTCCCTCCTGCTTTGATATTGCTTGTTCCTGCTAGTGTTGAAATCTGTGTTCTGCCTGAAACGCGTAAACCTCTAACACGTCTTCGTGGGTTAGCACACAATCAGCAGCAAGAACCGGCATGGCATACTTAGCCTTTTAAGTGCCCAAGAGTTATAAAGCGAATGCCGTTCACTGAGTGAGATAATTAAAATTTCCTTTAGCAGTGCTTTGAAGCTTTGGCTTTTTACAACATGTGAAAGAGCAGTTTATTGTTATAAAATCAGACATGAGTACTATTAACAAACTATTTGGTTTTGAAATATGTAGGCATAGCGTGGCATAGAAATGTGTTTATTTAATCATTCTAAATGCCCCGATTAAGGTGTCCATTAGGATGGCGGGCGGATTGCCCCCGCCAGGCTGGCAGTAGCCACCGCCAGCCTGGCGGGGGCAATCCGCCCGCCATCCTTCCCTGTAATCCCCCCCGCCATATTAGTATGGCGGGGGGACCACGGCGGAGGAAAACACCGCCCGCCACTTTTCCACCCCGGTCGCCTTGCGGCCAGGGCGGAAAATGTTTAATATGGTGGCGTGTCTATTAGACACCGCCAGCCATATTACGATGGCAAGAGTGCAATGCTGCCGCCACGGAAAGGCAGGCGGTCTTCACTCTGTGTGAACATTCTTAGTCCAGCGTAGAGTCAACGCTGGACTTAGAATGTTTATGGGCGTTGCAGAAATATTGTTCAAATAATTCCTTTTGCAATCCAAACCCTGAAAAAAGAACTGTGCTCCAGTGTAGTCGACAGGCAGGTCTATGTACATTTTTAGTCTGACGCCTGTTTGTACATATGAAATTAGGACTGGTGCCCCATAAATGTAGTATTTGGTGGCATTTATCCTTTTGTGTATATATATGGTGTCTTTGTGAATGTTTTCTTAGTATGTTTTCATCAGTTGTTATATGAATTTTATGTGATCATTGTACGTAATATGTGTTGATGATGTTTTTGATAATTGTATCTCTTTTTTCGCACATTGTTCGAATTGAAAAATATGTAAAACAAAGTAAAAAATAATCAGAATGAAAACGTTCCTCGCTTAGGATTATTGGCTAGGTGGGGCGCCAACGTTAATAATTTCAAATGTATGTACCTGGCCATTTTTGTTGTTTATTCAGTTAGAGTGGTCTAGGCCAGGTAGGAATCAGACCCAAGCCTTTGTTGATCCCACTGTGATGTATTGTCAGCATTGTGGCGGGCGGGGCAGAGAGCACCGGCCGCCACAATGCTGAGAATACAGGATGTGCCCGCCACTATGGTGGGCACATCCTAATGGCACCCCCGGGACCCCCGCCCTTAAGGCGGGCCATCCCGTTTTCCGATAGGGTGGCGTGCGGGCTAAGCCCGCCCGCCATCCTAATGAGGCCCTAAGTTTGAATCCCCTCCTCCCCTCTTCACTCTCTCCAGTCTAATGTAGCTTGATAGAGACCTGAAACGGTATTACAGTGGGTTATGATTCGCGGAACAGAAAGTCTATTTGGAAAATGGTACATTCCAATGAGTATGGAAATGGGGCAAATTGCACTTGTCATGGAACTTATAAACGCGACTATGCACGTGACGCATATTGAAGGAGCTTCATGACTTGTTAATTACTGGTAGTCAACTTTCAAAACCCGGTAGTGATTGCAAAGTACACTTGCGTGGAAGACAAAGGCCTGTTGTCTGCTGCGCCCCAGCCTTTCTATTCAGCACTAGCCTGAGGCCAAAGACAAATACCACTTTGTAAAACTGCACTGTGAAGTCAGCTGTGGCATGGGATGCGCACAAGGATGCTACTTCCACCTATTTAATGAACCGTAAAACAAATACATTGGTATAGAGTTGCATTGTGATCAGAGTTACTGTATTTATACGAGTCAGACATTTAATTCAGAAATGTTTTACACTGGAATGACCACAATACACCTATTCCTCATCCACACTGCTAGGTGATGATCCCTGTGCCAAGAGCACCTATCTACACTTGCAAAACAACAGCAGCATATATAACACCACAACAAATGCCAACCACACACTCTCCCTCGGTGTGGCTTGTTACTAGTCCGATAATGCACTTTGGCTTCCCACGACAGGGTCTGTGGTGCTATTTAAATGGCACACTTGGATGCAGCACAATACGCATGGAAAGAAGAAGCTGTTGTGTGTCATAAAGGCAGGAAGTACAAAGCAATAATTGATATGTACCTTACTTTTTGGGGGAGTCACAATTCTGAAAATGCCACTTTTAGAAGGTTGGCTTTTTCTTATCCTTACCAGTTCGTGCCTGCAGCCTTTATTCTGGGTCACATGACTAGGTGTAGGAGGCAGTTGGTCCTTGTGAATTACTCCCAGAGAGCAAGAGAAAAGGGGACTGGGTGTTGACAGGATGGGTCATAGCTGACACACTTGCACATCATAAAGCCTCAGCCCGAGCACACTCACAAAAGGTTTGACACTAGTATTTTGTGTCTTCAGACAAGCTGGGTCTAGGACAGGTAGGCATAAAATTCAAAGCACCTCTAGGGGTGGAAATCTTCAGAACCTTCTCCTACTTCAAAGCTGGAATAAGGTACAAATATTGGACCCTGAGCCCCAACTCTTCAGTACACCTTTAGACCTGTGTCGGACTCAAAAGGACTGGTGTGATGCTGAAGGACACTTTGTCCTGCTGCCCTACTACCTGAGTTAAAATGACTGGACCTGCATCTTGAACCTGAGATCACCAGAGTGACTCCAAGGGCCAGTTGTCTGGCCTCCTGATCAGAGCATTAGTGAAAAAAAAGTCTGCAGCTACCTTGACTCCAGCACCTCGACTTGGCCTTTATCTGCTGTGAGACTTGTCCCCCAACTGATGCCACCTCAGTCCTGGACCCTTAGAAGTGGGCCTGAAGGTGCTCTGCTAGCCCTGAGGTCCTGTGAGCAGAAACAATGCAGCATGATGGATCTCCTTGCAGCTACACTGCAACCATCCCTGACAAGATACCTTGCATCGCAGCCCGTAGCTTCTTCGGAACAGCCGCTGTGTGATGCATCCTCGAAACAGGCCTTCACACTGCAAGCGCCTCATCCACGGTATCCTCGATGACAACGCAGGACTGTGCATAGCAGCTCCACACCTCCTGGTACCTGCCGATGTGCAAAGTATCCTTGACGCAAGCCCTTGCAACGATCTGCAACCCGGATTTAAGGTACTTTATTCAACGTGCCTAACTTCTACCCTGTATCCAGCCTGTGTAACATCGTGGTCTGCTTGAACTTGTGACTATATCCCGTTCTGGTGTGACCAGATAACCACAGTTGTTGTTTTCTACTTTTAGGAACTATTTTCACTTAAATCTTTAAAATGGCATATCTCCAGTTCTACTGATTTACTGTTTGTCCTATTGATCCCAAATAATGTATTTATTTGACTCTGATTTTCTAAATTGATGTGGGATTTTTCTTTTGTTGTGTTTTACATTATTAGTGCCCATTAAATACTTTACATGTTGTCTCTAAGTTAAACCTAGCTGCTTGCATCAAGCTGTCAGCCCTGCAAACCAATTTCCTACGCATGCTAATTAAAAATCATGCAAAAAGTCCCCTTCCACAATGGCTCAGAAGTTTGGGACATAAGATATTGGTCTGCCCTTTGCTAGCTTAGGGTATAACAGCATATGTATATATTTTTAAACCATCATTTTCATTCTATTCTTTGCTGCTTACTTTTGGTCCTCGCGTGACATGCAGTAATTAGTCATTTGACAATCAAGCAATTCATGTGGTGCAAAAAAATAAAAACAGTCAAAGTATAGATGAACAAGTCACTTACCTTCTGTAAAGCTCTTTCTGGAGGTATTCTATCTAACCGCCAGGTGCCAGACAGGATCTGGAAGGTTGAAAAAGCATTGTTCCTGTGTGCTGGCAGATGGTGGTGTGCAGCTCTGTACTGACTTCGTTCCACCCTGGAAATGATGATGGAGCCACATATAAGCAGCACCCCTTTGAGTCAACGTCAGATTCCTTGTGGACTCTGTCCATGCCTTGGACACAGAGCCCAACAATAATCAGAGGGACTAGTGGGCAGAGTTATAATTTGGCACCTTTTTATATGAAAAAAGCAACCATAATACAGGACAGGCAGCAGAGAGGGTGGGCAGAATCTGCGGTACTATAGAGTATCCACCACAAAGAGTGTTACAGATTAAAGTCAATTGTTCTTTTGATGGGTACTTCTAACCACCGACTCCTCACTTTTAGAATAGATGTCCAAGCAGTGCCTCCCAAGGTGGTGGGTTTGTGTTCAGATCAAAAGTCCTCCAGGGCCAAAAGGCAAAGTGCTTTCCCATCGGAACTGGCTGTCAAGGCACTAGCACTTTGTGAATATATGCACTGATGCCCTTGTCATGGCCTGAAAGATATCAAGGACCAGGCACTCCATGTGCCAACAGAGAAGTGGTAGCAATGTTGGTCCTAGTGGATTGGGCCCCAAGTCCTTCTGGAAGCTGCTTCATGGCCAATGCCTAGGAGATTTTAATACAGTGGACTATCCACCTTGACAAAGTCCTTTTTCTGCATTGCCTTGTTTTTCTTTGCCAAAGAGAACACTACAAAAAGCTGATCATCCACCCAATGGACGTTTTTGTGATCAATGTAAATGCTCAAGGATCTGCTGGGGTCCAGCTGATGGAGCATCTTTTGAGGGGCGAGGTAGTCATAACCTTGGGAAAATGGCCACCCTCGTCCTCAACACCTTGTTATCTGGAAAACAGGTGGTGTAATGTGGCTGCACCGAGAGAGCTTTGGCGTTTACCCATGTGACGAGTTGAAGCTATTACCACCAATAATACAGACTTCAGAGTCAAAAGACTTAGCGGGCAGTTGCACATTGTTTCCAAGGGAATGAACATGAGGAAAGTGATATCTACTGTGGCATTAGAAATGGTTTGGGAGGAAACGTATGTGCCAACTCTTAAATAAACCTTATCACAACAGGTGATTTGAACAAGGAAGTTTGGCTTGACAATGGTGCCCACTGCAAGTCCTTGCTTGGCCAGAGATAAAATTAAAAATACATCCGACAGTTTGACATGTAATAGGTCCGTATTGTAGGTGCAACACCAGGCCACAACCTGTCACAGTGCCGGACAGACTTTGTAAAGGGACATCTGGGAACAAGAATAACATCTACAACTTCGGGAGGAAAACTGAATGCAGTCTACTGCTACAGCTCAATTTCCATACATAAAGATTGTGCAGGTTTGGGTGCAGGACCATGCATGGCTTCTGCGACAGGAGATCCTCCCGAAGCATTAGCCCGATTAGGGGACAGATGCTCATCTCAGAAGTGCCACGTACCACACTCTCCTTGCCCAATCCGTAGCCCCTAGGGTGACTTGTGTGTGGCTGTTCCTGATCTTCTGAACTCGGGCAGGATAGGAAGTGTGCAAAGGCATACAGGAATCCTCTGCTCCACCCTTTTCGGAATGTTTCAGACAGAGCCTTCAAGGAAACTCCAACATGCAAACGATTTGACACTGCTCATTCTCACCAGGTGTCTCCGAGATAGAGCCATCATGTGAACTCCAGCACACAAACGTTATGACACAGCCAACTCTCAAAGGCGGCAAAAAGATTGATGCAGGGTACTCCATATTGCTGGAAGATGGCCTGTGCCACCTTGGGATGTAACCACCATTAGCCGCCAGGCTTCGCCGGCTGACTTTGTCCACCATGTTGTTCAAAGATCCTGCCAAATGGTTAACGACCAGGGAAATACCCCGAGGGTCCAGTCAGTGCCACGATTCAGTGCCTCTTGGCACAGGATCAGGACCACATTCTGCATTCCTTGTTTCAGTGCCAAATGTTGGTGTTGTTGTCCAAAAGAACCTGTATCAGTCTCCCTTTGAGTAACAAGTGAAAGGCTCTCAGGGTCAAGCAAATGGCCCGCAACTTCAACAGGAGGATGTAGAGCTTGGTCTCTGCTGTAGATCAAAGTCCTCAGATCTTCACTCCTCCTAGATAACCACCTCATCCTAGTAATGCTGCATCGATCACCACCATCAGCTCCAGTTGGCACAGAGGTCTGCCACTGGTTTAATTTTGATCAAGCAGCCACTACTGCAGGTCTTTGCAGTCTTCTCTGAAACCTGGATGGAATCGGACACTGTCCACTGGTGCTGGACCTACCAAGATTTCAGGTTCCACTGAAGAGCCCGCATGTCCAACCTGGCATGGTCAACAAACAGGATGTATTAGGCCAAGATGCCTCAGACCCACTCTCATTGAAACCCAGGAACAACACTGAAACATTAGAATCACAGCCCAAATGTTCTGGACTCGTTGTGACAGAGGGAGTGCGCGAAACAGCACCATATCTTTAAAGGCCCCAATGAAAGGAAGCCTTTGTGAAGGAGTACAGTGTAACTTTGGCATGTTGATGGTGAACCCTAATGCATCTAGGAGGTTCGCCATTGTCTGGAGGTGGTTCACGACTAACTGGGGTAAACCTGCCTTCAACATCCCCAACATCCACAGGTGTGCTAAAATGCCAAACCTTTGAGTAGCCTAAAAAGTGGCACAAGTGCTGAGGGTACTGGTCAGCTGGAGTAGAAAGGCCAAAGGAATGCTACATGGCCCAGCTCTCTTTAGAGAGTTCTAGCACAGAATCAGCCTTTTCTCCAAAGAAGGCGAGATCTATTGAATGGCATCAGCGCGGACTGCATGTCACCAAAGACATACCTCAACTGCTTCCAAGAGAGATGATGAAGCATCACGCTAGTGCAGACTGCTCTGCCGAAGCAGCAGTGCTACTCAATACAGAACGGGTATTGTATTTGTAAAAAAAGAAGAATGTTGAGAAAAACTTGTCAATTGACCAGGAAAAGGAAGGAGTGAGCGTTGGATCTGTGTACATAGGCACAGAAATAAAGGTCCTGATATTAACGCACAGGAGTGACTCAAATGCAGCTCTATTCTCACTTCCGCGGCAGAACGAAATCAATGCGGAGTCGCACGACGACGCCTACTGGTGCAAGGGAGCAATGCTGTTCAAGTCTTCTGGATCTAGTCTGGCACCTGGGGACATTCTAATGGTGAGGAATCTGTGGTTAGAAGTATCCTTCAGAAAAACAGACATTTGCGCTAATGTACTCAAAATGCAGAATTTTCTCACAACATAAATCACTGGAAGACTAATGTAAAATAAAAGATCACCAGAAAGTTTGTAGTTAGTGCACTTTAATACTGTATACATGTAAGTAAAACGTAATTTTCGTAAATAATTGTGAGGTTAAGGCTGTCCTGTTTAGGCACGGCATAAAAAATAGAAAAACATGATTTGTGCAGCATTACCGAGCACCTCTTTTCCAATTTGTAATCTCTGAATTATGCTTCATAAAAGACCAGTTGCTTGTTTCTCAGCCAGTGAGGGTAACTACCACAATCTCAGTGGTGTAGCAAGGGTACCATGGTCCCAAATGCAAGCAAGGGAGATGCCCTTCGCCCCAGACTGGATATGAAATGTCTGATATTATTGCACACACCTCCTGTCTCTCCACGAAAAGGAAACTAGGAAAAGGTAACAACATACGAAAAAGTCACATGGAAATAATGGTAATGTAAGAAACATTCATATAGTTTGCTAGATGCAACACTGTGTATTCCATGCATTTTCCTAACGATTCGAAATGTTTGTTAGGGATTCACCTGCCTGCATGGAAAACTGAGGCACACATGAAAATACATACTTGACAAGGTGTGAGTGCACAGAACGCATACAAGTAGTAACGGAAACAATATGGCCTTGAAATCTTCGAACACAGAAGGTTATCGTCCACAAACGTTCTTGCTGAAAATAACAGGATTGCACCCTTTTTAATACTTATTCTAAAGATCGAAACGCATCTTAATTCGGTTCTTCCTCGTGTGTTTTTGTTATGTTTTAGAAGCACTGAAACATACAAAAGGAGCTTAACATGAATCCATTTGGGCCCTACCATGTAGTGGTGCTCCAGCCATCCAGGGAGCGTTGTTCGTCCCAAGGCATTTGTGTATATGTGACCTATATAAGCAACTACAGGGCCCACCTCACCCAGGGCAATCACCAAGGGAGAGAAGCAGGGACTCTTTTCTCCAGCCCCCCACTCCCACTGCTGGGTTCTTTTCCAAGGGCCCAGAGCAAGAAGATGCAAGTAAGCCTTGCCAGTTCCATCATGGCGGAGCAGCATGACGTGTGCGCAAATAGGTGGCAAAAACGACTAAAGCTGCTTTGTAAAGTTAAATTGTTTCCCCGGAAAACATTTTTTTCATTAAATGGGGGGATCCTTGTAGGAAAAACAGTGTAGGAGCCACATAATGTTTCTTCCGGGGCCCCACAAAAGCTTCAGGACTGTTGTCATCATATCGTGCAGGAGACGGGAGCCATTTTGTGTAACAACACTGCTCTACAGAAAGGATTTCTTTGACTCATTACAAAGCTGTGTACCCGTAATCTGTAGAGTACAATAATCATGGGCCATGAATACGTGTTTGTGCATTTCCTGGCAGCATCTTAAACCAGTTTGTATGTGCCTCCGATCACCATGCTTCAGGTCTCCTCAACGGCTTGTTCTATAGTCTGTACATCCAAGGACGGCATGGCTTCCTGAACGTAGACTATAAACTCGGAGGTCTCTTCCCCCTGTGTGAAGACAGTCACTGTTTCAATGCCCTCCACATCCTCTGATGAGACCACCAAGTGATGCTGATCGCCAAGCCCCACGGAGGCCTGCTGCAAAGCTTCCTGGATCATCATCCTATGTTTTTCAGCCTGGTCGTCTTCTGTTGCCTAGGATAGATTTCAAAACAGAGGTTAAAGAAGGTTCCAGAAATATCTACTGCACAAGTACCTAATATTAGACATACGATATTGAAAGCCATAAGCTATTAATAAGGTAACCCAAGGCAAACTAGACATGTCAGTACTGGAGGTCTATCTGAGAACATTTCTTACCAAGCCAAAATGTCTAAGGGCCTGATTCAAAAAGGTAAACTTAGACCAAAAGTCTAAGTTTAGACCTGAAGTCTTACAACTAATAAAGTTAGACTTTTGGTCTAAGTAAAATTTTTGGTCCAAACTTAGAAGTCGCAACATTAAAGAAAGTTCGACTCGGGGGCAGTTTGTTTAGCTTTTTGTGACTAAACCAATGGAACTCTCTTCCGCAGCATCTGAGACAAACAAAGAAAATTCAAGAAAACCCTAAAAACGTGTCTTTTTAAATAGATCTTCTATTTCTACTAGGCTTTCTGTATCACCTCATTGGAAGCTAGACCTCCCCAGCGCTGAGACACATCTTCTGAAGTATCTATGCGCTTTATAAATCTTTTATTATATTATTTATTAAGTAGCCCCCAATGCAAACAGCGGAACACCTTTGCTTGTTAGCCGACACCACTGGTACAAAAGGTCAACTAGGATGAGCTGTCTGCCACGCGAAATACTGGTGGACAATTAGCGTAGCACCTAAGGACATCATTCCAGGGGGGAGAGGAGGAACGGGGTATCACAGGTGGGTGATATGTATTGTCCGCAGTAAGGCTCTTTATGTCATCTGTGATTTCATGTATGAGGAGGTTATGGGCACTACAATGGAGTTGGCTCAACATAAGGAGAACATGTAGGTGGGTTCTAGGTCTTGCTACATCTAACTTTAGCTCTTATGAAGACATCTTGTCATCATTTCTTCAACAAAGTACAATAAGAAATACACAGAGAGAAAGTGCTTTGAGCCCCCTCCCCCGCTACTGGCTTTCATGTGCTTTGCATGGTTTGTCACTGCTTGGAGAGACCGTCCCTCACAGCTGTAGCATTGCTTGGGAGCTACACACATTTATAAATCCAATGAATGAGGCTGTTCTACAGTGTAACTATGTTTACAGTTTCCTAAAAGCACAGCACAGAGACAGCATAAGCAAGAGCTGTGCAGCTATCTGAAAAAAAAGGAAAGGTGATAACAAGAACGTTTTCGTCGCACCCAAGGTCCTCCGATGGGTGTTTACACACACTTAAAATGAATAATTGAGTTAGTAGGGTTGAACACTCCATTACACACCACAAAATACAGCTACTCAAGCAATAGTGCAATCTTTCATGTAGGTGTGTATGCTGTGGTATATATGAGATGGTGAGTTTGAGGGTGGTGGAGCTGAAGTTCTGACGGCATGTCTTGTAAGTTCATAATGGCAATTGTGTAATGGTGGGATGTCAAATTATATGAGAGTAATGGAAAGCCAAGTAAAATTACAGCAGTGCTTCCCAAAGTAAAAACATTATAAATATTTAAGAAACAAAGAAAAAAGCATATGAAAGCCAACAGATTTGATGTATGTACCGAGTGCTGCTGCATTTGTCAATGCTTATTTTTGCATTAGAGAGCAAATACCGAAACAAAACTTCTAAAGCAATGAATGCTACAAGTAAAAAAAAGGTTGCTTTCGTTTCATAGCACTCATTTTCAGATGGTGTATCCACACTCGCTCCTCCGTGTTGCTGTCTCACTCACCAAATAATTATGCACATAGTAGCCTATATCTTCAAGGAACTAGGGATGAAACATAATACCATACAGTCACATAAATATTAAAGGCAGTTGCCAGGCCTGCCAAGCTACACAGCCTTGCATGCGCACACACAATGAGTCTGGTCCCACTTAAGCTTCCAGAGCAGCCTGTTTTTCCTACAACATAGTCTGCCTCGGTTTAGAGTAGAGGAGCAAAAGCGTGTGGCCAAAATTGGGAGAGGTCAACTTCGGAAGCTAGGGAGGCGAACCGAGTCCTGCCTGCCCAACAGTACAAGCAGACCCACAGTAGCAAAAAAAGATAACGTCTGGCCACTTGGAGGCAGTGAGATTCGGAAATATAGCTAACAATCGCGGTGAGAGGCAGATTCAGTACCTGGTTCATGTGTACTCTGGTATTTTTTAACTCTACCACCCCTTGCAAATCCTGAACACCTCATTTTCCCATCCCTCCCATATTGTAGCAGGGAGAATATCGGGTATGGGCAATCTGCTATGGGGGACGAAGGCCTAGGGAATAATGTACAACAAATGGACACCACACGGTCTGCTCTCTGTGTGCATTCAGCCACGAGTGCTGATTTCACCTTTACTTATACCCTGCGGTCCTCGCCCGGCCCAGAGGGTTGCTGCTGGGATACATGGTAGGGATCAGGCAGGATGGTTCACTACATCCCTCCCAACCAAACATTTGTTAAAGAAACGAACTAAAATAATAGATTAACGAAATAAAATAAAAGAACAACCATGAGGACAAACTGTCTTTGAGTATTCTTTCCCGACAGTCTGTTTCTTAGCACATGAAGTCTCTCAGCTTTTGGCTTGGTTGTGGATTGTCTCTCCGTCAATAGGGATATCCCCTCTGGGATGGTCTGGAGTCCACCCTCCTTGGAGTGTCCGATTCTTCTCTTCTCTTTCTTCTTCTCTCTCTCCATCCATCCTTTGTTCTCAAATTCTTGGTGACCCATTGTCCACTGCTTCATTAGTGTCATTCTGCAGGTTCCCCTCCTCCGAATCTTTGCTGCTCGCTTCCGTGGGAAACACTAGATTCTTGAACCATGACACATTTCTCGCTAATCTCCTTTACCCTCTCTGAACAGTTACCATGGTTCCCTCCATCGACCACTTCCCAGGGCTCCTTTCCAGAGGGGGTTCTGAATTTCCAATCCGGATGTCTGTCTTTCACCACCACTCTGACTCCTGTGCAGAATTCCACCACTCAGGCTCTTCTCCTCGGACTGGCTCGCACATTGGTCTTTTTCGTCTTGGCCTGTGCAGCCGCACTGTCCAGTTCGCCAGGGGTCCAGTGTTCACTCACCCATTTTGGCCTCCTTCTCCTCCTCCGTCAGTCCGCTCACGCCATCTAGGAAGTTCCTCCACTGGTGGTTATGCAGTGCCTCCTTGAATTCTGATAGGCATGAATCCTCTCCCGTTGCCACCATGATGTCTTCCAGTGATAATGCTTTAGGGCAAGCTGCCTCTGTGATCTGCCTGACAAAGGACACTGCACCGTTGTCCACCTCCCGCTGATGATCCAGATCCGCTGCCACGGGATGACGAGATAAGTAATGTGCCAGATTGTTGACTCCTGGCCTGTATACTACATCGAAATTGTAATGTTGGAGCTGTACAGTCCACCTCTCAATGCAGGGCGTTATGCTTCTTGCAGTCCCTCCAAACAGTGGTACTAGCGGTTAGTGGTCCATGACCACTCTGAAATTGTGCCCACAGAGATAGATGTTGAAGTGCTGGCACGCCCACCGGATCGCCAACTCCTCCCTCTCGATTTGGGTGTACCTTGTTTCCACCACAGTTAAGGCTCTACTGGCATATGCAATGGGCATCCAATCCTCACTTGTGTCTTGTTGAAGGAACACAGCCCCTAGGCCAACCGGGCTGGCATCCACAACCAGCCCCGTGGATTTCCAGGTTTGAAGTATTACACAGTTGCCCCTTGTAATAGCGCTTCTTTGACGTCTTGAAATGCTTTTGCGGCTTCAGTAGTCCATTGCCATTTCACATCTGTCTTGGCGAGTGCTACCACTGACTTCGAGATCGTTGCCAGGTGGGGAATGAAACAGCCGCAATAATTTGCCATGCCCAGAAAACTCTGCATTTCCGTCTGATTCTGTGGCATCGTCGCGACTCTCTTGGCTTCCACTTACGCTGGGTCTACTTGCAGCCCCTCCTTGGGAATTTGCACCCGAAGAATTCAACTTCGTTTGTATAGAACGCAAGCTTCTCCTTGTGCAATATTAACCCTTGGTCTACCAGCATTTGTAGTGTCGGCCTCAGGAGTTCGTGGTGTTCTTCCAGTGACTTGGAAGAGATTAGCACATCATCGCTGACATTTATAACTCCCAACAACCCCGACAAGGCCTCACGGATTGCATCATGAAAGACCTCGGCTGCTGATGACACCCCAAAGCTGAGTCGTTTGAACCTTCACAATCCAAAGTGCGTGGAGAACGTGGTGATGTAGCTACTAGCCTTCTCAAATAGCAACTGGTGGTTTGTTTGACACTGAGATGGGTTCCATGTTTTTCCCCGCTCGCATTGTTACACTGCAGCATCTTCTGATGGATCTCTTGTCCCAGCAGTCGGCTCGGACTTGGTTGAGGGCCCAGGGGTTGATGGCAGCCACCACATCTGTGGCTTCCTGGGCTCGTCTGCACCTGAAGCCAATGATGAACCATCTGTTGTCTCATTGGGTTTCCTCTCGGGGGGGATTACAATTTTCCAGTTCCTCTCCCTCCTGTGCTGGCCCAGGAATTGGATTGGTGGCTCCACAGTCCTAACCTGGAGAAGGGGGTCAGTTTCCAGATTCCTCCTCGTGTGTTGTTAACAGCCAATGCCAGTCACAGGGGTTGGGGTGCTAGGTTAAGGTCTGTGGAGTCAGTGGTGTCAGGAGAGAAGCACCCATTTCTCCAATTGGCAGAAGTTGGCGCCCATTTGGCTGGCAATGCAGTATTTTCTGGTTCAGCTGCAGGGAACAAATCTGTTGGTTCGTACCAACAACCATGTGGCTCGCTGTTACTTGAATTGCTAAGGGTGGACGAGGTGTGCGTCTCTGAATCATCTGGCTTCTCTGATTTGTTCCTGGATGGAAACACACCTCAGGGTCCTGAGGGCGGTCTACATTCAGGGTCACCTGAAATTTCATGCAGACAGCCTGAGCTGCAACTTACCACCTTTGGTCTTGTACCATCTGTCGGTACCCCTGTTCAGGGTAATTTGTCTCCAGTTTGGGGAGCCATGGGTGGACCTGTTTGCCTCTCCTCACAATGCCCTACTTCCCCGATTCTGTTAAGAAGAGGGTTTGTCCTCAGGCATGGGCTGTGGATCCACATTGATTCCCTGGCCTTCGGGCCTTCTGTATGCCTCCCCTCCTATTCCCCTCACGTTGAAGGTTGCAGAAGATTCTGATGTAGAGTGTGTCTGTCATCCTGATTGCCTCCTTTGTTTCCTGCTGTTGAGGAGATTATCCAGCTGCAGGTTTGTCTGGCTTCCGTTGATCCTGTCCTGCTTCAATTTCCTCTTCTTTTGTTACCTCGTCTCTGACAGTTGAAACTGACAGTCTTGAATGTTTGAAGTTGGAGTATTTTGGTTGTTCTTTCTTGGTGGTGAGGGATATTCACCTTTCCCACAGGTCTTCCACCCTTAAATGTAAAAAACAAACATTGGGGCTCTTTTGTCTGATGGTGTGCTTCTCATGGTCGGGATCCTGTGGCAGGGGAACCAACCTCTATTCATGTCTTCCTCAGGGATATCTTTCTGAAGAATCTTACCCCCTTTACTCTGGCTAAACTGTGGGCGGCTACCTGTGCCCGAATGGGTTCTGGGATTGCATTGGAGGGTGGTGCTCCTTTGGTGGTCAGATCACTACGGAGTTTAGGCTTCGTCGTCCAGTGACTCCTGTGATTGTGCCAAAATGGGATCTGCCTACTGTCTGACAGGGCCTTCAATTGACAACTTTTGAGCCTGTGTTTGAATCCGATTTTCTGTGGTTATCGGCTAAGTTAGCCTTCCTGTTGACCAATACTTCAGCTCGAAGGTTGGGTGAGTTGGGGGCCTTGCTCATTTCTTTTCCCTATTTGCAGTTCCTGCCTGACAGGTTGTTGTTGTGGTTAGATCAGGCCTTTCTCACTAAGGTCACCTCTAAATTCTAATTACAACAGGAGATTTTTCTTCTTGATTTTCCAGAGGAGGAGGGTGCTCTGGTTCCTTCTGTTTTGATTATTAGGAGACCCTTCCAATTTGCGTACAGCATACTCAGGGCTTTCATCTTTCCCCTGCTCTGTTTGTTGCCTGTGGGGGTGGTGCTAAAGGCAAAAAGGTATCTACTTCCACCATCAGTAGGTGGGTGCGCTTGGTGGTTTACCAGTCTTATAAATCTGTGGGTGGGGCTCCTCCTACTTAAGTTCAGAGATGCTTCACTCCTTCTGTGTCTGCTTCCAGGGCTGAGGTGGCAGGAGTTTCTCTACCGGAAATTTGTAGGGTGGTTACCTGTCAGTCACATCATACTTTTATCAAGCAATTTTTTTGTGTTGGTGTGTTACATGCTTCTGTGGACAACTTTGCTGTTATCAACGCAGCTATGTCTTGAATCTTGCTTTGATTAAAACTTTATGTACAGCATGTATCTTTGGTGTCATGCTTTTTTTTGTGTTTGGCTTGTGAAGTGATGAAAAATAGTGGTGGATCATGTGGATGGTGGATCTGTGGATGCGCGGAATTGCGCATGAAAAAAAGTGGATCATGTGGATGGTGGATCTGTGGATGCGCGGAATTGCGGCGAGGGCCTGATTGGACGAACGAAGTTGGTGGGTGGGGGTGTAAAAGGACAGGCGCATGTTGAGGCATTCGGGTCCTAGGTCGTAGAGGGCTTTGTGTGCGTGGGTGAGGAGTCGGAACGTTATCCTCTTGTTGACGGGGAGCCAGTGGAGGTCTTTCAGGTGATCGGAAATGTGAGCTTGGCGGGGGATGTCTAGTATGAGTCTGGCTGAGGCGTTTTGGATGCGTTGGAGTTTTTTCTGTATTTTGGCTGTGGTTCCGGCGTAAGGGGTGTTTCCGTAATCCAGTCGGCTTGTGACCAGTGCGTGGCTGACCGTTTTTCTTGTTTCGGTGGGGATCCAGTGGAATATTTTTTTGAGCATGCGTAGGATGTTGAAGCATGATGAAGAGACGGCGTTGACTTGTCTGGTCATCGAGAGGGAGGAGTCCAGGATGAAGCCCAGGTTGCGTGCGTGGTCCGTTGGTATGGGTGCTATTCCCAGGGCCGGTGGCCACCATGAGTCGTCCCAAGCAGAGGGGGATGAGCCTAAGATTAGGACTTCCGTTTTGTCCGAGTTCAGTTTTAAACGGCTGTTCTTCATCCACTCGGCTACATCTTTCATTCCTTTGTGTAAGTTGGTTTTGGCGGTGTTTGGGTCTTTGGTGAGGGAGAGGATCAGCTGGGTGTCGTCTGTGTAGGAGATGATGTTGAGGTTGTGTTGGCGCGCGATGGATGCGAGGGGCCTCATGTAGACGTTGAAGAGGGTGGGACTGAGTGAAGATCCTTGTGGTACGACGCAGATGACTTCGGTGGGCTCCGATCTGAAAGGGGGGAGTCGGACTCTCTGGGTTCTTCCGGCGAGGAACGAGATGATCCAGTCCAATGCTTTTCCTTGTACTCCGACGTTGCTGAGGCATTGTATGAGGGTGCTATGACAGACTGTGTCGAAAAGGCTGCGGAGAGGTCAAGTAGGATGAGGGCAACTGTTTCTCCGTTGTCCAGTAGTGTTGCTGCGATGAGGGCGGTTTCGGTGCTGTGTTTGGCTCGGAAGCCGGACTGTGAGGGGTCGAGGGATTTGTTGGATTCGAGGAAGGTGGCGAGCTGACTGTTGACGGCTTTCTCAATAACTTTGGCAGGGAATGGGAGGAGCGAAATGGGGCGGTAGTTCTTAAGTTCAGTGGGGTCTGCTGTGGGTTTCTTCAGGAGGGCGCTTAGTTCAGCATGTTTCCAGCTTTCCGGAAAGGTAGCGGAGTTGATGGAGCAGTTGATGACGTCTCGAAGATGGGGTGCGATGATGGAGTCTGCTTTGTTGAAAATGTGGTGGGGACATGGGTCGGTAGGCGATCCTGAGTGGATGGAGTTCATCAGGCGGATGGTGTCTTCAGTGGTGATTGGGTCCCAGGCGCAAAGGTTGTTAGAGGGGGGATTAGGTTCGGGGGTGGGTGGAGTGGACTGGTCTCCGGACTGGTTTTCAAAGCTGTTATGTATGTCAGCGATTTTGTTGTGGAAGAAAGAGGCTAGGGAGTCGCAGAGGTCTTGGGATGGGGTGAAGTAGTTGGTGCTGGCGGTGGGGTTGGTAAATTCTTTGACGATGTTGAATAGTTCCTTGCTATTGTGGGCGTTGTTGTCAAGTCGATCCTTGAATGCAGATTTCTTGGTGGATCGGATCAGTTGGTGGTGTTTGCGGGTGGCGTTCTTGAAGGTGGTCAGGTTGTCAGTGGTTGGGTTTTTTCTCCAGGCTTTCTCGAGGGTACGACAGAACTTCTTGGATGTCTTAAGGTCATTGTTGAACCAGGGGGCTTTTTTGCTACTTTGCTTGATTTGATGGTTTTTCAAGGGTGCTAGTTCGTCTGTGCTGTGGGTGATCCATTGTGTGAGGTTGGTGGCAGCTTGGTTTGGGTCCGATGATTTGGCAGGAGGGTTTTTGTGAAGCGAAGTGAAGAGCTGGTCGGTGGTAATTTTGTTCCAGTTTCTTCGGGGGATTGGTTGAGGGAGGTTGTGGGTCGTGGTCTTTTTGTAGTTGAAGTGAATGCAGCTGTGGTCCGTCCAGTGGAGAGCTGTGGTGTGGTTGAAGGAGATGTGCTTGCTAGAGGTGAAGATTGGGTCGAGCGTGTGCCCGGCATAGTGGGTGGGGGTATCAACAAGTTGTTTTAGTCCGAGATTGGCCAAGTTGTCCAGAAGGGTGGTGGTGTTGCTGTCGTTTTTCTTTTTCCAGGTGGAAGTTGAGGTCTCCCAGTAGAATGTAATCCTCAGAGGGGAGGGCGTGTGGGCTGATGAAGTCAGTGATGTCTTCGCTGAATTGTGTGCGGGGTCCTGGTGGCCTGTAGATGAGGGTGCCTCTGAGTGTGGTCTTGGGGTCGGTGTGGATCTGGAAGTGAAGGTGTTCGGCGGCTGCGAGGTTATCGTCTGAGCTGGTCATGATGCGGATGGAGCTTTGTCGTTCTACCTTGACCACAAAAGAGCGTTCTGGGTTGAGGATCAACTCTTGGTGAGCTATGTGGGAGCAAAGAAGGAAAAGCTATACAGAAGAGACCCATCTCACGAAAGATGTCTTGTGCACTGAGATCTGATATGCTTTGACCAAAACAGCCCCCTGAAGGCCTGCTGGCTCTCTCTACTAGAGCCAAGACTCTGACCACTGTGCTAGCACTCAGCTTTCCTCTCCTGGACATTTGTCAGGCAGTGACATGGGCATCACTGCACACGTTCACAAAACATTACTGCCTGGACAGTCAGGTCCATTGTGATGGGCATTTTGCCTATTCAATCCTGCAGGGCATTTTGTTGTAAACGAGTACGCAGACCCACCTTCGGGAAGATATTGCTTGGGTATCTATTCAAAGGTAAGGAATCTGCGGCTAGAAGTGTCTATGAAATGTCAAAGTTATTTACCTTCGGTAATGCCTTATCTGGTAGAGACTCTGGGCCTGATTTAGGTCTTGGCAGACGAGTTACTACGTCACAACAATGACAGGTATCCCGTCCACCAAAATATAAATCCTGTAGGATATAATGGGATTCATATTTCGGTGGACAGGATAGACGTTAACGTTGTGACAGAATAACCTGTCTGCCAAGATCTAAATCAGGGTCTCTATCTAGCTGCAGATTCCTTACCGACCCACCCATCCTCCTTGCTCTGCGAACCAATTCAAGTGTAATGGATAACCTTTTCAGGGCCTCAGTCTTTTCTACACCATTGGTCAGTTCTCATCTTGGCTCCGTACTTCTGGCATGAAAAGTCGCAAAGTAACTGATGTCAGCCGCCGAGGGGGCAACTACTTAGGTAACGCTCATGTCACTTCTGGGGCAAATGATGCCTACATGGAGCTGATCGTCGCCACCTACTGGCGTGCCGGGGTTCTACTCGAAAGTCTTCCGGATCCAGTCTGACGCCTGAGGATATTCAAAGGTAAGGAATCTGCAGCTAGATAGTTTCTACCAGATAAGGCATTACTAAAGGTAAGTACCTTGTTCATTATTGCCATTGAAGGTTTCTCAAGTGGTTTATAAATGTCACTAGAACCCTGAAATGTCAATATAGGACCATATTATACATGAATGAATTAAAATTTGCAAAGAGTGACGGTTCCCCTGACTAGGGCGTCTCAACTCTGAAAGAATGTCATAATACATGGTACCAGTTCTATATGTTCTATATAGCTCGTTTGCTTAGTGCATTCTGAGTAGTTCGAGAAATATGTGACACCTCAACCACAAAAATAGGTGCTTGGCACTGCACTGAGCCAGTGCAGTCCATCATGATACAACCCCAGGTGCTTTTAAGAGGCACTCATTAGTTGCCTTCTTCATTTAGAGACCTTTAGCAGTGTTGCTGTAAACCTAGCCTCCATGTCTTTTTAATAACTGAGATAATCTGCGTGACATGAAATACTCTGGAAAATATGGTGCCAAGGGTGTTCACTTCCGTATAATTCTGAGAAGCTAGGTAATATGAAATCCTGTGAAAAGTGTAAGAAGTTAGGTTAGTGAGCAACCCCACACCTATTTTATGAAAGTCTAAATATGAAAAGTGTTTTACGGTTATACAGTCTGCCTCTTTATGAGGGCAGACAGTGCAGGAAATGGAAAACTTATTTTGTATTGGCTGACATGACCTAAGGAAGTACCGTGGTCATGCGAGAGTAAAAGGTGTTTTCATTGAGTGGAGTAATGTGGTGTCTCTAGAGCTTACTTTCTGCGCCTGTTTTCTTTTATTGATTTTGTTGGATTTTGGTGAGGTGCACCTTGCCAGCAATAAACACCTAGCCAACAAAAATAGTTTCGTTTGGTGTCGGCTTTCTTTCCAAAATATCGTCTCCTCTAGTTTCCTACTTATATTATCGAGTACATTTTTTCAGAATGTGAATGTTATTTTTCAAAAGATTCTAATACTATTCCACGCAGAACCAGTGTTTGATTGCGTTGACACGAGGAGTTGTGTCAGTAGCAATGTCCAAGGAAATTATTTCAAAATAAATTAAAAGTATGTTTTCAGAGGGAAATACTAAATATCAGTGGGATACATGCAATAATAAGGGGATTTCAGTTTTAGGCAGCTTTTAATTCTCTTTTAGTTTTCCTATATATATATATGTATATGTATATTTTACACGCTGGCGGTCGCCACTGTGTAGTTATAATTAGGAACCAGTTACCATAGAAAATGGATCTTTTGTTTTGCTAATAACGTTGGTGATGTTTGATGAATATTCACAAAACTTTACTCAAAACAAAAAATAATTCACCTCAGCTTCTTCCTGGAAAGTTTTCAGTGTGATCATTCAAGCAGGGTACAAGAAAGAAGCGGTGTCACTATATTCAATTTCCCCATGCAATTTGTCATAGCGAGTTTTCATCAGCTTTACAGCCTAAAAAGCTAAATTAAATTACAACAATTTAACAGGAAGCTAGATCATCAACCAGAAAGCGTACTTTCTGTGATTTGGTGTAATCTGTTCAGTGTTTTTTGAGAAACTAAGGGTCAAAATGCATAGATAGCTAACGTCTAGATTCGCAGGAGTCCAGCGGGACCCCGCAACACACCACTTCAAATAATAGAGCTATCTGATTGGCTGAGGTTTTTTTTTTGCCTGTCAGCTGCTTTGTTCCTATGAGTCATGTGGGAGCTCACGCTCTGGCTGTCTGGCCGCAACAGAAAGATAATTGTTGCCTTCGCATTACAGGACACAAGGACTGGGTCCCCCTGTCCTGAGAAAACAAAAATAAATAAAGAGCAAGGGGGCATGATAGGGGTACCCTGACCTTCTGGACCTTGGGTGTGAGGGTTAGGGGGTAGTGGGATAGAGAACCATAGGGACCTCCCCTGCCCCCACCCAGGCCCTTGGGGATTTTACAGTTGCCAGCGCAACCTCCCCTTATTCCCTCGGGTGTCTCCCGTGATCGAGAAACAATTTATAAAAACAAGTGAGGTGGGTGTCCCTTGGGGCACCATAGACCCTTAGGCCAAGCCCTTGTCACATGCCATCCACGGTGGAGGGTTGAGGACCCATGGGTGGGTTGAATGCAAGGCAGACGAGGTCCTACAGACAACCCCACGCTGTGCACAGCCAAAACCCAAGCAGGCGGAAGGTTAGCTGCTCATGGGAGTTCGGATGCAGCCAACCTCTATGGCCAACCCCACACTATGCACCGCTGAAGGCTATGAACTCAGAGTGGGGGACAACCGGTCGCTGTGGATAGTGGATCTGTGGATCATGTGGATGGTGGATCTGTGGATGCGCGGAATTTTTCATCACTTATTTATTTATCCACAATGAAGTGATGTAAAAATAGCGATTTTCCAAAAATGCTTGATGCATACCAGAAACCAATTTAGGAAGTGCAAACGGCCGAATTTTGCGATTCGCACCGTTTGCACTTCCTAAAAAGGTTGATGCATCTAGGCCCACGCCACAACAGGTGATTTAAAGAAAGTAGGGTGGTCTGGCAACAGCAAGAATGCCGAGATGGTACAAAAGTAACCCTTAACTGTGCTCTAAAGACAACCCAAACAAGAGCACTTGTGAGGGAGATGCAGATAGGGGTTCAATGTTGTGGTAAGCACACCATAACACATATTTCTCCCAACAGCAGGTGTATACTGACTTGCTGGGAGGACACCTGGCTGCCAGAATAACATCACATACTTCAGGAGGAAGGTGGAAAGCTGTCAACTGTCGCCAATCAATCTCCACGAATGCAGGTGGAGGTTGCATAGGTTTGTGCACAGAACCCTCCCCTGTTGCTGCAACAGAAAATTCTCCTGAAGAGGCAGCCTGACTGGAGGACTAACGTCATGCTCAATAGCTCAGGATACCGGACACTCCATGCCATAAGAATGACTTAGGCCTGGTAATTCCTGATCTTCTCGAGAACTGTGGGTAGGAGTGGTACTGGCAGAAAAGCGTACAGGAGGGCGGAGCTCCACTCGAGAGGAAAAATGCCTCCAAGCGAGAGCTGCCTTGGAAACTCCAGCATGCAAAACTGCTGCCATTGAGTGTTCTCTGCAGTGGTGAACCGATCTAACAAAGGCTCTTCCCACTGCTGAAAGACACCTTGCACCACCTGCAGGTGGAGATGCCATTTGTGATCTGCTAGGCATCTTCAGCTGCGTTTGACCGCCAAATGCTGCACCACCAACCGGGAAATGCCCTGACATTCCAGCCATGTTTAGTGGCATAGAGCCATTTGTGGTGTTCTATTGTTCTATTGTATTACTTTATTATTTGTATTTCTTGTATATTGTTTTCTCATTTATAATGTCTGTTTCTTTACAGTTCTTAAGGTATAGAATGTTGGGATCTTCTTGTTCCCGTATTAACTGTTATATTGTAATGGAATGTGGACTTCTGTGGAATGTGCTCACTGCGCTCACTGTCAGTTGGTGTGCATCCCCTGGGCCCGTCTATCCTCCTTTCTACTTAAGGAATAAAACTGCCTGTTCAACTCTTTTTACAGTGAGATCCCGTGTTTACATATTTGGCGACGATTGGGATTTGGTCTCATTTATTTTTTCCTGGAAGAAAACGTTTCAACACTTCAAGGTATTTCCGTTTACTTGTTTTTAACAATGAGTCCACAACCCCACCTGCCCTGTTTGCTGCAGTCCCACATGGCAGTGGTGTTGTCCGTGAACATCTGCACCAGCCTTCTCTTGATCGAAGGAAGAAAGGCTTTCAAACCTCCAACAGGTTTATGTGAAGCTTGGACTTCATCGTCCTCTGATCTTCATCTCTCCCAGATGGCTGCCCTAGCCATGAGTGATCCATGTGTCACTACAATCAACTCTGGATACGGAAGGGGGGATCTCCACTGACCCAAACTTAGTTTGTTAGCCACTACTGCAGGTCTTTTGCAGTTCCTGCCGAGATCTGGACCCTGTCGGAGAGATTCCCCTGATATTGCGACAACTAGGCCATCAGGTATTTGTATTTGTATTCAGTATTTGTAAAGCCCAGACTGTCGCTCCGAAAGGAGCATCCTGGCGCTGAGGAAAGTGTGCAGTACATTTTATGGGATCTAGATGGCGGCCATTACATAGACATCCGACAGATTAAAAATCCAGGTTTTTAGTTGCTTCCTAAAGACATTCTCCCGATCAAGGACTCTGAGATCTTTGGGCATGGCATTCCAAACTTTGGAGACCAAGAGAGTAAGGGTCTTCCCACCCTTGGTTTTATAATGGAATCTGGGTATGTTAATCAGGTTACCGCCTGATGACCTAAACACTCTAGAGGGATTGTAGCGGGTGTATCGTCTGGAAAGATACCTCGGTCCTGTGTTGTTAAGAGCTCAAAAGGTAGTCACCAGGATTTTAAACAAAATCCTCTTGTGCAGGGGTAACCAGTGCAAGGTCTTAAGGGCAGATGATGCAGAAGATTTTCTCAGTAATTTAAGTACCAATCTAGCAGCGGCGTGTTGTATGCTCTGCAGTTTTTTTAACGTGGCCTTTTTTGCCCCAGCCATCAAGGCGTTACAATATTCTAGACGGGAGCGCATGACAGCCACCGCCACTGCCTTTCTTGAGTCAGTGGGAAGGAAGTCAAAGAATTTCTTTAGGGATTTAATAATGCTAAAGCAACTTCCTGCCACATTCCTCACATGCTGATCAAAGGAAAGTGTGGAATCGAATAGGACCCCCAAGTTTCTAGCTGCTTCCACTGAATGAGGCGGTGTGGGGGAGTCCTCTGTCCACCATTTACTGGTCGCACTGCAGGGCCCGTATATGCTAGGGGGCATGTGTCATCAGCAGGATGTCATGAGGCTCAACAGCATCAGTCGCATCAAAATCCGGCACAGGGGCGGAAACATCAGTATCATAGCCTGCATATCCTGGACTCGCAACTTTGGAGGATAGGCCCGAAGCCGCGCTGTATCCTGAATAGCTCTGATGAAAGGGAGAATCTGAGAGGGAGTCTGGTGCGTCTTCGGGTGACTTTGGCATGGTGATAGTGAACCCCAGAGAGTGCAGGAGGTTCACGGTAGTCTGAAAGTGAGTGAAGACTGCCTGGGTCTAGAGTGCCTTCAACAACCAATCATCGAAGTAGGGTAAGACTGAGATCCATGAACTCAGGAGATGAGCTGTGACCACTGCCATCACCTTGGTGAACACCCGAAGTGCGCCGGTAGAGCTGAAGGGTCGCACAGCAAGCTGAAAGTGCTTGGGGCCCACGTGAACCATGGATAGCATCTGTGGGCCGGCAGGACAGGGATGTGGAAATAGGTGTCCTGCAAGTCCAAAGCTACCGTCTAGTCTACCGGATCTAGAGAAGACAATATTTGAACTAGTATGAATGTTTTTAATTTCTCCTACTTCAAGAACAGGATCAGGAGGCGCAGACCATGGATAGGATGAAGGTCTCCGTCCTTCTTTGGCAAGACCAAGAGAGCCTGCACTTCTTGACGGAGCAAGGAGAGATGGTCCTCAGTCAGACAATTGTAAGTGGAGGGCATAGGTGTAGAGGGTGTCACAAAGAGGAGGGAGTAACCCCTTTGGACTATCTAAATTACCAAACAGTCTGATGTTACTAACCGCCAGTGGAGGAGATGATGGCGTATCCTGACTCCCACTGGATGCCCATTATGGTCTGAGGGCAGACTAAAGAGCTGTGGAGGTAGTGGCTGCTGGGGGTGGTGGTGACTAACCTGACCTCTGATAGTCTGTCCAAAGGGGTCACTGGAACCTGCGTCCTTGGATATGGGAGCAGTTGGACAGCTCTTCCGTAGCCACGAAAAAGGCGGAAAGCAGAGTTGGGTTGATGAGGGGGCATAGACAAGCCCAAGGACCTTGCTGTAGCCCCAGTGCTGAATACAC
The DNA here is from genome assembly GCF_964263255.1 of Lissotriton vulgaris. Taxonomy (NCBI): domain Eukaryota; kingdom Metazoa; phylum Chordata; class Amphibia; order Caudata; family Salamandridae; genus Lissotriton; species Lissotriton vulgaris. Next base: position 1,917,318,902 of record NC_141691.1, read on the forward strand.
CTTGCCTACAAAGAGGCGAGAGCCATCAAAATACATGTCCATGAGGGAAGCCTGGACAACCCCTGAAAAGGCAGATGTCCTCAGCCAGGCGTGGCGCCGTAAGGCCACCTACGAAGAACTCGCTATACCTAGCAAGTCAATTGTGTTAAGTCCATATCTGATGGAGAACTATGCTGCATCACTCCAGTTGGCAACAGCCTGAAAGAATATGGCCTGAGCTTCCTCTGTGACCATAGGCAGCATTTGCGCAACCAAATCCCATAGTGTATGGGAATAAGTCCCAATAGGCACACTGTGTTCACTGACTGCAGTGCTAGGCTGATGTAAGAGAACATACTGTTACCAAAAGGTGTCCAGCCTCTTGGATTCACTATCCAGTGGGTTGGTACAGAATGTGCCAGGCTGAATGTGATATAAGGAGGCTTGGACCAACAAGCTCGCCAGGGTGGGGTGCTGGGTAAGGAAACTAGGATCCCCAGGAGGGAAGAAATAGCGGTGGGCAATAATCCTATTCAGAGTAACCCCCGCATAGGGCTTGGACCAGGCCCCAAGTAGGATTTTCATAAGGGCTTTGTTGAATGGGAGCAAAGGTTTGGAGGCAGTGACTCCCAGGTGAACTACCTCCATCAAGATGTTAGTCTTGACTGCAACAGAGAGTAGGTTAAGGTGCAAGATCTCAGCCGCCCTGTAAACCCACCATAACAAAAGGGCCCCCTCCTTCGTAGTCACAGTGGGAGTGGAAATCTGTCCAGTGTCAGGTGAGGTGTCCAACCCACTGGCCTCACCCAGTTTCTCATACCAGTTGTCCTGCTCAACCAGTTCTTCTCCATAAGGGTCCATAGGCCCTTCCCTAGCGACCTTCTTTACCAGGCCTATGCATCAAATAAAGCACTGTCTCTGCTCCAGGAACAATGTCCTCCGTCAGCGCCAGACGTGGCCTCTGATAATGCCTATCCAGCTCCATGTAGGAGATGGGAATGATGATGGGATGATGCCACCTATGAGTGCTGGCAGCACTGGCACTAGGTCAGGTGCAGAATAGGGTCCCCTCCAGATCCAGTGAGGAATCCTTGGGGCCCGAACAGTGCAGAGGGCAAAACCGCCAGTGTGGTTCCAGTAGTGGCCTCTCCTGTGCTCATAGGGCCCGAAAGCGATCCAGAGGGGCCAGGCCACCCAAAGATGAGGCCCATGGCCTCATAGAATTCCTTCAGTTGGGTGGGGCCGCTCTAGCTCAGAGAAAATCTGAGAAGTAGGGGGTGAACCTAGGTTCTGTACTGCCGACTCGCAGGGCCTGGAGTGCTGACTCTCCTTTATCTCGTCGGATGACTTTGACAGATGCAGGGAAGTTGAAGAGTGTTTAGACTTCTTGTGCTTGTGGGACTTCCCCAACTTCCCTGACAACTTTGAGTGTGACGAGGAACGTTAAAAGCTCCACGAATCGTCTCGGGACCTCTCATGTAAACAGAACCTCGAGTGTTGCAGAGACCTCGGATGTCTGGCAGCAAGGAGCTTGAGGGATCACACCCACAGCTCCTTTGGGTGCATGGAGAGGCAGTCCGCACACCTTGGAGTCGTGTCCTGGCTCCAGGCACCACAAACACACCAAGTGATGGGTCTGTCACCGACATTTGCCTATTACACATAGTTTGAAACCAGCTCGTTTCTTCAGAGACATCTCACAAAAACGGTCAACAGAAAGTCAAGAATGCCAGTCAAAAAATGACTGAGGGGTAGCTCAATCCAAATCAGTGCTATCAAGTGAGTAACGGAAAGAACTTAATCAATCAATCAAACAGTGTTTTGTAGAGTGCGGCTACTCACCTGCACTGGGCACAGACAAGTAAATTGCTTGATTTACTTTAATCCAAAAGTCTTTGTTTCATCGCACTTCAGAATTACAAAAATTATGTGCTTCATTTTTAGTTTCTTAACTGTTAAATGCGTACAATTAATTTACAGGTATTTAGATTTTTGTTGTGTGTTACAAAAAATGACATCCTGCAGCCTTTCCTTTCACACTCCCTGTACCCCAGCAAAGTTGTCAAATAATTCACTTCACTTTTCCTTCTCTGACTGCAAGGTGAGAGGAGTTTGTAAACACAAATCCCCATGTTAAAAAACATAATGAGCAATAAGTCAGAAGACACAGTCTGACATTTTTCACCTTTGTCTTTGAAGTGCAGCAGATATGACAAGATAAAAACAGTATTTAACCTGTTTGCTGCTTCCGTCAGCCAACGGCCGCCGCAAGCACTACCCTGTAGTGCTGCGCATGTCCGTTGGCTGACGTGGGCCCGCCCGCGCAAGAAATCACCCGCACCGCTGCGGAATTTACGCCGCGGTTAACGGGTTAAAGGCATCTTTATTTGTTACTTGACATTTATGGCCATTCAAAAATGGGCCTGCAACTCGCAGTTTGGTAAACACTGGTCTAGTACATAGGAGATCATCTCCAGTAACATATTTGACTGTTCATATAATGATGCATTTCTAACCTAGAGAAATTGCTTGATAGCCTTTAAACCTTTATTTTTATGGTATGCATGTGAATAGGAAGCAACTGTCCAAGGTGATAAATGGGAGATCTAAAGACCATTGGATGTCAGTAAGTTTGTTAAGAAGATCCTTTGTGTCCTGTATGCATGATGGAACATTTTGTATCACTGGCTAGACAGATGTTAGGTTGGAGATCCAATGCCCAAAACGATAGGTATACCTGGTAGGAAGTGTCCTGGTTTGTGAACTTCCGATAAGATGTTCATTATAAAAATATTACCACCTTTTACTGCCTCTTTGATGATGATCTCAAATACCTGCCTTACATTTTCTAAAGTTCTCCTTTCTTTGCATGTGAGATTTCTGTTGAATGCCTCCCTTTCTTATCCCCTCTGTCCTCTAACTTGTAAAGATCTCTGGCCACAAGTTTATAAAATAAATCTCTGGTGGTATAGGGTGGCAAAGGCAGAATAAAAGTGTATTTTGATCTTAAGCCACTGACAATATTAAGGTTAGGTGCAATATCTAATTCCGTTAACAATTCTGCGATATAGGGTGTTTACGGGTCAGGCTTCTCAATGGACAATAGTTGTAATTCCTGAATATCTCTGATGGCCCTGTTGCATTCTCCCAAGATTGTTGGAGGATCTGTAGTGGTGTATCATAAAAATGTTTTTTTCAGTTTGATCTTACACATGAATTTGAACAAAACAATGTGAATCTGGGTAAAGTTAGCATCAAAGGTAGGACAAAATCCAAGACCTGTTTGTAGTATATTTATGTCAAGCATATTTAATAAATGTTTTGACAAGTTAATAAGAGACAATTATCTATGTGTGTCTATTTCTTCCATTTTACCCCTGAATCCAAAGCAGAGGAATTGTTCAAATGCCACCTTTCCCCTGAATGAGTGAGAGCAATTTGTGCAAACTGTAGCATTGTTAAGTTCTTTTGATTCTTGGAAGCGGCTTGTTTTGTACAAAGCGGCAAAGTCCTGCAAATTCCTCCTCCACCCTCTGTCAGACAACCGCTGCATGAATTGGGTGCTGGGCCTGGCCTGTGCCCAGACCATGCACATAGCGGTCTTCCTACCCCGACGCGCACGGTCTTTGGTCCTGTGCAGCAGTGGTTGGGTGCTGGGCCTAGCCAGCAGGCAATCTTTTGTTTTCAAGACCTCTAGGTTGCTTTTCACTTTGCCCCTATTTCCTGTGGAGTGTTTATCCCACTTATCCCCACTTCGCAAGTCACAAATCAAAATGGATTCCCAAATCATTTACAAAATTGCGGTTGAATATGGCATATAAAATGGCTCTAATTGCTTCTGATATGTAAATTGCGCAGACATTTCTACATTATTCCTCATGATAAGCTTGAGGTTTCCACACCTCTTGGGACCACTCAACTCTCCCCTGGGGTCGGAAACATCTGAGGGTGGCTCTCCATGATTGTAGAATATTTTTTCCCATTGCACAACATTTGCAAATTGGAATTGATTCACGGTTTCATAGATGGCAGAAAAAAACATTTTCAAACCCCATCTCCAGCTAATCGTGATTTGAGATTTTAAGCAGCACAGCACAGTTAAACTAAAGCATTAACCCCCAGATTCCTCAAGAACACATTTTGCGATTCCTTAATAGCGAAAAATACCGATTCGCTAATAAGGAATAGCAAAATGCTATTCATCAAAAAATCACTTAAAAATAGCAATTTGTAATAATTCCTTAATTGCGACTCACAAATTGCGAGTCGCAATTAAGGAATATCTCCCCATTCATTCCTATGGGCATCTCAATTTGCTAATCGCAATTAGCGATTCGCAAATTGAGATTGCGATTTCAAGGGTGCAGGGGTGTCCAAAGGACACCCTGTTGCACCCCTGAAATTGTTGTGTGCACATATGTTGCGCACACACATACCCTTAGGGCATGTGTGTGCGCAATTTATCAATTACTTATATCCTTTGTTAAACCCCACAAAGGCATAACCTCGACCTCTATTGCTAGATGGGTTAAGACTGTTATGAGTTTAGCAGGTATTGACTTAAAGAAATTTCAAGCTCACTCCCTTAGAGGGGTCAGTGAATCTCTCTGGTCTAGAGATAAGTTGGACAACATTCTCAAAGCTGCTGACTGGTCGAATGCTAACACCTTTGCACGTCATTATTGCAAGCCTATTGATCAAATGTCTGATGTTGTTTTACAAAGCTACCAACATGCATAATGTAGCCTCCATTCTTGTAATGAAATTGCGATTCTCATATAAACATGACTAGAGAATCTGGATTTCATTAAAGACATGGAGGCTGACATTATCCCTCCCATCCCACCCATTGGTGGTCTTACAATGATTTAATGCTGTTTTTGTTACAGTTTATTACTTTACTTTTTATTAACAGTACTTGTTTCATCTCTTGTTCCTTTTAACTTGATAAACTTGACACTATTTTTTACATTCAAGAGATATTTACTTCTTTCTCTTTTCAGGTAATACTCCTTACCTGTGTGTCGCCTGGCCTTTGGTTTTACCTTCGTTCTTCCTTCTCCTTCAACCTGCTCATCAGAAGATCGTTTTGATGTTTCAAGTTTCATTCAATTATTTTCCTCCACATTTAAAAGAGGCAGATTGTTGATGGCTCATGCCTTTCGTGTCTTGCTATTGTCCTATTCTGGAAATTTAGATTCCTTAAATGCAATTAATCGCAATTTATCGATTTCTAGAATTCCGATTTTTGCATTTGGGATGATGAATCCCAAATGCAAAAATAGTGCACGCAAAGGGCCAGATTCTCAGAATCTGGCCCTTTGCGAGCCGATTTTAGTTTGATGAATCTGGCTATAAGCCTTTGAAGTCCACCAGACACCTTTTCTAAACGTTAATATCTTAAACCCTACTGAATAAATTTGCAACAAACCATCAAAATCATGCTTTCCGAGTAGTTTCTAGTTTCATGCCCATTCCCAGTTTGGCATAAATCTGTTCAGTTGTTTTGGCTGTAGGTGTGAGAAAAATGTCCTATAGAAGCTAAAATGGGATAACACTTATGTTTCACCTTTAATGTTTCCTCTGCAAAGAACTGCACGAAAATTGACATTCAGGACCTTAGCTGACTAAGACAAGAGGCCGCCAAATTTGTTAAAGATCTTTCCATGGGGGTCAAAAAGTTTTAGGCAAATCATAAATGCCTTTTATTAGCAAATCTAAAAAATACCTTTTGTGCCTTTGACCGTTTATAGCACTCGGCTGCCTTTTCGGCTTTGTTTGCGCTGTACATATACCACATCTCTGATGCCGTCTGCCGCTGCCCTCTTGAACCGGTGCTTGTCAGTGGGTAGCCAGTAAATGAAAAGACACTCTTGATAAACAATGCTAATTTTTGGAGCTGAAACGTGTGTGGTCTTTGCGTCTATTCACTTTGAATAAACAAACCACTGTACACCAGCCCCCAGATTGCCTGTCTTTGCTCTAAGTCTGACAGTGCATCTCAAATAAATATGCATCTTTTTTTAGGCCTTTCTAAATCACTGATCACTTCCTAATATGTGACCAATTTTAAAATGTCTAATACTGGGAAATAATATAACTGTCATTACGGTGTATTCTAAAAGAACAGTTCAATATAGTTGATACATGACCTGAATCAACTGGTCTGGCCAGGGACATTTTATGGAATTTGGGCGCCCCGGGCCACACATATTTTGGGGGATCTTATTCGGAACACCTTTGAATTTATGATCCAATTTCAGTGGAGAAGTGTGGCTCAATGATTAGAGCGGCAGACCCTGATGCAGAGGTGTAGCCCGGGACCAGGGTTCAATTCCCCGCCTCGGCGGGTCTTGGGCTCAAAAATTCTACGGACCTGAAAATTCTCACCTCGGTGCCTATTCCAATCTGGGAGTCCCACTCTGCAACTCTGGGCAATAGCTTGCTTAATCTCCACAATGGCCCCCACAACGCTAAGGATGCCTGGCCTCTACCTTGGGGGTGCCCAGGAGTGGACGCCTCACAGGGAAAGCCAGGATGGGTTCCACAGCGGTATTCGTACAAGCGCCTTGAGACCCTTGCGGGTGAGTAGTGCACTATACAAGTATCAATTTACATTTACATTTACAGTTGTTCCATGCCCTCTTCAGCCAGTGCACTAGCACTCATCACATGTTCTAAATGTTTTTACATCTAATACTCAGGGATAGCAATATGTGTTTTAATACTGTAACACAACAGCAGCTTGTAGGAGGCTCTGTGACTTCCTCTCATTTCTCATATATGAGGTCCTGTTTTGATCTCCAAGATACTTATTTATGGATGATGGATGAAACATAAACACAACATTTCTCTGCAAAATGTCTGAATAGACTTTCACACATCAGCAACATTAAAATAAATAAAAAGAAAGCAGTATTTAAAACAATCTGCTTAAGAATTATTCAAGGTCATTAGGGCAAAACTCTCTGCAGAACCAAAGCTTGCTCTATCAATGAGCCCCGTGAAAGAGAGAGTTTTAGACAGGGAGATAGAATTTAGGGAATAGAAACTTATATTTTGTTTTAATTCATGCTAACTGATTTGCCTTTAATGTGTCAGTCTAAAAGCCTTTTTCTTTAATGGTGTCTTCATTTGCTAATAAAATTAAGATTTTTGATCTAAAATGCTCTTTCTTTGAATAATAAAGTTTAATAAAAATTAGATTTTGAAATGACAAGCTGGTCTTGTTTATTCATGGTCTAGTTATCATTAGTTGATCCATTCACCTTTGTGACTTAATTAAATGATAAATGTTTAAAAACCATGGTAAGAAATGATAAACTGCAGTTGTATATAAATTTGTAAATAGTTTGTGAATAGGTTTGATTAATTAGGTCACATGATTCAGTCGCTCAAAAATTGTCTTGTAAGTTTATGGGCCTTGGTAGAGATTCATGATTAATGGTGAGTATTGTGGAGATGTGTAGCATTGGTGAGACAGTTTTTCATTAGTAGCACTGGATCAGGAACATAACCTGGTTGATATGTAAATATCCAAGCCACTAGATGCACTACCTTTTTCAGACAGTTGACTTACAGGCACAGAAAAAAAAAATATTGGTGGAGAGTTTAAACACAAAGTTTCTAGGAGAGAAGCTCTCAGGTGACAAATGCACCAGCCTCGCAGTCATTAAATGACTTTTCTCATCACTCCTCGCCCCCCCATGCTTAATTTGAGCCGGTATTTTCCAGTGCTCGGCACCGCCACTTAATCGTCACCACCGGCACTTGTAGCGCGAACTTGACCTAAAGGTATTGAAACACTTTTCTTGAGCACCAGTTAAGGACACAATCATTTTTGTAGACATGGGGAGGTTAAGTGATTTGTCCAGAATCACAGGATGTTGAACTGAGGAGGAGACTCGAACCTGGCTCCCCAGCTCCAAAGTTGGAAGCTCTGTCTGTTACCCCACATCCACAGCCCATTTGTAGGGTTTCATGGTTAGTAGCTAGTTCTTTTATAAGCGACGCTAATAGTTGTAATGGGCTGGTGCACCTCCCTCCAGATGAGAGTCCCGGCACTTAGTTTTTCACTAATGAACCACTGCCTCCCCTCACGTTCAAGAGCACAGATAGTGTATTTTAGTAGTACCCGGTGAAACCCTCTCCAGCTAATCTTCCCCTCACACAGCTCGAGATTAAGGGGGGTCCCTCTCTAACACAGGGCCGTAGCAGGCTATCCCAATATTTTCTTGAGGAAGATGGGAGGTATTTATAGATGTACCTCTCCCTCACCAAGGACCCTCTCACCGCCAAATCCAACCTCCACCAGGGGATGAAGGCAATCGCCGACTGGATGAAGGAAAGCCGACTCAAGCTGAACACAGACAAGACGGAGATCCTCATCCTCGGGTCCACCCCCTCAGCATGGGGCGACTCATGGTGGCCCACAGCACTGGGGACCCCCCGGCCCCCACAGACCACGCACGCAACCTGGGAATCATCCTCGACTCAAAACTCACCATGATGAAACAAGTCAGCGCAGTCTCCTCCGCCTGCTTCAACACCCTCCGCATGCTCCGCAAGATCTACAGATGGATCCCGACAAACACGAGGAAAACAGTCACCCAGGCCCTAGTCAGCAGCAGACTCGACTACGGAAACACCCTCTACGCCGGAGCCTTGTTCAAGCTCATCAACAGACTACAGAGAATTCAGAATGCCTCTGCACGCCTGATCCTCGACGTCCCGCGCCGCGACCACATCACCCCCCACCTGAGGAACCTGCACTGGCTACCTGTCGAAAGGAGAAGCTCCTTCAAGCTCCTGATCCACTCACACAAGGCACTCCACAAGACCGGACCAGCCTATCTCAACAACTGACTCTCCTTCTACGTACCCAACAGGAAACTTTGCTCTGCCGACCACGCCCTGGCCACGATCCCGCGCATCCGTAGAACAACCTCCGGAGGCAGGTCTTTCTCCCACAGCGCCGCCAGGACCTGGAACACCCTCCCCCTCTACCTACGACAAACCGAAGACCTGCTGACCTTCAGGAGACAACTTAAGACCTGGCTTTTCGACCAGTAGCAGCAGCACCCCATCCCCCTTAACCCCCCCGCCCAGCGCCTTGTAACCCTTACGGGTATGTAGTGCGCTTTACAAATTACTTGATTGATTGATTGATTGACATATATTATGACGTCCAGCCCTTTAAGTTAGGTTATTTCTTACACCAGAGTCAGTCACTCCCGGGCCTTTGGTCGTTCGTAGAATTGATTTGCTGGTGCAGCGAGTATCGCAAAATGAGTCTACTGGTTCATGGGATAGAACCTCGGATTACTGTCCCTAAACTGGCCCCCGACACCTAAATTGCCCACAAGGAAAACCTTGCTATGTAAAAGGGTGAGGTCTCCATCTACTGGTTTGCCCAGGTAAACACAAGGTATAACAGCTTTACCCGGGCAACAGGGCACTAAAACCCACCTACTCGATAGCTTCTGTACCTAATTGCTCTAGTACTGTGTACACTTTGGATAACCGCAGGGGTTCTACCCGGTAAGAATAAAAAAATTACCATTAGATTTATTCTGGGGTTGAACTATACACTGGTCTCAGGCAAATTCTGAAAGTTATCTACCTCATTAAAAGTCAACCACCTGCTCCAACATTTGACATATTATTTGGACTAGCCAAGGACATGGCATGAGCCACTCTGGTGCTTACCAGAGGTGAATATATAAATATAGTTCTTCCCCACGTTTCGGCCCAGCCTTTACATCTTATATAGATGTGAATAAAGGATTTAAACATCAGGGTGTAGGGGCCAAGTGATACAACTGTGGAGTACTATAGCCCTTTGACGGGCATCAAAGACTCGATTACTAAATTATGAGTGGGTGAGCATTAGCAGAATATGAAGCTAAAGAATTCAAGCAATTTCAAAAAGCATATCTTGGCCACTTCCTTGATCGACTGAGTCCACCAATTTCTCAGCTATTTGCAAGACTATCTACTGTGTAAGCCATTCTCCTGTTGCACTTTACTCAAGTACATTGGTGACAGGATTTCCTAGGACCATCTAAGATAATAGTGGAGTCCTAGCTGCTCGTCACCGTCCCAACAAGCCCATGTCACTGACTGTTGACTATATACTGGCATATATGGCTTTTTGGACAATTATGTCACTTTCTGGTCACTTTTCCCGCAGAGACAATCATCGTCTCTTCTTATGCCCTCCATGAGGATGGTCAGTTTGCCAACTTGGAATCACTTCTTTCTTTTTCCATTTTAGACAGGGTCCTCACTGCCGTCTTCCAAGGCCAAAGCCCACTATGCATATTTTGTTTTATCACTTTTCCTTGGTCACATATAAACCACTATTTCCCTCACCTACTTTTATTTGTGACTATGTCTTGAGCCTGTAAGGGCATCAGCACCATTGTAATACTTAACTATCGTTTTCAAACCACTATGTTTCAAATTGCTATTTACAAACAAGTATTTACAATGTATTCATACAGCGGTCGACGTGCATAAACAAAGTATGGGAACTGTGATCCTGAGCATTTTTTGTGGTAGCATGGTTGGTTAATGTGATCACTGAAGCTATCTGTGGGCATACACACATGTCACTGATTTGAATCCTGGTGGTAAGGGAAATACTGACATATTTATAGTTCTAAGAGGTCCAAACCTGTGACAGAAGGCACAATGATTAAGTAAGTCATCAGTTATGTTTGTATTCATGCAATGCACCTGGTGCAAAATACTTTAGGTCTGGCGCTAGTCACGACCTAAAGTATGTAGACTATACTTACATATGGGGACTTTCTGCCACATCTCTTCATCCATTGGTCTGTTGTTGTGTCATTCACATTTTGCTCCCACTCACTACAGAATATAGCAATGGGCCATGGGTTAGCCCTTGTAAGTCACTGGTTAACTTCACTTTCAGTGACTGCATTTTGCTATCTCACAAGGAGTACATTTGCACACAAGCTACTTTCCTTCAGTGCCAGTGTTTTTATTTTTACGTTATAATTATTTAATGTGGCCTTTGGGTTTAGAGCCTGTTGTGAAAGCAGGACGCATCTGATGTACATTCTATCTTTATCAGATCCCATCTCCAGTAAATGCTGTTATAAAATCCTTTTAGAGTGTTTTGCTTTTTGGACTGCTGCTATTTCACAGCATATCAGGTCAGATTATTTCTATTTGAAACTATCCTGCATTAAGTTATCCTCTTTTTACTTTTTTCTTTCTTCTCTTTCTTTCCTTTTGTCTTGCCCTCTTTTTGTTTTACCTTCTTTCAATCTTGCCTTCTTTCAATGTTGTCTTATTTCATTATTTCTTTCTTGTCTCCTTCCTTCTTTAGTGCTTGCTTTCTTTTTTTTCCTTTTGTATTTTATTTTCTTACATCTTTCTTTTTTGTTCATTATTCATTGTGCTTTCCTTCTTTTTTCCTTCTAACTTGTATGCTTTCTTTTTAATTACAGAGGCAAGAAGCTTGCAGCCACTGTCAGACTGACTAACTATTTTAGTTCTGTTTTGGCCAAGACCATTTGATTTGACTAACATTAGGTTATGACAGTTACTAATAGGGTTTTGGCCCGACTCCACCCATTAGTCTGTGGCTGATCATTCACATTTCTCTTCCACACATTGTGAATGCATTAAGGAGCAATGCATCAGCCCACTTCAGCCATTGGCTGACTTCACTATAAATTACAGTTGGCCGCCCTTTCACAAGGAATTCATCGGCACACAAAGTAGTTACCTTCAGTGCCACGGAGTAGTATTACGGTATGGGGTGCTTTTTGGGACCAACATTTGTTTTTGCCTGTAGCAAATGTTTGTTTGTTTTTTTAGATTGATAAGGCCTCTTGATATTCCTAAACAAAGTTTTGCAAAAACCCATACCAAAACAAAACAAGAATTGCCAAAACGCTGGGGGCCAACGCCTGACCTATTGGCTTTGCCAAAGCTTGCATGGATGATTTCTAGATTCTGTCAATAAAAGCCTGTACTAGCGTCCAAGCAGTCTTTAAATTTGCTGGTAAACCAATTGCCCACATTAATATTTGCTTCAGGTGGTAGCTGCCTCTCTTTTCTCTAACTTCCCTTTCAACCTGCAACAACTCATCCGACGGGAACGGCCACTTTTTTTTAAATAAAAAGAATGGGCACTACTTTGATCAAATTAATAAAGCTTCCCTCCTACCCCCTTGGACCTCTAATTCTGTCCTTCTTTTTGCTCCCTTCATTTCTTATCTTAGATCCGCCATGTTGTGCTCTCTGCACCCTTGGCATTTGTAACTCGGCGCAAGGCCTACACAACTTCGTATTAAAAAAAATTCTATTATTTTTTCTGAAGTGTTTATTCTGGACTTAGCTATTATGTGTAGCAGAGAAGGCACACTTGCTTCACCGGTGTCACATCCATCGTCGACACGGGTGAGTGTTTCGTTCATTCCGGTCTTGCATTCAGCTCCTCAGGCCTCTGAAGCAAGGAACATTAAGTCTGCTTCAAGTTCAACTTGAGAGGGACGCCTCGCAGTTCAAAGCAAAGGTCGGGCTCTCAAGGCTGCGCCGTACAGTCTACAGCCACCACTGAAGTCGAGTCTCCTCAAACAAGCGCTAATCCACACACTAGAAATTTATGAGATGTGCGTTCGCGACGACATTTGAAAGTCTTAATAAAAGTGGCACATGTTACTACATCTTATGCATTTCTGGCTCACGTCGTAAAGAAAAATACCCACCACGTCTGCTCACTTTCACAGTGGCACTGTACCAAACTGCAGTTCGGAAATACCGACAAGAACCTGGCACCTGCGCATTCACTTTCCCTTAGAAATATGCGTGTTTACGTTGGAATTCTTCTCCGTATTGACGCTGAAAGGAGCGGGGAAACTAAAGCTGCGCTTGTTCGGTGCGTATTTATTGCCCACAGTAAATTCACGGGTCTCCGTCTGAAATGCGTGAATACATACTGACCTTTTCTAAACTACGGCCTCGAGCCGCAGTCACTCTGTCATGCTGAACGGCTCCATCAACGTGAAACAACTTAAAGTGCTCTCTGTTCGCCCTCTCTCGACGGTAGGAAGGAGGCGGGGTGTGGTGAGCGCGCGTGCAGGTGCAGAAGCGGCTCCATCTAGGTCGGGCTGGCCTATAGGACAAACAGGTAGTGCTAGATGGGCTGGTCTCACAGGTCAGTGAGTGGGCTGGCTTTTTGGCAGTTTGTAGGCCTTTTTTTATGGCCAGGTGAAGCATTTTTCACTGTTGATCAACCGGATTTTATTACAAATATGTGTGCCTGCATAAAGCCCAAATGCATGCAGTTTCCCATACCTTGGTAGATACCCAGACAGTGTGTTTTTACAAACTCAAAACTGGCCTGATTTGCAGATGTGTGGCACTTTTTTTTAGCTATATGGTTTGCTAATGGGGGCCACTTTTATTCTAGTGTCCTGGCCGATTTTTTTCCCAGTCTTACTCTGAGCTCCATTTAAGAGTATGGTGATAATGTGTAATTCTTCACCGTGGTATCCATCATGTGTTTGTGCTGAGTGAGGGGGTGAAGTAAGCGTGATTGGGCATGGGAGCAGGCATACCAGTGGCGAAAGTCACTGCTTAATGTGTAAGAGAATAAGTGAGGATGCGCAAAGTTTGCTCTCAGAGGGATGCCGGCAGCCCTGCTGCACATCTGGGTTGCTGAGAGCCTAGTCTGGATTCCACTTTTTGCGTGCTTTATCCACACTCTTCACCCCTGCCCCTTTATCTCACTCTTACAGGTTCTTTTTGTACCATTCTTTCTCCCTTTGTTTTCTCATCTTTCTCGTTACTCTTCATTCTTCCCTTCTCTGCCATTGCCCTCTCCTGTTCTGGATCAATGACTGATGGTAAAAAAAAAAAAACACGTTCACGGTCCGAAAATGAGTGCCGGTGGGCCCCACTTGCAAACACTGGTTCAAATGAAGCAATGCCCAAAGTGATGGTCCCCTTGTCTGCTGGTTTTATGACAAGGGATGGGTTGTTTTTTAAGGATGTAAGGGCGTTTTTTTCGTCAATGGTGATGTTATAGGGAACAAATGATTTTTGATTTTCTATGGTAGTGAGGTCATTCAAGACCAATTTCTCAAAAGTGGGGATTTCAGGTGGGATCATTCCTCCTGAGGGAGAGAATTTTGAAGGTGGTTTAAAAGGGGTATTGGCATGTTTCATGGGTGATGGGTTCAGGAGAAAAAAGCTGTGCAGCCTGACCTTTCTGAAGAATCTCAGGAGCTCCGTTTGGGCATCCTGATATTTTGGGCGAATGGTAGGAACAAATGAAAGTCCTTTGTTGAGCAATGACATTTCACCACTTGAGAGCGTGTGCTGGGTAATATTGAAAATGGGGAGAAGTACATTCTCTCCTCCATGCTCACCACACCGCATGCGCCGGGCGTTCTCCACATTATCGTGGCAACTTGTAGGCCGCACCATCAACGTAATGGGGCACACGTACTCTAGAATTGCCATGATACTAATAGTGATGTCGCCTTGTTTTAAAACTATCATCACTAAAGGGCATTCCTGTCACGGTTGGTCTATTTAAATACATGCCTAGCATACATAATCGCAATATATTTTCACTTTTTGTTTCCCCTGATCTCCTTTTTACTATGTTGATTGTTTGCAGTATAAAAGGCAAATGTTATTAAATTTCAAGACAAACATGATTTATATTCTTGTCCTGAAGATGATGCCATGTATTTAAGGTTTCGGCATCGAATCGTCGTCGACACATTAGTACCATATGTACCCAAAATGTTCGTAAATGCTTTGTGCAATGGTGCTCAAAAACGCGATCAAGTCTGTTCACGGAGTACAAGTATACAGACCGCCTTGTTCTCTTTTGGCTGAATTTTGTTGTTTTGTCTTGTTCACTGTGGGTCACGGTCATGCCAACTTGACACTACTGTGAATTTCTTTTCCAATTGTGTATATTTATTGAATAAATTCCTGTCCGGCTGGACAAAGGACATACTAACTATCTAGTAGATGTCTATTCTTACCCTGATCTCCCAAATACTAGGGTTCACTGTTTTTTGTAAAAAGTTAACGCCCAAGGTCCCTAGTGCATTACCTTCGGGTTCCCTTGTCTCTAATTCATTAGCACTTGTAGGCTTCACTTCCTCCTTTTGGGGTTGTCCAGCCCACGGACCACGGACCTATTACTTACGTCCTACTACTGCTCCGTTTTCTGGTGCTACTTTTCCTTTGGTTTAAGCACTCTACAACAATATATGGGGGTTCTTGCCATCTCCTCCATGTAACTCTCTCCCTCTGTAGCTCTTGGTACCTGTGTGATTCCCCTGCCCTCATGCAGTTATCCCACCCCCTGCATTGCTTTTCCCCCTGTGTGTTTCTCCCCTCACCTAGTACGGCATTTCTCTCTTGTTCATTTCGACCCAACCCACGTTCCGCTCTTTCTTTTTGCTCCGCCCTCTGTATTCCTACTCCCCACCTTCTAAATGGTGTCCTCCCAGCCTGTGCCCCCCTTCTGTTGCTTCCTCACCTCCGTGTTGCTTACCGCACTCTGAGCCGAGTTGACAAAGGTGAAGTTACACTTTTGTTTAAGGTAACATTGTTTGCTATTCACAAAGAGATTGACTAGTAGTATCTTTACAAATGTGGAGTATCCGCATATAGAAAGATAGGTCTTTTTATAAAACCTATCCTTTTATGTGCAGAGACTCCACACTTGTAAAGATACCACTCGTAAATTCCTTTGGAATAGCAAACAATCTTTAACTTGCACAGTGTAGCCCCTCCTCGGTGCTTCCCCCACTCTCTGTGTTGCTTCATCCACCCTCCTTGCTATCCTCCCCTCCATGTTGCTTTCTCCCATCCTCAGTGTTGCCTCTACATAGCGCCAGCTTTAGCACTGGTGGCGACTGGTGGGACAATCATTTTGGCGCCTCCCCCTCCCATAACCTGCTCTTTGGATTCCCTCACTGCCACCCAGCAAAAGTGCCCCTCATCTCTCCATAGCCCCTCTCTCACTACTTTAAGGTGAGTCTAAAAAGCAGCTAGACAAAACTTTGATCTCTCTCTAGCAGGAACCATAATCACAAAAGTTATCTTGACATTTTTTTTTGCTGCCTGAAAGCATGACACACAAGGACCTCTGCTGCAGGTGCTTTTAAACCGTATGTTATTGCTAAACACAGCGTCCCGGAGGTCACTGCCCCCCCCCCCCTTCCGGTCAGCAGCCATTGTGTCCGCACAGGCTGCACCAAACTAAAGCCGGCCCTGCCTCTACCCCTTTGTTACTTCCCCCTCCCCTGTGCTGCGTTCCTCCACCTCGCTACTTTTTTGTGCTTACCAATTTTTTTTGCTTATCAATTCAGCTTGGATCGGCTAATGGAAAAAAAGAAAGCATTTGTGTCGTTTCCAAGATGAACCAATGGTTGGTGCTCACGTCTACAATATGCCTCAGCCCGCTACGTATGTTTTTTCCCCCCTTTTTTAAAAGCTATGCTGCTTAGCATTGGGGATGCTGTACAACATGGCTAGAAACATTAGTAAAGCCAGGAGATCTCTAAAGCGAGATCTACTGGCTTTGCACTGTTGACATATCGTAAATGCACCATGCACACATAAAGAACGACACATACAAAAAGACAATATATTACTTGTAAGCAGACATAGATTCACAATCTACAAGGATTGGGCGAGCTATCCATGAATGCGGATAAACAAGGAATGCATGAGTGTGAATGGAAGGATGAATGGCTAGATGAATGATTGAGTTTAACTTGAAGCTTGGCTGCTGTGGCAATGTACACAGGTGGAAGGGGAGATGGACACGTTTGACTATTAGCAGCCGCTGCTCTGTTCTAACCCTTCAAATGATTTCTTCTTCTATTTTTCAGGGACGTTTCAAGTTTTAGGTTTCTCAGGTCGCTCGTCAATCTGGAGAATCCTGTTGCATCAGGAGAATTCTTGCAACACCAGGAAGTTCTATTAGACTCCTATAAAGCCTTGAAAAGTCTTGTACAACCAAAAGTCTTGTAAAACCAGGGAAATTAAAAAATATCAGACTGCAGTGGCACTTTTTCAACAAAAGGTAGCCTTCCCACATCAGTTTCAGTACAGCACTATCAATCTCTTGCCAAAAATATTTCTGTTCTAATATACCATTCTATGACATACATGCCACTGAAAACAACCAAACATTAATGAGCAGCCACACATGGTGAGAATAGCCCAAGCAAGCTGCTGTAATGCAAGTTCTGATGTGGAACATCTCAAGGTGGTTAGATCAGCGTCAATTTATGGGCAGCCCTACAGCCCAAAAAGATCACAGCAGGGCAGTGCTTAATTTGAGCAGGTGGTTTCTGGTGCTCAGCACTGGCACTTACTTGTCAAAACCAGTGCTTGTGACAGTCTGCCATAAGGTGGTGATGTCTGGTTAATTTATAGATGGCCTCAGCAAAAGTTTATTAAAATTTAATATACATTACAAATGACTATTCCTTGCCACCCAAGCCATTCTTATAGCTTTGGGGTCCTGGAATAGTCCGAATTGTCACACTTGTAGGAGTATGATGGTTAGTAGTTGTGTTGTTAGTATCATTAGCAGCATGGTGGGGGCTATGTGTGGTGCAAGCTGCAGTGGCGTCCTGGCGAGAGCCCTGGCACTTAAGCACTGCAGCAGGGAGTAAAGCATCACACAGTAGGTGCAAATGTTGTGCCAATTCTATCATGAACAACAAGCCACCACAACTGAATGATGGTACACACAAGGATTACCTTGAGGAATGAAGCGCCAGTAAATGTCAGAGCGGAGCATGTTCTTGTGTCTCTTTCTTTGCATCCGCTCAATCAATCAATCAATCAAACATTTGTAAAGCCCACTACTCACCTGTTAGGGTCTCAAGGCGCTGGGTGGGGAGGGGGGAAGGTGTTGTTCTCCACGAGGAAGCGGGTCAGTTGCCTGTTGACAATTGTCTCAATGACATTCGCCGGGAACGGGAGTAGGGAGATGGGCCGGACGTTCTTGAGGTCCTTAGGGTCCGCCTTGGGTTTCTTGAGTAAGGCGTTGATCTCTGCGTGCTTCCAGCTCATGGGGAAAGTGGCGGTCTCAAAGGAGTTGTTGATGAGCTTCCGGAGATGGGGTGCGATGGTGGAGCTTGCTTTGTTGAAGATGTGGTGTGGGCAGGGGTCAGATGGTGAGCTGGATGGATGGTGTTCATGATTTTGATGGTGTTGTCGTCGTTGAAGTGGGTCCAGGAGCGCAGGAGGTCAGTGTGGCTGGGGAGCGGTGAGTCGGAGGTGTCGGTGGCTGTCAGCTCAGGCTCTTGAGGTGTCTCATTCACAACCTGCACAGCCTTTTATACAGAAACATAATAGTCATTTTATGCTGCTTTGAAAGGACACACACAGAAGGAGAGATTATCGGGTTCACCCATTAGTTCTCCTGGGCCGGCCACGGTGCTCGATAGATGGCAGGTGACAATAGCGTGGCCAGTGTGTAATTGGCCTTGGTGCATGGAAGGAAATATCCGCTTAGCTGCAATTTGAATTGTCCAAGATAACATATTCAGGTTTGAATGGGCTCTTCAGGCCTTTGGGCCATGTTGCCACTGCACCTGTTGCACCAATGGAAGTCACGCCCCTGGCAGGTGATTCCTACTGTGTGACCGTTCCACAGTCTGATTTTGACGTCCACTCCATCACCTGCTGTTATGCTGCCAGAGGGCCCATCTGACAGTTCGGAACTAGACAAAAGGCCGGAAGGCAATACACAGCTAGTATTGTAGTGCATATTCTTAGGGTTAACTGTACCAGCAGCATGGAACACACTTTCTGTAACCCCCACATCCCTGTAATCACTAGGGCCACCCCCATCTTAAAGAGCAGTCTTTGACGTGGCACTCCCCAGGAGCTGTACACTCATGCCTGCCTATGCCTTGGACAACCCAAAAGTGAGGCACGTACATGCTCCACCCGGATAATTTATGTAAAAGATAGGGGTACCAAAAGTTAATCTGAGGGTTATGTGACTAATATGTATAAAAGACGTGTTTCATGGTTCCCATACCAGAAGGTGTTGGTGTAGCTTAGACCCACTTTCCTAAACCTAGAAATGTCTGATTATACAGAATAAGTGCAACGATTTGTGCCATCCTTCTAGGCAGAGCGATTTTACAGCCTCAAATCCCAAGCAAGGGGCAGTATTTGCTGCTGTACAGGCACTGTCTCTCTGCACAGTGAGGGGTGTCCTGGTTGTAGCAGTGCTGCCTTCTCCGAGAATCTGCCGTATTCATTACCAAGCATGATACCCATCGAATACCAAAAGAATGGAAGTGGGTAAAATACTGAACAGAGCTTCATTTAAAAATACGGTCTTAAGAGGTGAAAAAGAAAGACCTTTACAAATTGTTAAAAGGTATAAGGGAAAGAAATACATTCGAAAAAAGATTATCAACAACCGGAGGGGAAAACTAAAAGTGTCCTTCAAAGAACTATGTGAAACGCAACAATGAAACCGTGCTAACCAGTTGGCCCAGATGAGGGGCAATTTTGGTTCGTGTTTTGCTGGACAGACAGTGTGGGCGCAGGGGAGGAACATCACTGTTGTGCAATGTTAAGACCCTGTGTATCATTTTGTGGTGCGTATACACGCCTTTCGGACACAAAACATGAGCCATGGGCACTTCAGCCGAGTGTTACTTTCTGGCCCTGTCTGGGACTTGCAGTGGCCTGCACACACATTTCAGATGGCAAACTGCTGCGTGGCAGAATCACCCTAGAGAACTTAGTATATGGGAGAAGAATTAAACTAGCTGTACCAAGAGGCGCTCCAATTTTGTCAACTCATTTCTTACTTGGGAATCTCTGCAGAGCTGCAATGTCACCCCACTGCATATGCGACGTCTTTAGGCAGTGATAGTTATGAAGTTAATTGTACTTCCAATGCTGAGATCTTAAGTCTGCACTGGTAACGGTAAAAAGTGAAACTGCAAGTACCAGAATGCAAAGTACTGCAGGCTACAAGGTCAGAACTAGCTCAAGTCACACATGACATGGCCTAGTTCGGGAGCTTAACTTCCGTTCAATTCATCCTTCACAGAAAAACACTTTTACTGATAATTTTGGAAACCTCCATAGGCTTCATAGTACCACTACACAAGTCAGTATAAAACATGCTGACAGGGATCAAATATTTTTAGGTCGAGCCTGGGCTGCGAATAGACTGCTCTGCGAGGCATGCTGAATTCGAGCATGGACTTGAAGCGCCGTACACTTAACGCCCTTATTTTTCATTGGCTTGCGTCATTCTCTTTTGTAAATGCGGGCTTCTGATTCGTTCTTAGACATGTTAGTCCCTCCTTTGTACCGCCTTGTCTTCATTTGTAACCTCCCATGAGGACTGTCCCCTTTTCATCTGCTGTTACATGGTAAGTCTTAGGGACAATGGCGGCCGCTTCTTTGAAATTAAATAGGTCTTGCATTTACAAGAGGCATTGTAAATGACAATGCCTTTTATATATGTGTTAATTATCAAAATAGATAAATAAAAGGCATTGTCATTTACTATACCAATAGCTTAAACTCTTCCAAATGCGAGACATATTGCATTGCAAATGCTTGTTTGTGAGATGTGGAAATGAACAGTAAAAATGCATGTTTGTTAAAAGGATAATTGATTTCTGTAAGGCAATGTAAAATTCGCTTTCTCATGTCTTGCTATAGCTGTCCAATCCATGATGACCTGCCTATATTTGGCTTTGTGTATTGATGTACCTACCACCTGGTGTGCATCTGGACAATTTAGTTGGAAACGTGCATTCGTAACAGTGACCTTTCTGTGTGAAACTGCCAATTAATAACTCATTTGCGAATAGGTTGGAGTACAACAGCAGACTTGGTTGACGTGGTAACAAAATAAACGATCTGAAGCGTTATTATTTGACTTTGTACATTAAGGGTTCCTTCAAATGATTAGTCACCTCAGTGTGCCCGACAGGGATCCGAGCATTTGCCGCAGATCAAAGACAAAAAAGGCAAAAAAAACTACCTTTGAGTTCTGAAACAAACCAGATTTTACCTTGCAGGTCTCCTCATACAAGAAACAGTGATTCCTGCCTCAATCAATGTATTGTATTGTATTTTAGCATTTATGTAGCGCTTAGTACCCCATGTGGGGCGGTTGTGTGGTTGGATGATGTTGTTTTTGTTTTTTTCCTATGTAGAAAGTGTTTCTATATCCTCCGTGATGACCACTGGGGTGCGATTATTGTGTTATGGGACACAGAGCACAGCAGTGTGTTGGATGATAAAGTGTAAGAGACAGATGCACAATTTTATGGTTTTCAGTTTGCAGTTATCATTGAATATGTCTGCAGGTCACTTTTTGGTATTTCATATGATACTGTCTGCTTAGCTGGTTCTTGCACTGTGTTCCCCAATCTGAGATTCGGTGTACAGTTATGGTGCTCAAATGGCACGATTGGAGGGAGATAGAAGTGGAGAAATCTGTAGGGAGTTGCATTTTTATTATCATTCTGTATCTGCGAGTCAGTAAGATAAAAGAAGTGGCCAGAATGTATAGAGATTTAGGTCCTGCAGTGAAGTGTCCAGCAACGTGTGAATTCTTTTTCCGGTTATTGCATGCCTGTTCATCTGGGAATGTTCGTGTTTTTTTACTGTACAGTGCTGGTGATGGACAAACCTCATAGCAGATATGTATTATGTGAATTCAATAGGTATTAGTTACAGTTTGTTGCTAACTGCTGCACATTATGTTTTTATTATTGTGGGCCACAACAATTATATATGGACGTGCATTACTATGTAATGATATGATGAACCATAGGTCAGCCCTTTTTTTGCTTACTTGCATAACAAAAGCAGTTTGCTGGTTGAGTTGTTTGCAATTCATGCGTTGTAAGCAGAAGATTGTGCTTGAAGGTGTGTGTTTTCTGGGCTCTGTTGCCTGCCTATGTTGCAGTTATCTAGGTATTAGCCAAGTATTCGACTGGCTTTGGAAACGTATATACACATGAATGTTTCTGATTTTTGCCAGTAAGTTCCAGAGCTTGGCGGCTTGTACTGAGAATACATTGCCTCCTGTGAATTTCTTATGATAGGGTGGTATAATGGTAAGTGGTGCAAGTCTGGAGCGCAGTGTTCTGTTCGGTTTGTATTTCTTGAATTTAACTTGTAGATATAGCAGTCCTTTTCCTAGGAGAGCTCTGTGGACAATGCAGAGTGCCTTGAACATTGCCCTTCTAGTTATAGGTAGCAGGTGGACTGGGGTCATGCATGAAGGTGGAGAAGAAGCCTTTGGATGAGTTGTATTTTGCATATAATTAATGTGGGTGCGCATGCTCCAACGTGTAGGCTGTTGGCAGAGTCAGGCTTGGAGATTAAGAGTGTGAGGAAGGTCAGTAGTTTATGTTTGTATGCAAGTTATGGTAAGATGCGACATATTGTTTTAATTGAGTTGAAGGTACTCTTTGGGAGGTTGTTAGCATGAGGCATCAAGGATAAGTCTGAATCCATGGTTACTCCTAGGTTTCTAACCTTCAAGTTCCGTAGGCCATATGGCGGTAGGCTGAATTTCCCAAAGTGGAGTCAGGATTAGCCGTAATACCACACTGGGTACTAGTAACCACTAAGGCATTGGTTGTGATTGGTGTTTACTGTTTTAGTGTAGGTAGAGAAGTAAGTTCTATTTCAGTTGTTATATATTTTTTTAAAGGTTTTACTTTATTATTATTATTAATTTGGGGGGACATACAGTATATTTTTTATTCAAAATAAATGTACATTTTTTATAGTAATTATGTATGTTTTTTTAGAAAACAATTTGGAGGTATAATTTTATTTGTAGTTCATGCAAAGTCTAACACTATCCCCACTATTATGTGGTTTGCAGTAGGGATAGTAAATATAACTCCCTCTGGCGTCCAACATGTTCCCTCCTGTTGCTTTGCCTGGTGCAGGAATGGTAAATCTAACCCCTCTCAAATACAATACTTTCCCTACAGGTACTTAGATTGGAGTGGGAATAGTAAATCTAACCACTTCGGAGTCCAACACTTTCCCTACCTGTGCTGCTTAAAGTGTTTTTTCAGTGAATTTCTAAGGTTGTTTGCAAAGTAAGACATTATTACTATATCTAACTATAATACTTGGATCTTACTTTTTTTCAGTGAATTTCTAGGATTCTTTTTAATGTAAAATAAGATTTTATTACCACACATATTGCCAACCCCGAGCCATCATGGGCAGAGTGGTAATGGCCACGGGCCAGGCCCTGTGTTGAACCCTCGCTGACGCCTAAACACCAGTCAAGCACAGTGGGGGGTTGGGAACAGGGCCTGGTGCCCAATCCTCTGTGGGCATGCATGGCTAAATATAAGTGGTGAAGCAACCAGGGGTAAGCCTATACCTCAGATTTTTCAAGCATAAACAATTGTTAGCTGAAAGGATTAACATTTCCTTCTTATATTAATCCTGGTACATTTATTTATACCTTTTACTTTATATTTTATATTTTAATTTCTCAAAGATTAACTCATGGAAAATGAAAACATTGTCACTTCATAGTTACATAGAAAAAACACTTAATAAAAAACATTTCACATATATATAGGATGAATCGTGCTTCACAAAACAATGTTAATAAAATAAATCATACTTTACAAAACAGTGTCACAAAAGCTATTTAACTCAAAATTGTGGATAAACAATATTCTAACTAAACCATATAAACAACAACAACTTCTAATTTGTTGCCCTAATTCTAACTTTTCTTCTGATATCTACTTATTTGTAGATAGATTTTAAACCAAAGTAAACATCACTAATTTCAATTTAAGCTGCAGAAGCATTCAGTCCTTATTTATGAATGTGGAATTAAACCACCATTCCTCAACGTTTTAAGAGATGACGCGTTTCAAGTCCTGGTATTCCTTAACAGGACTCTCATCAGGGCTTTTATTCCTAATCGAGAGGTTTCTGATTCATAAAGGTGTCACTATTTCATACTTCTGTGGGCCATTAGATTAAACGATTCTCTCTTGCAATTTCTGATTTTCTCTTTTTTTTTTTTAAGCAGCCACGTATTCTGTGGCTTGGCTTGTTCCTGGTTTAAGCAGTTTTATTTACTTTGTCTGGATCTTTAATGATCCTGGATACTTACTGGTTTTGTTTGTTGCAGGGGGTTTTGTTTGTTGCAGGGGGGCTGCTGCACTCCTTGCAGCCCCCCAGATAATTACAAAAACAGTAGGGACATCACCAGACTAAATAAAACATGGTTAAAAGGTCTTGCAGGGAATTATGGGGCACTTCTTGCAAGGAGCAGTGAATAATGAATGCGCATCTCCTGCCGCTTGTTTATTATTCATATTTTGTAATTAATTTTAGGTGGCCTGGTGCTGATCCAGAACATCCAGATTCTTATTTTTTTACTATTGGCCACAGGGGCAGAGGGGACGCTAGGGCCCCTTCAACAGTTATCCTGGGTGCCAACTGAACTACAGATAAAGGGGTGGAATATGCGGCCCTCCACCCGAGTCTTTACAACAACCTAGGGACCCCTTCCCCTGGGGATGTATGCATGTTAAAGGAGAGAGGGCATGCCGTCCCCTCCCCAAGCCTTCGCAGACCACTGCAAACCTATCACCCAAAGCCATATTAATTTTGATTGGGAGGTGGTGCACGTCTCCCTTCCTGAGCCTTTACAGGCCTCGGGGACCCCATCCTCTGGTACTATATTCCATTTTTAACCCCAATGCCTAATGTGGGTGCCCCGATGGACCAACAATACAAAACACTGGGGGCAGTTCGCCCAACTTCTGCCCTCATATACCCATCCTGGGTACATTGGGAGCAGGCTTTCATCCTGCCCGGCAGAAGCATGTTTTTTACTCTTCTCTTACTGGGCAGGGGCAATCTCTGTTTCCCTGCCCACAAGAGCGCAGGTAGGGGAAATGTTTTGCACCGACTTGGTAGAAGCATTTGTGCAGCTCTAGCCAGGTAGAAGTACACATTTCTCAACCTGTCTGCGCTTTTGTGGGCAAGAAAACTGGGTCGCTGGGTATGCACAGCTGGCCTGGGAGATTGGGTGGCAGGGCTTTTGGTGGCTTGAGGAGGGAAGGCAACGCATCCCCTCGCCTTTTTAAAATAGTGTTCCTGGGTGAAGGGGTCACACTTATGAGGCTTGGGATGGGGCACTGCATGCACCCCTAACCATTTAAATAATTTTAGCCCCCAGTAGATTGGGTCCCTGAGGTCTGTGCAGGCTCGGGTAGGCAGGCTGTGTGTCTCTTCCCCTTTAATTCAATGTCAGCCTGAGGGAAGGGATGGGCCCTCCCAGGCCTGCTTGAGAGCTTTAGAGCAAAGGCTGAAGGCTGTGTCAATTTCTCACAGTGCCTGTCAGTGGGTTAAAAAAGTGTTCAGAGAACTTGGCCATCCAACCGCTGGCATCTGCTGAACAATAAAAGAAAGGTCACTTATTCAAGTTGCAATTGTGATTCTGTGCCACTATGTGTGAAGGAGGTACACAGTTGCCAAAATGTTGGGAAGGCAATTGTAAAGGAAAATACAGTGCTTACAGGTGAGTCAGTGCATTGTGGTCTGGGGGTTGTAAAGTGAAATTCTCTGATTATACTGAACAAGCGGCTACCTACGTCATTATCTTATGAAATCTCTACTATTGATGTCATAACACTTTTGCAAGTGCTTTATCAAACTTCCTGCTTCCTCAAATTTGCTTGAAAATGCTCCATTTATCCACTCTTTTTTCAAAATTTTCTCGTTGTGGTGGTGGAAACCCCTTCCCCACCGAACCACCTGTAGGTTTGTTCAGGCTCACTCGCAGATCTCGCTCGCCTCAGTGCAGTGTCACGATAACTTTACGCCCCACCACTTTCAAATGTCTCCAGCCGCAACTGCTTAAGACTGGTAGCAACCCTATCAAAGAGCAGCTCTTAGAGATGTTCCTGCAGGATAACCTCCAAAAGCCTGCTAGGTCAGAAGGGCAAGATAACTTAGGTAGGGGTGGTGATGCTCTAGGAAAAGAAACAGGGGTGTTCAACAGTCATGACTCTGCTTCTAAGCAGGTTCACGAGGAGCCTGAAGACCCCTTATCGGAGAACTCTAGACCCCCAGGAAATAGTACTAGTGACACAGAGAGAAGTACAAGAAGTAAGGCACCCTTTATTCCTCCTGGGAGGGTACAAAGAGGTCAGGGGAGGTCCAGGTCCTCCTCAGTTAATTCAACCTCCTCTTCCACTTTAGTAGGGATCTCCATTTCTAGCAAGAGGGAAGACTCCTTAGAAAGGGAATACCACCTTGGAGCCTAAAGATCTTCTTGCAAACTTGAGAGAGCCAAGCTCAGGCTCAAGAAAGAGCCATTGGCCCTAGATAAGGAGACCCTAGAAGTTCATAGAGCTAGGAAAAAATTGGGATTAGAATTCCATGGTGGCAGCACTAGTGAACGTAGGGTAAAGGAAGATTCTTTTGACACTAGGAACTTGAGCAGGATAGTCCATTCATTACCAGGAAGGTGATGACATCTATAAGTGGATCACTGCTCTAGAGATGGCCTGTAAGGTACAGAAGGTCCCTCAGCGCCAGCGGACCGTTATCATGTCACTATCCTTTACAAATAAAGGTAGAGACAAGCTTTTAACTGTGAGGGATGAAGATGCAGATAAATACCAAGTTTTGAAGAGTGCACTCATAGTTGGGTTTGGTTTAACCACTGAGCAATACAGGGTTATTTTTTGAGACACACAGAAGGCACACACTCAAGATTTTATTGAAAGTTCTATTAAGGCTCTGTAAGGTTGGCTTCGAGGGAGTAAGGTACATGTTTATGAAGGACTGTACAATTTACTTTTGGGGGAGCACATCCTTAATAACTGCCAGAATCAGAAACTGCACCAGCACCTGGTGGACTCAGATTTGACCTCTCCCCAAGAAAGAAGGCAGACAAATGGGTTTGCACCAGGGTGGAACAAGTCTAATGGTGGTGGTGACCAGAAGAAGCAAGATTCTTTTAAGTCCCAAGAGAAAGGTGGGGAGAAATCTAAAGAAAAGAAAGAGGTTTCAGAAGGTCCCAATCCTCTTCATCCTCTGGTAAGAAACATTGGCGCTAGTTATGTACAGAAAAAGGCCATATGGCAATAGATTCCAATTGCCCTAGGTCTAGCATCACTACTACTACTACTACTACTCCAAACCCCCATAGTGCCCCTAGCAGAGGTACTAGTAGTAGTAGTACACCCAAGAATATAGATGGGTTCATCTTGGGTACTGAATTGGGCTCAGGCCTAGCCAGAACACCCACTCAGTTGTTTTAATCTGTGATGCTGGCATGGATCATGCCACTCTTGTTGTAAGTCCCAAAAACTTGGGCACATACAGACAACAGCCTCCTATCAATGGTCAGGAAGCTGCAGCTTACAGGGACACAGATGCCAGTGTCAGTATGGTAACAGAGAAATGTGTGTCTCCTGAGCAGATTCTACTTGGTCAGATTTACCAATAGACCAATGCTAACAATGTCAGGACATTTCATCCCATAACAGTTGTTAATCTCAGTTTGGGATTACCTATAGAATGTCTCCTGGGCAATGATTTGGAAACTTCAGCCTTGTCTAAAGTGGAGTTTAACCCATGGAGAAATGCTGGAATTTCAGTCAGTGTCTTTGCTTTCACTCGGGCTCAGGCCAAGAAGTTAGACACTGAAGAGAGCCATGGATTCTGAAAAAATTGACCAGCCAGCTCCCAAAAAATGGAGCAGGAAGGGTCAAGATATATCCTCCTCACAGACTTCCAATGAGAATCAATCTCCTGTGGGAGATGATCTCAGTACCTGTGAAGAAACTGCCCCAGAGGAGCTAGGGCCTCATGGCAGAGCTATTTGGAGGAGGGGGACCTTCCAGGGAATAATTGGGTCTGGAGCTAAGGCCTGCCCCTCTCTTGAACAACTCAGACAGAAAGCTGCTGCTGAGGAAGCAGGAAATGTCATTGAGTCCCATAGGGCTTATTGGGAAGACGGGCTTCTGTATTCTGGGAGTAGAGACCCCAAGGCTTTGTGTCACCAGATATTGGTCATACTTCAGAAGTTCAGGGGATTCCTATTGACCCTAGCACAAGACATTCCCCTTGAATGACATTTTGGCCAAAGTACGACTTGGGACAGACTTGTTCCTCACTTTCACCGGCCACACATGTCTGAAGATACTAAGGAGTTTTGTCACTCCTCTGTCACCTGCCAAGCCAGTGGTAAGTCAGGTGGCACTACAAGGGTTGCCTTAATCCCAAGTACCTGTTACTGGGGTTCCCTTTGAGAGCGTAGAGATAGACAACATATGTCCCTTAAACCCATCAACAGCATCTGGACATAGTTTGATCCTAGTAGTGGTGGACCATGCCACTAGATATCCAGAGGCCATTATCATTAGGACTACTACAGCTCCTGCAGTGGCTAGGGCCCTCCTGGGTATCTTTTCCAGACTTGGGTTCCCTAAGGAGGTCTTGTCAGACAGAGGTACTAACTTCATGTCTGGCTATATCAGAGCTATGTGGAAAGAGTGTCGTATTGATTATAGGTTCACCACACCCTACCATCCACAGGGCAATGAGCTTGTTGAAAGGTTCAACAAGACCCTCAAAGGTATGATCATGGGACTCCCAGAAAAACTGAGAAGAAAATGGGATGTCTTACTACCTTGCCTTCTCTTAAGTAGAGGTTCCTCAGAAGGGGTGGGCTACAGCCTATTTGAGCTTCTGATTGGACATCCAGTTAGGGGTCCATTATGTCTAGCTAACAAAGGATGGGAGCAACATCTCAAGCCTCCTAAACAGGGCATTGTGGACTATGTACTGGGCCTGCATTCTTGCATGGCTGAGTACACAAGGAAGGCCAACAAAAACCCTAAGGCAAGTCAGGAGCTTCGGAAAGATTGGCATGACCAAAATACTGTACTGACTGTGAACCCCGACAGGACAGAAAGTGTAGGTGTTGGAGCCTGTGGCTCCAGCAGCTCTCCAGGACAAGGGGTGTGGCCAACACACCATACTTGAAAAGAAAGGTGAGGTCTCCTACTTCGTTGACCTAGGTACTCCTAGAAGTCCCCACAGGGAACTTCATGTGAACCGCCTGCAACCTTTGATTGACAGGGCGGACATGAACTTGCTCATGGCTACTGATGAGGGACAGGAGGATGAGAGTGACCCTCTCCCTGATCAGTTGAAGGAGTAGTCATGGCATACAGCCTCACTGATCAACAGCAAGCTGATTGCAGACAGGTTCTCAGTTTCCTGGTCTTGTTTCTTTGACATCCATGAAGTGGGCACGGGTGACAACCTGCTTGTGAAGAGTAACCATGTCAGAGACTACATTAGGACAGAAGTCCAAAAGATGCCGCAATTGAGGTCAATGAGCCTTCAGATAGCCCTTGGACTAGTCCTGTTGCCCTTGTGCCAAAACCTCACACCAGGTTGGTTAGAGAGAGATGAGGTTTTGTGTTGACTACAGAGGCCACACTCCAGTCAGTAGGACTGATGCCAATCTAATTCCAAGGACAGATGAACTAACTGATTGACATGTTGGCCTCTGCCAATTATTTCAGTACATTTTACCCGACTTCTGGTTATTGGCAAATCAGACTCATTTGAGGATGCCAAGCCAAAAAAGGCATTTGCAGCCCCCAGTGTTCATTGTCAATTTATTGTGATGCCTTTTGGTATGCAAAATGCACCTACTAGATTTCAGAGGCTGGTGAACAAAGCCCAAACAAGTCCGGAAGCCTACAGTGCAGCATATCTAGATGATATAGCTGTATTTAGCTTCACCTGGGAGGATCACCTGGTCCTCCTCAGAAGTGTACTTGAGGAACTGCAACAGGCAGCCCTCACTATCAAGGCTATTAAGTGCCAGATAGGGCTGAGCAAGGTTGTGTACTTGGGCCACCTTGTAGTTGGAGGCCAAGTTCAACCATTGGAGAGCTAAATTCAGACCATCATGGTCTGGACTGCTCCCACTACCTAGACTCAGGTCGGAGCTTTCTTGGACATACCTGGGTACCACACAAGCTTTGTTAAGGGTTATGGACCCATAGTGACATCCCTTAATGGTCTCACCTCCAAGAAAATGACTATGAAGGTTCAGTGTACAGTTAGCTGTCAGAAGGCAATTGATGACCTGAAGCAAGCCATACGCTCTGCTCCAATTCTGCAAAATCCTGAGTACGCCAAACCATTCATTGTCCAGACACATGCTTCTGCGATAGGGATAGGTGCAGTGTTGTCTCAACTTAATGAAGAGGGCCAGGATCTATCAGTAGCTTTTATCAGCAGAAGGTTGACCTCCAGGGAGAAACCTTGCTCAGCTATTTAGAGGGAGGCCTTTGCTGTGGTCTGGGCCTTGAAGAAGTTGAGGCCATACCCGTTTGGTACGCACTTCATTGCTCAGATAGACCATATGCCCCTCTTATAGCTTAAACCGATCAAGGGTGAGAAACCCCAAACTTTTGAGGTGGTTCATTTGCCTACAGAGAATGGACTTTTCAGTGGAACACAGACCTGGGAGTGGCCATGCTAATGCAGATGGACTTTCCACATACTGCCACTTAGAAACTGAAGACTCAATTGGGCACGGTAAGTAGCATGTCCTTACGTTTTGGTAGGGGCAGGGGGTTGTGTAGGAAAGTAGGATCCTTATTTTATGGTTATCCCCACTTTTTGCCTAGTGTCAGTATGTTTTAACTGTAGGATGCTGGGATCCTGCTAGCCAGGACCCCAGCATCTGTGCTCTCTCTCACAAAATGGCTTTGGTAAGTACTTTGGTACCTCCACAATTGGCTACTGGTGTACCCTTATAAAACTACCATTTTGAGAGCCAAAGGTTATCCAAGACAACTAAAATCACCATAAGGGTTGCATGGATTAGTGCAAGGTGCATCACTCCTTTAAGTGTGCACCTTATACTAAGCCAGCCTCCTACAGTGTCTATCATCAATAACACACAGTGGTACAGTCTGTCCATGAATTAGGGACAATGAGATATTCCAACTTCCAACAAAATAAAGTTCAATTGGTTAAGATAACAGTAAATATCAATTCCATATTCAAAGCAGCACCTAAGGTTTATCATCAGGTTTTTTATAAAGTGCTTCAGGAATCCCAAAACTGGCATCTGAAAACTTAGGACCAACAGGAAATGAAGACATTCACAAAACAATGTTGGGACAAGAATGTTCCCTGCATGGTGAACTAGCAAGTACCCTTACCCTTATTGTCTGCCTGCATGTGATACTACTGGCTTGACTTTTATTTTGGCTCGGCATCCCACTAATCTAGTGTGTGCACAGAGGCCTAGGCCTATCCCTGACAGTGCTGGGGTCCAGGACCTGCCATTTGATGGAAGAAATAACTCATAGGGTCCAACAACAGAGAGAACAATGAAGGGAGGTGTAAAGTGCCCACTGGGGGTCGACCTCTGTGGTATCACACTGCATACGCAAAATGATTTATGTATTATTTAGTTCTTCTGTGTACATTTAAAAAAAAAGACAAGAACTGGGTTAGACATTAAGTTATTGTGTCTTCTGGTTGATTGTTGAGTTCTGAGCTCTTGCTCCTCCACGCTCACTTCCTGAGAAGATTGTGACTGTTCGCTTTGGTTATACTGAGAGGCAAGTGTGATGAGAGTTGTGCTTGGCAACAGGACAGACCAAAGGACACCAGTGGCAAATGACATCTACCAAAACGGTTGGGGCTCAGTAGACTTTGTCTAGCCTATGGCCTTCCTGAACAACAAAATCCTAATTTGATAACTGATGGAGAAGATGACATCAGTTCTGTACATTGCACTGCTGAGTAATCCCAAATTTATGGTTTGATTCCAGCTGGCACAAAACTAAGGAGAAACATCTGGTGTATTTATACCATTCAAGGAAGGTATTTGACTATGTGGTCACAGGTGTGACTCTCAGCCTGTTCGAACAGTCGCCAATCCTTTCTGGGTGGATTAGAATCATCCTAATTACGTTGAGTGACAACAGCTGAGCTGTATTCAATAAGGAAGAATATGTCTGACTCACAATGAAGACACAGCGTGACAGCCACACCCCCAGCAGGGACTGGGCTCCTTCTTCACATTTAACCCCTTGGCCGCGGCGGTAATTCCGCCGCGGTGCTTAGGTGGTAAAAGGGCACTTTGCACATAGACGTGTGTATTATGGTTAAGGCTAAGGCTTCATTTCAAGCTGGCCACAATCCGATGCAAAAATTATCGCTCTTGATATGAAGAGTAACCGAGGAGGTTGGTATTTATATGATGCTATAATGATCAAATACGACTATTGTATTGGGAGAGGGGGTAGCATGCAGATGAAGATGCTTCCAGTACCAAAATCCGCATATTCCAATTATTTACTGCCCGTTTTCTCCCAGTTAAAATTAGATCTGACCTGCCAATATTTATCACAAAACAAACAAATAAACAATTCATTGTGTTCTAATTTTTCACCAATATGTCCAAATACTAATCAATGACTTCAGCCAGAGCACATTAATTGCTACATGAAGCCAGCCACAAACTTAATGGTTTAAAAAGTAGCACGTTAGTGCTCACATAAGTCAATTGCAAATAAGTATATTTTTTGTGGTCCTAAATGATCATACAGTGCGCAAGTAAACAGGTGAACAAATGTGTACACACAATTAATAATAGTAGGATTTATCATTGCTTGATGATTCCCTTTACGAGGTATATACACCGATGGATATGTAAAGATGCGTTTCCCTTTATGAGGTAAATGCACCGATGAAGATGTAAAGAAGTGTTTCCCTTTATGAGGTATATGCATCGATGAAGATGTAAAGAAGTGTTTCCCTTTATGAGGTATATGCACCGATGAAGATGTAAAGAAGTGTTTCCCTTTATGAGGTATATGCACCGAAGGAGATATAAAGAAGCGTTTCCCTTTATGAGGTAAATGCACCGATGGAGATGTAAAGAAGAGTTTCCCTTTATGAGGTATATGCATCGATGAAGATGTAAAGAAGAGTTTCCCTTTATGAGGTATATGCACCGATGGAGATGTAAAGAAGAGTTTCCCTTTATGAGGTATATGCACCGATGGAGATGTAAAGAAGAGTTTCCCTTTATGAGGTATATGCACCGATGGAGATGTAAAGAAGAGTTTCCCTTTATGAGGTATATGCACCGATGGAGATGTAAAGAAGAGTTTCCCTTTATGAGGTATATGCACCGATGGAGATGTAAAGAAGAGTTTCCCTTTATGAGGTATATGCACCGATGGAGATGTAAAGAAGAGTTTCCCTTTATGAGGTATATGCACCGATGGAGATGTAAAGAAGAGTTTCCCTTTATGAGGTATATGCACCGATGGAGATGTAAAGAAGAGTTTCCCTTTATGAGGTATATGCACCGATGGAGATGTAAAGAAGAGTTTCCCTTCATGAGGTATATGCACCGATGGAGATGTAAAGAAGAGTTTCCCTTTATGAGGTATATGCACCGAAAGAGATGTAAAGAAGAGTTTCTCTTTATGAGGTATATGCACCGATGGAGATGTAAAGAAGAGTTTCCCTTTATGAGGTATATGCACCGAAAGAGATGTAAAGAAGAGTTTCTCTTTATGAGGTATATGCACCGAAGGAGATGTAAAGAAGCGTTACCATTTACGAGGTATATGCACTGAAGGAGATGTAAGGAAGCGTTTCCGTTTATGAGGTATATGCACCGAAAGAGATGTAAAGAAGCTTGGCTGTGTAGAAGTTAATGGTGTTTCAATATTTGTAACAAATGTAGAAGATCTTCGTTCCGACTTTGGAGATAGAAGCTAATAGGTCAACTTAAATCCACTGAAATGAGGGGATGAAGAATAATGTACGTGCCATAAGGAATAAAAGCGCAACTTCTACATACGTCAGCGTGGAGTACACTTGGCAGCACTGCAGTCACTGTCATGGGCTGGAACCTGGCAACGATTGCAAGAGCGCTATTTTCAATAAAATCGCATTCAAATGTACACACATGGGCTCCTCCGTGTGGGGAGCGTCGCCTCACTTGCTTTCTAGCAGTTACATAACATTTTATGTTACTGCTTCTCGCACTGAGGGGAGGGGAGTGAGGCTGACTTCGTCCTGAGGCTGCGAGGAGCAGATACGATGCGGGACCAGATCGGGCGGCTAAGGTATTTTTTTTAATATAATTAATATTAAATCTCCCCCTCACTGAGCAACCCCCTTCCCCGCCCCCCTGCAGGTCATGCCGGTCATGACTGCACAGCACACCTCTGTTGCTGTATCCCAACTAAAGTACAACGGAATGGGAGCCGCTGAGCACTCAAATAATACGTAATGTATCAGGTATACATATGTGCTTTCAGAATGCTTTGGAATACGAGGAAAGCAAACTTGAACATGCAGGGACCTTCACAAATGAAGAGTGGTGAAATGCTCACTGTTGGACTTGGCCCTTTTTGCAGGATCCTCCCTGAACTTTTTGCCTTCCGTCTAGCCTACTTTCCTGACATGGTGTTGGTTGTTTTAAGACTCTGGGCACTTTAGCTTTGCTGTGCAGTGTAAAGGGTGTGTTCTCTGTGATAAACATGGTAAGATTGGTCTACGCCTGTTTGCCATATTTAATTTACCTGTCAGTCCCTTGTAAAGTGGTATCTCATATACCCGGGGCTAGTAAATTAAATGTTAATGGTGGGCTTGCAGCACTGATTGTGCCACCCACCAAAGTAGCCTTTCAAACCTATCTCAGGCCTCTGCCATTGCAGGGCCTGTGCGCGCAGTGTTACTGCCGCTGTGACGTGGCACCTAAAGTGTGTGCCATGTCTGTGACCCCCCTTTTTACTGCATGTCAGTTACCCCTAACGTAGGCCCTAGCTACCACTATGGGCAGGGTGCATTGTAGATAAAAGGTAGGACATGTACCTTAAGTGTGTGACATGTCCTGGGAGTGGCCAACCGCCATTTTGGTTGCTCACTGCTATGGGGCATACCCAGCCCACTCGGGGTGAAAATTGCAAAAAACACTGTTGATGGACAGAATGCAGAACAATGTCTTACATTCACCCCAGTACAAGGATCTGGGCCTAAATCCATCGTTTTTTTGCACTCCACACCACCCTAGGTCAGACAATGGCTATATTGCAATTTTCACCCCGAGTGGGCTGGGTATGCTCAGACGCGAGTCCCAGGATCTCCACATCACTGGAGTCAAGCTATCCAGGCTGAAGAAGGCTGATAGCCAGAAACCGGTCCTTGGATGCTTGATTCCGGTCTAGGAAAGACATGGCTTGGTAGTTCGGGCTGGACTGTTCCCATGAGGCACAGGGTCAAGGCTGATTTGCATATAGCCAGTGTCTGACCTACGGTGGTGTGGAGTGCAAAAAAACGATGGATTTAGGGCCAGATCTTTGTACTGGGGTGAATGTAAGACATTGTTCTGCATTCTGTCCATGAACTGTGTTTTATGAAAGAGACCTTGCGCCACTTCTGAGTTCAGACGCCATTTGAGATCCATCATGCACCGACGGCTGAGTTCCTCCGCCCTGGCGTTCAGGGAACCTGCCAGGTGTTGAACCACCTGGGTCACGCTCTGATTTCAAGCCACTGCCAGAGGTGCAGAGCCTCCTGGCATAGGGTCCACGACCCCACCCGCCCTGTTTGTTGCAGTACCACATGGCGGTGGTGTTGTCGTGAACACCTGCACTACACTCCCCCGGACAGAGGAGAGGTATGCCTTCAGTGCAAGCCGGATCGCCCGGAGCTCCAGAAGGTTGATGTGGAGCCGGGACTCCGCCGGAGACCAGAGGCCTCTGCTCTCCGCCTCTCCCATGTGGCCCCCCAGGCCTGGAGGGACGTGTCCGTCACAACTATGTGCTCCTGTTGGGGTAGGGAGAGGGATTTGCGGCTGACCCAATCGCGGTCCGTAAGCCACCACTGCAACTGTCTTGCAGTGCCCTCCGAGATCAAGACATGGTCGGACAAGTTGCCCTGATGCTGGGCCCACTGAAACTTCAGGTCCCACTGCAGAGCCCGCATGCGCCAAAGGGCGTGATGCACCAGAAGGATGCAGGAGGCCATCAGCCCCAGAAGCCGCAGCATCAACCTGACCGAGACTCGGGATAACTGCTGAAAGATCGGATTCAGAGCCTGAATATCCCGAACCCGCTGTTTGGGAGGATAAACCCGAAACTGCGCCGAGTCTAGAACCGCTCCGATGAAGAGGAGCTTCTGAGAGGGACACAGGTGTGACTTCGGCACATTGATGGAGAACCCCAGCAGGTGCAGGAGGTCGGCCGTAGTCTGGAGGTGGCTGATGACTGTCTGGGGTGAGCCCGCCTTCAACAACCAGTCATCGAGGTAGGGGAAGACTGAAACCCCTAGCCTGCGCAGATGAGCTGCGTCCACCGCCATCACTTTCGTGAACACCCGTGGGGCGCTGGTAATGCCGAAGGGGAGCACAGTAAATTGAAAGTGCTAGTGGCCTACATTGAACCGCAGGTAACGCCTGTGGGCTGGCAGAAAGGGGATGTGAAAATAAGCGTCCTGCAAGTCCAACGCTACCATCCAGTCTCCCGGGTCCAGGGCAGCTAAGACCTGAGCCCTTCTTGGGAACCAGAAAGTAACGGGAGTAAATACCACACCCTACTTCTGGCCCAGGAACGCGCTCGATGGCCCCCTTGGCCAAGAGGGCCATAACTTCCTCTCGCAGAAGATTCAAGTGATCCTCCTACACGTGGTGGTACTGCGGTGGCATGGCTGGAGGGCTCGCCTTGAAGGGGAGGGAGTAGCCCCTTTGGACGATTTGCAGCACCCACCCATCCGATGTGACGGTGCGCCAGTGGAGGAGGTGATGGCAAACCCTGCCCCCCACTGGCGTCCCATTGGCCTGAAAGCTCGGACTAGGAGGGTTTCGAGGCGGATGCTGCAGGGGTAGGTGTGGACTGAATTCGCCGTTGTCCGCGATCGCCGCCACGGCGGTTACCACGTCCGCCACCACGCTGGATGTTAGTCTGTGGGCCGTGGCTGGCAGGACGTGTGGGGGCGCCCCTTCCTTGGCCACGAAAGGAGCGAAAGGCAACAGTTTGCGGACGCGAGCCGAGAGGCCCAAGGACTTGGCTGTAGCCCTGGAGTCCTTAAAGCGCTCAAGCGCACTATCTGTCTTGTCGCCAAAGAGTCGACGGCCATCAAACTGCATGTCCATAATGGTGTTTTGGACATCAGCCGAAAAGTCGGCAGACCTCAGCCAGGCGTGGCGACGAATGCCACCGTCGTTGCCATCGCCCTGGCCATCGAGTCCATGGTATCCAGCCCACACCGGATGGAATACCATGCCGCATCTTGACCCTCCACAAGGGCTTGGGTGTGTTTAGTCCGGACCCCCTCCGGACCTTGCTGCAGGACGTCCGCGACAGTGTCCGACAGAGAGTGGGTGTAACGGCCCAAGAGGCACGTGGTGTTGACTGACCGCAAACCCCAAACTAAGTGAGGAGAACATCTTTTTACCATACTGTTCATACCTATTGGATTCCCGATCGGGGGGGGGAGGGAATGCGGTCTGTGAGTTAGAGGCCTGGATGACCAGGCTCTCAGGGGTGGGGTGGGTGGATAGGAAGCAAGGGTCGCCTGGAGCCGGGCGGTGGCGCCTGGCCACGTTCCTATCTACAGGTGGACCTGTAGTGGGCTTGGACCAAGTGCCCAGAAGAATGTCTGACAAGGCCTCATTAAATGGCAGCAGAGGCTCAGCCGAGCTTGCCTGCGGTTTAAGGACCTCAGTGAGGAGGTTAGTCCTCACGGCCGCGACGGGGAGCTCAAGGCCCAAGGCCTTGGCAGCCCGTGTCAGCACCACACTATAGGCAGCCCCCTCCTCCGTAGCCATGGTAGGAGGGGAGACAAAACCAGTGTCGGGCGAAGTGTCCAGACCACTGGCCTCCCCTAGCTCACCTGCCCAGTCCTGAGAAGACTGGCATTCACGTACCAGAGGGTCCTCGGACCCCTCCCAATCCTCCTCGCCACCCATCTCCTGGTACTCAGGTACAAAGGATGTGGCCGGATCATAGAAGTAGAAATCTGCTAGCGGTGCGAATACGGCGCCGAGCGCCGTCGCAACAGACGCCGGACCCGAATCGAGGGTAGGTCCTGGGACGGCGCTGGGGGCGACACCCTGAGGTCGTGAGGTCGACCGGCGACGACCCGGATCCGGAGCGGGATCCGGCAGGGCCCTGCGGCGTCGGGACCGAAGTCGCCGACGGCGCCGGGGCCGAAGCACCCGGCCCGCTTGGGGACCCAGTCGGGGCCGCTTGGCCCGAAGGCGCCGCGGAAACCGACAGAGGAGTGAGCGACCTCCTGGCCATGAGGAAGGCCTCGATCTCTTCCGGCGTCACGTTCTGACCAGGGACCGGCAGTCGGAGCAGGACTTGTCGTGTTCGGGGCCCAGACAGTGAAGGCACCGGCAATGGGGGTCGGCAACCGACATCAGTCGGCTACAATCGACGCAGGGTTTGAACCGGGGCATCCCTACCAGGGTTTGAACTGGGGCATCCCTACCGGCACCGTCGGAGTCGAGAGACTTCGAAAGATGATCAAAAAGGATCAAAAAAGTTAGTCAAATATTGACTACGGGTATAGCTTTTTCCGGATCGGCTCTTGCTGGCGCAGAAAAAAGAAGAACTGACGTCAGCTCGCGAGGGCGGCGTCTAAGTACTCCGGCAACATCATCCCGGCGCCAACAACACGGACGCGGAGCCGCAGTCGACGCCTACCGACGCGCAAGGGTACTGCTACGCAAAAGTTTCAGGATCCATTCTGACGCCTGGGGATATTCTAAGGTAAGGAATCTAATACTAACCTGTTTCTTTCAGATATCCTATTTCTAACACTCACGTTAGACATTAAATAGAATAAATTGAAGCTTTCTTTTGTGACAAATTAAAATGGCACCCGCATGCTATTTGCAAAGCTATCAGAGTAGAAATATGGGTATTATTATTACTTGTTGAGGGCACTGGTTGAGAAAGGAAGTAGGGTGTTCAATAAGTCTTACATCTCCTTTGGATTAGTGTCCAAAGATCCTCTACTCTCAGGTAGTTGGTTAAGAGCAACTAGATGGGCTGTGCTCTAAGGGGTGTATTGCAGAGTCTGGGGCCCTACACACTGAGGACATGCTGCTTCTAGGAGAGACTGCCGAAAAAAGCCTTTGTTAAGTTTCTGCCAGTAGGAACATAATTCATATATCCATGCAAGTAGTATGTTGTGTATTAACAAACTTTCATGTGAACAGCAAGGGGGCTTCCTAATACCTTCCAACATAAAACAAGGACTGTTAACAGAGTTTAGATGTAGTTAATATTACAGCTAGAAAATCTAGGTGTTTTGGGGCCTGCTTGCTTTTGTATACAAAAGGTATGCAAAGGTCTGTAGATTCACTTTCCTGTCACAGAAGATGAGGAGAAATAAGGATTGTAAAGGGAACCAAAGCATTGTAAAGGGTGCAGTGGGGGTGAAGAGGAAAGGGTGCAACAAGATGTGATAGACAGAAGCACCACAGCACCTCATTACCCTCAGGTCCCTTATGTCCTCGTCCCATTCATAACAAAGTGGAGATGACCATCTCCCGACAGAAAAAAAGAAGAGGAATGCTGGGACACTAATACTGCCCAGCAGCCCTCCTGTTCTTTTTTTCTGTCTGTCGACAGATTGGATGGTGTGATGGGGCTGCTCCTGCTGGCCTTGAGTGGCGGTGATTCTCTTCTTCCCCCCACCCGGCTGCCTGGCTGTGCGGGTGCGGGGTCCCTGGATTGCCTCCTCGCCTGCTGGGCTTGCTTGGAGTCAGTCTCTATTTGGAGCCGGTGTTGGAATTGAGGAGTTCCCGTCTTTGCTGTGTGCTGCATGCACCTACCAGCCCTTTGTGGCTGGTGCTGGAGTTCCCGGTTGCTTCCGGGTCGCGGGCTCGGCTTGCATAGCCTAGCCTAGCCGGGGAGCCGTGCCTCACTGGATGAGCTCCTGCTGGATTCCGGGCAGACGGTGGTGTGGGGGCCTTGTTCGTGCGGTTGGCCCCCGCTCCGGGTAAGTCCTGTTTTTGGGTTCTTTACTTTCCTGCCTGGCGCACTTGGAGCGTTTGATCTCCTGGTGACTTTTGATGTGATTTTGTCTTCCTTCCTCGTTTTCATGTCTCTGTTATCCAGCCTGAAGATGTTCGATGCATGGTGGTTGTGTTGCATGCTGAGGACACTTTGAACTCCATGCTGGATTCTGGAATGCAGGTAAAGTGGGGGCCTTGTTCCTGGGGTTGGCCCCTACTCCAGGTGAGTCCCGATTTCTGGATCTTTTTTCCTTCTCCAGTGCTGTCGTCCCGTTCATTCCTGCACTGGGGTTTGTGCCGGGGTGTCCGGCAGGCAGGGTGTTTCACTCGTGCATCGCTTACACTGGCGCTGCTGCTCTGTGGTGGTGTTCGGGTCCGCTGGCAGCTCCTGCTGTATTCTGTGTCCTGTCACCGGCCCAGCTCTGTGCCTCTGCTGCCCCTCCCTGCTCACCCTCCCTGCTCCCGGGCTACCTCAGACCGTGGACCGCGCTGCCCTTCTGCGGCTGGTGCTGCGGGTTCCGGCAGCTCCCCTGTCTTGGCTGGGAGTCCTCTGACCTGTCCTGGGGCTCAGGCTTGCCCTCTGTTTAAGGCTCGCCT
This sequence comes from Lissotriton vulgaris, assembly GCF_964263255.1. NCBI lineage: Eukaryota > Metazoa > Chordata > Amphibia > Caudata > Salamandridae > Lissotriton > Lissotriton vulgaris. The sequence continues at coordinate 1,917,359,607 of NC_141691.1, forward strand.
GGGTGTTGGGTTACGTGGACTCTTGGGATGTAATGGCCCGTTCTTGCTGGGGCTGCTGGTTTGGGGCCTGGGGCTTCTGGCTCCGGTGCTGTGTTTGTTTGTTTTTTTTGGGCTATTTCGTGTTTTTGCTCTTTGACATGACGGCTGTTGGCATTACAGAGTACAGTTGACTGGGTAGTAATGCCGTTGGATGTTTCCAGCGCTCGGAAACGTTCGGGGAGCCCCGTGAAGCACTGGCTTGGATGTGCTATTACGGTGAAGGGGCCTGGTGGCTCCGGGGTTCTTGTGTCCTTTCTCTTCCTTCTCAGTTCGTTTGTGTGGGTGCCATTGAGTTGGGTGACTATCCACATCTATTATTCAGCTCCGAGTTGCCCTTCTTAATGTGCTTTTTGTTGCGTCTTGTGCTACTTTTCTGTGGGGATGTGTCCCGTGCTCTTCGTTCCTATGGACCTTCCGCCCTACGGGCAGGCCCCCAGCTCCTTCCTGGGCATGGTTGCAGTGTTGGTGGGGGCTTTGGTGATGGTTTCTGATGGACACACACGTGGTTGGAGCCCACGCAGCTTTCTTCTGGGGGTCCTTGTGTGTCTCGTCCTTTTGGCCCTGACCTTTCCGCACTCGTCCGGTTGGGTTTCAAGGGGTTGGCATCCCTAGGCTGCCTTTCATTTTTGGGTGTTTTTTCCCTGTGTCGTTTGAGCCCTGTTGCTGTTTCACCCCCTTTCTTCTTCTGGGGGTCTCGTAGGCTGGTCCTGGAGGTGGTGACTGGCTGTCCTTCGGGCTGTGCCGTGTTCCAGCGTCTTGGTCTTCTGGGGGTGCCGTGGTTTGTGCCGGGGCCTCCTACCTGGGGTGCCTGCGTTTGGCGCTGTGCTTCGTCCCCTCTTCTTTTTTGGGTTGTCCTGCTGCTGCCTCTGGTGCCCGCGCTGCTTGCTTCCTGTGTGTGCTCAGAGGCGGGTGCTTCTGTGTGCTTCTGGTGCTTGGTCGCACTGGTGTTCTCTGATGCCCATCCCGAGCGAGGTGTGTGGGTGTCCGGTGGGTGCTGGTCGGTCGAGCGCTGTGGTTCCTGTGCTCCTCTTTTGGTCTACGGGGTCACGTATCCGTTCCTAGCCTGCTGCCTTGCCGCCTGCCAGCCCCGGCTCTTGTCTGTTCTCTGGGGGCGGGCGTGTTGCGGGGGCTTCTCGCTTTGGTTCCTTTCTTCGGGTGGTGCCCCTGCTCTTGGCCGCTCGGGCTTGGGGGTTTTCCCTCCGGGGTTGGCGTGGGTTCCTGTCGCCTCTGTGGGGGCTGGTTCCTTTTCGCTGGCGCAGCCTTTTTGCTTGCTCCTGGGGTTTTCTCTCTCTGTGTTGGTTGAGTTCTCCCTGCCTGCTTGCCTGTGCCTTGCCCTCTGCTGCTCTTCTGTTTGGGGCGCTTCTCGCTTCTTCGTCGATTGCCTTCTCCGTGGGTGGCCTTATCTCCGCTGTGGGCTGGCTGTGGTGGCCTTGCTCTGGTTGTGTGCCCTGGTTCCTCGCCTCTGCTTCCTGGCTTCTGTGGGGTTGGTCGGAGTTTGGGCTGCTCCTGGTTCCTGTCCTTGGTTGCTTGCCAGTGTCATCCGAGGGGCTCTCTGGGGTGCTCTGTCCCCTCTACCTGCGCTTGGGTGGCTTGTGCGGCCTTGGGTGCGGCTGTTCTGTTCTGTTTCTCCCTGCCTGCTCCTGGTCTCATCTGTTGCCTGCGGGTTTGCTGGGTCTGACCTGGTTGGTGCAAGGTTGGGCGATTGTCTGGGTCTTCCTGGTGCTGTGGGCTTCCCTTTGCTACGCCCTGTGGCTTCGGGTGTTGTCCCGGGGCCTTCTGTTTGCTTGGCCTGGATGCTTCTGCTCTGGCTCTCCGCGTTCTTGCCTTTGGCTTGCTTCTGGGATTTCCTGCCTGCCCCTCCTGTTTCTGCCGTGGTGCCTGCCTGGTTTGTTCCTGGCTGGGGCTTCCTGGCTGCGGCCGTGTCCTGTCGTGCCACCTGTTCTCCGAAGTGGTGTGCTGTCCCCGTGCTCCGCTGTCTGCTCGGTGGTTGCGCCTGGTCGGGGCCGGGTTGGTGCCTGCCTGGCCTCCTAGGGCTGTTGGGTGCAGTTGGCTTCTTGGTCCTTCTGCTCTCGGGGGTGTTTGCTCCCTGGGTTGTTCTGGTCTCGTCTGGATCCCTTGGTGGGTGCCTAGCGGGGGTGTTTTGGCTGGGGCATGCCGCTCCTGCGTGTGGGGCTCTTTTTTGGGCTCTGCTTCCTTGCTGGACTCCCTTTGGGTCCTGTCGGGGGGTTCTGCTTTGGGGCCGCTTCCGGGTGGTTCATTCTGGGCCTTCTCCTTCTGGTGGTTCTCTTGCCGGGCTTGTTTTCCCGGTGTTGTGGGCCTGTGTGGGGTTCTGTGGCTCCGGTTCTGCCGGCTTCTTGCTGGTTCTGTGGGACCTCGGGCTGTGCCTCCTGGGTTTACGGGCTGTGCTGTCTTTTTCGGCCTAATCTGGGGGGTTGTTGCCGGACTTTTCCGGGTTCTTCCTGGTTTTGTGGTCCTGGCTCGCTTCTTCCAACCTTGCTTCCCCGGGCTTTGTTCCCGGTGTGGGTCTGTTTGGGTGCCCCACCCCCCTCGCTCTCTGGTTGGGGTGCGGTCTATGGTGCTCTTGCCTCTGCGGGTCCCTCCCTCCTGGCGGTGAGTTGTCTGTGATTTTCCTGCTGCTTGGTCCTCTGCTCTTCTTCTGGGGTTTGCTTGGGTCTGCCCGTGGTCGGGTTGCTTGGCTCTGGTCCTGGCTTCCCGGTTCTGTTGGCGTTTTGTTGCCCTGTTTTTTTGCTGTTTGCTTGGCTCCTCTCCGGTGTTGCTGGGTTTGGGCCTTGTGGTTGTGTCTGGGTGCTCTGCTCCCTGGGCTTTTCTTTTTCGCTGCTCCTGCCCTTGCTGCTTGTCTGGCCTGGGTGTGGGGTTCCTGGGCGGTCCTGTGCTGTGTGGGCGCCTTCTTTGGTGCTGCCCCCTATGTTCGTTGGGCGGCTGCTGGGGTTTCCCGGTTTCTTTGTGCTCCCCTCCTGGCTTGTGTTCCCTCCCTTTAGGGTTTGGGTTTTTTCTGGGGTGTGGTCGTTGTCTCTGTGTCCACCCTGGTTTCTTGGGTTGGTTCCGGTCTTGTTGGCCTCTCCTTGCTTCGTGGGCTTTCGACTGGTTTCTGGGGTTCTGTGTTCTTCCCCCTCCCGGTCTTTTGGGGCGGGTTCTGGCTCCTGTTCGGCTCCTGGTTTTCTTGTTGCATCCTGGGCCTCCTCGGTCCGGTTTGCCGCTTGTGGTCTCTTGGCCTTGTGGGTCTCCGGGGTCCTGTGTGCCTTCCTACTGGTTCTGGGCTTGGCGGCCTTCTCCGTTGGGTTGTTGGCTGGGTCCTTTGTGTCCTGGTGGCGGGATTTCTCTGGTTGGCGGTCTCCTTTCTTTGGGACCATGGCCTTTTTTTTGTCTTTGTCTCCGGTGCTTTCCCTGCTGTCCTGTGCTGGGTTGCGGGCCGGTTGTTTCCTGCTGTCTTCCTTTCCTCCTTCTCGTTGCGCCCTTGGGTTGCTGCTTTGTTGTGGTTCCTGGGTGTGCTTGTGCGTGCGGAAGGCCTGCTTTGGTATTTCTCCACTTTGTTATGAATGGGACGAGGACGTAACGGACCTGGGGGTAATGCTCTATTACTTACCGTAATCTTCATTACTCCGGGTCCCGTTGTCCTCGTCCCATTCATACGCCCCTCCCTCCCTCCCGGCCGGCCGGCCTTCCTGTCTGGGCTTGTTAGTACAGGAGGGCTGCTGGGTAAGTACTGTTTATGTACTCCCGGGGGGAGGGGCAGTATTAGTGTCCCAGCATTCCTCTTGTTTTTTTCTGTCGGGGGATGGTCATCTCCACTTGGTTATGAATGGGACAAGGACAACGGGACCCGGAGTAATGATGATTACCGGTAAGTAATAGAGCATTTCAGGTATAGGTGATTTGGGGGCATCGTGACAAAGGTTTTCCTAGGTCGGATTTCTAGAGAGCCAATCATCTTTCAGCAATGAATCCCCCTCTTCAATAGTCCATGGCCTTCAGCTCACACTTTCTTTGGTTTGCACTGAAAGTCTCTTCTAAGAGGCCACTGTGGTTCTTAAATATCAGTTTAATACTGAATCAATCCACACTGTATAAAGTATTTTTCTTCTAACTTAAGTTTACATTATTTCATGATTTCATCATTTCCACTTTCCGAAAGAAGGTCTAAATAACCACAGGCACAAGTATGAACATTTAGCTGCGAGATTTTACAACTGCATCTAGTCACCATGATTAATGTGTTTAAAAATGGATCGTGGGCCCTCACTCATTTACAATAAATTATAGGCAGTGCATAACTGTAGCAAAATGGCATGTTTCTTCTCTGGTAATTTATTTTAACAGTTCTGCATATATATGTGAATTTCTTTTAAGAGCTCTGCATACATTTCCTTTGGAACACTGCACACAGCAATCATCAAAACTATTAGAGATATGATGTTGGCTTAATATTTTATTGTACGATAAGATGGCATTCCTAAAGACATAGAACGTTTATAGAAATATTATGGGACCCACTTCAATTATTTAAGAAAACATACCTAGAATTGGCTGTTTATCAGTTTTATCTCCCCCGGTATCCTATGCAATTACTTTAGCTCTCAGGCTAAAGAACACTGCTGAGAGGATTAGCTGTCAAAAGAGAAGCATTTCCTCTGAGCTCACCAGCTCACAGTGTGACTTCCATTTTGCTGCCTGGTGCATGGCATGGGTAATATTTAAGTGTGCGACCTCTTCTATAAGACAATACACAACTGAACTACACATCTGAGCCGGGTGAAGTCTGCCGGTTTAGATGTCCCAGTTGTGCGGCAGCAAAGTTTGTCTGAAAAAGTTCCTACCAATATCGAAACAAAAAAAACACGCTCTTCAGATGCGGAGTATTTTCTCAGTGTGTTGAGACAATTTAGCTTTTTGCTCTGTTATTGCTATGTTTTTCCCTGATGAGAATTCCAAGACATATGAACAGGAAAGAATAGGAAGGTATGTTATAAATAGGGTGTCTTTCAATGTCGTTCAGGCACAGGCCAGTGGTGCCAGGTCTGAAGGTGCAATGTTGACATGGTGGAGATGGCTGTGATTCTGCCATTGCAAACACTCATTCCGCCACACATAAATCACTTGTGGGAACCAAACACTTAGTCAACAAGACATCCACTACATTTTAGAAGCTATTTTTTCCAAATGAGGGTGCGCAGCTCAAGAATTACAGTAGGCAGATATTGATAGAAAAATAACTTCTTTCTTCTAAATTTATTAAGGCCATCAGATATAGACACTCCAGCCAACGCGTTTCATGCCCGCACACATTAAAGGCGGATGTAATATCTCCTTAGTGCAGAATCACACTTCCTCAAACTTCAGTATGTTTGATAAGGAGATATTACACCTGCCTTCAGTGTAAGCGGGCCCCAGTGCAATACACTGGACCTCACGAATTATTGGAAATTTAAACAGATACTCAGTTGACAAGGAGATTACACTTGCCCTTTGGTTTTTCTTCACGGGGCTTTATTCTGCTACATGGAATCATCTATTATACAACCATTGGTAATTCAGATTGTTATAACAGGAACACACTGTCTCTTTGGGAAGGTTCCGCTAAACTGTTCCGAATCAAGTACTATTACTGAAGTTTGTTGGTACTTTGGAGATTGTCACTTTTTAAATGTTTTTTGTGTTTTTGGTACATGTTGCTTGTTTTAGTTCTGTGTTTCACGATTTGAATGTAATATAAATGTGGTTTTGTAAAAAAATGTCAGCCCTGATGAAGTTCCCAAAATGGGAATGAAACCTGTTGGCTGGAGTGTCTATATCTGATGGCCTTAATACAATAGGAATAAAGAAGTTATTTTTCTATCAATATCTGCCTCCTGTGACTTCTTGAGCTGCGCACCCCCATTTGGCAAAATAGTTTTTGATCTGGAGCATAGTGATGCCACACAACGGCTGGAGTTGGGGTGGTTTGCACGGCAAACGTATTTATTGGAACTGGCGTGAGATGCGGCATAGGAGGTCCGCCGTTCCCTCATTTGGACAATTACATTTTAGCAGCTGTCCTGTTACCACTGAACCTCTACATGACCTCTTTAGTATGGCAACACTGGCATTTATTGTCAATTTGAACCCCTGTGCCTTTCCAGCTGTGGTCATGGTTAAATATCACCAACAAAATGGGACCACACCTGTGGAGATGCCTGAAGCCAGGTGTCATTTTGTTTTTGTAGAGAGGCAATCCGGTAAAGCACTGCTCATCACATCATTATTGTATTTTAATTCTAAGTATATTTTTTGTGTACTTCCAAATTGCTAGTTCAGGATGAGGCTTCACCGCCCCTCTGACTTTGTAGAAACCATTATTATGAGAATCGCCTACCAACATACAACCTATAAATCAGTCTAAAAAATGAATTTATGCACTGTCAAAAAACTATTTTCCATTTTTAGTGCCTCTGGCACAAAAGTGTAGCTCCAGTGCCTTTGGCACAAAGTTCCAGTGCCCCTGGCACGGAGAAAAGAAGTTGAAGCAGAAGTTATTCAAATATGACAAGTATTCCGTCGTAGTAACGAAGCAACAGGGAATATTTCCAAACATAACAACCTGGAAGGCTTACATTTTCAAAAAATCTAAAGAATAAGTGTCAAGGGTTTAGATCCAGAGATGGAATCTGAAAATGTACGGACAACCACTTATGGGGCAAACTCACGTCAATGGCTTCAAGATCTTCCCACCAGAATAACAAGAAGCATACACACTGAAAGGGAATGAAACGAAAAAGAAATGTTGCTCACCTGCCCCACCAGTGTAACTGTTCCAGGTGCCATGGACACCACCGAGGCAACAGCTGCCGAGTCCTGTGGCTCGGTGCCCAAGTCGATGATCTGCTGGAGGATGTTTACAGCGGTGGGGTCGGATCTATCACCTTGTGAAGAAAAAGGCAAATGGTTACACAAGTGGTACAGCAGAAGTATAGCAGCCTTGTGCCGCTTGGCACGTAGTGCACCAAAGAGTGAATCTTGTCTGTAATCCTTATGCACTTCAACCCCTTGATCAATAGGTATTACTTCTCAGCTACTTTTATTCCTACCTCAAAACGTTTCTGAAGTTGTTCCTAGCATATTTTAGTTGTCCATTTTTCTAGACATACTTTTGACAAAACAGTGGAAGAATATGTATTAATTGATGGAAAGTGATTCAACCTTTCATGGTGGTTGAACATCATAGGGAACAGTAGTTAAGCCTCGCAAATAATGTATTAGAACTGCAGCATAGGTTAGCTTTATTGGAGATTTTTAGTAGTAGACTCTGGACTTGTTATTGAGAACCTCTTTTTGGTGCACTGCTTATTTGCAAACACCATCTGTTTCACCATCTGCAACTCTGTTATCGCATTAACCAACTACTCTATTCCGTACTCTCCAGATGGACAAAGGGAATTTGTTAATATATTAGTGTGATAAATAAGTGTTTGATTTCTAGTTTTGTTTTTGGCAACTAAAAAATAACAAGGTATTCTTTCGACTTATCATGAATAATGCAGTTTTGCCTGAAAAATATGGAGTTTATCCAATCAATGTATGCAGCTTTAACAAAAAAGCAGCTAGGAGACTTTGTAAGTTAGCGTATTTCGCTGTCCAAGAACACGCCGAGATACTTATGTACTTTTGCACGCCTAGGCAGGATCATATGCTATTTGCAAACATGTCAACATCTTGCAAATAACTTTTTTTGCACGGTGTTCAAATGGCAGTTGTTATTTAAACCTGAATGTTTACAGTTTTAGTGACCATTTTGTGTCACAGTCGCAGTTCGCTAAAGAACTCACAATTTTGCCTCAAAATGTCATGCCACTAGAACAAAGAGGGTCACTTCGGCATAAAATGTACGATTTGCATGCAGAAATGTGACAATTTTTAAGAAATTGCTCACAAAACCGGTTTAAATTCAATTTCAAATAGGAAGAATTATATGGTGCACAGGAGATTTAAATACGAATTCAGTTTCATACTCTGCGCCAACATTTACATACAGCATAAACTCCAGCCTTAAACATGCGAATGCTCATAATGGAACGTCAGCCATGTAACCTTGAAAAAGCCAGTTGATGCATAGTACCTGGTATGGAAATCTGATTTGACGTTTGAATTTATGACTGGGTCTTTCTGCATTGTGTTCATATTTAGGAGTGCTAGGACTAGACAAACAGACACCCACACACTTATTAAACTTAGAAGTCCACTCCACAGAAGGGGGAGCGGGCGCTGAGGAATCTGTGACAGGACAGAGTATGCACCTGAAAGAGAGATACAGAAGGAGGGTAACTTGATCTTCTGATGGACATTTCTAATGACAGATTCCTCTTTTTGAATACAAACCAAAGCATTACCTTTCACAAGGTAAAAGTTCTGAGCGAACTTCACAAAAGGAAATCCTGTAGGACCAAGAGGGCAAAATGTCTCTCTCTCCAAACCTGTGAATCAAGGCAGTAATGCCTGGCGAAGGTGCGGATCGAAACCCTTGTGTCTGACTCACAGATGTCAAAGGCCAAGGCCATTGTTGTGGATTTACCTCCAGTGATTTACCTCCGGTGAAATGAGCTCAAGGTCAGCAGGAGGCTCCTTCTTGGCCAAGGTGTTGTACATTTTTATGAAAAAACAATCCATTTGTCCAGGATCTGTTCCTGGACCACATTTCCCTTCTTCATACCCGATAAACCTACAAAAAGTTGGTCAACTCAGTGCTCCTTGGATCTGTCAATGTAAAAGTTGAACTCTTGATGTTCAACCAATGAACCCTCTCCTCCTCTTTAGAGTAATGTGTCGGAGAGAAGAAAGCAGAGATTGTGATGGAATGGCCCACATAGACAGGTGACACCACCTTCGATAGAAAGGATGCCAGGGTGTTAAGCACAAGCTAGACCAGAAATATATTGGCATATGATGGTTGTACTGGCAGGGCCTGCAGCTCAAGAACATGGCAATGACGACATAGTCTTATGGGTAATAAGAGTTAATGAACAGCAGTGCCTGGGCTAGACGGACGTGCGCATCAGGATGGTTAGGAAGAAAGGTAAGGTCCAAATGCAGAAAAACAAAAGCCTCAAAATCAAACATGTATATCATCACAACTGGTGACTAAAACAGGGAAGGCTGAAGAGGCAAACTTAGGAAACCAGCGAGGGTTGACAAATAACCTTTACATATGTCAAGGGCAAGGCCCAAAGGCATGACATAAAGAGGCAAGACAGAGAATTTTGCTTGCAATGGATAGACCCGACAATCCTTGCACCAGGCCACAAACTTCAACAAATATCCAGAGTAAACAGATTTCATGGATGGATGGATGGCACTCTGCCAAGATGATGTCAATAACCTGGATGGGTAGGTAAAGGTCACTCAACTTGTTCTGCTCACACTCCACGAATTAAGGTGCAGATTGTGAAGGATAAACAACTCTGCACTGTTGCTGGGACAGCAGATTCTCCTGCGTAAGGCAGAGGTGAACCCAAATGGAAGAGCAGTAGACTGAAAGTGTGCCCTGACACATAACAAATTGGAGGAGACACATGTCGGACTCAAGGATGGGCACAAGTATGTGTCCTGGAAGTCCAAGGTTACCAACCAGTCTCCCTGGATTAGAGTGGATAGAACCTGTGCCAAGGTATGCATTTTGTTCTTCTAAAGGAAAGCGTTCAGGAATTGAAGGTCAAAATTGGCCAAAGGCTGTCATCCTTTTTAGGCACCAGGAAATAGCATAAGTAGTGCGTGCTCGCTCTCTCCTCCTCGGGCACCTTCTCTAGTGCCCTGTTGTCCAATAACAACTGAACTTCTTTGGAAAGAATCAAGGCAGGTTTTGCAAAGATTTGTGAGAAAACAAGAAAAACTGAGAGGGGGTGGCAGGGAGACGTTGGCAGAAAGAGAAGGGCTAACACAAAAGAGGGGTGGAGTTCCTGGGGGGGAGATCTGGGGGAGGCAAAGAATGCTCCGGGCTGGATCCGAACAAATTAACAGGAGGACTCAAGGAGGGAGGGAGGACACAGGAGGGTGTCATGCTTTTTCATAGGGTGCTCCTCGTTGAGCTGGTGCTGCAATGCTCGACAGGCCCTTCAGTGGGGGCTCTTTAGCAGAGATCTTTTGATTTAGCCATATGGTGAATGCATGTGAGACGGTCTTGGTGTGGGGTCGTACTCAATTGAATAACATAGTCTAAGGGAGACCAAAGAAGGATGTAATATGATGGCCCCCTTGACACAGTAAAAATAGTGGGGCTATCTGTTGCAATAATGTATTGCAATAGCTAAAAGGTCAACATGTTTCATACCTAGGTGCCGAGAGGGTCAGTGACATTTCTTCAGGACAAGGTTACTGTACCTACCCTACTACGGATTGGAACCAAGAGATACTTGCAGGTGACCCACAGAACAGTTCACCTGGTGCTGTGCAGGAAGAAGGATCCAACGTGTGAAGGGGGACAGATGGAGATACCACCATCAGGAACATGCCGAAAGCAACAGACTTCGAAAAACAAGGTTCAATGGAATCAGCACCACACTGCCCAAGGTGCAGTAAGTGCCCACAGTGGCTGTTTAGCCCACACTACACACAGTACAAGGATGCAAAACACACCTATCCAGATAAAAATGTTCATGAAAGGGAAAAGAGTCACCTCATCTGCAAGGAACTGTCTAAAGAGTAATCAGAGAGATTTGGCTGGGGTGGAAGTCTTGGTGATAAGCAAGGGTCTGGCAGTAACCCTGAGATTCAGGAATAGCTGAGGAAAATGGCATGATGAGCTAGCAAGACGAAAGAATCAGCCACAGCAATGTTACCACTGAACTACTTCCAGAACTGACTCGACCTTGTCTCCAGTCCCAGAAGAAACTGAAGTCATGGCCCAGAGGGTGTGGGTGTGTATCTGCTAAGTTGATTCAGCGAGACTGAGGCTAGATTAGAGGAAGAGAATACCTTCTTACCAAGTGCATTAATGTGCTTTCAGGTTTGCCTTGAAGGTCAAAGCTTGCACCACAAGACTTACAGGTGAAAGATGCAGAGTGACTCAGGAGCAAGTCTATGGTACTATACTATAGTGCAACTTACTGAACAGTGCCAAGCAGGGCTTTTCCCATGCCCCAGACAGGTATTCAATTAAAGAAGATAAGAGCTCCAAACATTGAAGGACCAGCTTGCGACATTTCAGCCAGTAAGTAAGCTGTATTTTCTATGTTAGACAATTGAAGCTCTAAGACCTCTGTTGCTCTCTGTACAACCATAGCAAAAAGAAGGACTTTCTTCTGGATATATCCTCAATGGACAATCTAATGCCATTTAAGGTGAGGTATAAAGACCACTTGCATTCTAGAGAGTTAGGTAAAGTTCATTGTCAAGTTGGTAGCCTCTTCCTCATCATCCTCATGTGTTTCATGAATTTTTTGTATATCTGAGTTGATGAAGCGGGCTTCAGAAAATATTTTATTCTGACTCGTGGTTTCAATTCCCCATAACATGAACTAATCAATTAATGAGCTGTTGCATGATTTGTTTAATTAACACAACCTAGATTAAGTTTGCACCACACATATACACGCGGGAAACTAATTATATGTGCTCTTGTTGCATTTGCAAGTCTGTTTTGTAACACATGATTAATATTGTCTTGTTTGTTATGTCTGTCCTATTGTCTTTGTCACTATTAATATGCGGCTGATCATTCATGGCATGTGCTTTTTATATGTGCTTATACCAATGCGCTGGTCGAAATGTCACGCCAAAACGCGCAGCCCATGGTATAATGAGACCCTTGCCGAGCTCAAGAGAACATGCCGGCAAGCTGAGAGGGCTTGGAGGAAATCCTTTGATCCCACGTTAAAATCGATGTATTTCGCCCAGCTTAAGACCTACCACAGAGCTATCTGCCAAACCCGGGCCGCATATTATGCTTCTGAGTTTTCGAACAGCCCTAACCCATCTAAATTAATCTTTAAGGTGCTCAAAGATCTGATGGGGAAACGGGCCACCTCGCTAGAAATCTGCACGGACTCTCACTGCGAAAGCTTGACATCCTTTTTCGTGGAGAAGGTGCAGGCAATCTACCGAGGATTTATGCCATCTGTTCCCGGGGTTGAGCCTTGTGATGTGAAGGCTTCGGTCTGCGAAACTCTGTCTTCCCTGCCTGCTATGTCTGTCGAGGCTTTTGACACTCTGAGCCTCAAAATTAAATCTGGACCTCCCTTAGATCCGCTGAAGCCAGAGCTAATTGCACTTCTCCCGCCCCTCTGTCGTGAGCCCATACTAGACTTGATTAATCTTTCACTCACTGAGGGCGTGGTTCCTTCCTCCTGGAAGCAAGCAGTGGTCAGCCCCATTTTGAAGAAGCCTAATCTTGACCCCCTGCTTCCTGAGAACTATCGTCCCATCTCCCTCCTGCCCTGGACCGCCAAGGTCACTGAGGCACACGTGAACTCCATCTTGTCTGCCCACCTTTCTCGAAATAATATTCTAGACGAGAGCCAGAATGGTTTTCGCGCACAACACAGCACCGAAACTGCTCTGCTCTTTATGACTGAGCACTTGCGGTCGGTGCTGGATGCGGGGCAGACAGCGGCGCTCCTCTTGCTAGACCTGAGCGCCGCGTTCGATACGGTGTCTCATGACATTCTGATGCGGCGGCTGGAGGAAGTGGGAATTGAGGGGAAGGCCCTTCAATGGTTTTGCTCTTTCCTCTCGGACTGGTTTTTTAAAGTGGCCATTCCACCTGGTCAGTCCTCTTTCCATCCTTTGGGACTGGGAGTCCCTCAGGGCTCTGCGTTGAGCCCCACTTTGTTTAACTTATATGTGAAACCGCTGGCTGCTGTCGTCAGACAATGTGGCTTAACCATGACATCGTATGCCGACGACACGCAGCTGGCGGTGACACTCAGTGGGGACCCTGAGGTGACTGCTCCCAGATTACGTGCAGGACTTATAACCGTGGCAAACTGGATGCGTAATAACTGCTTACAGTTAAATGCCAAGAAAACCGAGGTCCTGATTTTAGGGAAGCAGGCGGAACTTTGGGGAGATCAGTGGTGGCCTCCTGAATTGGGGGTGGTCCCCATCCCAGCGGCCAAAGTTAAGAACCTGGGGGTCTGGCTGGATCCTAACCTCTCTTTTTCCAGCCACACAAAGAAGATTGCAGCTACCTGCTATGGTATTCTGCGAGGACTGAGACCAGTCCTCAAATTCTTCCACCCCCCTACTCGGCAACTGGTGGTCCAAGCCTCCATTCTTTCTCGGCTGGACTATGGGAGTGCACTGCTGCTTGGAGTAAATCAGGCTGAGGCCACCAGGCTGCAAAGGGTGCAGAATGCCGCTGCGCGGGCCATTGTTGGCCTCCCGAGACGTTGTTCTGTCTCTGCAGTCCTGACCTCCCTTCACTGGCTGCCGTCAGACAGAGAATTAAATTCAAGGCTCTCTGTCTGACATTTAAGATCCTGAAACTCTCCTCTCCTCCTGCCCTTGCGGGTCTTGTTTCCCCCTATGTCCCCACGCGGTCTCTCAGGTCGGAATCTCTTCATCTGGCGATTAAGACTAGGTTCCGACTGAGTAGGATAGGAGGTCGTTCCTTTCGAGTTTTGGCGGCTGGATTATGGAACTCCCTCCCTGTCCATATTCGTGCCCTAAACAGCCTGACTCTCTTCAGACGCGCTATAAAAACCCATCTGTTCGCATCTGCTGATTGATCCCTTCTCTTTCCAGCATCGATTTGTTGTGTTGTGGTACTTGATCAGGCGCCAGGACGCCCCTTCGCTGGGGCAGCTGTGCGCCGAATAAAAGTTATTAACATAACATAACATAACGTATGTCCTATGTTGTGTTTGTCTGTCTGTGTATCATTTAATCATCTTTTTACTCTTTCAGAAACACAAAGCTGGATTATATGAAGAATGGTAGATATTTTATGTGCTGCTTTAAATGTTTGCTTCTTCTAAATGTCCTTTTATTAGTGGGTTAATTAATAATTAGCAAGGGATTGGGTGGTACAGAAGGGTTTGCTTTACCTGAATTAATCACTCTTTTTGTGTTTGTTTAAATATTAGCTCAAGAATGGTTTGAGGGCCTAGTCTCTGTTTCTGAAGAAAAGTTGGTCGGCCTGAACTGAGCAGAAGCTGGAGCCAAGTGTACACGTTTTGAAAATCTTCCATGCGGAGTTTGTTGAACTTACTTCTTGAATGGATTGTGGCTCTGTCTTTTGAAAAAAACTATGGCTCTAACAATGGAGCTTGTTTTCATGGACTGCTCTGGATGTTCTTTTACAAGGCCCAGGAAGTGGCAGGCATATTTCTGCCGAGCTTTTGGTGGAAGTCAGATTGGCAACTTTTAATGTTGCAAAGCTCGGAAGCTGATGTCACTCTATGTCAATGGACAATGGCATGGTGACGCGCTTATTCTCTGGATGTGGTAGTTGTGGTGGCCTGACAGCCATCAACCAATCACAGTGCTGAACTTTTCTAAAAAATAACATTTAGTTAAATTTGAGAGCAAAAATGATATAAAATTGGCTCTCTTGAAGGGTTTGGGGCTGTCTGTTCCAGAGGGGCGAAGTGCTGTCCGATTGCTTTGGGATTGTAAGCATTCTACTGTTTATTATTTGTTTCCCTTTCAGGTCAGAAAACTAACTTAGAGAATAAGATTTATGTTTTCTTAAGCTCATTATTTTGATCAATTCTGATTTGACAGCAAACATTGTGCCAATGTTAATGCATTTAACTGAATTAATAAAACTAAATGTTTGATTTTAATAAAGAGAGTTAATAAAGATTTTTCAATCATGAATTTTAAAAATAAACTTTTTAAAATGACAAGCTGGTCTTGTTTATTGTAGATAGTTTATAGCTTAAAATCAAACAACATATTGATCCATTCACCTCATGATTCAGCTGCTCTATGTTTCTTATGGGCCTGGTATTGATTGGTAAGTGTGATAGTGGATTTTGACATCATTTATAAAGAATTTTAGTTGCAGCGCTGGATCAATTTGGTAGCTTCAGACGGTTATATGTTGTTTTTGACATGTATGTTACATATATGTTGGTATAGTCATAGGATTGATGTTTAACAAATGTTAAGTCTTTGATTATGTCAGATTGTTATATGTAGTCTTAAGGAATTTTTCCAGCAGTGTGAAAAATTTCTGGTTAATTGCCGACAAGGTAGTGTGACTAGAAGAGTTACACAGTGTATTTGTCTGTTTCAAAATTGTGGTATAGAATATATCACGTGTTGTGGACGTACAACACAAGTTTAGGGACCTTAGATGTGCATGGTTGAATGTATAGTGAGGATTGCCTATGAAATTGTAGCATTAAGTAGAGGGACCTGGTGAGCCTGTTTTAAAGCTTTCTGTGAAAAGAGTAGTATGATTTATTCAAGCTTGAGTGAAGGGTGAGATAGCGTCGTCTATTCTTATCAACGCTTGACGTTTTCTGTGGTTGGTTCAAGTCCTGCCAAGAATTCATCGGTGTATGATCAGGGTTTTCTTGTTTTAAAGTGTGTGAATGGTTTGTAAACTGAAGGGTAGGGTAGGAATGACTCTATTAGCAATTGAAACTATTCTGTGAGAATAGCGTCGTCTTTTCCACGCTGAGAATACTAGAATGAATGTGTAAAACTATCTCTTTGTTAGAGAAGCAGGCAAATGGTTTGTTTTCATGTTGTTATTAATTGCGTTTTTATAAAGATAATTGAAAGCGTTTTTAAGCCTTCATGGTAAAGAATGCGCTATTTTAAAATATTGTAAAGCGCTCTGAAGCCTTTAGGTAAAGTCTGCGCTGTTTAAAAACATTAAAAGATGTTTTGCGCCATTTAAATATCTTCAAAAAGCATTGCGCGCTATTTTAATCCTTTGAAAAGCGCCCGATCGAAAATTGTAAGGGAGGGGCTGATTAAGGAGTGAAAGCGTGTGGGGAGAGCCTGTAGCCGCAGCGACTGTATACATCAGAGCTCGCCGCGCTCTGATTGGTTAATGTGCCTCGAAGTAAAGTTGTGTCCTGATTGGCTGAGGCGTCGTGTTTAAAAGACTACGCTGTAATTTGTTGACAGCGTTTCTGAGTTGCGCTCACTGATTTGCTTTATTATTTGTATTTGCGCGTGTAATTACTGTTACGGAGCTTTTGTAAAGGAGAGGGGCTGTGAGGAGCCGAAAGGAGAGTTGTAGCTGCAGCGGCTGTCTACGTCAGCCGCCGCGCTGCTATTGGCCAAAAACATCGTCGCGTCATACACTGAGCTGCACTCTGATTGAGCGAAGCTCGGCAGGTCCCGACGCGTCATCGTAGAGGTCGCTCACCCATTGGTTGGTGACATGCACGCATCACTGGAGGCCCGATGCGTCATATTTAGAGTCGCGTACCCATTGGCTGCTGACCTGCGCACCCATTGGTTAGAGAGAAGCGCATGCACTCATTGGCTGGTGATGCACATCCTTGTTGTGCTCTGATTGGTCAAAGACGCCGCAGCGTCATAGAGAAGCAGCAACTGGATTGGTTAAGGCTCGGTTGGTATTCTGATTGGCTCACACGCTAATTGGCCCAAGCATTGAATATAATAAATAAACATTGTTTACTGCTGAGTGTTTTATTTTTTTAACGCTAGTAATGCCCAGAGCTTTAATTTTAATATTAGATCGTTTTTAATATTTAATACAACATTGGGAAGTGGAAATTTTTGTAAAATAGTTAGTGAAAAACACAACTATAGCAAGGACATTAATAATATTAATTATTACAATTTTAAATAAAAAGCAAATAATTAGCAGATTGTTATTAGAGTTGCAAATAAAATTATAGCATTAACAGCACTATTCATTAGAAAAGGGCATCAAGATCCTTGATAGCACAGCATTATATTACAAATATGAGTTATTGGAATGATTATAAAAAAAAGCCTACATGGTTTCAAAAGGTGAAAAATTATTTTAAACCTGACAAGAAAATTGAGACACGTGGTGGTAAATTACTTCATAAGTACAAAACACCTGCAGCCTATATGGAAGGCGAATATGGTTATCATACTGTAATTTGGTTTGATAACTGGATGCATTATACCAAAAATGATGGTGTACTAGCCTGGCCAGAAGATGGGTCATTTAATATGAAAGTTTTACAGAATCTGAGAGGAAAAATGATGGATCTTGTGCCAAAGCCAAGACCTACACAATTTGAAGCCTTAGTTGAATGGGATGTTGAGATGATGGAACTTGAACGTGAAAGCAAGCGTTCAACACCTAAATATTCAAAATATGTTGTAAATAAGGAAACACATGAGGATAAAGTGAGACGCTGGAGAAAGGCAGACATGTATGATGGTCTGTATCCAATAAGAATAATGATTAATGAAGATTTAGAACAAAAGACAGCTGGAAGAAGAATTGATGAGGAATTTGATGATGCAGTTTTAGAAGATATTTATGCCACTAAACCTAAACCGCCACCTTATCAAGCAGGTTCTCAATCTACCCCGAGAGTTTCTACAAAAACTTCTCCAAGTGCACCTCCTAGAGAAGTTGAGGAAGGTTCTCCCAGATTTTTAAAATTACCTGAAAGGGTAGGCTTGGTAAATAATTGTAGTACACCTAAAAGAAGCAGAGTTCCTCATCAAAGAAAATAATTTTGTTAGAAATCAGGAAAGATTACCAGCTGATCAAGAAATTTCTAGTTACAATAAAGCAAAGCAAGATTTAATTGAACAATTGACAAAAGGCATGGAAGCAGTTACAGTACCAGTAACTATTGGTCCTGTGGTACCAGTTTTTGATCAAGGAGATAATAGACAAACAGCCTTAACAGCTCCATTAAATGCAGAAATTCAAAAGGTTGCTGAAAATTTTATTCAGAACTTTCAGAGATTCATAGAGAAAAATCTATGATGCCAAATTTAACATTACATGGAAGTTTGTCAAGTTCGCAAACACCAACTGTGGCAGATTCAGACTCAGGTTTGTCAGAGAAAAGCTTAAACAGAACAGAATTATCTCAAAATGGAATGTCCCCTGAAGCTCCTGATTATAAAAAGCTTGATGTAGCTAAATTAAAATCTGACCTGGAGGAATTAATCATTGGCACAATTGGTACTGATAATTTGAAATTGTATCAAGATGATGAACTGTTGTTTATTTGCAAAAGCATTCAGTGGAAAACTAAAAACAGGTATGAACAACTGGAAG
The DNA here is from genome assembly GCF_964263255.1 of Lissotriton vulgaris. Lineage (NCBI taxonomy): Eukaryota > Metazoa > Chordata > Amphibia > Caudata > Salamandridae > Lissotriton > Lissotriton vulgaris. Next base: position 1,917,377,836 of record NC_141691.1, read on the forward strand.
AAATGGCTGCTGAGTTAGAAATTGATTTGAGCAAACAAAAACATTTACAGAAACATTACAGGGTGGATTTCTCCGAGAGGGGCATTGATAATTTAAATGCTGCTGGAAGAATAACTCACATAAGAGAGTTAAGTTTTCTCAGAAAATTAGGTGAATTAGGTAAATGGAGAATAAAATGGTCAAAGAAAGAACAAGATAAAAGACTAAGAAATGATGAAATTTCTGTATTTCCAATGAGAGAAATAGCTGGAGGGGGGTATGTACATGTTCCTTGGTCCAGACAGGATATTCTCCTGTTTACCAATGATTTTCCACGCTTGAGGGAAAAACCAGTAGAGTGGTACCGACAGGTAGACAGATTTATAAGGGTGTCAAAGGTTCTGTGGATTGATCTGGATGGATTCTTTGACATTGTTGTCCCATCAGATCTTTGGACAGAATGCAAGATTTCTGTGGATTGGCCAAAAGAAGAACCTGCCCGAGACAAAATTACAGGTGCCCCATCAAAAGATGTCATGGATCTTTATAATAAAGTAATTTATTGGCTGAAAGGAAAAATTCCCCCAAAAGAAGTGGACTGGGTTAAAATAGATAGAACAAATCAGGAACCAAAAGAATCAGTTCATTCATTTTATGAAAGGTTACTGTTAGTCTTTAAACAGTACAGTGGCTATGAAAAATTAAGTGAAAAAGACATGAGCCACTTTATATACAGATTTGTATATGGCCTGAGACCTGAAATTGGTGACATGATTAGAAATGGAATTGTTTGTTGGCAAGCACTATCAGTTGATGACATCCTGAAGAAAGCAAAATATTGCAGTGATGAGATAGATGCAAGGCAAAAGAGTCTTAAGGAGAAAGCAATGTGGGCACAAGTGAAGGTAGCTGAGCAGCAACAACAACAACAGATAGGCTCTATGCAACAGGGAAAATTCAAGGGTAATTTTAATAATAATAAGCCAAAATTTAATGTAAATGTTGAAGAGCTGAAACAAAAGCTCCCATGTTTTAATTGTGACGAAATTGGACACTGGAAACAAGAGTGTAAAAACCCGTCCAGAAATTAAAAAAATAATTCATTGAATCCACAGGTGCAGTGTGAGTTAAATCCGCAGCAACAGCAACAGCTACAACAGCAGCTGAATGAGTTAAGTCAGCAGCGACAGCTACAGCGACAAATAGTGAACAGACACAGCAAAGCCAGTTTCAGCAACAGAATCAGGTACAGCAGAATCAAATTCAACAGAGTCAGTTACCTCAAGCACCATTCCCTGGTAGTGCGAACACACAGAGATTTTCTCCTGAAACAGGTTTCTGTGAAAATAATTCGGTTAAAAATGTGTCAAAAGTTAACATGACAAGTGCTTCTCAATTTTGGTTAAAAGACAAAGAGGTGAGTGATTCTTCAGAGGAATACTCATGACGGTGCCTGAGAGAGGAGGAAGAGTGTGTGCTTGGACCCACTCTTGAGGTAGATCAGTCTGGTCCATTTGTTAATGGTAAAGTAAATGATAAAGATATCACTTTCCTTGTGAACACAGGTGCTACCCGTTCTACTGTAGGTGTAGCTAATCAGCAAATTAAAACAAGTTTGACAGATCCAGTAAAAGTGGAGATAGGCAACTACAAAGATAAACACAGATTTCTAGTTTGTGACAGCAGTCCTGTGAATCTGTTGGGTCGTGATATATTATGCAAAATGAATTGCAGAATATATTGCTCACCAGAAGGCATTGAAATGCAAACAGCAGAAGAAGATGGGCTTTATAAATGGACTATGCTAATGGTTGAAGAAGAAAAAACACCAATATTTCCTGTATTTGATAAAAATGATTTGCCAGAAGAGCTCAAAGAGCCAGTTAATCCAGCAATTTGGGACCTAACAGGAAATGATATGGGTCTTATGAAAAATATTGATCCAGTAAAAATCACTGTTAAACAGGGAATTGATTTTCCAAATGTTCCTCAATACAAAATGAAAGCAGAGACAATTGAGCGTGTCATTCCTGTAATTGAAAAATTCATAAGTCAAGGTGTGTTAAAAGAAATTGAAAGCAGCCCATGTAATTCACCAATTATGGGTATTAAAAAGCCGAATGGAACATACAGAATTGTTCAAGATTTACGAAAAATTAATCAGATAGTTGTTCCATGTTGTCCCATTGTTCCAAACCCTGCAGTAATTCTTTACCAGATTCCACATGATGCAGAATGGTACACGGTCATTGACCTGTGTAACGCTTTCTTTACAGTTCCATTACATCCAGAAAGCCAGCAAATTTTTGCTTTTAGGTTCCAAAATAGGATCCTAGCATGGTGTCGTATCCCTCAAGGGTATACTGAGAGTCCATCTATCTTTAATCAATTGTTAAAGAAATCCCTGGAAGATCTAGTTTTGCCTGGTAATTCCACATTGGTACAGTACATTGACGATTTGCTTGTGGCAGCCAAAACACGAGAAAATTGTGTTACTGATACCATTACCCTGTTAAATCGTTTGGCAGATGAGGGACATAAAGTGTCACCAGCAAAATTGCAATTTTGTAAACAAGAAGTGAAATATCTTGGTCACAGAATTGCAAAGGGAAGCAGAAAAGTGACAGTTGAGAGAATCAAAATGATTCGAGCATTACAACCACCGACAACACAAAGACAGGTGAGAATGTTTCTAGGAATGGTTGGTTACTGTCGACAATGGATCAGTGGGTTTTCAGTAATTGCAAAACCACTTCAGAGATTAACAAAGGCAGATATAAAAGATCCCATTAAACTGTCAAAAATTGAGCTGGAAGCTTTTGAGCAGTTAAAAAAGAGCTTATGTGAAGCTGCAGTGAAAGAGACGGTTGTGCATTGTCAGTGCTAATTCAGAGGCATGGAAAGTTGAGAAAACCAATTGCATATTTCTCAGCTGTTTTGGATCCTGTTGCAAAAGCTTTGCCAGGTTGCTTAAAATCAGTGGCCGCAACAAGTGTAAGTTTTGAGCAAAGTGAGGGTATCATTATGGGATTCCCTGTAAAGGTATATGTACCTCATTCAGTTGAGATTCTCTTTACCAGAAGTAGAACTCAACATTTAACAAGTAGCAGACTGACAAAATATGAAAAAACAATTTTGGGTTCAGACAATGTATCAATTGTAAGGTGTGTGAACTTGAACCCTTCCACATTATTACCTGATGGAGTTATTACTGAGGTAAGTAATGAAGATGACATTGATCATGAATGCCTGGATGTTGTAGATTACTGCACAAAACCAAGACAGGACATAAAAGATGTTCCATTACCTGAATCAGACATAATATATTTTGTAGATGGATCTTGTTTGAGAAATGATGAAGGGATTCTGAGAGCAGCATATTCAGTGTGCACAGTCTCAGATGTTGTTGAAGGTTCACCTTTGGAAGGAATTCGTTCCGCTCAAATTGCAGAATTAATTGGTTTAATTCGAGCCTGTGAAAATGCAGTTGGCAAAAGAGTAACCATAGTGACTGATAGTCAGTATGGTTATGGTGTTGTTCATGATTATGGACAACTGTGGTCCAATAGAGGTTATTTAACTTCTGCAGGAACACCGATTAGAAATGCGAAATTGATTAAAAGATTGATTGATGGCATTCAGTTACCAGAACAAATTGCTGTAGTGAAATGTTCAGCTCATAAAAAAGGTGATGATTACATCACCAAAGGAAACACTTTCGCGGATGAGATGGCAAAATATTGTGCTAGAAACAATTACGCAATCAATCGGGAAAAAGACGAAAGTCACACAATGAATTCTCTCATGCTAATTTCTGTAGTTGAAACATGGCAGGAAGTAAAAGACTTACAAGATGAGGCAAGTGAGGAAGAGAAAAACACATGGTTAACAAGTGATTGCAGACCAAGAGAGGAAGATGGAATTTGGGTACACAAAGATGGAAGGGCTGTAATGCCAGACAGCATGATTGCTAATATGGCACGATTGTGTCATGGTCCAGGACATATAGGTAAAGATTCCATGGTTAGATTATTTAGAGAAACATGGTTCAATACTAAGTTTAGAACAATTGCAGAGTCACTTTGTCAGAGATGCTTGACCTGCCAACAGTTGAATCCCAACAGAAAAGTTGTTGTAAGCATGGGAACCATAGGACGGGAGGGTGGTCCTTTTACCAGATTACAAATGGATTTCATTAACATGCCAAAGCATAATGGTCTAAATTATTTTCAGGTATTTGTTTGTCTGTTTTCAAGATGGGTGGAAGCTTTCCCAACTCGTCATTCTAACGCAGTTACTGTAGCAAAATTACTTCTTAGGGAGATCATACCTAGGTATGGATTTCCAGTCACTATTGAAAATGATCGTGGAACTCATTTTGAAAACAGTTTGATGAAATTGGTTTGTGAAGCCTTAAATATCGAACAGAAAATGCATTGTGCTTACAGACCACAGGCATCAGGTGTTATTGAACAGATTAACGGAACAATCAAGAATAGGATTTCAAAAATGTGTGATGCTACAGGAGTAAAGTGGACAGATGCACTTCCACTTGTTCTAATGTCAATGAGAAGCATCCCAGATAAAAAGACAGGTCTTAGCCCTCATGACATCGTGATGGGCAGAGTGATGAGGCAAGCATTTGTTCCAGTTGGCAAATTAATGAGTATTAATGACAGCGCAATTATTGAATATTGCCAAAACCTATCTGACGTGGTGCATTTTGTGTTTCATCAGGTGGGAACTGATAATATTTCAAAAGAAAAGGTACAAGCTCATGATTTACTACCTGGTGACTGGGTGAGGACGAAGGTTCATCGAAGAAGGAACTGTTTATCCCCAAGGTGGCAGAAGCCACGACAGGTGGTTTTAATTTCAACAAATGCAATTAAATGCAGAGGTCTGAAAAGGTGGATTCATCCAAGCCACACAATTCGTGTGCCACCTCCTGAAAATTCTGATGAAGAAAGTAATACAACAGCTGATTCAGATTCAGAAAGAGACCCAGAAGATCCTGATTCTGATGATCAACAAAAAAATCAACATCAAGAGAATCTAGATGAGAGTCAGAACTTGAATAAAGATTATCTGAAAACTGGAGATCGAGGTGTTGATGATGATGATTTGCTTGAAGAAGAGTCTCTGAAAGAAAAGAGAGATTCAGAAGAAGCAGAAAATTCTGAGCGAGATGAAAATCTGAGCCATACTATTGAAAGGCAAAAGAGTAACTCTGTGAACAAAAAGCTTGAAGCTGGGAAGCTGAAGGTGATTCCTGAAGAAGAAGAAGAATTACCAAGTACCAGTAAAGGTATTGTTTCAAATGGAGTGAAGCTGACGAGTAAAGAAGTTCCTAGGTACAGATTTGAAGTCTCTGATACAGACACTGATGAAGAATCTGAAATAAGAAAATACAGAAAAAGAGCTTGGAAATCTGAATGTAACGAATGTGTGCCAAAGAAAAAAGTCTTGAGAAAAGGAGACATTTGGCCTGAAGACAATTTAAAATTCAAACTAGTGAAGAAATCAAAAGAACAAATAAATAAAATTTCTAGTCAAGGAAGTGAACTTGAAAAGAAAAACGAGAGCGAAAACAAGAAAATAGAGGTTATCTCTCGTAAGACAAAAAGAGTAATTAGGCCAAATCAAAAATATAAGTCCCCAGAGTGGACCTATATAATTATTCCACCAATTGTTGAGGTGGAAAGCAGCGGTCAAGAATTTTTAGAAAGTGACAAGGATTAAAATTGTTAGAAATTAGTTGAGGATTTATTTCCTGGCATAAGGCTGAAGAAAATGTGTTAGGTAACTTTTTGTTTCCTGGCATAAGTCTGAAGAAAACTTGTTAGGTGACTTTAGGTCGAAGAAATTCTGTTTAGTTGAAGAACACATATTTTGTGACACAAGGTCGAAGAAAAACTGTTTAGGGTTAAATTCTTAAAGAAAAAAAAAATATTTAAAAGGGGGGATATAATTTTGTTAGTTAGTTACTTACATTCATTTGAATTAAAAAATATTGTTTTTAGAAATGCCTAGATCAGATACTTCTAGGTGTTCAATTTTTAAAAGATGCTGTAAAATGACTTCAATTTGTGTGATATTATAAATTTTACTTTGGTTAATTTTAGCTGTGGTTTATCCTTTTGATGTTAATAAGCAAAAATCCAAGACTAATATAACTAGTAAAGTAGAGTCTAAACATGAGAAATATGCTGGCAAGTCCAGTAGAGTTATTAATCATGATCCAGAGTCTCATCAAGATAGATCTATTGGAGATTTTTCAAGCAATTCATTTTCAAGGCTTTTATCTGAATATGTCAAAGTAATGAATTTTAAAGATTGTTATGTGTGCGTAAAATTACCTGCTTCTGTTTCAGAGGGGGTGACTTATAATATGTTACCTCTCACTTATGGCATTACCTGTAGTGTGATTGCTAGCCTGTTTTATCAAACTGGTCGTCTGGAGTATTATTACTCAGACTTCGATGAGGTTTTTGCAAATCTCAAAGTTGTAAATAGCTTAAACAAAGTTAGGCCTGCGAAGCAGATGAGGGAATTCTTTTTAGTTATTAATGAACTTAATTATGAATACGCCTATAGAAATAATTTAACATGCAAAATGAGAGCTGAAGAAAAGACTTTCCTTAACATGGTTGAGGAGAGAAGGGCTGTTTACAAAAGAAATGAAATGCTAAAACATGCTAAATCTAAATATTGGTAGTTAGAGGATGCAAAATTAAATGGTGTTAATACTAATGCAGCAATACACATAGATGAACCAGTTAGTGGTAAATTTTGCATCAGAAGAGATAATACTCTTTATGATAATCTTTTTGTGGGTGCTAGTCAATGTGAAGATACTTATCGTATTGTAGGGGGATGGGGATTTAAAAGTGGAAAGGATCCAATTTTCCCTGGAATTTATTTTATTTGTGGTAATAAAGCATATTTTAGCCTTCCGGACCACTGGTACGGGACATGCTATCTTGGCCTGGTCTTTCCAAAAATATTTCATGTTGACAGAAATGAAAAGGGTACTTTTGAATTTGGTGAACACTCTATTCTGAATAGGTACAAAAGAGAAAGTTTTTTCGGAAATCCTGGGAGACATCTTTGGTGCTGTTATTCCTATGGTGGGGATTACTATGAATTCAATTAAAATCAGAAAAGTTTCCACAATTGTAGATAGGTTGTCAACTGATACTGCAAGTAGTTTTCAATTGGTTAGCACAGAACTTGTTGCTACCAGAAGTATGGATATGCAGAATCGTCTTGCATTAGACATTCTGCTTGCAAAAGAGGGTGGAGTCTGTGGGGTCTTGCATGTCCAACATTGCTGTACTTATATACCTGACAAAAGTCGGGATATAGAGTTACTTGTTAATAATATAACACGTTTTCATGAAGAAATAGAACCTATGGAGGAAGAGACATTTACAGAAAAAATTGGGAAGAGAATGGAGGCTATTAAGATTGGGTTTCAGAACTTGGCAGATCAATATTAGGCAAAGTGCTCTATCCAGTAATTGTCATTATTATAGTGATAATGCTGCTAAAAATTAGTTGTTTGATCCACAAGAGGAGGGAGCATCAGAAAGAAAAGAGAAGGATTTATAAACTCAGAAAGGAACAAGAAAAGGAATATGAATTAGAAGAAATGCGAAGGGTTCAGTTTGATAGAGATAATCAGACAGCTGAAACAGGGGTTTAGGGAAACTAATATCGAGAGAATTCAGTGTGTGTTGTCTCCAAAAATGGGTAAAAATTTTCAAAAATTTTTGGGTGTTGTTTGGTGATTTTAAAATCACCAGATGAGGGAGTTGATGAAGCGGGCTTCAGAAAATATTTTATTCTGACTCGTGGATTCAATTCCCCATAACATGAACTAATCAATTAATGAGCTGTTGCATGATTTGTTTAATTAACACAACCTAGATTAAGTTTGCACCACACATATACACGCGGGAAACTAATTACATGTGCTCTTGTTGCATTTGTAAGTCTGTTTTGTAACAAATGATTAATATTGTCTTGTTTGTTATGTCTGTCCTATTGTCTTTGTCACTATTAATATGCGGCTGATCATTCATGGCATGTGCTTTTTATATGTGCTTACATGTATGTCCTATGTTGTGTTTGTCTGTCTGTGTATCATTTAATCATCTTTTTACTCTTTCAGAAACACAAAGCTGGATTATATGAAGAATGGTAGATATTTTATGTGCTGCTTTAAATGTTTTCTTCTGCTAAATGTCCTTTTATTAGTGGGTTAAATAATAATTAGCAAGGGATTGGGTGGTACAGAAGGGTTTGCTTTACCTGAATTAATCACTCTTTTTGTGTTTGTTTAAATATTAGCTCAAGAATGGTTTGAGGGCCTAGTCTCTGTTTCTGAAGAAAAGTTGGTCGGCCTGAACTGAGCAGAAGCTGGAGCCAAGTGTACACATTTTGAAAATCTTCCATGCGGAGTTTGTTGAACTTACTCCTTGAATGGATTGTGGCTCTGTCTTTTGAAAAAAACTATGGCTCTAACAATGGAGCTTGTTTTCATGGACAGCTTTGGATGTTCTTTTACAAGGCTGAGGAAGTGGCAGGCATATTTCTGCCGAGCTTTTGGTGGAAGTCAGATTGGCAACTTTTAATGTTGCAAAGCTCGGAAGCTGATGTCACTCTATGTCAATGGACAATGGCATGGTGACGCGCTTATTCTCTGGATGTGGTAGTTGTGGTGGCCTGACAGCCATCAACCAATCACAGTGCTGAACTTTTCTAAAAAATAACATTTAGTTAAATTTGAGAGCAAAAATGATATAAAACTGGCTCTCTTGAAGGGTTTGGGGCTGTCTGTTCCAGAGGGGCGAAGTGCTGTCCGATTGCTTTGGGATTGTAAGCAGTCTACTGTTTATTATTTGTTTCCCTTTCAGGTCAGAAAACTAACTTAGAGAATAAGATTTATGTTTTCTTAAGTTCATTATTTTGATCAATTCTGATTTGACAGCAAACATTGTGTCAATGTTAATGCATTTAACTGAATTAATAAAACTAAATGTTTGATTTTAATAAAGAGAGTTAATAAAGATTTTTCAATTATGAATTTAAAAAATAAACTTTTTAAAATGACAAGCTGGTCTGGTTTATTGTAGATAGTTTATAGCTTAAAATCAAACAACATATTGATCCATTCACCTCATGATTCAGCTGCTCTATGTTTCTTATGGGCCTGGTATTGATTGGTAAGTGTGATAGTGGATTTTGACATCATTTATAAAGAATTTTAGTTGCAGCGCTGGATCAATTGGGAAACTGAAAAAGGCTGTGATGCATTGAAGATACTGGTACAAAGGCAAAGCACTGCTAGAGGATCCTCAAGCATCACTGTCTAAGCTTTGGTAAACTCAGAGAGACATTGGTTGGGATTTAGCCGAACACAGTTCAGGATCCAAGATCGGTGCCAGCCTTGGATCAAGACAGGCCATCTCTAAACCTGGAATGGCACAGTTGGTACAGAAATGGCTTCAGCAAGTGCATGGAAACTTGACCTAGTGCAAGTGCGAGACTGAGTGTGGGCCAAACTGATTCAGTCCGTTTTAGGAAAGTGCCTTCTGGCAGAAGTTTGACAGGGGGCCTGGTGGATTTGTGTCCCGAAGACATTGCAAGGGGCACCAGCATTGTCAGAGATTTGCTGCAGCAGCTCCTTGAAGCCCTCTACTTGCTGTTAGTCTGCGTATGATCCCGGAAACTGGAGGAACACTGTGGAACAGGGTGGGAATCAGACGATCTACATGGAGCTTGGATCTTAGAATGCGGACTACATGACTCCTACATGGAGTGGGAGCAGTGAGGAGAGGTCTTGCATGTGGATGTCTTGCGCTTCTATTGGAATTTGTTCCTGGACTGTGCCCAGGTCTAAATCAATGACAGGGACCTAGATCGGTACTTTGAGTGGGAAAGCAGCTGTGACTTTCAGTGGGAAATGGACCAGCAACATGGAGAGTGAACAGGATCTTCTTGGCAACATAATTATTTGCCACTCACTGCCTGGGGGCCTTCAGATGCATCAGGGAGCACTTCTTGCACAACTTCGAATTGTGCTTGGATCCAAGACACCAAAGACAGACATGGTTCCTTTACCAACATCTGCTTCCTGGATGTGACAAACAGTGTGATGATTGAGACTACCTTTCAGACGTATAATGATCCCTCATGCATTTAAATTGGAGCACTTTATACAAGGCAGAATGATACATCAAACAGTCAATAATAGGAGGTGAGAATAATACTCCTCTGGGTGGAGCCAAAGCCCATACTATATATATATATATATATATGTTATTAAATTGTTAACAATATGTCATCCAGACAGCTGTTCTTTCTAGCCAGACCTAAAGAAAAATGTCTGAAGTGCTATGTAGAAAGCTGCGAAATACAAGAGAAACAGGGTCCCATCAACATCTATGGGGAGACAAATTAAACTGGCAAAAGTGCACATCCATAGGGGAAATAGTGGGAAAGTCATGACACGACATGAGCGATGTCATTTTTAATATCGTAAGCAGTGTATGATGGAGGCATAAGTTATGGTTAGCTTATCGAAATAACTGAAGAATTTCAGTAGGTTTTAGGTTTTGTTTTATAACCATAACTGAACTGTAAGTATGTTTTTTCATTGAGTTTCTAATGTTCCTCTAAATGTACATTAAGGCCGCATGAACAAAGCTAACCATAACTTTACTCTACCCTTTAACTTTTTTTTTTTAATTCCTGGGGACGATCATATACCACGTGTAACTGCTCCTTCTGCATAGTCACATATTTACAGTCACCCCCACTTCACAGAGCACTCACACAGCTGGGTTGGCTGCAGGACTAGTGCAGGATCACTCTGTGCACTACCGTGCAACCCAACCTCAGCCTATGCCTGTGCAGGTAAGAGCAGTGGGGCTGGGTGGGAGGATTTTGACAGATGATGACGAGGGGAAATTAATTATTTCATGTTCCCTTGTCGTCTGTGGAAACCCCACCCCAAACCCGGCCCCACCGCTCTTACCTGCACGGGCCGCGGCTGTCGAACCTGCTGCAGACTATTTACTTTTTCTTATTGAACATTTACTATCACAAATCTGATATAAACAATTCTAAAAACAACACATTTTTTAAACTATTTTTAATTAATTTCTCCCACAGCTAGCAGCATTAACCCTTTTTTCCATCAAGTTTCACCAAGCATAAAATCATAAGATGGGAGCTTTTTATGTCCTCTTCTTAAAATAATAAATAAGCTATAATGAGTCATGGTCCTTATAACCTCTATCCTGAGGAGCCAAAAGATACTGCTCTGAAGGCGAATTTATACATAGTAACAGGATTAGGTTAATATTATGATGCGTATGTATGAAACTACTAATGAGCACAGTTCTTACAGCTGTTTGCGCCTGCAAAAATGGCATTTGGAATTCATCAATGGGTCATTTGCGATTTTTCAAATTGCGATCGCATTTAAGGCATCTCAATTTGAGATTCCTTAAATGCTATTCATGAACCATTAAAAAATTGCGATTTCACTATTTTTTGCCGCTATTTACCGCGAAGTCTGACTTCGTGGTAAATAGCGAAAACTGAGAAAAATGCACTTTTGTGCATTTTTCTCAGTTGTATGTTACACACACACATGTCCTTTGGACATGTGTGTGCGCAACATAAGTCTACATTTTCATTTCAGGGGTGCTACAGGGTGTCCTTTGGACACCCCTGGCACCCTTGAAATCGCATCCTTATTTGCGATTAGCAATTTGCTAATCGCAAATAAGGAATGTGTAGGAATCGCAATTTATTTAGCAATTCCTACATGAATCCCGTTTTGCAAGTCCTTAATAGCGATTCCTTAATAATCGCTATAAAGGACTCGCAAAACGGGACAATGATGAATCTGGCCGTATGTCCTTTGATCCTACATTAGAAATGTCCTTGAATAGCGGCTTTATGAGCTTTACTCCCCTACAAGCAAGAGGAGCTCGGCATCCACTTAGCCAGAATATATGGCGTGTCTTCATGAGGGTATTCCCATGTTCCTAAATAGTGATTTCAAGAGAATTTTCCTTCGCGCCAAGGGTGCAGGACAGACACATAGTAAATGAGTGAATGTTTCTTTTTTGTATCCACATAGGCTACAGGATAAATTCTGTGGCTGTTTTTTTATAAGATGGGATAAAATCTTTGGATTGCATAATACCAAACTGGAAAAACATAAATTGGTGTTTTAATCGTTATGAAAAATGTTCTGCCAAATAGCCCTGAGGGCCTATATTGGAACACAAATGTATTACTGTCCATGCGTGTCTCCTTATGGCAAATGCATTTTTATCTGTTTGGTTTAATGCAATTTCCGTTGCAGTGCTTAGCACTTGATTGAAATATGTTTTCCCCATTGTTACTACCCAAGCTTCTTGTATGCCTAAATCCTTTTTTGCCGAATGTTAAGTGACTTCCCCAGGACTCTTAAAGTTTTACTAAATTGCTGTTCCTCTATTTTCTTCCAGCATAAATTGCTAATAGATCCTCTTTTCGATGCTCACAATCTCAAGCATAATTTTATAAAGGCATTTTTACAATGATAGCTTGATCTTTTAGACCAAACTCTAAACGTATTTGAGCTAGTGAGACCGATTTTGGAGTATTGAATACGGATCTATAAACTTTTATTTGGCTCCTGTTCAAAGTGTCTTTTTCCAGACCCACCAAGCTCCCTTCTGTCCCTTTTCTTTTTCTTTTTCCCAGCACGGTGCTTGATGAAGCGCTGAATAATGGCAGCAGCAAGTGAAATTCTTCGGTGATGGAAAGCCAATTAGTGCACAGAGAACCGCAGCCGGGTCACAAATCCGCAATGCAAGATGGGAGAAAACGTTTCCTTACCCAACAGTGTACTTTTATTTTTTGCACTTGATTCGTGAATCCTGCATTGATTAGAAAATCCATTAGGCTCCTCAAATGTTTAATCCAGAGATCCCTAAAATGTAAACTCTTTGTGCACACATACTTAAAAAAAACATTTCGTACAAACTATCGAACAGATTTCAACCAAAACAAACAAAGTCATTTCCTTCAGTAAAGTTTTACTTTCAGGTGAAGTCTGGTTGAATTCAGTTCAGCCATTTTTCAGTATTGAGGAGCACAGAATCCTAAGGAAGTTAAAATCTGTTGAGCTGACTTGATTGCTGCTGTCTTTTGCTCCGCAGCGCGGGGACACACTGGCCTCAGTGTAACCAGGCGCTTTACAAATGTAATTATTATTATTTTATTATTATTATTATTAAAATGGGAACTCTCACTTTTGGGAGCACCCTTTTTGCCCACTGCATCACGGCTCTGTATGAAAGTAGATACGTAGAACACAAAGTGGATGTACTTTTTTCTGGGGAACGTTTTGTTCAAATTCGTCAAACGATCCCATTAATAAGAAAACAGAAGTGGCAACTCGGACTAAACTAAAAAAGAGGGTCCATACGAGAGATTGATTTATGACATGCCAGTGAGAATACATCTGGGCTAATAAAACATGTTATTTGGAGCAAGTGAGGAAATGAACACAGTTTGACATTTAAGACTATAGAACAAAGATCAGACCTCATGTGACTATCACAGCATAGCTCCATATCCAGTATCTTCTGGCTCTTCAATGCTCACACATTGGTCCTAGCCAATGAAAGTGCGCTCTGAGCGTGCCTACATACCTCTGACATAGACAAGGATAAGAGGGAGTAAGAAATGAGGACAGAGAGGAGGACAAAGCAATAAAATTAATTTGAAGCGGGAGACAAGGGAAATTGAGCATTAAATAGAGGACAGAACAAAAGTGAGAGGGGAATGAGGAAATGAGGTTGGGAAGCTAGGGGAGAAGGGAGAAAATGAGTTGAAAGAGAGAACAGAGATGGAGTGCGCATGTGAGAGAGAAGATGAGGGCATTAAGGTGAGAAAGAGAGGGACACATAGCAGAGGAAGGACTAGAATGGAGGATAATTGTGGAGAGAGAGTGAGAGAGGTATATTGAATTGGAAAAGAGGGGTGAATGATTGTGAAAGGGTGACTGTGAAAATATGAAGTGTTAAAGGAAGAACAAAAGTAGGAGCAAGAGGAAGAGCGGTCTGGATTGGATTGGAAGAGAGCAGAAATGAGGAGCGAGAGCAAGAGAGGTAGGAGAGAACAGAGATGGAGTGAGCGGGCAGTGGAGAGAGAGGATGAGGAGGGTGAAGTGAAACGAGAGGGAAGATGGAAGAGCGGAAGAAACGGAAGACAGCCGAAGCAGAGGAGGAGAGGGCATGGGGGGCGTGGCCAGCCAGTCATCATGGCGGACGCGATCTGCTAGCGCTCCGACATAAGACCCCTATTTCTCCTGCAGTTTATCCTCTTGAGGTGTCCCCCGTGTCGATATTGAGCAGGAACGGTGGGAGGATGCAGCGAAGAGCCTGTGGGTCTTGGTGGTTTCTCAATTAGCGTTGTGGCAGTGGAGCCTGTGCACTGGCTGTAGCGGAGCGGCTCCGGAGGCGAAGGCGCAAAAAGTGCCCTGGGACCCAACGGCTGTTGGTGAGGCCTATGGTGACGCCGGGACACTGCTGAGGGCGCCGGGTATTGAGAGACTGACCGGGTGGTGTCCCCCGGGGGATCGGCGGACCCCGCTGTCCTGGGCTGCTTGCGGCTGTTGTCGGGCGCTTTGAAGAGAAGAGCGGCCCTGATCAGGAGGCGGGCGCGGGACGGCAGCAAGATGCCGCTGGAGAGGCCCTGACCTGCGGCCTGAGTGGACTGCCACGAACGCTGCGAGGGGTCCCGGAGACCAGCGAAAGAGGGTGCGCAGAAGAGTGGGCAGGCGTTGAGGAAGGAATCGGTTGCCCCTTGAGATTCTCGGTGGGGCACCGAGGACTGGGCCCTGCGTCGCCTGAGACCCGAGGCCCGTTAAGATCCACGGGCCCCTCACCTGCCGCAGCGCCTGAACTTCACGGTGAGAAGCAAGGCCCCGGGGCGGAAGGAGAAGGGCGTGTAAAGGGGCCGAGGTGCCGTGGGAGGCGTCCTTGTCGGCGGCCTGCGAGGCCTGTAACAGCAGCGGTGGAACAAGGAAGCCTCCCGCAATCAGGGGAGCTGGCTGTTGCCGGTCAGATGGTGAGGTCCTGGGGCGACGAGAGAAGCGGGCAGAGGCAGTGAGCTTGGGGGCCTAAGGCACGGCTGCTATCCCTGTGGTCTGAGGCTCTGGCACCAGCTAGCTCGAAGAGAGCCCGGGCCTAGACCCTGAACTAGTCTGACGTGGAGCTGCGGCCCCGGGGCCTGTGAGTGCTGCCACGGTAGGAAGACGGCGTGGTGGGGACTGTGGTGAGAGGCCGAGCTGGTGCTTGGGAATGATTGCGGTGGCCGCCCCCACGAGCTGAAAACGGTTGGGGCCCCTACGGTTCGCACGCAAGCGAGGCGCCGCATTGCGCCTGGTGCGGGAATTGAAGGGCAGCCTGCTATTGCAGGCGAATTGAGACATCGGTGCGTGGACAGTGTCCGGAGGTACTGGGGTGAGGCCTGCAGGCGAGGATTGTGTGGCTGTGACCTGGCACATTGGGCCCTGGGCGCCATTTTGGGGACAGCGGCATCATGGACATGACTGTAGCTGGAGCGGCATACCCCCTAATGTGAGAGCTGCACCGCATGTAGAGGGGGCACTGGGCGGCCAGAGGTATCCTGGGAGTGTTGAGCCCATCCTCCTGCGGAACTGATGTGCTCGCTGGTTGGGGGCTCCAGTGGGGGGCCGAGAGGCGTTTAACGAAGGGGTTGAGACCAGAGGGGTGGCGTCCAGTGAAGGCGGAGGTGGCAAACCCCTGTGCTGTCCGGAGAAGCGGGGCTGCAAACTAAGCAATCCTCAGAGTCGGTAGCTAATAAGCCACGACAAGACCCCTGGCAGAGGCGGCGACCACTCCAGGGTGGGGGTTCCCCCTTCTGCTGCTAGCGCTGCCACAGGACTGGCGCAGCAACTCTCTTCTCTGTCTTTGTGAAGGGGCCTGGATATAGGAGGCCTGCAGTTGATCTCACTCGCCCAACCCAACGATCGTCTGCGGATGCCAACGGCGCAACAACTAGTGATGGGCCGGCTGAGGGACAAATCACAAAAAAAACAGCAGGGGGCTGATGGTCTCGGCCCTCCCCTTGGGCACCAGAGTGGCATCATGAAGACTCAGGCGGCAGCCCTCGCGGCCATGATGGACACTGTGCTGGAGGCGGTGGAGCCGATCTGCACCACCTTGGAGCAAAGAAAAGTGTCACTAGAGGCGGGGATCGACAAAGTCACGTCGGATTTCACTCTCCTCCAGGCCGACCATCGTAAGCTAGCGGAGTCGGTTGCCCTGCAGAGCCAGACACTTCAAGAGATCCAGCCTGTGGTGCAAAATCACACTATAGCGCTCCAGGACATGGGTCCACGTGCTTGAAGACCGCATAGAGGATGCGGGAGGGCGCTCCCGGCGCAACAATGTCCGCATGGTATGCCTTCCAGAGTGAGAGGAGGGCAAAAACCCGGAACAGTACATTGAGAACTGCTTATGCAATCTCCTGACTCTGGGGTGCTATCGCCACAATTTGTGGTGGAGAGGGCGCACAAAGTGCCAGCGCAGAAGCCCAGGCCGGGGGCTCGGCCTTGCCCGTTCCTCTTCAAACTCCTTAACTATCGAGATCGCGACGTGTTGCTCCGCGAAACCAGGAACCTGGGTGACCTCACTGTGGGAAATGGTCGGGTGATGTTCTTCCCCGACTATACAGCAGCGGTTCAGAGATGGCGGAGCACCTACATGGCGGTGAAACGACAATTGCGGGAGCTAGAGTTTCCTTACTCCCTGTTGTTCCCCTCTCGCCTCGGAGTGGTCCCGAAGGAGGGTACCCGATTCTTTGATGCCCCGTCGGACGTTTGGGACTGGCTGGAGGAGACGGGGCAATGGAAAGGAACAAGACCCACAGGCCTGGAGGAAGGTGGCTGCCAGGAGAGGAAATCGAGGCGACGCAGATGGTGAGAGGCTCGATGGGACACGGGCCTAAGTCCAGTTGCGCCTAGTCCAGAAAAGATAAGAATGGAACGACAGGAAGCTCTCGAGGCAGTGGCGACTCTTGGGACAGCGAGCAACAATAGCCGTCTGGAGACCCATGCACGCAGTGACCCGGGAACCAGTTGTTCGTCGTCCCCATCCACTGTGTTCTCCGAAGACTTGAACATGCCAGTAGTGACGCCTCAAACGGCTGATCAGATCATGTGATCAAGCGGTGCAATGTGGCACCCTTTCATGGCCCACACACCTGAGCACTCTGTACACCGTATCTCTTTAACATGTCTGCGCACACACTGATGAAATGTGCTATACGTTGGGAGCGTTTTCTGTTATCTGATGTAATGCATGTGAATTTCTGAGGCTTGCCTTGCTAGGCAGCGGGTGGGATGCACCGCGCAGATGTTGCATTCGCAGGCTCTTGCAGCTGTGGCCCACACTGAACCTGCAGGATTGACCAGCCTGTGATTTACTGCACAACTCTTGAGAGTACGGGAGGCTTGAGACAGGGATGTAGTGTAGACTAGTTACTGACATTACACACATTCCACTAGCTACCACACCAGACTAGCACTTCACCATCAGTGGTTTACCTTGAGGTTTGGACGTATGCCCTTTTGGGGATCTGCCCCACCAGTTGCATTGTTTGCAGTTGTTGTTCTGTTTAAGTTGCGGCACACTGATATGCTCCTCTTGAACAGCACCTCCGGCCCCTCCCCCCAGGCAATCCCTCTGCCCCGCGCTGACACGACACATGACACATGCAGACATATGACGCACACTAACATCGTGACTTGTAACATACGTGGTATGCACACACTATTCAAAAGCTACTCTGTCTTGTTCCTACCCGCAGAGACATGCAGTAGGAATTGCCCTCCTGCAGGAGACCCACATGACTCAGACAGAACTTGACAAACTCTGCAGGTGTTGGAGGGGGCAAATATATGGTACGGTCTTCTCGGCGCATGCACGCAGCACCCTGATATGGGTAAGGACAGGCAGCCCCTTCATATGTGAGGAAACAAAGGTGTACCAGGAGGGCAGGTATTCTTTAGTGCGGGGCAGCTGAATGGTCAGGAGGTCCTCTTAGGATCCCTTTATGCTCCGAATGTAGACCAACCCTCCTTCCTAGCACAATTGACTCAGGTCCTCCACCCTTATGCTGGACTCCCCTGACTACTTGGCTGGGACTTCAATATGGTGCAGGATGTACATCTGGACCGGTCTTCCACCCCCCCCCCCCCCTCCCTCCGAGCTGCAGCGGTAGCGTCCAATGCTGGCTATCCCACTGGGCGATACAGGACCTGTGGTGCGTACAGCATCCAGTAGACAAGATCTATTCTTACTATTCAGCTGTCCACGATTTGCATGTCAGGTTGGATAGGATAGTGGGCTGCCAATCCCTGCTCCAGCTTATTGCAAAATTAGAGTAACTGGGGAGAACCCACTTCGATCATAACCCCCTGTGGTTTCAGATTAGCTGGGAGGCGGACCACCCGCCTGTCCCTACGTGGAGGCTACAGCCTGCTGCATTGGAGGATTCGGAGTTTCGCTCATCGCTGGGCATGGCCATCCTCGCATACTTTGATGTCAATGAAGGGACTGCGAGCAATGCCATGGTGGAGTGGGATGCACACAAAGTGGCTGTCCGGGGGCACTGTATGGGGCCACATGAAACATACGCAGAATGTTCTCCACCTCTATGGCGCGCCTGGAGGCTGAGCTCTTACAATATGAGCGGGAGGGGAGGGTGAGGGCCGGAACTCGCGCAAACTGGGAGCCCTTCACACCAGGCATGTGGCTCTTTTGGAGAGGTTGAGGTGTCACAACTATGCAGCGCACAGGGCCAGAACCCATGCCAAGTCAGACAGAGTGGGCCGACTACTGGCCTGGTTGATACAGCAGGAGGAGCGCGGTGCCCCAATCGGAGCTCTCTGTACAGCAGATGGAGGGATGGTGTACACGCAGCGTGAAATACACCGTGCCTTGACTGATCACTATGCGCAGCTGTACAGAGCCCAGGGCGTTAGCCCCAGGCAAATCTTGGAGGAGTTCCAGGACTCTGTCTAATTACCCGCGGCCTCCGAGGAACAGAGGGAGACACTCAGAGTGTCCCTCTCATTGGAAGAAGTCGGAGAGGCAATCCAGTCCATGGTATCCAGGAAGACTCCGGGGCCGGATGGCCTGCCTGCCGAATACTATCAAGCGTATTGGGAAACCCTGACACCATTACTTCACATGTTGTACACCACAGCGGTAGAGGACGGATCGTTGCCCCCCCTCTATGCAGGAGGCGTTTCTGGTTTCCCTGTCTAAACCGGACAGGGACCCCACTGCTCTGGGCTCATATAGGCCACTGGCGATGCTTAACGGGGACTATAAGGCCTTCGCTAAGGTGTTAGCGGAGTGGTTGGCGCCGGTGGTCCCCCACTTAAAACATACTGACCAGAACGAGTTTGTACCATCGAGATCCACGTCATTGAACCTTAGGAGATAATGGAGATACTTAAGGGTGGCGGCTGAGGCCTCAAGGGAGTGGCCATGGGCAGGGTGCCTGATATTAGACCTGGAGACGGTGTTTGATTGCCTAGAATGGGGTTATCTATCGGAAGTGCTGCTGCGCTATGGGTTAGACATGGGATTCCTCCACATGGTTAGCCTCTTATACCGGAGCCCCGTAGTCCGAGTGCGTTTGGGCCCTTACATATCAGAGGCGGTGGCGGTGGGCCGAGGCACCCGGCAGGGGTGCCCTTTGTCCCCGCTACTCTTCGCGTTGGCTATCGAACCCCTGGCCCTGGCCATACGTAGGACTCTTGGTGATGGCATCCTGATGGGAGACGCTGTCCATCAGGTATCGCTTTATGCTGATAGCCTGCTGGTGTTTGTGAGGGATGTAGGATGCATACCGGAGCAGCTAGCCTTGCTGCTGCACACTTTCGCTGACGTCTCAGGGCTCTGACTGAATGCGGGTAAATCCTGCCTGTACGCTTTCAGTGCAGGGACCGCAGACCCGGGTTACCATCTCGAGGGCACACAAGTCCAACGGAAAGAGGACACCTTTCGGTACCTGGGGATCCAGATATACCGTAGACCAGCTGACTTATTCGATGGGAATCTTGGGAGGGCAGTCACAGCGCTTAGGTCTCAGATACGCTTTTCGAACACGCTCCCGCTGACGACCACGGGCAGAGTGGCACTTGCTTAAATGCTCATGCTAATCCGCCTCCTGTACTACTTTGTCAACTTACCTTTATTTATTCCGGCTTCCTTTTTTACCATGCTCAACAGAATATTGCAGGACTTTATCTGGGGCACCTCTAGGCACAGGCTGGCGCTGGCAAAGCTATTTCTGCCAACGGATAGGGGGGGGCTGGCTGCCCCTTGTTTTGTGCACTACTACCTAGCTGCGCAGCTACAATGGGTTGCTCGCTGGTTGGGGGATAGAGGTAGGGACGATACAGCCACGGTAATGCCACCATACTCCCTAGAGCATGTAACTAAGCTGTTCCATCCCATAGCAGCGATTGAGCGCCCAACCCTGCTCCTACTGGAAGTGGCATACAAGTGCTACCGGAGAGCCTTGTACCTTACCCGCAGCATGGTTCCTTACGCACCAGCTATACCATTGGAGGGCTAGCCTAGTTGTGAAGGGGTGGTCACACCCTCCATGCTCACGAAGTGGCGGGAAGCCGACATCCAGACACTCGGTGATCTCTATAGAGATGGGGAGCTCACGGCGTACGAGATGCTGGTAACAGAGGAGGGGCTCCCCGCTAGGGGGGTTCTTAATGCATCGCTCACTTATAGCGAAGCTTACTGCCAGATGGGGGGACGTAGCCACAGAGCCTGGACAAGCTGGTTTGCGGCATCACTACAGGAACATGCAGCGGTTAGTTTGGATTCCCCTATAGCCAAATGGGAGCTAGACCTGGGGCGGCCGCTAACTGACAAGGAGTGGGAAAAGGTCCTTAAAAGTCCGGTGCGCATCCCCAGAAACATGCAATTCCGTCATATCCAGCTTTTTATTGTTAATAGGGCCTACCTCACGCCCGAGCTGATCAACAAATACTTCTGTCACACTGATGCACTCTGCCCCAGGTGCAATGAGCTGGGGGTGGGTTTCCTGCACAGGCTGTGGAGCTGTCCTGGGCTGGGCACATACTGGCGAACAATTAGCGAGCTGCTGAGAAGTTGCACAGACCGAACTATACCCTTTGACTAGCCCAAGTACATTTTACATCACTTCAGGAGACCCCCTAAAGATAAGGTGACGTCCCGTTTCCTGGACCTGGGGCTAGTGGCGGCAAAGCGCCTCCTCACGAAGAGGTGGAAGGCGCATTACCCGCAATGTGCACGGGCATGGACTTCCTCCTTCTAGGCATGGGCCAGGGCAGAGTGGACCGCCATACGCAGGGAGGAAACAATGGGGCTCCGGAAGAAACCCATAGTGGCACGCTGGGCGCAAATGCTTGCTGCATTACAGCAGCTGGATGGGGAGGGAGGCACAGGTGGTGCTGAGAGGTTGGGGGACGCACACGAGGGTGGGAGCATACCACAGGCCGTTCTCCTGTCGAGATAGTTTGTTATGTTTCACTTCTGATCCAATAGGACACAAAGGCAATCACGCAAGTGCAGTCATAGTCGAAAAGTAAACACGTTCGGGGGGAGGGGGCGGGGGGTTGGGGTCGGGGAGGAGAAAGGGGGAGTAGAATGAGAGTTGGAGTATGAATGTGGTTTTGCCACTGCAGTTAAGGTTTTTTTTTGTTTCATATATACACCATCTGTTTGCAAGCTCAAGATGGAGGGTTAACCCTGAACCATGCGACGGTAGAGAGTTCAGCATGCTGGTTCTCATGGACATCCCCGGAGTCTGCATCAGGGCAGGAGCACCACAGTTCCGTCAACTTTGGGCGAGCATCTCATGCCTTACTCTTCGCATAACTTGAACACTTGTAAACATAATATGATGATGTGCTCATGCCTTTATGACTGATGTGCCTATGCCACTGAGCTTTTATTGATGATGCTTGTAATGTATTATGTAACCCAAAATGCCAATAAAACAGATTTGACAAAAAAACGAGGAGAGGGCATGGGGGATGGGAAGAAAGTGATAAGGGAGGAACAGAAGTGTGCGGAGGCAGATGGGAATGAGTCGAATGAAAAAAAGGAGGAGTATAAAGAAAAAAGACGCCAAGAGGAAAAAGGAAATGTGGATCTAAGTGGGATCGGAAGAAGGGAATCAAGATCCGATGCAGTAAGCAGAGTATTGAAATATCCATACGTCTAACCCAGACAGGCACAATCATGACAGAAGTGCTTAGGAGATTGGGAAGGACAAAATCGAGGATCTGGATCAAGAGAGAAATACAGAAAGGAAGAGAGTGGATAGTAGTTGGAGATGGTGAGATAGGCGGAGTGAGATAGACGAGAAGGAGGGGGAGGTGGGAATAGAAACCAGGGAGAAGAAGAGAACTGTAGTGGAGGAAGAGAGTAGGGAGACAGTGATAGGTATGGGAAGCACAGAGAAGAGTGAGAACTAGATTGAGGGATACAGTGGGAAAGAGGAGGAGAAAAGGAGATTGGGAACGGTACTAAATCAACAGACAAGAGTGAGGAGGGGGTACGAGAGGGAGAGAAATGTGTGTGAGAGGAGGAAAAGGGGATATGGGATTTGAGTGAGAGCTGGAACGATAAGTGGTAGGGAAACAGCAAGAGGAGAGATAGTAAGAGTACAGGAAAGAAACAGATGAGAGAAAGGGGTTGGGAAAGGGAAGGCATGAGAGAGTGAAAGTCGTAAGAGTGAGATTTGTTTTAGAAAGAGTAAAGGGAAGTGATAGAGAAGTAGAGGGCTCAAGGGAGGGGTCGTGAAAGTGAGATAGGTCAGAGGGAATGAAAGTGAAAATGGGAGGAAGAGGTGAGAGCTCCAGAGAGAATAGGGGAGTACATGAAAAGTTGACCAAGAGGGAAAGAAAGGTGTCATGAAGGTGAAATAAAAGTGAGGGGAATGAAAGGTGAGGAAGAAGTAGTGAGAGTGGTACAGAAAAATGAAAGAGGAAAGGAAGGTTTGAAGGGAATGAAAGGAGAGGTGGTGAGAAAGGAGAATGTAGGAAGCAGGCATTATAGGAAGTAGGAGGTCAACAATAGTAACACTTCACGAGAAGGTTTAATCTGAAAACAAGTGCTTTCAGGTAAATGCGGAAAGACATCAGTGTTGCTTTCATCCTTAAATCCTCTGGAAGACAGTTCCAAAGAAGAGCGGATGCTCCAGAAAAGGAGTGATATTGAGAGTGGGCAGTTCTGAAACAGTTTAACTTGAGAAATAAGTTAACTTTGCTTCTCAAAGTTCTGCAGCCACCCGCTTGCTTGAGCAGGCTGGTGGTGAGTTCACATGAACAGCTGTGCAGGCAAACAAAATATGAAGATATTCCTTGCCTCCGTAGAGAAACTGCGTAGAAGAGTGGGGTTTTATGATGAAAATGATATGTTGAAAGTTGGCCACAGCATGCAGGACAGTTTTCAGTTGAAGGAGAGCTGATGGGGGATGTCCACAAGCACAGCACTGCCCAAGTCCAATCTCAAACAAATCTAAAGGATGTGGACACCGATTTTAGAAGATAAGTGAAAAAAGAGGCCCAATCTTTTTCAGGAGCCAATAGAAAATAGGCACTCTAGAGGGTGTACTGATGTGCAATATCGATAACAAGGGTGAGTTCACAGTGATCCCAAGTGAACAGCAGGCGAGAGAGCGTTGGGTAAAAGTCTGTGATGTTCAGATTGTTTACTAAATCCAAGTAAAAAGAGGTTTCGAACTTGAGAGAGGACAGGATGAAATACTTTCGTTCATATTTTTATTTATTATTTAGAGCTACGAGTTTTTTTATATTTAGTATTAGATTTTGAGAAGAACAGAGCATAGAGTGAGAATATCAAGAAGACAAGAAATCTAGAGGAAGATTTTAGGATATTCTGCATAGTGTTGGATAGAGACACCAGTATCCCAGCAAATGTTATGTAGGGGCACCATGTAAAGGTTTAAAGAGTATAGGACCCGAAATAGAACCCTGCAGAACATCAAATAAAGAAGGATCGAATTAATAAAAACAATGATCTGGATGGGTTTAGAGACTGAAGTGGTTACATGTGAAGGCAGTTTGATTTAGCAAGTATGATTATTTTTTGCAATATTTCGTCATGTGAATAACATGCTCTTCTGAGTTCAGGTCATGGGATAATCATGGATGCGAGTGTCTTTGAGCTTGTCATTTTAGTTTTGGGGGAGGTGGCATAAAGTAAGTGGGTCGGGAGATGATGTTGTCTATGTTCCTCATGTTGTAGGCACTACTTTTTTGCAGGAGTGAATGAGATCTTTTTTCATATATGAGCATGTCAATAAACTTCTCGGCTAAAAGATTTTTGGAAAAGTGCTTCCAGACTTTAGAGTTGGGTTGTTATGGGATGAGAAGAACAATAAGAAAGGTGGGTAGTAAGTGATCTGAAAACCAACTTAGACTGGTTGGCTGCAGTGAATTATGGAGGGGTTGGCGGTGCGAAGATTGAGGATACAGCCTTTGTTGTGGGAGGGGATGGTGGAGAGCTGATGAAGGACAGGGGGCCGAAGGAAGGAGTGTAGGGATCTAAATTGTTCACATTTTTACATTTTTATTAAGCAAACCAAGATTAATGTCACCAAAGCAAGTGTTGTTAAGAGAAGACAGTTCACAAGAGTCAATCTAATCGCACACTTGATAGTCAAACTCCGTTTTAAGACTAGGGAGTGGTATGTTACTGGAGTTAGAAGAAGGAGAAAATAATGGTTTGAAAGGGACTGTGAGGCACTCATAAGCAGATGGTGCTTGGAAGCATGTTGAGAAACGTTTTCAAGATAAGTGTCACCACTAAGATTGGATTGCCAGTCTTTGCGAATATTAGAGCAATTTAGAAGGACTAGAGAGTTCAGAATGGAACAAGAAGTCATTTTATAACTACTTAGTTATGAATATTAGGTCAGGGTGGCAGGAGGTGATGAGATCAACAATAGCAGCAGGATAGGCCTTGGCAGATCTGACACTGTGAAGCATGCCGGTCAGGTCAGTGCTGAGTGACCATTGATGAAGTAGCATCATGAGCCACTGGAGAACTCGTCGCACATGAGTCGCCCTTCCCACACATTGCATCACTCCAGCCGGACCTCTAGCTAATCCGCTCCTCGGCCAATCTGTACCATTCAACTTCATCTCCTCCTCCCTTTCCCTACCTGCCACCCCCCTTTTTAGTCCACCTCTCTTCCAACCTTCCCCCCTAGTTAACTTTCCTTACATCCCTCTTATTCCCTCCTCTTCTCTTCCCCTCGCTTTGTTCCCAGATTTCTCCACAAACCCATTAAATCTCTCTCCTTCCCCCAATACTGTGCTACCCCCTTTCCCTCCTCGGTAACCCTTTCCCTTTCCCTCCCTCGGGCCTAGCAAAACCACTTCCTTTCTTCAATTTCCCTATCTCCCAACACCCCTCACTCCGCCAGATGCCCATTCCCTCACAGCCTCCTCATCTAACATACAGGAACTCTCCAACTCCTCCCTCGCTTCCTCCCAAACCTCTTTCATTCCTATGTCTCTACACACTTCTACCCTCTCCCTCCGCCCCACTGCCTCGCTCCTCACCTACCTCCCCTAATTATGTCCTTAATTCCTATCCTTCTTGCAACGCCAACAAAGACAACTCTCCTCTAACTTCTTTTGCACCAACGCCCGCTCTCAACCACCACCTTTCCCCACCTCTGAACCCTATATCCCAACTCCCCTCCTGTCCCCCGACTTCCCCCTGCCTCCCACCGCCAATTGCACCCCCTCCTGTTTCCATCGAGCCACCCAACACGCCGTGCTCTGCCCTACTCTCTCTGGAAAATAAGCTAGGCTCTCTCATCACCTCCATCTCCCAACTTGAAGCTACCATTTCCCTTCTAAACTCCAAGATTTCCACTTATCCATGCACCTCAATTCCTTTGGAAAACACCTTCCCACGAGATGCACCTCGCCCCCACACCCCATAATAGCAAAGCATAACCTGTTGTCTGCAAACATCGCAAACTCACACAAGCCCTCGAACGCCACCCTTCTTCCACTTTCATCTCCAAGTAGCCCTACTATCTACACTATTTCGACCATCTTCTCTGTCAGAACCTCTCATCCACCTAAACCCTCCCAAGCACCCTCGTATAAGCACAACATCCCTATCACCCCTCATAGCCCAAGTGCCCCCATCACCAAAACAGTCTCGACAGAGCTACGCTGTCTGCTCCACAGCTGCAGATCTGCAATAAAACACAAACTTTAAATCTCCGACACCATCATACTTCACAATATTGACATGCTCTTCCTCACAGAGACCCTGGTTCAACGATACCTCTAACTCTATGTTTGAACTCCTAGTACCCACAGGCTATTCTATATTTCGAAAGGACAGAATTGACAAAGTTGGGGGAGGTGTTGCAGTCATCTTTAGAAACTCCCTTTAATTCAAGGCTTTTCCTAACAGCTCCTTCCGCACTTCCGAATGCCTATCCCTTGACCTTCAATTGCACCACCGCTCACCCCTCAGATTCCATGCCAATTACCACCTGCCTTGTAGCGGCCCCTCGTTTATGGAGGAACTCACTGACTTCATTAGCGACCAATACTCGCAAAGTGACAATCAGATCTTCGTGGGTGACTTCAATCTCCACTGGGGCATGTCTCAAGACTCTTCTGAAAATTTGCTGGCCACCTTCCTCTCTGCAAACAAACTTATCCAACACTACACAGAAACAACTCACTCTAAGGGCTCAATCCTGGACCTTGTTATTTCAAAAACAGGCATGCTTACTATCGCTACCCCTATTCATGTTGACTGGTCTGACCACTTCCTCATCCCATTCTCTTTTCACCTATCACACTCTATAACTCTTGGCCAACCTAAGAGGGCTACCTGCTGGTTCTGTGACACAAAAAATATTGACCTTGGTACCTTCTGTGAATCAGCTTTGCTATCAATTCCAAGGCTAGACTCAAACCTAGATGTTAACGAACTCACCTCCCAATGCCTCACAGTCTTTGCAGTCAAAATTAATAACGTCGCTTCTCTCCAAAGCAAAAAGAAAAGGCCCACTCCCTCAGCACCTTGGTTCAACTAATCCCTCTATGAAGAAAGGAAGTACCTAAGATCCCTGGAGAAACAATGGAGACAAGCACCCTCCACCGATAATTTGGCCACGCTTCGTTCAGCAAGGTCCAAGTACCACAAGTACATCTCCCTTGGAAAAGCGACGCACTTCAGAACCATCCTCGACTCAGCCAAAAATAGACCCAAAAAACTATTTGATCTCATCAAGAATCCAAACTGTTCTCCCCCATCGTCCAAGGTGGAGGATTCTACAAAGTAAGCAGCAGAATTCGCTATATTCTTTGACGAAAAAGTGAAATCACTTGTGGATCAGGTCAGTCTTCCTACCCCTCCAGAGGAGAGCAAATCCTTAGCCATTTGGCAGAACTTTGACCCCATCTCCGAAGATGCCCTCCTCAAATGCATCCTCGAAACAAAGCCCTCCAACCATTCTCTTGACCCCATCCCTAGTGCCATTGCCATTGACTTCTATACCCATTCTCTGTCCTATTGGACCACTTTGGCTAACCTCTCCCTCTGTCAAGGCTCCCTTCCTGTTTTCTTCAAAACTGGGCAGGTCACCCCTCTGCTTAAAAAACCCACTGCTGATGCGAACAACCTCAACAACTTCTGCCCCATCACTAACCTACCTTTTGTTGCGAAAATCACAGAAAGATGTGCAGAGAAACAACTCTCTCGTCATATCAAGAACAATGATCTTCTTGACAATTTCCAGTTCCGCTTCATTGAAAACTGCAGCACTGAAACAGCCCTGCTGCAAGTGATTGACGACGAGCTGCGGATGCTCGATTCTGGTGAGTCTTGTCTTCTTATTCTCCTTGACCTTTCTGCAGCCTTTGACACTGTAAATCACAACACTATCTTTAACACTATTCAACAGAGAATGGGCATGGAAGGCACTGTGCTTAAATGGTTTGCTTCCTTCCTCTCTGATAGGTCCCAAATGATCAAAATAGAGAATAGTCTTTCATCTCCTTTGGCGGTAGGTCAAGGTGTTCCTCAAAGCTCTATACTGCACACACATTGTTCAATCTCTATTTAGAAGCATTGGGAAAACTCCTAAGTAAATCCGGGATCCATTATCATCTCTATGCAGACGACACTCAAATCTACCTCAAGGTTGCCTCCACTCATGATCTCTTCATCCTAAGCTCTACTCTCGACTCCATTCAAAACTGGAGGTTAACTCATCAACTTATTCTGAATCCCTCTAAAACTGAATTCCTCCTCCTCTCCTCCTCATTTTCTCCTTCCCGGTTCAATCATGGATGGATCAGATGAATCTAACTAACAATAAACCCATCATTGTCGACAGCGCAAAATCCCTTGGTGTCATACTCGACACAAAACTCAATCTACTCTCCCACATTAATTCCATTGCAAAGTCTGCTAGATACCAACTGCACCTTCTTTGGGGGATTCGTCACTTTTTCCAGGAGCATGACCTTAAAACCCTGGTCCAATTGCAGGTTCTCTCCAGACAGGACTACTGAAACTCTCTTTTTACTGGCCTCCCCAAATCCCACCTGTACCCTCTTAAATCTGTTCTCCATTCAGCAGCTTGTTTCATATATGGGGCCAAAAGAGGCCACTACATCACAACCATTTTCTCCACCCTCCGTTGGCTTCCCATCGAGGCAAGAACTATCCACAAGATTGCCTGTATCACCCACAAGTCGAAAATGAAAAACAAGGGAACCCTACTCATGACAGAACCAGAGTGATTAGGTATTTTAAAAAAACAGTGGTTCCTGTGGAGAAGATACTTAATACTAGATTTGGAGGAAAGGCGAAAATTTGCATATATATACAGGGATTTAGGTGAGATGTTCGATAGAAAAGAAGCCACAAACACCGATTACGTATTTCAATAATTATATTAAAGTTTGATTTCACAGTAAGGGTGATTACAAATGAAGTATCAGACATTATTTACAATTGTGAAGTGTGTCCCAAGTGACGTTATGAACCTTAAAACATAGAATTAACATTGGTGAAACAATATGTGAAGGTTTCCATTCAACTTTGTTATTTCCGAAAAACGAACACTCTATTTTTCAATACATGACATCTATATGGTGATAGAATGTTAGTTTCAGGAGTTCGCTTTTCTTAAGTGTCGATGGCGTTTCAACCTTAATATGGATGTAGGGTCTCTTCAGGACCTACAGTGTGGGGACATCTGGGTTGCGAATTGCTAGAATATATGTGTTGTGTGTGAAGAACCGTGCATTGGTGAAAATAAAATTTACTCACAAGGAAACCCGGCCCGGTTCCCTATAGAGCGTGTGGGTGGTAGCAATTCAGGGAAGCAAAATGGCTGTCCTGTATGTTGCAGTAATTGGAATTCAAGGATTCTTTGGGTCTGTTGTGCTGGTCAGCGTTGGCATATAAATCCCATTTGTTGCTGATTGCGTAGATGTACAATGTACCTCCAGGAACTGACGGAAGCGGTTCGCTTGTGGAAGCGCTAAGAAATACGGAAAGAAATCTAAGCAGTCAGCAACACTACTCTTCCCAGGCCTTCAAAACTGGCCTCAAAGCTCTCCTCCTTCAAAGACACTTCCAAACCTAATTCACGCACTCTCTATTATCTGAAGGAAGTCCCTCCTTTATAGGAAATTCTGTTCTACATGACTAGAAGTGCCTTCCCTCTGTGTTCTTGTGGTTTGAGAGTCTGCCATTTATTGCAGTATTATACTTCTACTTGTATTGTGTATTCCTTTGTAACATGCATACATCACTTTCCCTCTTGGAATGTATTGTTTGCTACCTCTTGTATTTTGTTTGCTTGCAAAACTTGCACAATTGTCACCATTGCCTCATGTAACGTAATGTTTGTTCTTGTGTTTTGAGTATCTGCCATTTAGGGCAGTATTATACCTCTATTTGTACTTTGTACACTTTTGTAACATACACACGTCACTTTTTTCCTTTTGTTTGCTCTTGACACATGCACAATTGTCACTATTGCCTTATGTAACGTAACGTTTGCTCTTGTAACATGTTGACTTGTAATTTTTCCTCATGTTCCACTACTGTTCCTATTGTGAAGCGCTCTGACACCTTGGAGGACAGTCCGCGCTATATAAAAACTCATTAAATAAAATATAATACAAATAAAATAAACCCCCTAGTGCACAGTGCACCTTCTTAAATACAATGCTCAGACACTCACTCAGCCCTCCGGCGACACCTGGCGATGTCCTTTCTTTTATAAAACTGATAAATATAACAAAATGTCTACTGCTGCAGTTCCTAAAATCTTTCAAGAGATAAAATGGCATTTCCAGTACAAGAAACACCTTTGACAACACAACCCAAAGAACTGTTCCTGACATATTTCCACATTCGCAAAATACTGCAGACAAAAAACGTCACTCTGCCTCGTATGATAGTCACACTAAAAATAATTCTTACGGCTGCAGAGTTCTTGAATTCAGTGGTGAAACCCCAATTAAAATACGAAATAATTAAAATATGAATTGCACCTTTTATATATATATGTTAGAAATACACTCGCATATTAAAACAAAATTAAACTCGCTTCTCAGACAGATTGGGAGCAGAAACAACCACCACCAAGGTAGGTGCGAGACCCGCACCGATCAAGCGCAGAGGATTTATAATTAGATGTCAAGCTTGTTTAAGGAACTGCTGATAAAGTCAGCACCCGCCTCACTGTGACGGCAAAGCAGGCTATTTCTACATTAACTGCTAAATTGACTGTCTGATTTCCCTCTAATTCTTTGCCACCTATGTTTACTTTTCATTAAATCACCGACACTGAGATAAATAACCCAGAAAACAAATACACACACATCATCAATATGTACACCTAACCCTGCACCTGAAATGCTTTGTACATATTTGTTTATTTACTCCTCGTTTCAGTTGAGGACGGATCTGACCTCCGTATAATATTTATTAGGTAGCTTTATAAAGGGCGGAGTGGTTCCTTTCCCTTAAATCAGAAAGTTCAGTAGCTTTGTCTATAAAATAAGTTGATGTTCACGGCTTCCGTTGGAAGCCCTGAGCTTGATTCTTGAACAAGAAACTCACAGGACACAAGGTACCATGCATGGCATAAAGCAGGGTGTATTACCTCCTCGTCAGACCTCCCCATCAGAGTCCAATGGTTCCTCCTCAGAGCAGTGCCGGTCCTAGGCCTTTTGAGGCCCCGGGCGAAAGGGAAGATGTGAGGCCCCTCTAATTGCATATTGTGTCGCAAGAAGTGACATCACAGAAAGTGACATCGCAGGACTTTTGATCTTAGTTATTTGGCATCACTGAAGCAAATTAATGTGGATATCAGCAACATGGACAAAAAGTAGAGGGGATGGAAAACAGATGAGCTGCAAATATCCATGAGTGTAACACTTGCAAGCTCCTTGAAGATTAGCTTCATTTTTACACAAAACCAGAAATAAATATGGATAAATACAGATAACATTGGCAACAAATCAATGTGGATAAATACAGACAGAAATGGCAAAAAAATAAATACTATAAAACTGGGAGCCCTAATCATAATGTACCAACCACATCATACTGGAGAAAAACACATCTCACACCAAAACCCCCATATTAAAGCTCCTAGGCTCACTAGGTTACTATCTTATTGGGTTTCTGCAGTGATTTGCCATGGAAATATATATGTTCACAACAAATTAATTGGTGAGAATGTATGGCAAATCACCAACATACTCAAGCACCATGTGGCACACGCTCATCTTTTTCTCACGCACCAAAAGCTACAAGCAAAGAGGTGTATTTATGACATTAGTGGCCTTGGGACACCTGCTTAGCACTCATCATGTTCCACAGTCAACTCTTATTCTACTTCATCTGTAACGGATACACCATTAAATCGGCGGTTCAATGCACCAGACGCTGGCGCCTGGCGGCCGAAGGGGAAGGCACGGTATTTTTCTATTGAGAGTTATTGAGTGTGTAAGAGGACAGTAGCAGTGCTGTAGCAGGCACCCATAGTTGTATATAGCGCTGCAAGGCCAATATGGACTTTGGGCGCGATAAAACGCACTGCGCTGCAAAACATGATGCACACGATAAAACGCTGCATGGTTATCAATGCATGGTTAAACTTATCAATGAGGCAAGAAAACAAGCAGCTGAACGTCGCCTGTAGGCTTTGTGGTGAAATTAAGTTTCCCATGAATTTGGAAGATTCGGCGGTTAGCCTGAGACTATCCACTAAAGCAGGGTTTTTTTTGTTGCAATCTTATAAAGCTTTACATGAGCACCAGTTCAATTACAGAATTCCAAGACCGTCACCTGATTCAGGCGGGACCACCGATTTTGTAAGCCATAAAATGGTCTTCTGCACGGGGGGCTTGGTTCTTGTGTTTCGAGTCCAGGTGGCCCCTCTGTTGGTGCAGTGTCTCCTGCCCCGTGGGCCCCGTGGGGTCACTGAGGTCGCTTTGTGCTGGGTACGAGGACCGGTTTTCAATGGTTATTTTCTCTGTGTCAGACATTGAAAAGGTGGGCCCTCTTGTTGCCGTCTCTTCAAGTCCTGTCGGGGATGTTCACAGCGTGCACTCTTGGCGTTCCCCTGCACCCTCATCGTTCGAGACTCTGCTTTACCTTAACAAAGGAGGTCGAGGCACAGATCATCTGGTTTCCCGTCTCTGTGGCGTTGCTGCCAATTTGACGGGCCGCAGAGGTTTCCAGTTCTCCCTGCACGTGCATGCCTCTTACCAGAGGCGCAACTAGAGCCAAATTTCAGGGGGGGGACGGGGGCTAAGAAAAAATTTCGGGGGGTGGGAGGTGAACCTTTAATCAGTAGGCAGAGTGGAGCTGCAGGGGATCTTAGAAGGGGTGAAACAACTGCAAGGCCTAATTAACATTCAAATGGTCTTTTAAAGACCTCTAAAACGTTCGGGTGCGGCTCTGTGTGTGCCCGGGGTCTGTCTCATTCCGGGCTGCCACACAATACGGGGGGGGGTTGAAGCCTGGTGAGTCCAATGGGTGTTGCGCGCCTGCCTCTTA
The DNA here is from genome assembly GCF_964263255.1 of Lissotriton vulgaris. Classification (NCBI taxonomy): domain Eukaryota; kingdom Metazoa; phylum Chordata; class Amphibia; order Caudata; family Salamandridae; genus Lissotriton; species Lissotriton vulgaris. The sequence continues at coordinate 1,917,411,039 of NC_141691.1, forward strand.
CCATGACTCACTCTAGCCTGGCTGTTGCAGTCTCTGTCTCTCTCTCTTTGGGATGGCCTGGTGTTTCTAGATGTTCTTGGTGTGCATTTTGGGATTGTGTGCTGGGATAGCGGGCTTCACTTGGGAGACTTACTTGGGTGTTCTTTAGTACCTGTGGAGAGTGGTCCTCTGGGGCTCGGTTTGTTTTCCTTACAGCTGGGGCCTGCTTCGGTCATTGGTTTATATAGGTTGAATGAGGTCTCTGGTTGGCCATTTATTGGGGCCAGCCTACTTTCCTGTTGTGGATTGGCTGTGGGTCATGGTGCATTCTCTGATTGGCCCTTAGGGTCTTGGTTAATTGGTCAGGTGTACATATAGGAGGGTGTTTGCTCTACTATCCTGATTCATCATGGAGGGTAGCGTTTCAGACGTGGGTGAACTCAGATGTGTGGAGGAGGTGGTGGTTGCTGGGTCTTCCACTGCTCCGTCCCTGACTGAGGTGCAGAAGATGATTGAGGCTGCAGTGGCTGCGGCCTTTATGGCTAGGGAGTCCAAAGGGCCTAGGAGGCAGAAAGTGGATGCCTCAGCAGTTGTCGATCCGGACGTGGAATCGGATGAAGAGGTGAAGGGTCATTTTTTCCAGGAGACAGACCTTCACAGTGTTCTGCAACATGTTCAGGATATTCTGGGGTTCCCTTGTCCATTGGAGGGTGGAGAGTCGGAAGACATTTTCGCCAATTACCAGAAAAAAGACCCTGAATTCCTTCCGATTCATAAATTGGTGAGGAATGTGCTGGAAGGAGAGTTGAAGGATGTTGACAGACATACCTTCCCCAGGTTTCTGGCTAAGCGGTATCCTTTGCAGGGGTTCGCTGAGGAATTTCCATCTGTGGTCAAGGTGGATTCCCTGCTGGCTGGTATGGCATCGTTATTTTGCTCACCAGACCAACCCAGTTCAGACATGGCCATATGCAAATCAGTCTTGACCCTGTGCCTCATTGGAACAGTCCAGCCCGAACTGCCACGCCATGTCTTTCCTAGGGGTGAATGTTCTGCCATTGTGCAACATTCCGTCCATCAATTGTTGTTTTTGCATTTGTGACCCCGAGTGGGACGGGTATGCTCAGACGTGAGTCCCGTGCTCTTCAGGACACTGGAATCAAGCTATCCTGGTTGATGACAGCTGATAGCCAGAAACCGGTCCTAGGATGCTTGGTTCCGGTCCAGGAAAGACATGGCTTGGCAGTTCGGGCTGGACTGTTCCCATGAGGCACAGGGTCAAGACTGATTTGCATATGGTCATGTCTGAACTGGGTTGGTCTGGTGAGCAAAATAACAATGGATTAAACCCAGATCTGTGACTGGGGGTGAATGTTCTGCCATTGTGCAACATTCCATCCATCAATTGTTGTTTTTGCATTTGTCACCCCTAGTGGGACGGGCATGCTCAGAAGTGAGTCCCGTGCTCTCCAGGCCACTGATATCAAGCTATCCTGGCTGATGATTGCTGATAGCCAGAAACCGGTCCTAGGATGCTTGGTTCCGGTCCAGGAAAGACATGGCTTGGCAGTTCGGGCTGGACTGTTCCCATGAGGCACAGGGTCAAGACCGATTTGCATATAGCCATGTCTGAACTGGGGTGGTCTGGTGAGCAAAATGACGATGGATTAAACCCAGATTTGTGACTGGGGGTGAATGTTCTGCCATTGTGCAACATTCCATCCATCAATTGTTTTTGCATTTGTCACCCTGAGTGGGACGGGTATGCTCAGACGTGAGTCCCATGCTCTCCAGGCCACTGGAATCAAGCTATCTTGGCTGATGACAGCTGATAGCCAGAAACCGGTCCTAGGATGCTTGGTTCCGGTCCAGGAAACCCATGGCAGTGAGCCAGTGCAGGTCCTTCAGATGGGAAGAGATGTGGCTGTGACGAGGGATGTCGGTGGGGATCCACCGGAAGATCTTTCGGAGCATGCGCAGGGTGTTAAAGCAGGATGACGAGACGGCATTGACTTGCTTGGACATCATGAGGGAGGAGTCCAGGATGAAGCCCAGGTTGCGAGCATGGTCCTTCGGCTTGGGGGCGGTGCCCAGGGCAGGGGACCACGAGGAGTCGTCCCAGGCCGAGGGAGATGGTCCCAGGATGAGGACTTCCGTCTTGTCTGAGTAAGTTTCAGACGGCTGAGCTTCATCCACTCTGCGACGTCCTTCATTCCTTCCTGGAGGCTGGCTCTGGCGGTGGCGGGGTCGGTGGTGAGGGAGAGGATCAGCTGGGTGTCGTTGGCGTAGGAGATGATGTTAAGGTTGTGTTGGCGTGCGATGGCAGCAAGGGGGCTCATGTAGACGTTGAAGAGGGTGGGGCTGAGCCAGGATCCTTGTGGGCCGCCGCAGATGACTTCGGTGGCCGCGGATCGGAACGGGGGAAGGCGGACTCTCAGTGTTCTTCCGGCGAGGAACGAGACGATCCAATCCAAGGCCGATCCTTGGAAGTTTATTCAGCAGTTGACTCTAAAATCCTATGGCAGACATTGGGTGTCCTTTCTGGATTGGTGAACGGTGCAGAGTTGGTCTACGCTGGAGGTGGATTCTGTACGTATCTTGAATTTCTTGAAGGATGGCTTGGCAGTTCGGGCTGGACTGTTCCCATGAGGCACAGGGTCAAGACTGATTTGCATATGGCCATGTCTGAACTGGGGTGGTCTGGTGAGCAAAATAACGATGGACTAAACCCAGATCTGTGACGGGGGTGAATGTTCTGCCATTGTGCAACATTCTGTCCATCAATTGTTCTTTTTGCATTAATTAAGAAGACGGCAGAGGACAAAAAGTTGTTGGCTCCGGTCCACTCCTCGCAAAGGGGGAAGTTTGAAGGTTATAAGCGGGCGTTTGGGCAGGCGTTTCAATCCAAAATGGTGACCAGTCATTTTGTGGTCGGGACGTGACGGGGGTGACCCTTCCTTCCACAAATCCCAGGGTTAACAGGGTGCTTCCTCTTCTTCGGAGCCCTCCAAGTCGTGACTATGTGAGATGTCAGTTGGTGGGGCCGGTTGGGGGTCCCCCAACTGCTCCTATTCTGAGGGTCCTGCTGAAGGTCACATTGGATCGGGCCTCGGTTGTCCTGGTGGCTCCAGTTTAGTCCAGGAGATCTTAGTTCCCTCTGTTATTGATGTTGGTGGTGGGACCTTGCTGGAGGTTGTTGGTGGTTCTTTGTCCCCGGTCATTTCCCCCTTTGTCCCGGGATTGTGTGGTCCACCTGAGACTGGCAGGTTGGCTGTTGAGAGGCTGAATCTGGTGGCTTTAGGGTGTTCTCCTTCTGTGACTGAGTTTCAATCAATCAATCAATCAGCAAATTTGGAGAGCGCGCTACTCACCCGCTAGGGTCTCAAGGCGCTCGGGGAGGGGGAGTCGCTACTGCTCGAACAGCCAGGTCTTGAGTTGTTTCCTGAAGGAGAGATGATCCTGGGTCAGCCGTCGGTGGGTGGGGAGGGAGTTCCATGTCTTGGCCGCCAGGTAGGAGAAGGATCTTCCTCCGGCGTTGGATCTGCGAATTCGTGGAACGGTGGCGAGGGCGAGGCTGGCGGATCGGAGCTGGCGAGTAGGTGTGTAGAATGGGAGGCAGCTGTTCAGGTATTTGGGGCCCATGTCGTGGAGAGCCTTGTGTGCGTGGGTGAGGAGTCTGAACGTGATCCTCTTGTTGACAGTGAGCCAGTGCAGGTCCTTCAGATGGGAAGAGATGTGGCTGTGACGAGGGATGTCCAGGATAAGTCGTGCCAAAGCATTCTGTATGCGCTGGAGTCTTTTCTGGAGTTTGGCTGTGGTTCCAGCGTAGAGGGTGTTCCCGTAGTCCAGTCGGCTGGTGACGAGGGCCTGGGTGACCGTCTTCCTGGTTTCGGTGGGGATCCACCGGAAGATCTTTCGGAGCATGCGCAGGGTGTTAAAGCAGGATGACGAGACGGCGTTGACTTGCTTGGACATCGTGAGGGAGGAGTCCAGGATGAAGCCCAGGTTGCGAGCATGGTCCTTCGGCTTGGGGGCGGTGCCCAGGGCAGGGGGCCACGAGGAGTCGTCCCAGGCCGAGGGAGATGGTCCCAGGATGAGGACTTCCGTCTTGTCTGAGTAAGTTTCAGACGGCTGAGCTTCATCCACTCTGCGACGTCCTTCATTCCTTCCTGGAGGCTGGCTCTGGCGGTGGCGGGGTCGGTGGTGAGGGAGAGGATCAGCTGGGTGTCGTTGGCGTAGGAGATGATGTTAAGGTTGTGTTGGCGTGCGATGGCAGCAAGGGGGCTCATGTAGACGTTGAAGAGGGTGGGGCTGAGCCAGGATCCTTGTGGGCCGCCGCAGATGACTTCGGTGGCCGTGGATCGGAACGGGGGAAGGCGGACTCTCAGTGTTCTTCCGGCGAGGAACGAGACGATCCAATCCAAGGCCGATCCTTGGAAGTTTATTCAGCAGTTGACTCTAAAATCCTATGGAAGACATTGGGTGTCCTTTCTGGATTGGTGAACGGTGCAGAGTTGGTCTACGCTGGAGGTGGATTCTGTACGTATCTTGAATTTCTTGAAGGATGGCTTCGATTTGGGACTGGCTGTGTCCTCCCTGAGAGCTCAGTGGGGGGCTGTCGGGGCCTTTAGGAGTTCGGACTGTGAGCCTGTGGTTCCCTTGGTGTCCCCATTGTTGAAAAGTTGTTTCCTACAGAAGCCTGTCATTAAGTCCTTTGCTGCTAGTTGGGATCTTCCCTTGGTTTTGGGGGTCCTACAGGGGGCTCTTTTTGAGCCTCTGTGTTAGACTTGACATCTTTTGGTGAGATTTCCCTGAGTTTTTGCTTTCGGACCTCCCGGTTTTGACTCCGTTTTTGCTGGCGTAGTGTTTCTGCGCACTTTTCTCACTGCTGATCAGTTGTAAAGTGCAAGTGCTCCTGTGGTAAATTGTGTTATGGATACGCCATTACGGAGGGGTCGACTTGGCCATTCGACCCCTCCGTAATGGCGGAGGGGTTGACTTGGCCAGTGCACACACTTGCCAACCCCATACCTTCCATTTTCTTACATGTTAGCCACCCCTAAGGTAGGCCCAAGGTACCCCTGTGGGCCGGGTGCAGTGTCTGTGAAAGGTAAGACATACCCTGGTGTGTGTGGCATTTCCTGAAAGTGAATTACGGCCAATTTAGTTTTTCGCTATTGCAAGGCTATCTGTTCCCCTTAGGACAGAATAGGGAGTTTGTTTAAACATCTTATAAACATAACTGGCGCGGGGAACTAGGTAGGAAAATAAAGTGTAGTATAGCTGAACTCAGCATCTAAAAATGTATCTTTTAGTGAAGGTGATTTGGATATTCTGTGTTTGAAAATACCACTTTTAGAAAGTAGGTATTTTCTTGCTCAGTCATCCAGTGTACCTCTGCTGGAATGTGGATTGCCTGCCTGGCTTCTGGATGACAGAAGGCTGGGGAACAGGAGTGGCTCCAGATAGTTTAGGTGGGTCAGGAAAGAGCTGAATAGACCTGGGCTGTAATTGGGGGAGGGGGGAGATTATGTTGCACCTCAAAGGGCCTAGTCTGCCTCTGACCATGCCGTCTCCACATCCTTTCAGGAAGTCACACCAGAGAAGGCAGAGCTGGTCTGGCTGGGCACAGACACTCTCTGCCTAGAAGATCAAAGGTTTTGAGGATATAAATATTGGGGCCCAGATCCCTGAACTTTAGAACTCTTTTGGATCAAGAAGAGTGCCAAGATGAAGAGCTGTAGAAGCTGTGAGGAGGAACTACCACTTTGCTATGTGCTTTGCTGTGTTGGCCTGCAGTGGCTGCTTCTGTCTTGGGCAGTGAAAGGACTGGACTGAACTTTGTGCAATCTACATTTGTGAGTTTCTCCAAGAACTTGAGGTAGAGCTTGCCCCCTGTTCAAAAAGTCTAAGGAACAGCAAAGACTCCAAGCTCTTCTGCCCTCAGAGCTGGGAACTGTGTGTTTTGTGCTGCAACAGAGGAAAAAGCAACCCGACGCAGTCTACGACGCAGCTGCTGACTGAGTGTCCTGAAGGCACTGCAGAGGACACCACCACACTGCAAGCCTGGTCTCACCGGCGACGCCTGCTGCACCGCCACCGAGCCACTGCTCGCACAGCGTCCTGTGGGCACCGCACTCCGCACCGCCTTGCTTCACGACGATGCCTTGGTAACCCTGACGACGATGCTCCACGCCAAACTCAACGCCGCTGATTGCAGTGTGGTTCGAGGGCACTGCTCGTAAAGTTACACTCCGCACCGCTCTCATCCCACATCGCAACCTTGGCCTACCGACTTCGGCGCCATCAACTCCAGTTCGTCAGCCGATGACAGCGCTTTAGCAACGACGACGACGCTGCTTGCACCGCGACGAGCACCGCATTCACTTCGCACCACGACCCTGGTCTCACTGACGCCGCCACCTAGCCGCTACTCGAACTGCGACCTGAGAACACCGAACCCCTGCCCTTCACACCACAGCACCCGACGCCTGCCGACGCCAGCACTCCTCATTCCAAAAGAGAGGAGTTTGATCTGCAACGCTTGTGACTTCAAGTGCCCAGATGACTGCGGCACTGCCCTCTGGAACAGACGCCTGCGTACGCCCTGCTTTCGGAAGCTCAACGAGAGGTCGTTGATGCCCTGCATTTCTAAAAGGTAGTGTTTGCGGGTCTTCCTGACAACGTAGCTGGCCCGTCACACTGCGGTCAGCCAGAACTGTTTGGATTTGTTTGCTCACAACGCTGTTATAGCCCCAGACGGAGCTATTGAAATCAAGGAACTGTTTTTCAATCAAGATTTGATAACTGACAATCTTTAAGTACTGTATTGTGGCTTTTTATCGTTTTTGGTCTTGTCTTAAGCATAAAAAATATTGGATATTTTTCTAAACTGGTGTGGTATCCTTTTATAGTGCTTACACTGTATTACTGTTGGTTATGTGCAAATGCTTTACACACTGCCTCTAAGATAAGCCTGACTGTTCGTCCCAAGCTACCAAGGGGGTGAGCAGGGGTTATTTTAGGACTGTAACTCACTTATCCTGACTAGAGTGGTGGTTTCTGCTTGGTTTTGGCGCAAGCCCTAGCCTACCAAAAATCCGATTTCTAACACTCTGCACGAGGTCTCTGTGATTTTTGATAATCAAGGTGCTTTTCTTTGTCATTATTACCTCGACACTGAGGATTGGGGAGTTGTACTCTTGGCTTTGTTGAGAGCCCTTTTTGCATTTTTCTGGATCGGGTTCTGGTGCGGCCTGATCATTCCTTTGTAACAAGGTCCCTTCCTTGTTTCACTGCTCGGAGGATCTGGTTTTGCCGGTATTTGTTCTAGATCCCCTTTCTGAGGTTGAGGTGCGGCTGCACTATTTGGACGTTTGGAGGGTTCTGGAGGTGTAACTACTGTGTACCAGACCTTCCAATAAGGTGGATTCTCTTTTTGTGTCCTTTGGTCTGGCTGGTCAGGGTCTGAAGCCTTCTGGGGCTACTCTCAGTCGGTGGCCGAGGAGGGCTGTGGGGGCTGCGTATGAGGCTTGTGGTGTCTGGACGCCTGGGTCGGTGCTGGGGAGATCGACTCGTGGGTGGCTGCTTCCTGGGCTAGCTTTCAGGGGGCTTCCATGCCTGAGATCAGCAGGGCTGTTACTTGTAATTCTCCTCACACCTTTAGGTCCCATTACCATCTGGTTGTGGGTGGGACTGAATCTGATTGGTTTGGGAACTCTGTGTTGCATTCTGCTCTGGTGGTGTGACTTTGCTAATAAAGTCTGCTTTTGCCATTGACTGAAGCCGATTCTTGATTTGGTATCTGCTCATGTGGTTTGGACTGTGACGGGAGGTCTGACGAGGAGGTAGTAATATTCATTACTCCAAGTCGTAGACCTCCCCGTCACAGTCCTGGCTCCCATCCCTCCCTCCCCGTTCGGCTTCTTGTGCTTGGTGGTACAGGATGTGATGCAGTGGGTCACGGGTTATGAGCCACAGGTTGGGGGAGTGGCCTGGAGGGAAGGGGTGGGCTAGGAGTTTGCTTGGAAGTTCTGGGGGGAGGAGCTATGCTCATGTGGTTTGGACTGTCTGTGACAGGGAGGTCTACGACTCGGAGTAATGACTATTACCAGTAAGCAATCGGACAGTACTGCTCCCCTCCTACAAAAGAATGTAGATCCCTACAGCAGAATATTAACTACAGTGATGTAACATCAGTTAGGGAAAGTGTTTGTTTCCACTCAGTCCACCACCTAACCCCAGTCTCCAGAGACACAAGGGCGGTGGTGGAATAGCGCTTGGCGATCTCACACAACTACATTTGCTTCTCCCTGGTCTCCACAGACCCGCGGGGCTAGAGGTCATGGGCAGCGCTGTGCATGTGCCAATGCCTTGTCCCCGGCCAGTAGCAAATAAACCTGGCCTGACAAGCAGCTCTAACGGAGCCAGTCACTGTGGTACATCTCTCTGCTCTCACCGGGTCGGAGAGCATGGCTGTGGGTTGGGTGGGAGTTGGATTGAATAGAGGGTAGTGCAGGTGAGTGACAGGAGGTCAGGCCTTTTTTGGCCCCATTTAGGTGGTGTGGGGAATAAAGACAGAAGGTGATGTCAGGCAGGAGACCAGGTATTTTTACCAGGTATTTTTTTAAATATTTTTGGGCACCCCCATTACTTCTCTGCCACTTAATAGCTGTTGAAATCAGGGGCAGATACTTTTTTATGCCATACAAAACATACAATTATACATGGGTAAAAGGTGAAATCAGCAGTGTTTTTCACCGTGGGGTTCCAAGTGACACCAGAGACAACTAGTGCTTCTGGATTCTAAATCCAGTAATTCACTGCTATGATGTGGCAACAGTAGGTCATAAAGAAATTCCATGCTGCTCTGGTTGGGATCTCTAAGACCTTGTCAGAGCGGCCTGGAAATATAGGAGAGGGAAGGGAAGGCATAGAGTGGCTGAGGTGGGTTGCAGGAAGCTATGTGTTTTTCATTTTTTTCATTTTGGGAACTGGGAGGAGAGCCCATGTGATATATGTCTCACCCATTACTACTCTCCCCCTGCGTAGGTGTTGAAAACAAGGGCAGATGATTTTGGGGCCGTAGGTAACATAAAATTATAGATGGGTAAAAAGTGAATTACGGGGACGTTTTTCACATCCGTGATGTTTTCACCTCAGCGTTTTCAGTGATATCAGTGAAAGTTTGAGCTTTGCTCTTGTCTATTGGATGTCTCTCATAATTCCTCAATGAAAAACATCTCTGTAATTCAGTGTTACCCATTTATAATTCTATAGGTTATGCATAGCTTCCATAAGAAGAGTATTGTTTACACCAGATTCTAAATCAAAAAGGCCTTGCAGTCAGGCTAACAGGAATCCCAGAGAGCCTCTTAGTGCATCTCAGTGCCGCTTGTCTGCTTTGACTGAAAGCAGAAAAAATGCTGCAGGAGGGGGAGGAAGGCAAGGAAGGTGTTGGCAGTTGGTTAAAAATGGCAAGTAAGGCATTATTTTCCAATTTGGGGCAAGAAGAAGAGGCCATGTTATGCATGGCTGTCCCCTTACTCCTATGCAAAAGTGTAAAAAGAAATTTAAGGAGATATTATTTACCTAGGGTACTGATTGAAATCATAGATAATACGAGCTTTGCTCTAGTTGTCTATTTGATATCAATCAGAACTATTGGTGAAAAACATCCCTGTAATTCCCAGTTACCCATCTATATGTTATGTATGGCATCCATAGGAAACTTATGCTGTGAGTACCATATTCTAAATCTGGGTATTCACTGCGATATAATGGCGTCAGTGTGGATTAAAGTTTATTTGCCAATGTAGCTATGTCAGCATGGAATATCTCAGCACATGTCAGTACAGCATGGCTTTGGAAGAACGGTGGAAGGTCACAGAGGCTGTGGGGGTAGAGGCTCCCACATTAGTCCTTTGTCCCTAGGTAGCAGATGAAAGCAGGTGCAAATGATTTTTGGCGCTCTACATACCATAAAATTACAGATGAGTAAAACGTAAAAAAAAGAGGATGTTCTTCACCTCAGGGTTTTTACTGACGGACATCATAGAACTTTAGCTTCACTCTTGTGACTTACTCAATGTCACTCATAACTCCTCAGTGAAAAAAATTGCTGTTATTCACTGCTATCCATATAGAACTCTGTATTCTAAGCCATCTCCGGGCAACTCATTCATGTATAAAAAACATGGACAAACAGGATGGCTGAGCAACATGCTTCAATGATGAGATGAAACATCAGGAACAGTCTACATATAGTTTGGTTACATTTTAACATAATCCCGTCTGTCACAACCATATGTTTTACTTCCAACTTATGTACGGAACCCTGGGTGAGACAAAAGTCAAAAGTTAGTCCCACAGGCCAGCCCGCTGGCCAACTGGTAAAAATCCCAGTGACCAGATGACATGAACGACCCAGCAACTAGATGGCCTGGGATGGCCAGAACAACCCAGGCCCCAGGCGACCCCTAGGGCCAAGGACCCAGTCCCCAGGACCCATGAGCCAGGACCCTGGAACTGGACCCCGGGACACAGACCCAGTCCCCAGGTCCAAGGAGCTAGGACCCCAACCCAGGGCTCAGTCCCCGGGACTCAGACCCTGAGACCCAGGCCCCAGTCACACAGTAGTCCACCAACAACAAGAGTACCTGTGCACATTGAGGCTGGTGCTCGGGAGGCTTTGTCCCAGTACTGCTTACCTCCTGGTGACTCGTGTGGGGTAGGGACTCGGCTCTGGCCATCTGGTCGCTCTACTAGATTGATCTTGGTCTGACAAATGCACGCATCCCGTGTGGTTAGCACCCATCTGCATGTATTAGCTGTAGAATTACCACAGTATCAAGGTAAGAGATGGAGCGATCAAAGGAACCATAAATGATTTAATGAGCCATTCGCAGTTTCACAGTACCGGCCTTGTGTACTTACACGTGCATGGCTTAATCTTTGAGACAAGCATATGCTACTGGCAGGATCAGCCAGGTGAGCGCACCTGCTGAACCTTCACAACACTCGAGAGCCTGCTGGGTAAGCCGACCTAACCTTGAAGGCTTGCTGGGAGGATAGGTGTAGTCGCATGGGCGTCTGTGTCCCAGCCGTCTCCAAGGAAGGCAGAGGCAGGCCAAGGCGCAATCTGAGCGAGACGCAGGGGTGCCCGTCTGGGTGGTGGGGACACCCCACGGAACGATCATCCCAAGCTGCTGCAGAAATGTGCTGGGTGGAGAAGAGCATCTGTGTGGTGCCCGGGGCACCAGACCACCAGACAGCATCCGGGACCTGGCGCCACCCTACCACTTCCTTTCTGGCCAGATTACAAGGGGGGTGGCAGGGGTCATTCTGCCAAAGCTGCATGGCTTTCGCACTGCTGGGTAAGGGAAGGGCCTCTGCGAATGGCAGGCCCTCAAGCCATATGGTCCCTGGCAAGGTGAAAGCTATTTACTTGAAACAACAGCAGAGGCGGGCCAAGCAGTCCATCCCTAATCTGACCAAGCATGCCCAATCGATTGGAGTATACGGCGCTGGCCAGACCCTTAACGGACGCCCTGCATGGGAATGTCAGCGTCACGGCCTGCCCTTGGGGAAGATAGGTAGGACTGGGAAGCAAATGCAGACCCAGGCCTCTGGGGGCCCTCTGGGTCCGGCCCAGCCCCTGGCAGCAACAGGCTCAGAACCACTGTACTGCAAGTGGGCTCGGAGTACCCTGTCCCCAATAATCTAAAGGAAGGCTACCCCTTTTCTTGTACTCCGTGCGCACAGAGTGACCGAGGGGATTACCAGCGCAAAGGCATCCAACCTCCTGGAGCCCTGCCTGGGCTCAAGGAAGCAAATGATACCTCATCGGGACTTGCAGGGCAGCCCGACAATCTGGTTGCCCTATTGGAAAGCATGGCATGGGACCAGATGGCCGGGCTCAGAGGATGGCCATCTGGTTGCACTGTGCTTTAATAAAAGAGCTTCCGCTTGTTCGTTGCAGGACACCAGGACCCTGCGGCCTGGGTGCTCGGAGCCCCAGCTGGGACTCAGGCATAGGACTGCGGGGGGTGGGCCTCATGGAACTCCGACCCAGGGCCCAGAGGCACCTTAATTAACATGCAATCGAAGTGGGGGAGGCCTCCCGAGGCCCAATGGACCCCCATCCCAGGCCCCTTGGTGGTGAAGCTGCCAGGAGGACAGAGCCCAGGGAAGAAGTGCTAGGAGAGCCCGCCCTGGGCTACAGCATGGACCCGGGGCACGCATGATCTGATCCTGGATGCTTTGCCATGTGACGGGCCCAAGAATGAAGCCCTGGAATGCCCCCCTCCGCCCAGGGTCCACTGGGGCCCCGGTCGGGGTATCTGAACCTAGCCAAGAAGGAAAAGCCTCCCCGGCCCATAGTCCTCTGAGAAGATTAATTAAAAACTGTATTTTTTTCCCAGTTCAATATACGGAACATTTGAGGGGTTTTCTCTGCCACATGAATGCCAACATTCTAGCTGCTTCGACATTATGTACAATTTCTAGAATTCATTCACTTTGTAAGTGGGCTGCCTTTTTCATAGGAATAAAATGGTACTAACAAAAATATGTTCTCTCATGATCTTCCCTGCTATATGGAATTCAACACTTACATGGGGAGTCTGTAATGATGGTAGAACATTCTAAGCGTAGTTTAAAAAATTCTCAGCACCTAGATCTCACTTTGATGGTGAAGGGGCTGTGGATGCAGACATCAGTAAAGCCTGGCTTCGGCTCTCAACCCACCAGTACTCCTGCAAACAGAATGGTCCATGCAGTTACTCCCCATTCAGGAAGACAACGCAGATTATCCAGAAATTGGTGCATGGATATCAGCTGGAATCTGCCATTCTGCCCCGATCCCTGGCACCCCTGCACCAAATCCCGGCTAAATCTTAATGGTGGAGTATTTTTCTCCCTGAAAACTTTAAACTGCATATGTGGAGGAGTGCCATAACTGTAGCAATAACTATTGTGAACTTTCCAATTAAAATTGGAAAAAAACAGGAAACCATTCTTACCATTATCTGAGGTATATCGCAGGTCCTGTAAAGCAGCTACCGCGGCTCGAGTTCCACGAACATCTTCCTCTGCGTCTGTGATATGTAGATACTGGGTAGATGATCCTTCCGTTGCTTCAAGTGACTGCTGAATTGTAAGAAGATAAAGAATTATACACGTAAACGTTAAATAAAATAAGGTCATTATCATGACAAGATAAAGACAGCTGTACTATAGTTGGATGTGATCATTAAACTTCTACCCTTGTTCTAAAGCAAATTACTCCTCTCCTTGTTTAAGGAAGTGCCCAGTGATGCTTCAGAGTGTGGCATTACACACTACATGTTACCCTCATTCATTTAATTTCGAAGGTTCATTCAGGCATCCATACTAAATGTTTCCTCTTTTAAAATTATTCCACACCCGGCCAGTGCTTAATTAGGGCAGGTGGTTTCTGGTGCTCGGCCCCAGCATTTCATGGTCAACAACAGTAGTTATAACAGTCTGCCACATGGTGGCACTTTTTGTCTAATGTAGAGATGATCACAACAACAGTTGTTTAATAATTCAATACACGTTAACAAATGACTAATACCAGATACCCAAGCAATTCTTAAAGCTTTGGGTGGCTTGGAACAGCCTGAATTATCACGCTTGTTTGAGCGTGATCGGTAGTAGTTGTCTTG